>NC_132987.1:74215000-75465000 GCF_048564905.1 Vicugna pacos
TCAACAGCTCAGAGAATCAATTGATATTACCAAGGAGGAGATGAACATCTATGAAAACCTCCAGAATAAACATGAATGAAAGTCTGGTAAGCTGCCTCAGTTTCCCCGACATGATCAGGAGCACGCCTGTCCCTGGAGATGCAGACTGAAGCCAGAAGTTTCTTTGTCCTTTGTGTGATAGCGTGCATTATCCCACTTTCCACGAGCCAGCTGATCCTTCTAATGACACTAGTTCTAAACTCTAATTTGGAGACTTAACTTTAGAATAAGATTCCTTTATCTAGATTTCTGAAAACTTTATACTCTCATGGTTTTTTCTCCATATTCTGTTACTTAATCTCGAATGCAACACTGATTGCTCCTAATTCGGCAAGTCATTTTTCAGGCTGCCGTGTACTGTGAAAGATAGAAACAGGCCACAAGCTATGACTTCATTTTCAAGAGCGTATGTTCTGCTTAAGGAGACAAAACATACCAGAAGGCAATTAAATAAGAATACAAGATATACTATGAATAGTGCCAACTGAAGCTAAATGAATTTAAAAGAGAAACAGGTAGCGACTGAGCATCAACAAAGACTTTGTAGAGAAAGGAAGCAGATGTTCAGAACAGAAGACACAAGAGAGTGAGACTTTTGAGGAACAATGACTAGACCGGTCTGGCTATCGGCTATTCAAAATGTGGTGTCTATGGGGAAATATTTGTGTATATAAGTGCTTTATATGGCTCTATATTACATTAAACATATCCCTGGGTTTAAAAATGACCTTCAGATAAATCGTTTTATTTCTTTTTTTTCCTTTTTCAGTTTTATTATGTAGAATTATTACAGTTCAACTGCATATACACATTATATTGCATGTAAATACATATATACAGTATACTTTGAAATTATTTTATCTCCATTTCAAAAATGTTAGCTCTTGCATGCCACTTCCTATGATAAAGATCATATTTAAAAATAGATTTAATGGCTAACAATACACCATGAAAAAAATTATTTACAAAAATTACTTGCAACACAATGAATATCTTTACATGGGAAAGATGTATACATAATGCCTAGGAAAACACTGTGATTCCAACAGGTAGACTTATGAACAGCCATTCAGAGACAAGGCAATACCCAGTACACGGAGAGAATTTTAAACGCAAAATTAGACAACATAAAGTATCAACATTTGCTTTCTTAAATGAGCAATTTTATTCAACGGTAAAGTTTATTTCCTTTGAAATAGATGAAAATAGAGTGAAACTTGTTTTCTCATATTTTGCTGGTAGACAAGCAAAAGTAATTTGTAACAAAAGTCGTAAAAATGCTCACATACAACTCAGTGATTTTTCTTCTGATAATTAATCTAAAGAGAGTAATTCAAAGTATTCAAGTAGATATATGTACAAAATGTCTAGTTACACTACTATTTCTAGTAGCAAAACTTTTTAAACGTCCAAGTGTTCAACAATAAGAAAGTGTAAAATTTCACTACAGAGCATCTGCACAAGGAATATCATACAACCATTAAAAAGACTGGTTGGAAAGGGGAAAGGGGGTGGGGGAGCGATAAATTAAAAGTTTGGGATTAGCAGATACAAATTACTACACATAAAACAGATAAACAGCAAGGTCCTACTATATAGAACAGGGAACCATATTCAATATCCTGTAATAAACCATAATGGAAAAGAATATGAAAAAGAATATACTTGTGTGTATAAGTATAACTGAATCACTTTGCTGTACACCAGAAAGTAACACAACATTGTAAATCAACTCTACTTCAATTAAAAAATAAAATACAAAGAAGGATAAATACAACTTAAATTATGTTAATTATATTACAAAGATTTTAGGAATATGCAAAAAAATAAAATGGTTAATTAGTCCAATATAAAAGAGGTAGGCAAAATTGCACAAACAAATTTTTTAGCATGAAACAAGGCCAGAAAAGATAAATCCAAATGATGCAATTGTATGTTAGAAGGTGAGATTGGGGATGGTTTTGTTTACTGCTCTTATTTTAAGTGGTTTTGTTACTTTTATAGTGAAAAAATATGATCATAAAACTATCAAGCATGATTTAATTCACAGTGCTAGGAAAAGGAGTGGTAACAGCCAGCGCTGAATCAGTGAGTGATAATGACTCCAGGCAGTTATTCCCACAATGGGAAACCCTCCTCCTGAAAATCCATAATCTAGCCCTGACCAGTTCCGCAGACTCCCCTGGTTTCTTGGATTTGGGCTCTCAGTTTAAATCACGCTGCCACCGCTTTATGACGAGTGATTCACACTCACCTGCTCAACTTTATTCCTTGGCCTCATCAATAATGACCAAAAGATGTTTCTTATGGGAATGAAACTGACCCTCTAGTACATCCTATTCTGGGTTGTGGATCAACATTGAAAGATTCCAAAGGTTTTTTTTTTTTTTCCTTTGTTTTTTCCCTTCTCCTTTCCAGGAATGGTTGACAAGACTGTTCCAAAGACTGACACACGTATTGGCACTGCTGTCTTGAGATGCCTCCTGTTTTTGAAACACATTTCCCCCCCCTCAAGAGGGAGCAACTTCAAGTCGAATCTTGTGTGGATAGTCTCGGTGCCACAGGGAAAGAAATTTGGACCTTGCCACCATTCCATTTAAAATACTTTTTTTTGCAAAATTTCCTTGATTTAAAACATCTATTATTTAAAGTATCTAAAATACCAGAAAATCTTTAAGTTTTCGTTTTAGAGCCAGAAAATAAGCTTATGCCACTTAGATAGCTTGCATATTATTCTTAGAGCAAAAATGTTTTGATTCACTTTATGAAAAATAAAATGTAGTTAAAATGTTGCTCTTGAACCAAGGATTGATTTTTGCCTTTCATTACACTTCACTCCTCTTGGAAGCACTCAGTGAGTTCAAACAGCAGCGAATGGAAACGGATTTAGGCTAAATCATGTAACTCGGTCCTAAATGAAACTTTCAGTATCCACTTTGTTCACCATTACATTTATAACCATGAGCACAATGCCCAGCATGTAATTTTTACAAATAACCTTAACAGTGAAAAGTTACTGAGTGCTTTCTGTATGCTAGTGTAAAACAAATGCTATACAGTTATGAATGTATTTAAACTTCATGGCAACCATACAAGGTAGGTATTATTATTTCCAATTTACAAATGAGTGAACTGAAAGAGTGAGTGTAACTTGCCAGAAATCTCACAGCTAGTGAGAGGCAAGCAAAGATTTGAAAACCAAGCCTAAGATTAGCTGTTTTACCATATATCCCTCCAGTATCTGAAGAATTAATAAAAATTTAAATATATGTCTTCAGGATCGTGCTTCCACTCAGGGGTTGGGAAATGCTGTTCCAAATTTTGTTCTTGCCACATCTGGTGGTGGGCACGTTTTCAGAAGCCAAGTGTGGAGACTCTGTTCACAAATGTGCTTGTGGAGAAGACAGTCTGGTCAACTGCTCTTGGGTAAATTGAACCAAACTATCACTTCTGCGCAAGACTAACTCCAACTGGTTGTTTTTGCTTTTTTTTTCCCCAGTGATAATTACATGACAGCTGTTTTAGTGTCTGAGGAATCTTATTAACGAACACCCTTCCTCTCCTGGTTTCTGAACCGATTGAAAATTAAGACAAAGGATGAAAGCAGTTAGAGCCTAAGACACCTCCAACCCTTGCCCTCCGCCCCCACCCCGCCACAAATACACACACCTTTATTAGTAACTGAGGTGACATAGAGCACATGGTCCCCTTCTGACCCGCAAATTTGGACAGATTGACCACTGCAGGCATTTACCATTCACTGAGTGCATAACTGAGACATCAGAAAGTAGATGTCTAAGGGCAAGCTCACTTCCAAAAGAAATCAAGAAGGGGTTGGACAGAGAATATCCAGGTTCTGCTTCCAAATCTATCAACCTGATAAGTTACTCCACCTCAGCAGAACAGACAAGGAGGTGGTGATAAAGCAACAGGGCGTTAAGGCAACGGAGAGTGAAGCCCTCAGTCTGGACACCGAGAGGGGAAGACGTGCCCTCCGTCAGTGACAGCGAGCTTAGTGTGCACCAGACCTCTGCAGGGGGCGTTGCCCTCATTTTAGCTTGGGCAATCAGTACACGAATTTTAGGAGGTAGGTACTATTATCACCCTGTTATAAACAGAAAGTAACAGAGCTTAAAGAATTCAGGTAAATTATTCCAAGTCACAGCTAGACGTGACGACACTGAGACCCAAATCTCCCAAGCGCGTTCAGAATAATTTACAATGCTTTGAAACTTCTTTAGATTTTATTTTGGAAATCTAAGACATTGGAGAAGAGAAGGATACACTCCTCAAACGTTAGTCATTGTCAGTGTTCGACTAGGTCTGTGTCCTTGAGCCTAAACACTTCCACGTGGGGAAAGAAGCCTGAACAAGGCACTGAGATGTGAGATAATCCCAGCACCTTGCGTCCCCACCGTCGTCAGCAGGGTACTGTGACTGGTGCCCAGGATGCCGCCTTCACAGGAAGGAAGGTGTTGCTCAGCCTTTGGCCTGAGGAGGGCGCTTAGAGCTCACTTTCATTTAACTCTTCAGGGGAAGTTTCTTACTTGCTTTCAAGGCCCAGAATACTGTCTGCCTTTAACATTTTTAGATAAAAGATTTTCCTTGGTCCCTTGACCATTAGGATTTTTTAAATTTAGCTTTTAACTTTTACAGTGCTTAAACCTCGTTTATTTTTTTTCCCTCTAGTTACATAATCTATATTCTATGTTAGCCTTACTGATGAAAAACAGGAAACTTTGCAGCTGAAGGATCTTTCTTCCCAAGAGTCATTCATTCTCACACAATGGCCCAAACAATGACAGGGAAGTGCTATGCCATCCACTTGCCCGGTACGTCATTAATGTATTAATATTAATCTATTAATTTTAATATTATGTTATATTATACATTAATTTATTAATGTATACATAATTAATGTATCCCCAGTGCATACCTTAAGAGCCCTCTTAATGAGCTGAACAAATTCCCATTTTTGTTTCCAAACAGTCCCCTTCCCATTAAAAACAACCTTCTGTTTTATTATTGCTCTCAAAAAGACATATTCCCAGAAAGCAAAACCCCCAGTCCCAAAGTTCACTTACAGAGGTCTTGGAACTGTGTTGCTACTTCCTTTTTAAAGCCAAATACTCCCTGATGAGGAATATCAGCCATTAACATAGTTTTCACATAACTCTCTGACACTAGCCAGGACTCCTAATCGACTCACACTCTGGACCACAGAGTAAAGAATTAGAAAGTCAGACTCAGGGAGACGTCTCAGTACTGCCCCCCGGGCAGGCCTCGTGCCTCTACAAGACTCTTGCAGGGAAGCAGCCTGCTGAAGCCACTCAACTCTTAGATCCCCGACTCCAAGAATTCTTAAATGAGCTAGCTCTTTTCCTGTCATAAGAAGCTCCAAAAGAATTCTTCTTAGCATAAACAGCTCTCCCAGCTCCCATCTCTAATCACAAATGCCTAAAAACGACTAGGCCAGAGGTAGATTTACGCCGTCTAGTTCTTTGAGGCTGAAAGGGTTCAAAGAGTCACTCTTAACCCAAAAGGCCTCTGAGCTGCCTTGGCAGCTGAAGTCAGGCTGGACTGGAAAGTGCCAACTAAAAATCACTGGCCCTGGGGCTCTGCAAGAGCTAAGTCATGAGCCATGGCAGCCACTGCCCTTCAATGCACCCTGCCAGGGGCTCGGGGTGGGGGTCAGGAAGGGGGAGCTCTGCGCTCTGGGAAGACAGGCGGGACAGGACTTCAGGGAGTTAAGAATTTTCAGGAGAAAATTTTATAAACTTATGATCTCTTCCCATACTTAGAGAAGCAATAAAATCATTAACTGAGGCATCTGTTCTTCGTGACTGCCAGTAAATGTCTACTGAGATGTGTGCTTGGTTGCAACCCCTCCTCCAAAATCACGTGTGTGCTGACCTCCCCCTTACCTCTTCGGAGCAGTTCCTCAGACCTACCTGAGAGGCCGTCTCCTGAGCCGTAGTCCTCAGTAAATCCCCAAATAAAACTGAACTCACAGCTCTCACGCTGTGCATTTTTTTTAGTCGACAAATGCACACAAGAACTGGGAAGTCATAACACACTCCAACCACGTAAATGTGTTTTAGCCTTTCTGAACACCGTGGAGTGATACAGGCCCAAGTTCAAAGCCAGACCCATCCTTCCACAAGAACTTATTGAACAGGGCAGTGGATAAACAAAGTCACGCCCTGTTTGAACTTCTATCCTAGCTCTCTTACTATTGGGGTGTCTGGAGCAAGTCCCTTGACTGCTATGAGCTTAGTGTCCTCATCCACAAAATAGAGAAAATGGTATTTAACCCACAGAATTCTTACATGAACAAATAAGAAATTGTATCCAAAATGTTTTAACACAGTGCATGGATGATAGAAAGCTCTCAACAAATGATTGTTCTGATTTTATTCTCCTGTGATCTTGCAGGTATAGCAAAACAGGCTTAGCACTGGTCATGAATTCTTACAGTAATGCCTATGGGTAGGAAAGAAAATTTAAAGATGCCAACTCATTCTCCCTCTGATTTCACCATCATCTGCTTACAAACATCCAGGCTTTTATTTCTAGTTCAGTTCATATAATTTCTCATTTGTATTAGGCACTAGAGTAAAACCAAAAAGGATAAAAAGAATGTATGATTCAAAGGTTTGTTATTTTGGCTTCTTTGTGTGGATGTGTATGTTGTTGTACTTTTATTTGTGGGATAGAAGTACGTTATTTAATCCAGAGTCATTTTCACAGCAATAAATGTGTATATTGTAAGTGCCCTGCTCCTTCCCACTACCTTACACAATCATAAGACATTTTCATGATCAGTAGCTAATGCTTCCACAGCTCAGCTTCTCCATCTAATGGCCTGAGTGAAACTGAAAGTTGAAAGTTAGGACGCAATTCCCTAAATTACAATGGCAGACTGATTTCTAACCCTCACCCCTATGGTGTTGTCTCTTGGACTCAAGCCTTTGCTCAACCTGGAAACTAACTAAGCCAGCCCTGGGGCAGCGTGCAGGCTGTTTGCTCAAGTGGCCCCACCCTGGATGTGGGGTATCTTAATTCATACTGGTGAGGAGTCACCCACAGCCTCACTGACCTCTAAGCTCCCCTGCCCTTTTTGCCTTTCTCCAGATACTGAGAAACTCTGGTTCCTGCTGCTGACCTCTAGGGGGTGCAACAGGTACAGAGGCCACTGGGGAGGGAGACTTTTAAACTGAATTTTAATTTTTTCCTGAAAGTAATAGGGAAGAGAAGGATTAGTTACGACAGTGTGTCAAGACTTCTTCATCTCAAGACCTAAACAAGGAAGACATGCAAATGATCAAAAAGCACATGAAAAAATGTTCAATATCACTAATTATCAGAGAAATGCAAATCAAAACTACAATGAGGTATCACCTCACACCAGTCAGAATGGCCGTCATTCAAAAATCCAAAAATGACAAATGCTGGAGAGGCTGTGGAGAAAGGGGAACCCTCCTACACTGCTGGTGGGAATGCAGTTTGGTGCAGCCACTATGGAAAACAGTGTGGAGATTCCTCAAAAGACTAGGAATAGACTTACCATATGACCCAGGAATCCCACTCCTGGGCTTGTACCCAGAAGGAAATCTACTTCAGGATGACACCTGCACCCCAATGTTCATAGCAGCACTATTTACAATAGCCAAAACATGGAAACAGCCTAAATGTCCATCAATAGGTGACTGGATAAAGAAGAGGTGGTATATTTATACAATGGAATACTACTCAGCCATAAAAACCGACAACATAATGCCATTTGCAGCAACATGGATGCTCCTAGAGAATGTCATTCTAAGTGAAGTAAGCCAGAAAGAGAAAGAAAAATACCATATGAGATCACTCATATGTGGAATCTAAAAAACAAAAACAAACAAACAAACAAAAACAAAGCATAAATACAGGACAGAAATAGACTCATGGACAGAGAATACAGACTTGTGGTTACCAGGGGGGTAGAGGGTGGGAAGGGATAGACTGGGATTTCAAAATTGTAGAAACATAAACAAGATTACACTGTATAGCACAGGGAAATATACACAAAATGTTATGATAAATCACAGAGAAAAAAATGTTACAATGAGTGTGTATATGTCCATGAATGACTGGGAGATTGTGCTGAACACTGGAATTTGACACAGCATTGTAAAATGATTATAAATCAATAAAAAATGTTAAAAAAAAAGACTTCTTCATCTCCCTCACACACACACACACACACACACGCACACTACCTTCTTTACACACAAAATGGCAGACCATTGGCTGTTATCTCCGATTTCCTGTATATACCATAGTGGAACAAAACTTGCCACCCCGGAATATCTCTTTGGCTTGAGGATTATTGGAGGCTGATTGTTTATAAAAAAACAAAAAGAGCTTAAGAGCTCTTTCTTTTTGCCTCTCCCTTAACTGTCTAGAAGAATTTAGATAAAGGCCTGGTCCAGGAAGAGCACTATTACCCGAGACCTCTACAAAAACATGGGCTGGTGTGGCAGGGAGACCTCAGCAGGTCCCGGTGACCAGCGTGCTCTCTGCATCCCACTGTCTCTGCAGGGCCCAGCAAGGATCTGTATCTCTAGCTCCATGTGAATTGCCTTCCTCCTGAGTCTCAGACCCTACCCCACCTCCTTCTCTCAGAAGGCATATAAGCCTCAATTGCCTAACTTGTCCTTGAATGTCATATTCTTATGGAGCCCACATATGTTTACAATTAAATTTGGGTTTTTTTTCCTGCTAATCCTTCTCCTGTTGATTTAATGCTTAGACCAGCCAGGAGAACCTAGAGAAAGTTTTGGGGTTTCTTTTTTTCCCTCCCCCACAACAGAATAGAAAGCTTTAGGTGACTTGTAAGATATTCCTTAAAATTTATGATAATTATCCAGCCTGGGGAAAGAAGTCATTTTAACAGAGAATGGGAGGAACAGACCAGGGCAGTCCTAGATTTCTTAGATCTGTATGCAGTAGGCATCTCTAATTTTTAATGGATGCTTTGTTCGGGATTTTCTTTCTTACTTCACTGCTTCATCTAATTTACTGAGGAGTGGGTTTCCTCACCCTGAATTTTAGTTATTCTGAAAATAAGAAAATCTGCTATCTTAATATCTTTCCTAGGGTTAATTACCTAAGAGATTAATGAAAAGTTGAATGGAGGTATGGTTGGAGAAACATAATTAAAAACAAAATCTCCTGCCACCTCAGAAAATCTCCCACCAAAGTAGAAGAAAAAGAAAGTTTTTATTATTGAATAAGCATTAAACCAGAATGTAATGAGAATTATAGGCGACCCACTAAAAAGATTACAAAAACAAAGAAATCGTGCCCTTTTATATAGCCAAGCAGATACAACCCATTGTATACATTTTCTCAAGATAATGTCTAACCCTCCAATAAGAGGACTTCACTGAACTATTTGTCACACATTTTTCATCCTAAATGCATTTGGCAATATGCTTAGTAATTGTCCTTAAAAGACAAATTTTCCTCTTATCTTTTTGTCTGGAGGTAGGTTTGCAATTTGGAGCCAGGTGCCAGGTGAAGTCTGGCTCCTCTCCTCCCAGAAACCTGGGAGATAAGGGCCCTATTTTCCCTGATGATTACATTTCGAAAAGATGGCCCCCCCCAGGTGCTGGAAGAAACATGCTTGGATTGCTTATTTAGCTCTTTAAGAGATTTACATGTATTTTAAAGATGGAGAGACAGAATTTACAAGTTTTGGAAAATAACTGCTCTAAGAAACGGGAGGGGAGAAAGTCTCTGTCCTTATTTTCAACAGACAAAATTAGTCTTCTTATTATTCATTTGTATTTGTCCTGACAGTACTAAAATGTAAATATTACATTATAAATTATAAGTAATAACATATTTTGATTCAAGCACCAAGCCCTCCTAGGTTGGCATTACCCTCCTTTCCCTGTCACAGGCCCCCCTCACTCCAGAATACCTTCTCCTAGACAAGGGGTGTCTGCCTTTTGGCCCATCTGAAATAACGTGCTCCTGGAAATCCCGCATAGAGGCAGCCTGAAGTCTGGACAGTGGCTGCAGGGCCCAGGGTGCTGCGTGATGGGTCTGGTGTTGCACAACTGGTACCCAATTTCTCTAACACGCCTTCTTCTAAACTGCCTCCCCACGCGGCCCTGCCTGTCGCGAGTGTGACCTCTGTATTACTCCAGGACAAGCCATAAAGTCTTTTGCGCTTTGTTCCACTTCAAGGAGCTCTACAAAGGCAGGCCTGTATCTGCTCTGTTCACTGCTGAACTCACGGTGACCAGCATACAGTAGGCACTCAGCATATACTTGTTAAAGGAATGAAGGAACACGTGTGTGACCAAACTGAAACTAACCATCAACTATAAGAATAATTCTAAAAACCCACAATTTCTGCCCCAAGTTCATTTCTTTCGTTAACCTCTTTCTATTGAGATATAATTTATGCACAGGAAAACACACTCTTTGGTATACAGATCTATGAATTATGAGAAACTTACACAGCTACGTCACCACCACCACAAGATACAGAACAACAAAAAAATTCCCTCCCGACCCTTGAAAGTCAACCCCTCCCACACCCTCCTCTTGGCCACCACTGATGTGTTCTAGGTCCCTATGGTTTTGCTTTGTCCTGAATGTCACAAAGAGTAGGCTTTAAGTCTGGCTTCTTTCACTCAGCATAACGCTTTGACATTCACCCATGCCATTGTGTGTGTTAGTAGTCCACTCCTTTTAATTACTGGGCAGGATCCTATTGTGTGGCTGTGATATAGTTTGTTTAGCCAGTCACTACTTGAGATCACTTGGGTTATTTCCAGGGTTTGAGGGGATGGCAATTGTGAGTCAAGCAGCTATAAATATATGCATACAGGTTCTTAGAAGTCTCAATTTTCTTTTTCACTTGGGTAAATGCCTAGGAGTAGGGTGGCCAGGTTGTATTTAACTTTATAAGAAACTGCCGTACTGTTTTCCAAAGAGGCTGAACAGTTTTGCATTCCCAGCAGTAAGACTTCCAGATGCTCTGCTTCCCTTGTCAGCACTTGGTATTATGAGTTTTTGTTTTTTATTCACTTACTGGAATATTAGCCATTCCAGTAAGTGTGCAAAAAATACTGCATTGAGGTTTTGATTTACATTCTCCTAATGACTATGGTGTTGAGCATCTTTTCATGAATTTATTTGTCAATTGTACATTTTCTTTGATGAAATACCTGTTCAAATATCTTGTCCATTTATTATTGGATATTTGTTTTATCCTTAGTGAGTTCTGAGCGTTCTTTATACACTTTGGATAAAAGTCTTTTTATCAATGTGTTTTGCTAATATTTTCTACTGGTCTGTGGCTTGACTTTTGTTTTAAGCTTTTTTGTTTTAAAAACAAAGTTCCCCTCTCTGACGTTTCTAGGTCTACAAAGTGGTTTAATAAGCTTAAGGCATCTGAAATTAAAAACCCTCAGGGCCTGTTTATAAATGCAGACAGGGCTTCCCCATTTGCTCATTAACGAATGGCTTCTGGTTAAGGGCAATAACCCGGTTCTTTCAACCTCTGAGATTTTAGGAAGTGGTGCATGTGACTCTTCTGAATCTCCTCCCTCTGGGCTCCCCTCCCCTCTGCAGAGGGAGACTCTTCTGCATTCAGCTCTCTCTGCACCGGCGGCCAGAGCAACGCAGCCCCGTCTCTGAGTGAGGAGCTGCTGCCGTCAGGGCACAGGGCAGGCTGGGGGAAGGCACCAGGAGGACTGAGAGGATGGGGAACTCTCTGCTGAGGGAAAACAAGTGAGTACAGACCTCCCAATTGGGAGCAGAGGAGATGGGTAGGGCAGAAAGAGAAAAAGGGATCTGCTCTTGGGAGAAGGCAATTGGGTAAGGGACTAATGAGAATGAAGTGCCTACTATGTGCCAGACACCACGTTCAGTTCCTTGTAGGTTGGCTTTCTCCTCAGAATCATAGTGAGCAGCTGGTGGAGAAGAGCTGGAACGCAGAAGGACTTTATCAAGGGAGGTCTGTGCAGTAGACTACCACCTAAGAAATGGGACAGCTTTCTGGGGCATGGAGGGGATGCTCTCCTGAGCTCTTAATGCCCCACAGAGTGCTCAAAGACATCACCACACTTTTTGTTGCTATTAAAGTTCTATTAAATAAATAGCAAGCTCCTTGATACCATAGACCTTGGCTGGTGCACACTCTCTGCAACAGGTAAGCAGAGGTCATTGAAATCGGTAGAGAACTTGGCCTTTCCTGACCTCAGTTTCCTCATTTTTAATGGAAATAATAACACCATAGCTACATTGGAGGGTTCTAGTGTGTGTGTGTGATGCATAGTAAAGTTCAGTAATTAGAAGATACTATTTTTTGAACCATCATCTTCATTAACATCAAAGCAGCCATTGTAAAAGTTAGTATCACCCAAAACAGGGGAATTTCTCAAGTATGAAGCCAGCTGGTCTAGACAGAATGAACTAGCGTAGCCGGTGGAGGGCGGGAATCTATACAGGATTGTGTTTGGTGTCCCAGAGCTCAGCTCATGTCGCTGGGAGCTAAGACACAGAATTCAAAATGCCACCTGCCAAAAGGAAGCTTAGCAAACCCACAGGATGTCTCCTAGACCTCATGAGGGTCAGTGTTGTCTGAGACTTCTCCCCAGATCCTCCCGGTGGTTTGTCAGTCTGCAAATCTAGCATTCCTCTATATAAACCCCTATTTTTATGTCTTGTTGTGAGACCCTTATTCATCTTCGAATTTCTGTTTCCTAGCATTATTTCTGGCATACAGTTAGCTTTCAATAAGTGTTGGATGAATGATTGGAATCATAAATAATAACTGTCTTGAAAAATAAAACAAAATCCCGATATGATGTGACTGAGAAAGTTATGATCGGTGTCACATTTGTAATTTTGCTTCTTAGAACTTTGGTATGAGGTGAAGGATTGTGACACTAATGCATGTTAGTTGTAAAAGAAACTGGAAAATACATAAAGTATTAACAAGAAAATAAAATAAACTGGGGAATCACAGTTATAACTGCTGATAACATTAGGAGCGCTAGCTTTATTTTACTGCTTGTGTTTATCAGCCACTTGTATTTCTTCCTTTGTGAAGAGCCAGTACTATCTTTCGCTCATTTTTGCTTTGGATTTTGGTCTTATTGATAAAAGAGTTGTTTGTCTTATTGGTAGTAAGAGCTATTTGTACTTTGAAAAAAGTAGTCCTTTCCCTTAAATACTGTGAAAAATATTTTTCCATTCTGCGTGTCTTGTGCCTCCCAGAATTTTTGTTTTTTTCTTATCATATTTTAAGCATAATTGAATTAGCTATTGAAAGCTTTATGGTTTCTGCCAATTTATGCTTAAAATTCTTTTCCCATCCCAAGATAAGACAAATCCACAACATAATTTTTATGGTTTTATTGCTTTACATTTAGCACCATACATTCAAATGTGGTGTCAGATAAAAATATATATTTCTTCCACATTGTTAATCCGTTGGCTCAGCGTCTTCATTTCTATGCTGATTTAAATTGTCTCACTTTATATATTCAAAAGTCTTATATCTACTGGGATCTGATTTTTAACTTCACCCCTGCCACCTGGTTATCATCCAACTAGCATCCCCGCCCCAACCAGGTCTCTCCAGATCAAATTTGTTACAAAAACCCAGGCAATTCCCCCCATCGGGCAGAATGGCACCTACCCCTTCCTGAGAGGTGCTCCGAGTCTTAGAGAAGGAAGGCAACTGCCAGAAGCAAACTCAGCTCCCCCACCTACTTGTCCTCAGACAAGTCGCCTAACTTTTTAAACCTCAGTTTCTTCAACGGTAAGAAGTAGAATCATAATGTCTACCTCATAGATTTATTCTGGGATTAAATGAAATATAACATAGAAACTGTACGTTATCTACTTCTAGTAAGTAGTATGTATAGTAAGCAGTATTGATGTATAATAGTGAGTATTTATAGTGTGTGTGCATATATACTTAGCAAGTACATAGTAAGTTGTGTGTCATTTTTAGTTTCTTTTTGTCTATACCCTAGACTCCCCACAAATAAAAAGATAGTTATACAAAAACCCAACTCAAACAATGAACCAATTCATTTTCTTTATTTAGTTCTTTCCCTTTTATCCCATGTTCTCTGCTTTGGTGCTTTTGTGAAAATAGCAATTCACACGAGACAAGGCCAGTACCCTTCCCTGTTCCTGTGCACAGTCCCTGAAACTGCGCCAGGCAGATCGCCTTTTCTAGACATTAATGTTCTCAGGGTCATCAGCGAGGATTCCTGGACATTTGGGAACAAACGGTTTACAACTGATTGTAGATGGTGGTTGCTGGAGAACGTTGAGGGGCTGTTGCTATGGAAATGGAGAGAAGGTCAAATCAAGGACAGACTGAGGATAGATTGAGGGCATGTTAACAGGTGGGAGAGCAAGAAGGAGAAGCCGAGGCAGTTTTGGGGTTCCGCATGAGCAGCAGAAATGAGGGCAGTTGGGAAACTTACAACGAGAGGTGGAAAAGGAAAGACTTGGCTGGTTCCCTGTGTGTGGAGTTTTAGGTGGCACCAGAACGCTCAAGAGCTACCCTGGAATCCGAGGAATCAAAGCCACCAGCAGAGAACATCCAGGTGAGCGCAAATCCAACAAAACTTCCCTCAGCCTTTGCCCGTGAGGAGTGAAGTCTGTCGGGTCCTGGAATCGCACACCCTGCAACAGAGGACCCTGCTCAGACCAGACCTAGCAGAGGTCGTAATGATAGTAAATGTGAAGATAAGACAAAAGAGTAAAACACTTTGAACCTTTGGGCAGGAGATGTGCCATTTTGCTAGGAACCTGGTGCAACCCCTGGCAACTGTAAATAAGGATCTGCTTTCTGCTTGTTTGTCTCAAGTGCCTCTGTGCTCCAGCTCCATCCTGGCCATTTCACACTGAGCTCTAAGTTTCTATTTCTGAGGTAACCACATCCCCTACATGGCTACAACTGCTAAAAGGTTTGTGGAGAGAGGCGCTTGTGAATACCCTGATGCTATCCAACAAAACCTGCCCCATCAATCCTTTCTGACCAGGCTTTTTGAGTCCAGGAAATCACTACAATATGGAACAAGTGCCCCTGAATCCAAGAATACCAAAGACTGGCAAAGTCAGTTGTTCTGTAGCTTGAAGTGTTGTGTGCACTTCCTCATGGTTTCAGGAGAAGTTCTTGAAAGAGCATCAATTAAAAAGTGACCACAGAGCTAAAGCCAGTGTTAAGAGCTGGGAACCCGGAGATCCCTCCCAGCAGAATGCTTTTCTTCTGTGCAAACTAAGGATCATGCATTTGAGGGATATTGGATGTATGTTAAAGTACACAGTCCAAATGATGAAACAGACTGGGAGGGCATTATAACAAAAGAAAGACTGGGGAGACTGAGGGGCCAGGGAAGCTCTGTGTAAGAGACAGGAACCTGGAATTGCTGGTAACATAGTCCGCTGTCATAGAGAATCACCTGACCTCCTTTATGGAGGTTGTCTGAACATACCCTAGACCAAAACATCCAAATTGAAATGCAAGAATATATTGCAGAAAGGTGGAGTGGAGGAAATAACCAGTTTAAAAATAGCTTTTGCCCATGTTTAACTTTGTTCGACCTTTACAACTCCATGAGGTAAGCAGCATAGGAATCTTCATTTCGTACATAAACTGTGGCTCAGGGAGTCCAGAGGTATCAATCCAGTAACTCAAAATCATCTTTTATCTCACGCCCATATCTGCTCAGAGAACCTAATTTCTTAGCATTGTTGTGATTTAATAGTGTCCTCCTGGTGTTTTTTTAGCTACAGAAATAGGAAGTGTAAGCAAATGGGTTAAAGAAATCAGAATATAGTCTGAAGAAGAGAGAGCCAGCCATGCCTCTCAGCCCCAAAGTCTCCAGTGGCACACGGACCCCAGAGGCTGTCCGGGCACTCAGCCATGTTGACGCCCACAGCCAGGGTCACATGCCCCAGCCTCTTCTCCATTGTCCTCTCCAAGAGAACTTCTTGAAACAGCTCACTGGGGGAGATATTTCTGGATGGTGTTTTCCAAGCATTTGTATATTGTGTTACTGGTACATGCAGTACTTTATAAAAGGCTTTCCTGTTCAACCGTGTAGGTAGTTAACTCTGCATCAATTCAGAAAGATGCCCACAATGATACTTAGACCTCAGCCTAGGTGTCTGGCTGCAGAGAGGTCCTGACCCTTTCTGCCATTAAATCCTTTTTTATATGGCTGTACCTTGGGGTCAAGAAGGTGGATTTGATGATCTGAGCCGGTTAGAGTTGCTCTGTTCAGGGCTACTCCTTCATTTATCAAATACTTACTGGAAAATGGCACAGGCTAGCGATATATACCATGATGAACAGATAAATATGGTTCCCCGACCTTGTGAAGCCCACATTCTAGTGTAGGATATAGACAAGTGAGCAGACATGATAGTGTAAATAGGAGAAATTCTGATGCAGTGGAATCATGTAAATATTGCCTACCTAGTGCCTGGAAGAAACTTCTAAAACAAACGTACCTTGATTTCCTGGAGATAATTCTTACGTGCCCTTCATCTCAAGAGGCTACATAAATAACTGGAGTTGGGGGTGAACAAGCCTCTTTCTTTTGGTAGGAATACAGCAGAAAGTTCCTTCTCTGATTGAGAGTTGATAATGTCATCTTCGTCTTTCCAAACGGCCAGTTAATGTCCTGGGAGGACAAAGGCATTCTAGTATGATAGACGCGTCCAAGTCGCCTAGAACGGATTTTCTCCTGGGGGAAAAAGCTTTTTTCACAGAAATGGGAAAGGGAAGGGAGTCACCCTAACCAAGCTGCAGAAACTAAACTTGTGATTTGTCACCTCTTGGGTATTTTAGACGCTGGGACTGCCACTTCGCTGAAGGGTGTTTCTGCCTTCCGTGGTGAGTGGAGAACTGTCTTCCAGAGTTCTTTCCCCAAGTGCGTGTTAATATAAGTTAATAAAAGTTACCTGTGAACTCCCCTCTGTCTGTGACCACAGTACTGCCTGTGACAGTAGAAGCCTGTCACTAATCCAGACATCATTGTCTGAGAGTCAATCAGGGAAGCAATGCTTCAAGTTGGTAAGAAGCAGAAACAGTAGTCTCATGTGTGGTACTCATTCTTCAAACGAGAAAGCCTCAGAAGCAAGGATGAAACTGGCTACCCATGGAGAGAAAGACCACTAATCACTTGCAGATCTCAGAGTCTGCCTTTAGGAAGCACCCATTTCTGTCCCTTGCGCAGAGAACGTATAGCTAGGATGATTATGTAATTCATTGTCCAAACTAGGAAACGTTTGCGAGCGAAAAGGAGGCTAAAAATAATTAAGGGTCACCAAATGATTGATAACGACATTAACTAGACTGTCTGTGCCAACCAGGACACATGGTCATTCTCCTTAGAGCAGATGTCGTCCTTGTCTCCTGAAATGACAACAGGTTTCCCTCATATTTATACTGTGTTTTTTTCCGGGGGTCATCTCTATCGTGTAGTTACCTCTGTGCTCACATGGGGGGTGGGGTGCTTGCTTGGGTATCATAGATTGGGGTTGGGATTGGGATTGGATATAACAATGCTTCTTTAACTCATTGCTATAAAATAAATTGATATTTTTATCAGAAAAAAAAATCCAAAAAAGTTACCCATAACATCACGATAGTTCTCCATCTATAAATCAATTCCATATCAGCCTCAGAAAAAGGAGAAGGAAAGAGAAAGAGGGAGAGAATCACAAAGGAGTAGATTTCTATTTGACCTTGTCTTTCATTTTTTCCTTTTTAATCTTCTTTTCTGTGCTCTAAGGGGTATCACAAAAGGCCTAAAACTTTAACAAGTAGGTAAAAATAAGTTCGTACAGTTGAGTGTAATGTCCTTTGAGAGTTTCTGAATATTGGAGCAACCAATTTCCTTTCCTTTTCTTTTACAGGAAAAAAATGCGCATTTTTAAAGCAAGACAAGATTCCCCAAAGCAAAGTAAGTTACTGCTTTCACATCATTTTTACTTTTGACACTTTTATTTCCGAGCTGCCCCTTCCCTGTGCTCACAAAGGTCCTTGGGCATATTTTGTCTAGGATGATACTCAACACATTTTGCTGCAGTTTGCCTGATTGCATGTGTCTTTGGCCACTAGATTGGGAGCTCAGTGTGGGAGGAACTGGCTTGGTGATCTTTGTATCCTTCTGCTAGTCCCTGAGGTGGAAGGAGTTAAATGAGACAATGAAAGCAAAAGGTGGGGGTGTGAGGCACCTATAAGAAACGGTGAGGAGGCCAGCGTGGACACAGGATGTACAGAGGAGGGGCAGAGCCTTAAGGTCAAGTCTGAGGTTGAGGTTTTTGTCTTGAGAGCCACAGGAGGTACTGAAGGGCTTTAAACAAGGTCCAAGTACGCTCACATTTGCATTAAAGACATCACCTTTTTGCTGTGTGGAGAACGAATTGTAGTAGGGAGTGGCAAGAGCAGGGGCTGGAAGGCCACTTAGGAGGCCGATGCCGTGGTCTCTGGTGATGGAACAGGGGTGAAGTTAAGGAAAGGGAATTCAAGGGAGAGGGTGGTGAATAGAGCCGTAGGTAAGAGAGGAAACAAAGAAAAGTACAGGCCTGCGGACAGGCCGCTGCATTTCTAAAGAAGAAAAACAACTGAGTTTTGCCTGTGCCTTCTTAGGTTTAAAGAGGAGAGCCTTGCTCATGAACCCTGAATCTTAAAAACCAGCCATGTAGGCGTATAAATAAATAATACAGCCCTCCCACCCGTAGTCATTTCACCCAGGGGAGTTGTGGGTGCCAGGAATCCCCGGTCTCCTCCAGAGCAAAACGTGGTGGAAATAAGGCCCCTAGTGCAGAAGCTCACAGAGCCTTTTCTTTTTTGAAATTTTATTGGTGTTATTGACTTGCAATGTTATGTTAGAGTGATTTGATATTTTATACGTTTCACAGTGATCACCACGGTAAGTCTAGTTACCAGCTGTCACCACACAGTCATTACTATACTAGTCACTGTATTCCCTGTTCTGTGCATTTCGTCCCTGTGACTTGCTTATTTTATAACTGGAAGTTTGTACCTCTTAATCTGCTTCACCTATTTACTGATCCCTCCACCTCCTCCCCTCTGATAACCACCAGGTTGTTCTCTGTATGGGTCTGCTTATGTTTTGTTATTGTTTGTGCACTTTTTTTGTCCTTTAAGATTTCTGGGTTTTTTTTAAACTGACTTTATTTTTTTAGAGCAGTTTCAGATTCACAGAGAATAGAGCAGAAAATACAGAGTTCACACATAGCCCTCCCCACACATATATACTGCCCTACCCTCAACATCCCTCATCAGTGTGGCGTATTTGGTACAATCGATGAGCCAATGTGGACACATTGTTATCAACCAAAGTCCACAGTTTACATTAGGGTTCACTCTTGATGTTGTACATTCTATGGGTTTTGACAAATGCATAATGACATACAGCCACCACTGTAGTATCATACAGAATAATTTCATTGCCCTAAAAGTCCCTTGTGCTCCATCTATTCATTCCTCTCTCTCTCTCTCTCTCTCTCCCCAAACGCCTGGAAACCACGATCTTTTTATTGTTTCTGTAGCTGTGCCTTTTCCAGAATGTCATTTGGTTGGAATTGTACAGTTGGTAACCTTTTCAGACTGGCTTCTTTCATTTAGTAATATGTCTGTTAAGTTTCTTCCATGTCTTTCATGGCTTGATAGCTCATTTCTTTTTTTTTTTTTTAACTGCACATTGATCTTTTAATCTACATTTATGTAACATTCATTGTTTCTAAGAGTTTTGTTTTTTAGATTCCACATGTAAGTGAAATCATATGGTATTTCTCTTTCTCTCTCTGATTTATTTCACTTAGCATAATACCCTCTAGGTCCATCCATATTACAAATAGCAAGATTTTATTCTTTTTCTGGCTGAATAATATTTCTTTGTATATACATATTCCACATCTTCTTTATCCATTCATCTGCCAAGGAACACTTAGGTTACTTCCCTATCTTGACTATTGTAAGTAATGCTGCAGTGAACACTGGGGTTCATGTATCTTTTCAAATTAGGGTCTTTGTTTTCTTCAGATAAATACCCAAGAGTGGAATCCCTGGATCATATGGTAGTTATATTCTAAATTTTTTGAGGAACCTCCATACTGTTTTCCATAGTGGCTGCACCAATTGACAATCCCACCAATAGTGTAAGAGGGTATCCTTTTCTCCACATTTGTTATTTGTTGTCTTTTTGATAAGGGCCAGTACAGTAGTCACTTAGTAGCAGTACCATAGTGCTATTATAGTAATAGCGTTTGAAATCACAGAGTGTGATACCTCCAGCTTTGTTTTTCCTTCTCAAGATTGCCTTGGCTACTCTGCATCTTTTGTGGTTTTATACAAGCATTAAGATCATTTATTCTAGCTCTGTGAAAAATGCCATTGGTGTTTTGATAAGAATTGCATTGAATCTGCAATGGACATTTTAATAATATTAATTCTTCCAAGCCATGGCATGGACATTTTTAATAATATTAATTCTTCCAAGCCATGGGCATAGTGTATCTTTCCATTTTGTGTATGTGTGTTGTCCTCAATTTCTTTCATCTATGTCTTACAGTTTTCAGAGGACAAGTCTTTTACCTCCTGGGTGAGATTTATTCCTAGGTATTATATTCTTCTTGATACAATTGTTTTCTTAATATCTCTTTTTTGATAGTTTGTTGTTAATATACAGAAATGTGACAGATTTCTGTATATTAATTTTGTATCCTGAAACTTTATGGAATTCATTTATTAATTCCAAGAGTTTTTTGGTGGTCTTTAGAGTTACATATATGTACATAGTATTATGTCATTTGCAGAGAGTGATAATTTTACTTTTTCTCTTCTGATTTGCATGACTTCTATCTCTTTTTCATGTTTGGTTGCTGGGCTAGGACTTGCAGTATGCGGCTGAATGAAAGTGGTGAGGGTGGGCATCCTTGTCTTGCTCTGATCTTAAAGGAAAAGAGGTCAGCTTTTTGTCACTGAGTAGGAGTTAGCTGTGGCTTGATGTGTATGGCCCTTTATTATGTTGAGGTACGTTTCCTCTATACCCAGTATGTTGAGAGTTTTTATCCTGAATGGATGTTAAATTTGGTCAAATGCTTTGTCTGCATCTGTGGGGTTGATCATACGATTTTTTAGCCTTCATTTTGTTAATGTTATGTATCACACTGATTGATTTGTGGATATTGAATTAATGGAATAAATACCACTTAACCATGGCGTGTGATCTTTTTAATGTATTATTGAATTTGGTTTGCTAACATTTTGTTGAGGATTTTTGTTCCATACCTTCACTTTCAGTCTGTGTCTGTCTTTAGATCTAAAGTGAGTCCCTTATAGGCAGCATATAGATGGGTCTTTTTCTTTTTTTGTTGTTATCCATTCAGCCACCCTGTGTCTTTTGATTGGAGCGTTTAGTCCATTTACAACTAAAGTGATTATTGATAGGTATGCTGACTGCCATTTTGTTCATTGTTTTCTGATTGTTTTTATAGTTCTTCTCTGTTTCTTCTTCCCTTGTTTCTTTCTTTGTGGTTTGATTATTTTCTTTAGTGTGATGTTGGATTCCTTTCTATTTCTTTTCCGAGTCTCTGCTGTGGGACTTTGGTTGATGGTTACCATGAGATACATGTGTATCTCAGTTTGTTTTAAGCTGATAGTTGCTGATGTTTGAATGCATTCTAAAAGCACGACATTTTTACCTCCTACCACATCTACACTTTTGACATCATATTTTACATTTTTACTCTGTGTATCCCTTAAATACTTACTGTAATTATAGTTGATTTTACTACTTTTGTTTCTTAACTTTCATATTAGTTATTTAAGTGGCTGATTCACTGGCTTTAATATATATTTGCCTTTACCAGTGAGTTTTTTTTTCTTTCATATATTTTCTTATTTCTAGTTGTGCTCTTTTCTTTTCTGCTTAAAGGAGACCCTTAAACCTTTCTTGTAGTGCCAGTTTAGTGGTGATAAACTCCTTTAGTTTTTGCTTGTCTGAGAAATTTTGTCTCTCCTTTGGTTCTGAATAATAATCTTGCTGGGTAGAGTATTCTTGGTTGTAAGATTTTTCCTTTCGGTGCTTTTATTCATGCCATTCCCCTCTGGCCTGCTAAGTTTCTGTTGAAAAGTCATCTGACAGTCTTCTAGGGGCTCCCTGGTATGTGACTGGCTGCTTTTCTCTTGCTGCCTTTGAAATTCTCTCTTTAATTTTTGCCATTTTAATTATAATGTCTTGGTATGGATCTCTTTGGGTCCATCTTTTTAGGGATTATTTGAGCTTCCTGGACCTGGATGTCTATTTCCTTCTCAAGATTAGGGAAGTTTTCAGCTTTTTTTTTTTAAATACATTTTCTACCCCTTCCCTTCACTCTTGTCCTTCTGGGACTCCTATAATGTGAATGACAGTACTCTTGATTTTTTTTTTCAGAGGTCCCTTGAACAGTTCTCATTTTAAAAATACTTTTTTCTTTTTGCTGTTCTGATTGGGTGATTTCTGCTCTCCGGTCTTCCAGATCACTGATCTTTTCCTCTGTCATCTAATCTGCTGTTGATTCCCTCTGGTGTATTTTTTACTTCAGTTATAGCATTCTTTAGCTCTGATTGATTCTTTCTTACATTTTCCAAGTTTGTTGAGGTTTTCACTGTGTTCCTTTAGTCTTCTCCCAAGTTAGGTCAGCATGTTTATGATTATTATTTTGAACTCTATCAGATAAATTTCTTACCTCTATTTTATTAGGATTTTTATCTGGTGGGGGGTTATCTTGAAAGCTTTTGGAACATTGCTCTGTCTCCTCATTTTGTTTGACTTTCTGTATTTGTTTCTATGAATTAGGCAAAACAGCTACCTCTCTCGGTCTGGAAGTCATGGCCTTATGTAAGTATGTCCTCTGAGTAGATTGTATGTGTTACGCAGCTTTGGTGGGATGGCTGCAGCTGAGGTAGACTTGTGGGGGAAGCAGCGGGGTCCCAGGGTGCACCTTTCTGGTGTTGCCTTCAGGGGACAGCTGGAGCTTCTATGGACGTGGGGCACATAAGGGCAACGTTGGCAGGCTGGCTGCAGCACCTGGTCTGCGTTCCAACCTGTGCTACCAAGGTGGAGGGGGAATGCAAAAAATGGTGCTTTCCTGTGCCTTTGACCCTGAGGAGTGTTCCAACTGTTCCCCGCCCATTTGGCAGATGTTCCCGGGTTAGTAAATGGATTTCCTTCACGTACTGTCTAGATGCACTTTAAACTGCTGTTTTTATTACTGTGCCCCAGGGAGGATAAGTCTGTGCATGGGCGTCCCAGTGGTCTCCCTCCCTTTTGCAGGTC
The DNA here is from genome assembly GCF_048564905.1 of Vicugna pacos. Taxonomy (NCBI): domain Eukaryota; kingdom Metazoa; phylum Chordata; class Mammalia; order Artiodactyla; family Camelidae; genus Vicugna; species Vicugna pacos. The sequence continues at coordinate 74,238,424 of NC_132987.1, forward strand.
ACTGCATCAGGAATAGGGTTCCCATCGATACCACGTCTCCATCTCCCCGACCCACCTCTGTGTAGTCCTTCTGGCATTTATTGTGCAGAAACTGTTCAATCAGCCTTCAGTTCTTCTTCAGAAGGAGTTGCTCTGTATGTAGGTATAGATTCAATGTGTCCATGGGAAGTGCTGAGGTTAGGGTTTTCCTATGCCACCATCTTGGACCCCCACAGGCCCTTCTCCTGTAGTGATAATAGTGGAAGTCCTAGATAGCCACAGGAATTTATGCAGATAGGAGAATCTGGAATGCCAGTGTTGAGCGAATCGACATGTGGTAAGGTGGCACATCTGCCTCCCGCGTCGGGTAGTGCCATGAAGCTTCCACATGGAAGCTCAGGCTTGCTTTTTGAGCTTGTGCCCTTGCCTCTTTGTTGAGTGGCCAGGGCCAGCTGGTTTTAAGTAAATTGGCCTGCTTATGCTTGTGTCTGCCAGCAGTTTCAAAAATGGGAACGTTCAATTAAAGAGTTTCCTCCTCTGTAAAGCTTTCGTTGCACACCAGGTTCCACACTGCCATCATCCCTTGTCGCCTACTAGAAATAGCAGCTGTCCTCTGCATTGTGGATCTCTCTTAGGTCCTTGTCTGCTAACCTGTGAGCCCTTGAGGACAGGGACTTTTTCTGATTCTTCTTTGTCTCCCCAGGGCTTGGTACAGAGGAGGTATGCAATACATTTGGGGTCATGAAGGACAGGGGGGGAAGGAGTGAGGAAGGGAGGGAAGTGTGATTTCCTGTCCAAAGATCCATGAATGTGTTTCCCTCCACCCAGCTCAGCGCTAGATGTTTCTTGTTCAGATAGCTTGTCACTCCCCAGCGATGTGTTGTAGATCAAGATAGCCTGATAAGAGCTACCCCCGCTGTTCCTTGGCTCTCTGCTTATATTTCCTTGCCCCACCTCCCCCCTCCCTGAAATCTCCCTAGGACCTGAAATTCATTAAGTGTATTTTCTTTCTCCAGATGAAGAGACATCATCTGCTCTCACTCAGGTAATGCAGACACCTCTGAGCCTTTTCCTTTTTCTGAGATGACAGTAGAAACGCAGGCACCTCAGACGGCAGGGGAAGGCTTCCAGGACGTCTGTGACTTTAATGTGAACCACTTTAGATGCCAGTGCTTGTGAGCTCAGGGACATGTGCAGGGCCTGGAGGCAGAAGAAGTAGCCACCTCTGTTGCACAGTTTATTGAAAGGAATGAATACTTATCGAGCATTTAGTTTATGCCAGGCGGTGGGCTGAGCGCTTGGCCTGAATCATCTCATGTAACTGTCACAACAACCCTGTGAGACGGGGACTGTTATTTTCCCACCCATTTTACAGATGAAAAAACTAAGAGATTAAGTGATAGTCTCTCAAAGCCAGACAGCTGACAAGACGGCAAGGGCACGGTTCAGAAATGAGCCTCACTCCCAAATCTGTGCTCTTTCCCCTGCGCTTTGCTGTTTGGCTTTTTATCTCCTGAGATTTCACCAAATGACACCTTCCCCTGACTGGTTTCCCTTTTCACTCATGCAAACATCTCTGGAATAGGTGGTTAAATATCATAACCCAAGCACTATAAGGTGTCCTCAGATTGTTCTCTTATGAAAGAATGAGCTGCCTCAGGGTCTTTGGGGACTTTGGGGACTTTGGGAATTATATGGGGTGGTCAGGGGTCACTCTGGAGCCCGGGGCAGAGAGGACATGCCTGAGTGGGCTGAATTCTCTGAGCAGCATGAGGACTCTGGTTGCTTGGGCTAGTGGTTGGGGTGGGGGCAGTCATTTAGAAAAAATAGCCAAAAGATGGAGGGGAAGTGGCCGTGGAATGGAGACTTTGCCCAAGGCTGAGCTGTGCTGAGACTGGAGTATAAAAGGAATGAGAAGAGGCCAAGTCTTGGTGATGGCTCTCCTTTGACCCACAGGAGAATGCTTACCGGAGCTCCTCGGAGGACCTGTGCTACGCCTCCATCAACCACAGTGTCGCTGGGAGAAGGCCAACAGGGAACTTGGCTGAGGAGTGCTATGAGAACGTTTCCCTCATGGCTGAGAGGCCCAGAGAGTCACTGGGAGGAACTGAGACCGAGTACTCACTTCTTTGTGTGCCTGCCACCCCCAGGCACCCATCCTCCCCAGAAGATCAGTATGAACTTCTTATGCCCAGTAGAATCTTCCCTCGCTCTGTGCAACAGCCACACTCACTTACGTCCCCTTCTCAGGCTCCATTTTCCCATTTATAATGAAGTGGTTGGACCAACTTTTAACACCAGCAAATAAAAGCCAGTGGTAGGGAGTTCTGGTTGAAGCAGGTGTGGAGCACAAATTACCCCAACACGCGCGTGCACGCACACACACACATACACCAGTTCTTTCTACAGGGGTCTCTGTGGAACATGATTTCCAAGCCACAGGGCCTCTTAGATCCTCCTCAGTGTCCAACATCCAAAGATCAACAACTATCTTGAACACCCACTCTTCGAGAAGGGAGTGACCATCTTTGGTTCCAAGTGGCTTTGAAAATGGGCCACACTATTCAGTGGTGGGAGGGACTCCCTAGTCCCCTGCTCCTCAGTTCAAGTTCTTCTTATAAAAGGTCCACATGATTGTCCTCTGAAGTCACAAGGAAGCTTCATCCATCATATTGTGTACCCAAAGGAGAGTCCTCATTCCACCAGTGTTTCTGGACCAGAATCCTCACCCATAGCCTTGCAGGTGGGCACCTGCGGCATTCTTGTGTCTCCATGCCTCTAAGCAACGTCTTTTGCATAGAGTCCTTTGACTCATTGGCTGTGGTGGCTTGGTTAGTTACGTTGGTTGAATTAGTAAGTTCCAGGCCAGGTTTTTATATAATTTTTCATATAATTTTAAACCATATTTTTTAACTTTGTATTTCTCCCTAGAAGTCTTAAGAAAATCATAGCATCAGAGGAGGATAGAGTAGAAAGATCTTTGGAGATCCTTAAATCCCACTATCTTTTTTTTGGCTCAGAGAGGATAACTAGCTGAATGTAACATTGCCAGTGAATGGCAGAACTTCATCTAGAGCCTGGTTTCCTGGCTTCCAATTCAGTGCTCTTCCAATATACCACATAGAACAGCCTCTACGATATGGCATACGTGCATGTTAAATAATATGTCATGTATAAGCTGTGAATTAAGTGTCCACATGAGAAAGATTAACACACACATGCGTGCTCACACACAGACATATATTCCTTCTCTAATGAGCACTTCTCCATTTGCCCTGATTATTCATTTTCCCTCATTTTTTTTTAATGTTCCGAGAATTGTGTCTATCCCCAAAACAGGGGTCAGCACACTATGGCCCATAGGCAAAATCTGGCCACCTGCCTGTTTTGGTAAAGTGTCACTGGACACAGCCTGCTCATGTGTCTATGTACCATCTATGGCTTCTTAACCTCAGAAGAGTTGAAAGGTTGTGATACACACTGCAGGTACTACAAAGCTGAAAATTTTGCAGCCCTCTTCCTAAACAATCATAAGTAGAGATAAACTGAACAAAAATGTGTTTGGGTATTGGTATAACCCTTAAGAGCTGGTACAAATAAAATGGTATGGAAATTACTAAACCACAAATTAGATGAGTGAGACCAACAACAATTAGCAAATTAGACTATTTCTATATGCACACCTGTGTTCTCAACTTCCTGTTTTATTTAACGCCTGGCCATTGTCCTAATTTTAGGGATGTTAAAATAGGAAGAAGTTCGTTGAGACAAGCAGTAGATGCATTATGAGTTTAATTACTGTTTTGTTTCCCAAACGAACCAAGGTTAAATAACATTGCTATTTAAAATGTGCCAAGTGCCCAATGAGGATGAATCCAGTGGCTTGAGGTTGGATGTATCAACACAGGTTTGCTGAGACTTCAGCCAGCCAAAGAACCAATCACATCTTAGAATCTTGTCCTCCACCAACTTCCTATTTTCAGCAACATTCTTGCACATGGAATCTTACCTTTGACCCTTGGCCAGGAGTCACTCCAGTTCAAAAGGAGGCATGCGTGGTAGCAGGGAATACAGTATGAGAGGCGCATGGCTTCGGGGGTGGGGGGTGGACACTAGAGTCAGATAATCAGTGATTCAAATCCTGGTTCTAGCTCTCCCTCCTGCTGTGACCTTGAGCATGGAACTCGGAGGCTCGGCTTCATCACCCACAAACAGGAGGATTCCATCTAATGGATAAAAGTCATCTGTCACAGACCCTGAACAAATGATATCAAAGAGCAAAAGGAAACAGAAATCTTTATGACATAAAGAGAAAAACGTGCTGACATGCCGGTGCTGCAGGGTTACCACAGTCTTCCAGCAAGGCAGACACACAAAACTGCTGGGCCTTAAGCTGGAATTTTTCACTTGGACATTGGACCACTGTGGAAGTTGATTGGTTTAAAGATTCTTACTACAACATGATAAGTTATACCTGATAAGTTATATATGATGTTATATTTGTTTGAGTCTTATCTTGTGAAAGCATTACCTGTCCCAAATAGCCTTTTGCAGGGAACATATTAAGTATAAATGTTACCAAGAGGAGGGAAAAGGGCAACCCCTTTACAGAAAATGCACATTCACAAACACACACACACACACACACACGCGCACACACGCACACACAATATTTGTATAGAATTTCAAAGGGTAGGGCATGCAACCCCTAAGTTAAAAAATTCCTGTTCTTGATAAAGAAGTGAGGCTGAGAATTTAAATTGCCCCCTTAAGTCACAAGGATAATCAGAAAACTCCCCTCCCCAGGGCTGGTCTTGAAACTCAGCATAGTCAAAGTTCACAGAGGCATATTTTACGCAGTAACTACAGGCTCTGTGGTTTCTGTTTTACGTTCATACTAGTATCTATAAATAATCTGTATAAATTCTTAGGTAGAGCAAAAGAGAGGTGCAAGAAAAGGACAAAGATAGGTCAGGGAAGTCTACCGTTGACAACAAATAAATTCAAATGCTAACAGTTTTAAGACAACCTTGGGTGACGGATGCTTCAGATACCCCAAGGGATAGAAGGGCCCAGGGAGAACAGGGAAGCTGAGTCCCCAGGACTGCACAGGAGCCTTTAGAGAAAAGGAGATTCTGTTTACGTTCATCTGACTCTGTGCTCTTCCAAGCCGACCTGTTGAAAGCTGCTTGAAAGGCACTTGACCCGAGTGTGCCTCAGTTCTGCCACCTGTTAACGGATCAGTGTTAAGTCTCTCCCATGTTCCCAGTAGGGGGTTCCTTTGTAAGGCACTTGGAGAAGTGTTGAGTGGTCACTGTCACCCCAGAGTCTTCTACAGCCTGATGACCACGTGTCTCAACCCAGCCCTTCCCCCTCACCACCTGTGCTTCTCAGGGGCTCCCAGATAGCAGCTGTGCCCGAACTGAGCGTGACCCTGGGAGGCCACCAGGGTTGGAGGCCAATGATCATGTGCGGTTGTCTAGAAGGCTGGACTTGGGGTGCCAAACTGGGACCCTGGGCTGGTCCTTTCACCTCTCCAGACCTTGATTTCCTAACCGTAAGATGAGGGGGTCGCCTTCTGATGCTAAGAGTATAATGAGCTCAAATTATAAAGGATAGATTAAGGAATACTACTGCAGCAATGCAGTCAAAGTGTGGGCTAGCTTATTTCCAAACAATGAAACAGTAATGGGAGCAGAGAAGGGAAGACTTATAGAGATTTCTCCCATTCCTCTAAGCACTACTCTAAGTAAGGCAGGGGTCCACACCCAGAGTCCACATCTAAAAGGGAAAGGAGACAACGTGCACCTCATCCGAATAAGCCCTAGACACGTACAAAGGAAGATGAATCTGTTTATTCAAGTCCCACCGCTGCTTGAGGGTTCAGCTTGAGTCCTACTTCCTAGGCAAAGCCTTCTCCGATTAAACCATACTGATCACCCTTTTCTCTGACCACCCACAACGCAACAGTTTGTATTTATCGTTAACACTTGCCTATTTTATCCTGCTGTTTCCTGTTTCATGTGTGCAAAGTCTGACTTCCTAATAAGACTAGCACCTTTTTCCTTATCATCGTCCTCTTCTTCTCTGGTATCTCCTGTAGCCTTCTGCAAAACACATCATTAAAAAATCTACAGAACTAAGTTAAATTGAGAGGCAGAAAGAATTGGACATGTGTCTAGAATTCTTGTTGGGGACGGGAGGAGGCATGGCTTCCACTGATCTGGCTGTATCCTTTCTGCCTATACCTATGTGACTGCCAGAAAAGACCAGTTTTTCCTCTCAAATCTTTTGGGTGATTTCACAGGCATTTGTTGATACTTTATTCTGCCCCAGGTGCTCTGCTCATCATGAAGATGTGTGGTGGCCAGTCAATTCATCTCCTATAGCAGAGCAGTGTATATATAAGTGCCATTTTCCCCCAAAGACCTCAAAATGCTCTTAGTCACAAAGTTCAGTTCTTTCCATACCATTTGGGCAGAAGAGACAAACCCACAGAAAATCCTCTCCATGCTTTCAAGTGGTCAGAACCCAAGCCCAGGTGCTTGCATCTTGGTGGTTTCCAGATAAAAGGGACGATCAGAAGGAAACCCAGTCCTGCCTGCAGACAGGAACCCACCCTTCCTTCCAGCCCCGGGCACTTCGGACACCTGGTCCTGCCCGCAGGGTCCGGGGAGAAGTGGAGAGGAGAGTTGCCCCCTGCTCCCCCTGGAACAGGAACAGAGAGAGGGGGACCCAGCCCAGTCGGGTTCAGTGGTATTCATTCAGAAGGGGAAGCCGCCCTCAGGGAAACAAAAAGATCACTTGCAACACTATTTACTGCGAGAAAACGCCAGCCCAGATCCTGGCCCTGGAGACCCGGCCCCTACGAAGCAAACGTCAAGTCTGCGATACAGAGGCAAAAATAATTTATTGTCAATATTTTAAAATCCTCATCCACTGAAGTTATTATTTTCTAAAAAGTACAAACACACAGAAGTTTACGTCTGACATGTAAAAAATAAACAGAAGGAAGAGAAATTCGTCTGACTAGTTTGAGGAACTATCCTCAAAATGAGACTCGAATTACAATAAATGTTATCTTCCAGTTAAATAAGAAAGCAAATCCACATTATCCAGAGTCCTGGGTCATAAAGAGCTCAAGGCAAACCTGGCCTGAGACATGCATGCGGACACATCCCTGCACACAGCGGGCCCCACCCCGACGTCCCCCCAGGGCCAATTTAACCAAGATACTGAGGCCAGGAACCTCTCGTCACATGACTACAAAACTCTCCTGGAAAATTTCCAGCAAAGTAGTTTTCCCAACAAAATACTCTGTTCCCCCACGGCAGGCAGTGCTCTCTCTGGAGATGACCGAAACTGTCGCTGTTGTGCAGTCCCCACCCCGGCCCCCCAGAGGCCCTGGCACTACATTTCCCACAGTTTATTTCAAACGAGAGTGGGTCTTCCTGTTTCACGACCTTCTTCAGTAAGACACACAGCCAAGGCCCGAAGACACTGAGTCCCACAGGAAGGCTAGGAACGCCGGACATTTACAAAAAGCCAACGTCTGCGATCTACAGCAGATGGGAAGCGGTCTTAAAGACTCTCCGATGGAAGCTGGTGACAATATGAATGGGGAGAGTAGTGTGTTCCAAACTCACAGGGGCCCATGTTTCCAAAAGAGGTGCTCAGAGGTCACAGGAATAATGAAGAGAAGATGAAATGAAGAAACACACACCTCCTTCTGTAGCTCCATATCACACAGTGACATTGGATGGCGTGTCTAAGGCTGGTCTGCTGAGAGATGCAGCTACCGGTCACGGAAGCAGACATAGCAAAGCCGCTTACGTCTGCGGAGGTGCCTGCCTTTCCCTCACAGCCTTGCTCAGAGGTAGATCAAACGTGATGGTGGGAGGGCGCAGGTGGGAGGCGGATTTCAGCGAGTGATCGCTTGGGCTCTGCCTCACCTCGCCACCTGCCTGCCTCTGTTCTCCACCAGCTCAGGCTGGTGGGGTCCTGCCGGAAAAGGCCACCTTCACACCAAAGAGAAAGTGTCCACATGTGGGTGGAGGCAGCTAGGGCTTCAAGAACAGCAGGAACCTCCCACTGCAAGGCTCACCTGCCACCTCGTCCCCCCACCCCCGCCCCATCTGGCTTCGTGCCTTTGTCGAGACTGGACCCAGCCAGGGCAGCGCTCGGGGGCTGCTCTGATGCACGTAGGGCCAGACTCCGTAACTGTGCAGAATCAGGAGAAGGAGGGCTGTCTCCACCCCTGCAGTCATTGTGAGTCCTTATACGTTAATTCACAGGATCCTTTCTGAAAAATGGAATGAATTCTCTTCATCCCAAAACTCAATGGAGCACTGCTTCCAGACAAAGGTCGGCCTCCACCACTTCATTCTGGAAAGAAAATGCAAACGGAAGTCACCACTTTAAAAAAATAATAATGGACTATTTTAAACATTTCTGTTTTTATTTTATTTCATTGGGCTTGATTATAAACTCTTAAGTAAAACTGGAATGTTTGCAAATTTCTAACAGGACATTTTGGACAACACACACACACACACACACACATTCACACAAAATTCTGAATACTTTCCAAAAGGCAAATAACACATTGCTTGCTCATTTGTTTTGGTGTAATTCCTGATAAGTACCATTTTGATGAGACATTTTGGATGCTGAGGCCATTTTACAGTCAGTCTTTTCTCATAATCTAATCATACAAATACCTCTAAATTTTCAGTTTTTTAATACAGGCACAATCTGATTTGGGAAAACGTGCAGAGCTGGCCCGACTAAGGGGCAGGTGCCCTGGAAGGACTGGGGACACAACATAGACTGTGGGCTGCACTGTGGGGCGCTGGCAGGTGAGGTCTGGGGCTGGACAGTTCTTTGCTGCCGGGAGCTGTCCTGTGCGTTGTGAGGTGGCTGGAAGGGCCCTCGGGCTCCCCACGAGATGCTGGCACCTCATATACACTCCCAGTGGGACAATTAAAAATGTCTCCAGACTTTGCCAAATACCCTTAGGGAGGCAAAACTGCCCTGGTTGAGAAGTAGGGCTCTTTGGCTAATCTCTCTGCGTTTCCTGGGGAGTCTATACACAACTTTATGTGGTCTCCCTTGACATCCCAGGGAGTCCTTTCGAGGGCAGGACACATGTGCTGGCCTGTCCACCAGCAGCCAGTCCATGAGTTTTCCCCCAACTTGCACAGAGTTCACTGTTCTTACTACCTGGAGCTTTTTCCTCTTCTCACATTAATTGGTCTCTGCTTTTGTTCCTTACCCAGTCTACTGGCGACTTCTTCACGTGTGAGAAAACAGTACAAAATAACTAGCCCATGTCCAAAATAACTCATGAGGTCCAAAACAACTCACGAAGTTATTTTTTACATTGCTTTACCTTGTAAGAGAGAATTCCCCTCCCTATGCCTGGGCCTCACCCTCCACACAGTGAAGAAGCTCAAAGATGGGGAAGGGGGGGTGATCCATTATAAAATTCCCTTAATCTCGAGGACATTATGCTAAGCGAAACAGAGGAAGCCAAATACTGCCTGATCTCACTTAGATGAGGAATCTAAAAAAAAAAAAAAAAGCTCATAGAAAAAGAGATTAGACTGGTGGTTGTCAGAGGTGGGGTGTGGAGGAGGGGGAATTGGATGAAGGAAGTTAAGACAAGTAAGTCCTGGGGATGTAATGTACAGCATGGTGACTGTAGTTAACACTGCTGCATGGAGCATGTGCACATGTGAAAGTTGCTAAGAGAGTAGTAGATCCTAAAAGTTTTCATTACAAGGGGAAAAATGTTTCATAACTATATGAGGTGATGGATATTAACTAGACTTATTAGGCTGATCATTTCAAGATATATGTCTCGTCATTATGTACCCCTTAAAGGAAACCATATGCAAAACAAAATGACAGCCTATGGAATGGGAGAAAATCTTTGCAAATGATGCAACTGATTAATTTCCAGAATATATCAACAGCTCATACAACTTAATAACAAAACACCAAACAACCAAATCCAAAAATGGGCAGAGGACCTAAACAAGCAATTCTCCAATGAAGACATACAAATGGCCAATAGGCACATGAAAAATGCTCAATATCACTAATTACCAGAGAAATGAAAATCAAAATTACAATGAGGTATCACCTCACACCAGTCAGAATGGCCATCATTCAAAAGTCCACAAATAATAAATGCTTGAGAGGGTGTGAAGAGAAGGGAACCCTTCTACACTGTTGGTTGAAATATAGTTTGGTGCAGTCATTATGGAAAACAGTATGGATATTCCTCAAAAAATTAAAGACTTACCATATGATCCAGCAATCCCATTCCTGGGCATATATCCAAAGGGAACTCTAATTTGAAAAGATGTATGCACCCCAATGTTCACAGCAGCACTATTTACAATAGCCAAGACATGGAAACAACCTAAATGTCCATCGACAGATGACTGGATAAAGAAGTTGTGGTATATTTATACAATGGAATACTACTCAGCCATAAAAAAGAATAAAACAATGCCATTTTCAGCAACATGGATAGACCTGGAGATTGCTGTTCTAAGTGAAGCAAGCCAGAAAGAGAAAGAAAAATAACATACCATATGACATCACTCATATGTGGAATCTAAAAAAAAATTTAAAACACAAATGAATTTATATACAAAACAGAAACAGACTCACAGGCATAAAAAACAAATTTATGGCTATCAGGGGGAAAAGAGATAGGAAGGGATAAATTGGGAGTTTGAGATTTGTAGATATTAAGTACTATAAATAAAAAACAGATAAAGAACAAGCTTGTACTGTATAGCACAGGGAACTATATTCAATATCTTGTAGTAACCTCTAAAAAGAATATGAAAGGGAATATTTGTATGCAGATGTATGCCTGAAACATTATGCTGTACACCAGAAACTGACACAACATTGTAAACTGACTATATTTTAAAAAAATAGTAGATAAGTAAATTTATTATCATCATCTAGGGAAAGAGATCAACTTGTATTTTTATGCCCTTCTATTAATTTCTTAATGGACTCTGTGGCCTTCAAAAGAAAAAGAGAGAGCTTCCGCATATTGAAATAATCTTTCAACAATTTAGCTATATTATTTGTTTTGAATTCTTCAGCACTTGCTTCACTTGTGAAACCACAGTGTTTCCACGAAGGTTTCTAATGATATTGTGACGTGGGATACGTGCTTAGAACGTGGGTGAACCACAACAAGGAAACACGTAGCAACCCTCATCTGTAGTTTATTTTTTTCTGTGACTTTTTTTTCCAACTGTTTTCTGTACACGCATGAAGGGCAGGGACTGGGGAACGTCCCCAGAGAACGGAACATCACCCGCACAGAAATCAAAGTGAGCAGTCTGTCCTGACTGGTTCACTCGTTTACCATCACAGCTCTGCCTGCTGAACTTCTCGACTTACCGTAGAGCAAGAGGGACCCTGGAGCAAGCCCCAGCGTCTCACAGCCAGATACATTCTGATCATGGAAATCCTGGCGTAAAACACCCAGCACCAACTCCTCACTCATCATATACTTCATAAAACTGTCCTCTTCCGACGGAACCCCAAACTGCAGTTGATAGGTTATTGTGGCGTTTTCACCACTGAAAGGCAAACCAAACAGCGACCATTAAGCATAGCAGTTGAATCACACTGCAACTCAGGAAGCTGGTTTTAGCAATACTGTTTTCTTTGTTCTGCATGCTCTTCCAGTACAGAAGAGCAAGGCCTGTGCTCTCTAAGACCCCTGGTCCACAGGTTCATCACACAAAGTTGGGTGGTCCTCACCTCCTCCTTCCACCAGAAACCATCCCCTAGGAGTCCACTGAGTGAGCGCTGGTTGGGAGAGGCTGACTCAGCTGCTGTCAAGGGCGGGCACAGGGCTGCCCAACACCAGGCTTTCCGCTGAGGCAGCCCAGGGAAGCCGTTTCTCCTGTTACAAATCCTCTCCAAGTCTCACACCCCAGCCTCTCCCTGCCCCCACAGGGCATGTCAGAACTCCTCGGTTTAACCACTTCATTGCTTAACCTATAAAATGCTCAAGGTAGGGCCCAAAGCTGCCTGCCATCGGCCAGGTACGGAATCCTGAACTCCCACAGGTGGCCCTGGGTACCAGCAGCAAATCAAGCCTCCCTGATTTGTCCCCAAAGTGAGACTTTTTCTGTCCTACTTCCACTTCACAAAGTTTCGCAACTCTCAGTAAGGGGACCTAAGGAAAGGGAGTTTTCATCTTCCTAGAACATATTTTTCCTGTTTCCAAAATAAAGATAATCATAAGGCTATCCTTAGTTAATTAATAGCTTATACAGCTTGTTAAATGCTACCTCAACGTGAGGTTTCTTACAGTTAGCCTTTGGTTCAAGGAGGCCCCGATTAAGAGCCAGCAGTCAAATAATTAAGAGCGGCCACATCTAAGACTCACCCAACGGCAAGTTTTGTAGACGAGCCAGTCCCAGTAATGAATCAGAATGCTGTCCCTGCCAACGAGAGGCAAAGAGCTCCTTCTTGTGGCCAGAGGTCACATAAGCCAGTACTCTTGGATGCGGCTGACAGCTGAGTTTACAAACCCTACTAAAGCCAAATGTGCCAAACCTTGGGGTTCAAACGAATTACAGTCGGGACTTGAGAAACACACAGGTTCAATGACGCACTGCTGAAAGGTGAAAGATGTGCTTTCAAACTCTAAGCCAGCGACTCTGGTTTGGGGTGCCCTGTCCTCCACCTTCTAATTATGGGAAATAATGGTCAGCATCCTGACACGCAGCCACCCTGCACTCCCACAGCAAGGACTGGGGTCAGCTGATGGAGGCTGGCTGGCTTCAAGAAGACCTGGCCAGAAGCTGAATAAGAGGGTCACACTGCCTAACCTGGCCTGACCAGACCCACGCAGTCCCTCCAAGTCAGGTTGCTGGGTGAACTGACGTAAGGCTCAATTGTGAGGGGAGAGGAGGGGTTTTCAGGGAAGCAGAGAACGCTGTGGGCTTTGCTTCAGCTGCCCACCACTAAACTGGGCCCAGCAGCTGATGAACCAAAGGGCATCTTCCCAGGTTCCTGCAGGCGGGTCCAGGACCGAGGTCAGAATCCCCATGGACACAAGTCCGTCTGCTAGGGATGTGGTTGCCTCCTGCCCACCTGCAGCAGCAGCCTTTTGGAGACAATGGCTGTTGTTTCTCAATTCAACATTGTTGAAAATCTACCTGGACTTTAAAAAATGCAACAAAAATGTTTCTCAGACATTTCTGTGTCCAAAAATCATAAAACTCTTGGGTTTTTCTTTCAAATAACTTTAAAAAATATATTCTCTAACACTTAGTTTTTAGATTTCTAACACATTTTACTCAGTTTTCTGATGGGTTTTACCCCAACCCATCATGCAATCCCACCTCCTCTAGACCCACAGTGTGGGCTGGATTCTTGGAAAGACCCTTCAGGTTCTGAGCATCTTTCCTCTCCCGACTCTGTCTTTATTGTAGGTTAGGGCAGGTGCACAGAGGAAAGTTGGGTCTGATTATGTATTCCTCCCTTTTCTATTAGCATTTTAACGCTAGTAATTTATGATTAAGATAAGCAAGGTCAAAGGTGTCACCATAGGTAATATGCACACTGGGGTTTTATAAAGAAGGAGGACTAGTGTTGTTGCCAAGGCAACCTGTCACTGGATGCGTTTTCAGACTCTGGTCCCTTTGGTTCTGCCCACTGTGCACCACAGCTTTACATGCTTTCCCTCCCAGGTTTGAAATCTACGGTTTGAGAGGAGGAACTCAGCAAAAAATTGCCTTTGATGGTCACATTCCAGGGATACCTTAGGAATAGGGGCTAATAAAGCTTTGCCATGTAAATCTTGCTGTAACTATACAAAAGAATAAAATGATTACTCTACATGCATACACGCTTTTATCTAGGTGTCTGTAGACATATATAAAAACATTAAAGATTACCAGAAACTAAAAAAGGAAAAATATGTATGTGTGTGTATCTGCTACACATGTATGGTACATACCATATACACGGTAAATACATGTATAGAAGAAATCACACAGACTGCAGATGGCTGTTCATTTTGTAGAGAGGGGTGGAATTCACTCAGTGTATGGAATTGACTGGCACGTGAAGTGTCCAGGGGACGTGGGGCGGGGGAGACAGGAGGTGGACTTACCCTGTAGCATGTGTCTTTATCTTTAATATTATACAAGGAGCATGGATTTATGTATGACTTGTGTTCCTCCAAAGCAAAAGCCAGTACACGGAGTATATCATGTCACATTGCTATCTGAGATCTGTTTCTAGTTCTACTCTCAGCTTATTCAAGCATTTGCTGGGGAACAGCCATGACTTACCCAGGCATTTCCTCTCCTCCCTGTGCGCTTGTTGGGTCGTAAAATTAATCAGTTAGTCTGGGCTTCCTTTTCCTCCTTTATAGAGCACGGGCATTGAACTAGTTGGCCTCCAAAGACCCTCCCGGCAGTGACACCATGGTTCTATCTAGCACTGGTCCCCTTTGTGCTTTGAGACTTGGGAAGTCATTTTTGGTAACTGGTGATGGGTGTCACTTTCCAGAGAGAGACCAACACGTGATGCTCCACATTCTTACCTGAAGTCCATGAGTTCAGCAGAAGTAAAATAACGGCTCAGAGCTGGTGATGAACTGTACACATCTGTGATCTAAAACAAACAGGAACAAATAAACCACCACACACATTACCGCCAGATCATCCCGCATCACCTGGCAAAGCAAAACTACTCTTAGACAAAGGAGGGTCCACTCTGGCCAGGAATTAACTTATCTGGAGGCTCTGGATGAAGAAACAGGAAGGAGCGGGCCTCCCACCAACCCAAATTCAAGTTAACATTCTTTCAAAAGAACTTCATTTGAAAGGACCAAGTGACCAGGCTGGCATTTTCAACATCTCTTGTATGTTGTGCTGACACCTTGTGGTCTTAATGGTCACACACAGACCCCAAGCACCACGGGAAGGAGGGAACCCTTTAGGGGGCCAGGAAGACTGCAGAACAGGCCGCTCAGGCCTCCACATCGCGGAACAAGGGCCTCTTCTCTCCTTTCTCCAGAGCTTCACTCCAAGGAGAAACAGTCACACTAAGCCACTTTCCCCTGCATAATGGAACCAATGGTATAATGGAATGCAATGGTATAATTGCCAAGATACGGAGTTCTTATTTTAAGCATGAAATGTGGTAACCATAAAGAATAGTGACACCTATGTACCCACTACTCAGGTGTCATGCCCTCACACTTTACTGTACTTAGCTGAGCCCTTTACTTGAAGAAACAAAACCCAAGCTAAAGCTACACTTACAGACTATCCCACTTTTCCTCCCTCGCTCCCCACTGCTAACCATTGTCCTAAAGTTGGTATGTATCCTTCTCATGCATGTCTTTCCAAATGTAACGCTTCCCTGTGTAATCATAACCAAACATAAATGTAATTTCCATTTATATTCAAAAAAAAGGTACCCTATTTTACACAATCTTCTCCGACTTGCTGTTTTTCACTCAGAATCACATTTGAGATTTATCCATAATGGTCCGTCCAGATGGAGGTCATTCAGTCTAACTCCTGGCTCTGCAGAGATTCCGTGAAATGACTGCACCGCCCATCCCTCCCCCCACTGGTGGCCATGCGCTTCGTTTGCGATTTCCTCCCGTTACAAACTATGCTGAGCTCATCATCCTTGAACACATCTTCTTGTACCTGAAGGGGTTTCGCTGGGGCGTATACCGAGAGTTGGACTTGGGTCCAAGAGTTAGAGCATCTCCACCTTAACTAAGTCTTCCTGAATCAGTCTCCACTTTACTCCCCTCCCAGCAAAGTATAAATACTCCACTTTCCACAGACTTGCCAGCACTTAATGTTACCAGATCTTTTCATTTTTGCCAAGGGGTATAACATTGTGTTTTTTACTGTTTTAATTTGCAATGTCTTGCTTGTGAGGTTGAGAATCTTTACATGTGTTTATTAACTCCCTGGGATTTCTCACCTTTGAATTGCCTATTAGAGTCGTGCCTTTGTCTCAGGTTGTCTTTTTCTTGCTGGAACGGATTGGTGTTACATTCCAGATACCAGCTGTCGGTTTTATGTTACAAATACCTTCTACCAGTTTTTGACTAGTCTTTTCGTCATGTGTCAGAGATGTGAATGAACTCTAACCTTTGGTACCCGAGAACGTGTGGCTGAACGTAATTACGTTGCATTTTTAAAATTTGCTTTGAAGGTTAAATGCCTTGTTCTTAGCAGACAGGAGCACTGTGCTGGGATCCGGTTACAGCCCCCAGCATGGACCCAGCGCTGAGGCTGGAGCAAGCCCACAGCCAGGCCTGAGAAACCAGCCAGACCCACTCCTGCCGGCCTGAACCCTCAGCTCTGACATTCTGGAAATCTCACGGACACCCACAGTTCCCAGCGCTGAGCCCGGTGCACACAGCTGCTCCCATCCCAGCTCAGGGCCCCACTGCTTCACCCAGCAGCAGGCGGCAGAACTACCCCGACAGCGGGTCCCCCAGGGGAACGAGCCCATCTGTCTCCTATCCGAGTCCCAACAGAATCTCAAGGAGTCTGAGTCCACGGAACACTCCCCGCTTAACTCACTGGTGACAATTCAGCCTCTCCAAGGCAGAGCAGAGAGGATTAGAGCTCCAAGTCCTGTCATTACGGCTGTGATCTGCATAAGAACCTGCCAGAAGAGGTACTGCTGTCTCTCCCCTTTTCACTGACTTAAAAAACAAAAAATTCTAGCTTCAGGTCACTCTGCTAGTAAGGACTTCAGTCCTACCTGTTTACAGACACTAATCCTGGCTTCCTCACATTTTACCACACTACCCAGGGCCACGAAGCAAGGAGGAAAGTGTCTCCTGAATATTAAGAAGGAAAGAAGCATAACATGTTAAGAACTTCGGGGCAAAGAAAGAATAAAATAATGCCATTTGCAGCAACATGGATGGACCTGGAAATTGTCATTCTAAGTGAAGTAAGCCAGAATGAGAAAAAAATACCACATGATATCACTTATGTGTGGAATCTAAAAATAAAAAGACAAACGAATTTATTTACAAAACAGAAACAGACTCACAGACATAGAGAAGAAACATGGTTACACGGTGTGGGGAAGAGGGTGGGAAGGGATAAATTGGGAGTTCAAGATTTGCAGATACTAACATATATAAAATAAACAACAAGTTCATACTATGTAGAACAGAGAACTGTATTCAATATCTTGTAGTAACTTATGGTGAAAAAGAATACGAAAATGAATATATGTATGTTCATGTATGACTGAAGCATTGTGCTGTACACCAGAAATTAACACAACATTGTAAACTGACTATACTTCAATAAAAATTCATATATTCAAAAAAAGAAAGAAAAAAAAGAGAGGAAGAACTATGGGGCAGTCATCTTATAGTTTCTAAGCCCCAGAAAAAAGAAAGTTGCCACAGGCCAACAGCCATTTGGGAAACCCTGGAAGTCGGAAAGCGGCTCTCACCCGGCCGCTCAGAACGCAGGGAAGGGGGTGAGGGTGCTCTAGAGGGGAGTTTTTTCAAGCACTAAAAATAATAACAATAATGTCGCTCCCTTCCTTTCAGACTGAGCTTCTTCTGTCAGGAATTGTGCTTGTCCTTCCTTCTCTGTTCCTTCCCTCTCATCCTTCCTTGATGAATCCGTAGGGCCCTGAGCACTGTGTTTTGCACAAAAGAGGCGCTCAGAAAAAGCCTTAAGGTAAAATTTTATGTTCGGAGATGGTGTGGTATACCAGATCATTTTCAGTGTCTGCTGTAAGACTCTTTTTGGTGGCACGGTCCCCAGCTATCAATAGGACATATTTACATATTTGGGAGCTATTAATCACACTACCCATTTTGAGGCCAAAGAAGCGAAACGAGGCGCTCCTCACCCCTTGCTCTGGTGTCTCCCTGCTGTGCCCACGAGGCTGGGTGCAGACTGAGCTCAGAGCCAGTGAGCTGAACCCCAGTGTCGGGCACAGTGGCTCACAGAAATCAGCTTCCAATTACTTATGATCGCCAGGATATGGAAGCAAACTAAGAGTCTATCAACAGATAAATGGATAAAGAAGCTGTCGTCTACATATACAAAGGCATTCTACTCAGCCATAAAAAAGAATGAAATTTTGCCACTAGCAACAACATGGATGGACTTGGAGGATATTATGCTTAGTGAAATAAGTCAGACAAATACTGTGTGATATCACTTATATGTGGAACCTAAAAACTAAAACTAGCGACTGTAACAAAAAAAGAACAGACACACAGATATAGAGAACAAACTAGTGGTTGCCGGTTGGGAGAAGGCAGGGGGAGGGGCAAACTGGGGGTAGGAATTGAGAGGTACAAACTTCTACGTATAAAATAAATAAGTTACAAGGATATAGTGTACAGCACAGGGAATATAGCCAATATTTCACAATAACTATAAATGGAGTGTGACCTTTAAGAATTGTGAATCACTATGTTGTACACGTGAAGCTTATAAAATATTATACATCAACTACATCTCCATTTTTTAAAAAGAGATAATGTTAAAAAAAAAAAAAAGGAAGGGAGGAAGGAAGGGAAGAAACCAGCTTCCAGAGTAAGAGGGATAGCTTCCTGCATTATCAGAGGAGTCACTGTTAACTCCTGCATCCAGCATGTGTGCTGAGGTGGGACCCACACAGCTGATGGACTAGCTTAACCAGGGTAACGGCCTCAACCACAACAGAAGGAAACTGGCAGTGAGATATGAGAGGGGCCAGGAAAACTGTGTTTAGAAAAGCAAGACAATAAAGCATAAAAGGGGGAACAGGGTTTCAATATCCACTCCCATTTTCCTTCCACAGCCAGAAACTTCTGGAAACTGGTCTAGCTGGAGGAAGGCGGTTCTTAACATGACCAGAAGGTAGTACTATCTCTGAGTTCCTTATTTTTGTTCTGAACACATTCGGTTGGGAAGCCAGGGGCAGGAGTCTTTTCACCTCACTGCGCCTTATGTTTGTCATCTATAAATCAGATCATTCTTTTAAAAATGCACCTCACAAGGCACCTGTGGGTATACAGGGAAAGTACGGTGATTTCCATTTATCGGAGCAGGAACCAGCTCAGAGAGGCCTGTGAACTCGCCCCAGGGATCCCTGCCAGGCCCTGTTCCTCGGCCACTGCACAGTGACGAGCTAAAAACACCTGTAGAATCTGCTCACGTCCACTTCTGTGCAAGAGATATGGCTCGAAGGTGGGTGATTAATATCGTTTCCCTTTGACTTAGAGCTAAGTCCTGTCTGTAGCAGGTGACACACAGCGGTGCTGACTCATTTGGTTTCTGCTCAGCCAATGCAAAAGCCCTCTGTTAAAAAAGCAACCAAGAGGAAAGTAGCAAGAGGCATTCAGTCAGCGACTTGCTCTGGAAGCAGGTGCAAGGAAAGGCCCTGCAGATAAGATAGTAACCAAGAGGAGGAAGGAGGAAAAGAAACCGGAATAATCCTCCCAGGTACAAACTCCTGTGATCACATGGCAGAAACTGACTCTGGGGTGACCTCGATGGAATCACCTCCTTCAGCTTTTGTAGGAGCCCAACGGGAGCCAACTAAAGAGGACTCGCTCCACTCGGCCTATCAACTGCAGGGAAGAGGGGAACGGACGGCAGGCTGATTGATCATACAGATTTTCTCACCAAAACGTTTTTCTGGGTCTGGCTGTGAACCCCCCGCCTTTGACAGGGTAACCAGGACCGCCCTGACCAAGCCTCGTGGTCTGGCTGCAGAGCCCGCATGTTGCACGGAGCTCAGGGTCCTGCATCTCCCAGTCCATGACAACGTCACCACCCACCCACGTGGCCACCCAACCAGGAGCCCAGAGCCATGCTCTCCCTCAGCACTATGTCCAACCAGCCACGACGTCCTGCTGAGTGAGAAGACCTCTGAAATCTCACTTGAACCTCAATTATTCCCCCGCCATGGCCCTAGTTGAAGGCTCCCTCCTTTATCACCTGGATTACTGCAGTACCTTCTAACCAAGTATTCCACCACCAGGGGTTTTCCATCATCACACAGAGAGACTAAAAGGAGAAGCTGATCATGTCGACCTGCAGATTAAAATCTTTCCGTGCCTTTCCAAAGGACATGGAAACCTTCATGATCTGACCCTTTCCTTCCTGTTCAGCCTCACCTCTGCAAGTTCGCTACATAGTATGCAGAGGCCAGAGTCCACTGCCAGGCAGATCCCCTAGTGTTTCCTGCCTTCTAATCTGGAACACCCCTGTCTCACATTTTGAGACTTATCCTGAGTATCACCTCTTCCAGGAGGCCCTCCAAGCCTCCATCCCCACCTCAGATAGTTTAGATGCCCCTCCTCTGTGGCTGTAAAACACACTGTACACATCTCAGGGATAGAACATATCACACTGTTTATACCTCTCTATTTAATTGCTTCCTCCACCTGGACTGTGAGTCCCCACTGAGGGCACAAACTCTGTGGCCCTGGCATTGGGCATATTGTCTAGCACATCACAGACCCTCAGTGAAACTTCAGGTTGATTCAAAGGTAAAAGCAGAGTAAGGACACAGAACGCTGTCCTCTGGGAAGCATTTAGCTGGAGGCCAGGGCTCCTCCCTCTGGGTCTGCACTACAGAAAGTCCATTCCTAAGCATCAGTTTCTGCCAATATCCAGACCAAGAATCCAACCTTGAAGCTACTTACTTGCTGCATAGCACTAAGCCAGCTGTTCCGGAAGAATTCACACATACTCCAATGCTAAGAACCCAGTGAACAATGTATGAGGTATCTCACCCTTTCCGTGAGCAAGTCAGGCAATTCCTCTTCAGTGACACATTCTTCTGGAAGCTTTAGCACCAGTAAGAATGTTTTACTTGACGATAATTCAAATGTATCATTTTCATCTTCATCGACATAAGTCACTAAAGGGTGGGAGGTGGAAATAAAAAGTAAAAGTAAACACATGCATAAAATAATAAACTTTTTTACTCCATTGACAGTCACTATACTTAAAAAACAAACCAACAAAAACAATGAGCATTCAACAAGCATAAAGCCTGGACACAGGAAGCAAGTATCAGCTGAAATGCTTTCTCTTCTCAGTGAGACTGAATAAAAACAGGGGCTTGCCTCCATCATGGTAAGAATTTTGCTTCTTCGTTTTATGCCACAGGGGTGTCAGACTCCACTGAACAGGGCTGGGAGGAGGGCGGGATGAGGAGGCGGGATGAACATCTTTGTTAAGCCGACCCTGTAGCTTAGCTACCTGCACAGGTGTCAAGGCAGGTGCTGGAGGCAATCTGGAGGGATGAACAAACAATGGGTGCGGCGGGACGGGAGCAGAGCAGGGAAGTTTGTTGAATCGCCTTCCGTCTGCGCACGCGCTGAGGAGTGACATCAGCGAGCAGAACTGCGCGGGGATTAGAATCTGAGCGGGTGAGCGTGAGGTCATCACCCACAGTCTGTCCCCCGGGAGGGAATGTGGACACACTCTGTTTGCAGAAGGAACCCAAACTACACCCAGAGCCTCAGGGCCCATGGGACTTACCTTCCTGGGACAATGAGTTCTGGGTGACTGCTGGTGTTCTAAGGGCTGTGGGCTAATTGATTTTTCAGCAGTTAGAACCAAAGGAAAAACACACAGAGTCGGGAGCCAGGAGCTGGACGCTGGCGCACTGGAACTAATCATGCTCTCCTGGCTCCCTGCCCGCTTCCCTGCCAGGGCCACGGGGGATCACCTCTCGTGCCCTGAGAAAGGCGTGGGTGGGAGGAACCAGGGGTTCCTGTCGTGTGTACTTTTCTCTCTGATCCCACGCCTCAAACATAACATAATCAGCCTCTTTTACTGGACTTTGAAAAGGACATGGTAGAACCAATTCCGGGTTTACGATGGAAGTAAGAGCCTGGGCCTCACTCCCTGAGGACGTCTGGAAGTGTGAGGCACCAGGAGCAAGGGAATGTGCAGGAAAGAGTTAACAGAACAGGCTGGAGGCTGCCAGCCTCAGAGAGGCCATTAAGGTTGACCCCTGGCTGGAGTCTGGAACTTGGATTTCAGTTGGGGGGTAGGGAGGTGTCCCACATTTGCTGGTTAGAGTGGCTGGCTGGGTCTCAAATGTTTGCAGGGACAGCATGGCTCATGCTGAACCTCTCCATTCCTTCTGGGAGTCTGGAGTCTCAGAAGGTGCCAGACAGAGGCGGCCTATGTGACAAGCTCCAATAAAAACCCTGGGCACTGAGTCTCTAAGGAGCTTCCCTGGTGGACAGTACTTCACACGTGTTGTCACAATTCATTGCTAGAAGAATTAAGTGCACTGTGCCTGCACCGAGTGAGGACTCTTGGAAGCTTGCACTTGGTTTCCTCCACATTTTGCTTTACATCCTTCTGCTGTAATGAATCATAGTCATCTCTGTGACTGTATGCTGAGTCCTTCCAACAAATCACTAAATCTGGGGGTGATCCTGGGGACCCCAACACAGGGAATTATCCCTGCGTCCTTATTTGTTGTAAGTCATTAAATTATTTGTCTGACAATAAAAGTTATGCTCTCAAAGCAGGAAACATGCAGAGTATAGGAAATTGTAGCAAAGCAAGAAAAACATTACAAAAAATAATTCTTTAACCAAAAGGCTTTTTGCCCATATTTCATATTATATATTTGAGGTCTTAATGAGAAGGTAATTTGCATACTGCTTTTTGTTGCTTACTGTGGTCACTGCTTATCTGCCTTGATCCTTTGTTGTTGCTGTTGTTAGCATGTCAAAAAGCCACTCCCCAGATGTTTGAAATTCCTTGCAAAGATTGTTTTAAAGGCTGCATTAATGTTCTGAAGTCATTTAGTGTGTTTAGCTTTCCAGTGCTATAAATAATGCTGCAATCGGTATCTTTGAGATCTACATGCACCAGGCACATTTCCAGAGTAGATATCATTGCTTCAAAAAGGAATAAAGATGCCAGAGGATGAATACAGGAGTCACAAAACTGCTAAACTCAAGGGCACTAAGAAATGCCAAGTTCAAAAAGAGGTCTCCAACAATAGCTTTAATGACATACACTTAACTTGTTAGTACAAGTATAATGAATCCATATAATGCATCTGTACAAGACCTGGCTCAATGGCTGCGTTTGTCAAAACACTATCAACAGCAAAAACAGGCTTACTGAGCAGAAGTTTACGTCACTAATGACAATCTGCACAGTATTTCCACGTAGAGAAAATGGCTTTAAACAAAAATCATGATACATACACAAAGCACATTGGAAGTACACAGAAACAGCTCTTTGGCTGGAATATAAGAAATGAGGCTGGAGAGGGAGGCCTTCAATGCCAGATGTCTTCGGGAGTAATGGAGGTTGTCAAAAGCCTCCCAGGAAGGGGGTGGAGATAAACCTGCTGGTGATGGATGAGATCAAATGGAACTGGGAGAGACTGAAGGCAGAGAAGCCACTGGACACAAGAATGGGAGAGAGAGATTTTGACTGAAAGCAGTGGGAAGTGGAAGGGAGGAAGGAAGAGAGGGAGGAGAAAGTCCTGGATGGTGGAAACGGAGAAGGCTATCAAAGTCTTATTAGCTACTTATTAGCCATGTGTCTTGAGCAAGTCACTTGAATCTCTGATGCAGTTTCCTCAACAGAAATATCATTGTGGGTGATAGTAAAGATCAGAACCACTGCATATAAAGTACCCAGCCAAAATACGGTACCTTGGAGTAAGCAGGTAGTTAATGTTAAAAGTTACTATCAAGACACTACAAAAGGATGATTGGTAAGGCTTGGTCATTATCTAGTTATGGGGGAGAAGAAGATATCAAAAATGTTCCAGAGTATCTAGCCTAGGTGACAGGAGGAATAGTAGCTACCGTACTAAGCATTGTGCACAGACTCTGCTATGCACTTGTAGTTCTTACCTCATATAATCCTCAAATCAACCCAATGAATTAAAGATTAACGTTTTCATTTTAAAATGAAGACATTGAGGCTTAGAAAAAATATACATAATTTGCTCAGGTCAGTTGAGCTAGGAAGTAGGAGGGTTAGGGTACATTTATAGACAGAGATTCAGAAATCATTTCTGTTTTACAAAGGTGGAAACTGAGACCAAGAGTGTTGAAGAATTTGCCTCATATTACACAATTGGATGGTGGCAGAGCTAGAATAAACCTGGCCTCATGATTCACTGCGAAAATATTAAAAGGTGAGCTCACTGGGGAAGGGGATACACACAAATGGTAGTTTCACACGGATAACGATTGAGATGATGAGTTATTTCCAGGTAGAGATCTCCAGCAGGACTCAAAGTCAGGAAAAGCATGTGCATCCAAGAGAGGGCAGGGAAAGAATGAAGAATGAGAAGAGTAAGAAGGTTGAAGACAAGCCTCCAGCAACCACCTGTATGGAGGCTAAAGACAGAAATGAAGTCCTAAAGCCCACGAGTTCTGAAGATGTGGAAAAGTACAACACAGTCGACAGAGCTGAAGGTTACAACCCGGGCAGGGGATGCGAGGCAGGCCATTGGGTTTCATGATCAGGCACTTGCTGGTGACCTTAGGAAGGACAATTTGGGACCAATGGATACAGGGATTTAGGAGTGAGCAGGAGGCAGGATCCAAAGGCAGATCTCACTTTCTAGAAGTTTGTCAGTGAAAAAAAGGAGAGAGAAAATTGTCTAAATGAAGTAGCAAGTTTCTGATGGAAGACTGAACGAGCACATTTGAAGAGACCCAAGAGGATGCTTAGAGAGAGAGATCTGAAGGTCCACCAGTCAGAAGAAGTGGAGAGAGGACCCTATGCAGAGCACAGGTGAAGAGGTTGGTCCTGGGAAGACAGAGAAACACAGAGAATTGAGGGAATGTGAAGAAATTTCAAGGTACTGGGCTGTTAAGTTCTGCCCCCAAGGACCTTACTGTCTGCCTAGGATTTTCCCATGAGTCACCCTATGCCAGGGAGAAACCTGTGCAACCAGCTTGTCCACCAGGATTGTGTGACATCATAAGATGTGGCTCCCATTCCAACTGAAGGCAATACAAATCCAACCAGCACAGCATCACGTAGGAAGTCCCTTCTATGTCTCACAGAAAAGCTCATACAGGAAGAGCAAAAATAAAAGTGTTTCCCTGATTTAAAAAAAAAAAAAAGTAAACGTTTGAAAATCTCTTACAGCATTAACAGTTTTAAAACACAATTTTATAACCAAACTGAAAACGAAGTTTGCACCACAAATATTAAAAAGTTCTTTCCTGAATATTACCCTATGAACTCTCCTGTCCCCCCAAGAAACTGTGGCGAGAAATGGAATCCCTTCCTCTGCAGATTGCTCTTAGTGTTTTGAAAATGTCCGATGACTTTTTAAGAATGGAAGACAGTTCTTGGGTCTTGTGCTTTAGAATCCTGAATATCAAACCAACTAGATCTATTGCATCTTCCTTTGTTATAGGTCCCAGATGCCAACAGACAAATCAGCCAACTTTGAGGACAGCACTGGCTGTTATGATAGGATGAGGTGGTGTGACTCAACTTCAGTTTCAACACCCACATGTGGGAGTTGATGGGAAGAGGGAGTTTCAACGCTTACACCAAGACTACAGTCCTCAGCATGATGGAGGAGGTACAGCACCTCCTACCAACTTCTCCCTACCTCAGGACCAGCCTATGGCCTCAAAGACGCATCCATCCCACCCCATCAATGCCTGAGTTACTCAGTAAACATGGTGACTGCCTGAGACGCTCACACGCTGGAGGTTGACACATGGCAGAGTTTTCCTATTCCTCTAGGGACTATAAAACCTTGAAGCAGGTGATGAAAGGGTTGGGAGAAGGAGGAACAGAGGGTGAATAACAAATGCAGTTCCTGAGAATTCCTAGGGCCCCCTCCGGAGAGACTCAGGGGCTGCCCACTCTTGCTCTCATGCGATGAGCAGGTTTGCTATGGAGAGCCCGGCTCAACTCCAGTCCTGTGGTGACCAGGTCACCCTCACAGGTATCCCAGCTCCAGAAAAGCACCTCCCAACCCCCGCACACTACCATCACCTCCACATACAAGACACTTACTTTCCTTCCTATTTTGAAATTGAAATGACTGCCCACTGGAGGGTGTTATATTTATGCATTATAAAATCCTTAATACTCATAATCGGAAAAAAATTAGCAACTACCTAAAAGGCTTTAAAATGGTGTGGAAGACTGCATCATGCAGTCATAAAAAAAAAAAAAGAAAGATGTTCACAAATAATTTTTAATGAATTGGCAAAATGATCTCAACATAAAATTAAAATCCTAAAGGTGAGCCACAAAATGATAAAAAATATCTGATCTCAGATTTTTTTTGATCTCAGATTATTTTTAAAATGCAATTAAGAAAAAGACTGGAGAAAAATACAACAAAATATTAATGTGGATGGGTTTTATGGGTAACTCAACACGTTAGTACAGACATGTTTCATACTCATAATAAATAATAAATAAAATGAGATAATGTAAAATATATAGTTAGCACCATGTAAGTTTTTGTTTTGTAAGCATATACAACACACATATAATAGTGATTTCTAAAATATGCTAAAATAATAGTAGCTTACAGATACATGGTTCTATAGTTTTTTAAATGCTTTCAAATACATTATCATTTTATCATTATAATAATATACCAAATATATCAGATAAAGTTATCTTTATACAAATAATTACCTTTTACAGTAATTATCTTTACTTAGCAAATTGTTTTAAAAATTTTTCAAATACATATGTGTAAGATATAATAAAATACAAATTAAGGTTTACATAATTAAAAATTTAAGAAATCTTTACCATCCAATGGGTAGAGTTTAAAGTAAAACACACTTCTTTCAGAGTTTATAAAACAAACAAAAAAATGAAAACAGAAAAGCATGAATCATGTATATTTCCCACCCATACAACATACCCTAAACCACTTTTAAATTCATATTATAAACGATAAAATCGCAGTGAGTCCACCTTCGATTTCAGCGTAAGTCATAAGCATTATAAAGTTCTTAAAATGCATCGACTTAGTCATATTAAATGCTCTTACCTCCCGTAAGACATAAGCTTATGATGATGACTATAATGAAACCCAGGAAAATGGAGGCCAGGACCATCCACAGTTTGCATCTTCCAATCAAAGTCCTATTACAGGCGCTCCAAGGGCTTTCCTGGTCAGCCTGGTAAGCAGAGGGAGACTGTGAGGCAGTCATCTGGTTTCAACAGTCGTGTTTTAGCGTGGGCCAGGGATTCAGAAATGAAGGCAGCAGGACCCTGACCTCAAGGGGCTCCGCTCTATTGAGTCCAGTTTACAAAGGGACAGAATGGAACCTCAGGGAGAAGTCGGCAAGAAAGTGCTCTGGGGACTCTGAGGTGGGAAGGACAGGCAGGGTTCTGAAGGGTGGACAGAGAGAGGGATTCCAAACCCAGGAAAGAGCAACCTCCGTGTTGACTCATAATGGAACTGGCCACAAGAAGAATCTGATGGCAATGCGGGTTTCAGAGGCTAGTAGTGAGAGTTATGATTAGAGAGTGAAAGGCTGGAGCAAATCCGAGAGGGTTCTGAACGCTGCAGGGCAGTTTGGACTTAATTTGGGAACCAGCTGAAGGTTCTGGAACACAAAAGCTGAGCAGAAGATAAAGAGAAAAATGATGTGTAGTTTAGACCAAGAAAGAGCTAAGAAAACACTGCTGTGGCCTGGCCTCTAAGTAATAAGGGCCTGGAAAGGGGAAATAAAGGGAAGGACAAGCATGTGAGAGACACCAGGAAATAAGCTGCAACGGGTGTAGGGAGGCAGAGGGTGGGGTCAAAGTAAATAATTACAACCACTGTGGTCTACTGACACCAACACCGGTTCACTTCATCCCACATGCAATGGAGGCAATTAATGCAAGGGAGGCATTAGCCAATTTCAAAGGTGCATTTGGGAGAAATGGACCAGGACTAACTCCTGCCGCATGTCACTGCCCCACTCACACCCTCTCCCTCCGGACCACAGGCTCCCCGCATCACTGTGCGGAGCTCCTGGTGAGGAGGGCGCCTGGCTGCCTCCACTCCCAGTGCCATCACCTGCACTCTCCCCCTACTTCCCACTGGGCCGTTAGGCAATTCCTACATGAGGACCATGGGAAACAAGGGAATATGATGGGGGTAAATGCGTTTCCCTATCAGGATCCCAATCCCAGTTATATCACTTAGGCAGGGCAGCAAACTACTTTGTGAAGAAACTCACCGACCCCAAGGTCCTCAACTGTAAAACGTACAAGTAACCAGTCTAGCTCACAGGGCTGCTGTATGAGGTCACGTACGTGAAGCACTTTCTGAACAAGGGTAGAGCAGAGATCGCACTTTGGAGCCCCTGAGTGCACGTCACAGGGCTCTCAACACACGGGAGCCAACAGTCAGGCAGAGTGTTCACCAGCTCCACCAAGCAGCGGCGGGCACTTTCGGGGACTCGCTCCTGAACCCATGCCCTGTTCACTTTCTCCGCAGTCATGATTCGAGTGGCAGCCATCAGCAGAGGAAACCATTCACGTCGGGACTGCAGTTCAATCTATCTCAGTGAGAAGGTCCCAAGCCTGGCTGCATATCAGAATTACCTGTGGAAAAATTAAATGACACACATCCAAGCCCTACCTGGACCCAGGGAATCAGACTGTAGGGGAGGTGGGGGCAGACCCCAGCTTGTAACTGTGAACGTCCCAAGGTGCATCGATGGCTTTACCAGAGTCAAGCCCCTGGTCTGGAGCCTCTCTGCTCTTCGGAAACCAGGTCAAACCTCTCTTCTCATGGAGGCCTCCCTACCAGCCCGCCCAGGGAGACTTCTCCCAGGCCGCGAGCTGTCCACATGGCTCCTCCACTGCCAGCCTTGTCTGGTTTCATGTTCAAATATAAACAGATACCGGCCTTATCTTCCTAGGGAAAGTGAAACCACAGAGAGGGAGGGGAGGCTCTGAAAATGCCCGACACCTCTGCCTCGTACAAGTAACAGGCACTTAATAACTATGTGTTGTTTCTTTAGAGCAGGCTCCAAGAATTGTGACAATGTACTGTGAGAAGTTCTAGAGTAGTGGTCACACTTTGGAGCCCGTACACGGGCTCTTCGGGGTGGTGGTGGTGGCGTGAGGGATGCAGTAAAGGCCCTCGCAACATCTGGACAGAGAAAAACCCTCTTGAGATAAGTGTTCCTGAAGTCCAGGGAGAGAGCCCCCTCTCACCCCAACCTGAAGACTGAGAATTGCTCCAAGGTCACCAAAGCCAGAGGCTCGATAAGGCTCATGGGAAAGAGAAGTCCCAGGACAAGAAGCCTTTAACGTCTCAGGGGACAGAAACGTAACTTTCTGTTTACAGAGCTCCTGAGACACGGCCATTTTCCCTCCTTCCACAAGGGATGGCAGGGACCATAAAAATTAGTACAAAATGAAACGGTCTGGAGTCTCAAATGAGCCAGAGAATGAGGGTCAATGTGCCTCTTTGGCCTTTTGTGCCTTCACTTCTGCTGTCCCTCAGAGATCATCAGCGAAGACCCTGGTGGTTTGAGGAGACCAAGACTCTGACTTCCTGGGGGAACTCAGCTCAGAATTACACAGCCCTCCTCTGTAAGAAATGCCTCTTCCTGTCCAGCCCAAAGATGCTATCCTGTAGCCTGCCCTCTTCGTCTTCCTGTCATCAGCCCTAAGGCGGAGACCACTATCTCTAGAGTGACTCATCTTCACATACTTAAGTCAATGTAAAATAGTCCATCAGCTGCTCCCAACCCAGCAACAGAGTACAGTGCTTCTCAGCTGTCCGCACATTAGACTCAACCAAGGAATTCTGTTTTTCAGAAGTGCCCCCAGGAGATTCTGCTGTGCATTGAGGGTGGAGAGCCTCGGATCCAGCAGATGCTACCTGTGCGCACTGGGTCAGGAAAACATCCTGCTCCTTGACTGCCTCCTTCATTCTCTCTTGCCCAGATTCTAGGTTATGAGGAGAGGCCACAGGCAAGCTCCTCTTCAGGATGGCTTCCAAATATGTGTGCAAGCCGCAGCTCACATTCTGTAACGGCATTATATGGCCCAAAACCTTTGGTGACTTTCCTCTGACTATTCCCCCAGATACTCCCATCCCTCTTCAGATAAGGTCCAAACACATGATGTAAGGTCCTGCAAAAATGGCAGGACTACTGAACTCTTAGATACAAAAAGCTTTTCTTCTCTTTGGCTCAATCAGCAGGAGATATTATACAGATCAGGGGAAAATTTTCTTAGCACATAGTAAAATCTATACTTTGTAATCTTCATTGTGGGATTTAATCCACCTGTTGATCCAAGCACAAAAGTCAGTTGATTCTTGTCCTAAATTCTAAACAACACATGGCAATGGGGTTGATTTTTAGCTAGCCCATTCATATAGGTCTTGTCCACCTCAAAACTATCACTGTACTGGATTACTACTGCCATTAATATAATGATGCTGCCATCCCTTAAAATGTCTCTAGAATGTCTATTTGGAAACTGAGGTTAGAGCCCGTGAAATGAGCCATAAAAGTAAACCAGTCTCCCTCAATTATCCCTGAGGCCCTTTCTAGTTTTGATCCGCCTGTATCGCCATGTTTACAGTGACAGCAGGCAAAGTGAAGTTCAATGGCTTGTCTTCCTTTCCCTCAAGGCCCAAGCGCAGATCAAGAAAGGGGAAGTTCTTTCCACTGCCTTTGAACACTCTCCCAGATAGCTCTTCTGAGTAGGAAGATACCCATGATGTGGAATGTCTTCTTCCCAATGACCCCAAACTGTTCCCTACTCCTCACCATCTACCCATCTGCACAAAACCCCCTCATCATTCCAGATACGCTACTCAACTCCTCTTATTTCACCCACATTCTGTAACTTACAGAAACCAGTAATAATATATAATTTAGGCAATTATATATAAATGAATATAAATTATATATTATATTTATATAATGTATAAATATATGTTTATATACATATCTCTGTGTTTTTATATATATATGTATATATACATAAGATAAATCAATAAAAGCAGCTTAGGTCTGAAACCTAAAAAGCCTGCATTCAATCTTAGAGCCGCCACTGCATGAACTTGAGTATTTCGGTAACTCCTCTGAGCTCAGTTTCCTCATCTGTCAAGCCAAAATGCTCCTACCTTCTTCTGAAGTTTGTTGTACCAATTAAATGCATTTATGCAGCAGAAGTACTTGGCACATGATGGGTACAAAAACATATAGATAATAAAAACTCATGAACTTACACCACATTTCAAAGCTGGAAATCTTAACATGTGGTTTAAAGAGACCTACACACAAAATTCTGAAGAGTCTGGGTCTGGTGCTTGTGCCACCCACTTTAAAAGGCTCTACATTAGTGGACTTTTCAATTTAAAATACACTTCAGCTGATTCCATGGAACCGAAGAGAACACTTGGCACATTAGATGAGGATTTCTTTCTCTCTGTTTTAAGTTTTTCTTCTTCAAGCATTTCTAGAATGTTCTCCAGGTGCTCATGTAACCCTTCATCTTCACGCCA
This sequence comes from Vicugna pacos, assembly GCF_048564905.1. Classification (NCBI taxonomy): domain Eukaryota; kingdom Metazoa; phylum Chordata; class Mammalia; order Artiodactyla; family Camelidae; genus Vicugna; species Vicugna pacos. The sequence continues at coordinate 74,269,939 of NC_132987.1, forward strand.
TTCTGTCCCTCACACAGCTTTCTTATTCAGTGACCTACAAAGCTAGTTCACAAGGAAGTCTCAGATATCTGTATACACCTGGCTAACGAGGAAGTAATTAAAACATGAAAGAGCAATCTCTACTGGGTAAGTACTAAACGACTATAAAATATTGACACCCTGCATGTGTTCCGTACATTCTACTCCTCAGTCGTCTTCAACATGCCATCCCCCAGCCTCCCAGAGAAGACTGGTTAGCCACGTTACATCGCCACCAGCTGACAATGGGAAAATCCAGACCTTAGTGCCTTGCCTCAGGACATAGCTTTCAGTGGGGGAGCTGTCACCAGAACTCAGATCTCTGGATTCGGTCCCAAACCAAGAGTCTGTGGAGTGTCCTGCGTCTGCCTAACATGAGGTAAGCACCCCCAATTCCCATTCCTAGACACTGCCTCGGAGGATCCAAACTGTGAGTCCACGGTTATGGCCACTTGCACAGAGATCAAATCATCTTCCTCCCGCTTCCATTCTTCTGTGTTGTTCCTCTTTCATTCAAATATAAAGTATTAATCACTCTACAGGGTAACCATAAAAGCAGACTTTACAATCTTTCCAGGAATCAATGACGAAGCAAAAGCAATGCTTTCAACTACTGAATTTCCTGCTTATCCCTGAAATCAACAGTTGAGCAGCCAAAGGGATGGGAGTGGAGGAGTGAGACCTAGAAAGGTCAGGTTGGAACCACACACACACACACACACACACACACACACACACATATGGGGCGTTCCAGATACCCAGTAGACATCAAGCCAGTTTGAAGGGTTAATCAGAAGACAGATGTTCAGAATTCAAAGTCTCTGCTGTTTTATAAGCATTTGATGAGAATGAATAATTTTCCTGTTAACTGGTAAGGCTGAATCAGAAAAGAGTTCAGCCTAAACATCACCAGGGACTTCCTTGGAAACTGAGATGAGCAAATAAGGCATAGTTCTTTGAGACAAGAACTTGGAAGTTATTTCCCTCAGTTGGGCAGGGCAAGTTCACGGCCCCCAGCACACCCGCTCCGCCAGCCTTTCTATACTTGCCCCCTCCTTCCGTCCCTCATCTCTTCCTGCGAAATCAAATAGCCAGATTAGGAGGAGATAAAGTGTGGGTCTAGGTGAGCCAGGATGGGGGAAGGTGGGAGGTGGGAGGTGGGTGGAGGTTAGGGGAGGGTGCGGACAAGCGGCAAGGCAGACTAGGAAAGCGGAAGGCAGAGAGATTCTGAAGAAAAGGAGACTCCAGAGATAACTGGAGCTCTCCCTGCTGGAAAAAGGAAAACTAAATTAAAAGTTATAGAACTTTCTAAAACCAGCTCTATCTATGGGAATTCTCTCTCTGAAGAGAGGAGCCGTACACCTCCCAGATAAGATTCCTCAAGTTCCCCAGAGTCAGAGGGTTCGGAGGGGCCTCGGGCAGGCTCCGCCTGGAGGGCATTCCTGCGTCCGCTCCATTTAGAATACTCCAGCGCGCACCGCCTGCGCTCGGGGTCTGCTGCGCCCGGGGAGCCCTGCGGTGCCAGGCCCGGGTCCTAGCCGGCAGCCTGGTTCGCAGCCCCTCGAATAACGCCGCCAGCGCCGAGACGACCTTACCTGGGCTGGGCAGGGTTCCTCGGTCGAAGAATGGAAGCCCTGGACGGCTCCATTGAGAGGCGTCTGCTCGTCTGGCTGCCCTTGGAGCGCCGAGAGCTCCAGCTCATCTCCTGGCGATGGGGGCCTGGCCCCCTCCATGGACGAGTGGAGGAGGACTGAACAGCCCGCCAGGAAGCAGGACGCACACACCCGAGGGTGCAGAGTCCAAAGTGGCCTTGCAGGTGGCTCACACTCCACCCCGGCGGGCGGGGCGGGGAGACCTCAGGCTGCGGCCGGGGCGGGCGGGGGGCGGGTCCTCGGGCCCCGGACGCGCCCCGGACGCGCCCCTCGCTCCTGCCCCGCGCCGCCTCGGTGTCTTGCTAGGAGCAGAGCCAAGGAGGGCTGTTTTTCTGGTTTGTTCAGGGCGCTGTCTGCCTTTTTCTGTTGGTACAGATACAAAGCAGAAGCTGACTGGGGACCGGAGTGGGCGGCGGGTTGTGGCCTGGATGGGCCCGTAGCGCCTTGCCACGGAAAAGTTTGGCGTTCCAGGCACCCCAGGAGCTCTCTGTTACCAGGGCTTGCCCCGGCTTTCGCTGCCTGGCAAAAGTTCATTCAGTTAATCAACATATGGCTATGAACATATAACTTTCCCCTGCATGCCAGGCATCCTGCAGGATTCTGAGCACACCAGAAAATATGCAGGTGAATAATACACAGGAACACACTTCTTCCTCCTGTAAGTCCGGAGTCATGCAAAGAAAGAGTAAAGAGGCGTGGAGCGGACAGTAGGCTCAGGAATCAGGCTGCCCAGGTTAATCCCCTCACAGGGTTCCTAACGGTGAGACCTGCGTCAGAGTTCCCTCATGTGGGAAATTGGCATAATGTTAGTACCCACCTAGTTAAGATGTGGCTAGGATTTAAAGAGTTGGCATCAGCGAAGTACTCAGACACTAACAATCATGCATAAGCATTTATTATATTATCTACCTTAGGGAAGAGGAGTCACAGACACCCCACCCCCACCCCCAGCAAATACACACACACACACACACACACACACACACACCCTGAGGAAAAAGTATATGCACCCAGCCACAATCCACAATCCATAGTTCACAACTTCCAGTCTCATGAGCCTGAAATTGTTTGCTAAGCAGGTGTGTGTTGACCCTCTCAAGCGTCTGTTCAGAGCAGGCTTGCTTCCTTATTTCTCATCCCTGCCCCCAACAATTACACATATTGAGATGAGTTTGAGGTGTGGACGGGATATACATAAATCAACTTCATTTCAGAAGATGTTGACTTGTGTTCAAAAGTCTGGCATCCTCGAAACCTGCTGTTCAGTCTCTGTCTACATACCAGAGTTGTCTCTTGCTTGCTACCAGATCATCTGGGTTTTGGACTCCATCTGCCCACCCGATGGGGTCATGCTCACTGCAGCCACTCAGCTGCTAGCCTGCTCAGACTTCTGCTTTCTCTGCTTTGAAAGGCCGATCCTGTAGGACTCAGGTTGTATTCTCAGCTGGGATTTTGTAACAGAATTTTAAATCAAGGAGCAAGGGTTACTGCAATCAAGAAGGGGCTCTGAGACACCCAGAGACTAACAACAGTCGAAAGCCTTCAGTACCCTGAGACCTAAAAAGGACTGGAGCCTGATTAAGGACTGGAGCCATCAAGGAGGGCCTCCAGATAGGATCTGTAGGCACAGAAGTTTGCAGCCACTGTTAGGACTGGGATCCAGAAGGGAGGAATCCAAGAGAAAAAGTACTCTGAGCTTTCTCTCCACCTGCCAGTGTCCTGATGGTAACTCCCACTGGAAACTGGTGACAGAAGTTGGGGTTCAGCCTCCCAGGCTCAGAGCAGAGAGTAAATCTGCAGTGCAAAGAAAGAGGAACCTGCATGTACACCTTTCTCTACAATAACTGACTTTTGATCTTCCTTCTCAGACATTCAGTAGTCAGTAGACTCCTCTGGTCTGACCAGACTCCTCTTCCTGGCTGGCCCCTTCCTGTCCAATTCTGTTGCCACCCCTACTTCTTTGTATATGATGTTCCTTCTGCTCAGAATGCTTTTCCTCCCACTCCAGCTCACTTTCTGCATGGATAACTTTCGTCCATCTTTAAATCCTAGCTGAAGCATACTTTTTCCATTAAACCTTCCCAGACTCCTCCTCCACCGAAAGTCATCCACATTCTTCTTTGTTACCAACACACATTGTTCCTGTCCTAATTACATCACATATTCAGTTCAATTTCATTCCACAAGAAGTACTGAATGCTTGCTACAGTCTTCTGGATACTTGAGACACGTCTGAAGAATATGAAGCAGAATAAAACAAAATCACTGCCATTGTGAGGCTAGTATTTAATGAGGGGAAGCGAACTTAATAAATAACATTTCTAGAATATTAGACGGTGACGTGTGCTATGGAAAAAACAAGGTAAAGCAGAGTAAGGGAGGTTGGAGTGCTGATTGGTGCAGGTTGGAAGTTGTCATTATAAAGAGGGTGATCGACCTATGAAAACAATTTCATTATTTTGGGTCCTGTGAAAACCAGATTTACTATTTTGGGCCCCACTTGAAAATAGAATTACTATTACTTTTTTGACTTTGTCCCAGCGAGAAGAATAATATCATTCTTCTTTCTGCTGTTCTTACCTATTTGGTGATATTATTAAGTCTGGCCTCTGTTAACGAAAAGATTATTCTGAGATTAAATGTGGAAACACTCTAAATCGAGATAAAAGAAACCAGTAACTCTGATGTAGGGAGCATGTACCACAGGTTTACACCTCTGCTAGGTATCACAAGGCTCTGAAAATAAAAGAAAGTCTTGGCCGTTGAAGTTTTACAGAAGGATCAGAAGTCAGACGATGATATTTCTGAAATTTTTCACTTTCAAAACAATCATCCAAAAAGTCTTTAAACTGCTGACCAGCATTACCACAATTTTCTTAAATCCCATGTACGTATTTTCAATCCAACTACCATGATGCTTCAGTCTATTATTTTAGTGAAGATTATTGTCAGTTTTGTTGACTGATAGTTTCTCTGCACACAATATTACCATTTTTCTCTGAAGAAAAATGCCCTGTATGTTAGACAAACTGGATTGGAAAGTAACAATAGAGGTACTTTCTCTGTCAATACTGAGTTTAACGTAATTTGCATTTGTGAAGGAGTCATTTTCATGCAATTAACTTCATTAGAATACTGAAGATCAGGCATGGGTTTTTTAATGGAACTTACTTCAATAAGTCAGATTTGCCTAGATCTTTATAAATATCTGCACCTTGAATAGGAACATAAATTAAACTATGGATTCCTGAGCATCTCACTCACTTCTTACTTTGGAGACTTGGTTGATGACATTACTTCAGTTTTCTTCCATTCTTTAATTAATGGCCCTCTGATGCTTAATAATGAATACAGTTGTAACCTTGAGGTAATATTCCATGGAATAAAATACATATTAATCTTTCTGTCTTTCAATAAATACCAAATGCATGCAATCTGAAATTTTCAGAAGAAAAAAAAATTGTGTCCCATTTTATTGATAATTACTGCATTTTTTTGAAAGAATCTATCACATAAAACACAGTCAAAAATCAAACTTGTGCAGTTACAAAAGAGAAGGGACATATTTATGAATCCAGGGAACAAATTTTGACACCCTTGTGTAAACACCAGGAAAGTTTGGTCTTCCACAGCCATGTCCCCAGCTAACAATGCCAGTCAAAATCCATTTTCCATCACTTTTTCTTCGACAAGATAAAGGTCCGCCCGAATCTCCCTACACAAGAAGATAAATAATGTCAGTATAAAGTATGCTTGTCCCGTGATCATCAACTTGTCATTAAGTGTTTAATAAATTGTGTTCAGACTCCCACCCTGACAGGTTTTTGCTCGACTAACTACTATGCAGTTTGGGGAAGCGTCAAGAAATAATGTGAAACTTCTAATGCCATTTTAGAATTATTTTTCCTATCATCAAAAAGACGCATTCATGGTTAAGAAACTTGATCCTTTAGGCCAAGAATAACATTAGAAGATTCTTGCAGGGGAAACGACACTCACATACCTGCAAATGAACAACAAACCTCAACAGTAGTAGCAGTAACGATAATAAGAGCTAAAGCTTACTTAGTGCTGCTATGTGCTAAGCACGGTTTTGGGTCATTTAATCCTCACAATAACCTTGCAAGGCATGGTTATCTTGGGGGTAGGTTGACCTCTACCTCTGCCCATGTGTTGCCTCACGCATGGCCCTGAGGAAGAAAGGAAAGGAGACCCTGTTTAGTTGGTCAAGTCCAATGAGGCACGTCTGAGCATCACTGGCTGACGGTTGTCACAGGCAGATCACCCTCACTTGAGAGTCCTTTCTGATATCTCAACTCTAAAAGCAAAGGCTGAAAAAATTCAGTATTTAAACTGAATTCCTACTGTGTTGATTGTTTAAATTATAATATCTGGGTTTTCATTTTCTTACATTGGAGGATAGCTAAAGCTGTAGCTTACTCAGAAAGTGTTTCAAATTGGCCCCTGAATTCTACAATTCTAAACCTGATTAGGTAAATTCTAACTCGTAGAGAGACTGGGGTCTTTTAACTTTAACCGTTGCCACACCAACTCTTCTTATTTAACCTGTAAACCCTGCTGGGTGTGTGGAACAGGACTATATAACTGACTAGCTGCAGGAAACATTCAAAATATCGTAGCTTTAAGTTTAGAGAGATAAGGGTTCAAATCCCAGCTCAACAGACTGTGCGACCTTGGGTAATTTACTTCTCTCTGTGCCCTAGCTTCCTCTTCTGTAAAATAGGGATAAAAGAATAATTTGAATGTAGGTAAAGGACCTAGCATGGTGCTTGTCAGAAGATAGAGGTCATAATTATAAGGTGAATGTTTGTGGCCCAGTGCCGAAGGTTACGGAAAGAGGTGGGAACAGCTCCCACTGCCCCTGCCCTCCTCATCTTCTAAATTATCTGTTCACATTTTGGCAAGCAAATAGATATCTGCATAGATTGGAATCTGAGGCTCATAAAAATGTCCCCCTAAAAGTGACCTTCAAATTTACCACCGTCAGATGCATAAAAATAAGAGTTCCTGTCACTTCTCCCATTCCTCTTTCCTTTCCCCCAGCCTATGCATCAAAGAGTAAGTGAATACAACACTTCTTACTTTAGAAGGTAAATAGCCACTGTTAAGGAAATAGGTAGCAATCCTAAAACACTGTGTGTGTGTGTGTATGTGTTTTTCTTTATTTTTCAGGTTTGGTTATAAGAAAATCATGGCAAAATGATAAATGCTTACTTCACTCTCTAATTGTTGGAGTAATATACATAGGGACAGGAAAACAAGTGTTTTAGATCCAATTACTATTTAACCACATTTCCCGGATCTTAGGCAGTGGGATTATAATTAATATCTGAATTAAAGGAAGCACCTGCCCTAGGCACTGCCCAGTGTAGATTAAATAGGAAAGCATTTATGGAAAGTACCACCTGTCAGGCAAGGAAAAATTAAGATGACTTACTCTGCAGGCGTCTCTCTTGCCTGACAGGACTCCTGCACAGAGCATCCTTGAAGTGATGATCCCATAGGTGGAAACACAGAGGGTTTGGTCAATGAGCTCTACCTCTGCTTGCTGCAAAACAAGGGAGCCTTTATTGTCTGGAAAACACAGAGAAGTAGAAATCGTGGCAATGATTACATTTACTTTATTAGACAATTTACTCATATTATTTCCTTGTACCTTCACAATTTTTTAAGGTAAATTCTATCATGATCCCCATTTTTCTGATGAAGAAATGGAGGCTTAGGAGGATAAAGGACTTATCTAATGGCACACGACCAGCAATTAACAGAGCAGGATTCAGACCCAAGGTGTGACTCAGCCTTCCTACCCACTGTGCCATATTCCTTCACCACGTACCTCCCGCTCTCAGTAGGACTGTGAGTCAGCAACAGTTATTACTGATACTCACTGGTCAAAAGGGCCCCTTAAGTGGAGCATTATAACTGACAGATGGGAATCCCCTAGGAACCATAAAAACATAATATTTTGGATATAGCCCTCTCACTTCCTTTTTAACCTGTCTGGCTAAGATGATTCAGAAAAATCAACTCTCACACACTCATGCCTGTAAACAAAATGTCCCATGATAAACTGGTTGAGTAGATTCTTTTCTTTTATAATATATGATAATGTCATTAAAGCCCCGAGCCCAGTCCTGTTATGTTACGAATGGTGTTATATATAATTGAGTAGTTTTGCTGCCTTCCCTTGTTGGGACCCATGACCTCAGCAGGTCCAGACAGGTGGTAAATTTCATGACTTCGATAACTAACTGGAGGCAGTGAGCACTTGAGATGCTACCCATGGTGAATCTTTAGAGAGTGTCAAAGCGAGGCTAAGGGGAAGGTCAAGAGTTACAGAAAATGTATCTGTCCTAAACCCTTGGAAATGACTGTGAGGGAATCTCAGGTGACTGGGAGATCAAGGGAAAGCATTGGCACTCATCTTCGGGGAGATGTCCACAAGGTTTTGGATTCTTCTTCTCACTGTATGTTTAGCATCCTAGACATTAAAACCTTGGCAGGGCAGATATAGAGACTTCCCTACCATACAGTCTGACCTTTGTGCATATGAAAAGGATGCCCCCTTCTGGGTGGACCACTTCTAGGCTGATAAAAACCCCAGGCCTGAATTTGCAGTCTGGGGCGCTAAGGGCAGGCTGGATTTCGGCCCTCACTCTTATTTACGTGGCAGTTGCCCTTCTGAAGGACGTATTTGCATAATCCTCCACACAATATTCTATGGGTTGACACAGTCAGACGTGTGAGTGTGTGTGTGTGAGAGAGAGGGAGGGTATCCTACTCTTCTTTATGAAAATGAGTCTCTTTTTTTTGGATGCAAGGAAACCTAAAAATAAGAAGGAATTGCTCTTCCATAGTGAAAACCCTAGCGAACCCCTCAGAGTTTGAAAAGGACCCATACTATCTATCCAATCCTGCCTTGCTCGTAAGAAGTGGGTCCCACTTCTTTTTTGGGTCACGGGGAGAATCACGAAACAGGAATTATAATACTCTCCTCCACTCTACCTCTCAGAGTTGTTAGAAGGTTGAGATGAGACCATATACGAAACTCCTCTCCATGAAGCCCGAAGCACTACATCAACAGCTATCAGTGTTATCTGGAGGGGAAGGGCATGGCCATTCACGGAGACACACACCTGCCTCGTGCCTCCGCCCCCAGCCGGTCACCCAGCACTTCTCTCCGCCTCGCACTTTCTGGCCAGTGGGAGGAATGCATATCGGCTGAATGAGCTGTTTCAGGGTCTCGGGCCAGGCGGTACTGAGCTGCAGCAAGGCAATATCGTAGTCAAAGGTCTGGCTGTTATAGTACTCGTGGACCACAATTCTTCTCACTGGGGAGACGAACTTGGCAGTCCCCTGCACATACATCCCAAGGTGTGCGGTCCACGGTGTGGGGTCAGACAGCCTGGCACAAAAGGAATGAAGAACGAAGTCAGAGGTGGAAGAACCATACAGAGTTTGGAAACAGAGGGATGAGGGCTGTGGAGAGGGCGGTCTGACTTTCAGTCCCTATTGCAGTCGCTGGCTCTGCCCTGTGGATACAGCAAGAGTCACACTGTCTCAGAGCCTCCCCTGTCGCCTTAGTAAACTAGAGATGAAGTAATGTGTAGTCAGCTGGTGAACAATAGCTATGTTCCAGAAAATGTTCTCAATGGCATCCTAAGGACACACTGAAAATTTCCTTGCCACTGTTATTTCATGAACCACATACGGGTCAAGACTGTTAGTCAAGGAATTAATTTGTTTCATTGTCCCTATTCATGCTGACAGTGGTATTTGATGGAGACAGACAGGGCCAGTGAGTCAGTGGTTTAGGGATCCTTTTACGAAATTCAAATGACACCAATACCAAGACAGATTAAAAATCAGTGCTACAAGCAGGAATTTAATGAAATTGCTTCCTGCAAACTGCCAGAAGCCTTAAAGATTACTCTGCTCTAACTGCTCAAGCTTGACCATTCATAGGGCCCCACCTCTATTAGTCCTTCCAGAATTCTAATCCTGACCCCAGTGGCTTTGCATGAAGTCACTGAAGGGCTTGTAATCTCCATCTGAGGTTCCATCTCCATCAGCGCAGCAACCTTGCTCTGGTGGGGTGAAGAGAATGTGGAAACTTTGGGAGAAAAATGAGGACAGATCCCAAAGAGCGTGGCCCCTAATCTGCTTAGCTGACATCTCACAGGCAGCACTGGGGACCCGGGGACATACTAAGGGTCACATATTACTCAGAGCAGTTTCACTGCATGAAAGACTAAAGGTGGAACAGAAATGTAGCCATTTTAGTCATTAACATGAATCCTATCATCTCCAGGAGAAACAAATATCCTAATTGAATAAATTCATGGAAATACTCCACTTAAAAGAATGCCAAATGAGAAATGAATGATATATTTGTGTACCTAAGATACAACAGATTCCAAATAAGTTTACCTTTTAATTCAAGTTGTTTTCTGAACTTTCTTTTCACCCTTATCTGGGAGACTGTCTGCCCCATAATAATCCCACTGGTAAAGGTAGACAGAGCCGTTCCAGGAGTGACCCTAACAGACTTTTGCATGACTTCTCCTCTGTGATACTGTGGTTCATAACAAGAAATACATATGCGGTCTACTTTCCATTTCTGGCACAGAGCTCCTAAAACCCTTGGAATTTTGTAAGTGATGTGAGGGACCAAATGTCTTTTGTTACATTAATGAGGTTACTTTGGGCCAGCAACTAAGACTCGGGGCTGGTCACCAGGAGAACCAACCAAGTGATTGGAGTGCTAGAACTTTCAGTCCTACCTCCTGACCTCTGGGGAGGATGGAGAGTCTAGAGGTGGAATTCATGGCTAATGACCAATGATTTAATTAATCATGCCTATGTAAGCCTCCAAAAGAGCCAAGAAGGAGAGGATTTGGAAAGCTTCCGGGTTAGTGAATGCATGGAGATTCAGGGAGAGCGATACACCCCAAGAAGGCAGGGAAACCCTGCCCGCTTCCCCCATACCTCACGCTACGCATGTCTTCCATCTGACTGCTCCTGAGTTATTTCCTCGTATAATAAAATGTGTCTGTGAGCTGCTCTAGCAAATTGATCAACCACCAGGAGTGGGTCATGGGAACCTCTGCTCTATAGTTAGTCAGTCTGAAGTACAGGTGACAACTTCGACTTTCGATTGGTGTCTGAAGTTGGGGGGTGGGGGTAGTCTTGCAGGACTGGGCCCCTAAACTGTTTAATCTGATGCTGTCTCTGTGTCGAGAAAGGCAGAATTGAGTTGAATTGTCGGACACCCAGCTAGTGTCAGAGAACAGCTTGGAGAGGGGTGTGGGCGCCCTTCCCACCAGCACATTGGAAATTGGGAAGCCGAGCATTACCTCCAACTCTAAATAAGGATCCCTGGACTCCAGTCCTCCTCCAGGGCCCATTTCCCACGCAGTCCCACACTCCACATTCCTCACACATTCGCACAGAATTCCTTCTGACTTGAAAGCCCTATCCTATTTTCTTAGCCTCATAAAAGCCTATTCATTCTTGATGTTCCTTTGTGTTCTTCTATTTATATCAATAATACCTAAAAAAAAATGTTTGGCATACAACTGGTGTCACAATAAAAACAAAACAAAACAAAAACACCAACAGAACTGATTAAACAATTCCAACAGGGAATTTCTTCCCACAGTGTGAGGGCATTTGTATGGTCTGTGGTCAGAGACTGTGCCCCTTTAGAGTAAGGATTGAGATGCCCCACCTGTTTCCATGGAAACAGTGGGCAGCGGAGAGAAGCCACTCCCTGGAGATGACTGAGGCCCCGCAGTAGGCAGATCCGACAAAGTGGAGGCTGACTTGCCAAGGCCAACCCCCTTCTTGGGTGTCGATGCCCCCAATGATGCGGTGGAGGGTGGAGGAACTCCTGCTGCAGCCTTTAGGAGAGGAAGGGTCACATGATTTAAAGGCAGACTTGGAAGAAAAACTGGAAATACAGTCAACTTTTGAGCTATTGGGAACTGACTAACCAGGTAGGCAACTTGAAATCCCCTGCTTATCTGGAAAGGCAGTTTGTGGGTTCATCTAAAACCAGCACCAACAAACCACTCCCTCCCTCCCGAAAATAGGCCTTGACACAGAGTTACTGACTCCTCACAATAACACACACAAAAGGAGGAGGGGACCTATTAGGAACAGCTGTACTGGCGGGGACAGCACACGTGGGGTTCAGGTTGTTAGGTAGAGAAAAAATTAGTTTCAAATGCAACAGAATTGAAAGTGTCATTGAAATTGTGCTGATTGGAGGGAAAGCATTTGGGAGGAAATTTGCAAGTCCAAAACAAATGAAAACCTAGTTAAGAAAAACTAGCTAAGAAACACTGGTTATCAGAGCAATTACTTTCCAGTATAAATAGTATTGATAAGGATGTATAATTAACATGTTGTCACATGGCCAGTTAGAGATCACACAACTAATAATAAAAGAAAGCACGTTGGAGTTCTCAGGTCATAGCTAAAAAAAGAACCAGATCTGTGGTTAAGAGGGTGCAGTAGTGAGACCAAGAGCTCGCCTCCTCTCACAATGACAACAAAACCACAACTGACTACTAAACAATCATCGATAAAAAAAGACTATAACCTGAAAAAATAGATCTTATTCAACTGGAAACATAAAGAGGGAACCACAGCAGGATGATAGGAGGGGTGTGTTCACGATATAAATGGGCCCTATAACCCCTGGGTGAGTGACCCACAATCTGGAGAATAATTAAATTGCAGAGGCCCTCCCATAGAAGTGAGAGTTGTGAGCCCCACCTCAGGCTCCCCAGCTCAGGGCTCTAGCATTTGGAGGAAGAGACCACAAAACATCTGGTTTTGAAGGCCAGTGGGGCTTAACTCCAGGAGCTCCACAGGACTTGGGGGAAACAGACACATCACTCTCTTGGGAAGAGTACACAGAATCTCGCTTGGACTGAGGCCCAGGGCAGAGCCCTTCTAGTAGTGACCTTAACAGGGTCAAAGGACCTGACTCCAAAAACCACAAGACACTGAAGAAAGACATTGAAAATGACACAAGCAGATGGAATGAAATGCCACGTTCTTGGGTTGGAAGAATCAATATTGTTAAAATGGCCATACTACCCAAGGCAATATACAGATTCAATGCAATGCCTATAAAATAACCAATGACATTTTCAGAGAACTGGAGCAAAAAATATTAAAATTTGCAGGGTAACACAAAAGACCCCGAATAGACAAAACAATCTTGAGAAACAAGAATGGAGCTGGGGAATTATGCTCCATGACTTTAGACCATGCTACAAAACTACAGTAATCAAAACAGTATGGTACTGGCACAAAAAGAGACACACAGATCAATGGAACAGGATAGAAAGTCTAAAAGTAAATTCACACACTTATAATCAATTAACCTATAATAAAGGAGGCAAGAATATACAATGGAGAAAAGACAGTCTCTTCAATAAATGTTGCTGGGAAAGCAAGACAGCTACTTGCAAAAGAATGAAATTAGAACATTCTCTAACACCATATACAAAAATAAACTCATACTAATGGATTAACATACTAAATGTAAGACTGGATACTATAAAACTAGAGGAAAACATAGGCAGAACACTGTTTGACATAAATCACAGCAATATTTTTTTTCAGACGAGCTCCTAGAGTAATGGAAATAAAAGCAAAAATAAACAAATACGACACAATTAAAGTTAAAAAGCTTTTGCACAGCTAAAGATACCATTAACAAAATAAAAAGACAACTTACAGAATGGGAGAAAATATTTGCAAATGATGCAACTGACAAGGGACTAATTTCCAAAATATACAAACAGCTCATGTAGCTCAACATAAAAAACCCCAAACAACCTAATCAAAAAATGGGTAGAAGACCTAAATAGACATTTCTCCAAAGAAGACATCCAGATGGCCAGCAGGCACATAAAAGGATGCTCATTGTTGCTATTTATTAGAGAATTGCGAATCAAAACTACAATGATGTATCACCTCACACCAGTCAGAATGGCCATCACTAAAAAGTCTTCAAATAATAAATGCTGAAGAGGGTGTGAAGTAAAAGAACCCTCTTACACTGTTGGTGTGAATGTAAATTGATGCAGCCACTATGGAGGACAGTAAGAAGGATCCTTAAAAAATTAAAAATATACTCTCCATATGATCCAGCAATCACACTCCTGGGCATACATCCAGAGAAACTATAACTGGAAAAGACACATGCACCCCAATGTTCACAGCAGCCCTATTTACAATAGCCAAGACATGTAAACAACCTAAATGTCCATCACCAGATGAATGATAAAGATGTGGTATCTATCTATCTATCTATCTATCTATCTATCTATCTATCTATATTTGTCTCTCTCTCTCTCTCTCTCTATATATATATATAAATAATGGACTCTTACTGAGCCATACAAAAGAATAAGCAATGCCATTTGCAGCAACATGGATGGGCCCAGAGACTATCATATTAAGTGAAGTAAGCCAGGCAGAGAAAGGATACTATTATATGATGTCACTTACATGTGGAATTTTTAAAAATGACACAAATTTTATTTGTAAACCAGAAATAGATTGATAGATACAGAAAAAAAAACACTGGTTATAAAAAGGAAAGGGGAGAGGGATAGATTAGGAGTTTGGGATTAACAGATACACATTATTATATATCAACTAGATAAACAATAAGGACCTACTGTATAGCACAAGGAACTATATTCAATTTCTTGTAATAAGCTGTAATGGAAAAGAAACTGAAAAAATGTATATGTATAACTGAATTGCTTTGCTGTATACCTGAAACTAACATTGTAAATCGATTAAACTTCAATAAAAATTAAGAAGTAAAAATAAGACAGAGAAATAAAATAAGAAATAAAATAAGACAGAGTGGCTGAGTGAATGAAAAGAAAAGCCCATATATATGCTACTTACAAGAAACTCACATCAGATCTAAAAATACACTAGCCGGAGGGTACAGGGATGGAAAAGGTATTCCACACAAATGGAAATCAAAAGAAAGCGGGGGAAGTGATACTTATATCGGACAAAATAGGCTTTGAAACAAAGATGTAACAAGACACAAAGAAGGACATTACACATCGATAAAGGGATCAATCCAACAGGAACATGTAACAATTGCAAACACATATACACTCAACCTAGGAGCACCTAAATATATAAAGGAAATAGTAACATACATAAAGGGAGAAATTTGCACTGATACAATAACAGTAAGGGACAATATCACCCCACTTACATCAATGGACAGATCGTCCAGACAGAAAAATAGTAATGATATAGTGGCCTTAAAAAACACTTTAGACCAAGTGAACTTAGTAGATCTATATAGAACATTCCATCCAAAAGAGCAGAATACATATTCTTTTCAAGTGCACATGGAACATTCTCCAAGACAGATCACATGCTAATTCATAGAAGAATTCAAGTCGCAGTAAGTCTAAGAAGATTGAAATCAAATGAAGCATTTTTTTCTAACCCTCAGGCTATTAGACAAAAAAAAAACTCTAAGAAAAAAATTGCGTAAAACACAAACACATGGAAGCTAAACAATATGCTACTAAATAGCCAATGAATCATTAAATCACAAAGAAGAAATTTTAAAAAACACCTGGAGACAAATGAAAACACAATGATACAAAATATATGGGACACAGCCAAAGCTTTCTGCGAGACGAGTTCAAATGATACAAGTCTACCTCAGGGAACAAGAAAAATCTCAAATAACAATCTGATCTTACACTTAATGGAACTAGAAAATTAAGAACAAACAAGACCTAAAGTTAACAGAGGGAAAGAAGTCATAAAGATCAGAGCAGAAATACATGAAATAGACTTAAAAAATAGAAAAGATCAATGAAACTCATTGCTGGTTCTTTGAAACGATAAACAAAATTGATAAACCTTTAGTCAGACACATCAAGAAGAAAAGAGAGGTGTTCCAAATAAATAAAATTGGAAATGAAAGAGAAGTTATGACTGACACCACAGAAATACAAAGAATCATAAGAGACTACTACGAGCAACTATATGCCAATAAAATGGACAACCTAGAAGAAACGGAGAAATTTCAGAAATGTGCACTTTCCCAAGACTAAACCAGGAAGAAATAGAAAATGTGAATAGACCAATTACCAGTACGGAAATCAAATCAGTAACTTAAAAACTCCCAACAAACAAAAGGCCAGAACCAGATAAATCACAGGTGAATTCTATCAAACATTTAGAGAACAGTTAACTCTTATCCTTCCCAAATTTTTTTCAAAAAATGCAGAATACGGTATGTTTCTGAACTCATTTATGAGGACAGCATCACCTGGATACCTAAACCAGATAAATATATCACACAAAAAGGAAAATTACAGGCCAATATCACTGGTGAGCATAAATGCAACTTTCCTCAACAAAATATTAGCAAACTAAATTAAACAATATTTAAAAAGAACCATGCACCATGATCAAATAGGATTGATCCCAGGAATGTAAAGATGGTACAATACCTACAATTCAACCAGTGTGATACACCACAGTAACAAACTGAAGAATAAAATCCATATGATGATCGCAACAGATGAAGAAAAGCTTTTGATAAAATTCAACACCCATTTATGATAAAAACTCTCCAGAAAGTAGGTATAGAAGGAAATAACCTCAGCATAATAAAAGCCACATATGATGAGTCCACAGCTAGGCATGCACTGTGCCACTGAGCTATACCTTCACCCTTCTTCCAAAGAATTTTTAAAGTAGTATTTATTTTCCATGATGGCAGGAACTTTTTCCCCTCTTTGGTTCACTCTTCTGTATCCCAAGTCTCTATCTTTTGTGTTTTCACCTTATTCATGCATGTCATAATTACTAATAGGGCATTTTTTTCCATTTAATTTTTTACCTTTATATGTCATTTTGGTAATATTTTCCTATTTTCTCCTGTGCTGTCTTTCATTAGGTTAAATATTCTTTTTCTAGTCTGAGTCATACATTATGCTATTCTTTTGATGCTTTGCCCTAACTTACTAAGAATAATACTTATATTTATTTTTTAATGTCTATTTCTTAAGCATATACATCTTGGCATAATTCTCACCTACCTCTCATAATCTTACTACCTAAACCCTTACGTCCTTCCATGTAGGCTTGAATTTTTGAATTATTTTATTATAGATACATGATTTGGGGGAATCTTGCTTTTTTAGGCAGTTACAAATTTTGATAAGTTCTATGTCCTTTCTGCATATCTTTCTATGTAGCATCCTCCTGGGTTCATTTTTCTTTTCTCCAGAATGCTTTTTTCAAAAGTGTTTTCAAGGAGAGTCCTGATATAATAAATTTTCTGAGGTTTATATGCTTAACAAAATCTTTTTTCATCCTGTCATTTTGTAATATTTTGCTCTTAAAATTTAGGACAGAGTCTTTCAGTAGTTTAAAAAAATTGAAGTCCCACAAAATATCATCTACACAACTGAGAAAGAAAAGAATAGAGAAAGATTAAAAATGAAGAGGAAAAGATAAAACAAAAAATAATCTAACAGAATGATGTACACATGTTTAGGAAAAGCCGTGTATAAAAATGTTTATAGCACCACTATTAAAAATAACCCCCAAATGGAAAACACACAAATGTCTAGTAACAGTAAAGTAGTAAGTAAATGCGGTGTTTACAGAATGGGATAGTATACAGCAGTGAGAATGAATGACCCACAGCTACATGCAAAGTCGTGGATGAATTTTTCAAATCTACTGTTGAGTGAACAAACCCAGATACAAGTGAGGACATACTCCATGACGTCATTTATATCAAGATCACTAACAGGCAGGCCTATTTCATGATGCTAAGAGTAAGAGAGTAGTGGGAGGTGACAGAAGGTGACAGTGCAGGAAGAGTGAGCAAAGAGGGTGGAACCGGCTCTGTGGGGCTGGGAACCGTCAGGGTTTTATCTGCTCACAGCTATGCAAGCATGTTTACTCTACGGCAATTCAAATTGTGTACTCATGAGGTATGCACTTTCCTCTATGAATAACACAATCAAAAGTGAAAAGTATTTTTTAAAATATACCTTTGTAGCAATATTTATAAAAGGCAAAGTGGAAGTCAAAGCTGATTTTCTTCAGTATTTTGATAATTAGCTCATTGCCTTCCTGCATCCAGCACTGCCTTGTGACAAAGTCACTTTATTTCTTTTTCTTCAGTGTCTCTACTTTTCATTTTTGAAGCTTTAAGAATTTTCTCTTCGATTTCCTTACTTTGATCTTCTTCATTTCATTGTAATATGTCCTTAAGTTGGCTTTCTCTTATAAATGCCTGTTTGCCACTCTGTGAATCTTTTAGTCCTTTCAATGTGTACTTTATGTTAATGTTTTTCTGGGAAAAAAGAATCAGTCATTTTTTATTTACAGCCCTGGGATTTACAGCCCTATGAATCCTTAAGTAAAGGCTCTGTTCCAGCACCTTGTCAGAGGGGTGCTGGTGGGCGAACAGGAAAGGCTTTAGGAATTGAGCACTTCATTGATCTGTTTGTCTTTGTTTATTTTTTAAGAGCCAAGAACTCTGGAACTTGTTAAAATAAGAAGAATCCTCAGCATCAACGCAAGTGTCAGAAAATGCCTCACAGAAAAGAAATCCAGTCACGCTGGTGAAAGAGCGATGTTGACGGCTTAAAGATACAATTTGGTTCTGGATAAAAATAAATATACATTTGTTTTTTGTAAAGTGCTTCTTGGTTAGATTCGGCTTCAAAATATTTGCATTTTTCAGAGGTGGTAACTAGGGAAACTGTAACATTGCTCAAAAATCATTTCCTACATGCCTGCTCCACAGCGCAGACTGCCATTCCTCCCAGCGCGAATGCCATGAAACGCTTCACGTCCTCCCATCTCGCCCTGTATCCTTTCTCTCTGTAAGATGAAAATGGGAAAAGTGTATATTTTTTTCAAACACTTTCTCCGTTTCCCCAGTTGCCATCTCTGAAAAATGCGAACTGTTCTGAAGATAGAAAAAGATGAGCATATTTTTAAAAGGCATTTAATTGCCTAGCACTAACCTACCTGGCCTCGGCTCCTCTGTGTGGGTGATGTGTGTAAGTGTGTGTATGTGTGTGTGTGTGCAGGGGAAAGTAAGGGGCGGGGCGGGGGGGGAGGAGTGAGGGGCGGGGAATCACTGCGATTGCGGGGGGCGTCCTAGTGGCGAGGAGCTTCCTCCAGCACCGCCGGGTCTGGCGTGAGATCCCTCCGGACCTCCAGCTGAAGCCCGCCACCGCGCGCGGCCGGGAGCGAGGATGGAGAGGCTGGTGAGCCGGGCCAGGCGAGGGAAAGAGGGCTCGGGGTGGGCGGCGTCGCGCCGGCGGCCCTGGGGAGGTGGCGGGCTGAGAGCGCCAGGCTGCGGCCCTCCTCAGGCTGGTCCGGAGCTGGGATTTTTGCTAGCGCTTTCCTCTCAGCGCTTATCCTTGCAGAGAAGCTAATTTTGCCTTCTAGCTGACGGTTTACAGGCCGTTCTGGCCACCCGGTTCTCTGTCTCAACGTGCTAGAGAAAGGATGCCGCCGGGCGGTGGCTCCGCAGGCGCTTCCCCGAAGACCATTGACATCCCTGGAGGGGAACTGGGCCTGGGGGTCGCGCGCTGGTGGCAGGGATGGAGGGTGCTGTATTGGCTCCGTTTAGGCCCTGAAGGCTGGGGTGGGGTTGTGAATTTCGGGATTACTGTCCCTGGGAGAGCTCGCTCCCTCCATGACGCTCCAGCCTCTTTCTCCATCCTCTGCGCCTTTGCCTTGGGAAGCCATAAACGATCGGATACATCAGGGTTAAAACCCAGGCTATGAGAGACAGACATTTTGTTTATTCAGGATCTGTATACATGACAAAATGAAGGAGAGGGTTTTCATTTACACTGGTATAATTTTAGAAAACAATAAATATTAAAATCCAAATACAGGTAATGCCTCAGGGTAAATTTTTTTTCATATGTAGTTTATTGGCAAGACCCCACAGCCGGTTATTTCAATGTCTTTCTTAACAAAGGCCTTCAAGTGATGTTTACCATGTGCTAGATGCTCTTAACCTTCACAACTATCCTTCAGAGGAGGAATTATTACCCAGTTTCACAAAGAAACAGGCAGAAAATGTCTCCAAGTCCATGTGACTGTGTAATATGTCAGGGTCAGAATTTGGACCTAGAAGCTTTCAGGGTAAGAGGTACCTATAGGGACAATGGAGCTGCCAGGCAGGCAGCTGTCAGGTAAGAGCCAGGCCTCTGTGAACCCTGGCCCTCTTGTGAAGGGTTATTAAATGAACTTATCCATTTCCATTACTGTATAATTTGATTAACCACGTAACACGTGTTGGCATTTACCATATCTTAGTCACTGTATTAAATGCTTTAAATGCTTAATTCTCACAGTAACCCAATGAGATAACAGCAACATTGATTTAGTACTTACTTCTATCAGTCTCTGTTCCAAAAGCTTTACATATATGACCTCATTTAGTCTTTTTTACAGAAAGAAGGTTGGGAATATTTTTTCTGCATCTCAGAAATGTAAAATGGTCTGCCCCAGCTTACGCAGCTAGCCTTTGTGCTCGCCTGAACTCAAGTCTGCCAGCAGAAATATGTGTACATTTAATAGCAGGCCTTTCCTTCTAATTCCCTTTGCCTCAGTCACTGTGCTTCTGCTTCTTAACCACTGCTGGCTCCCAGTTCACACATCTTGTGTTTTGGCTTTCTCTCCTATCCTAAACCTCAGATTTTTCACGCTGAGAGACAAACTATTCTGCATTCCTCATCACAGCCTTTGCTAAAGCCTGGATTTCCATGTGGCATGATGGTTTAAAACAAATTGATATGGGATTAGAATGCCAGAGAAAACGTTTTAGTTTCAGAAGCCAAAGTTGTTAAATAGCGAGAGCCTAAGTATTTGAGTTTTAAAAGCCTAAATGCTGAAAGACCAAGGATAAAGCTTCATCCCAGAAGGAGTTGATGGGAAGAATACAAGGTGATGGAGGTGGCAGCTTTTCTGACCCTAGGCTGGGGGAGCAAAGAGGGACTGACTAGTGTCTATGCTAAGACACCAGTTTGTGTCCTGAAAAGGATGCTCTGTGCCTGGTCCCCAGGAATGGGGAATTCAGGAGGATGGTAATAGGACTTGGTTGAAATTCAAGGGCAGAAAGCATCTGTGCCTTGCTTTCCTGTGTTTTCTGTTTCACTGTTCCCTTGCCGTGACGCCAAGGCCTCCCATCGCTAGGGACCACCATGATGAGAGACACGCTGCTGCTCTTCTGCCACAAAACCAAAGGTTTCGAGTGGTTAAACTGTAGCTGCAACACTCCCTGAGATAGCAATCAGATCAAAGCTTCCTTAGCCTTGTCTTCATCCAAATGCCCATTTCTGTGCTTTGCTTTCTGTCTTCAGGTGTTCAGGAGGCTCTTCTGTCATCTGTTCACCTGCAATCTGATCTGGTTCTTGTCAGCTCTGATGCTATGCGAGGCACAAGGTAAAGATACTCCATTGCCCTGCTTGGAATCCAGGAAACACAATTTCTAGAGTGGAGCCATTTGGGCACTATTGTTTGTGCCGTGCTGTTTCGTCTGTCTGCGTGGATTATTTCAATGTGTGATTCGTTTGGAAGAGTGGGAGTGGTTCTTTCTGCTTTCCACATTTTTGTTTTCAAAGACTTTGATATTTAGAAACTGTTTTCATAGACAAAAAAGATGTAAAAATTCTTTCTAAATTAAGATTAATTTTTCATCTATCAAATTGAATAATGATTAAAATAATAATTCTCTATGTTTGTAAAGAATTGAGAATACTTGGGGGAGTATGAGTGAACAGGGCCTTTTTGGAAGGTAATTTAGCAATAAGCCTTAAAATTGGGTGTGTCCCTCTATTACAGAAAAATATTAAAAATAATGAAATAGGGAGGTTACATAGGTTCACATAGTCTATTGCCTAAACCATACACCTGCACCGCCCACTTATCTGCTGAGTTTCCTACTTGTGTTAGACCTTTCTCCGTGATTCCATAAGACACCACCCCTCACCTTGCTGCTGGCCTGTTTGGTTTTTTTTAATTGAAATATAGTCAGTTACAATGTGTCGATTTCTGGTGTACCCCATAATGCCCCAGGCATGCATATACATACGTATATTCCTTTTCATTAAAGGTTGTCACAGGGTGTTGACTGTAGTTCCCTGTGCTACACGGAAGGAAGTGCTGCGGGGCTTTTATCTCCTGTGTGCTGTTGCTCTCCATCAGCCTTCACGTTGTGGGCAGGGGAAGCGTCACACCATCTACAGAGCAGGATTTACCGACTGGGGGACTCTAAATGGAATTTCATACAAGCAGCAAAGAATTGTAGACTTTCCACTAAATTATTTCTTCCATAGTCAAAGAGGAAAATCACCCAAGATGTTAAAACTCTAGCTTTGATACCCTTTTCTCCTCTCCATTCTAAAAGCAGCAATTTCTTCACATCTCTGCTCTGCAACATCTCAACCAATGTTTAGGAAACGCTGGTCCTAACAACGGGCATTGCCCTGGAACTATGCACATCCACTGAGAGTACCCCTCACTGAAACAGGACGTATGCACCACTCGGGGCTCCTGATTTGTACGTGTCGCTGTGCCCATCTCGTCATTCCTGATGTTCAGGGTTGTTGAGAGGATGTTGTTGGGCTGCCTTCGTTTTCCCTGATTACTCTAGCCATTTTATCTGTATCATTAGCATTAGAAAAAACAGATTTTGGTGTTTTTGATTAACTCTACATTTTGTGTACCGTTTTATTAATTTGCGCTTTTAACTTTATTAACTGTTATTTTTTTGGCGGGGATGGGAATTTTGGATATATGTGTGTACTCATTTTTAACCTTTCTTATTTCTTAATAAATTAAGTTAGGATTAAATATTTCCCTCTGAGAACTGCTTTATCAGTTTCTACAGATTTTCTACAGATTTCTCATTGTCATTCATAGTAACTCATAGTTCTTGCTATGATTTCTGATATGATTAAAGAGTGAAAAGAATTATGTAAACTTCTAATTTTATTGCATTATGGACAGTGTTCAACGTCATTTTTTGTGTACTAAATTCAGTTTTGGGGTATTTTACACATGTTGCTTGAAAAGACTGTTTTCTTTTGGGTAAAAGAGGCTACCATCACTCTAAGTCCAAAACCAGACAAAGATATCACAAAAAAGAAAAGAAAATTACAGGCCCATATCACTTATTAATATATATGCAAAAATTCTCAACAAAATACTAGCAAATTGACTCCAACAAAGCATTAAAGGAATCATTCAGCATGACCAAGTGGGATTTATCTCAGACAGGCAAGGATGATTCAGTATTCACAAATCAATCAGTGTGATACACTGCGTCAACAAACTGAAGAATAAAAACCATATGATCATCTAAATAGATGCAGAAGATGCTTTTGATAAAATTCAGCATCCATTTATGATAAAAATTTTTCAGAAAGAGTGTATAGAGGGAACATATCTTAAAATAATAAAGCCCACATATGACAAACCCATAGCTAACATCATACTCAATGGTGAAAAGCTGAAAGCATCTCTTCTAAGATCTGGAAAAAGACGATGACACCCACTCTTTCCACTTTTATTCAACATAATTTTGGAAGTCCTAGCCACAGCAATTAGAAAATAAAAATAAATAAAAGGAATCCAAATGAAAAAAGAAGAAGTAAAACTGGTTGCAGATGACATGATACTATACGGAGAAAATCCTAAAGATGCTACCAGAAAAGTACTAGAGCTCATCAATGAATTTGGTTAAGTTGTGGGATACAAAATTAATGTACATAAATCAGTTGCACTTTTATTCACTATCAACAAAATAGCAGAAAAAGGAAATTAAGGAAACAATCCTATTTACAATCACTCAAAAAGAATAAAATACCTAGGAATAAATCTACTAGGAGGCAAAGGATCTGTACTCCAAAAACTACAAGACACTGAAGATGACACAAGCAGATGGAAAGAAATGTCATGTTCTTGGGTTGGAAAAATCAATATTGTTAAAATGGCCATACTACCCAAGGCAATATGCAGATTCAGTGCAATGCCTATCAGAAACCCAAAAACATTTTTCACAGAATTGGAGCAAAAAAATGTTAAAATTTGTATGGAAAAACAAAAGACTCTGAATAAACAAAACATTCTTGAGAAAGAAGAATGGAGCTGGGGAATCATGCTCCCTGACTTTAGGCCATACTACAAAACTACAGTAATCAAAACAGTATGGTACTGGCACAAAAACAGACACATAGATCAACAGAATAGGATAGAAAGTCCAGAAATAAACTCACACACTTGTGGTCAATTAATCTATAATAAAGGAGGCAAGAATATACAATGGAGAAAAGACAGTCTCTTCAATAAATGTTGCCGGGAAAACTGGACAGCTACTTGTAAAAGAATGAAATTAGAGCATTCTCTAACACCAGAAACAAAAATAAACTCAAAATGGATTAAAGTTCTAAATGTAAGACCAGATACTATAAAACTCCTAGAGGAAAACATAAGCAGAACACTCTTTGATATAAATCACTGCAATATTTTTTTCAGACGAGCTCCTAGAGTAATGGAAATAAAAGCAAAAAAAATAAACAAATGAGACCTTATTAAACTTAAAAGCTTTTGCACAGCTAAGGATACCATCAACAAAATGAAAAGACAACCTACAGATCTTAACATACAGCATAATTAACATAATCATTAACGGCATTCCAGTACTTATTTCTTTTTTCATAGGTTTTTTTTTAAAGAACTTATCTGATTAGAGTTATTAGACAGTGAAAAGTTTTCATTATAAACATCCAGTGCATTAATGCTTGTCAAAAAAGAAGATAGAATCCACTCTAGGATTTTTAATTCTGAGAAACCATTTCAGATTCAGTTAATTAATATTTACTATTCCTCCCTGGCCTGTGGCAACTTCTGCCAAGGGGATTATACCAAGAAGGGAATGCAAATGCAAAACAAATCAACTGTGGAGGAAAGTACAAGGAATCAGGGGGAACGTGTTTCTACTCACTGCAGCCTTCCTCGTCGCTTCCATCTGGGCAGTCCACAGTCCCATCACATTTTGCATTTTGTTTCCTAAAGCAAATATCATTGCCACACCTAAAAGTTCTGTTGCTGCATAGAATACCTAAAAATGAGCAGAAGAAGGAAGAGTTTTTCCTTCCCAGAAACAATTTTGAGTGAAAGGAAATGAAGCAACCCCATGTGTCCCGTCCCTGCATCTCAACAGCTTCACTGGAAGACAGGCAGGGACACCTGTTGAGAATCAATCCAACAGCCTCTCCCTTCTTCCACTGTAAGTGAGATGCAAGGCAATTGGCCTTATCAGTGACTTAAGCCATGTTCTCTTTGCCATTACTTTGTCTTATTCTCCAAGAAAATATTTGAGCAAAAGTCAACACCATATTTAGTCCTTTTATGCCATTAGAGGCAGGGGAGTGGACAGATTTTATGAATTATAGCATATTTGTTCACACCTCTG
Organism: Vicugna pacos; assembly: GCF_048564905.1. NCBI lineage: Eukaryota > Metazoa > Chordata > Mammalia > Artiodactyla > Camelidae > Vicugna > Vicugna pacos. The sequence goes on from NC_132987.1 coordinate 74,295,172, forward strand.
GTGGTGTGTGTTTCTGCAGGGGCTGGAATAGAACACGCCCCATTATGGTATCTGGCAAGTCCCGCTGTATCAGAATCTCAGTATCCTTTAGTCTGGAACAGCTTTAAAAGCAAGTAAGCAAGAAAATTTTTCCAGTATACACACACACACATACAAACACACACACACACACCCCACCCCAGATAAAGTGGCCAACTTTTCCATTTTGTCTGCATCCAAGAGGATTCTTGGGACCTGGGATTTTCAGTGCTAAAACTGGGAGAGTCCTGGGAACACTGGGACAAGTCAATTGCCTTAGCTCCACAGTTACTTCAATTCTGACTTGGAAGAGTCTGCTAGGAAGAACAGCAAAGTACAGAGGGGTCTTCCTCACTCTGAGTGCAGTTCTGCTCATCCTGGCCATCCTCACAGTCCCTGAAGCCGTCGCAGACCAGAGGGCTGAGCTGCCTGAAGGAGCTGGCGTTGCAGGCAGGTTTAAGGGTCACTGGAACGAGAACAGACATGAAGTCTTGTGAGCCTGAGACATCGGCAGACTCTGATGGCCAGCAGTGCCCTTTAAAGGTGCAAGTGTTTAGGATGACTTAAATCAGACGAAACTGTGTTTCCTCAAAACTGACACCTCCATGAGGAAAAGCAAATGTTTACACTTTGGTGTGATTCCTAGCACCCTGAGTGTGTCAGATCTGACTCTAGCTGTGCGTTAAATATATGAAACTCTGGTGGTTTGTTTATCTAATTACAATTGAATGCATCATTAAGATTTTAAGAAAAATAAAAATCATAAGCTGTTTTCTAAACTGAACTTGTCTACCTTGCTAAACAAAGTGGGAGTACCCTGAGATTGGGGATTTTGTCGTATTCGTCTCTGTATTTCAAGCCCCTGATCAAGTAGTAGGTGCTCACTAAGGATTTGTTGACTAGGTGAACGAATGCAAGAACTTAAAGAGCAGCGGACTTGTAGTCTATTGGTATGGAAAACTCTCTTTTAAATGATTTTATCCTGAGACATTCATTTCCTCAATTGGGAAATACCAGTGTAAATCTATTACAATATTTCTTCTTTGGTATGTTTTTATTAATTGCCTATAGCCACATGACAGACAGAGTATATTAGCAAGCACACTTATAGAGTATGATTCCTTAGACATTTCTGGGTTTTTTGGAAAAGTTATCATTTTTGTTATCTGCTCCTGTTTTTTCAAATGTATGTCTTGTTGGGGGGCAGGGGTAGAGCATTGCTGCCCTGAAACAGTTTATTAAGTCTCTGAGAGTACCAAGTCAACGCCTGGAGAACAGCTTCCAAATTGGCATGATGAGAAATAATAATGATCAAAAAACGATCCTTGTTATGAAGTAACAATAATCACTCTTGTTTGGAGCGTCATGGTAGGGAATCATAATAATATAAAACACAAAAGCAACCTCAATCACTATCTAATTGTATTCTTTTCTTAAGGAATAGAAGACCCTATAGATTTAAAAGGTCAATGAAGCATAAGCTAGGAGGGTTATATTTTGTTTTGTCAATAAAAAAAATGTAGAGTCACAGATTATTTTTCATGAATATAATTTTTTCATGGTTAGCTATATTAATTATAATATTTTCCCAACAATATGAAAAAGGTTAAATAGCGTCACTATTGCAATTGTATTGAAATCTAACTCTGGATCTTTAGAAGAAAGTGCTGCCAATGGTGTCATATGGTCAGGTGAACTCTTCTCCCAGCCCCCTAGCTCAGCAAGGAGAAGAACCATGAGGAGAAGAGTGACCCCAACCTGCGAAGAACCAAGCTCAGGAGGACCACTGCTTAAAGCAGTGCTACCCCGCTGAGCCCAGCCTAGATCAGTCATATCTCAGACAACCCACAGATGGATGATCTGGAACAAGTGATTTTTGTAAGTCACCGAGGTTGGGGGTAGCTTGTTACGTGGTGAGAGATAACAGCTACAAAGACCCAGGATATGCAGCATCAGCGACAATGGTCCTGACAAGCTCTCTGTTCCTGAGAAAGTCCTGGTAAAAGCTTGAATACCCACCACAGAAAAGTTCATCGCTCTCGTCAAAGCAGTCATTTACGCCATCACAGTGCTGGGCTTGAGGGACACACAAACCGGAGGAGCATCTAAAAGATCCAACAGGACAGGCTAGAGATAATAAAAAACAGGAAATGTTGTGTGGGTCCCTAAAAGGCACCAGACCACGTTAACAAAGAAGCATGAAGTGTTAAATGGCTAAGCGGTGGCAATGTACCAGTAGTAAATATACAATTTCTCCATCAGAGGAGACTATTGAAAGGTCATTGAAACATATAAATTAAATAAATATAAAAATTGAGTTAAAAAATTGAAATAATAAGCAAGGTCACTGAAAGACCAAAATGGAGAATTTAAGAGAGCAAAGAAAGCAAACTAATCCTGCAGGAGTTCTGGGTCAACACTGCATCCAGGTCACATGTACAGTCTAATTCCTACTACCTCCATCCTTGACTCCTCAACTTGACTTTATCACAGACTTGAAGAAAGAGAAAGCTGGATGATACCTTCAAGTCCAGCATGCCCAGTGTGTTGTCTTCAGACTCCCCAGGGAATTACAAATGGTCTTCTGGTGTCTCTGAATCCTCTATGATCAGATGCATTATTCTGAGGAGTCTGTGTCTTTAATTACATTTTCAAGTGACCTTTGTCCCAAAATGTAGTAGTAACCACCGACCTTAGAAAGTGGACCTAAGGACATTAGTGACTGGCCTCAGAACTGGGGCTCCTGCTTCCTACCTCTCAGTGCACTTCAACTAGGCTACTCTTTGAAGATCCATTCCCTGCCTGCTCCAGAATCATTAATCCTGGGCTTACAGCCAAACATGAGGGAAGTAATCAATCCTTGCTCTCTGCCACAGTCTGAATTTTGTGTCCACCCCCCACCACCCATTTCAGGTGTTGAAATCCTAATGCCTAAGGTGATGATGGTTTGAGGAGGTGGGGTTTTACGGAGGTTTTACAGAAGTTATGAAGGCAGCTCCCTCACGAATGGGATTAGTGCCTTTATAAAGGGGGCCCCACAGCACTCCCTTACTCCTCCCACCATGTGGGGACAAAACGGAAAGTCTGAGATCCAGAAGGGGGCCCTCACCCAACCAGGCTGGCACTGTTATCTTAGACTTCCAGCCTCCAGAGCTGTGAGAAAGAAATTTCTGTTCTTTATAAGCGATATTGTCTGTGCTTTGTGCAAAAGATTAGGGAGAGTGCACGATCAGATCAACCACCATTGCAACTGCACACGATGGAAAGCGTGAGTCCCTAGGAAATATTTCTGGTTTGAAAAAAACAGTTAAAAATAAGATGGCTTACTATATAGCTGGATCCTTGCTGGAAATTGTAATATTCTGATATTCAGAAGTGTAATATTCTGAATCCAGAAGCAGGTATATTGGGATTGGCAAAGAAGGAAGGGTCTAAAAAGCCTTATCCTCATAGTTACCTAAGTGGCTAACCCTTACTTTTCCCCTTTTAAAACGGGTTGAGGATTTCCTGAATCAGTATCTACTCCCTCCAGCACTAACGCCGTCCCTCAGACGTTGCCTCTTCCGCTGACCGCTTCCTGCCCCCGTGCCAGCGGTTCTCAGTGTGAAGTTCAACATTCTGAGGGCTGGTATTTGGGCTCTCCTTGAGCGACCAGCTCTCCCTGCACATCAGAGGCCACAGTGAGTCGAAACTGTTGCCTTCTGATCCACCAAGTCTTGGTGTATACCTCCCATCTACCAAGAATCGTGGCTAGCAAGAAGAACAACAAATCAAGAAATGAGCTTGCCCTCTATTTCAGGAATGATGTAAGGAACTATTTTTCATTTGTAACAACTGTGTTACTTCTTCTATAATTTAAACTTCAGCAGAATAAACACATAATTGTATGTGTTATTTATCACCTATTTTGTTTACATTACATATTTATTTATATATTCCTATAAAAAATCCCTTAAATTCTCAAAGTTTAGAGTTGTAAAGGGGTGGCCTCTGCTTAACCCCTTCATGAAGGTGTTCTAAGGAGCTGATCCCCGGCTTACGCTGACTGATGTTGTAACTGCCGTATTCCACCAAGAGGGGCTTGTCCGAGAGCCTTGAACTGCACTGAAGCTGCACGTGAACGAGGGGGCTGGGCACTCGGAAGATGGTCTGGTGATCCATGTAGGAGCCACAGTACCTGAGGAGCGAGGGTCAGAGACACACAGCATGAGGGTCCATCAACCACACTCCTGTTGACAGTGAGCTCACTGATACTTTGGTCATTTGAGCTTCGTGAATGGAGATGCTTATGGTGGGGCTGATGGTAGCTATCCGTTCTGTGCTAAGTGCCTCTCAGTCACTTCTGTCCCCCTGATTTTCTCCTCTGCTGAAGAAAACAATGGCAGTACTATCAGCTATCATGTTGCTTTCCCACAATACAGAAGAGATACGGGTTTAATGCTCCTAGTCCTCTCTTCTTTAGGCATAAATAACTGCCTAACAAAAAGCATTGACTGCTTTGGCCACAAAGCTCTCTAGAGGGCAGAGTGGAATCCACGAACCCAGATTGAAAATATGCAAAGAATCCCAGCAACACTTACAGCCAAAGACAACAATATTTCAATCTAAATTCAAGTCTGATGTGCAGTTTGGGGCTTGTCCTTGACAAAATTTCAAAGTAGTGATGTCTATCTACAATGCTCCCCTACCCTGATTTTTCTTACTTCTCATCACCGAAGAGAAAATGTCTCTCCTAGTAGTAATTCTCACGTGAGCACTGTGGTTCCTGGGACATGTAGTAGTATTTCCCGGGGGGCCCATGGCAAGTTAGGCTCCTGCCCTTTGTGGGCGAAGCTCTTCCCTGGTGAAACATGCAAGTTCTTAAAGGGAAACAGCAGACAGAAAGTTTGAGGGGGTCGTCCTCCGCTGAGATCTGTGCATGACAGTCACGCCAAACCCTCAAGGCATTTAGGAACCACACATGTTCCATGGATCAGACACTGGCATATAGTGGGAGGAGTACAGGAGGAACCTATGGTTTTAAGGTTTAAAGCATTCGTGTATATTTCAGGAAGACTCTTTGGAATTGGCTGAAGTTCAGGACCTGATGGGTGGGATACCAGGAAGAGGCAGCAGCTGCAGGTGACTGCCAGGCTAAGTGGGAGCCAGGGTATGAGAGGCACCTGAAAGGTGAGTCAAGATCTGGGGGGCCAGAGTCTACTCTAGTTGGTCATCCTGGGATCAGAATCCTGCATTCTGAAAACATGATGATTGTTATCTGTCTCATAGCGATTTTATTCGTGCTCTCCATAAACATTTGCTAGCGTTTTCTTGCAAAGAAGAGCCTCACTTGGATGTTAAGGAGGAGTCAGGAGGAAAGGGATAGTTGAAACTATGCATGGACCAGAGTCTACAAGGGGTATGTAATGGGGCATAGTGGTAGTTCATGGAACAAAAGTAAAATAAAGTGAGAGACTGGAGAAACCCAGTGAGAGCTAATTTACATGGACAGGCAGGTGACAGGTAAGAAAACTGAGGTGTAAAGAGGTGAAGTAATTTGTTAAAGTTCAAATAGCAACTGAGTAGAAAGGCAGGATGGAGACACAGTCCACCTGATACTAAATCCGAGCACTTACTAGCGCACCAACAGCCTTCCTCTGAGGAACTCTGCTGCACACAAGCTTCGCTGGAAGGCTTTTCAGTTCTGCAGGTTTATATACTGCATTTCCGCTGCTCTGAGCAGTCACACACACCTCCCCCACCCCCGCCTTGTTCTCTGAATTCAGGATCACTAGGCTTCCTGGTGTTGGCATTACTTCTTCCCTCCCCAGCACAGACCCAGTGCTAACTTACCAGCAAGGTGTCCCAAATTCGTTCAATTAGAGCCTTTCTGATGGAAAGGACTGATAATAGGAAGGGCTGGCATTTTAAATCCCAAGGGTACAACTAGTGTCAAAGGAATCTGATAGGATTTCAGCCAGCCCACAAGTGAAGAGCCGGCCCTCCAGGGGAAGTATTTAGGGCAGAAAGCTTTCCTGGTATTTGTGGGAGGAACTCTAGCACTACATAATGGGTGGTCGGGGTTGTTATTTAGCGGGGGAAAAAAAAAATCTCATTTTCAAAGTACTGCTCTATTTTAAGCACACAAGTTTACAAAAGAGCTGCAAAGATTTGTTTTCTGGACCTCTAATTAAATACCAAAATCAAAATGCAGTATCTTTAAAGCCCTGGGTACATTCCATAGTATTTATGTGTTCAGTATCATTTCCAAAGCAATTTTATTAATCGTATTAATACATTTTTTGGTGTGTGGTAAGCATCATTTCATTGAATACTTAACAAAAAATCCTCACCTTATTACCTCATTTTATAGACTGACAATTAAAGTGGTTAAATAATTTGTTCTAGTTAATGTAGCTACCAAATAACAGGGCTGCAATTTGAACCTAGGTCTACGCAATAGACCCTTATTCAAAACATACTCCCAAAAGGAGTACAGGCCACATCTTAATAATGGATCCGAGGATGCCTTTAAATCAGGTAGAATGAATTCCAATGAAGACAGGATCAGTGACTATTTGGCAAGTCGTGTAACAGTCTAAAGGAAATGAAATAAGATTGTTCAGGAAGATCTTTTAGAAAGAGAAGGTTTCATTCATGGAATAGCAATGAGCAAAGAATTAGCAGACGGATCCCTCAGCCAACTTCACAGGGATCCTTGAAGTAACTGAGAAGCTGTTCTGCAAAGACGGAGCATTCCTGTATTTTTAAAAATAAAAGACCTATTATAACTTTAGAAGCAAATAAACAATAACTACAACCAAAGGACGAATTAAGGGTGAGAGTGAGGACCTCCTGGGTCATGTCAGGAAGCCTGGGCACTTAGGTGTCTCTCAGCTGCTTTCTGGTCCGCCTCAGCCCCTGTCCCAGCCTCAGGATACAGCCAGGACGAACGGGCCTCTCCTGCTGCACGGAACCAGCTAATGGGTTCTAACCTTTGTCAACACCAGGACCTGTACTCTGTTTTCCTCCGTGGGTGCAGTGGCTTATCTGCCAGTTATGTCTGCATGGGATAGAGTGCCACAGCCCATACATACTCCATCCATAGCCCAGCAACAAAGAGCAGTGATAGAACTTCAGGCCATACGGACTTGAATCCCGGCTTAGACACTTAGGAGCTGAGCGACCTCGAGCAAGTTATTCCTCCCATATTTCTCAGTTTCCCGGTCTGTAAAGTGCAAACTCTTTAGGGGACAGGAATTCAAGGCTTTGAACTTCAGGGCAAGGCTTGTCATTGGATTCTTCACTCATGGAAACCACTTACATGTGCTCATTAATTTCCCACCATCCGTGGTCACAGCCTTTCACACTCTTCTTGGCTATTGTATAGTTATGGAATTTCAGTGCTACGCCGAGAGTTGATAGGGGAGTCTGTGAACAACGAGCAGAAGTCAGAAAAATGATTCAGCTGAAGAATAGGTTTCAGACTAAGATTTTATTACCCAGAGCTCATTCCCCAAGCTTGCTGTTTTAAGGGTGTTTTATTCCTTGTGCCCTGTAGCCTTTGATGGGGTAGACCAGTTCTCCTGAACAAACTGACCTGATGAGAAGAGCAAGCAGAGAAAAAGTGAGCCTTCCAGTGCTCAGGGAATAGCTGTGAGCCCCAGTGTGACGAGCTGGGTGACGTGGGACACATTAGATCACCTCTAGGTTTCAGTTTCCTCCCAGTAAATGAGCTTAACTTTGAGAACACCCACTTATTAATGAGTGTACACACTTTCCTCCTCTGATGACAATAATGGCGTAGTTTATTTAAGGCACTATTCTGATTCTTTAGGTAGAGGGATGAATCAGCCTCCTCTTCATATTAAACCTGTGTATTCTGGAAGGCAGTCACTGAGTCATTCCTATGTCTTCTCAGAAGAGATAGATCAAACAAGAGAAGTAGCTGCTTATTTGAAACATGCACAAGTGACCACACACACACACACACACACAAAATGCAACTGACCTTGTTATGTCATTGTATGATAAGCACATACATCACCACCAACATGCCACAGTTTTAGTTTTAATTTTCACTTTAGCCCAGGAGTTATTTAAGAGAGTTCTTACATTTCTAGGGAGTAGAATTTTGGTTTGTCTATTTTCAAATTTTAAAATTCCATCTTAGTTAGAGAAGAGATTACTTATTACAGTATAGCTTTTGATTTCTTAATTTATTAAGGATTTTGTTGTGATCAAATTTATAAATGCTCCAATGTAATTTTTTTAAAGGGTGATTTCTGTTTATATGTATTACCAAATTCATCATTTGTATGGTTTAATAGTCTCCCTTGCCTTATTTATTGTCCCCAGCTGTCTCTGTCATGAGCCAAGAGAAAGGAAAATCTCTCTTTGTCCGTCTTACAGGCTTTATGAGTGTTAGTTCTCTGTGCCTTGGTGCGTAATTGTCATAATTAGATTCTTATGTTCATCGGCCTCTTAGTCACTGTAGATTGCCTTCCTTTTCTCACTGAATGCTCCGATTTCGGCTCTGCCTGGCATTAGGTTTGCAGTCCCTGCTTTCTTATTGTTTACATTTGCCTGGCATGATATTGTCCATTCTTTTATTTTCAGCTTTATTAAATCACTTTTTAAATTCATTTTGTCTTTTGAAAACAACATACAGGTAAGTTTTAGGCAATACTTTGTGATTCAGTCCTACTGTCTTTTTCCTTTAATAGATGAATTTTGCACGTTGTCTTCTATTGTTCTGATAGACATTTGGCTTTTCAGTTATGTTGTCATATTTTATATTATAATTTTTTTGTTGTGTTGTGTGCTTCTTTCTAATGTGTGTTTAGGGTAGCCCCTCCCCTTAACCTACCTTTGAGAGGGGATGGATTGGGTACAGTGACTCACATTGAAACACTATGACAGGGGGAAGGGAATAGCTCAAGTGGTAGAGTGCATGCTTAGCATGCAAGAGGTCCTGGGTTCAATCCCCAGCACTTCCTCTAAAAATAAATAAATAAATGAACCTTATTATCTCCCCTCTCAATAAAAAAATAAATATCACAACAGCACAGTTAGGCAGGTAGTATAATTCACAACTTATATAAGAAGAAACCAAGACTAACCAAAGAGAAGCAACTTTCCCAAGGTGAGGAAACGCCGACCAGAGACTTAAACCAGTCTTGCATTTCTCTAAAGGCCTCCCTTCCTCAGGGCTGCTTAGAGACCAATGTTGGGAACTCAGCAGGATCGGGACTGTCTTTTGTTCATCATAAGACTCAGAAGGCTCGTGAGAACATGTATCACATTTTTTCCACTCTGGTCATCTGGTTATTTCTTCCCATGTTAAAAAAAATAGATGCAAACTGAGAGGTCCCCTCCCCTACTTTATTATTCTCCATAGCGTTATACCATCATGGAACACACTGTATATATTTCGCTGGTATATTTGTTTATCGCCTGTCTCCCCCTACTTTATAGTACGTTCTGTGAGAGCACAGCCTGTGTGTCCTCTCAGAAATGATTTTGCACATATACAGTGAAAGAACCAAGGTGACTGACTCCTTGCTCTATCTCCCTCCTCATGATACTACAGGCAGAGAAAGAAAAATAGTTTACAGACTGAGATTCTGAAAGCAAACAAACAAACAAAAAGCAGGGACTCCCTGTCCACCATCAGAGGGAGATGTGTATTTCATATAAATTTACCCTCTGATTTGCTTATACGACAGAAATATATGTTGCCAAATTCAATTTATTATTTCTTTATTATATCTTGTTATAATGCCGATGTAGTAATTAAAAATTAACAAATGAGCTCTACCATAATGAAATAAATTGATCCCGTCACAATGTCTTTGCATTTTTTAATACAAACAAAATAATAGACTGGAAAAATAAGCCCCAGTCTGAAAAAAACAGTTAATCCGTGGGCAGAGGGTTGAAATTACAACAAAGTTGCATGTTGTAAGTAATATATTTCAATAAGGTTTAAATATTATAAAATTAACTAATATCTTGTTTGGAATTTAAAAACTAAGTATAATTAAATTAAAAAATAGGATAATAGTATTTTTTCTAAGATAGTGGTAAAACTAGGTTACCTGAAATTTCCAGGTACACTTGCATTTCGGAGGATAGTAGCTGGGGTAATACGGACTCGAAATTTTCCCTTCAAAGCCAGTGATTTCTTTGACCAACACTGTGTTTTCACATTCTGAAAAATATCCAATAATACACAATGATTTATAGTTGCGAGATTATGGGAAATACACTCCATGCATTTCTTTAACTACAAATGCATACTTCCTTAATCAAGAAGATTATATATTTTTTGAAATGCAAACTAATGTTTTAAAAAGCAATAGTACTCTACAGTTGTATAGCTGAAGTACTTGTACAAAGTCTTTATTTGTTTTCAAATTATACATTTTGGCTACAGATCTATAGGATGCTATTACTTTCTTTAAAAACATGGTTTAAATATACATTTTTTCTTCTAGTTTTATTGAGATACAACTGACATACAGCATCTTTTGACATGCAGCACTGTAAATGCATATTTTTAAAATTTCTGAGTTAATTTTCCTCAAATTAATGTGTATTTGTTGTTCAAGAAATATACCCAGTTTACATAACATGTTATTCTGTTTAAATAAGACAGTCTAAATGCTTATTCTTACTGAGGTAGTCATTTTTTGCTAGAATATAAGCTGCCCAAGAGTATTGATTTTTGTCTGTTTTGTTTATTGCTGTTTCCCTAACATCTAGAGTCATTTCTGGCACACAATAGATGTTCAATAAATATTTGTTGAGTGAATAGACAAATTCTAGTACAATATTTCTGATATGATTCTATTTTTAACCTTTGGAGTTAGAGATAAGTTTTGACCTAAAAATATCTCAAATATCTAGTTCGATTTTGTACAATAAATCTATTTTATAATTGGTTTTGTAATCATTTGATAGAGAAAACCTATCAAAATGAGCCACTGGCCTAAAATATAGATGAACCTGAGGCTCTTACCATCTACTTAAGCCAAATTCCCTTCCCTTCTCACTTCCATCTCTCATTCTGATCCCTTTAGCTTTGCTGATGCTCATAAAGACGATGTGACCACTAAGATCTGACCAGTTTCCAGGGCAACAAATATTACAAAAACATGACAGTTTCAGTGAAGTCTCTTTTTATTCTGTTCTGTTTACATCAAACCAAGTCAAAACAAGAACACAGAAGAAAGCACATTTTGCTCACTAGAAAAACCCATTACATTGTCTGGGTTCTGCATCACAAGCACCTTCCACGACGGCACTCTCTCTATAAATGAGAGCTCACAAAAGACAGTCTGTGTGCTGGTTACTGAGCTATTATTGTCTCTCACCTCCAAACCCACTCCTCTCTACTCTATTCTGCAAGGCTGGGCTGGGACTCTGCAAACCCCTCTCTCCTTTCCTACCTGACAGGCTCTGCCAGTAGCGGGGAGGGGGGTTGCTAAGGGGAGACCAGAAGCCTGGAGGCAGGAGAACGGGACTTCTGTCAATTTCTTATTCCAGGGAGTGTCACCCAGCAATCCTACCCACCCCCGCAGCTACTCTTCCTTCCTGCAACAGAGGTGAATCCTGCTAGCAGTTTTTCCAACTTCTGCTTTATTGCATCTCCCTCAAAGATGCCAGCTCAGCTGCCTGGTACTCTCTTCTCAAAGATCCAGGTCCCCAGTTCATGAGCACCTGCCTCTGAACACACAGACACCAACATCAGCTGGGCAGCACCCCCTTCTCAGAGGTCTGAGTTTCATTTCACAGACGCCCTCCTCCAAGCCCTAAGTTGGAATCATTAAATCGCTTTCCTTTGTTCTTTCATACCTACAGGTGTTAGTTGCTTCCTACACGTGTTACATCATAATACCTGACATTTTTGTTTTGCTTTTGCCTTTTGCGTTACCCAGTTAACACCTTTACACTGTTGTGAACAGTTGTTTATCTTACATTCTCTCTGTTAGAATAGCTAATGTGATCTCTCTTCTTACTGGACCGTGTCAAGGTCCTGACTAACGCAACTAGTATTACGACACAGCCTCGGGAGAGGTAAGACTGAAGTATCTATCGAAACAAATGTTTCTCATGACTGTTTTTCAACTAGGGAAGACTTACTTTGTTCTGGAATGACCTCGAAATATGCCCGGATTCCTGACAGCCTCCGTATCTGAGGAGACTTTAATGTCACCAACATCAGATTATTTGTGGAAACAAATGACATTAATGTTCTTGTGGGTTCACAAATTCTGAAACCAGATAACCAAACAAAAGGACATAAATAATAGGTCATTGAGAATTGGACCCCTACATCCACCACGAATTCTCCCTATTTCCCGGGCCATTTGCACAGTTCTTGTGAATCAGAGTCTGTCAGCCAGGTCTTCAGTAAGTGACCACAGGACATTACAGATAGAGGGGTGCTGGTATAGGTACAGAAATTTTTGTCCAATAACTACTGAAGAATTTTCTGTAATGGCCGTCAGAGGACACTCTTTGAGCACAAACAAGGTGCACAGGCAGGGTACTGAATGGCTGAAGTCACCGGCTCTTCACCAGGGAAAATTGGGTTCAAATTCAGCTCCATCACATAACTGGCTGAAAGATTCTGGGTAACGAAGTAACTAAATCTTCATAAATGCCAGTTTCCCAACTATGAAATGGTAGTAATAAAACAGTATACTCCTCATAACATAGAGGTGAGGATTAAATGAAATAATAACTAAACACACCTGGGAATAATTAAAAGAAACCTAACTTTTCAATACAAATCTTTAGACATGGTTTGAATTTTTAATGTGTGCATTCACCACCAACATATAAATTCATACGTACATAAAATACTATTGTATGCATACATAAACATTATTAAAAATGATAAGATAATTCATATGCCTATTTAGCACAGTGAGTAAAAAGAGCAAATTCTTAATAAAGCCTGACATTATTAGATCATCAAAATATTAAGCACTCATAAAAAGATATCTACTAGTAAAAAAGAAATACTAGGGTATGTCTGTGTATGTGTGTGTGTGTGTAATTGTGTGTATGTATGAATGAAAGAATGCATGCAAAAATATAACATTTATCCTAGGTAATGAGAATGTAAAGTCATCGACATTATTTTCTCTGATTGACCTCACTTTCACAATGAACACTGTATTATGTTTATAATAAGGAAAAAATGTAATTGTTTTACTAACGCTAGGCAATCATAATAGAATACATATTCTCACATTCTGTTGAAATAGTAGACTTCATTGTGATTGCAATAAAAGTAAATTTAAACAAACAAAAAATCTGTTATCTATCAGAAATACTAGCTGAAGCTCCTACTGTACTGATTTTGACTCGTGTATGCTACAAGTGAAAAGCAAACATTGTGTCTGATAGGTGCTGGCTAACGGGGGGGGCGCTAAATAGGGCACAGGGCAATCTTTGACCTCATAAGAATACGCAAAAATGGTTTTAAAAAATCCAAAAGGAACCCAGATACTGCAAAAGAGAGATGTTGTAAAAATTCTTTTCACTCGCCAGCCAGGGTGCCTGCGTGATACCTGTACAAGACTGTGCTCCGGGCGGGCAAGAGGGAGTCGTAAATGGTCAGGGAGTCGCTGACGCAGTTGTCGGCCTCAATCTGGACGGACTCTATGGAGAGACGAAGCAGATGGCCCACTGTAGCCATCAGCTTGAAGTGGCACATCAGCCTCCCTGAGGTTGCAGAAATCTCCAGAGGGTAGCGGAGAGACAGACGATCTGCGTAGAGGTACTGAGAGCAGCCTCTGTCTGTGAAGATGGTACTTGGTTTGGTTTTGTTTTAGGAATGAGTTTTCTAGAAATCTTTATAGAAAAGAGCCAAAGAGGTCACAGGGAGGACATCTGCTATCTTTGCCAGCCTGGAATCCACTCTCATCTCTTCTCACAGCACCTAGATTTTACTTTGAGAAACTGTTCCTACCCTGTCAACATGGTTTGCTTGGAGTTAAACTCACCCCTAGGTCCAGAGGTGGGTACACAACCCAGACTGACCAATGAGTCAAAAAAGTGGGTTCAGGAGTAGGCATGCCAGTCAATTTGAGACAATGAGACTCGGCCCCAGGACTTCTGCAGGAACCATCAGGTGAGTTTTTTTTCCACTATGACTGCTAAACTGATAAATTACAAAGCTTGGATCTGCTGGTGGCTATTTATGCCTCCACATGGGAAGAACCCATTTGATAAAACCTCAACAGAGGAAAGCAAACATGCAGAGTCCTGATATTTTATCTCTTAGAACCTGGATCCAACCATGCCTGCAGCCAGCCTCCTCCACGTATGTCCCAGTTATATGAGCCAATCAAGCTGCTTTTGTGCTTAAGCTGGTTTGAGTATATATCTGTTACTTGCAACTGAAAGAGCACTAATACACACCTTCATTTAAACAGGAAAACTACAGTCAGAAAGCATACTGATTTGGAGGCAGCTGGGGGATGGGAAGAGGAAGAAACCACATGATATAATTTACCAGATCCTATGGTTGAAGAGTAATCTGACCGAAGCCCAGCTGCATCGAAAAAGTACATAGAAAAGAGTCAGTCCCAGCATTTCATTTTGTTAGAATCTTGCTTAGTAAAAGTATTTTCAGTCATTAAAAGCAAACCAACATACCTGAGAATTTGCTGTAAAATAATCCTGAAGGGAAGGGAGGTTGTTTAGGTATTTAGAGCTCAAATAGGAGAGCCAGGAGCTCCCAGTTACTGAAGCTGAGCAAAGGGTGTGAGAGAGTTCATTAAACTCTTCTCTTAGCTTTCGTGCTCGAAATCACCCATAGTAAGAAGTTTTAAACATTTTTTAAAGATAAAAAAGCAACCAGACATGATAATTAGTTCTGTATCTCAAACAGTATATGTGGTACAGAATTTTCCACCAGAGATTTTGTTCATTCATTTGTTACTTATTACAAATACTTATCAGCCACCTACTATCTGCCTAGAATATATATATAATTTAAATCAAAATAGAAAGCTGAATAAGTTTTGAATTAAACAATGATTAAACCACTTTACTGTCAAGACAATTGATGGAATTTGCATTTTGACTGTGCTACGGAGCAAGCCACTTTGAAACACTGGGACACACTAAGTAACACAGGCACGGTTCTGTCTCAGCAGGGAAGAAACGAGGAAGGTACACCTCTGCAACATGTTCCTTCTCCCACTTTGTTCTGTGGAGCCTTAGTCTGAAGATGCATGAAGCCAAAATAAATATAGAGAGGGGTACACTTTCATAAATTCAGTTTCATGTATATGACCCCAATTCTATTGTCCAATCACTGTGTGTAACATCTAGCAGGTTTCTTTATCAACAAAGCTCCAAAGTCTTCAGCTAATCCTGCCCCATGGGATTGGGGAAAAGAACACAGTTATTCCTCAGTATCCAGGGAGGACTGGATCCAGGACCCCCACAAATTCCAAAACCCATGGATACTCAAATCCCTTATGTAAAATGGTGTAGTAATATACAAAATAGGTAAACAACAAGGTCCTCCTGTATAGCACAGGGAATTATATTCAATATCTTGTAATAACCTATAATGAAAAGAATATATATATCTATAACTGGATCATTATGCTGTACACCAGAAACTAACACAGAATTGTAAATCAACTATACTTCAATTTTTTAAAAAAGCTATTTGGATAAAACCTATGCATATCCTCATTTATATTTCAAATCATCTCTAGATGACTTCTAATACCTAATACAATGTAAATGCTTTGTAAATAGTTGCCAGCCTGCAACAAATTCAAGTTTTGCTTTTTGGAGCTTTCTGGAATTATTTTTTCCAAATATTTTCTATCCACAGTTGGTCGAATCCACAAAAGTGGAGTCCATGGATACTGAGGGAAGATGGCTCTTTATTACAATACTGACTATGATAAGGGCATATCAGGAGTGCTGCAGGAAGGGAAGCTTAAAGAATGACTCCACAATCACCATTTAGTACCACAGAGTCCATGTCCACAGCCAGACCCTGCAGGCTCCCCACTGAGGTCCGGTTTATGATGCTCGTCTGGATGGAGTCCTTCAGGATGGCAGCCACGCAGTCCTCACAGAAGACATGGCCCTTGGCATTTGGCATGACAAACACAAGCCAAAAGTGCACAAGGAGCCCACCTTTGTTGTTACTGCTACAGTGAAAAGAGAAAGAAGTTCAGGGATACCTCTTAGGAAGCAGACTTTCCTAAGGAGCCAGTGACCCAACTGATAACCTCAAGGTAAAGCCAATGGGCACATCCTTCAACTGAGCACCATTTCCTTCTTTAGGAAGTCATTGACTCCTATTAAGGGAATTTGAAAAGCAAAGCATCATGGTATGTGTATTCTTGTGCTGGGTTCAAATCTATAACAGTTAGTATATTTTGCATCTCTATGGAGAATATACTATTTCTGTGGAAATCACTAAGTATTCACTGGTATTACAAACAAGAAGTTAGAATGTCTGATACCTCACCATGTCCAGACACAGGGCTACATCTGCTTTATCCCCCTTAATCTTATGAGGAAGGTCTTATTGTTATCTCAGTATTACAGATGAGGAAATTAAGGTCCTCTACAACTCAAAATCACATGACTACTAAGTAGCAAGTCTTGGAATCAAGCCTAATTTGGTTTTCAGTCCGACCCTGGAGCAGAAGCTCCTAACTGCACAAATATTGCCATGTTTTACGGGGTAAAAAAAGATGCATAGTGTTGTAAAGCATAAATTTTGGAAATGGAAGGTAAAGGAAAAGAAACAAATTGCTTTACTCCAAGACTTCTCAGTGCCTTTAATCTGTGAATTTCCACAGATCTATAGGGAATGGGGGAAGGTGGGATGCAGTTCACGATGCACAATGTTTCTTAAAAATTATTTGACCATGGGATCCTTTTTTTCTCAGAAGATCTCTAGCAATCAGTATTTTTACATATTGAACATATTTAGAGAGACATTGGCCTGTGTTTTATTTTTGCCCCCACCCAATACAGTGGCCATGTTTACAGCCATTTTGCCCAGTGGCCTTATTGCAGAAGTCCAGGGTCCCAGTTCTGGGGAGACAGCAGGCTTTAGTAAGTGAAGAGAAAAACCCAGCATGACAGCTTGGCAAAGAATTGGGTCACTAGTGTGCTAACAGGAAGTTACTTGAGAATGGCACTATTTCAGCCCTTCCACAGCCTTTCAAGGAATTTACAGCAATGAACGAACGGACAAGTCCCAAAGCAAGATGCACTCATTACCTGACCTCTGCAACGACAGACTGCTTGTAGAATTTGGAAAAGGCAGATGTTGTATAAACCAGGTTTAACTGAAAAAAAAAAAATGAACCAAGGTGTCAAACGTCTCTTGAACTTGGTACCCAGCGTGCTGTAGGTCCAAGCTTGGACAGCTAGCAAGGAGAAAAGCAAGACTCCAACTAGAAGCCTCTAATGCCAAACCCAGACACTGTATCTTGAATTCAAGTAAATTCTTACTTTCTGTTGCAGTCTTGGGTTACCTACTGTCATTCCGCTGTCTGTGAAGATTCATCAGTTAACTTTACTCATTTATTGTTGTCTTTATACACCCTAATCAAGCTTAACTTCTGCATTCTGCCTACTCCAAAGGTTCATTTTCTCCACAATGAGTAAATCAAACTCCTTTAAGCACATTTTCAAAATATTTGACCCAATCTCTTTTTTATCAATGCACAGTATGGAAAATTTATATTCTCAAGGACACGTTCCTATATTAGCCACTAGAGGGCAGAGGGTGCCCACAGTCAGGTCTTCATCCCCTTCAGAACTCTCCAGTTTCCAGGGAAGCACCCAGCTTTTAAAACACCATAAATGAAGCTCAAAAGAGAGCTATTTCAATCAATTGACTTTTTTTTTTTGCCCTTACTTAGTATTTCTAAAACCAATTTCTTCTGCCAAATCTTCTCCTGTATTCCCCTTCTGACAAAGAGGCAAAATCACCTACCAGGAGAAAAAACAAAAACAAAAAAACCTTAGAAATATAGCATCTTGAAAAAAAATGGGCTGTGGAGTCTAAATTCACCTTGCAACACATAACATGTTACCTAGACCTGCTGAGCCTCCTTTTTTTCCTTTTTCTCTTTCGTTCTTTCTTTTTTAATCTGTAAAAATGTGATCAAAATGCCTACCTCTTTGGGCAGGTTGTTGAATAACTGCAATGCAATGTATTGAGTGTAATACAAACTATACAAACAGGGTTTACTCAAAGCCAGCACTGACTCTGCAGGAGGCCGGGGAGGACTTCACAGAAAAGGAGACCCCTGGATGGGTCATGAATGATGGATGAAATTTCACTCAGTAGAAATTAGACAGAGAGAATAGCACTAAATCAGGGCCCCCAAACATGCAAGAGCAGTGATTATTCATAACACAAGTAATGACTGCCTTAGGTCACAAGGTTTCTTTGGGGAGAAGGTGGTAAGAAATGAGACTGGGACAATCAGGGGACAGAATTAGAAAAGTGCTTGCTTGCCTGCCATTCTTAAGAATCAGTACTTTATCCTTCAACTGAAGATGAAATACTGTTTTTTTAAAGGATCACTCCAGCAGTAGAGAGGAATGGCTTTGGGTGGGGAAGGAGGAAAAATGGTAAAGAGAATTTTTTTTAAATGTCTAGCCCTTTGGGCTAATTTGAGGACTGACTGACATATAGGAAAGGTGAAGGGTTCTGCGATTTACCCAGAACATAGGAGGCCTTCGGTCAGTAAGAGTTGTTATGCCCACTGTAGCCTTTGCTGTCTCTCGGCTCTCCTCCATTCTACACTCCAGTGTGCCTGTCACCACAGGCATCTCGCCCCTGCTGGGCCACCCTCTCCATCACTGTGAACGTGCAAACTGGCAGAAGCCTTCTAACTGGCGACAGGTACCAAGAGCCAGCAACAGATGTCTTTCTATTGGACCAATTGTGCTTTTAAAAAAATTGGAAACAAATATCCAGTAAAAAGGCACTTGCTAACTTTGTAGCTATCCAAACTTATGCTTTTTAAAGAATGTTTACTTGCATAGAAACATGCAACCTAATGTGAAGAGGAAAAAGTCAGATTATAATACTGAGTATCTACGAATACCTCAATATTGCAGTATGTCCTGTATCCACGTGGTCCAGAATCAAAAGGGGCTCTGTCTCTGGAGACGGTGTTAGAGATTTTATTTTTTAAATACTTCTGTAAATTTTTAAAAATGTTTTACAATAAATATGTATTAGTTCTACAATATGAAAGTTTTTTTTTTTTTAAGTAGAGATGCCAGTGCTTCAGGGTGGAAATAAATGTGTATGGGTCACAGAATCATCAGTATGCATGTAACTTCTGTACTACAGGGTATTTTAAAGATCACTTGATCCAGTTCCTTTATTTTATAGATAAGAAACACTGATGCTCAGAGAGACATTTTGTTTTACTTTCAGCAGAAAAAAATAAATAAGCAATTCTATCTTACAACCAAGATGCGCTAAATCCCTTGCTACCCTGAGTTCTTCCTTCATCCGCTCTGCTCAGCTGCAACACAGTGACCCCGCCGCCACTTCCTGCCCCACCCCCCACCTCACCTTCCCCAGACTCTCAAGCTCCCCCCATCGCCTCACCACTTGCTGCACAGTCTGTGCCACTGACAGAAATTCCCTGGACTCCTTCTGCAGGTATTCAGGAAGAAATTCAATGTTGGTGACACGAAACATCCCCACAAAGTAAAAAGCATCTCTGCTCTCTGTCTTACCTGTAAGCCAAGAGAGAAGGTGGTTAGGAGGCTTTCCCATCTGTGTGGCAGCGAGGCAATGTCTGATCTCTGTCAGTGCAGGCTCCTAAAATGCCTTTATTCTAGACAGCTTTGTAGTTTACTGGTCACAGCCTGTGAAGCTCTAACTGTAGTTAACAACATCTCTTCCATCAGCAGTAATCAGCCTACCTCTTTATTCTTTCTATGCGCTCTGGCCAATACTTAAGAACAAGATTAAAAGGTAAAAGATAGACCTGTTTCTGGATGCAAGTTCTTGTGCCCGAGGAACCACGAGGCTGAAGAAACTGAAACGTTGGAGTTTGCAGCAGAGAAAAGTTTACTGCAGGCCTGAGCAAGGAGAAAGGGGTGGCTCACACCCAGGAAAACCCTGGACCCCCCAGAGGGTTTCAGCAAAACATATTTAAAGGTCAGGTAAGGGAGGGGGGTCACAGGGTATGTGATCAGCTTGTGCACGACTCTCTGATTGGCTGATGCTGAGGTCACAGGACGGTCAACACTATCAGCCTCTGCACGCCAGAAGGCCTGAGGCCATGTTCCATCCTCAGGTAGTTAACTTCTTCCCTTTGGTGGTGGGTTTTAGCATTTGAAAAACTCGGGAAATTTTCGTGAGATACTATTATCTGGGTCCTTCCGAGAGGAGCTGCAGCAGAGGAAGTTGGGGAGGCGTCTGTCCCGTGAAGACCCCACAGGGTCCTGCTCAGTTACAGACTTTTTTGACTTTCTACATGTCCTAGAGTTACTAAGGGGCCAAAAAGAGCAGAGACAACGTTCATAGATCTCGAGTCTGTGGAAGGTAAGGAGGTAAGAAATGCACTCAGCCAAGCTCAGAAGGGACACGAGCCCAGTGGGAGGAGGGGAAAGGGCCCCTCACCCTTCACCAAGCCGCAGGCACTGAGCCCCTTTCTGACTTGTGTGGCTGATGCCCCGGGTGCCAGGCCAGTCTTCAGCTCTGGGCAGAGCGTGGAGAATTCATCCACAAAGTGTGGTCCTCAGCCCAGTATCAGGTCACGCCTGCTCAATACCCTGCCCAGTGAGGGCCGTGGGACGGGGCATCAAGTGGGGCCAGAAACTGCTGACCAGACAGTCAGCAACAATGCCGGGTCTGAGCTGCCTTCAGGCACCTGAGAATAGCTTCAGGAGATGGGCACTCTCCTTTCAGCCTTTCCTTTTTGTTACAAGGTCTTCCTGCTGTCTTTCAGTCCATAACATAGGGTGGTGAGTGCCTGACCTAGCTTGGAAGCTCAATAGATGTTCACAGGCAAGAAGGGAGAAAAAAGAAGAGAGGGAGAGAACAGTCTCTAAGCACAATGCCCAGCAGGTGGAAATGCTAAAGAAGTGATGGCTGCATTAAAAAGAAGGTGCATTTTTCTTTCTTTTTGGCTTACTTCACTTAGAAAGATGATCTCCAGGTCCTTGGATATTGCTGCAAATGGCATTATACTCCATTTAAAGCTATAAAATATTGGCTATATTCCCTGTGTTGTACAATATATCCTTATATCTTATTTATTTTATACGTAGCGTTTGTAACTCTATTAATCCCCTACCTGTATCTTGCCCCTCTTCCATGCCTCTCCCTACTGGTAACCACTAGTTCATTCTCTGTATCTGTCAGTCTGTTTCTGTTTTGTTACGTTGGTTTGTTTTATTTTTTTTAAGATTCCACATATAAGTGCTAACATATAGTATTTGTCTTTTTCTGGCTGACTTATTTCACTAAGCATAATATCCTCCAGGTCCATCTATGTTGTTGCAAATGGGAAAATTTTGTTCTTTTGTATGGCTAAGTAATAGTCCATTATGTATATATACCACATCTTTATCCAGTCATCTGGTGATGGACATTTAGGTTGTTTCCATGTCTTGGCTGCTGTAAATAGTGTTGCTGTAAACATTGGGGTGCATGTGTCTTTTCAAATTATTTTTTTCTCTGGATATATGGTTTATTGTACAGAAATTATATCACAATAAAATAATTTTTTAAAAATAATTTTTTAAAAAAGGTGTAACTTATGTAAACGGCAGGAAGCAGCCTCCCTGTGTGACCCATCCCAGGTCACATTAGCCCCCGGCAGCGTAGTGAGGCTGTGGAGGGTGGGGAAGCGGCAGGAGGCCTGAGCATCTCTCCTCCATTTGTTCTTTTGACTTATGAAACCAAGTCCCCTTAAAACCGACTTTCTCTGCCAACTTCATGACTAACGTCTCTATCCAAAATTTATTCCTTCTCTTGTCCCACACCTGCTCACCTCAAGATGAAGGAGTATTAAAGAAAAGGGGGGATGAAAATCGAGCAGGACCCTATGCGGCCCTCCTGGGTAGAAAAACCTTTCCATGTTCCTCATTTCTTGTTTGTAGGAAAAGGACTTCGACCTCCCAGACCTTCCCTGAGTTCCAAAGAGCAGATTCAGACTGCTACTAATTAGGGAAGTGAAGGGATGCAGAAACAAATGAAAAGCAGTCAAGAAACAATAGTGCAGCAATAAAGCAGGTTTCTAGTTCCTCCTCAAAGGATGTACATGACCATCTGATACATCTCTCTTCTATAGGAAGTAAGGCCCCCACTCAGGTGGAGGATGGTGACGAGGCTGAGCACAAGCAAGTGGACCTCAGACTGGTTAGAACCAGAGGCTAATGGCTGGGATTCCTGAAACACAGCCTTGTTACCTCACCACCAACCAATTAGAAGAAAGTCACACACACTGCAGCCCTCTTCCAAAAATGTGCCTTTAAAAATTCTTCCCTGCAGACCATCAGAAATTTGGGGTCTTTTGAGCACAAGCTGCCTTTCTCCTTGCTTGGTCCTTAATATAAACCTTTCTCTGCTCCAAACACTGACATTTCGATTTGTTTGGCCTCACTGTTTGTCAGGCACATGAACTTGGCCTGGACAAGCTTCGTGACCTTGGACAAATCACCTTTCCTTACTAGGACCCTTGTATAAAGCAACAGTAGTTTTTATCTCTGATTTTACCAGGAATGTCCTTCTTAGATTTTCTTTTTCCCTGTAGATTCTTTAAAATTTGAATGAAAGTGTGAACAAAAAATACTGCAAGTCATATCAGTAAACAAAGAATGCTGTGGCCCTCAAGTCATCAGCCACTACTGCCACCTCCGACAGTGAGTTGGGGGACTCAGATGCAGACAAGCAGGCAACCTGGCCTCTGCAGCCACCCCTGCAACAGTGCACCCTGAGATATGTGAAAGCACAGGATTCTGGCCCTGGATAGTTGGTGTGTATCAAAGGAAAGGTTTCATTGAGCCCAGACCTTTGCATCTTCCCGTGCATAGAAAAGCACTAAATTCCTTAACTTAAGCTATCTGGTTTTCTTTAATTAACAGTACTCTTTTGACGTTCCAACTACCTGGTCTTTGTTGTAAAAACTCCTGTGTACCCTGGCTCTTCCCTCACCTCTGCAGAGCAGTCCCTCAGAGCGATCTGAGAGGCTGTCATCCCGGGCTCGAGGGGTTCAAGTCCTCAGAAACGTCCACCGAATAAAACATAACTCCCAGCCTTTATGTTGCGCATTTCATTTCCGTCGACAAAACCCAAGACTTCTACTTACAAGCACATATATCCTTCTTCTATCAGTAAGTTCTCAAGGGGTGAACAATGCAAGAGAGGTCAGTTTAGCCTTCAGCAAGATTATGTTTTCTCACTCTGAGCTCAGCCCAGTGCACAAGCCACACAAGGTCTCCCTGATGAGCTGTGCACCTCATTTCTGTTAAAAAGAAATCACAAGCCCCAAATGGAGTCACTTACTCCCATGACCGACTGCAGACCAAGACTTAATTGCAATTTCAGTCTCTCCCAGGAATGTGACCTTTAAACAGACAATTGGAAATGTCCAGATCAACTCTAGTGAAGTAATCTGCATGATAAAGAGCCCTGCTGCTCCCTACCCCCAGAAGAAGATGGCCTGGCCCTGAACAATCCTTTCTTTTCTTTTGCTACTGTGCTTCCTTGCCCCACCCTCCTGCCTAAAAATATGGTCCATTTCACACACCCGCTCAGAGTGCCCTGTTATTTACTAGATGGGATGTTACGGACTCATGAGCCACTGAATAGAGTCAGTTAGATCTACAACCAACTAGATTTGCTTGGTTGAATTTTTGTTTTTTGACATTTCTCAAGGCCACCTTCCATGCCCAGATTTCTTGTGTCAAAACTAACCTCTCTTGTTTAATTGAAAAATTCTCACTTTTTCATAAATTTCTCAGTTTTCCTTTGCTCAGACTGGTCTGTCTTCCTGAAATGCCCTTGTCTGATTCTCACACAATCAACAAATTACCTCTACACAGTGATGTCCCAAAACTGTACATAGAAATGCTAGGGCAGTGCAAACATATCAGTTCAGGGCTAGCAGAGAACTGATGGGAAATAAGTTGGCCTGTTCTGGGTTGGGATTGTGTGTAATTTTGTGTTTCTTAGTTGCTTATTGACTTGACTTCCCGTACTAGTCTGTAAAGACAGTCTTTCTTGTCTATTGCTCTGGCCAGAGCCTGTCACGGGGCTCAGTTCATAGTGGGCCCTCCCAAGATGTGTCTAAGGAATTTTCAGGAACCAGTTCATGAAGCCTTATCTAGATTCTGTCCCTGAGCGGGTCAGATGTCTCCCTTCTGTGATTGCAAAGTAATTGCTCAAGTGAAAAAAAAAAGGAAGAAAGAAAAAAAATCAACTCACATTCCCTCTCCAGCACCGAACTGTGAGTTTTTTGAAAGTAGAAAGTTCATCTGTGAGTTTTTTGAAAGTAGGAGACACATCTTGATATGCCTAATGTCTTACACTGGGCCACGAAAAATATAGGTGATCAATTTATATATTGATTTATATATTGATATTATAAGTGACCTGAACAGCTCAAGACAATAGTCATTAATCCTTTGCCTATAAATCTGGCTTTCCAACCAAATTTCCATATCCTTGAGAGTATACATATCTTGCATCAAATATATTAAGATGCATAAGGTGGGAAGCCCAGCATGAATCAATAAATACTATAGTTCCTGAGCTGCATAGGTAAGTGCTCTCTAAGGAAGAACTCAGTTATGACTCCTATCCAAAAGGATCAGTAAGATTGACAAAAATGTGATCAATTGGATAGACAGAAATACAAAAACGAGAGACAGGCACAGGAGTAAAATGAAGCTCAGGGAGCTGGAAATCCAAGGTTGCCTAGGAACAGGCAGTGGGTGGATGAGGAAATACAACAGCCTAGCATTCCATTCATTTTTTTAAGCTAAAAATGCATTACATTTCTGAACCAGTCAAAGCTCCCGAGCATTCTCATCCTATTTCCCATCTCTGCTCCTCTGGGAAGAGAGCAGTGGTGGCAAAAGAAGAAATAAGAATGACCATTCGGGTTTCTTCCTCCTTAAAACCTCAACAGTTTTGAAAATGGCTATCAGTCAGGGAAATAAGAAAATTCTACCAGACACCCCCAGGGGCAGATTGAGCCTGCCTTGCTGAGCAGAACCCACAGGGCAAACCCCAACCCCAAAGGCACACGGATTTAACTCACTGATGTAGAGCCACAGCAGTGTCCAGGCTGTGACCGCTAGGATGAGGAGAAACACCGTGAAGAGGATGATTTTGTTTTGGACGTTCCAGAAGGGAGCTTTCTTCTTGGGCTGCTTCTTGGGTTTGGCTTTGCCGATGGGCTTTCTTGGTGGTCGTCTCCCTGGTGGCCTCCCTTGGGCACTGACCACCTGAACTGAGATATTGGATATCTTCCAAAAAATAAAAATGTTATCAATTAGAAGCAGTCTAGAGCTGAAATGCAACCACCCCGTCAGGAGAATCTTAGTGCTGAAAGGCCGAAATGAGTCAGTCATTTATGTAAGCGTACTAAATTGACTTGCATTGAATCACATAGTGAAGATCAATCAGAGAAAAAAGACATTGTATGAACTCTAGTGAAATGGTTCCCAAGTCCTTTCCTCAACTCTCTAACTCCACTACATAGTTGCTGTAGAGGATGGTCCTGAATTTTATGGAGTGTAGACCAGAGGACCTGAAAATCCCAAGGTTAGGCTTCTATGTGGCTCGATTCATGTGTGCACAGCTCTGGGGATGTATGCCCTTGTATCATGTAGCTTTTCTCCCACAATCAGTGTCTTCTGGGCTGAGGCAGGGTTGAAAGTAAGAAGATAAGTGAGTTCCTCAGAGAAATGAGTTGATTTCCTAATTAGGGCTTCCTGACCTGGTGGTAAGAAGAAAACGTTCAGGAAGATGCTCTGGTTTGTGTAGGGCTGTAGGACAGGGATCAAAGGGCTTATTTCACTGTTGCCTCACGTGCATGTACTTCAAAGCCAGTCACCGAACTGACTGTGACTCGGGTTCTCAATTACAAATGAAAGAATGATTGAAAAATAAAGACTGAAACAGAAGCCTCAGATTAGAAAATTACTGGTATTAGTGCATTGATGTGCAAAGTGTTCTGTGAGACAGGAAAAAAAATACACTATTTAACTGTTTCCCCCTTCTTTTGTTTTCTCCTCTACCCTCTGTCATTTGATGCTGTAAATTCTTCAATAATGTAAGCGAGAGTTTAGCTTCTTTGAAGGAGAGATTTAGACATGTCAGGGTAACTAATCTTCAGTGACAGAGCAACTCTTAACCACACATTCTTTTAAAGGCCAGAATCTAGAACACCAGTTCCAAAGAAATCATCTCTCTTTGGCGCTCTCCTCTAAGAGTTGCCTCATTCTCTATTACTCTCCTTCACTGTTCCCAACAAAGCACATGTCTTCCCATCTTTAATCCTACCAGTGAATGGGCTAATATGTGGCCAAGTACATTCTCAATTATTCATGGCTCCCTCATTCTTTTTGCCAAACACCTTTGTCAACCCCTGGAGTAAAACATAGCTTCTATCCATCCTGGCGAAATTGAACTAGACCAGACCTCATTTAATGTGCTTCCCGGTAGGAGTAAGGGTGGTGTTTCTGAAGAGAAAAACATTCTGTTGGAGGATGAGTTGACTGCAGTGTCAAGTTACTTTCAAACATTCCCCCAAAGAAGTAAAACAAGGGAAACACAGAAATGCTAGCCCATGTAGGACCGACAAGGCCGAGGTTGGGTCTTTAAGCACAGTAACACATTATACTTTATACACTTTAAGCGCAGTCTCAGTTAGCCCTGATTAAATTTTAAAATGGAATTTGTGTAGAGATCAGCACAATTACCCTGGAGTTTTAGAAAAATAGCTGCAAATCAATTGCCAAGTAAGCACTTTAAAACAAGCTCACATTTGTAAACTCCATTAAGTACCAAAGGAAGGTACAGTATTTTATTCTTGTTCTCTTTTATTTTTATAAAGTAACCCAGTCTCATTTTACTAACAGGGTCAACAAGAAATGGAATTCGAGTAACAGAGAAGGCGTCTCACGCTGTACTTACGTTCACATCAGCAGGTTTGGATGAAACATCACCGTTTCCTTTGTCCATTTTTAGGTGTTGTGTTCTACATGTGAACTTCCAGAGGTGCCTCAGAGTCGGTTCTCACCCCCTCACATTCTCGCTTGAGAAGGATGGGCTCCCACATGCAAGCTAGCTTTCAGCGGCAAGGAATCAATTTACCTCCACCGGGTCCAGTTCAGAAACTGAGCTGCCTCATTGCTATACAGTGAATGTTAAAGGGACCAAGCAGTCAGCTTTGCATACCCAAACTAAAGGTTTCTGAACGTTACTCTAATGTGAGTTAGTCCTCTCAGAGCCCAGCCTCAAGGCAAGGTTGCCTCACAAGGACACAGTCCAACAACCCTCAAATATTTACAAGTCACTTAAATTTTTGCCTGCATCTACTCAAAAATATTAAAAAATCTAATTCCTAACCCTCAGTGATGCTTCTTAGAAAGCCCCACACTGCAGAGGGGTCGGGGCTGAAATGGGTGAAGGGGTCACTTGCATGGTGGAGGATGGTAACTAGACTTAGGGAGGTGATCACTTTGGGGTGTATATAAATATCAAATTATAATGTTTCATGCCTGAAATTTATATAATGTTTCAAACCAATTTTACCTCAATAAGAAAAAAAGAAACCTCCACATCCCCATTTCTTTTTTTTTTTTCAATTCTTATGTTTTATTGACATATGGTGTATTTACAATGTTAGTTTCAGGTATACAGCAAAGCGACTCAGTTATATATATATATATATATATATATATATACATATGTATACATATATTTTTTTCAGATTCTTTTCCATTATGGCTCGTTACAAGAAATTGAAAATAGTTCCCTGTGCTATACAGTATGTGCTTATTATTTATCTATTTTATATATAGTAATGCCCACACCCCCATTTCTCTTACTCACATCTCCTGCCTGTTCCAGAGGCTTCACTCTCCAGTTCTGCTCTCAACTTTCCAGCTACACTCTGAAAATCCGTCTACAATAGGTTTTTTCCCCCTTTTTTCTCTGCCTCCTCTTGCAGTCCTCAGTAACCAAGGCCCCTTCTGATGAAAGTCCCGTTTCCATCTCTCCTGCTCTTCCTGTGTCAACCTGCGTTAGGTTCAAGGGCAGGAAGAGGAGAGTGACCGTGAGGGGTTGCTGTCAGGACCTTCCTCAGCAGACAGGGGTGGGAAAGGCCCACACACTGCACTTCTTGTCCCTGTGACACAGCCGGGCTTCCCTCTGGGCAATGGGCATCCGTGGAAAGCTGATCAATTGTGCCTTAATGGAGAAACGCTGCTCTGCTGACCCCGACACCAACTCCATGTCATGCAAGGGTCCGTCATAAGGGAGCAAGGGAGAACCTGTCTGCTGAAAGTGCTGGAAGGTGTCATGTTGTGTCATGTTGTATAAATTCACTTCCTGGCTTTGTTATTTATTAATAATACTGATAAAAATGACTAATAATGCTTCAGGCTTTCTAATGACAAGACTGGGAAACTTAAAGATGAAGCCTTTTTTAGTTGCCCATCCTTTCTGTATTATTTCCCTTATTTCTAGAGCTACTCATTTCACCAGTATGAGTAAAATGTATGTCCTGGGCACTTTGCACTGACAAAGACATCAAACTTCACACCGGCTCCTCTGAGCCCGCTTTACCATCAGGTCTCATCCTTGGCCCTGACGTCAGCTGCCTACCCAGCTGCAGTAAGAACCCTGCCGTCAGGTTAGAGAGGATCCCCCCACCCTGATATCTGGGCAAGTTCCTCATCTTCTACCTTTGATGTGCAAATCCTTGGCCTGCCTTTAGCAAATCCCCCTGTACTTAATATTTTTTCTTAGTAATTTTCCATCTATTGGCCCCATCACTCTGCTTGTCTGCCATAAATCACCAGCTGTCTTTACTGTATTTGGAATTAGCAAATTTCTATTCTGAATCTCTTTCCCCTATTACACAAGTCCTGAATAAAATCTGTCTTTCCAGCATTTCACTAGTGTGTGTCTCTGTTTCTCTTTGACACCAAGAATGGTGGGAGCAGCAAATCACAGGAGGCTGCACTGTGTGCACAGAATTTAAAAGTAATCATAAAACCAACCACAGTCTACTATTTTATTATCATCATTGGCCAGTAATTTAAAATTATGTCAGTGATAAAATACTCCTCTCTGAAAAACAAAAAAAAATTTGGTATAAGTTCAGACAATTGCTGCCTACAACCGAGTTTTAATAATATCTACATAAGCTTCAAATGAGCACATTTTAATTACTCATCATTTAATACATAAGGAATGTTATGTAGAAGTTAGCTAGAAGAACTCCCGTTGGTAGAGTTGGTCTCATCTCACACACAAGAGACAAGCTCATTTTGAGATCACATTTCTCACAGTTTGGAATCATCTGAGCTTATCTGGGGGGATAGAATCTTTCTTCAAGAACCCCTGTGGGACAAATACTCTTGCACTTAAACAAGAGAGACGGCAGAAGCAATAACAGCATAATGGTTGTACAGATGAAGAAACAGAACGGTAGTTATTTCATTCCTGTTACTCCACGTGGCCATTTGGGACTTATTTATATTTAAAATAACTATACAGAGTGTAAACTGCAATGTACAATATTTTGTATGCAACACTTATTCTGTTGAATTTATTTTTGCTTGTATAATTATACATATACAATTGAATAAAATTTTTCACTGTATTTTTTCTAGACATCCTCATTATTCATTTTATTTCATGATTATTACTGAAAATGTGTTCATTGTGTCAAGACAAGTGTTGTTAAAAAGTGACTCCCTCCAGATGGGTAGATACGGATAAATCAAGTATAGCAAATATTAATGGTGGAATCTGGATGTGGGTATATGCATTTACACTATAGAATTCTTCAGCTATATGTTTGACATTTTTCTTGATAAAATGGGGAGGGAAAATGATCATCTCCAGAAGTCAAAACTCCAGATAAGCCTCTGGTTTTGAGAGGCAATAGCAAAGGAAGTGGGGGAACAAGATAAAGGCTTGGTAAATGAGTTTGCAGTCATCTTTTGCTTTTACTGGTGTGAAAGTTCTGGGGCAAAATCCTTTGAATTCCAAAACACATGGCCAAAGACAATCACAATGGCCAGGTGTAGTTCGGTGCTTCCGGTTACAAACAGCCTGAAAGACAGTGAAGAGGTTTCTGTTCCTTTCCAAGGAACAAAGGCCCCTGTGCTGAGGGAAAGGGGGCAGGTGTCTACCCACTGAGCGGATGGTGTGCGGTGACCTGGATCAGAGGCAAAACATCTCCCCATTGGAGTCCAAAGTGATGGTTAGGAGCACATAACTTACCCAATATACCAATATATCACATGAAAACATTTAAGATGCTTCAACCTTCTGTCCCAAAGGTTAGCCCAGCACATCTGAAGGCCTGGAGGTAGGGCCAAGTCATCCACCTTACATGAGCAAGGTTCTGAGCCCCTGGCATAGAAGGCACTTGGGAGTGGGGGTGACACTTCTGTCCTTGCCTAGCTGGAGGAGAGGCCAGCACTCCCGCAACGGATGAAGTTCATTTCTGCTACTTAGGATCCACTTTTCTCTGTTATGACAAATGGCCACGTACAAAGTCGCCATCTGATCACCACTCACCACTGAGCAGTCTCTGCAGCGGGAAGTGGATCCTGAGGAAACACCAGGTTGCTCAGGAGCCTGGGAAGCCAGCCAGCCGTTTGACACTATCACCCTTTGTCCTGTAATAAAATGACATGACAGTGATCCTAGCCTCTCTTTTCCTGCTGACTCACAGGGAGCCTGATCCTAATCCTTTGCATCACATCACATGGATCTTTTTGAAAAATGAAATGACATGGAGCATCTTAGAGAACCCCTAGATCTGGACTGTTGTAATATTCCCTTCACAGGTGTTCCTCCTCCAGGCGTATCTCTCACATGTGCACATCACTGCTAAATAAATCTTCCTAAAACAACTCTCTAATGGCACCTCCACCCTTAGCAATGGCAGCCCAGTCTCCTTTGTTTCTGTCCCCTTAGCCTGACCTTCAAGGTCTTCCTCCGTGTGCCACCAGGCCACCTTTTCGTGTCCTCCCATCACATCTGCTAAATTTGCTCTGTCAAATCATGTGGTTTCAATCTTTAGCCATCCATTTATCCACCCACCCATCTGTTTACTCAACAGTTATTGCATGTCTACTATGTGACAGGTGACAATATTTTTTTAATGAATAAAATATACCACTGTTCTTAAAAAGCTCTCAAGAGCTGGCTGGGGCAGACAGGCGAACCACTGACTACATTATGTAATAAGTGCTATCAAGAAGGTGTCAACAAAATGCCATGGAATCACAGAGGCTGCTATTAGCAGCCCTCTCTTCTAAATGTGTGCCCCAGTCCACAATACATTATTCAAATCCTAACCCCTTTCAACACCCTACTTGCAGCTCTCTTGCCAGCATCTCCACCCAAGCCCACAGCACTCCTTTCTTCCTGCAACTCAAAATCTTTACTGTTCATATCAGTACTTGAGACTTAAATAATGTTATAATAATCTATCAAACACTATCTTGTGGCCTGTCTCATGTTGTCTTGTTGGTTATTTAGCTTGTCATCTATATATTCTGTCTCCAAGCTCCTTGATCTCCTATTAACCTATTACATCTGCAACATCCTTATTTGCAAGTAAGGTCATGTCCTGAGATTGTGGGAGGTAGGACTTCACCTTCTCTTTTGGAATGACACAAGCCCATAACATCCTGGAGATCGGTAGGAATAGGGAGACTACTGGAGGCTCGTCATTCTCAACAGAGTAAACTTGCCTTTCCTGGACAGCATTGCAAAAATTCCAAAGCCTGCGCATAGTCTGGGAATGCTGCCAGTGGCGTTCTAACCATATTATCTAGATGTTATCTTGAAACCTCACCACGCTCTTCTGACTCCTTTTCCCTCCACGGTGAGGAGGGTGAAGGATGGAGCCCTGTGACTGAGTCACGGTCCAGGAGGAGCTGTTAGTACGCCATCCGAGATCAGCCATCTCAACAGCAAGAGATGAATGCTCAGACGAGATTGTCCTGCATTGGGCCAGTAACGGGAGAATAAGGGGCTGGATGGCTAATGCCTCTTTTCTTTTTGGTTCAATGGACACATTAAAAAGACCTCTTTTTCCTTTTCAGGTGTCTGATGTAAAGAATGTTCAAATTCAGTAAAAACAAAACAAAACATGTGGTTGGGCTAAGGAGCACTTGGGTAAACTAGTCCAGAAGTCATTCTACAACACGTCTCTACCAGACAAACCCTACGGGGTCAGATTGCTCCAGATGGTGCACAGAACCCTCCAGAAGCTATGAACGTGCTGAGCTGGCAAAGCTTCAGCTCAGAGTTTGATGAGGGAATGAACTGCAGCACTAAAAAGTATTGATTTTGGAAATTATGCAAAGGTCACTAGAATACGAAAGAATACTTTGGAAAAACCAACTTTAAAATGAGATTAATCAGATGGAAAGGATAGGATTGGGGAAATGACAGATGATGAAAAATGAGAACCATTAAAAAGAATGAAATAAAACAGATGAATCAAAAATGAATGTGGCATAGGGAGGCAGGGAAGAGAAGGAGGAATAAAAACAAGAGGAGAGGAAAACAGAGGGACAGGAGCAATTAAATCAGTTTGAATGTGTGTTCCAAGGCCAGAGTCGGCCTGGGGAACATCCCCTTCTTAGCAAAATCAAGTCCTACACGGCTCTCTGCAGAACTGGCTTCTTCACCAATTTCATCTCTCACACTGCTCGATGCTCCAAGCTCCTTTGGAGTTTAGCCCCTGGTCATTCCAACTTCCCCAGAGGCTATGCACATACTCTGGAATCTGAAATAAATACTGTTCAGCTATTTGCTCATTATCCTAAATCCCTCACAGTAAGATCCCAATAGCCTTGATGAAATCTACAAATGGCGAATGAGAAATCCTTTGTTACATGTTCTGATCATTTCTGTAAAAGATCAGATGCTTGGGAGCACAGCTAAAATCCAAATTAAAACATCAGTGATGTGGTAAAACAAAAACAAAATCCTACCCCCTAACCCTCAAGAGAGAATATTTCTGAATTGAATTAGACCCTTTCTCTTAAAAAAAAGATCTTGGCTCTCCAGCATTTTCTACCCTAACTGTGGGCAATTATTTAGTGTCAAATAAGGGGGTCTTTTTCCTTTTTTTTCAATTACAAACTATAGGTTCAGGTTTTGCTCCAGCCAGCACATACAAGGTCTGCGTGTGGTTTCTGTAGCATCAGTTACTAAATTATTTTTTACTACTTTATTCCTTTTCACTGGTATCACTCTTTGATTAAGCTGACCTGCCGAAAACCTCAGGGTATCTGAGATACGTGTTTATTTGCCAGGATGTCTCCTGCCCATCACATGGTTTCTGATCTCATCTGAGAATTCTACAATGTGGCTGGGGACTTTAACGGGCCTCGCACCAGAATGCAGGAGCCTCCAGGGGGATTTTATCGCCTTTCCCAACAGGCTAAGTGCTTCTGACTTATTGAGGCAATTGCGGCCATCCTCTCACTATCTTGTCAAGCATAAAGGGCGTAAGGGTGGATGTCTCTGCTAAGTGATCAGTCAGTGCATCAATTTGCTTCAGTGGGCCAGAAAGTTTTTTATCTTAAATGGTATTTTTGCACTTCGTTTGCAAGTTGAATGTCACTAGAAGTCCTTGATAGCATCAACTGACAGTTACCCACAGCTGCCAAATCCTCTTCTCAAAATACGGACTTTTCAGCCTCACTGATAAAATGCCTTAGTGTTTTAGCAAACCAGTGATGGATGGAGTCTGTTCACTGGGCTGGCATCAGACTGGGAGAGTGATTATTGTCCACAGTCATTCAGAGCCGCGAGGCAGGGCTGCTCAGGGAAGGGGCTCTGCTTCCCGACTATCCTTATGATAAACCCTCATCAGCTGAGTCTCTGTTCCTTACAAACACCCTGAGGGTGGCACGGGGCCTGACGTACAGCAGGTGCTCAGTAAGTCTTGGCTAATGTGTTAAATATTAATTAATAAAATCTATTAATTACTATGAATTAATGAACACGACATTGCTAAAGACCTAGTTTGCCTTTTCTTATTCCTTTTACAGTGTTCTAGACTAAGTTGCTCTTCATAATTAATTTTCGTGCTCCAAGAGAATACCTCTTGCACTTTACCCTAATCTTGGCCCTAATTAAAAGAGTCAAAAGAAAAAGAAAGATTTGCATAAAATTTGCATGGTTTTGCAGGAATAATTCTGATCAAAAATCATAGGTTAATATTTCATATGTAAAACAAGCTACCATAAGTGTTGGTTACTTGTATACACAAGGGTGCTCTGAATTCAGGAAGGAATTAAGCCTATCCTTTGAGCAGGGAGCAGAAAATCAGTCATATCTGTGCTTTCCTGAATCATAAACAGGTTAGCTCTTCACTGTGAGTTCCTACTGTAGAGAGATTAAGTGCTAGTTGAGTACAGGGACCACATCTTCCCCTGTGTATTCCCTAGAGCCTAGCAGTGTGTTTAGGATGTAGCAGTATTCATTGAATTTCATAAAACTTTGGAATCATAATGTTCAGAGATCAAATTCTATTTTCCTCTCTTACTGTGAGATCTTGGGCAATCCTTTGACCTCTTTGATCCTCCTTTTCCGGGTCTGGAAAGTTATGTAGGTACTCAATTTGCAGGAAGCATTAGAGGAGATGAATTATATAGATCGCCCAGTCTTTAGTACCTACTTAATAAATATTTTTCCAGTGAATTCCCCTAGGCCACTGTTTTTCCCTGCAGTTTTCTGAAGCAGGATTTCTTCTCCAGCAGAGTTTCTCATTTTGCAATCTATGGGAGCCAAGCTTATCCCATCTAGGACTGATGGCAATGTTCTCCCAAAGAATTATTGATCCAAGAATGTGGAACCAAAATAGATTCTTAAATTTATCTGACAGATGGCCATTCAATATCTGTTTCATTAATTAAAGGGCAGCAAGAGCCATATTCAGCCCAAGCCCATTGGAACCATTGTGAGATGGGTCCTTGCCCTTCAAAACAGCATTAGGGCCTCAGCTCAGGGCCATGAAAGTTGACATATTTATTTTGGGAATATATAATAGGCCCGTTGCCATAGCAGAACTTTGATTTTGCTGAATGACAAATCAATTTCACACTCTGCTTTAATTCTCTTGCCTCAGACATTCAAGTTAAATTCTGGAAACAATCATTTCTGTTCTGGTCCCATGTTTTGGATTTTTTTTTTCCAGTTGGCTCTTCTGTCTTTGCCAACCGTGTCCACTTCAGAGTCACTAACAAGCATGAACAGCTCATGGATTTACTGTGCTCTTTTGTAGAAACGAAAAATGCTGGGATTTGGGGCAAAGACCGAGCAATCATAAAAATCCTTTGCAGCTGCCCAGGAAGAACATCAAGTTCCACTGACATTCGAGGATGCAGACAATGTCTTTCAGAATATTCACAAATATACTTTTAAGTGAGAGTGAGAGTGTAGAGAAATGGCCTCACTTGTCGTTTACAGGTGGGTGTAAACTGGCAGTGTGGATCTGACTTGACCTTATTAATCAACAACGGATATGTAGCATCTAGGAAGTTATTTTCAGGAAATTAATGTGAAGATATATCTGTAAGAATTTCTTATAGCATTAATTTTAGTGGTGAAACTTGGAAATGTTTCAAAATTCAACACTAAAGGATCAATTAACTGAAATGTGATACATCCGTTCAATGGATTTTCAATGGCAAATTATTCAGTCATTTCCATGTGGAGAAGCTTTCCATGTAGGAAGTACTACTTCCTCTTCCTGTCCTGTTAGGACATCCCCCTGAGCCACATCCTCCTGTTTCTTGAGACAGTATCTGCCCTCCCCTTCCTATGAAGCTTTATGGTGAACAGGTTGTATCCAAGAGGAACTAGTTCCCTGCAAAGGGATAATGAAGATGGAGACATTCGAAAAACGTTTGGCTGATTACATATGGATTTGAATATCCTATGATGATACACACTACACTGTGAACAGTGGTTATCCTGGACGATGAGATGGAAGAGTCACACTCCCTGAATTGTTTGGATATTTTACAAAGTTTTATCAAGGGGGGAAATTTGTTTTGAAATTTAAAAA
Source organism: Vicugna pacos (assembly GCF_048564905.1). NCBI lineage: Eukaryota > Metazoa > Chordata > Mammalia > Artiodactyla > Camelidae > Vicugna > Vicugna pacos. The sequence goes on from NC_132987.1 coordinate 74,331,510, forward strand.
AGGAATAATTATTATGCTAGCCCAGTGCACAGATACCTTGAAGCTAGGGTGACAGTAAAGTGTGCTAAACATCAGTTGAGATCAGTGTTATTAAAGCAGCAGCAAGATAATAAAACAACAAGCCAACATCTAGAATCTCCATGTGCTTCCAGGGAGCATTGCTCAGAGATGCTAGTATGGATTACATCATACCTACTTTTTGCAATACAAGGTAATTTTGACTTATATATTCCAGAAAGAATTTATGTTAGAAAATATTTAATTATGTTTCTTTTCTTTGTTGGGTGTACACCATGACAAATAACTTATTTGACATGAAAATTCCCATTCCTACAATTTACAGTATGTCATATCACATGGAGAAAAACTAAGCACTGGAGGCCTAGAAGAAAACAATTCAGTTGGCCCCCTTAGCCAGTGGTTTTAATGTCACAATAGGGTCCCTGGGGAGACATGGGATTTGCATGATTATTTAGAGTTTATTCTGCCTCAATCACCACTGCTTGTAATTAGAAAGAATCATAGCATGCTAAGTAGATCTATAATTTGAGAGAGAAAAGAGTCTGCTCTTTTAAATAAATGGACTTGACTATAGTCTAGAGCCAATTAAACCATTAGATTATTTTATGGAGCTGAAATGGGTAAAGAAACTATCAAGCATTGGCACTTACCATTTGAAGTGGTTCTTAAACAATGCTTGGGAGCAGAGAATCTTACCTTACTCAGGGCATGTAGCGGCCTTAAACTTAGTCACCATCTGCACATGAGGGTATCACCAAGCCCGTGTGAAAGACGGTCTTGCATCTATAACATTCAAGGAGCTGGACTGTTCAAATGGAGAAATTTAGCCTTCAAAATGCTCAAGGGAACTAGGTATACAAAACAACTTGCAGGAATGATGTGCTTTCTGCCAATAATACTATTATAATTTAAAATTTTATCTTTGTGCTGTTACCACAGCAGTGAAAGATTCACAGTCAGCAGGATTATGTCAGTTTCAATTACGATGAAATCAGCAGTTTAGCTAATTTGAGGCCATGGCAATTAAATTTACTATCAGCAATAGTGTTCTAATCTATTATATCATTAAAGCTTTCTGTAAATGTTAACCAAAATGGCAGCATGCCTGGAAACAAAAAACAAGACCTTATCAAAACTGAGCTTTGTGTTTCCGTTGACGGAAGACCCAGCTTTAGTCCCAGTTGTTGGTGGGAGGGATGGTATAAAAAGTAGAGAACTCTGGCCTAGTCTGTCTGCCTGCAGTCAGACATTTTCTTAATCCATCTTTCTGTCTTTGACATATCAGAAACGGGACCTGCATTCACAGAGCAGCCTGGTGCGACCTGATGGCATGCCTACAGATGTCACTAGTTGTTAGCAAGCCTTTTTGTTTCTGTGACCATCAGGAACCTTGTTCTTGGCTCCTGGGTTGAGGTAACAGATATGTGAAGCTGAGAGCGGGGTATCTTGGTCCTGTGGGGGACCTGCAACAATCACCATGGAAAGTTTTGTATGTTCCACATCAAGGTGATCTCTAACAATGGTGACCGAGTTTGGCCTTTTGATAAGTAACTTGAAAACAAACAAACTTTATGCCTTTCTTTAAGGCTTAACCTTTAATCCTGCCTCCCAGAGGTCTAAGATGGAATAAAATTCCCAGACATGGGTACCACAGGGGTTTCTCACATCACTATGGCCCTTGCTCAAGTCCACCCAGGAAGGATTTGTCTTGAAATCCAAGCCTCTTCTTCATTGCTTTAACTCCTTGGGGTCCAGGCAGATTGGGACAAGTGGTAAAATGGCCAGTACAGTCTCATAATGGCAGAAGTTCCTGAGTCCAGTGTCCTCTAGCAAACATTCCCTGCCCATCTCAGGCCAGAGATGTCTTCCTTCAGAGGGTCTGAGTGAACATTGTGGTCACTTGGCTCTTAAACAAGCAGCTAATGATACAAGGAGCCATTCAGCCTATTCTGTTTGTTCAACTCGGCTGTGAATTCATTCAGTTAAGAGCCACATTCGTATTTTGGTGTATCTCCTAGTTCATAACACAAGTCCTTAACTGTATTGGCAACTCAGTAAACTCTTGACTGATTGATTGACAGGGATGATTTTTCTAGTCATTTTCGTACATTCAGGACATTGACAGCTTTTGCTGATTATAGCTTTTGAATAAATAAATGAATGAAAAAATAGAATGAGACATTAGCACATTAGTTAGTAATACCTCAGGAAGAATTAGTGAGAGAGAATTAGCAGAAAGGCCATAGAAAGAAATGAGCGCTGCTCTGGGGGCCTAGGAAATTGGATCTAAATCTCCCTCCAAAGATTAATTCACTAAATGACGTTGGAGGAGTCATTTCTCCCTTGGTCTCCAGTATTATAAATAAAATTCAGGGCTTGGAATAGGTGATTTCTCTATGACTTTAGAAGAGAAAAATGCAAGGAGTGAAACACGAGTTCAAGTTTTCCTTAGGGCTGTCTCTGGCTCTATAAGAGAGTGGGTCCCAAACAGCCCATCCATTAAAAAAAAAAGAAGAAGAAGAAGAAAAAGAAGAATTTTCTCAATAGAAAAAAATGGTTCATTTTGATAGATTTTTGAAATACATTGTTGGAGTTGGTTAGATATTATTTTGTTTAGAATTTTTCATCTGTGGTCCCAAGTGAAATCAGTCTAATCTTTTCTTAACCGCACTGGGTTTTGGAATCAAGGTTAAATTAGCTTCATGAAGTGAGTTGGACTCAATATGTTTGTCTTTTCCAGCCGGGCTCTGCGCCGCCCTAGATTGAGCTGCTTTTCTGCCCCTTGGTGTCTCTGGCACAGCACCGGTGGAGCCAGGGCGATGTGGGGAACAGAACAGGCACAGCCTGAAAGCTCTCTCCCACACCTGCCCTCCCCACCCCGCTGATGGAAGCTGTTTCCCATGCCCCCCACTCCCAGACCCAAACGGGGACCCAACCAGCTTCTATCTCTTGCCAAGAATTTCTTCCCAGTTTTATATCTTTTTAGGGAGGATCCATCAACCTTCCTCTCTTGCTTTTGTGGCAACTCCAGGGTAAGGTTTGAGGAGGAAACTCAGTTGCATGTTCGTATAACATCCTTCCAGGAATGGACAACTCACCAGGGGTTGTCAGAGGGTCAGTAAGGCTCTGAGAGGACACATTAGGTCCCTTACAAGACTCACTAGCTAATTTCCTTTAGCATAATCCTTTTTTCCTGTTCTTTTTTAATGTTAGAAGTCTTTTATAATCCTGTGCTGAATCCTAATATATAAAATACATAGATCAGTAACACTTTTCACTGAAGCACAGTGGGGACTCAGAATTCAGGCTCCTCCTCTCTCCCAATCACCCACCCACCCGACCACCCCACCGTGGGAACCCCTCAAGACTCTCTATAAAAGCCTAGAAGTGCAAAGAACACAGTCTGAAAAACCAGCAATCCAAACATTTGGACTATGGCGGTGTCTATAGCTTCATTTATTTTACCTTTTCTTGTTAATTAACAATTCTTCATCCTACACTGCTGGTGGGAATGCAGTTTGGTGCAGCCACTGTGGAAAACAGTATGGAGCTGCCTCAAAAGATTAGGAATAGACTTACCATATGACCCAGGAATCCCACTCCTGTGCATGTATCCAGAAGGAACCCTACTTCAAAAAGACACCTGCACCCTAATGTTCATAGCAGCACTACTGACGATGGCCAAGACATGGAAACAGCCTAAATGTCCATCAACAGATGACTGGATAAAGAAGATGTGATATATTTATACAATGGAATACTATTCAGCCACAAAAAAACTGACAACATGATGCTATTTGCAGCAACATGGATGTTCCTGGAGAATGTCATTCTAAGTGAAGTAAGCCAGAAAGAGAAAGAAAAATACCATATGAGATTGCTCATATGTGGAATCTAAAAAAAGAACATAAATACAAAACAGAAACAGACTTATAGACATAGAATACAAACTTGTGGTTGTCAAGGGGGAGGGGGGTGGGAAGGGATAGATTGGGATTTCAAAATTTGTAAATACTGAAAGGCATATGTAGAATAGATAAACAAGATTATACTGTATAGCACAGGGAAATATATGCAAGATCTTGTGGTAGCTCATAGTGAAAAGAAAATGTGACAATGAATATATGTATGTTCATGTATAACTGAAAAATTGTGCTCTACAATGGAATTTGACACAACATTGTAAAATGACTATAACTCAATAAAAAAGTTATAAAAAATTCTTATATGAATAAAAGACCTTATTTCTTTTCTTACTAAATGTGTCACTTTTTTTTTTGTTTCTACTGGCAGGAAAGAGTAAGATGACTTGGTGGTCCCCAGGCTTATTTGCTTTCTCAAGTTTTCTACAGATGAGAAAATCTTTAAACCCTATCCCATCTTAACTAGATCTCAATCTTAGGCAATGTCCAAGCGTTTTAGGGGGTTAGACCTTACAAATGACTGTAAGAGAGCAATCTACATTCTGTCACTCCTGGCTGATGAAGAAACTGTGTGACTGTCTGCATCAGACCCAGGATCTGGCCTCTGGTGTGGGAAGATTATTGACAGAGAAGTGAAAACTGCTCTTTCTTTCAACCAGTAATCACCCGCCCAGTTGACAAAACCACCCCTCCATCAGACACTTCGTGGTCATCTCTTTGAGAGCTCCTGAAAAACTGGGGCTTCAGCTTGCTCATTCCTGTACCCCCAGAGAGTCTAGCATAACAGGTACAAGGTAGGTACTCAAAAATATGTGGGGGTCAAAGACCTCATTCTTGAACTCTTGGCTTTCGGCTGTCAGAGAGGGCAAAACTATTCCTACGCTTTCTACTGCAATTGCCAAGGTAAACCACACAACCTCGCAAGCCTTCCTCAAGGTTAACCTGTATTTCTACAGCTACCATTTAAGCTTAATTCCCTCTTGCTGGCCTCTTGAATGCAATGAAGACCAGCCCTGCCCGCAAAGTCCCTAAGACAAAGAAGGAACTTTACACTTGAAGACACAAGACTCATTCATTTATTAGGTGCCTTCTATAAGTTGAGGAGCGAAATTTCTGGCAAATAAATAAATAAATAAATAGTCAGACAAAGGCGGGCTTTCAGGGAGAGGGAGCTCGGGAAGAGGGAGCGGAGTCTTTGCATAGTTCTAAACGAACAGAAGGTGGCGGCAGTAGGCAACGTGGATTCGCGGCAGAAACGCAGCACTTGCAACAACCAGGGACAGGAGGCTTTGGGACGAGGAGAAGGCCGGAAGGTGACTAGCTATTTCTTGATCACGGAGACCGCGGTGTGGAACGTCCGTCCTCTCTACGTGGGGCGGGGCGCGGCGCCTCACATGATCTGCCTGGGCGTCCCATACCCGGTCATGCCTGCCTGGGAGGCCCCCTTGTTGCTGCCCATCTGCAGGCCTATCACGCTCTGTCCCTGGCGAAGCTGCTCCTCTGAAAATCCTCTCCGGTTCTGCTGGGCTTTCCTGGGCAGAGGGAGTGAGATGGAACAGTGTCATTCTGACCATTTCCAAACCTTTGCCTAGATGAGCAGTTAGGCAGGCTCTACAGGAGGTCAAGGGTCACCAAGCAGAAGGGCAGGCCTTATACTGAACGACAGTCTTTCTATGAACTATGCTCTTGCCCTGGGCGACGGTCCCACCACGAACAGGCCCTACCTCTCTGCTCCTTAGAAGCTCGGATGATTTTCCAGAATTTCTACAGCAAAGAAACCAGTGATGCCTCTCTGGGGACTTTACTCTCAGACAGCTTTCCTGTCCCCCCCCCCCCACAGTTACCTCAAGCCCTTGTGAAAATTGAAGTCAGCTCTTCTTACAAAGTCATTAATCCTGTTCCACCCCTCCCTGTATGGGACCAAGGTCACTGCTCCCCTTTAGAGCTGAGGGGTGTGGGAGCGAAGCAGGGGAAATGTCTCACTCTAGTCCAGAGGGCTGCAAACTTCGGTGAAGAGTCAGATGGTGAATAATTTGGGGCCACATAGGCCTCAGTAGGTCACTAACAAAGTGGGAGCTAAAAGCAGGGCTTCAACTGGCCAATACGTAGGAGTTTCAGATCAGGTTCATTTAAAACGCCAAAAGCTGGTACCTTTTTATAGTTGTCAAGAAGCAGAGGGGGTTAGGGGCATGAAGAGTTAATTACCTGCTACAACGTGTTCACCTCCCACTGAGCTACTGGGTTGAGTTTAAGCTCTCTTTCTGCACCACGGGTCTTTCCTTGCTCCGGGGGACTCGGCTGTGGGGCTGGGAGTGCTTGCTCCTAGGGTCTTTGCGTCCAAGCACCTCTGGGCCGTGACAAGGCTTCTGATGCTCCCTCTCGCTAACATTACCGTCTGTTCCTGGGGGGCTGGGAGGGAGTTTTTACCTGTGAAACCAGGATGGCTCTCCCCGGTAGCAGCCGTCATCCTTGGTGACTGCGACACTGCCTAGAGCCATCAGGGTCCTCTGCACGGCCGCCATGTCCTTCCCTGGAAGCCAAAGGAGTGATTAAAACCTAGTATGAGTCAGGGCCAAGGAATCCAGGATGCAACTGGCCCTCTGGGAAGGAAGTTCCGACAGGAGGCTGTAGGTGAGCACATTCAAGGAAGAGGGATGTTTGAGGGTGCCCCTCAAAGTGGCCTGAAGACCACATAGCCAAACTTCTCAGAAAGGAATCTGGCTAATGATTGTCTAGATGGCACATACCAAAGATCCCGTTTCTAATCCACTCGTAGTTGCTGCATGAATAACACATTCCAAGCACTTAGCAGCTCAGATAGAGGTCCCTGCCCTGCTGAGAGGCCCTGCCTCAGGGGGTCCCACAGGCGGCTGTAAGGTGAGGTCCTGTGTGTGGGCTGGCGTGGGGGTCCGCACAAGAGGGTTCTCCTCAGGACTGGGAAGAGAAAAGGAAACCGGGAAGAAATATACTGGATGGATGAACTGCACCAAACCCCAGGTGGCTTCTTTCTTTCCCTTTATCTGGGTTAAAAGGGTCTGAACTCATCCATGTGCATCAGATTGAGTATTCACTTGGCCCTTTGGGCTGGAAGCCTGGCAGACGAAGAAAAGCAAATCAGCACAGAAAGCACTCCGACAGGACACGGTGAGAGGCCCTTCATTCTCTGCTGCTTGAAAGGAGTTGAATGGAGACAATAAATAAATGGAGTGTGTGTGTGTTGGGGGGGAGAGTGTGTGGTGTGCCCGGCACACAGTGGGAGGGGGCGCACCATCACCTGTGGAGCCCAAGGACCCTTAACCCACAGAGAAGGCCACTGGGCTACAAGGCAGCCTGCTCCTCCCATCCTTTCTCCTCGCCCCACCCCTTCCTGCTGACTGATGAGTCCTGCACAGGGAAAGGGAAAGATGCTACCGTGTGGTTAGCCCTGCAGGTCAGAACCAGCCTGAAGGTCCACACACAGCACGAGGGTGCAGTACAAAAGCTGAAGGCCCAGGGTGGGGGAGGGGGCTGTGAAAGTTAAGGGCAAACATTAAATGGCCCTCTTCAGACCGAGTAAACCATCTGTGGTCTCTTGGGCCAGGCTGCGGCAGCCTGGTCACCAGGGAATACAGAATTACTGGGGACAGGCAGACAGAAAGGGAGAATGGAACATAACTCTGACAAAATAAACAATTAGGCCCACAGAGGAAGTCCAGTCCAGGATGCCCGTTTGTTCAAAGAGGAGAGAGAGACAGCAGATCCCTCTCTCCTGGTCCCTCTCCTCCACCCCCCACCTCCCACATGAACCGAGGGACGATTTCCTGGATCCTGAGGCCCTGCGGGGTTGATGAATGGATACAGGGATGAAAGGGTCTCAAGGGAGAACCCCGCAGACTCAAGGAACAGCTGGGGTAGTGGAGAACGGAGGATCTGGGCAGCAGATGGAAGGGGGAGGTCACAAAGAATACTGGGAAGTAAGGGAGGGGAAGCGCAGAGGAGGTTATGAGAATGATCCTTCTCTTCCGCAGAGGAAAAGCATTTCTGTAACTGTCACTCTATAACAGCATCCTTTTTTTTTTTTTTTGATAGAACCATCGTGATGATATTCTGAAGGATCACTGACGGAGGACTTAAGGAAAGGTTTTGCTCTCAAGCAGTGAGTCCTTAAAGAGCACCTAGAGAGACGATGGAGCACACGGAGGCTTGGGAAGGTCAGGGTACACCAGTCGTCTCCACTGTGCATGTATAGCAGACCAGAAGTCTGGTTCTGGTGACTGAAAAGAGCAAGTCTGGCATGTCCAGGATCTGGGGACTGTAGAGCCTGACACTGGCAGCCAGCCACAGACACCACGCTGGAGCCATGGGTGACGAAACAAGCCCTGTTAAACCACAGACCCAGCGCCCGTCACCAGTAGCTCGCTAAGGTGTACACTACATGAGCCCAGAAAGGACGGAGGGAACTACGTTAGGGGCAAGGGTAAGGTATCTGGGAACCTCGGACTGTAACTTCCACCCACCCTCATCCCTGGAAAGTGCAAAAGGAAGCAATTATACGATTGGGGCAGAAGAAGCTGGGGAAGGAACAAATTGGAAATGCTTTTTTATTTTATTTTTTGTGTGTAGGGGGAGGTAATTAGGTTTGTTCATTTGTTCATTTTATTTTTTAATGGCGGTACTGGGAATTGAACCCAGGACCTTGTGCATGCTAAGCATGTGCTCTACCACTGGGCTATATCCTCCCCCTGGAAACACTTTTTAAAAAGAAAGCCCTCAGGACTAAAGATTTGATATAAATGGTAGGCTAGACACTTTGCTATATGTGACATCAACCCCATGGACTTGTTATTATTCCTCCCAATGTGTGGATGGGAAAACTAACTCAGGGAAGCTAATTAATGTGCCAGAGCCACCCAGCAAGTAAATTAGGGCTCAGCTCCAGCTCAGGTTGGTCTGAACGCAAAGCCCACGGCAGTCTGCAGGGTGCACTGCCATCTCCCGTGGGTCCCCGGTGGAGGCTGTTTGGGAGGCATGTTCCTCGGTGATCAGGGATGACCTGAGGGGTGGCAGTGGCTGCTTCAATGCCAGGTGGAGGGATGAAACTGGGGCATAGTTCTTGGGTCCCACAAGATCTAGGGCACCAACCCCAAATGATGGTAATGATGATGGTTTAGCATAATTTCTCAAGGTCTCAACGCGAATAAAATTAAAGCAAGAAAAAGCAGCTGGGGTCCAGAGTCCCCCATCAGTGTACAGATCAAGTTAAAATAATTATTGTTAAGATTCTGCATAGCACTGTGAACAGAAATCTACCTCCTGTAATCAGTTCATTTCTAGTTAGTTATCTAGTAGACCTCCCTTGGAAAGAATCCCAGTATTCTGGCCTAACAAAATGTACCATCTGCCTAGAACACAGCCTGCTTCAGAGCATGGTTTCCCAAACTCCTTCAACTATTTGTGAGATGGGATGGGGAGGTCTCTAAAAATACAAAATTTGAGGTCATTTCCAGGAGAGACGAGTTCAGTAAGCCTGGGGGGTGGGGGTGAGGGGTTGGAGTTTATATTTTTAATAATCTCCCTGGGTGATATGCCATCATGGAAGTCTAAGAAATATGAGTTTCTTCTGGTGACTCCCAACTAGACTAGTCATCAGAATTACCCAAGGATCTTGAAAATTCAGATTCTGGGATGATCTGCAATGATGCGGATACAGCCAGACAGATAGGCAAGCACTGCCCCAGCACCTTGGTTTTGAATTTTTAAAACTGTCCCAAGGTCTGGCATGTGGTAAGTACTAGATGAAAGTTGTTAAGCAATAACTCCTCCCTTCAGAGACATCTTCCACAAAGTCAGATCATAGCCGCAGCCACTGAAATGGCTGTGATCCAGGCCGGGAGCCTGCTCCGAGCCCTGGAAGCTTGGCATCCCTTTGCTTCTTGAAAGCAACCCCTAGATACTTTGGCAAGACAGCCTGAAAACCACTGCTTAAGGCCATTCTGCCAAGGAAAAAAAAAAGAAGAACAGTTCTAAAAGAACCACCAACTAGGTGCTGGGAATTTTCTAGATGCTGGGAGAGCAGAAATGAAACTGAGTCTGGGTGGTGATCTATGAATAAGACCGCTGGCCATAGCAAGGAAGTGAGACAAGAAAGAGAGGGGCCACATTTACACTAACGGCTCAGGAGTTTAATCAGGCTCCTGGACTCCTGTAGCCCCCAGCATAGGGGAGGCTAATATTAGTCTTGAAGTTGTAAAAAGAGATGGTGGCAGAGTAGCTTTTCCTGTCTCACCTGACAAACCTCTTCAGAGTCTCAAGAGGAACCGACACCTTTACTAGAAGCTACTGTGTCCTCTGTTTACTGCATTATCACAAGGTAGTGTCTTCCCAGATGTGATCTTACACCCCAGCTACCAAACGCCATCTCTGGGAAGAGGGACCAAGGGCTCTGCATTGTAAGGACCACCCCCAACTCCCATCCTAATCCAGGGTTTCTTATGCTCATAAATTTGAGTCTTATTACCCTAAAAATACTTGAACAAACATTTTGATCTCTTCAGACTATGGTTACTGAAGGGCAAAGGGTGGGATGGACAAACTAGAGGTTGGTGATTAACCGATACACATTACTATATATAAAATAGATAAACAACAAGGACCTACTGTATAGCAGAGTGAACTGCATTCAATACCTTGTAATAAACTATAATGGAAAAGAATCTGAAAAAGAATATATATGTATATGTATTACTGACTTACTTGGCTGTACACCTGAAACAAATATTGTAAACCAGCTACATGTCAATAAAAAATTTTTTTTAAATTTTATTCTCTTAATTTTTTTATTACTTTCATGCTATCTTATGCATATCTTTGGGAAGGAAAAATAAAAAGGAGTGTAAAGAGAAAGGAAAAAGGCCAGAGAAGTCATCTGGGTATGTAAATCCAGGTTGGACATTCTAATACTAAAGATCAGTCTTACACTCAAAACTCTGCTTCAGAGCTACTTCTGTTTTGTTAGTCTTGACTCATCCTTGGAATATTGGGGGGGTTGTTTTTTTTTTTTATCTTTCTGGGACTTATATAGAGAAAGTGGTCAGTGGATGAAGACACCATTTTTTATTTCCCTGAGTAATAACTTAGGCATGGCTCCCAATTCTCCACTGAAGATAGAAAAACTATTGCTACAGATAGGGAGAAACGTCAGAGGGCAGGTTGGGCTTGCCCTGTGGACTTTATGAATTTTTGTTGCTTGCCTCCCTGGAGAAACTCCGGAGGGCAGTGGCTCTTGAAGCAGGGTTCCCGGGCCAGCAGGAGAACCCCGGAATTGGTAAGAAATGTAAATTCCTAGGCCCCAGCCTAAATTTAATACTTCTGAAACTCTGGAGCTGGGGTCCAGCAATCGGAGTTGTAACAAGCCTACCAGATGATTCTGGTGCTCACTGGAGCCAGAGAACCAGCGCTGAAGGAAGAACCCGCCAAACATAAGTGTGAGCAGCACTTGGAGTAAATGCAGTAAAAGCTGCTCTGATAGAAAAGGAGGCTTCCAGCAACAGGTGTTTATTTCTGTGATGTCTCAAGTCACTACAGGTACTGTACCATATCCCCAGATAGCTCTCAGATCAGGTGAAATGTCTCTTCTGTTCCTGCTGCTGAGGAATGACACACACAGTGACACCTCCCAGAGAAGACATTTGGACCTTCCAGGCACTCTGCCCCTGGTGTAAACCAGGCTCCTCAACACCCAGTCATCAAGGAGGGGAACAGTGAGGCAGGACGAAACCACGTGTCTGCATCCTTGCCGCTGGATGATGGAGAAGAGCAATCAGATCTGACTGATCTTTGAGTCTTGCCTGCTCCGACATTCTAGAATTCTAGGTGTCTAATGCTCATTACCTAGATATGCACAGGAACCAAAAAGGCTACTTGCTATTGGACTGACAACAGAGGAAGAAAAGCCCACATTTATCGGATTATCTCTTGGCCAGGCATTGTGTTAGGCATTTTATACATTTAATTCTTGCACGAATCCTGCAAGGGAGGTGCTAGACCTGTTTGCAGAGAAGGGAACTGAGGCTCTGAGAAGCTAAGCAGCTTAACCAAGGTCACAGAGTTTGTATGTAGCTAAAGTGTTTCAACCCACCCACCTGACTCCAAAACTCATGCTCTTTCCGCAGTATCAAAATCGTCCGGGTGTGAGATGGGCAAAGCAATAATATATCCTGGGGAAAGGCATAGAGGGTAATGACCACGAGGTGGGGAAAAGTCAAGAAGACTCATAAAGGCAGTCTCTCATTTTGGAGAACGGCCAATGAGGTGACGCGCTGCAGGTGACAAAGGGGCAACCCTACCTGCTGCTGTGTGAAGCTATTAATGAAGTCCGTTTGTTCCAAGACAGACTATGTGACCTTACCCCTTGCTCCTGCTGCTCTCATTTTCCATCAGTCTTAAAAAAAAAAGCCAATGACAATAGTCATTTTTACTTTGCCACCACACGTGATGCTCGACTCTTGCCAGCACTATGGTGAGCACTTTCAATGCGTGAAATCAATACTATCATCCCCATTTTACAGTAGAGAAAATTGAAGCTTAGGAAAGTTCACTGGTAAGTGATGGAGCAGAGGTTTGAACCCGGCAGTCTAATTTCTGACTTAGGAGCCTGCACACTTCTACCCTCCAGGGTGAGCTCTCTCTGCTCTCTCTTCTGACCAGCACACTTACTCACTCTCGTGTTCTGTTTTACACACACACATGCACACACGCACACACACACACACACCCCTCCTGTCCTGGCTCCTCGCTTTCCCTCCTCCTGCCTTTCCCTCCACAGAAGAGATGCTGAAACCTAACCTCCACTGCGCTCTCTTGAGCTGAGACGGCCCCGCCCACCCTTTTCTAGGACCCGAGGGGCAAATCCCAAAGTAACCCACCAGGCATCCACCTTCTCTCATCCACAAGAAAGACCTCCCCTGTCCCCTTCCCTGCTCTAAGCTGCCCTTACGTCTCCCCCATCACTGAAAGGGGCTTGTCACCCAGCTTCCTCCGAGGGGAACGTCAGTAACCTCGTCTGTATCCCTGTAGTTGGATTGTTTTCTGGAACATTCAGTCCTGGGTTCCTCCTTGAAGCCTTGAACCTTTTATTCTGGTTGACCCCGAGTCCATTCTAAGCATTTCACCTTGTATCTAAAAAAAGGTTTCAGTATAGAGGGTACATCTGGGGCTTGTCTATCTAAACAGTAAGAAGACATTTGGCAAGCCCGGGCTCCCGCGGCTTTATTCGGCCGTGACTCAAGAGCAGCGTGGAGTCCCTGGGCAGCCGTGGGTAAGCACAGCCCTACTTAGAAAGATGGCGAGCAGGGGAGACCGGAGACCGGAGCTGCGGAGTATAAAAAGCCTGCAGAGGAGGAAGAGAAAGGTTCAGGAGAGAAGGGCTGGCCCCTCCAAGCCACGGCCACCATGACTGCGATGTGTGGAATCAGGAGTGAATGTGAACAATCTAATACGTGAGCACAGCACTAAAACCACAGCCAGGGCGCAGAAGAGGAGGGAGAACGAGATGGCGAGTCCAAGAGCTGTGCGCACAAACCCTCGGACACCTCCCGTGCACACAGGCACCGCAACACACGCCAGCCCTGCACACGGCGTCCCTTTGATCCCAGCTTATTCATCCCCATATTCCCAGGGGACAACCAGCTCTGGCAGAAGGACCCAGCCTCGGGCACTGGTCCCTGCTGCTGTCGAATGCGTCTCACTGCTGGGCTCGTTCAAGGCCGCCACCCCTCCCGCCTTTCTCTGCTCAAAGCAACCCACTTTCCTTCCTCTTGCCCCGCTGGAAACCAGCTCTGGCCTGAGCTTCAGACAGCGCTTTGGGGAGACACCAAGTATCCCCTTCAAGTTAGAGAGTGAATCTCCCAAACCTAAGTCCCGGCTCCCCTCCATAGGGGTGGGGGTGGGGCGGAGCACCAGAACCTGGGGCCTCTAGAGGACGTTTGGACTCTCCCAAGCATCTGCTTCCCTATTGCCAGCTATCCCTACCTGCTGCGTGACCTATCTACAGCCGCTCAGCCACAGCGCCCTGGGAGAGGTCTCCTTTCTCCTTTCCTTTAAAGCCCCACCTTTCTTTGCCCTGAGAATGAGAGCCCTCCGTGTCTGCCCTGTTCCCTTTTCCCAGGAGCAATATTCTGCCCTGGACTCCACGTGTCCACTATCCGATCTCAGACTACTGCAGTCACACTCATGTCTTTCAACCTCCCTCTTTCCTAAGAGGTGCCCTATCGCACAGGACTGGAGCAGGTGGTGTAGACGTCCACTTACTCTGCTTATTAGGAACCACTGCACCCCACCCGCTTTCCCTTCACTGCTAGCACCTCCTGGGTATAAAGTTCACCTGTGTGGTCTTTGGGAAAAGGGGAAAGGCAAACAACGCATCCTCAGGACAGAGAAGTACCCTCCGGATCCCCACCTCCCACAGAGGTCCCTGTTTCTTCCTCTACCTACACACTTCCTGCATGTGGGGGGCCTCCCTGGGTTCCCTCCCATTCACACACACTTCCTGGTATGGGGCCTCTAACCTTGTGTCCCACAGAGCCCTGAATCATCCTTCCCTTCCTCTTTATCTCATTAGTCTCTCCTATGACTCAGCCACACACTCATGGTGCAGGTGAAGGAAACAGCGTCCTGGCCCCGGCACAGCAGTTTGGTTAAAGTTCCCTTCTTTGGCATCATAGAGCCTGGGTTTGAGTCCTGGTTCTGCTACTTACTAGTTGGTCATATGATATATACAAGTAATCATACAAGTAACCATGGGCAAGCTTCAGTCTCATCACCTTTGTAATGGGGAATTTATAACACCGCCTGGACTTGTTAGGAGAATTGATTGGCATTATGCAGAAAAGCCCCAGTACCGTGCCTAGTGTATAGGAAAATATCGATAAGCAGTAGCTATTTTTATTAGCAAGGAAATATCATCATAGTTTTGACCTAAAAAGCAAGGACCAAGTCACAACTGTGACATTTCATGGGGATTTCGAGGCAAGTGTTCATGTAGGCCAACGGCCTGGCCTGAAGGTCTGAATATATGAGTTTCTAAATAATGGAAAAACATTATTGATAAACTGATCGGCGTCTTACGATTTTAACTACTCATTTGTGAAGGAAACAGGAACTGCCAGCTCTCTGTATGAAACAGAGGAGGGGGTGAGAATAAAGGAATTAAGTTTGTTTAGTTGGATGATTCTCTGTTAGAAATCGTCTGAATGCCCCTTAAAATACCATTGTCTCTTGATCACAGGGAAATCAGCCCATTCTCACTGTCAGCAGAGCCATTTGGGTCACTGCCTTGGGTATCCTATTGGTTGGGCCAGTGACTGAGGACAGCCAGTGACAATAAGGATGAGAGCACAGATGGGTCCATGCCTCCGGGTGGGCCTGATGTGGGTAGAACAGTCACACCGGTGGGCATGCACATCTGGGCTCAGGGGGACACTAAGGTCTGTGACCATAGGTCCCAAATTCTCTGGCAATATCTCCATTCACATCATTTCCCCCAATAACACTGGACCATTAAATACGTCCAGAAACTTGATTTCTTTTTTAGGCCTTGTTAGATTTCTTATGTCAATTCACAAATATGAAAGGAAAAAGTCATTTGTCACCCTCTCTGAGAAATTACACATCTGGAAGTTATAGTCACCAAGCTGCCAGATAACCATTTAATAAAATGGTGGGGGGTTATTTATTTCTTGGATTGAATGACAAAATTGCAGTAGGCAGCTTTGTCTATAAGCCCGGCTGCGGGTGAGTCAGAAGCACACTCGCCGCCCCCTTCTCCTCCGGCAGCTTTCATTTGTGGGCTAAGAGTACGTGATGGGAGGGGTAAGAGAAATGAGAGGCATTCACGTAACCATATTAGCTTCCTCTCCACGGAGGCTTCTGTTTACATGTTAGTTTGCTGAGGTCCCTGCTGTGTGGGGTGTGTGTTCCTTAGAGAAGGAACACTTTTAATAGAACATCACAAAGGGGAGGCTGACAGTGCCCCTGGGTGACAGCTGATAACCATCTCACACACACAATCATGTGTGCACGCACACACACAGAAACACAGGGAAGAACACTGTGAGCAGGCTTCACAAAGAGAAAAGCAACCGGGTGGGGGAGGGGAGGATGATCCTGGGGGCACGAGGCATAAGGGCTGTTTACCTTCCCATAGATCCACCGTCTGAAAAATGTCAGTGGTCCTGACGCCATAGATCTCCGCAGCTTTTAGGAACTGGGAGATTTGCTCCATCTGCTTAAAAGCCATCTTTGACTCTGAGATCTTGGGAATGGGCTCTTGTCCTGGTGGGTATAAACTGTTTATCAGCTTGCACAAGACCTGAGGAGGGAAAGGGGGAGACAGAATCAGTATTTCTCTTTGTGTGTGCTTGTCCCTAATGCAAAATGAGTCTTAGCCCCCACGGGGCACAGCCCACAGGTTAGGGCATGGGCAAATCTTGCACCCCAGGAAGGCATGGGCTCTGGGCTGGGGGGCCAGGCTACCATACCCAGCCCTAAAGACCCAGGCGACCCCACTTTCAGGGCTTCTCCTGACTGCAGTGCATTCAGTAGCCTGGGAATCCTCTTCCTCCCTCGCTCCTCCCTTCCTTTTTCTGGGTGAGCGAAAGAATGTTTACAGAGAGGGAATGATGTGCAGTGATGAGGCCATGATTTCAGACTTTCAATGGAGGGATGAGTTAGGGGTTCCCAGGAGAGGCTGAAGGATAGAGTCTAATATTATTTCTTCTATCAAAAGGCAGGTCAGAATCAGGCTTCAATAACTCATCCGGTAAGGGCTAGTGATATGTAAAAGAACCGAACGGGGTACCCTCCTCCCAGAAACCTATAACCCAAGTGCTGGGCACAATCCAACAGACGCGTGGGCTAGCATTATGTAACAGCAAGCACAGCCTGCGAGGAAAGACAGGCTTGTTGGAATCAGTAGAGCCTGTGGTACCCAACCCCCCAAACACACAGGAGGATCTCCATAGAAAAGCAGTTATCAAATAAGGATTCCCTTCAGTTTCATGAGAACAAATCCATTCAACAGACAGGCATTGAGCATTCCCAAGGAGTATGGCTCCAGGAAGGATGGAAGGTGGTTAGTCCTCCCCCTCCACCCCTTCCTTTGTTTTACTATGTAACCAACCTATTCCCCTGGGGGAAGGGATGGCCCCAGAGGAGCTGATACACCAAGAAGACTGGAGAGATCTCAGAGAAATGCTTATCTCTATTCTCATTGGAAAGAGCAAAAGGGCTTTAAACTGGCCAACAACTCAGAAGGAAGCTGCGATATCTGGGATGGGTGGAGAATCCTCTAATCTGGCGAGGGAATTGTGCAGGGAGCACAGATCTTCCAACCGCGAAGAAATAAAGGCATCCCCGTCCCCCCCCCCGTGAGACAGAGCTTGGCAGACGCAGCTGCTCCCGCAGCCTCACGTTAAAGAAGACCCTGGAGTGTTTTCCCTGCCCACCGCCCCAGCAACCAAGATCGCTGCCAGCCTTACCGTCCCGTCCATCAACCATTTCTGAAAATGGGCCCTGCCGGGGGGCGGGTGCTCTATGTCCTCGGCGCACTGCAGGATGATCCAGTCCACCAGCTTGTTCTCCAGGTCCGCGTCATACTTCTGCTCGATCTTCTCCTGCACCTCTCGGCTTAAGCCGTAGCTGGGACCCCTGTTAGCCATCTCTGCAAGAGAAGAGAGGACACGCGCGGCATCCACACAATAGCAGCAGCAGCCCGGCTCCCCGCAAACGGGGCTGGGATGTGGCTGGTCGGCCTGGCCCGGCAGCAGCAAAGCGGGCAGAAAGCCGGGCGTGGTTTAAATCGAGGAGCCAATGAAGCCACTGGGGTTTCACCTACAAACAGGAAAGAAAAGCGCAGCCACGCGCCAGTGACTCTTAGAATAAAGCCCCTGCCGGACCAGGGGGGCTGGAACCCCCCTCTCAGTCCCGCCTATCAGATGTACCAGGACTCACGATCAAGCCTGAAGCCCCAGGCAGCGAGGGGGCGGGGTGGTGGTCTTTCTTGCCTCTTCTCCGGAGCACTTTGCAAAGGCAGGAACCCTGAGATGAGAAAGAGCTGGTAATTAACACGCAGAGAGGAAGGCCCCCTGGACGTTGAGCTGCTGATGCTGCATCGCGCCTGGAAGAATGGTACACTGATTCGATTTTCTCATGGCTGAGGAGAGTCAAACCAGGGCCGTTGCTAAGAGCCGTCCAAAAAGCCAGCCCTCTGGTATGTCAGTCAAGGCCCCCCGCCTCCCTCCCTCTGAGAGCTGCTTTCTCAGACACACAATTCCTTCCCCTTCTCTGGGGGACGGCCGATTGGACACCAGGCCAGAGCACAGCTGCACAGGGGATGGGGTTTGGGGGAGGGTCCATTGTGTCAGCTGTCCATCTGTCAGGACTTGCCAAACCTCTTTCCCCCTGCCTTGAGGGAACAGTTGTCTGGCGGGGCGGGAGGGGCCGAGCTGAGAGCTGCAACCATGAACTTGTTCAGCTGCCAACCAGATTTGATCCAGAAACTTCCATCCTGGTGGGAAACTGTTGTGCCTCGGTTTGACTTAGTAAAGGAATGTAGCGTTTTAACACAATTTTTTAATCGAAAAGACACTGAGAGCACATTTTATAAATTCATGGAGCTCAATGCACTAAGAACTCTTGAAGCAAAAGGTCTGGTTAGAGCATAACGGTTGCATCTGTTTATCTTAGTTAAGGACCAGGAAGGCACAATTGACACACTATCCATGGGAACTGAGTGTTTGGTGTGAACAAATAAGACCTCAGGAGAAATCATGAGACCTAAGTTGGCCTGAAATTTTTATAACTGCTGGAGGGCTTGGCAGTTTGTCTTCCCAGACTGTAACACGCTTAGGGGTAAAGACTGAGTCTTGTTGGTGTTGTCTAAGTCTCTGGGTAATTTTCATGAGAAAAATACCACACATTTTGTTCTTTGGTCCATTCAACATTTTCTCTTTTTTTTTTTTTTTTGAGCACTTAACTCTGCCAAGTATTATACTGGAGAGAAATAAAATGATTTTTTTCCTTGAGAAAAGAATGATCAATTGATTCAGGAACATTAGCGCAAACAATTCTAGGACATGGGATAGTGATTTTTCTCCCCGTGGGAAATTGATGAGAAGCTATGCAGGAAATTACCTCAAATAATACATGTATTGAGAAAAATCTCCTGCCGGCTGGGGCCTGGACTCGAGAAAATTTAATTACTCAGTAGATATGTGGGTGGTTTGCCTGAGAAAAGACTTAGCGGTCAGTAGCTGAAGGCACAAGAGACAGAATGCTGTAAAAAACAAATGCTCGTGAGAGAATCAGAGATTTGAGAAGAGCAGAAGGTTTAGGAAAAGGCATGAGAAAGGCTGGCGAAGGGCGGGCCTGGATGCTGCGTGGAATCGTGAGGAAGCTCTGAAGACAGCAGACCTGGCTCTGGAGGCTTGGAGCTGAAGGGAAGAGTTTAGAGCAGGGAAATTGTCAGCAGAATTTCAGAAGTCACTCAGCTGAGTCTTGGGTGGCAGCAAGAAGGTCACTTCTAACCTGGGACTAAGAAAACAGAGACCCAAACAGAAAGCATGTTACTTCCTCCTTGGCTTGGAATTGCTCTGAGGGAGATGTCAGTTTGTTATCTCAAGCCAAAAACAATTCTAAAAGATGTACCTTTGCCTCCCCCCCCCCTTTTTTTTCCAGACTGTTATACAGATTTTTGTACCCAGAGGTTTTTTCCCATTGTAACAAAATATGTGGGGTGCTGTAAGTGAATGATCAAAATCACGGCTCTGGAGAGGATACAGTGGCAAAGAGGGGTGTCCATGCAAGGCATAGGTTAGAAGTGTCCAAAAATCCACAGGAAGTCTTTAGAGAAAAAAACCCGCTTGATCCCCTGGGGACTGACAGTGGAAATTGGCTCAATTTTCCGTATCCTGAATGCATTTTAATATTATAGTTAATTTTTTCAACAATTTTTTAAAGGGTCTATGTATCTGAGATTAAAAAAAAGAATGAATGAGACATGACAGCATGGTCTAGTAGCAAATTAAACTTGTAAACAGTAAATGAATCACTATGCTGTACACCAGAGACTAATACAACTTTGTAAATCAACTATACTTCAATTTTTTAAAAAAAGGTGAAAATAGTCTAGTGTCAACAAAGGAAGGGTTAAAAGGAAGAGCCACACAGAAGGAAAACTATAGCTGGAATGTCAGGCAGGCTACAGATCTTCAAATAGTATGCTTGCAAGTGTCCATGGTTAAATTTTCAGGAATTTTGAAAGCCAGTTGTTAAACTCAGCCACCATAAGCAATTAAATGATGTAAATTTATATTTGAATAAATTATATCACAAAAAAGTCGCTGCCTAATTTATTTTGCTGTATTTGACTATCTCGCATGTTTTTAAACATATTTATGTTTATTGTCTCTATATTGTGTATATGCTATATAATGGGCTACTGGTTGTTTATTTCCAGCTTCCTTATGTTCAGTGGCGTCACTGTGGCAGCTTGAAATCAGCTATGATGGGAATGTTTATGCCATAGATTTTGGCAAACGTTATAAATCTGGCCTTTTTTTCCCCCTGGGAAGATAGTTGTTAAATATTTACTAGCCTTGCCACTGGACTTAATGTATTGTGCAAAAGAGTTTGAGTGTTTTCACAGGGAAAGAGAACAATCAGATCTGATTTGGGCGAAGGAAAAGGAGATGGTTAGGTGGTTAGAATGACTCACAGCCTGGACTTGTATAACAGGGGTTATACATTTATTGTAAGGGGACTGATAGGTGGAGGGGAGATCAAGGCAGAAAGATAATAGGGCTTATTGCATTTGGGAGGGCTGCCACTGTCAATCTCAGTCATTAGGCAGTTGGTTTTATGCATCTGGAGCTCAAGAGAAAAGTCTGGAATACAGGAACGTAACTTGAATCATCTGCATGCAGGTAGCAATTAAAACCAGGAGAATTGGTGAAGTTGCTCAAGGTGAGGAAGCAGCGTGAGAGTCGTGGCGAGGCTGGAGTGGAGGGAATATGAACATTGCAAGGTGGGAAAGGAGATGAGGGAGCATGTCAGGGATGCCTGGGGATAAACAATGTCATTACAAAGCTCCTGATCTCAGTGGTCCTTTGAGAGAGGGAGGTTGGCATCTAAACACAGTTTCAAAGCAGTAAGTTCTATCTAAAGGGTGTGAGCAGAGTGCTGTTCATGGGAGAGCACAGAGGACCTAGCGACAAAATTCTTGGACAGAGAGATGAGGATGAGTCAGGAAAGGCTTTACTGAAAAGCTAAGATTTGAGCTTCTTTTCTAGTAAAAGTTTATCTGTCAGTAAAAATCTGAAAGCCCAAGAAAAGAGTCCATCTGGGAAGGATAATTTCCTCAAAAGACACATTTGGTTAAAAACAATTTCCTGCATTTTTCTAGGTATATTCTCTAAATGCACCAACACATAACATCTTTTCATCAAATCAAATCATACCTACTACATGATGATGCTTCTAAACTAAAAAGTTACCTTAGATCTGTATTTAAAGGGGATCTTAAAAAGCTATTATCTAAATCCTGCCCTTCTTTCTTTAGGAAATTAGTTTTGGGTTTTTTTTTTTTTGACAGTTTCAAATATAATGAAAATTCGACACATCCCCTTTGGGCACTGCCTCCAGAACGGCTATCTTGCAAGCAATGTTCTCCTTGCTCTCTATCTCTGTGCTTTATAAAACTCAGCCTTGCCTGAAGCTCTTTTCCTCCGCTCCTCCTCACAGACTTTTCTATTGGCTGCTCAGAGAAGAGCATACTGTGTAGATTTGAGTCTGGAAATGCCTCCAAACTCAACAGATGCTGCCAAAGCAAATGTATTCCGTGGCCTCACTAGTCTTCCCCTTCGTGGGCATTGGCTTCATCACCTTCCGCAGCATGTGCTGAGACTGTTTAGAGGGTTCATGTCATTTTTAAGTCAATGCCGGAGTTCCAGAGGCACTCTGGGCTGCTGGCTGTTCAAGCATTTTCCATGTCACTGAATCTATGGCATGGAGTGGTTTTAGGACAAAAAAGAGCTTTGGGAGAAAATAGAAAGGAACAGTAAAGTAATTAACAATGTCCTAGAATACACTAAATCTCACTGCTTCAAACTCATTTGGAATTGGTGATGTTAACCTCTGCAAAGCAAAATTAAAATTTAAGACAGCTTTTCTTATCTTTAGACAATGAAAGATCCTCCCCCTCCCTTTTCCTAGCTGTTGGGCATTTGAAAGGATATCATACAGTTAATACTCCAATTTGGGGTCTTGAAGTTAAGAAGGTCTAATCCAGTTCAGCTTTAGAAGCCCTGCTGCACACTTGCCTGTGTCCACTTTCCTTCCTAAACCTCCATGAACTGTGTCTTTCAGTTTCTCAGTGGACTGTGCTTGTGCATATTAAAAAACACAAGTGAAAACGTAGTGACTCCCATGTGTCATTGTGCTAAATGTGTTGTGCTTAGTCCTTACGCTTTATGAAATAGGTTTATATTATGGCCTTTTACAGATGAAGAAGCCTCAAGGAGGTTAAGTAAATGGCTGTCACAGGGCTAGTAAATGGTGAGCCAGGACTGAAACCCAAACTCTAGGGTCTTCGTCTTTAACCACTGTATGTACTGCCTCTACAGATGTACTGTAAGTCGCTAATCATATTTATCACACCTTATTATAATTATGTTTACCCCTAGAAAACTCTCACGGACAGGGGCCCTTTCTGCTTCATCTTTCTAATCGTGCCTGTCAGTGTCTGGATGGCGTCCGCCCTTGAACCACCCTGCCATCCTTCCACAACCCGCTCGAAGACAGTTTGTGTATTTTTGGTTTGTAAGTGATTTTTGTTCAGTATAAAAGGTAACATCTAGGTTGTATGTTATTGCCCTGTAGGATATTAATCTGCTTTGGATGTGTCAGGTGTCCCCAAGGCCAGCCCCAGGTGTGACAATTTGTTTGGAGGACTCTCAGAACTCAGCATATAGTTCTACCCACAGCTATGATTTCTTACAGTGAAATGATACAGAGCAAACTCAGAAAAGGAAAAACGCACATGAAGCGAAGTCCAGGGAAATGAGGCGCAAGCTTCTAAGAAACCTTGCCCAGTAGTCACACCGGTGGAGCTTATTTCCCTCAGCAAGGCGTTAGTTGTGCCAGCACGTGAGGAATGCCCACCAAGGAAGCTTGTTAGGAGACTCGGTGCCCAGGGTGTTTACTGGGAGCTGGTCACTTGGGTAGTCTCTGCCTGGCACCTGCCAAAGCACCAGACTCACAGAAGGAAACATTTGTCCAGCACAAACCATATTGTTTGTACAGACAGTGTAGGCGCCGTGAACCGCTTTGACCAGTTCTGGGATTGCGGAGCACTCCAAAAATCCGAGTTCCCAGATGCCAGCCAAGGGGAAACCTGGTAAGTAGGTCTCTTTGAGGGTAAGTGGTCAGTTCTGCTATGTTAACTCTTTTCTGCACAGGAATTTTATCCCAACATTCTTCAATACCTATGAATGCTTCTTGAATTGTCCTTGGAACCAGGTTTACCATCTGCTGGCTCCCTTATTAATGAGTTAAAGAAATGTTTAACACATGCCCATTATATATAAAAAAAATATATATATGCATATGCAATGTGTTTGATGTGTTGTCAACTGAAAGTTTTACTCTGACAGATGTAACCTAAGCAGGCTGAATAAAGTCCAGTCAAACTTAAAAGCCTAGAGACACAAACTCAATAATATCAAGACTGATTACTACACAAGCTTATTTTAGTTATTAAAAAAAGCCTTTATATTTCCATTTCATATTTTCTTACTATATCTACATTTTAGAAAGCCCTCTGATTTAGATGGCAGTCACTTGGCTCTTTGCACTTAAAGCACATATTAATAAAAAAGGAATGTCCTGCAAGTAGATAATAATATATAAAGATTAATTTCCTCTTTTGGAATGTGAAATCCAAATATGGGAATATTATATCATCACTTAAGATTAAGTTCCCCATTTAACTGCATAACATATAAGCCAAAATTTAGAAATGAAATATCTTTTATATTACTATAAAGTTTTGAGCCCTTAAAATAGAATAACCTTGATTTTAAGCTCAAATAAAACATGCAGACTATATAAAATAATAGTTTTTAAAAAATTTATTATGCTTCAGACATTTCTCTAATCATTTCAGATTTATTTCAATAAATTTTTTCTTATATTTTGTGAGCTGCATTTTAAAATCAGAAGTAATTTTACATATCTCCATATACAATGATACCAAACATAAACAAAAAAAATCAAGCTTTATTAGGAATTCTAACTAGAAGAAAACACAAGGGCTGGCACAGTAAACATAAGCATTACAAGGTAAACATCTCTTGAATACAAAAATAGGACATACTTTAATGACAAAAAAATCAAAGATTGAAGGAAGGAGAAAATTTTCTAAGTAGCAGCTGTACTTTCTTCACAATTTGTATTACGTGTGCAAATACATCATTCCATAAATATTCACATGGTATTTACACAGTAGGGATCAGAGAAAAAAACCTTCTACCCATCAGGGTCTTTCATCTGTCATCCCTCTGCCAATCTTCTGGGTCCTTTAGTTTCCAAGCAACTAAAAATGTGATCCTAGTTAACTACAGTTGAAAGCTTATCAATTAAGTCATCAATAGTGTAAACCAGAAGTTGAAGGTCCGCTTTTTCCTTCATTCGGTGATCGCTGTGTTTTCGGAGGATGACGTCCACATCTGTGCTGACTATCCGGTCAGCAACCTGCACGGACGTTTGCCACGGAATGATGTCATCCTTCATGCCGTGGAGCAGCCTGACGGGGCAGCTCACGGGAATAGGACTGTGCAACAAGCAGTGGTGCTCAGCTTCTTTAACGACACTGTACTGAACGCGATAAACTCCCTCCTCACTGTATTTTGATGGCATGGACCACACGCCTTTCATCTCTATTTCCTTTTTTGTCTAGTGGGGAAAATGAGGAAGATAAAAGTATTTATGCAACATTAACACATGCAATAGTCTTAATCTAAGGAAAGCAGTCCTTCAGGAAGAAGAAAAGAGCTAACATGTAACAATGATCCTTATCAAAAATTAAATACTCTGTGCAAGGAACTGTGGTAAGTATTCTACATACAGTATCTCATAAGATCCTGATAATAATTCTGTTATTCATTTTCAAAAGAGGATATTAAACAGAGTAGTTAAATATGTTCCAAGTTAAAAGGCAGTAACTATTGTGGCTAGGATTCAAACTTAGATTTAACTAACTTTATCATGTAACATCTTCAATCAGGGGATGCTTCACCCCAACTGAAAAGGAAAATGAAGGGGAGCAAAGTACAATAATTCCCCGGAGTAAGTTCAGGTAGCATTCATATTACATAAAATCAAACCTTAGAAATAAAAATTGTTCAGATTTCAAAATCATAAAACTTAAATGAGCCTACAGGAGAAGTTACTAAAATAGAGGATGTGGTGGGGGAGGGGGAGAAGAATCAAGCACAAAACTAAAAATGAAAAATAAAGACAGTGGTTATTCTGGGGCAATTATACACACCCAATTTTAGGCTAAGAGTAAAAAAAAAGGGTAGTTTTTGCCTTTCAGAGTCTTTTGGAATGAGAAAAACTTTGTTGTTTGGAATGACAAAAAAGTCTTCTAAATACTTTCTGAAAACGGAGCAATAATATCATTTCTGCTCTTAAAATGAAACACTGGGTATCCTTTTATTCTTGAAGAATTTCTACTCTTTATAATTTGTCTTAAATAATCTTTCTAGTTAAAGTAACGTATACTCATTATAGAAAACATGAAAAATCTAAAAAGTATAAAAATAAATAAATCATAATCCTATCTCATGTACATAATAACCACTAATATTCTGGTTTATTTCTTTCCATTATTTTTCTGTATGTGTTTGGTTTGGTTTTTATATATATAAAATATGTAAAATTCTTAGCTGTTACAATTTATATGTAGTTTTCAATGCTACTTTATTTATTTAATACATCATATATATTTCTAGATTTTAAAGAATGCTATTAAAAGTTTTTAAAGACTGCATAATTGTCCACCATAATCCATCTAAGATAATTAATTTGACCATTCCCACACTGCTGAATACTTCCACAAAATTCTTTGAACATAAAGGTTTATCTGTATATAATAAATTCTTTTGAAAGATGATCACAACTTGAACCAACAACTCAAAATGTAAACAGCTTTAAGCCTCTTGCAACCATATAATATGAGAGGCATTTCTGTTAGAAAAAAACAGGTGGATAGCTTATCAAAAAGAAAGAAAAATATTAGGAAAGAAAAGCTACAAACAACGTATTTTTAAAATTTTGTATTTTAAATTTTTAATAAAAATATTATTTTTCCATGTTTAAAACTGTTGATTTATTAGAAATACATAAAAGGAAAAAAAGAACTTACATAGGAAAATAATATATGATATAATCTATATGTATTTAGGCATTTTAAAATATTTTATAAAATTACAAAAAGATCTGATTCAGTGAAAAAGATGTATATCTGAAAGCTATACATCTAAATATCCATCTCCAAATGATTTAAAATAAATCAAAGCCTAAAAAACTATAAAATGTATGAACCTACATTAATATCATGGGGTTCTCTGCATTAAAGCAACATGTGAACCAAATATTTAAAGCAAAACTGATATTCAGTTATCCTCAAACTACTCAAGATTGTTCTTGAATTTTTAATTTCAGTAATAGAACTTAGTTTCATTAGTTATTAGATGAAATGAGAACTATGTTAATTACTAAGACACAATAATAGTTGCATTTCAAGTGTCCTTGTCCCCAACCAGCTGTTACCTGCTATTGCATCAAATGAATACTGTCCATTTGAAGAACAAACTTAACTTTACAAAATCTTGTATGTTCTAAAGCCTTAAAAACAGAAAGTTCAGAAATAGCAAAAACAGTATTAATCAAAGAAAATGTACAATATACATAAGTTGTGCACCAAGGAGAAACTAACAAGGCAATATGGCTGTAAAGCTTGGATTCCAACAGCTGTGCCTCCTGTCTGACGCCCTCTAATGTCCAAAGAAGGAGACAATAATCAGAGTCAGTTAAGAGGTAAGTCAAGCTCCTATACAATGAGTAGTGCTGGGTCTTAACATTTTCAGGGCTAAAGAAGATGGTAAAAATCTCCACTTCTGTTCCCTTGCCTTTGTTAAGCTTTAGCTGTCTGTGTGAAGGAGAGAGTGATCCTAGAGTCCCTGCTCTTTCCTTCCACGTGCTTTTAAGTTAACAAGGGCTCAACATGTTTCTGTTAAGAACCTTTTGTAGGTCTGATTTAGGATTAGCAAAGATATATCCTGATTTACAGGCTACAGATCTTCTCAGTCACTTAGGGGTATCTATCATATCTTCCCTCTGAGTGATATGGATACACAGACATAAAAATAAATTTACATAGATCTTGTCATTTATCAATAACCCCCCAAAAATTGTTTACCCAGTTCTTTTCCAATCTGCCATGTTCTTGAAATAATTTATTACCATGAGAAGCACTGTATTACTGAGTTAAAGAACAGAGTAAGGGGTACAAGTTTAGATGCAGAAAGATGCAATGTTAGCATAGTGAGGAGACTGAATAACTATGCATGAGTGAGAAACAATCAAGAAAGTGAAAAGAAATTCAGACATAAGAGATAAGTGCAAGAAAGACCAGATTTGTAATTTTATCCCTGATATGAAATCATATGAAGAACCTGACTATGCAGACAATGCCATTTCTTAAGGAGCTAGAAAGAATAATGCGAACTAATAATAAACTTAGAACAGATAGTATATGGCCCTGGATTCAATGCAGAGCTTGAGGCAAAAGTCAGTGACATGCTATTATTCAACACCACGTACGCTTTTTTCTTTTTATTTCTTTTCCTCCTTCTCCTGCTCCTCCACTCTCTAGAGCAGTGGTTCTCAAACTTCACTTGGGGGCCTTTTTAAAACAGATCACTTGCTGGGTCATGCTCCTGGTTTGTGACTCACCAGGTCTCAATGAAGCTCAGGAACATGGATTTCTAGAGGTTCTCAGGTGATGCTGTCACTACTTGCCTGGGGACTACACTTTTTGAACCACTGCTCTGGACTGTTTTTCTTTCTTTACTTTCTGTGCCTCAGGCCTGCTAGGATCTTAGTCCCACAGGTGAAATTTAGATCCCTAGGAAAGAGATACCCAAGGAGGACTTAATTGACTGCAAAATGAAAAAATAACAGACACGGAAATAAACAGTTGTTATTTACTATTTCTTTATCCTTGCAGACAACTTTAGTGCTTAAACATATGTCCAATAATAAAGTATAATGAACTAATCACCTTTCGAGTTATTTCAGAAACCTCATTTCTATCATGATTTGCTTAAGAACATGCTTATGATGAAAAGCACTTTTTTTGAAAGGTGAGAATTAAGGGTAGAAAAAGAATGCCAACTTAGTGTCTAAGCCAGAAATGACAAATCTCATCTCCTATATGTGACTGGATACTGTATGCGTGCAGAACTCTGCTGAGAGAGGATCTCAGGCTTTCAGGGTTAAAAAAAAAAGTTTCATAATTGATTAGCTAGTCTAACACGGTCAAAAGAATAGGTACTATTTCCCATGAGCCACAAAATAAGAGGTACAAAAAATGAGCCAAAGAAATAAATGTGATTAATAAAGAAATGCTGTTAAGACAAGGAATTTAAAGTGTAATTTCATTAATGTCGCTTCAATATTTGGCAGAATGATTTGAAGGGACTGTGAAGAAAAAGAAACCTTAAATGAGAGATTAAATACTTAAAGGCGGCGAAGAGACCATACGTTAAAAGGCAGCTAACACAAAAGATGGGTCAACACAAGTCAAAGGACAGGTGCCACACAAACAAAATTTAAAGAAAGAGGGAGCAGAAGAGGGACAGGAGGGATACACCGAGGTTGCCTGGGACTCACCTCAATAGGAAGCTGATTAAACTGTGTCACTAGGCTATCAACAGCTGCAGCTATGCCAATAAGAGCAACAACCTTTTGTGGCCGAGCGATTGCAGCATGAAGCATGAGCCATCCACCGAGGCTGGATCCAACCAGGATCTAAAAATAAAAATACACACAGTTCTAAAGAGGAATTCTTCTCTTCTGTAGGGGTGTCAGTCATTTCACAGAATGTATATAGTCTTTCCCCTTATATCCACTGGCTCCCAGACTTTCAGTATTTGGCACAAAGTAAAATTAAAAGCGTGATTACTTTTTGTTAATGTATTAGGTCTATAATAGAAAGCAAACTAGACAAATAAAATTTGTAAAATGAAAAGTAAAGTGCTACTTACATTTTTTGAGAAAGTGAAAGTGATAGACCTGATTTACTGATTTGATATTGAAATATAAAAAGTGATTGTTAAACATTTAAAATGTTAAATATTCATATCTAAAGAAACAGCTCAAATATCATTAGTTATAGTCAACAAATATCGTAATTAAGAAGTTACCTGTGGTCCTACAGCTAACTCATCAATTACAGACAGAACATCTTTTCTCCATTTTCCCACTGTGCATTCTTCTAAGTTACCATCTGAGTTTCCAAGTCCTGAGTAATCAAACCTGGAAAAAGGGAAAATATTATCTACATTTAGATATCTATGTATTTGCTTCTCTCATTTTTATGGAAGATAGTACTTTAATCATTATGCCTAAAAAATATTACAGTGGTGAAGTCAGTATATATTTCAGCAAATCCTATTAGCTTAACCTTCAAATTATTTCCCACATCCACTCACTTTCTCACCTCCTCCACTGCTGCCAGCCTGGTCCAAGTCACTATTCTCTCTCTCTTGACTAATGCAACAGTCTCCTAATAAATCTGTTTCCATTTTTTACCCTCATAGTCTACTACCCACATAGCTGTCAGTGATCCTTTTAAAACAAAAATCATGTCTCTGCAAATCCTCCGAAGGCTTTGTATAAATCTTTAAGTAAAATCCCAAGTCCTTACCATCCTCTAGCCCCTAACTACCTCTCTGATCTCATTTCTTACTGTTCTCTCCTTCCCTACCGTATCCTCACTTTCCTTCTTGAAGTTAATGGAATACACCACCCATGTTCTTGCCTCAGAAGTTTTACAACAGCTTCTCCGTCCACATGGAATAGTCTACCTTCAGATATCCACCCATTGCTCTCTTGCTTCATTCAGGCTTTTGGCTCAAATGCTCCATCTCCAGAAGCCTCCTCTGGCCATTCAATCTAAGTTGTGCTGCTTTCGTCATCTTCTATTTCCTTACCCTGCTCTATTCTCTTCCTAGCAAATACTGCTACTTGACATGATATATGATGTTTGATTATTCGTTCGTGGTTTGTCTCCCACACTAGAATGAAAGACGCATATGGGCACAGATTTTGCTCACCACTGCTTTCCCTGTGCCTAGATCAGTCCCCTGCACATTACAGTACTTGGTATATATATATTTACTGAGTTAATGGAAGGAAAAGAGAAGTTCAGGATCAAGTTATCATCACTAGCCCGTCCACTTGGTTTTCTTCTCCTCCAACTTCCTAGTTCACTGGGCTCAAAGTCTGTCTGCTCTGTGAGCTTTACCTCTCTTTCATGGTCTCAATTCAATAAACCATGAAGTATCACACCACGCCTGCAGATTGCCCTAAACCCCAGTCCCAATTCCTGGGTAAGCCCGCTCCTAACTGAGCCTTTGCATGCTCTTCCACTGCCTAAAAAAGCCTCCCTTCCTATTCAAACTCCTAGTCATCCTTTGAGTCATGTTACCTACTTTGAGGAATTTTCGTTGACGTATAGTCTGTTTAGTACTAGTCACTTTCTTTTGTATGTACTCAATTAACACTTCTCATATTGTGTGTTGTAACCAAGTTTTAAATATTTGTCTCTCTCTGACTGGAATATCAATTCTTTAAGGGCAGACTGTCCTAATCAAATTTGTGTTTCCAGGGTACAGAACACTACCTGTCCTGCAGCATCCTCACTCACTCTCTCATTTCTTCTCACATTCATCCCTTTCTCTCCATTTGGGAGGACCAGCATCTTGCTGCAGATCTTTGTCACCTTAAACCCAGCCTATCACAGTGGCCTCCTTACTGTGTCTTTATGACTCTGTTCTCTCTCCAAATGGACCCACTTCATACCTGTCAGGCTTCTTCTGAAACATTATATTGATATGGCATTAACCTCATTGCTCCTTATGACATTCAAAAATTCAGAGCTTTAGACTTTTTTTTAGAACTTTATATTTTGATCATTTCAGATCTCGACCTTTTATCATTTCCTTTTATAAAATAGTGTTTTAGCCGAACTCATCAATTTGCTGTTCCTACAATAGACTGTTTTCTGTCTCTGTTTCATGCTTCATCCTTCACCTGGAATACTTTCTCTCATCATCTTCATTACTAATATCTTCTCTCTGAGCTTAGTCCAAATGAGCTTTTGTTGGAAAGGCTTCCCAGATAAGTTGGAAAAAACTCTCTACCTAATGAAACTTCTGTAGAATTCACTTTTATTAGTCACAATCATTTTATTATGCCTGCTCTGTAAGACAGTTAATGTTTGTATATCTGTCCCATTGTTTCCATGAGATTGTAAAGGTCCTGGAGGGGAAATACCATTATTTAATTTTTGTCTCTGCACTCTTCATAGTGGCTAGACATCACAGTGGCCAAATCCTATGCACTGAGTATTCTAATACATACTAAATGAATAGAAGTAGAACGTAAAAGTAAAAAGAATTATTTTATTCAAATCTAAAGCTTTCCTTTTTTTCTGATATTGAAAGCCTAGTGAAAACTAATAAATTTTAGTGTTTTTTAGTGGATATGTAAAAATACATGTGATATATAGTGTATACATATTTTCTCAGAGACAAGGAATTTATAAGCAATAAAGAAAGAAACTAAAATTTTCTTTAGGTATGAAGTGAAAAGGTTTTGGATCCTTGGGAAATAGTGTAATAAAGCAACTGCCAAAGTCTAAATTACAGTTATTATTTATCTTCAATCCAGGAGATACAGAGATAAGAGGGGAGAAAGACTCTGATTCTCCTTTAACCCCCGCAGTGGGCAATCGGACATCACTAGTTGCTGCACTGTCTACAGCTGCCTTCCAAATACATGGTAAAGATGCAAAACATACGGACAGAGCCCTCAAAAAGGAAAATATAAGCATTCAGTGACACTAATAGGTTACCAGTAAAAAATACAGTTCATTCTTGTGAACCCTAACCAAGAGACAAAGATAATTCAAAAATATTCATCAGTTTAAAACCTTTAAACACAATAACACAATTCTGTCCTAGCAGCCTCAGTACTCTGCGACCTATTCAGAAATCTAGAATTTAAAATCCTATTAGAAATAATCATGAGACAATACCAGTCCTAAAACCATGTGTCATACTCCTGAGCTCTGACTCAATCTTATTGTAGGCATGGTGACAGGATGTTAAGAAACCATTTCATATAGTCATACGTACTATTTCTTGTATATTTCCTCCTCCAGGATCTAAATTTCATGCCTCAAATCACAACAAAAGTAAACTGAGAAACTGGGGGTATAAATAAAAGATAAAATCTCTTAAAAACAAGCTAAAATGCAATCAATAGTTAATAGTGGTTATACTGCATTAAAGTTTGATAAAAGCAAATAAAAAGGCACTTGAACAAATTAAAAAATTATAATGAAGGGCTATACTTGAAAAAGGTTAATAAAGTTACGCTTAGGCTACATTTTAATGTAGTATCACTTAATATGTCTGTATACCTTTTGATTTCATCATGATTACTTAAAATACCTTTTAAAAGAAAATATATTTCATAGGCATCCAAAATGCAGAAAACCTCCCCTACATGTTTTGTAGGGAGATAGAAGCTGGTTATTGCTCTTACAGATTCAAATTCTTTTGGGGACAAACAATAAGAATGATGGCCATTTTTCTGATACTATCTTGTTATGCTCAGGGTAGTCCCCCTTCCTGAAGAGCTCTTCCTTCTGACCCAAATCCTAGTTTTCAGTGTTCCTTTATAAAGTTTAGTCTATCCATTTCAATCCCGTTTTCTCTCACCTTATAAAGTATCCTGCTCTTGACACAATCATATTCTGATGAACACTTTTGCCTGATTTCCCATATGTATTTTATCTTGTGTTCCTCAACCCTGATTAAAAGATCCTTAAGGGTAATGACCGTGTTTTATAATTCTTTGCATATTTCACAGCACCCAGTATAGTGCTAAAAAGTCTACTTGCAAAAGATACTCCAGTCTTCAGAGTAACACTTGGGTCACAACAGATTTTTATGAGTTCTGAGTATGAAAATGAAATAATTCAGTTAATTTGATAAAAGGAGTAAGATTAAATCCATATAATTGACATAATTTCGGTTAACACATTAAATAGATAAAAGTCTTATTTTTAAGTCTAAAAGTTTTAATTTTTATTTCTAATTACTTATTATTTTATTTCTAAAAGCTGTATTTTCTAGACCTATTGAATGAATGTTACTGAAACCCTTCTAAAAACTAGCTGAATAGAGTTTTAGGCTGTTAGTGCTAGAAAAGAATTCAGAAATTATCTTTAGTCCTCCTCCTTTTTTATGAAGAAAACAGGTCCAACATTTATTAACTGACTTATCTTGTCACACTTTTTGCTAGAATTAATTCTAGAGCCCATGTTTCTTGAATTCCAGGCCAGTGCTCTTTTTTACTAAACCATACTATCTCTTCTGGCAAATTAGGCACTAAATAAATGATAACAACATAAACAGGTTATTTTACTAAAATAATCATCAATAATAAAGATTAGGGAATATGAAATCAAGTTGTAATTAAACAATACATATCCTTATTTATACTTATACATATTCAGACTACAGAAGTGAGAGGAAAGAGGAAACTCAGTGGAAACATGAATTGTACAATACTAATTTCACAATACTTTTAAAGCACATACATTATTCTAAACTACATATTTTAAAAGTAAGGAAGTAAACAATGGTCAAATAAAAGTCTTTAAATCCTCAAAGGAAAACCCGCAATATAATATTGAAAGAAAGCCAACCTGTACACTGGTTTGTTGTCATGCTGGAATATTGTTTTTAAGGAGCTTAATTACCACTAGTTTCCTTTTCTGCCAGCATTGTCAGTGTGGCACAAAGACTTTAAAAAATCATCTTTCAAAGACTGCATTTTACAAAAGATGAAAGTTTACAGACCATTAAAATAAATTAATCTATAAAAATGCTGCCATTTGTTTCAATTGCTTAGAGCAGAATTTTCTACTGCCATGCTAAATAGTAGTAATATTTTCTCCAAAATGTGTTGTTCCTACCTTATACAGGCGTGACCTAGAGATTTGCAAAATTCCTCAATCGCCAATGCTTTTGTACCATTCATATTAGAAATATAGCCAGGGATGAAGATAATTCCTGGACTTTTGCCTTTTAGCCTCTTATAAGCCAGGTTTGGAAGGTCTGGTCGACTAAGGAAAGAGACTGATGACTTTTGTCTGCAAGCTAAACAAAGTACACAAAACATAACTATAGTTTGCAAATACAGTTCTTGGAAAACCATACATATTTTCAAACTTTAACTCATCAAACTGATGTCAGATACTATTTCCATCTAATAGAAAAAATAAATACAGACTTGAAGTATTAAAATCTTAAGTCTGTGCATGATACATTTAAAAATCATGTCAAAATCAGTACCTTTTTAGAGCAAGGTCCAGTCTTGATGCTTCTAAAATACACAATGAGGAGGAAATTTCAAGGCAACAAAAGAGAGATTGGGGCAAAAATGTCTTCCTGTTGCTATTACATTGTGTCTTAAATATTATCGATCAACATTCAGATTTACCTGCACTAGTTTTAGCCCTCTCTTGAGATTTCTGTCTTCTTTTAACTTCTTTTAATGTTTGAGGAGTTTCACATCCTCTACTTTTTGGTGGGGAGGGGGAGAAACAAGTTGGGTCTGCTCTTGGGAAAGTGCTTCAAGGGATGTGCTGTGCCCCTTTTATTGCTCCCTCTGCACCCATAAAATCATGGGCCATGGTCGTAGCTAATCATGCTTCTGTATCCACTGAAGTGGGTTCGGTGAGCAATTTCTTTACAAGTAAACATGTTCTCTTTATTCTAAGGTTTTTTGTTTGTTTTGGGGGGGCAATTAGGTTTGTTTGTTTTTGTTTATTTAACGGAGGTACTGGAGAACCCAGAACCTCATGCAATGCTAAGTACGGACCCTATCACTGAGCTATACCCGCCCCTCTTCACAAGTAACCTTGTATAAATATATGATTGTCTCATTTTTGGAAAAACTGTTCTACTTATTGCTTTGGTTTTTGTGAATGGTGCACACAAATCTTAGTGCAATTTAAGTACAAAGGCACAAATGGTAAACCTTAACAAGGATATTTCATTTCATTGTTTTAAAAGCTCTTTCCCTACCATAAAATCAATACTTGCTCTTAAAAAAAGTAGAAAGATATTTAAAAAATCAAAAAGTCATTTATAATCCCACCCTCCTCCCTCCAAAGAAATTAGATTTGTGTATTCCCTTACAGTCTTTTTCTGGACCAATGAAACCTCTTCTTTGTATTACATGAAACTTTTCTCCACTTTATTGTGGCTAATGAGAACTTCTCAGTCTCCTCCATGTGAGCCGATGAAGTTTTCCTAGTTTTGGATTTAAGAAGTTGATTTAAAAAAAAAAAACAACTGAATTGAAGGCCTTAAAGCTACCTCCCTTTTACATGTAAGCCTGTTTCAGAGTTTCAATGTATAGCGAAATATGCCAAATTTAAAACTTTTAGTGAAAAACAATGCTAGCAGAAGCCAGTTATGTTGGTTGGCAGGCTGTAGCAGCAAACATGTTCATTTTCCATTTCCTTAACTCCGCACTCAAAAACTCCTACCTATCCTCTTCTCCACATTACTTCCCAAGAATTTCTCCATGAACCAATTATAATTTATTTAATCTTGGTGAATTATAAGTGGTCAGGTTCTCAACACTATATTCATAAATGATCTTTGTACTGTAAGGATTAGCTTAAAGCCTGGGGCCTAAGCACTCAATAAATGATTACTGAATAGATGAAAGAGTATCATACTCTTATTAATGAAGTGACATACTACACTTTGCTAGAGGAACAGATATATAATAGCCTTTTGGTTGTGTACAATTAAATGTAAGTCAAACGGATTATGTTTAAAATTTTTAACTCAAAACAAAGGGTATTTGCTATGACAATTCCCATTCCAAGTACCATGCATATGACAGCTGTGTGGCAAGGGTGTGAACACAACAAAACCAAAAAATAAAAAGACACATTTCAGAAAGACGGACTGTTTATGCGGGGGTTGGGGGTAGAGGTGGGGTGAGACGCAGAAGAATTAAACACAAGATAAAATAGTCAGGTGCTCTAATTTTTGGTCCAAATTCTAATTTCCTTTGTAGTGTAATGATTATGCTTTTTACTGGGCTGGGATAATCGGGAAAAAAACCCCTAAAACCCTAGAAATTAGGATTGATGACAGCGTCTACACCTTTACAAAGAAAACGTTCATACTGTAAAATCCCTCAAGGGGGGGCAGTAGTCAAGATCTATACGCCCCTTAAAACCTGCAGAAAGAAAAAAAAAAGCAACTAACAGTCCAACGCATTAAATACACATCTAATTTTCCTTGTGTTGGCACTTTACGCAGGGGAGGCCAGGAGAGAGCAGGATCCTTCGACTGCAGAGTAACTCCATCAACCGCCCCGCTTGTCCAGGAGACCCCAGGGCCCGGCAGAGCTCTCCTCACAGCCTTCACAGAACTGTGGAAAGCGCCTAAAACTGGGGTACCGAGAACCTGAGAATAGCATTTCCGAATGTGGCGCCAAAAGCGAATGGGACACGAACTGACAGAACTAGGGATGTTCGAAAGAACACGTCCTACTCCAGACATTCGGACACTGACCTGGGAGCCACCATGGCGCCCGCTCGGGCTTCCGTGCAAGCAACGCGCCGAGACCACGGTGGACACCGAAGGAGACGGCCGGCCAGCCCCACCTGCGATAACGTTCCCAAGCCGCCACAGCAGCCTTGCCCAGCCTCGCCATCTTCCCAGCGGTCCTTTCGCCCCGCGCCGACCTACGGAAACGCGCAGAGCGCTCAGGAACCAAGGCTGCGCATGCGCCGCCGGCTGGAAGGCGGAACTTGGTAAACAGCGGCTGTACGATTTTCACCACCCAGAGGGCGCACATGCGCAGAGCGTCCTCGCTCTTCCCAGCCTTTCGCTCTTGGGCTGTTCGGCTGTGGAGGTTTTGACTATGACAGTTTGGAATGTTTTGAACGTCTCGGTAGGCTACATTCTCGGTGGGTAAACACTCCAGGATTGGAAGCGCGGAGAGCAACCCTATCCACTGTTCCAGGAAACCATCCCATCATCCCAAGGACACTAGGGAGTGGAAACATAAAATGCTAGGCTTGCTGCGTTACAATCGTTCTCATCCCTGACAGTTTTGACTGGTACCGGAAATGGTTCCAAGATTTGACCTGAAACCTGCTTGTGTAAACACTTGGAGTTGAATCGAACATTCGCCGCTCTTTCGCCCCATTTCAGTTTGTTTTTGTTCTAGCTATTTGTACGCCGGACTGCTGAACTATTGAATTCTGACCCCTGCTTCATACTGTATGCAAAAATAAATGCCAGTAGATAAAACGATCTCAACGAAAGAATAAAACTGAAAGGATTAAATACAGTTTAGGAGAAAAATTTATAGTTCAGGGATAGAAGTGACTTTTCTTAAGCAAGATTTGAAATCCCAAAATCATAAGGAATAAAAATGTATGCGAATTCAATTTTTGGCAAAAAAGTCACCTTGAGTCAAATGAGTCTATGAAAATTGCTTTTACAGCATAGATAACAGAACACTAATACTTTTGTTCAGTTAGAAATAAAAAAAATGTAATTCCAATAAAATTGGCCAGCAGCTGTGAATAGGCAGTTCATATATGTAAACATAGTGATCAACCTCAATAATTGAAAAGTGAATTTTTAAAAAAATGCCTTTTTCCTACCCATCAGATTGGCAGAGGTTAAAAAGCAACTATTGGCAAGGATGCTTGGAAACTGTCACTCATGTATGGTTGGTGGGAGGGTAAACTGCTAAACTCTTTGGACAAGTGATCTGACCACACCTATGACAATATAAAATATACAGCATTTTCAATACTCTTTGACCCAGTGGCTCCAATTAGTGCCTGTCCTGCAGAAAAAATATACTAGTTCATAAGGATGCATGTTATCTTCTATAGCATCATTTTTAAGACACAAACAGAAAAAAAAATGGAATGGCCAATTAAAAAGATGGTTGAATAAATTACAGTACAAGGATTTCTAGATTCTAGTTCTTAAATCCTTCAAGGCAATTTCTGGGGGCCTCAAGTATCAACAAATAAGGCCTTACCTAGTTTTTTTTTCTTTCTTTCTATTTAAAAGTTACTGTGGCTGGTTTAATACTTGGAGTTAAAGCCACTTTACTATCTTGGTCGTAAGTTTTGGAGCAATGACTGGTGCTAGAGTTAAAGGCAAAGGCTGGGTACAGTGAATCCAGCCACTCTGGAGTCTTGAGAACCTGTCCTATTAAAACACAGAGAAAGTTGGATAAATAAAAACTCCATGGATCTCTTAAGAGGTGTAATGCCAGAAACAGAGCAAGGACAGCTGCTTGATTTTAGCAGCTTTCTCCAAAACTTACTGAGCTATTTTGCCAGCTCACCATTAAGTCTGTTGAAGACTCCAAAGGAACTACATCACTAAGGTGATGCCCAACATACATCACTAAACCATCCTTTATCTTAATAATAAACACTTCTTCCTATGGTTTTGGATAATTTCAAGTATTCTCAGTCATTCCTGTTCCTATTCTCTCCCTTTATTTTTGCAGGTATTCTTACATTTTATAGGCAACAAAACAAACAAAAAGCTGACTTGTCCTCAGAGTGGGAAAGACACGGCACAAAAAAGCAGGGAAACTCATGGATTATTTTCTCTATCCACCTTCATCAGTGTAAGAAATCAGGAAAAACTGTGGCTAGTGTCAAGTGAAGATGCTTTTACTGACAGTCATGGGCTTGAAGTAGACAAATTTATTTCCTACTGTCAATATTGCTTTCATTAACAGGTTTGAAAGACATGTTGTTGAAGGCAGTTTTTCTGAAATCTGCTGCCTTAGTTCAGAAAGACAAATGATATCCCCACCAAGTAAAGCCCTAGAGCTTTAACTTCACACCAGCGTGATTTTTCGCCTGTCAGATGGAAGGACATGTAGACACAGTCCTTCAGTCCCCAGTAATAATTGCATCTGTGCAAAGGGACAATAAGATGTCAGATTTTTCAGGGGTTATTTCCTTTTGTTATCAACAGGAATGTGACCAGAGATGCTTCTGATTACTTCTGTTTATAAAGTAGAAGTCATAATGTTGGCACACAACAACCTTTATGTAAATTCTGTAATTGACTTTTGCTCATTACGCCATCCCCTGTCATGTTACCAATAGGTAACTTCCTGATGAGAGATGCGTTTATTTGCAAATGGGAAATCTGGTCAACATTTTAATCCAAACTCAACATATTTTAACACACATATTTAAAAGGTTTACTACATCATGCAAGATATAAAGTTGATTAGAGTATCTTTACAATCCTATGAAGAAAGTAAAGTACAGTTCAGAAAAGTTATATCTTTACATTAACCAATAAAATTTTAGCAAATATATTTCACTCTCTTAGATCATTACAGGGTTTGGGGGAATCTCTGAAAAAAAAACAGATGATAAAGATGTCTTCTGTGATTTTTGTCTTTTACTGTTCAAGTAAAATCATGTGTCATCCAGTTGCAAAATCTTATTATTGGCAACATGTATACAAACCACTGCAAATTAAAAAAAAAAAAACTGTACTCCGTCAGGCCTGACGATTTTACAGACACTTCTAATTTACTCATTTCACTTGTTACTAGTAAGTAACATCATTATTCTCTACCTCTATTTATTTGCTAAGTTTTAGGAGAGAGTACATTCATACTTACAAACACACAGCATGAAAAACCAGGATAAATGGCATTTAAGAACCATTACAAAAGAGACTTGCCTGAAGTCATTTCATTCAACAAAAATTAATTTAACTCTAAAAAAAGGCTAATCATAAGGAAAAACATAATAAAATAGTACATTACAGAGAACATTAAGTTGAACTTCATTTGCCTTTTAATGGAACTACAATACTTTTGTAAATAAGTATTTTAATTGGTCTGTTCTTTGGTGAAAACAGAGCTCTGATTTCATGGTTATGTCATCTGAGGCTGCAATTAACAATGTGTACTCCACAACAGAGAAATCAGACAATCTAAAGGAAATAGGCTACTGGTTGCCTTTATTCTCAGCACTGGAAATGGAGAACGTCTCAGCAAAATAAGCTCCTAAATATTCTCTTTATTTTAAATTGCCCAATGTGACAATGTCTAAGACCACTTCTTTTCCTAAAACACACGGCTTTTTGTCCTTTCTTCTTTTACAAAAAGTGGTTTGCTACGTATGTACAGTAACTTATGCTGTTGGCAACTCTTCAAAGTCAACTTCTTGGGCACTTGTTGGCATCAAAGTACTATTAAAAAATGTAGAGTAACACGAAATGCAGTTCATCACTTGAAACTACTACTGTTAGACAGAAGTCATGCCAAGTCTTTGGTTTTGGTGTAGTACTTAGAAATTAGGACAAAACTCCTCTTACAACATATTCCCCTTCAAGCCCTTTGCTTATATTTATAAAATAACCTTCAGCAAAATGCTCCTTAAAAAAAAAAGCCAGTTGATTACCAATAACGTCAATGCCAATGATTTGGGTGCTAAGACAATTTCATATTTCCAAGTACATACAGACATTTTGTAAACAATTTAGTTTATTTCACCAAAGTCAACAACTGATAAAAAATAGTTTGTAAGAAATGTTCCTACAAGTGATGCTATTTACCAAAATATTGTTTTCTTTCTCGTAGGTGCTTCAATTCTTTTGCTTTTTATGATCAAGCTTTGAATTATTTATGGTCAAGCTTTGAATTAAAAGCCCCTTCTTTCTCATTTATAAATGAAAACTTCCTGTGAATATGAAAGCAGTTCTGAGTATACACAGTTAAAGGGCTGGGTCTGTTGGGTCATTCCACCTGGGACTGAGTATGGCTTCATTCTTGTAAGAGATTATTGCAGTCTGCCCTGAAGTGGACTGTTGGGCCAGTTCACTACAACAAGAAGTGAGTGTAGCCTTCTGCCCCGGTAACTATAACATCCATCCAGATGCGCATGGCTTCTGGCGATGGGGCCACCATGTAGTAGATTCTGTCATGCGTCTTGACACTGAAGGTGAGTAACGGATTAGGACTCTAAAAATTAAAAAAGGAAAATAATGTAAAACATCTTGAAATGATACCATTAAATACAACACAGAGATACGTGAGGGCTTCTCCCTCATTAAAAGTTCCAATTTATAGAAATCTACGTAGCTATTACTTTTGCTCTAATACAACCATTCTCAAGATTGGCTATTTTTCTGGCCTTTCTGCACAAGAACTCTCACAAAGAGCTCCCCAATTTTCTTAGCAGCTATTTTGTAAAGCTCTAGCAGAGTACCTAGCTGCTAGTGGGTGCTCCATAAATAGCTCAATAAACTGTTCACCTTAGCTTTACTAAGACATTTCCTCATGATCCTTCTCATAGTAGCTCCTTCTTAGGACCCTAGTAAAGAGTTACTTGGCAGGGTCTTCTAAATCAATATATCCAGAATATTTCCTCATTTTGTCGTGACTTTTTTTTTTACAAAAAGATTAGCTGCACTAATTACTTGTATGTTTACTTTTTCAACACTATTCTGACCATATCTGTTATGTCAGAAAGACAAATCTAAATTGCTTAGAATTCAAAAAACATCTTCTCCCTAACTTAGTTATGCATTCACATTGTAGAAATCTAAAATTCAACATTTACCTTGTTAGCATTCTTGAGGTGATCATAATATACTTCTTCAATGGCTTGAAAGTATATTACTCCTTTTAATTTAGCTTCATGCTTGTCTGCAATGGTAAATGAACGTTAAAACAAATACTGTATCACCACTAATGGTCAGAAAAAATAATTTCATTACAATTATCATCATTAAAATATTTATCTAGTATTTAAAATATCTAAGATTAATTCAGATAATCGAGGTTATGCATTAGCCCCATCCTATACTGCAAAAAAAAAAAAAAAAAAAAGAAAGAAAGAAAGAAAAAAGGTTAGAATTATCGGGCCCAAATGAAAATGACTGAGTGACTTTGCTCAAGGCTTTTCACCAAATTAGCAGTCAGAATTTACCCAGAACTACTGAGTGTCAGGTTAGCACACGAAGTGTAAACACTACTGACATCAATACAAATGATTTCCCCACATTCTCCAAGACAGTAGTTGTAATGCAAGTATTAATATGTAGATCTGCTGTAGTGAAATTTGTAACGAGTGCATTTTTTGACTTTAAAATTATGTTCTGCTTATATTTCTTTCCTATCAAATCTCTTGCCTAGCATGCCTGATTTTTTATCTTGTTCCCAACAGAGCTTCACATCAATAATTTAATGTCCTTCCAGCGCAGTGTTTTCCAAACTGTTTCCAAAGATTTCGGACTTGCCATAAAGGCAAACAAAATGTAAAACAAAGCAAAAACAAACGACCAAACCACCCACCAAACAAACAGCATCACTCTGTGATGACTAATAAGAATAATAAGTTCTTGAAATATTTTATCATTTAAACTCTGCAGGGATCATAACGCATGCAAGTGTATCAAAGAATCTCCAAATCATGGGTGAGGATGCAGAGAAAGCGACTCTGCCATACCCTGTTGATGAAAATGCAAATAAGAAAGCCTCTTTTGGATGGCAATTGGGTAAAACATACACAATGAAAAATGCCCAAATCTTACACAGTAATTCTGCTTCCAAAACTGTATTGTGTGAGAGCTACTGAGGCATGTGCACGTGGATTTGTGTTTGTGATGGCATAAGGCTGCAAAAGGTCTGCTGCAGCTTTAATAGGGAACTGATTCAATTACAGACCAGCCTTACAACGGATTCCACACAACCACTGAAAAGACTGAGGTAAATCTACACGTACTCATTAGAGAAAGTCTTGAAATATTGTTATGTGACGAAAGGTAGAAACAGAGTGAATAATTTGGTCCCAACTGTATTGAAGAAGACAGAATACCTATTCGTACTGAAAAATATATGAAAGGAGCAGAGAAAATCTGAAAGGATATTTCAGGTCTATCAGTATTAGAGAAGGTCAGAACTTCTGTGATTGGAAAGAGACTCCTTTCATTATACAGACTTAGTTTATGTTGAAGTTTTTACTACAGTGAATGTCCTTTTCCCCCAATAACAATAATAAAAAGCTAGATTGAAAAATAACAGCCTTGAGGATTCAGTAGAAAATAAATCTGTTTAATTGCATTTAACTCAGCATTTCCTTAACTTATTTGAACATGGACCATATTTTTGTGTTTGTCTTTGCTCTTTCTGGGGAAACACTGTTTTAATTAATACCATGTTCTGCGGGTTTCCATCAGTTTCTGTGAAAGAGAAGGTCTGTGTATCTCTCAAACATTTGCTGGAAAAGATCTTTTAATAGTTCATGGGAAAACGATAATACTTTATTTTCTGGAAACAAGTGTGAAATAAAATCTGGAGGTAAAAGTAAACCTTGTCAGTGTTTCAAAGCAGGCAGAAAATTGAGCAATAGAACTTTTGTCTGTAGGGCACTTCATATATGAGAAAGAATCTGAAAAACACAGGCCTCCCAGCACACTGTGAACTCAGAGACAATAATACTATTGCAAATTGATGAGATAATGCTAACCATTCCGTCTCGGTAGTATTATCCTACCAATTTACCGACACACTTTCTATGCCTTAGTTTAGAGCTCTTCTGAAGTTACCCAGTTAATATTCGGGAGGCCAAGCACAGAGGCCGGGGCACGATCCACATGGAGACCAATGACTGTAGCTCTCAACACTCACATCTGCTGCCTTTCACACCTACCAGGGCCCTTCACCTTGCTGACAGGCTGAAGGGGCGTGGTGCCTGTGGGATCAAGT
Source organism: Vicugna pacos (assembly GCF_048564905.1). Lineage (NCBI taxonomy): Eukaryota > Metazoa > Chordata > Mammalia > Artiodactyla > Camelidae > Vicugna > Vicugna pacos. The sequence goes on from NC_132987.1 coordinate 74,375,660, forward strand.
CCAGCCTGAACCACCGTCTGTACAACCCTCCTGTTGGCTAGTCTCGCCCTGTGCTTGGTGGTGTTTGGGAAAGAGCAGGGGTGGGAAGGGCGGGAGCAAACAAAGCTGAGGATGGCTGTAAACAGAGCCACGTGAGCAGTGTCTGTTATATAACATGTTAATATTAACAAGCTGAGTTTAAATATAATTTTTGTCTGTTTTGTGTATTAGAGTTCTGAGTAATCATTCATATATCAAAAAGATTTTTATATTAAAAAAATTGAAAACCAGTCACCACGAAGTTTAAATCTGGAAAAACATATTTACTTGGGTCAGAAGGAGCACTGAACCTTTCGCCGGCTGACAGATGAAAAGTATGAAATGAGGTTCCCAGAGAAGAGGAGCAGACAAGAGTGAGGCTGTTTTGTCTGAGTTATTCTAAAATTTTATTTTTGGAAAATTCTGGGTGAGATTGTCTGTGGAGACTAGCACACAGCAGTTTTATTTACACATTTTGCAGACACTAAATTGGTGTTCCTAATTACATAGGCACCTTCTCTGTTGTATTAACTGAAGAGACTGTCTCTGGATTCTTTTTTTTATATCAAAGTGTATATGCATTTGTACTTTATTTTTTATTTTTAATTGACGTATAGTTGATTTACAATGTTGTATTAGTTTTTGGTGTGTAGCATAGTGATTCAAATATATATATACACACACACATATACATACATATATATACACACACACACACACACACATATACATATATATATATATATATACACACACATACACATACACACACATATACATATGTACATATTCTTTTTCATTACAGGCTACTACAAACTGTCTCTGGATTCTTACAAAACCCAAGGTCAGAAAGCCCAAGAGGCAACCTGTGAGGGTTATTAGACCACTTAACTCAGGCCACTCGCCCTTGTAGCAACTGGAACCCTGCCCAAGGAGCCCCTAACTGAACAGCAAGCACCCCCTACCCTCTCCTCACCCCCATTCTGGGACTCATCGCCAGTGTTTCCTTTCTTCCACGTGCTTCTTGGTTTCTCACACTTCTCTTCCTAAACATGCCCTGACCTCACACTACGATTAAATGACTGGGCTATCCTTTTTAATTTATTGTGCTGATACACTTAATGACAATTCTATACAATGCTCATCAATGCTGGCACTGTCACCCCAAGGCAGGGGCTCTCTGAAACCTGGCACGATACTGTTTACACAGCAGTTGGAAAGGAGCAAAACTATACTTGTGCTGATCACAGACATATTTCAGATGTGAGCTCAGAGTTAATAAGGGGCTTCTTAATAAGTATACCAGTTACACAAATATTCCTGTATTTATAGAAGATTCATCAGGGTATGGTTCTCATACTCCATCATTTGAAGAATCTAAAAATATTCCAGTCACTTAATACACACTTACTTACCCACTAGTTCACTGATGGGCTTCACTCTCTGGGCTTAAATGACCACTCTAGTTTATAAACTACAGCTGAATGACTGTCAGCCAAGCTGCTAATTGTGTGTGCCTTAAACAGGGCATATGCCATAAGAAAATAAATAGAAACCTTTTTTCCCCCTGGTCTTGTGGTTTAAAAGACAATATTTTGGGCTAAAAAAAAATTCCATTTAATATTTATTTGAAATTGAGCTTATTTCAGAACTAGAATAAACAAACTCATACTTTTAAAATAAGGTAGTTTTTGTCATTTCTAGAGAGGAAAATCATATCATGTGGGCCATATAATCTGGCTATAAAATAATACACATCTACCAAGCTAATACTGCCATTAATCCTATTACTTACCACTCTACTTATTGATACTGAATTTGACTGCCTTCATCCCTAAGCAGAGAGTGATTCAATTCCTCCTTTGGATATATCACTCAGACTTTTTATCACCCACCTGCATAGTAAGAGAAGGTGCGCTTGTTCCGATCAAACACAAACCAACGTTTCTTCCAAGTTTTAATTTTTCCACCCATTTTGATGAGGAATCCTCTGCAGGTCTTCTCTGTGATTGACACGTGATAGCAGGTATCAATATTGTGGCCAGCAGTCTCCACGTGGCTCCGCAAATCAAAGTCTTCCTTCCGGATGGGCAGATAGCGGGTCAAAGGTCGAGCCTGGAAAAGCACAAGCCCATCTCATCCACAGCTCGTCACTTGTTTTGTTTTAGGTCACAGATGTTTAGAAGTGAAAATGGACTGAAAAGCCTAGGTGTTAAATGCCCACGTGATAATCAGAACTTAAGATAAACACTGTCATTTGGAATCTGAAAAGTGGACAGCATTTTAAGAATGCTACAGGATAGGGGAAGAAAATGTGGATAAACTCAGGCCAACAGATTCTATTCCTTAAAATGGCCAGATGAGAAAAGGAAACATGCCATTTATTTTAGCTTTAAGAGAGGCACTTATCACTTAAAAGCACTGGGAAATGAAGCATGAAGTTATCTGGGCTGCTGCTCCCAGATGAGGGTAGAGTTTCCAGGAGCTCTCCCTGCCACAAGTTAACAGTAGTTCTCCTCAAATAACCTCACATGTGGCACAATTCACTGAACATTATTTAGTAAGTACAGCCCCCATCAGATCCCCAAGTATGTATGTACGTGGCAACCTGCATACACTGATAGAAACTGAAGGCAGAGACGTATGTTTTGAAAAGCAAAGCTGAAATAAGGGAAGAAGTGGAATCAAAGCTGTACCCAATGAGCTGTCCAGGACCAGACACGGAAGAGGCGTACAAAGATGTCTTTTGTTTTACTCTGGCTGGAGCAGGGGCTCACCTAACCTAGGCAGTACCTATCGCCACGGATAATATTTCTAAAATGGCCTTTTTATTTTATTGTTACGTTATCCCACCCCTTTGCCCTGGGGAAAAATATCGTAATCATATCTTGGAAACAAAACTTAGAATTAGAATTAAAACAGAACTTGTGCCTTTTGGTTTGGCCTCAGGTACCAAATGGGCACAGATGACCTTTACTGCAAATCAAAATCTGACAGAGGTTTGGCATAATGAGATAAAATGAGTAAGTTTTACTTTGTATTTTTCCTTTATTTTTCCTTTGATTCTACGGCACTTTGACTCTAGACAGATGTCATGGATTTACTGACACCTCAAAGCACAGAAAGTCTTAAGGAGAGTCTCTCTCTGCTGTACCGATCAAACTGCCAGCAACGGTAAGGAAAGGGGGCATTGGTACCTTTTACCTTTGAGTCTAGTAAACCCTGGTAATATGATTTGAATTTGAATTTGAAATTACATGGTTCTTAGCAAAGTTTTATCTCAGTTTCTCAGAGAACATACATTATGTTAGCAGTGCTAGTGACAAGAACAGAGATTCAAACTGGACGATGATTGAGATGGGAAGTTAAACAAAGTGGCTGGTCTTCCTGACTTTTGCTTGAGTCCAGGAGTCCTGTGCACATGTCCGTGGACTGGTGCAGCAAAGGGGACACATGTGACAACACAGTGATTAGAAGGAAAAAAAAAACCCAAAGCATGAATGCCACCTCCAAGAAACCAGGCTGGTAAAAGGATCCCGTTCTGGAGTGTTTGTTCCTGAAAGATGGCTTAATAGAATCTTTTCTCTCTCAGCTAAAACAAATACAACACCCAGCTTGGTCTGGGTGTTGTGTTTGCTTTCAGTAATGAATCTAGCCGCATTTTCAAAGCTGGTCAAAACACATTCTCCTTTTAAACATACACCCCAAAATGGGTAGAAGCAAAAATGCCCCTCCCATCAAAAGGTTCCACATAACTAAAGAAAAATGTCATTTTGTTAGTAGTTCCCAAGGAGTTTTGAAATAAACATACATTTTTTTGCCCACTAATGCACATCTTTCTCTCACCCATTCCATGTCAAGGGCTAATAGTCAGCACAGCCAGAGGCATCCTCAAAACACAGCATGGCCATCTTCTACAGAACAACCACCAGGGGGCAACCTACTCCAATCCATCCAGATTGACCTACCTGTGCCCTTTGTTTCTCCCTAATTTTTACTTCCTTTTCAATTAACTTCTGCCTCTGGCTAGTTTCTTCCTGCAGTCGTTTTTCCAGGAGTTCTCGGCGTCGTTTTTCTTCTTCCAGAGCTCGCTTCTTGGCTTCCATTTCGCGTTCCTAAATATCATTTTGCAGAACGATTTTTCAGACATACTGGCTACATACCTGAATGATTCCAACTAATATATACAGAAAAATAATTCTCACTAGACAATTCCTGGCTTTAAAGCCTAAGCTCTTACATTATAGAACCAAGATTAAAACACCCGTAATCACCTCTCACATAGCTCCCAAAGTCATCCAATGTAGAAATGCAGCCACTACCCTTAACTAACAATTGAATATTAAGTGAAAACCCAGCTGGTGACTATATTCAGTCATTTCATACTAATGACCACAACTCTCCCATTTTTAATTTTAAAAAGCCTCGCTAATTGTGACCCAACACTAGTCATGACATTTAGCCTTTCTTTTGATGGCTGTCTTGTTTTTCTTTTTCCAATGGAGGCACTAGGGATGGAACCCAGGACCTCGTGCACGCCAAGCAGGCGTGCTACCACTGAGCTACACCCGCCCCCACGATGGCCATCTTCTAACTGAAGGCCATGGGTCCTTCCAATTCCTGTTGTTGCTCTGTGGCTTCCTGGCTGAAGGCTGCAGAGGAAGCACACAGGGAAGTTAGAAGAGGAAAGGAGGTGCCCTTTTAGGCAGGATGCACAGGCATTTGGGGGGATTCCTAAGGAAGTTCAGTTGCTGGCCTGAAATACAGTCACAATGACATGGGATTTTAATATCCCAATAGTGTAGTTACTGCAGGCTGACAAGGCAGGGAGGACGCAAAGAGACACAACATTCCTCCTACCCCTTGGCAGGCCAAAAAGTGGCCACTGGAGGGAAGATACCACACAAAACACTCATTTCAGTTTCTGTCCACACTACATGTATTTCACACTATGAGAAATGGTAGTGCGGTAAAGAGCCTCAGACATCATCCCTCCAACCCCCTTACTTTACAGATGAGAAAATGAGGCCAAGAAAGGTTGAGTGACTCCTCCAAGATCACACTGCTTATCGAGGCCTGGGGGCAGTTCCCCAATGTCAAGTGCAGGGCATCCTGAACCACCACATCACCGGCCCCTGGCATACAGACATCAGGCCTACCCTGGATTCAAGCAGCCTGGTCTTCTCCGCATGAGCCTGCTTCAGAAGTCTCTCCATTTCTTCTATCCGGGCAATGTTCGAAGTGCTGGCACTGAAGAAAACACAAAAGCCTTTTAAGGATATAGCTTCTGACTGCTGTCTCTTCACACACACACTCACATTCACACACACACGGGTCCAGAAAGGTGTATGACAAAATCCAACACAATTTGAAAGATGTTACTTACAAGAATCACTGGTCTGAGGAGGCGAGTCAATTCAGCTCTGAAAACTGTAGGTGAATCTAACTTAACTCAGCTTAGGCAACAAAAATACAGGCGAGGGAAATAACACCAAGTAAAGTGCTTTACTCATGAATAAACAAAAGCCAAACTTTATAAAGTGTGTTCTCAAAACGTTTCCTCCAAAGCCTGAAAGTTTTTGGCCCAAGGGAGGCTTTCCCATTAGTTTAATTATTCAGAGATGCCAGACCCAACTAAATCACCACCAAAGTTCTATGTCGATGGCCCCTAAGTTTGGAAGTCACTTTATTTGGTTTGGGAACAGGAGTCACCAGCTGCTTTTTCATTGAATCTTTATGCATGTGGACATTTTATTTCCTGAACGGTGTTTTTTTTTTCTCTTCAAAATGGCAATATATGTTTTATCGCAAAACTAAAATATGCTCATTTTTAGTAATGCACAAAAACATAACACACAAAAATCAAAGTACCACTAATCTTATCTTTCAGACCTAACTTCTCAGCAGTTTTTCTGTATGTCTGTTTACACCTATGAAATTTACTTCAGAAAATGGGATGAGACTATAACCCTCCAATCTGCCCTTTTTACATTAAAAACGTAATTTGAGTACTTTCATGTCATTAAATATAAATATAAATGTCTATTAAATGGTGATTTAAAATGGCCAATTAAAAAATGACTTCTCCTACAGGTGCATGAGGAGGGTGGTGGCCAGTTTTGCCAGTTAAGCCCACTCACCATGCCAGTGAAGAAACTGCATTCAGGGATCCAAAGGCTTTAAGAGAAATGCATCTTGAGAAAGATGTCACATAGACAAGTGAAGGAAAAAGCCAAGGGGAGTGAGAGCTGCAAGAACAGTTAGGGCTACTAAAAGAGAAAGAGGAGAATTTGGAAATGCTGAGCACTAAACAAAATATTTTATATTTCACTTGTTTACATTTTATTTGACTATTTTGGAAAAAAAGGACCATAGCCTGGGTCAAAATTATTTATTCTGATGTTGCAGCCACAGAGAACCAATGTTGTTTCTTACACATGTACACTTGCCTAGTCACTTAAATATATGCTTTCTTTTCTAGACTCTCTTGGGTACAGAGAGGCTTTTGTCCCTGTATCCTCCATAGCACAGAGCCTGGCACATACAGGAGGGTTCATGTTTGCTATACCCATTCATATAAAAAATAATTCAAATAAAATGAATAAGATAATTGTTGTATAGTCAGTCTCCCAAAATCATATTGTTGATCACCTCAAACCTAGGGTATTTCAGACACAGGGCTAAGAGTTCTTCTAAAGAGATAAATGACCACAGTAACACAGGACATATGGTTTATCTTAAAATCAGTATTGTGCATGCAGATGTTTACAGCAGCTTTATTCATAAATGCCAAACCTGGAAGCAACCAAGATATCCTTTTGTAGGTAAATGGATAAATAAATTGTAGTACATCCAGACTATGGAATGTTATTCAGCACTAAAAAGAAATGAGCTATAAAGCCATGAAAAGACAGGAAAGAACCTTAAATGTATATTATTAAGTGAAAGAAGTCAATCTGGAAAGGCTAAATATTTTATGACTCCAATTATATGACATTCTGGAAAAGAAAAAACTATGGAGACAGTAAAAAGATTAGTGGTTGCCCATAGTTTGAAGTGAGGGGTGGGAAGGGAGAGATGGACGAGCAGACAGAGCACAGAGGATTCTTAGGGCAATGGAAATACTCTGTATGATACTATAATGATGGATACACCACATTATACATTTGTCCAAATCCGTAGACAGTACAACACCAAGAGTGAACTCTACATAAACTATGGACTTTAGGTGATAGTGATGTGCCAGTGTAGGTTCATTAATTGTAACAAATGTACCACTCTGGTGGGGGATGGTGATAATGGGGAGGCTATGCATGTGTGGGCACAGGGGGTATGTGGGAAATCTCTGTACCTTCAATTTTGCTGTGAACCTAAAACTGTTTAAAAAAATTAAGTTAAAAAAAAATCAGTACTGCCAGCCTCATTACAAAAAGCATCCGTCAAGGAGAGGGACAGCCTTAGTAACGCTGACTCCATAGAGGCTTAACAACTAGGCTGCACTCTGCAGGGTTATCTTGGGCCAATTTTTAGACAGGTGTTTTCTTCTGAGAAAGACATGGACAAGGCAATTTATTTCTCATACTTCCATGAGCTGTTGGGGGACGTACGAAAGGATAAGTTCTGTTCTCTTCAACCAGCAAGGATTAAGGGGAAAAAACTAATTTCTGTGCAGCAATTTGCATTTCCCTTTATTGAGACTACCTGACCTCATGGTTGGAAAGGGGACAAATTCCATCAGCTCAACTGAGAAAGCCTAAGACAACATGCAGGTCATTCAATAGCACAGGACACGTTTATGTTCTGTAGTGTCGTCTGTGACATCTCATATATACATATATGGCTTATGACTCCAATTAATTTAGAAATAAATAATTAGAGTTTCACTAAGTCTCAGGTCTTAAAAAACAATTAAAAAAACAAAACACTCACTGATACGCTAACTCCCATCTGCCCCTTGGTTCTTTCTATGACACCCCCATTATTCATCTAGCTTGTGCCTGAATGTTGTTACAAGAAACTCACTGTGCCTGTTCCTCCATTGTATGGACAGCATCGTTAGAATACTGATACTCACGCGGAATCAAAAATCTGTCTTCCAACAGCTTCCATTCACTGGCCTAAGTATGATGTTGAGGCCATAGGAAGCCAATCCAGATGAACTGGTTGGAAATAACTTGGTTAGAAATAAATATTTCAGTACATGTTTTTTCATATACGTGTTATTGGGGCATATCTGGGGCAAGTTTTCAAATATTTATCCATCTTTAAATATTTCTGTTCATGTTTTGAGAATTTTTCAGGGTGTTTTCTATTTATTTGATAATATTTCCAGTTAATTCTCTGCCAATTATACTCAATCTGCTTATTTGGCAATGCTTCCATAAATGTCTTAATTTTTTTCCCAAATGATCTGAATTTTCTGAAAACAGTTGATAGAAAGTACATGTCTACATTTCTTCATAACTTCATACCTTTTAAGCACCTGAAGTCACTTAAAAAATTATACCTTCTATACTTAAAAGCTACTTTGGTTATTTTGTTAAAAAACTTAATTTTTATCTATGGACACCTACTTACCTACTTGTTCTCTACACCTACACTTTTGCTACTGTTGATCTTAATATTTCCTTGACATGTAAACCACTTTTACTCGGCAAAACTTTTGCTGCTCTACGATGCTACGTTGCCACTATCTGATGCTTTTTGGGGAGTCAGAGTTGCACCTGCAGCGAAAAGTAAATGGGACTGCAACAGGAACTTAGGGAGAAGTCTAGGCTTGTCAATACCATGGCCTGTGAACAAAGGAAATGCCGTTTGGCTCGCACCTCCCGTGCAAAGCAAGAGCTGGAAGTCGCTGAAGATACACTGTGTGATGCATTCATTACCTGTAGCACAAGACACTCATAGTTACTTTCTCCAGCCCATCCAGATAACAAAAGGAGTAATGCTTCCTTCCATTGCTCCAACTTCTGACCTTCTTCAAAAGACAGGCACACATTTCTGATCACGTATGTGAGCGCTGATACTGAATCACTTGGCCATTAATGGTCTAAAGATAATTAGTTTTGCCTACCTTCTCTACTCAGCCAATGTTCTATTTTATCAACTGACGATTACTTTTTGATGTGACCAACTTTGGTAAAAACCATAGCCCTAAAGAAAAACAAAACTTCACTCAAGGGAAAAGAAATCTAAATAGCGGATTTAGTTTTCAGCGCTGGGTAATATCTTTCAGCAAAATCTGAATTGCCTTTTAGAATACTCACTTTAGAGGCAAAGGCAAAAACAGGAAAAGGAAGGAAAAAAGCAAACAAGAACAGTCATACAACAAATAAATAAATAAGGAAAATGTAAAGCCTGCAGCAAAACAAAATCCTCCATACAGTTGTAAACCTTCTCCCAGACTGCCTTCAGTGCACCAGTTTGCCACTGAATGAAGAGCCAGTGTCCCAGACCATCAATTTTCAACTCATCTTCTCAAGTACTTTTTCAGGCTACGCAAATCATTGCTCCTTATAAAACGTCTAATCTCTCTCTAGTCAGTAGACTATCTGGTCCCTTTGACAGTTAGCTGCCCTCCTCTGAAGTTCTCCGGCTTTCTGTATCTCTTCTGAAAGAATGCCCTAGAATAAAACGCAAACACTGGGTTTTGACTCCCTAGAAAGAATACAAATCTTTGCCTAAAAGGAAAAGATTAGAAGTACCTGAAACCCTGGTTGAAGTATCTCTTAAAACCAAGCTCAGCCCCGAATGCCCTCAACCCCATACCCAGTCCTGTCCCCATTCCACACACAAGCTGCTGGTAGGTAACAGTTTAAAGAGAGACCAACTTCCTCAGTATCTTCTCGGAGCACGACCACAAGGTCAGGGCTCAACAGCAGTGCTAATGATATCGTATTGTTGCAGGTGGGATTCAGAACACAACACTCTTGAGCTAATTCAGTCATGTTAGCAAAATGGAGACTTTAAGCAGAATTGACGTTCAGTTGCTGTTTTCTAAGACCCAAGACCTTTTTTCTTAGCTTTATGATTGCGTACAGTGTAAGTAATGATGCTGAAAAAGCAAAAACACTGTGTGACTCAAGTAACTTTCTGGTAGACACAAAAATGATGTCTCAACAAAAAGTGAAAGGCAAAGGTACCCACAACTCTGAGTAATTCTGTAGGTCTACCAGTAGCTCTTTGTGACCTAATAAACCACAAGACTAAGTTTGTGTTGCTAGAATTTCAGCATGGAATTACCTCTTTAAAACACGTATTATTTCAGGATATTTTAATACATAATTTTAAAAAATCTTAGAAAGAGGAAATTTTTTAGTTTTATTTCTTTCTACTTATCTTCAAAAAGTTCCCATTAAGAATGTGCTGTCCTAACACACATTCGAAACATTAGCTTCTTACTACCCACTTCCCTGATGTTTGTCACATTAATTCCCATCATAAAAATGGGTACAAGCTTATCTTAGGGCAGCATGAACGTTTTTTAGGTAAATGGTGGCACAGAAGAGAAATGCTTGTTTTTCTTCTTTCTCCCTTTTATTTAAACTAGACCTTTTACAGGCATCTTCCACTTTGGCTTCAATTTTTGGACATTCAGAGAATCTGTCGGCATGTTTCAAGTAATACTATTAGTAATTTCTGACCACGGTGATTGATTTTCTATGACTGCTAGTAGCACTGGGTCACGCGTGTGAAGAACTATGCAAAGTGATCGTGCTGGAATTTAATACTACATTGTAAGTCAATTATACTTCAATAAAAAAATAAATTGGGGGAAAGAAAGAAAATGACCACATGTAGCTACCTGCCAGGAAAGACCACTCTGCAATAATGCTGTCCTCTTAACAAGGCACATTCACTGGGGTCATTCTCATTTTCTATCTTTGGAAAACATTTAAAGAAAAAGTAAATGGGTAAGCAGATAAAAATAAGTTAAGATTTTGCTGGCCACTGTGCTTACTTAGTCTCTAGATCTAAACGTCTAACGTTTGGTAAAGCTAATTGAAGTGGTCCCTTTCTAGGCAATTTCCTGTACTCACTGCTGCAGTGGGTCTGGGGAGTGATCATTTAGAGGGACGTGTATTTACTTTTGATTTCTGGAGAGGTTGAAGAGGCGGGAGCAGATAATGGAGAGAGAAAACCACGATGATAGGAAAACATATAGAATGTACTCACTTATTAAAGATGGCTCAAAAATAGGAAAAAAAGGTCAAGCTATCAAGAGTTCACCACAGGGATACTATTATAAAATGTTCAAAATCATTTGGGAAGAGGGGAGAGTAGTCGGATGCTTTCAAAATAACAACTTTCCAAAGCGCAAAGTGCCTAAGAACCCGGAAGTCCCTCTGAGATCACTACCCTGGGAACGGGACGGCTGCGTGCTCTGCTCCCCTAACGTCAACTTTGTTCCTCCCGTCATCATTTTATAATAGTTGCTGGGCTGCTGACTTTCGTCTGCATCCTGTTATTCAAAAGTAGCAGGTCCATTCGGTCGGTTTACTGCCATTTGTGAGTAACCCCTCAAGGCCTCCGCGGCCGGCCCGCGGGCGGCTCTCAGACCCCTCGCGGGAGCAGCGCACGGCCCGGCCCGAGCGCTCGCAGTGCCGCCGGCGGTCTGACGCCCAACATGAAAACGGCTCCCTTTCGGGCGTTGTTGTCAAATGTAGCGAAACAGAGCAGAGGAGAAAATGGATTAGTCACATGGGATACAGAGAAACTACTTTCAAAGGCCACCATGATAGTCAACCTTCTTCTATATCGTAGACTCTTTATGCTCTGAAATTTGGGCTTGTACATATGCATTGTCCCAAACTGATGGCTTTACTTTTTGAAACCAGTAGGTGCTTTTCCAAACCAGAAACCTTTCCCAGGAATACATCTTACCTAGAGATATTGTCAGGTGAGCAGGCAGAGATGCTGGTCTCCATGCTATCAGAGCTGTCTAGGCTCAGCGTGTCAAAGGCCTGGTCCTTGTAGCTGTGATCTGGGTAGTGGAAACTGTTCAAGTAGACATTTGATTCGGATGCTGTGCGGTTGTAAAATTCAGAAGACTTCTGCCTTTGTCCCTCACTCATCTGTTGGTGATTATATCCTAAGGAAAGAGCCATAAATATGTTACTATGCCTCATTTTTCAGTCTTAGATCTTCTAAGACATAAGCCAGCAACCCAAAACATCTGCCTATGAAACTGGGGCCTTGGTCTAATTTGTTTTGAAGCCAAAAAGATCAAAGAGACAGCATCACGCTCAGTGCAAGCAAGAGTTTCCCAGAACTGGCCTTGTGAATGATGGTCTTTGTCAGCGGGTCACTTGACACTGCTGTGCCATTTCCACTTCTCAGTACAACCGAGGATAATATATCAGCACACACACACACCCAGAACATGATTAAAGGCCCCGAATCCTCTAGAAATAGCTGAGTTTAAGTGAATCAAGATGACTCCTCATGACAAGCAACACCAGGGTCTTAGGGAAGTCATTTCTTCAGTGGTGTTCCAACTTAAGGGCTACTCAATCTGGTCACAAAACAGAAGCTGGACCATCTAGGTATAGGATTTGAGAAACGCGCATGTCACTCCTATCATCACGAACACTTGTAGTCTGGTTAAGATTGCAAACTGCACATTTTTCTCATTCTTCCCCCCCCCCCAATTTGCCTTGTCTGCCAATTACCTTATGTAAGACATGCAGAGTCCATAACCCTTCCAATGGCTGTGGTCCTCCTAATTACCACATATATGGCTTTCTTTTTTTTCCACCTTAACCGTCAGCCTTTGGCTAGTTGGTGGTATCAACCATATGAAAATGTAGGGATCACATTAATAGGAGCAAAAGTACCATAAGTAAGAGGGGTTTTCCTTACCCTGTACCTGGTCAGCTGGCATGTCGGTCATTTGTGTTATTGCTATGGCTTGCTCTCTGGTAGCTGATTTTGGGCATCACACACTGAATTATTCTTCCTTTTGATTCTCTATTTATCATGTACTCAGGAATCAGGGATCATACTGATAAATAAATCCCTTGATTCATTAAAAAGATGTTTCTTTAGCCGGTACCATAGTTTGCAATCAAATCAAATCTGATCAAATTTCCTACTAGACTATTATTAAGAGCTTACAATTGGACCATCTGAATTTTCCGTTTTCTTGTGCTCAATCTACCTCTCAATGAGGCTTTTAATTAGTAATGAAATGGTCAAAAAGAAGGCCAGAGGGCAAAAGAAGACAAGTGATTCCAAACAACTTCCTCAGCTGTTGACTAATATTTCCATTTAAAAACAGAAGCCAAATCCATGATGCTTTAACAAAGCATTATAAACCAAAACTAAAACTGTAAGATGATTTTAGTTCCATGAGGAATTTGCATGCCGTTCGTATTTTGGAGTAGTTTTAGATTATCTACGTGAAAATGTTAGTACAGATTAAGGCACTTCTGGGAAAATAAGTTTCCTTAATATAAAATGTAATTATAAATGATAAACAAACACCCATACGCAAAAACTACATATCACTTTGCTCAGGAAACATGCAAAACGTGAAAGCACACCATGAGACTTCAGAGAGCATGTCATTAATTGCAATGATTAATGCATAAAGCATCACATGAAGCCAGTGCATTCATAAGCGTGGAGCATGTGCCTTTTTTTCCCCTTAAGAATGGCAAAATAATTCAATATTCAAATATTTACCTTTGATACTTGAACTTTTGGAATTACTAACTGCTCCTTTTAAATTGTTTCCAATTATTCATCATGGAAAAAGGGGGGACAAGAAAAACACACCAGAAATTATTTGAAAAGGTCATACACATATCTTTCCTTATGCTTTCCAAAAAGGCTTGTTGGCAAAGAAAACCTCACACTGGCACTAATGACATGAGAGACATGTCCTTGTTTTAGTATGAAAAACAAATCCCTAAAGGATAGCCCTATAATTAAAAACATGCAAGAATTATCTCCTGGGCAATGACATGTGCCAAACCTCCCTTCCCTTCAGTTTTTCACAATGAGGAAAAGTCAGTTCCTACAACACAACGAACACTTTCTGGAAAAGCAGAAAAGAGAGTGAATATATTTCTTCTTAAAACAACTGTATGCCCTGCTCCTCATATCTTCCAGGAATTTTTTTTGTCCCAAAAGTATCACAAAATAAGAAAATGAACTTACCACCTTCATGAGAAGTAGACAGTGAACTAAAACGGCACCAATGTTTTGGATGTGGGCACAAGGGACAGCCGTGTTACAATGTGTACCGTGCTAAGGACTGTGACCCTAAATCCCCTAGGTCACCTCCTCTGTGTTTCACTGTATTTCGCTGCTCTCAGTCTGAGGGAACCTTTCATCATTCCGGTGGTAGGAAGAACACCTTGCGTTTTCATGGCAACCTGAATGCAAAGTGCTGCTGCTAACAAGCAGCTTTCCCAAAGCAGGACTTTTGCTTCCTGTGGACCCAAGTGTGTGGGAACGTCCATCTTATGAGCTGCTCCCTTCCCCTTACCGGCAACACTCAACTGATCACGATGAACTCAGCTGTCACCTGGCTGAGCCTCCTCCCTCCTGAACAATCCCCCCCAAAAACAAGTTACTTCTGCAATTACAAACGAGGGCATGGGCCTCCTCCTTGGGACCCCAGAATTGCACCAGTGTGACTCATAAGAGCTGGCTTTAGGATCCAGGCTCTGTCCTGGCCCTTTAAAGAGACAGATATTTTCAACAAAAAAACCCTGCAGGAGAGCAGGATTCTGGGGGAGGGTTCCCTGGTAGGGGCCCAGGAAGAGCTGCTGGTGCAGTAAGGTAGCATCAGTACCGTTGTGAGCTGATTAAGCCTCCACTCAAGATAAGTTATCAGGGAGGGGGACATGTGTATCCTGTTCACCCCCATTTGCTTGGGATTCAGATGTCACAAAATTAAAGACTCACTGAATGTATTCACTTGTTCATCTGTAAATTCTAACCATGTTAGTGGCTAAATAAGGACATAGAATGCATCTAGTGTTTGGGGTGGGGCAAAGCAAGGGGGTTGGAAAAAAACCTGAGACTTTCTCAAATCCTTGAGACTGCTTGGTTTTTGTTTTTGTTTCAAAATTATGTAGCAAGAATAACATTCAGCAGTGGGACAGCAACTAAAAAGGAAAAAAGGCCTTGTAAATGTTCTAAATCCTTCCTATCCAGGCAGAAATGTCTGTCTGAATGCAGTATTTTATAGGCTTTATAAAGTGAGACCTGATAATATCTGAGGCTGGTCGCTAAGCACAGCACAAACATGGAACCCAAGCCAGTTCAACTCTCTTCACTGCCCTGGAAGAGCCAACAGATTGGCTGTGCAAAGCCCATTTGTCATTATTTTTCAAAATGCTCGTCTTTATGAATTCTAGCTAATTGGATCTGAAAAGTCCTTTGTGAGTTAACCATTGTGGGATACATAATCTCACCAGTATTTTCCAAGTGTGTGTTATAGACCTTCAAATGGTTATCTGGGTCTTAATACAGAAAATTAGATGACCAAATTATAATCTGGTTTGAGAGGATAAAATTAATGGGTACTTCCGACCATTTCTCACCTGCTGAGAAATTCATTCTTCCTACCCATAGTCCACAGCCGGAAGACGAAGGCGCAGGACAAGTCAGGAATGAGGAGGATGACAGTGGAAGGGAAAAAGATACAAGATCAGAAAGGATGACAAAGGGATAGGAAAACAGACACTTCTGCATGCAGTCGTTGATGGGGTCAGTCACAAGACCAGCTTGACGAGGTAAGACGTTCACAGTTTTAGATTAAATCTGAGTTTACAGAGAAGAACTCAAGAAGTTAAAACAACAAAAGTAAGCTTATGGAACATGCACACAGTCAAAAACGAGAAAACCTTTCGTACACATGGGTCAACTAGGAAACAGGGAGACTAAAGACAAGATTCTATCTATGAAACAGTTCTTTTTGCTGAGAGGACATTAACAGACAGTTTTTAAGAGCCAAGGTTTGCAACATGCCATTCAATTATTCGAAGCACAATCCATCAAACTTTACAAGTCAGTCCTGTAACATCCTCCGTCTCTATCACCCGGCCACGTAAGAAGCGTCTTATTTATTCCAGCCAGACATTTAGACTGCTCTTCACTCTCTGCTGAATCTTTCCTATAAAACTGGCTTAAATGGAATGAATAAGTTGGAGCCTCCTAAATCCTTCCATCCTCCCATGTAGCCTCCTTATTTACACCTGGCCTTTATAAAGGAGAAACATCCTGTTTGACACTTAGCCGACAAACATCACAAGGCCCGCTCTTTCTTCATCTAGATCCTGAGTCTTACAAAACAATGCTTCTGAAGCACTCGTGTTTCCTGCATGGTCTGACCTTGCAATAAAAAAACAAAACAAAGAGGGTCGTGCAGCTGCCCATGAATGAACGGCAGCTGCGCCCAGCATTGTGTTTCTAGCAAATGGGCAACAATTTTCCTCTATTGTGTAAAAGGGATAATCATTAGACTGAAAAATACACCATTGTACAGTTTTAAATCTGATCACTTCTTAAAGATGACTTGACAATGACCTTTCACTATTTGCTGGAAACAAAAACACCACACAGGGAGGTTGTCATACCTTTCTTGGACTTTCCTGCATTGAACAGAAGACAAAAGGACAAAGATTTCATTCATTCTAAAGCTTACAGAGGAATAGTTCACAAGTTGTACAAAAGCCAATAACCATTACAACTTTAAGAGCTGAGTTCCTGGGCTCTCTGCTTGAAACCTGCTCTCAGAGATCTTTGTCGGCAGGATCACGTTGTCAGTTCTACTAAAACAGTGCTGACGGAAGGAAGGCTGATACTTACACCATTGTCCTTGATGTGTCCATTACGAATAAGCAGCAAAAGAATAGTTCATTTCAGTTAATTGTGCAAGTCATAAAATGGTTAAGATTTATTTCACTTGAGTTAATGAAAATGTGCGAGGTCCAGTTTGTTTCAAAGCCATGAAATTTTACTTGGCGCTTGCTAGTTGAATGAAGCCAACACGTGCTAGTGAAACAATTCTAAATGAAATTATCATTCATCTTCCTTGGTCCTTGTGGGCCAGCTGTATGGGCCTGGTAGAAAATCCCACCAATTTGATGGTCTGTTTTAACTCAAAAAACTGCAGTTCCCAACTGCTCCTCCTCTGGGTGGGGGAGTCAAGGGTGGCAGGCTGGCCTCACAAGATATTTACATCACATCCCCTTGGATCAACACATACATGATGGTTCTCTGTTTACTGGGAAGCTGTCTCATCAGCACCACATGGAACGCTTTAAGAGGAACACCACTTAGAGCTGCAGCAGGGAAAGACTGAGGCTGCAGACCTCTCAGATGGATAAAAGACCTACCAGTGAAGAAGAGAGCACGAAAGCTAAGTCAAAGACAACAGATTTCCCAGAGGGTATGTCTGTCCCTAATGCGACCTAAGGAATTGTCTCAGTTTTTCTCCATGAACCTAACATGAGGATTTCTATTATTTAAGGGAAAAACAAATTAGAAAAATAGAGATCAAACATCCCTTCTATTTCACTACATCTCACAAGAATCCTCTTACATGATACTGTTAACAACTCGATTTTTACAAATCTATCCATTTGGTATAAAAGTCTAGTTTTTCTTACTCTCTACGGAAATGCTTTCAACATAAATATGGCATAGTGGCTAACCCAAACTTTGTTGCCTTCAGCCAGAGGGAAAATTTACTTAAAAAGAAGTTTATAAATATCACAGAAGAATGCCTTAACAGAAAACAGACTTGACCCACAAGTGAACAGTTATAAGTGAGAGCCAAAAAATAATCATTTGTTTATTATTTATAAACTATAAGATTTATTTTTAGCTTATTAAGAAATTATGAAAAAATAAAGGAGAAGTTCACTCAAGTGTATTTTATTCAAATGTTAACACTGTGAACCTCTCACACATTATAAACCACGTGTATGAATACCATGGCCTCTGTTAGCTCTTAAATCCCTTCTGGTGATGATGAAAGCCTCACTCAAGTGACATATATATTCCACTTATCCACACACATATACACATTGTATATACACACCATTAATTATACGTACACTAATAATTACACATTATTTCTCATGGTATCAGTGATTACTCCCTGGTGACATTAGTAAAGAGGCCGAGCAGTCCGAGCTGAATCCCAGCCTGCTTGGAGGGAAGGGTATGAATCCCACTAACGAATGTGCTGAGAGGCCACTGCTGGCATCCCCCTTCACATCCTGGGCAAACCTCCATCATTGCATTTACACAGTTTACTGAAATCGTATGTTTTGTGTCTCTCTTCCTCATGAGACTATAAGTATGTCAAGGGCAAGGATCATGTTATTTATGTGCATTCTTGCTATCTAGCACTGCGCTTGTTCAAAAGTCAGGGCCAATATAAGTTGACCTAAACTTTACTATGTTAACACAATAAATCGAATCCTCTCAATGAGAACCTCACCTCTGGAATTGCATTATAGCATTTTCTTCTAGTCCCACAAAGACTACTTGAAAAATGCAATGTACTATTACAAAGAAATAGACTATGCTGAGAGTCCAAAACTACCTGAAACCTAACATCCACATAGAATGAAAGCTCGGTCCACATTAAAAGCCCTCTGGGAAGTTTGTCCTGGGCCACTGGTGCTCTGTGTCAGCTCAGTGAGCCTTTAGCAGGGGTGAAACAGAGTGGCTCAGCCACAAACCAGGGCAGTGACTCAGTTAAGTGCCCTGGGAATCTCTTAGGACGTCAGCGGTCTCTTTTTAGTTTCTCCCAATCAAATACAAAGGTTAGTAACTCTCTAGGGGCCTTTCTTATCTGAGAATTCCATTGAATTTATTAAGTACAATGGGTATGTTTAAAATGTACCAGCCACATGTATATGTGGGAAAAGTCATCTTAGGACAATAAGGAGTATATATATATACACACACCCCTCCCCAAAGGGGATACATGAAGAGTAAAGTTGAGAACTGTGGTTGATTCCCTCTCTAATGACCCCCAACTCTGCTCCGACTCACTCTCCCTAAGGAACTCTAGTGCCTGACAAAGGACATGACACTCAGTTTAAAAGGTACATACATACCTCTGAGCATCCTCCGAGATTCTGAGTCTTTGGTCATGGTTGCCAGGGAGTGGGGGAGCACGCTCCCACAGCTGTTGCTTTGTCCCAGGGGCAGGTGGCCCTGTGAAAACCAGGGAAATAATTCAGGCAAACCGCAGGCCCAGTGGTCCTTCCGGACATGGTCACATCGCTGTTTCCACAGCTCCTATCTCGGTACAGAGGGCAGGGAAGGTAAGGCTCTGCATCCCGTGTGTTGATGTCCCTCCCCAGGAGCTCCACGGCAGTTTCAACATCACAGCCATTCCTCCAGTGGCAGCAATTCCCAGACTGAAGACAGATGGGGGAAACACTGTCCAAAACCACCTTAGAGAACAACTCAAAGTCCTTCATGCATGAGGAGCAGAGGGCAGATGCAGGGTCAAGAACGCATGCACGTCATGCACAAGGACAGAAAAGATCTACACTCGTTACAAGGGCACCAATTTCCATCCACTCCTAGTTATCAAGTGGACTGACAACTGGAGAAACCTATTAATTACTCCTGTGGTTTTAGCAATCTTTTAAAATAGCAAAATCCTTAGTGTAAAATATACCTGGAATGCAAATTTATAAAATAGATGGAAACAAAGTTACTCTGATTAAGGGCAAGGGAAGGATCCCAGAGTCTGTCCCACTCAGGACCTCCTTCTCAGTTTCCCTTCCCCTCTTCCTGCAATGACCCCTGGGCAAGTTAGCAGAACAGAAGTGAAGGCGACTCAGGCATCACACCTCAAGGGTTCACATTCTTGCGTCAGTGCCACCAGCTGAGGGCACGGGGGCCAGCCACGTGGCTTCTCTCCACCTGGGTTTACCCACGTGCACAATGGGGATGATGATAATTAGTACTTTCACTGCATAGTGCTGTTGGGTTTTAAAATAAAACAATCCACATAAAAGGCTTGGCCCAGTGTCAGGCTCAAAGAAATAACTCAGTAAGTATTTGCTGCTATTATTCCTGGGATCCAGCGCTTATATCCCCCAATTTCCAGATCTGGGATGCAGCTATGGGAGTGTGTCACGGAAGTGAATGCTACTCACCACTCGTGTGGTGGTGTGAGGAAACGCCCTGGACCAGGTAGGTGCTTTGGTACCAGAGTGTATATTTCAAATGTCCTCTGAATGGGTAGGAAATGCAATTTAATTACGATGTCTGCCCAATAAGCAAACTTACTGGTTCATTATTTAGCATTTTCTTTAAGGGCCTTTGCACATCAGTCAACAAGAGGACAAATGGACTCAGTGAAGGTGAAGCCCGTGGTTCTCCCCATGTCCTACCTTCGGGGCGGTGCTCCTCCCCATAGTAGCACTGCTGAAATGTGGGGATATGGAAGGGGTGCTTTTCTTTCGAGGCAAAGTGTCACTCAGATAGAGGCCTTCTTGATGCTGTTTTTTCCTTTCTTCCAGACTTCTAAAGTGCTTTAAATGCAAATGTAAAGCAGAATAGCACAGCTTGACTAACTGAAACAGGTCACTGAGGAAATTAGGAAGTATGCATTTACAAGGAAGCTTTGGAATTTTAACACAAAATTAAAAAAAATTATTCAGCTTATACTTGTGTTCACTAAGAGACCTGGGCTAGCATTTGGTGAGATACATGGATACTGGAGGAATCTACTACTGAACCTAGAAAACCTTTTTGTAAAAATCCACCTGTCCCTTTCACAGTAGTGCCTGCTGTCTTGGGGCCTCAGGACAACTTACAAATTATTATGATGGTTGCCATGTGGATGGCGGAACAGCCAGTGGACAAAGCAAGTAAGCAATTTCTCCCCTTGTCTGTCTGGACAGTGCTGTGTGATGGCACAGATCCCAGTGTGAGGAGAACACGAAAAGGGAGAAGAAAGAAGACGGAGAGAAAGAGTAAACAGGGAAGTTGCTTTAAAGTTGGAATCATATCTCAATCACATAAACACACTCCAATCCCCATAATGTTTCCATGTAAGGCATCCTTCTCGATTTAAAAAAGATCCTGGCCAAGGAGCCCCTATTGCAATCCCTCGCACTGAAAAATCCTCCTGTTGATGATTTCATTTTTTTTTTCTTCAGATTCCTAAGGCAAAATTTTGGCCAACTTGAAACTTCTCCAAAGTTTTCTTGGCCTCCCCCAAAAATGTCTTTGATAGAAAAGTTACTTCCTAACTACAGATTCTTTCAGTTTGACCACTTTTATACCAAACACAGGCTTTTGAAATATGTCACAATGTGTTCAAATCTGAGTTATCAACTTTACTATCAATCTTCAAACATGCCAATCATGAAGAATATCTGCACTTTAACTTTACAATGATCTATTTATACCTGATATTTATGAACCTAAGAGTTGTGAGGAGATCAGTCTTTTAACAGAAGGTAACAGATAGTGAGGGTTCCTGCAGGAAAGGTAAGGGCTGGGCATAGCAAGCCAGGGGGCGCCTACTTTGCGGGGGCTAATGACTGATCCCTGGGGCCAAATTCACATATGGATTTGATGATACTTGAAAGGAGTCTTAAAACAGATTTTTTCTGAATAGCCACACGTGAGTATGCACTGAATGCACTAGAAGGAGGGCAGGTTTGGAATAATAAATTATTTACTTCAAAATGTTAAAACAGTTAAAAACCTGTTATTCTCTGGACCACATGCCCTGCTTGTGGTCGGACCCTGGACAAGCTACTTACCAACGCTGAGCCTCACTCAGTTCCCTAAACATCAATATGGAGATATTTCATACATCACGGGATTGTTGGAAGGAAGAAATGAGACACTGGCAAAATGTTTTGCAAATTTTGACTCGTAGCAGAGGAATGCTGTCTATTACTATGGCTTCAATAATGTATAAGGAAAATATTTTGTGTTGATACAGCAACTTTTTACACTGTGGACATTATGGAAATAATTATTATTTTGAAGAATACCCGAGGCAAGTTGCAATATTTTGGTTGAATGGGATCTGAAGCATGAGGATGTGAAGCTAGATCAAACATGCCAAACGCCAGGAGGGGACAATCAAAGTCTCAAACTTTCTAACAATCCCCACACTCTTAGGACATAATAAAAAATGTCCTTAGAAAAAAAAAAAAGGAGTATGCACCTTGTTTTTTTAAAAACTACCTTTGGAAAAGTTGAAGAAGAGATTTCCCATAAGTAACTCTGTTGTGGAGATAACATTCCCACACTCTGACCGCCAGCTCCTAATTACCTGCTGCTCCTGCTGCTGCTGCCTCCTGTGTTTCTTAGCTGGTAGAGGAGGAGGTGTGTCATTTAAAGGGGAAGGATCGACAGATGTAGCCACGACTTCAGGCCAAGAGGCTGATGGAGGTTGAGTGATAGGATGAGGAGAAAGGGTGGAAGGAAACATAAATCCAGAACAGACAGGTGATCTTTGCTTTATAGGAGAAAGAAAAAGTATATATGTGTCCATATGAAATGAAAGATTAAGATAAAGAAATGAAATTGATAATATGATTGTTCTGTTTTCTTAAATGTTACCCACGAAGTCATAAATGATGGGCAGTATCTTTCAATTTAGCCTCTTGTTAAAATCCTACACTGTGAGCAACTTGAATCAGTACGAGGTGTTTTAATTTACTATCAACTGCCCCTGCCCACATGTTTTAAGGCAGCATAGCATTAAACAAACAAACAAAAAATCCATACTGCAAAACAAAACAGAAGATAAGATCAAACTGGAAAGGTGATTCAAACCAACAATTTTAGAAAGGCTTTGCGGTCTAAGAAAACTAGGTTGGGCTAAAGTGCTAATATGTAGTTTCTTTTCTGAGCTTACTTCTCCTGGTGCTGCACACTCTGTACCAAGTTTCCTGGTTTCCAGGATCATTGGTAGAGCACTACCCCCGAATTGGTCTGTTTCTCAAACTCAGCATCACCCTGGCCCTCTGGTCAACCAGACATGTCCTTGTCTCCCACACCCTCGTTTTCAGGTAACCGTGGGTTAATTTCTGACATGAGAAAAGCAGTGAACAAATGAAATGGCATGCCAACACACCTCTTTATTTTGTGGCTGGCTGACCAGCACAGCTGTGGTAGGCCCAGTGGCAACAGCGTCAGCGTCAGCAGGGAACTGAGTGGAAGGAGAGAGATTCGTGGAATTGCCACATGGCTCATTAATTTCATTTACAATGATATAGCCCTAAAAGGAGGAATGCAGAAGTTAAACACAAGGAAAGCAAGAGCTGAGGCATGCGAGAGTATTAATGGTCCCAGTACAATGGAGTTAGCTCAGAGCGGCACAGCCTGGTCTCTGTGGTATTATCAAATGTTTCATTAAGGCAATCATGAGCAATTAAAATGGATTTATGGTGCTTAATCTTGAAAATGACATTTCAAACACTAAAAGTAAAATTTCAGGTGAAATCAAAATGACTCTATTGTAAATAGCTTTGATTTAAAAATATCCATCAGTATCAGCATTCATTCCGTTGACTGAATAAGGTTGTTACTACACAGCATTTACAACAATCGCAGGCAAAATAAATCCAAGATATAAAATCGACAATGCAATCACTCTCTAATTCAAGAGGCTTTTCCACAAATCTTTATTCCTAGATTCTCCCCTCTACTGCTCCCTGACAAATCAGAGAGTGAAGAAATGTACACTACTGGTTCTTGGGTTTTGCACTAAGATATTTATAAAGCATGAATTTATTTGCCATGGAATCTAGCTTTTAGGCATCTCAACAAAATGAAAATTAAAAGGCCACTGTCCTCTTGTGAGTATTTCTACATCCAGCTAATTCTCTTCATCTCTCTTCATTTGTTTGAATCCAGGCCACCAGCATCTCTGGCCTATACTATCTCCATCACCGCCATACTGGTTTCCCGGCATCTCCTTCTTAAAATCCACAGAGCAGCCCAGAGTGATATTTAACAAATGGACCTCAGATAATGTCACCTTCCTGCTTAAAACCACTCAGTAGCTTCCCATCTACATAAAATAAACCATATTTCTTTAACATGACTCGCAAGACCCGGCCCCTGCCCACCTCGCTAACATAACCTTATTCCACCACAGTCCATTCACAACCACTCTTTATTTACTGAATCTGCCGGATCTGTGGTCTAAATAATGGAAAGAAACTATGAAACCTATGAAACCGAACAGTCTAATAAAGCTTTTGCAGAAATATTTCACGAAGTACTTCTGAGGCACACATTAGTTACAACTATTATGTGATGAGCATTTACTTCACTTACCTACACACACACACACACACAGTGTATCTGCATTAGACACAAAGATAATCCCTGAGATCCTCAAAGCATAAATAATGAAAGGCAGGAAGACCATCAAAGCACTGAGTGCTTTCATAAGTCATTTCTGTTAGTGTTTTTCCTAGTCAGTGAATCACATAAAACTGAGGTGCATCTCCTGACTTCTAAGGTGGTACAAGTGGACATATAAAATCATAGCTTACCTCTTTCAGAGTACTGGGGTTGACAGGAAACCCTTTCCCCCCTGAAAGGCTGGAGTACTTCTTTTCCAAAGTACAAAGATTTTCCTTTTCCTGAAGGAACACAAAACCTATTAAGCTGAGTCAACCTTGCATTTCCCTGACGACTACTGACTAAATATTTTACCATGTGACTTACTGACCCTTCACATATCTTCTTTTGTGAAGTGTTTGTATTCAAGTCTTTTGTCTGATTTTTAAAAAATTTATTTATTGGTTGTTTATCTATTATTATTCATTTGTAGTCGTTTCTCATATATTCTGGATACAAGTCCTTTGTCATTTCCTCTTTAAGAAATCCTTGCTTACCCCAAGGCCAAGAAGATGCACTTGCACACTATATTTTTTAGAAAATTTATCATTTTAATTTTTATGTTTAGATCCAAAATCTGTCTTGAATTAATTTATATGTGTGGTGTGAGGATGAACGGTGTTGAGGTTCACTTTTTTCCATGTTTACCCACTTGATCCAGCACCAAGTGTTGGACTTTCCTTTCCCTATTGGATTATCTTGGAGCCTCTGTCAAAAATCAGTAAACAGTACATGTAGGGGTCTCTTTCTGGACTCTGTTCATTTCCTCTGATCTATATGTCTATTTGTACACCAGCACCACACCATCTTAAACACTACAACTTTAGAGTAAAACTTGAAGTCAAATAGTATAAATCCTGCAACTTTATTCTTCTTGCTCAAATTTGTTTTGGCTGTTTGATGCCTTTTACATTTTCACGTACAGTCTATTCTCATTATTTGCAGTAGCCATGTTGCCACGAACACTGAACTAGTGAATCCTGAACCACTGTTTCAAGGGGAAATACAGGGCTGGGTTCCTGTGGGCTTATAGTCACAGTATTTTCATCAATTGAGCAACACATAACTTTGTTTTATGTGTGTTTCTGTTTAAAGACATCTTATTAACATAAAGTTGGTTCATTAACATTCAACTCATAGCCAACAGCACTATAATTCAAGCCTGAATGAAGCTTTTCTAACACCTGTATATTCTCCATAAGGCACATCAGGCCTTCCTGCTCTTAGGAACACCAGACAGTACTTTTGTAGAAGGCTTGTGAGCCATTTTAAATAGCAAAATCACTAACAAAAAACACAAAAAATGTGAAAACATGGCACTAAACCATCCACAAACAGAACACTTGTTTACAGAGCATTGCCCTGTTCAGCCTAAGCTGGTAACATGCATGTCCATCAAGTGACTCAAAATATTCACTGCTCTGTGCATGTCCATCAGTGACTGCATGACAAGTATTAACCTTATTTTAAGGTTACAAATAAACTTTAGTGAACAGGTGGACTCACAAATATGGACTCCACGAATAATGAAGAATGACTGTAAATTTCAGCGTCAGCTTGTCAATTTCTTCAAAAACGTCTATTAGGATTTTTACTGGAATAGAGATCATCTGTAGGTCAACTTGTGGTAATAAAAATCTTAAGACTTACGAACCACAATTTTTACAGCAGAATCATATTTTATATATTTTAATGAGGACATAGTATTCCTATTGTGTTCACCTATTTAAAAAAATTCATCATTGGAGACTTTTTCCCTTTTTACTAAATTTCAAAACCTTCTGAAATCCTGTGTTACACTATCTAATTTGAGTTGTGCCTTTGAATCTTGTGAGCAAAAGGTGATGGGGAGGCTAATGGCACCAGAGTTCACCCCCAGAGCTGAGCACAGGGCTGGAAAATACAGCTCCAATGGGAGATTTCTAGGTGCTGAAGAAGCAGGAGGAGGGGAGCTGTCAGGGGTCCCATGTGGGCTACAGAGGCACCCCAAGTGAACTCATCATTCTATATGAAGGACCAATCTCCTCTCTGTTCTCAACCCAAAAATGGCTAAGTAGTTACACTGGGAACGCTCCAACTACACTTCTAGGCGGGACCATGGGACAGCCTCATCCTTCATCCATCATTCTAGATTTGATCTTTCTCCTGCACTCCACTCTGGGCCGATCGCATATTTTCATGATCCCAAGTGTCACATTCCAGGTATTGATCGTGGGTAAGGCTCAGTCCTGAGACTAGCCCCATCAATTTTAATTTTTGTTGTCTTACTCCTGAAATTAGACCAGGGACTACATCAGAAAATTGGGCTGCAGGTTAGGCAAAGCCACTTTAGGTGCTGGACAGAAGGGGACATAGTCTGTTTAATGAGAATGATCTTGCCATGTACATGGGGTTTCTACTTTGCCAATTAAGCCAAGCTAAATCCAATGTGGCGTTCTCCGAGAAGACCCATATGCCGATAATTGGAGTTCAAAATTCCAGAGCAACTGAGCCAAAATGTTTGACAGCAGTAAAAAGAGCAGAATGCATTTTGCCTATTCAACAAAAAAATGAGGTTTTTTAAAGAAGAAAATCAGAAGACAAACAGATTTTCCATAGTTTAGATTTTCACATTATGGAAGAAGAATGAAGAAAACATCTTTGCTTATTTTCTGGATTATAGTTAACCATTCACAGAGCATCAGCTTATTAATGCTCTTACTCATTATTATTTGGAGGATTAAATAAAAATGTATATAGACAATCCTTCCTTAAATTAGAGCTCACTATTCTTTTTTTTTTAACATTTTTTATTGATTTATAATCATTTTACAATGTTGTGTCAAATTCGAGTGTTCAGCACAATTTTTCAGTCATTCATGGACATATACACACTCATTGTCACATTTTTTTCTCTGTGATTTATCATAACATTTTGTGTATATTTCCCTGTGCTATACAGTGTAATCTTGTTTATCTATTCTACAATTTTGAAATCCCAGTCTATCCCTTCCCACCCTCTACCCCCCTGGTAACCACAAGTCTGTATTCTCTGTCCATGAGTCTTTAGATTCCACATATGAGCGATCTCATATGGTATTTTTCTTTCTCTTTCTGGCTTACTTCACTTAGAATGACATTCTCTAGGAGCATCCATGTTGCTGCAAATGGCTAGAGCTCACTATTCTTTATTAAACGGCACTTGCCTTGATGGAGGCAACTTTCCCTGAGTTGGAGCCCATGTGTCACTGCAACCAGCACCGAAAAGGGAATACTTACCCTCTGCAGCATCATTAGCAGATTATTCTTTTCTTTCACAAAATGATCTTGTTCTCTCTGAGCCTGCTGGACAATGTGATTGGCTTGCTTTTTCAATGCAGAAATTTTTTCCTGGAGGAAAAAAGATGGCCATAGAAAGATGTA
This sequence comes from Vicugna pacos, assembly GCF_048564905.1. Lineage (NCBI taxonomy): Eukaryota > Metazoa > Chordata > Mammalia > Artiodactyla > Camelidae > Vicugna > Vicugna pacos. The sequence goes on from NC_132987.1 coordinate 74,403,452, forward strand.
CATTAGACATGCAAAGTTTTGTCAGACTGCCCTAGAAAAGGGAGGAAAAGTGTTTACAACTAGAAGAGCAGTGATCACATTTCCCTGATGGTGGCTAGGCAGTGATTACTACCCAGAGACAGTGAGGCAGTTTCTTTGAACTGCCAAGTTCAAGGCTTTTCTCTACCTAAGGTTAAGTGATTTAAAATCTATTTCAAGAACCCAGAAGTCAACAGGAAGTCTAGTTTTAGAATATAAATGAATTTTTGACATCATCTTGGGAGATGCCTCATGGGAAAAAAAACAATGGAATTTCTTATTTAAACTGAAAGTTAAAGTCACTTTCTCCATCTTCGTTTCCCTAGTTTTATCAGTTGAGTACAGAGCACTGGGGTGTGATTCTAAATTCTGGAACAAGAGCTGAATTTTGGGCTGGGTATCTAGGTGCTAAGGGTTGGGTGGAAGCAGTAATCTGCACGGCATTCCACGAGGCTATTTCTAGTAGTAACCAACTATCGGCAGGCTTTGAGAACTACTGAGCAACGGAAACAGAGACATTCCAAAACAGACTGCGCATAGAATTATTCTAAGTTTAGTTACCATGACTGCAAAGGTAAGTAATTTAAAACATATATCTAGATTTCCAATTTTCTCTACCTTGGTTTTCACATAAAAGAAAAAATTAGGTATTATTCATAAGTGCATCTACAGCATTAAGTAACAGTGACTGTAACACGTCTCAGTTTACCTAGTTTGCAGAACCACTCACACAGATGGCAGGCTCCGTAAGCTGCCAAATGTGGCATGTGATCAAACACACAAAGGTATTCAGGTAAAACAGATAACAGACAGAAGGACACACACTATCACTATATAAACAATCGTTATTGTCACGTAGTGAGGGGTGTAGCTTGACTTTGTCGTTGAAAGACACCTGGCAAAAGTACCTTTCTAGTAACAATGTTCCGCTGATACTCAGCCACTTCACGCAGGAGCTGTTGGGTCAGGTTCTCCTTTTCCTCATCTAGACGGCTCTCGCGCTCAAGCTGCTGGAATTCCAGGTCTTCAAAGTGTTTGCTTTCGACATCCAACAGATCGGCATCCTTTGGAGAAAAGGGAATGAAAACAAGACACGCCAGAATGGCTGCAGCCTTCTTAATGTGAAGAAAAAATTATTAAAAGCAAAAAGTCCCAAAGTATCTTTCCAGTTACAACACTGACCAGGGTTAGAACATGATAATCCTCCCTTTGTAGTTAAACCCAAAGCAGTGACTTAGAATGAAATAAGGGACTGGGGTGGTGGGGGTTGGGGGGAACAACATTCATTTCACTGTTGGTTTTAGTTCGTTCTTTGGATGTCGGAATTCCTGCTTTAAATCTACCAGGTGGCTTTAAAATGGATTAAGAAGTATAAAATATTATAAGACCAAGGGTGTGACATAGTCTCTTGAATAAGTTTCTACTTTCCACAATTTTTCAAATGAAATGAGACTTTAGTATAGAGATTAAATTCAAGATTCCAAAGTTGTTGACTATTTAAAAAAAAAAGGTTCAAAAGGTGGCATACGTAACAGCTCAGAGGTCTCTGAGAGGGAGACATGTACCCCAAATGGCATACAACACAATCCACTGGGATGTGAGGGAGAAATATTAGATCTTCTTTATATTTATTTTTAGTTATTCTCTTCTTTTACAATTTCTCAATAAATGTTCTCTAATGTACATACAAGTAGAGTAGTATATGTACATTACTTAAAAATGAATATATACTTTTGAGTTGGTATGCAACATGTATTAGTTATAATATAATATGATCTATGTGTGTGTATATATATATATATATATATATATAGGCATGCATGCTCAAATAATTCTATTGAAGGGAAAAGTCATCAAAAACATTTGAAGATTGGAGTTCTTAAACTGGGCTTCCATGAATCCCTTAAAATTGTTGACCCATCTATTTACTAGAAAGAGTAGAACCACAGTGTTCATCAGGCACAAAAAGTGACTCAAAAGGTTAAGCCCTGCTATTTGAGGAACAATCTTCAGGACACTTAAGAACAAACAGAAATCATGAAAGTCAGATGGTCGACAATAGGTCTTCTCCAGCCCATGAGATATCTGAAGGCAGGAATGAATCTGTATCTGTGCAGAGTGGTGCATGTTGCATAAATTATTCTCCAATCTACTTAAAAAATAAAAAACACCTCCTTATTTTGGGAGCTTTTTTCAGAGCTATAAATGAGGTATGTATAGAAGATTTTTTAAAAAATCTAACTTGTAAATAATTGATGACCAAAAAGAAAAAGGCAGCTGGGCTATATGGCTCTCAGCTCTACGAAGGTAAAAGTGTCAGGGAATTTTTTTTTCAATCAACACATTAAATAAATGGATAAAGAAATACATGATAAATTGGATCTAAATAAGTGGGTAAAGAAATAATGATAAATTAGAGCTCTATCTTTAAACACATCACTCCCTCCCCTAGTTTTTCATGTAAGTGATACAGTGAGTCTTTTAATCAAATGGAATATAGTTCTGTCTTCTGGAATGAATTTTATTCTGGGGATGATTCACAGGACTATTGGCTACCATGAAATTACAACCAACACTATAGCAACAAGATTATTATGTCAATACAGTGGATTCTCAAGCTTAAGAAAATTTGAAAAACATATTTAGCATTTCTTAACACTTCTTTACATTTTAATTAGCCAAACGGAAAGTGGTCTTGGTTTGAAGTCACTGGGTGACATTTCAAGTTTATCAGATATTTCATGCTTATAACTCTAGTGTTATGTCTTGAAACAAAATATCTGTAGTCTTAAAACATCAGATATATTCATTCACAAAGGCCTCCGTACTCAAGTTTTTCAGGTCTTTCAATTTAGCTTGGTTTGTGGCTAAAGGTTATTAAGCTAAAAATTTTAATAAGCATTTTTTTTTTTTTTTTTTTAGTTTATAAAGAACCTTCAGCCAAAGTGGGCATGTGGCTCACAATATATACACCATGCTAGTCAGTCACTTACTCTACATCTGGGTGATATGCAACATGTGTTACTTTAACCACATGAAGGTCACAAGAGTCACTAAATTATTTGTAGTAAATATTTAAACCACTGCATGAAAATAATAACACACTAGGCAGGAAAGTTGAAAATTAAAGCTAAACTCAGCACTCAGATTCTTCTGGTGTAATCATCTGATCAAGTTATCTAAACCATTAAAACATGTGCATATAAACTTACACTGTGAAAGAAAAAGGAAGGGAAAAGACTTTTACAAGACTTTAGATAAGAACAAGAATTCAAGAGATGGAATTTGGGGACAGGAGTAGTTTAATTGAGCATGGAATAATATATACAGGAAGCTCAAAGTCAAGTATATGACTAGTTGAATAAAAATTTTAATTAAACTTCTCCACTAAAAGAACATTACAAATCTCTAGTGGCTGGTAAGTTCAAAGGCCAGGCGTGAAAAGAAATAAAACAGCTGCACTAAAGGAAATTCAACAGAAGTCCTTTTCTTTTTCCAATAACTTTTTTGATAATGTATACGGCAGGAGTTCAATGCCCAGTTTTATGTTTTCTTTGCCTGGTAGAGGGATAGAAGAGATGTGGTATGGCCAGGAAACCTGATTACCAGTAATAATCTCACGACAGCTCAAGGCCAACTTCGAAAGCAAATTTAAACGGGGCTTAGGGCTTGTTACTGTTTCTCCATCTTATGCATTACATCAAACACTTCACTTGCATACTTTTGGAATTTGGAAAAATACAATGGAAATCATCAAGTACAACCTTCTCATTGTATACATGAGGATGCTGAGGGCCATAGAGGTTGAATGACTTGTCGATTAAAAACAAACTAATTGTAGAGCCAGTAAGAAAAAAAAAGTCTCCTGTGCCTATTGGCCATTTGTATGTCTTCATTGGAGAATTGCTTGTTTAGGTCTTCTGCCCATTTTTGGATTGGGTTATTTGTTTTTTTCTTATTAAGTTGTATGAGCTGTTTATATATTCTGGAAATTAAGCCCTTGTCATTCTCATATTTTGCTAATATTTCTCCCATTCTGTAGGTTGTCTTTTTGTTTTGCTTATGGTTTCCTCTGCTGTGCAAAAGCTTATAAGTTTAATTAGATCCCATTTGTTTATTTTTGCATTTTTTTATACTGAACAAAATTTTTAAAAAATCAGGAAACCAAAATCAACCATTCAGCTGAATAAATATCAAAACACAAAAAACTATCCTAGCCAGGAGCCTCCTAGCAAATGAAAGGCTCATTTATCTCTAGTTTTTTTTTTTTTTCCTCCCCCACACTTCTTGTATTCCAGAGAATGATTCGGTTGGTGAGCTCACTATCAACTACATTAAGCCACAGGCCATGAAATCAACATCAGATGAAAACTGTATTCTGCCTACAGAACAATGATTCAGGGGTAAGAAGCCCAGTCATAAATCCATAGTGTAATAGGCACAAAATCATTCTACAATTTCAGCTTAAGTATTTGGGACAACATACAGTGAAAGAAAATTATTTCCTTCCTATTCATCTATTTTCTGTTTTGTCTAACTTGCCACCTAATGAAGTTAGCTGTAATAAAATCAACTTTATTGAATCTTGCTTACATGCCTTGGGGAAAGCTTTGTAATGGAGTGCTATTCTGGAGAGTTTGAAGTCCTAAGGGAAATGGGTTGTGATAACACAGGAAGTTCCTAGTATGAATGGACTTCTCATGAAATAAATGAACTTTTTACTGATTAAGACAAGGGACTGGTGAAGAGTTATTTTGGTCATCATCCATCTCTGGAAAACAAGAATTAGTAGCTCTCTTAATATCAGATGAACAGAAGCTGCCACAAGCCATTTTTCTCTTCTAAGAAAAGGGTTTTATGATAAGAATTTTGCACTCTGCTTGGAAAGGAAGAGGAAAGAGTCTTTGCCTTCAATTAGTGGAACAGGCTGTCTGCAACATTTCCTTTCCTCATTTGTAGTCAAAATCCTTGGAATGTATACAAATTTACAAGTTTTTCTAACAGAATCTAGATTAAGCAAACAGTAATTATTTATATCAGCCTGACTTCAGGTTATTAATAGAATCTACCAAATTTTTTTGAAGCAGTATTTGTAAATAATAGTAGCAATAACTGGGTAACTAAAGGAAGGCAGAACAAAGTACATAATCACGGTTCTGACCCCAAATAAAGTATTATGGTGACTGCGTAAAATCTTCAGTAATAAAGAAAGCTGGAAAAGAGTAAACAAATACAAAAATGTTTCCCAATCTCTTTTGTGAACTGGCATAAATGCACAAAAAAGTACAAACTAAAAATAATTTTACAAATACTATTCTTTTCCCAATCATTTTTATCACAAGATTTCCAGAGAACTGTGACACTGAGGGTCAGGAAATTTGATGATCTTACAGCAAATTGAGTTGTAATATAATGAGTAAAGGGGAAGAAACATTTTTGAAGCTTTGATTCAATACTGTAAAAACTACAGATATTCAAACTGTTATGCTGTAGTTTAACCTGTCTGTACTGGGTACTTTTTATGAAGGTGATTTCAACCTGTGTAATACACTGAAAAGTTTCACCTGTAATTTTTCATAACCTAGTGACACTCAGAGGTTGCAAACATTTTTGTATGCAAGGACATCATACACATTTTCAAGGCTGTGCTCTTTTAACTGATCTTGTCCAAGCTGCCCATTTCCAAGAAGGTACAGGCGTAGTAACATGAATGAACTAGTCTTCTTTGCTACTCACACGGAATCGTAAACTGTTAGTCACTTAGTACTAATCACGTGACTCCTCTAGAGGTCCCAGACTGTTAATGACTGTCTCCCCAGAGTCACGTCTATTTGGGCCGCTGTTTAGAGCAAAGAACTCAGCTGTCAAGAGGCTATGAAATATTAAGTGGCCTTACGGGTGTTTGCAAAACTCTCCACCTAGGAAGTCTTGTTTTCAGAAGATAAGTAGCGAGGTTGTGTTCAACACGGCCAGCATAAAAGACTGAAGAATAACCTGACGAAGTTCACCTAGAATGTCTATGTGGCACTAAGGTTTAAAGAATTACAAAGCTTGTATGAGAACATGTTGAAATGCTCTGCATCTTGGGTCTTGTTTGACTACTGTGATCAAGCTAATGAGTTTAATGTTACTAAGAAAGAAAAAGAAAAACAAAATGATGAGCAGTGGTGGGGAGCAAATCAGAGAACAGAAAAATCTGTGGATGGGAGTATAAAATCAAGCTAAGAAAAATACATTTGAGGTCAAACAGTACTCACGATGCAGCAGAGAAGGCAGGGAAAGATGTCAGCTGTTTTTAAAACAGCTACAATCTTGACGGTTACGTGTCCATAATAGCTCTCTTTTGTTACAAAGAAAGACCCCAGAAATGTTTCTGCATTGTTAATGAGGTGAAGGATTCCAACAAGGAATTTTTAAACTGATTGGTACAGAATAATATATACTGTCAGCATGCAGATTTCTATTTAAAACGCATCTAATGACCAGAATTTATGCAAATTTATGCTGTGTGAAGTAGAAAGTCATAGGTAAGCGGAACTTAATTGAAAAAAATAAAAATAACAAACAACTAGCACATTCCTGTTTGCTACTGACCCTCTTCAGTTGTTGTTGTAACTGTTCCCTCATGGACTCAGGACAATTGTCCAGCTGGGTCTTCTGCTCGGAGTAAAGCTCCTGAAGCCTCTCTAGTTTTTCCCTTTCAGCATCAAGCTTTACCTTCTCCTGAATTTCAGAAATCAGAAAATAGAAGAATAGAAATTACCTTCACACCCCAAGCAGGCGTTAGCGAACATTTCCCAAGGATAACACAAATAAGCAAACACACGCAAACTCCAGACATCCTATGACTGCAGAAACATATCTTGTTAGTGACTCGGATTAGGGGGTATCAGTGGCCGTAAAGACGAGGGGCCCCAGTTTTGCGTTCTCCAAACCCGGTCCACTCATCAGGTATTGGTGACGACCCTCGTCCTTCCTTCTTCCCTTCCTTCCTGCCAGCACATTACAAAAGCAAGGGGAGCAATGGGAATGTTGGTCCATGGTCAACAAAGAACAAAAGAAATGCCAACTGAATTCCTGAGATAGCCCTGCAAAGAGTCACTTGGCAGAGAACCAGACAAAGAGAAGCAGGCATTTACCTTGAGGACTGTCAGAGTCCAGTTTGCTGAAGGCATGTGTTAAGCAAGCTTTGGAAATCATTGAAATTTTGTTCTCAGGTCAGAGGCACATTAGGTGCCCAACTGATACACGGGTCATCTGGAACAATTTTAGCTATCTGGCAAAATTCAGAGCTTAAGCAATTGGAGAATCAGAGCGTAAGGAGAGCACCTAATTCAGAGGTAAAGGTCTAGTAAAAATGAGAGACTGACAAAGCAGCACGAGGAAGATGAGCGAGACGCAGATACACCAAGAGCGTGATGTTTCCTGTGGAGACGAGGACGCCCCCTACAGTGATTGAAACATGGGGTCTGGGAGAAGGAAAGGTGAACACCCAGGAGTCAGAGATAGAAGAGAAAGGAGATGATAACACTAAATTCCTCTCAAGTCACACACTCCAAAGTGACCCTGGACGTTCTCCAAATCCTGTAATCCAACATTACACGCTCTTACAAGGCCACCTCGTACACTGAGGAACAAACTTCAGTCTGTTTAGTGCCAGTTTTCCCACCTTATGTCCCCTCTATGATACTCTGAACCCCTGAAGTCAATCTTAGACCCAACTGTCTCCCTGTGTGACATTCTCAGCCTAAACCAAAGCACTATGTGAAGCACCACCATCGTCTGACCCTCAGCAAGCAAAACACCACCTCATGACTTTCCTTATGTTCACTATTGATTTGGTAGGAATAAAACTGGCTTCTAAGCATATCACAGAGGATTTTTTTTAAAGGATGAAGCTTTGAAATAATCCCATAAATTTATACTTACTATTATTTCCTCATCCAAATGGCCATGATTTCCTGTGTAAACATATCTTTAGAGTCTTTATAAATGATGTTACGGTTTAAGTTTGAAACTACACGACATCAATACTTACATCAGTTCACTTGAGTCTCCGTTGGTGGCTTACATTTTAAAATTTCAAGGGCATTTTAGAAATGTCTATTTTGCTGCAGACATGCCTTTTTACTCTCAAAATGATTAAACCCAAAAGTCATGAAACTGAGAATCCTACTTCACCTATCCATCGAAAAGTGATTCTACAACCTAAACGCTAGCAGGCCGCAGAGAAAGCCGCCTCAGTCTTCAGTGGGCAGGGTGCTCCCTGTGCTCAGCTGCTGCGTAGGAGGGAGAGAAGTGACGCGTCACTCACACAATGAAGGATTCTCTGTGTTACCGCACAGGAAAACTGAAGCTACTGGGGCCGGCTAGATTGTCTTTAGCTTCAGAATTAATACTTTTTTTCCCCTTTAATAAAGCCAGCAGTACAGAATACCTGTTTTCTGTTGGCTAAGAAGCATGGTAGTGCCGTTGTGTGCAGATCAAAGACTGCCCTACTACAGAGCAGAAGAATTTTATCCCCAAAGAGTTCTATTTCTATATCGTCGGATTTTGCAGCCATTCTCATTCCAAACAGAAATTTAAACAAAGAAGAAGACTATTCATTCCAATTACACAGCAAATGTGCAAAGCCCTAAAATGTAAAGTTATCTTTGACAGAAAATACTGAAACGGTATTTAATAAGGTAGAAAGGCACTGGCCTAAAACACGGGTCTCCAATCTGAAGAAATAACCAAACTATTCCTCTGATGTTGCAATTTTTTAATTGCTAATAACAAGCGCAAATAAACAGCTGATAAAATATACCTTATGTTTACATATTGCCTTCCTTCTGAGGTGCTCAAGACGTTTCGCAATTCCAGACAAGGGGGCGGTTAGAAGAATTACGCAAGCAGGCACCATCAGAACCTTCTGCAGCTTCCCCGTGGTTTATCTGTAACGCTGTGACCACTACCTGGGTCTCAGGGCAAAAGCTCAGTGGGGCCAAGGCGAGGGCAAAGGAAGTAAAGGGAAGGATGAAAGAAGCACTGGTGGCAGATGGGCTGGCCATAAATCACAGGGGACCACAGGGGTGATATCACTCCCAGAAGAGCCAAAAGCAGACCAACTCTGAGCCAGAATGAAATCAATATACCTTTCTTCTATTTACTGCCCAGGAAGTTTTCAAAGGAAAACTAGCTTTAGGCAGGCAGTTAATTAGAGCTGAAAGTATCACCTTCTACAGAGAGTTGGACAAGTTAGATGGCTTTCCAGGGTTCAGGGATTCTAATTCCTTACAAGTAAAATATTAACACCAGGTGTTATTCTCTTCCCCTAGAATTAAATTGGGAAAGTCACCTATTCTAACTACAATAGGCACAGTGATATTTTCCAAACATCAGAATGGGACATTTTTTTCCTTAGGATTCATAAATCTCTTTTCAGGAAACAAATGAATTAAAAGACATTTTTAATATATTTAACAAATTGAATTTCGTTGGAAAAAATAGTATTATAAGGAACTGGACCACTCCAGGAAGATCCAGATGTACAGGGGGGCGTTTATAAAACAAAGACCAGAACCTGACTTCCCTCAGACGTGGCTGCCTCCAGCCTCCTCAAATTGATTTGTCCTCTCTTGATATACTGGGAAGATCCAGCTGGTTCCCAAATTCATTGCCAGATTCTGCCTATTTTGCATATATAAGACTGAAATTCCTAAGTGTGTAGAGGGCCAAAGCTAAATTATTCACTAGCAAACGAAAGTGGAAAGCAGTATATAAAATCTGGCCTACATCTGCTTCCACAGTATGCTTTTCATTCACTCAATCAATCAATCTTTAAAAGAGGACTAGAGACAGAGAAAAGAGGTAACTTGATCCCTGTCCTCATGGGGTACAGTCTGTTTAGCTCTCTGCTGCTCAGCCCTGACCGCACCTTAGAATGAGCTGGCTGAGCTTTTAAATGTACCATTTCCCAGGCTTCCATTTAGAAATCCAGGGGTGTAAGGCTAGGGAACAAGCACTTTAAAAATCCTTCCAGGTTTTCTCATATGTAACCAGGTTAAAAAAAAAAAAAACCCAGTGATTTAGCCACCTAGGATGATGTGCAAGGCAAAGTAAAATTAACTATAATTTGACTTTGCTAATGAAGACACAGGACCATTAATTTAGGATCTATCAAAACTTGTTCCGAAAACATGTGGCCTTAGCACCTTTCCTTCGTAGTATAAAGGTCCTCTCTTAGAAGTAGCACCTCAGTTGTAAAATTTTTACATTCAGAATAAATGCCTCAAGTAAACAAACAAAAAAAGAACTGTGAGATTCCAATATCCAATATGCATTCAGAGAGGAACACGCATCTCAAGTTCAGATGTAAAATGACTCTTTTCTAATCATGTAAGTCATCAAGGGTGGTTATAAACTTACCCTAAATAATCTGAATGCGTACACAAGAATTGCCAATAATCTTGAATGAATTTGATAACCTAAGGCTTATCATAGGACAACTTACTTTGCTAGATCTATGGTTAGAGACAATAACAAATATTCTCTAAGTTCTCTTCTTGAATAAAGGAATTGAAATTTAACTTGGTGGATCTATTTGAATTCCACTGCTAGACAGGAAATTTTTGAATACCAATAAAAATACTTTGACCATATCCAACTAATACTTAATAAGCAGATGGTTCAATGTTGCCCTGAAAAGATGCCTTTATGACTTGTAAAGTTGCCAGATAAATTAAACACCCAGTTAAATTTGAATTTAAGATGAACAACAAATGATTTTTTAAATATAAGTATGTCCCAGATAATAGATGGGGCATAATTACACCAAAAATTATTCTCTTTATTTGAAATTTAATTTCTACCAGCATCTATGTATTTTTCCCTAAATCTGGCAGCTCTATTAGCTTGACAAAGATTTTCTTAAAAATTAAGATCCATCTTTGTAATTTCCAAACTGTTTAGCACAGAAACCAGAACACACAGCTCAGGCCATGTTTAATGAAACACTGGATCAAGACTGGAATTGATGCAGTCATGTGCTACAATTCATAGCACCTAAGCCATCATTTCTAAGGTCAGCCCATCCACAGTCCTCTCCATACAACCTGAGAATCCCTTTCCTTTCAGTTCCTAAGCCCCGTAGGATAGTTTGGGAGGCAGGCATCCTCAGAGGTTCAAGATTGGGCAATTGTTTTAAAGCCAAAATCACTTTCTTGAAATTCTTAAGACCAGATATGTCCTGTTTCAGAATAGTCTGCATTTGATAGAGGTAACACAGTTCATGCAGCATACACTGTCAGGCATTTCAAGGTCTGGGGCAGTTCCCTGTGACCAAACATGCTTCTATTTCTGCAGCTATTTATGAATATTCACGCCAAGTGTGAATATCACTCCAAGTCAAGTTTTGCAAACAATTAAGTTTTGGCGCCACTCTTACAAAAAATTTTTTTCCCCACGAAACTTTTCAGAATTGCAGAGGGAAGATTATGGACCTGTGTCCACAGACGGAGATTGTTGAGAACTCATTCTCTGCCTGCCTCTAAAGAAGCACATTCTTGTATTTCTTTCCTGGGATATTTTTTCCTTTGGCTTTGACATTTTAACTACATAATTGATGGACACCTAGTGTAGAAAACATTGGAAAATCAGAACACTAAGGCTTTATGCAATCAAACAACCAACCACCAGAAAAAATAACCGTAATCTGGAATTCTGTTGATTTAATCCCTAAATCCCAGGATATATTTCCACTTCCTCTAATCAGGGGAGCTAACTTTGAAATGTAAGAAAGAGGCACGGGAAGGGATGGGTCCCTTCTAAACACTGCCTGTGACTTGGCAAATGCTCTGCACTCAAAAGGCATTAACACTTTGCTGAGGAATTCTGGGCAGACTCTCTGTCTTCCCCTGGCTCTGAAGGAAGGATGAGGAGGAAGTAACAGGTACTTTGGCAAGATAATAATGGAGAATACAATTGAACCATTTAAGATACAAGTATATACGCTTATATAGAAAAATAAGTCAACTAATTCAAGATTTCACTCAGGAACATGCTTCATGGCACAGAGTGACTTAAGCTTCAGTTCACATATTTAAGTGTGTTTAGCTATAAAAATATGCAGGCCAGGATAACTACAAAATATCACAGTCTGTCTGGGTGAGGGCAGATTCTTAAACAAAAGGATAGTTTGAGCTGTATGATTACCATCTGGGTAATGGAAAGACTCTTCAACAAGACTCTGGAAGCAGAGACTTTCCTTAGCCATTTTATTTAATTTCAGTACAACTAACTTTTGATTGTTGGATGTTAAGGAGCAGAGATGAGACAGATAATTTAAAAACACAAGAGAAACTGAAAAACTATTCTTGGTTTTGAATTTTTAATACAGTCAGAAATAGACAAAGACAGAAGTTAAACTTGCATAAACAAATACAGAAATACATCCATACTTCTCAGCAGTTGCCCCAAATCGGGCTTTGCCTTGAGGGGGAAGTGAAGGGGACGAGAAGCCACTTTTGTCCAAACTGAGCTTCTGGTGGCTTCCCCACTCCCAGTCACCAAGCCCATCAAACCAAAACAGTTTACCAGCGCAGAGATTAACAAATCTCTCTCCCTTCCCTTGCCCTAAGAAAACATTGTGGCTTTTTGCTTAGTGCTTCATCAAATAAACATCTCTCTCTGGGTTTATGTTTAATTCAGTTACTTGTATTTGTTCAGGGTTCATCCAAGTTCGTAGAGACTCTATTTGTGATGTGGCTACTGTCTGAGAACACAGCAGGCAGGTGTCTCAGAGGCACATGGAAACAGGTACACTGATGCTCTTAACAGTGGTACCCGTAAGGGCAGTGAAAGGTCAGCCCAGGGAACTGCTGCAAAATTGTTCAATATTTATAATTGAATACATTATCTATATGTTGTGTTGAATACATCATCTATATGTTGTATACATAACTATGTCTATAGTTTATGTTTTATATGGTAACATGTAATAAATAGTAGTCATCTACGACATACATTAATCTACACTAAATATGTAAAATGGGATGATAGTTCCCAAATCAGCTGAAAGAAATAATGTTGAAGACTGGTCTCAAGAGCCAAAAAATTGAGGTCAATAGTTTCACACCAGGATCTGACCTCTGAGATGTTACTAAACTTTCTTCCTATGGCTCCAGGCCTTGTCTCCCAAAAACCAGGGTCCAGCTTACAGGATGTGCTATCGACGTCTGAACTGGAGCTTGCCCAACAGGGATATCTTTTCAGGTGTTGGTTTTCTCATTCCACAGTTTATATCTGACAGCAGCAACAGGTGCATGGAAGAGGAAAGAGATCCAAAAGGGCAAAAGCCACTTCCTTCTCTGTCTTACGCTTTGCACGTTGGGCAGCGTGATTCAAGTGCCCGGGCATGAATGCTTGTGTGGACCATCCCAGCTGTCCTGAACCTTGGCTGCACGTAGCTCTCGGGCAGGTGTTTGGCTCAGTGTTTCTGTTCGGGCCCAGACTGGACTCGCTGTTAGCAAGAGATCCAAGGACAATATTCCCACTGAATACTGGGCAGTGTTCTGGCACCTACCATGAGCTGGATAAACAGTGGATACAGTGGACAACAGTGCCTGCCTCTACTGCACAAGATAGAGAGGGAAACAGATACCCAACAAGCCCAAAACAAATATAAAGAGTAAAATGTGGTTTTCAAAAGGACTCAAAAAACAACAGGGAGAATATAATCTGAGCTGGAAGGGGCTGGTAGGGTATTTCTGAAAACTAACACTGAACACAAGCCCTGAAAAACGGAACCAACAAGGCATAGAATTCCAGGCAGGGGATGCTGGTCTGCAAGTGGTCTCGGCATGCAGGACAGTAGGATGAACCTTTAAACAAGCAAAGAGAAGGCCACCAGGGGAGTGAGAGGGGAGAGTGGTGACAGAAAGGCTCATGGCAGGGAAGGAATTTAGATTTATATAAAATACAGGGGAACACAAACCAGGGTGATATGACCTAATTTATATTTTAAAAAAGCCACTTTGGCTGCTGTGAAAAGAACAGACTGAAGGGAAGCAAATGAAATGGAACTCAAGGGAGACTTTGATGATGTAGAAGAGAATGCTGTGAGGCGGGGTGCAGAGAAGATGACATTACTGAGAAATATCTTTGTAATCAATTAGAAGTGGGAATGCTGGAGAAAGAAGTGTCAAGATCTACTTCCAGGTTTCTCTTTGGACGCAGAGGTGGACAGAGATGCCATTTCCTGGTAGAAAAACAGAGGAAGAACAGGACGGGAGGCAGGTGGGTGTGTGCAAGGCAAGGGGGAAGGTGAGACTAAGAGAGAATTTCGGAGAGTTGAGTTGGACACACCAGTGAAATATCTCAGTGGAGATGTCAGGTAGGCAACAGGATCTGAGTCAGACGTCCAGAAAAGGGTTGTGGGCTAAAGACGTACATTCGCACAGTCACCAGCACGTGCAGGTTATTTAAAGCCATGACTATAAAAGAATGTGAGAGTATAAGAGAAGAGAGGTCTCAACAAGAGCTGGCAGATGTTAACCAGACATACTGTGGTGATTATTTCACAGTGCATGCAAATATCGACTCATTATGCTGTGCACCTGAAACTAAAATCATGTTATATGTCAATTATATGTCAATTTTTTAAAAGAGTGAAGGATTCAAGGCATATATCTTAGTTCAGAGCAATGAGAGCAAGCAGAATTTTTCTGTGGACTTCCGGGAAAGCCTGAGCTTGCTTTAAAGAAAGAGAAAAAAGAAGACAAGGGTTCAGATTAGAGACAAACACTCTAACGACTGGTTGGATTAGGGCAGAGGAAGAAGAAAAGGGAACTCAGATGGAGAAGTCAGAGAGGTAAGTAGGAGAAAGAGAAGGAAAACCAGAAGAGTGTGGTACATGGAGGCGAGGGGGAGGCGAGGGGAAGTGCCAAGGAAAAGAGCTGCCCCCGTCTCGATTGCAGCCCAGGGGTCAGATCACAAGAGGACGGAAAAGCGCCCAGTGGGTGGACGAGGCAGCAGTGAGGTCTTAACAGGAGCAAATCCCATGGAGCAGCAGAACAAGGATGGAAGGAATGGTTAACTGGGAACTGAGGAAGAGGACACACGGTGCACTGAGAAGACTATTTGAAAAGCTTGGTTATGCTGAAGAGAAACCAGCTAAGGCAGTTGCTAGAAGGAATTTTATTTTAAAATAATAATAATTATAAAAATAATGTTGACATACTGACAATAAATACCAGTAAAGAGGGAGAAGCTGGGGGGAGTGGGGCACAGAAGGACTGAAGACCTCAAGACAGAGAGCTGGCACTCTGAGCACACCTTAAGGGACAGATCTTTGAGGGGAAGAGAGAGCCTGCCTTAGCTGGGAAGAGAGGATGCTCTAATCTCTCACTGAAGTAGGTGGTGAGATCATCTCAGAGCCAGGGGGGGAAAGTGGACCAGAAGTTTGAACAGAGCAAAGGTATGAAATAGCCGTGCCATGAAATGGTGGAATAACTTTATGTGAGAAACAGTAATGCTGCCAAGCCGCATGGAGTCTCTATTTGAGTCTGGTTGTCAAGAATCTGCAGTAATATCATCTAGCCCGGTCTGTTCCCACTTCCCTCATTCTCCCCTGGAATCCCTCACCCAAAGCCAGTTTCTGCCATTTTTCACACCATGTGATGACAGACAATAATCCCATCTTCCGAGACCAACTAATCCCCTGACAGCTGCATGAGTTGGTTCCATACTTCAAGCCCCCACCGTCCCCTCTCCCATGCACGGCCTCTCCCAAACCACCGACACAATAATAGGAAAGATGTGGGTGGCCTCCTTGCTTGTTTCCACCCATGTTCCTGGAGGTCCGCCTTTACTTTAGGTCTGGAAAATACTACACAACTGTCCCTGGGAAGTGAGATTTAGTATTGACTCAATTTGCTTCACTTCTGTTAGAATCTGATGCTAATGACAGACAAACAGAATGTACAGGCCACGTCATATGTGGGCTACACAAAGATGAACAGCTACCTGGATGGAGAAGGCAGACAGGTTCAGAGGGAACTTGACAACCGATTCCTCTGTCCCACAAGTTTCCCAGTATGACATAAATAGTAAAATACTAATAAGCACCAAAACAGAGACATTTGATTCTTCCAGTGAAAGTTTCATGCTGTATCAGTGCAGAATCTTTGAAAGCCATAATCCTCCTGGGCGGCAGAACTAGACAATCAATCCTTTGGTACAGCTTTTGAGCTTTTACAGGAAAATATACCCACTACCCAAATGGATTCTTTCCTACTTCAAAGTCTGGAGCTAGAACGAACATACATAAAATTTAATATGAAAAAGATATGCGGTTTAATCTTGACAAGCAGGCAACCAAGAAATTGATACGGAGCTTTTAAGTTGATTTCAATTTCTAACAGTATCTTTTTGAGCTCACTCTCTGGCACCAAGATCAAATGCCCTTATTTATAGGCCTCAAACAAAGAGAAGCCCCCAAAGGAAGCCACATTCAGCAGAAATCTTTTCCACATATTATCACTCAAATTTATTCAAACTGAATTTTTTTTCTTTTTCTTATGTTAATGGAGAACATGATGAGCAAGAAAGAATGTGTTACAGCTCACTTGCTCTTTTCTTTCCCAAATTAGAATTTTAATTTTTAATTTAGGCTTAGTTTAGCTGTAACTACCTCAGAATATGAGAGGAGAGTAAGTGAAATATTTCCCAGAGAAAATAAACAAACAGAAAAACAAAACAACAACAATAAAAAACTCAACTGCCATCCTGAATTCTAAAAACTGCAAGAGGTTTTTTATACTTTCTCTAGGAGGTATTGGCCAACATTCAGGTTGTGGCCTGAAATGTGTAAGGTTTTTTCTAAAATAAGTGTCAACTGTGTCACAGACAGTTTTCACTTGGCCTTGTGTGAGGATCCCCTGAAGACTGCAATGCATCTTCCCAAGAGCAGTGCACTTGCATTGAAGCCAATGGCAAGGCGAGACAGATGAGATGCATGGTTCTCATTCATCTTTTTAATAAACAGAAAAATGAAAAGAGATGAGGCAACCATACCTGAATATGCTTAAGCCATCCCTACAGGACATCAATGGTAAATAAATTCCAAAGTACTAAAATGATTCTTTAAAAACAAAGTGGAAGCAGAAGAGCAGAAAGGCTGATGGAAAAAAGCTACTCACTCATCTCCAGCAGATACACCACCATGACTATCAGTTAAAGATCAGGGGCCACTCTTTCAGCCTCAGCTGCTCTGTACCTGATGGCTCTTAGTCTGCGACAACTTACCTCATCTTAGGCCTTGTTTCTGGTGCCACTGTCTCCGGGAACATGACACACAAATCCCAAACCATGGTAACTCATACAACATTTAAATTCAATCAAAGGGGACCACCATCTTGCCCATAAAATTAGCATTCAAATATAGGTTTCTTTTACCTTGGTCTTTTCACCAACAATGTTCTTTTCCAGTTCTGCTATTTTCCGGTTTAGATGATCCAAAATCTCCTTCTCTTTCATGAGTTCGGTTGTTTCTGATTTCTGTTCTCCATCCAAGAGAGCACATTCCATATCCAACTGAGGACACAAAACAAAGCTCAGAGGTGTTTCATCTTCAGGGAAATTTCTCAGCTGCCCACTTTAGAGGTGTATTTTTAACAGTGATAAATTTCAGGAAGTACTACCGTTATTAGCCAGACTGTGGAACTTAGGGAACACTCCACAGAGCCCATGTGAGACTCAGGATTCCTGTATCGGAAAGGAGAGGCCAGAATATACTTGCTAAGAGCACTGCTTATCTTCTAATTTAATTTTTCTGTGCTAACCCCTTTTCTGCTTACTTCTCAAGGGTATTTTGCCTATTCGCTTAGATTCAGGCTCAAGTATGAACCATCTTGGGAGCGGCCACGTCTTTGTTTGTTCCCAGAGCACGGGAAGTGAAAATTACACTCAGCCCAGCATGCGAGCATTGCATTCCTAGCGACGCCAGCAGGAGGGGCTTCCAGGGTCTGTGCAGAAGATGACAGCTGAGCAGTCCCCTCCCACTCATGGGCTACCTGCATCATCTGTGAGTACAGACACACACAAATCCTTCTTAGGCAGAGTCAGCCGCCCCGCCTCAGTTGATGGAGGTGTTAAAAAAATTGCCTCTTTCTTTAATTGCAATTATAGAATATGTCTGTCTCCTCCCTGGTTTGTAAACCTCTAGAAAGTGAGGTCTATGTTTGGTGCACATGTAAATTTCCCCGCAGTGTCAAGATGATACCCAACTCATATTTAACATGCTCAGAAAATGTCTCTTGGATTTGAACTTAAACATCTAAATACATGGCACATCACCTGACAGACCTTGAAGCAGGTCAGAAAGTATATACTAGTTAAGACAAAGTTGGTTATACAACACGTACATTAAAAATGGCTTCATATGTGCATCTAATTGGATTAAAAAAAAAGGAACAGAAGGAAGAGGGAAACGTAAAAAAAGGGCACTTTCCAGTATGGAGGTTCTTTAAAAAACCAGAGTTACCATATGATCCTACAATCCCACTCCTGGGCATATACCCAGAGAAAACTCTAATTCGAAAAGACACATGCACCCCAATGTTCATAGCAGCACTATTCAGAATATCCGGGACATGGAAGCAACTTAAATGTCCATCAACAGAGGACTGGATAAAGAAGATGTGATATATATATATACACACACATGTAATAGAATATCAGTCATAAAAAAGAATGAAATAATACCATTTGCAGCAACATGGATAGACCTAGAAATTATCACACTAAGTGAATTAACCCAGACAAAGATAAATATCATATGATATCACTTATATGTGAAATCTAAAAAAAAAAAAAGATACAAATGAACTTATTTACAAACCAGAAATAGACTCACAAATATAGAAAACAAACTTATGGTTACCAAAGGAGAAAGGAGGGGAGGGATAAATTGGGAGTCTGGGATTAACATATACACATTACTGTTCATAAAACAGATAAACAACAAGGACCTACTGTATAGCATAGGGAACTATACATAATATCTTGTAATAACCTATAATGGAAAAGAATCTGAAAAAGAATATATATGTATACGTATTACTGAATCACTTGGCTGTACACCTGAAACTAACCTAGCACTGTAAATCTACTATACCTCAAAAAAAAGTTTAAAACAAGGCAATTTTACCCATACATGTATCCACTGAACATATATTTGCTCATGTTGACTTCTATGCATTCTGCCTCCCAAGGCCTGTGCCCTAATAGGCATTGATATATTTAAGCTAAAGGAAAGAAAGGAAAAAGGGAGAGGGAACACGTGAACTCGTGGTTTATACCTCTCTGGAAGATTCCTCCATCTGGTCATTTATATCTTTGACCTTTTGTTCAAGCTCCTCTAGGTTGTTCAGAATTGCTATCCGGGACTCTTCCATCGCAGTCAACTCCTGAATCCTCTGTTCTTCACTCAGACCCTCTGGTGTCTGTGATTAATGAACAAACACAGAAAATTCACACTTCAATTCCAGAATTTCCTAGTTAAAAAAACAGTCACAAGTCTAGCGCTTCACAGTCTGTGTCTGTTTGGATTCAAAAGCATCCACATGACTGTTGATTCAGAACTCTGCCTTTTCCCATGGAGCCTCAGCAGGTAGGCTCTTAGGTTAGCTCCTACAAACCAGCTTCAGTGTACAAAGTCATATCCTTCTAAAGGCAAAATAACTAAGAGCCAAGTGACTAAGAGGAAGCTGTGGCCCACGGAGATTGTAGCACCTTCCCTTAGGTTAAGGACAACGTTTGGCAGAACAGAGAACTAGAATCTAGATGAGATTTTTGGCATTTTCCTTAGGGATGACTCTTGGGCATGCTGCTACCTTCATCACAAGCTCCATTTTCTCTCCCATCTCCAGGTAAGTGCATCTCCTACACAGACTCTAGAATCTCCATTGGGTCCCACTGCTAGGATTATCTGCAAATGAGCAATCATATTTATTTCCTTTCCAACACAAGGTGGAAAAGAAGGACACGTGGCACTTGTCCCCATCTCACTGAAATGTTCCCCAAAGTTAGTAACCAGGACAATATAGGCTTTATTACTTTGGTGACCTCCAAAATGATTTAAAACTACATCATTAATATTATGTTAATTCATGTTTCACTTTTTGCACCAGCACACTGTTTCCTAGTCTTTATACTAAGGGCCTTCTTCCTATGTAGTGAATAAGACTAACTGGGCCAATGGGCTTTTGTAAAATAAAATAGAATACTGGCCATTGTTCATAAAACTATTTCACGGAAAAACTGAGTTCTTTAACAAGAAATGAGAACGTCATGAAAGAAATTAAGTGAGAGAAGGCATACTTACACCCCTGAACAGAGTTGTAACAAATGCCCAGCAAAGAAAAGAGTATTTAGATCATACACACGGTCAAAATGTGACTGCCGAATATTTTAAGATGAGAATAAAGTGAATTGAAAACAGCTTCTTCTTTCAAGAATTTCAGGTTAGTTACCTTGGATATCACTTGGTGGAGACCAGTCTTTCTGGAAATCAGAAAGTATCAGGAGTGGGATATTATTTATTTAACTTTATCTCTCTTTGAAAAAGAGGTAATTTCTTTGCATCAGGAAGTCAATAATTATATCATTCCACAATTGGAAATTGAAAACAGCAGCCCCGTTAAGTAAATTATTGAAGAATACTCACTAACCACTGAAAAGAATATTCAAATTAACCAAAGAAACCATTTAAATTCTGTGTACCTCATTAAGTTCATTTACTATGCTTAACAATCCTAAAAATCACTTTAAGAAGATAGGGATCTTGTCAGATTCTTTATTCATATTCTTTATTCTTTTTACCCTACTTTGCTGTTCAAGGAGATGAAACCATTGAGAAGTCACATATGTCAGGTTGATTTAGAGAAAAGGTATGCAGGCCTTCCAATCTTTGACATTCCACTTTTTAATTGTCCTCTTAAATCTTATCAACTAATGAAACAATAGCTGACCTTTTTTCACAGACAATGAATCTCATCGACCTAATACTTGGCTGCCTGTTTTAGGGCATGAGGGGTGCCTGCAACAGTGAATGGCATTCCTAAATCACTGATGAGTAATCCTAGCAGGAAAGCCTCAAGAAGGCCAGTATCCTGTCGGGTCAACAGTTCATATTAGGTTTCAGCTTCCAACATGGTTTAAAAATATCTCTCTCATTGGTGGAAGCAGAACATTAAGAGAAAACAAAAACTGAACAATCTGCAAAACTATAAAGATAAGTAAAAGTGGCAATTATTAATATCTATATAACTCAGTTTCTAGAAAATTTATCATGATAGGTATATTTAATAATAGACAACTTGAGAGTTTGTAGCAATAAATGCTATCTAGGAAATGACTGTGTTTTTTTTACTGTTAAGTTACTTATAAAAAGCAAAAATCTTCAAAAGGCACTCTAAAATTTTGGTTTGTAATAGAATGGGATGAGGATACTGTAATCTCATTTATATACAAATTAAAAAAAAAAACAATAGAGAGCCAAGGGTGTGGTAGCTTTAGTTTTATGGTGACAGAAAAAGGTGAAATTTTAATCTATCTGGGACTTTTTTTTATAGCAATGGATAGGATTTCACTGAGAGTGACGTGTTTGGATAAAAGCACATGTATGTGCATCCCCAAATATGCCGTATTCAGGGTAACTTGCCACACACACAAACACACACAGAAATAGGAGAGGGCTGGGACAACACACTCTGCAGCCACCTTTTTTTGGGAGGGGGGGTATATTTCTTCTTAGAAACTTCCTATGACCAGAGAAGGTTGCAGGTGTGAGGACTTTCCACTGTAGACAGAATGATTACTCATGAAGAAAAGAGTCAAACAGTTTTTATCACAAGGGAAAAAACATTTTTTGGCAAAAATATGAGGTGATGGACATTAACAATTTATTGCAGTAATCATTCTGCAAACTATGTAAGTCAAGTCATTACACTGTATTCCTTACATTTATACAGTGCTGTGTGTCAGTTATATCCCAAAACTGCATGGACCGTACACAAGAAATTGACACAATGCTATAAACTGAACTATACTTCAATAAATTCTTTTTTAAATTGCATGAAAACAAAAAAGAGAAGAGTAAGCTATACCTGCCTTTCACCTCAGATGGTGGTAGACAGGTTCACAAAAGGCAATTGAAATGAACATATTTCCAAGGTCATCTGCAATTTTTTGGTCACCTGCATCTTTGCGTTAGGTAAAGAAAAGTCTAGAATGGTATATCTTAAGTTTCCTAAATATCATTAAAATTTTTGTTTCATTAAATCAGTTTCGAGTGTTTTTCACATTCCTCTCTTCTCCATTAATCCTCAGATCAGTTAACAACAAACACTATACTCTAAATAATCCAGTGAGCAGATTACTCAGAGGAAGAGCATCTAAAACAAATAATCAGGACTTTACAAATGATCTCCTCTATCTCCTGTCTCAAGGTCTTCAAAATGCAATACATGAAAAACCCATTCCCTGGAACCTATCATGCTCTCAGCTGCATGCTGTCTAAGCCGCTGTGCGGTACCCAGCGGTGCCCTTGACATCTCCTGTCTCTAACAGAGGCACAGTCTTCTATCACTTGCCGCAGGGAGGCTCCTCCAAGCTGCAGAGGCCTCCTATTCCACAAAGGCAGATTTGAGCGATGGAGAGCATCTGTCATGATCTGCTCATTGATACTTCGACAGCTTTCTTGTCACAGCCCTCTTCAGGAGGGAACTTGTCTCCCAAAAGTCAGTCCTTAGAGCACGCGGGTCACCATTTTAACAAAAGTCTCCAGATCTCCATGAAGGAAGAAATATGAAAGGATTTACAATGAAAAGAAAGTGAAGGAAGCCCAATGGCTGATGACAACAGATCAAATGTTTAAATGAGGGGTCATTTACTTTGCCCAACACCAGTAACTTTTGATTTTTACCCCAGATCCTAGCATCTAACAGTTGCAACTTTCTGGCAATAGGGACAGATGTCCTATTCATAATCACTCTCCACTGAGAATCAGGAAGGCAAACTTGGTCATTAAAAGAAAGAAGGATTGAATGGTCCAGAGTCCTGATACATGTGATGGGAGAACTCAAGAGGTAGGTAAGGACTTCTGACTAGGAACATTCAGTGCACAAGTCTTGCTGCAGCCAAACAAACAAAAGTAAAAACAAAGACACAAACTCCCCTAAGTAATACTCCATGTGATAAACTACCTGGAGAATTTAGTACAATGATAGCATCTTTCTCTTAAAAGAATCAGTATGTATTCTTCTCTTAAAAAAAAAACTAATTAATGTACTTTTAAAAAATTATTTGTTCTTTGGGCATGATTGCCAAGAATCTCAGAGTTGAACTTAATGGTCAGAGTTACTTAAATAAATTAACCAATCCCATTTATCCTTGAATAAATAAATACTTATGATTATGGTAACTTCTCTCTTATACAATATTTTTGGTGTTCTAATTTTATTCTAATAAAATTTATATCTTTTATTATACAGTCTCAAATACTTTCTAGAAAATGGGTAGGGAAATAGATTTTTTTTAATTTCATAGAAAAAAATATTCTTAACTTGTTGAAAAAAGTAATACCAAAAGAGTTTACTTGAAATCTTTTTAAGAGATTCTCAAATTTGGAAGACATGTTTAGATCAGCAAACAACAACCAGAAAACTAAGTAATAATTATGACTACATATAAATGTTAAGCTCCTAGACACCCCCAAAAAATCAATAATAAAGTCAAAGGGAAGACCACTCATGATAAAGGACTAATTTCCTTGATTTCCTTACCATCAATAGTTCCAACTACTGAGTAAAAACAAGACAAAACATTTTTTTTTAAATGGGTGAAGAGGAAGACAAGGGATATCAAGATGGTGGAACAGGAGGATGCTGAGCTCACCTCCCTCACAAACACATCAAGAATACATCTACAAGACAACAAGAGTACACCTACAAGACAAAGACAACAGAACTCCTATAAAGTTATATCTCAACATACCCACAGCTAACAACATACTCGATGGTAAAAAGCTGAAAGCTTTTCCTCTAGAATCAGGTAGAAGACAAATATGCCCACTCTCACTACTTCTATTTAACATAGTATTGGAAGCTGTAGCCATGGCAAGCAGACAAGAAATAAAAGGCATCCAAATTGGAAGGAGAGAAGAAAAACTGTCACTGTTTGCAGATGACATGACCACATATACAAAACTCTAAAGTCTCCACCAAAATTTAATTAGGTCCCCCCCCAAAAAATGGGAACTAATTAAACTTAAAAGCTTTTGCATATCAAAGGAAACCACCGACAAAATGAAAAGACAATCTATTGAATGGAAGACAATGACGTGCAGAAGATCTGAACAGACATTTTCCCAAAGACATACAGATGGCCAACAGGCACATGAAAAGATGTTCAACATCAATGATGAACAGAGAAACATAAATCAAAACCACACTGAGATATCACCTCACACCTGTCAGAATAGCTATCGCCAAAAAGACCACAAATAACAAATGTTGGCAAGGATATGAAGAAAAAGGGACCCTACTACATTGTTTGTGGGAATTTAAGCTGGTGCAACCACCGTGGAAAACAGCATAGTGGTCTTCAAAAAAACGAAAAGAGAATTACCATATGATCCAGCAATTCCACTCCTGGGAATAGACCCAAAGCAAAAGAAAAGTAATTTGGGAAAATATATGCACCTCAGTGTTCACAGCAGCATTATTTACAATAGCCAAGATATGGAAGCAACCTAAGTGTCCATCAACAGATGAATGGATAAAGAGGATCTGGTATATATACATAATGGAATATTACTTAGCCATACAAAAGAACAAAATTTTCCCATTTGCAACAACATAGATGAACCTGGAGGATATGCTTAGTGAAATAAGTCAGCTAGAAAAAGACAAATACTATATGTTGGTACTTATATGTGGAATCTTAAAAAAAATAAAACAAACAAACGTAACAAAACAGAAACAAACTGACAGATATAGAGGACAAACTAGTGGTTACCAGTAGGGGGAGGCATGGAAGAGGGGCAAGATACGGGTAGGGGATTAATAGAGTTACAAAAACTATGTATAAAATAAATAAGATATAAGGATATATTGTACAAAACAGGGAATATAGCCAATATTTTATAACTTTAAATGTAGAATAATCTATAAAAATATTAAATCATCATATTGCACATCTAAAACTAATTTAATATTGTAAATCAACAATACTTTAAAAAGTTAAATAAATAATAAGTAAAAAAAGGTGTCCCCCAAAATGAGTGAAGAACATGAGTGTGTCAAAATAAAAATTAACAACTAAAAATATGAAAAGATGTCCAACTTTATGCATAATTATAGGCAAGCAAATTAAAATACCATTAACTTAGCAAATTGAAAATTTTTGATAATACACAACCTTGCCAAGTGTATGAAGAACAAGGTGCACGTATAAACTGTTACTCAAAGTGTCACCAGGAAATACAATTTTTTGAGAGTATAATTTGGAAATTTGATTAAAACAAATAGCATGCAAACTCTCTGATCTACCAATTTCACTTTTAGTAAGTGATCCCACAGATACATTTGCACAACTGTACTAATATAATATATATATTCTAGAATGTTTGCTGCCTATAGATTTTATTAGTAAAAAGCTAGAAACAATTTAAATAATATTTCCAAACAACAGAATACTAGTCAACCATTAATAAGAATGAGGCAGAGCTGTGTATAGTGATATGCAAAGATGCTCAAGACATTCAGGGAGGGAAAAAGTCATGCAGAACACTGTGCATATGTATATGTGTGTCTATGTTTGTAATATATGGCTGTGCACAGAAATATTGGGAAGGCATGTCAGACACTTTGTGCTTCTCTCTCAGGTGTACAACTGGAAGGGGGCAGGGAGAAGAGAATTTTTTCTCTTTCTACTTTTCTGCACTGCTACATTTTCCAGAGTGCAAATTTGTTACTTTATAGTAAACATTCTAATTTGCTGTGCCATGTTTAGCTAATTACCTCTTAAATTGAAGCTTCACTGAAAACATTTTGGAAAACACGCGTGATAAACCTCTAAGGTCCAGGCCAGTGCAGATGCACGGCCCTAGGTCCTAAGTCCCAGTCTCTGGGCCCTGCCAGCTTTACCTTTGGTAGGATACTTAGGTACGTGGACTCGCTGGAAGTTTTCAGAAAGGCAGAGGAGGGTGGTGGGGGAGTCCTGGTGAGGTCCCTGAGCAGTTCATCATTCCTGGTGCTCCTGGGGGAAAGGAAGCTGGCACTGCTCTGACTGAGGCTCCCAAAGACGGCCAGGTCCGCATCGTGGAGAGAGCTTTTCTGGTGGCACCTGTATCTGGTGTCAGGGCTCACCAGGGCTTCTTCAAACACAGACTCCTCGTCAGAAAGCTGCAGCTTCTCCAGCTCCTTATTGATTTTCTGCACATCTGCCACAGTGGTGCCAGTGGACAAGCGGCTGTCAGGCTTTGTGTACTCAGCACAGAGACTGAGGATGGTCTCCAGACGCTGTCTCTCCTAGAACACAGAGGAGGGAAGGTCAGTGAGTTTCTGAGAAGGAGACAGCTCCAAACAAGAAGACTAAAGAGAGGCTGGGATTACGGGTGCTTTCAACCCACACAGACAACCACACAGATACTCAGCTGGTGATGATTTTCCATCATCTTTGATAAACCCATTTATAGCTGCAGATGAAACCTGGGTTTACAATGCCTGACTTTCCTTCCAAACTCAATTCTGGTTGCCCCTTATACCTGTATACCCTAGTGCTGGTCCTAGCACATACTGGCACCCAGTGAGCCTTTTTTTGATTTATCAATGCTCCAAATATTTCAAAAGTTTTTTAAGATTTCCCTTTAAAAATCTTCACCCTCTTCCTTCTCTTTATTACCTACCTTCAACAATATCTAGCTCTTTCATCACTGTAGACTTAATGTTTACACTTACAATTAATTGTCTGTTTCCTATAGAGATATTCTACTGTTAGACACACAAAAGGAAAACACTACTTTAAAAATGTTTTAATTTTAAAAAAGTTTTAATTTAAAAGGCATATGGGATCTTCAACTTTTTTTCTTGAAATACTTCACGTTTTTCAATTTTTTTTGTCTTATCACCATGTAAAGGTCTTTTCCACCAATTTCTCATATGAATAATTAAATTAATTTTTAAAATGTTGTAAGAAAATAAACATTTAACATCATGTCCAGATACAGGACATCAACATATTTCAAATTGTGAGATCATTAAATTTTTTATTCATTTAGCTGGAAAATAGAATGACAGTTTATTTATTTTTTAAAAAATCAATACATATGCCATTGATGTAGATAATGGTACCACTAACTGACATTTCACCAAGGTCCCATGCAAAACAGGTAGTTATTTCTGATTTGGACTTTAAGTACATTAACTATACATTTGTGAACAAGGGGATATAATTTACAAATACTCATCATCAGCACTTTCGCCTCTCACATTAATTCCAGTGCCAAAATGAAAAGAAAAAAAAATCTGTTGTGATTACAACTACCACACTGAAAAGAGAATTCAAAAGCCTTCCACAGAAAAACATTTTTCCAAACTAGTTATCAGTTATAAAACAGAAAAATGCTAAGCAGATCGGGCTGCTGTTTTTCATTTCTAATCGCAGCAAATTTGTAAAGAGAAAATTCTGAAGGCAGTTCACTCTTTATTAGTTGAAGGGGATCAAATAGAAACGTCAAATAGAAACAGACTACCACAATTCCCTGGTTTCCATTAAATACATTCGTTATAATGACCAAACAGAATAAAATGACTTTTATCTGTCCTCTAAAGTACTCTCCCCAACCAAAAAATGCAATAGCTCGATCAACCGGACTATTAAGCTGGTTCTTCGAAGCCCCCACCTCCCATTCACTGCCTGAACTTCTGGACTCCAGCTGCCGCTCCGTCCTCATGGCCTCGCCGCACGGAAGGCACTCAGAGCTGTTCCACCTCATCCCAGGCATGTCAGCACAGGTCCATCCAGGAGCCTTGGTGCTTATTTATCTCCGCAGCTGCCACCAGCTGCCAAGCCCTACCCACCTCAGCGTTGTGGGGAGGGAGCGGGGGGTAGGGGAGACACAGCATTCATTGCGTTATTTAAACTTCTCCAACAATCTAGAAAGGTCTGCATGGGCATATGCAGAAACAAGAGCAAGGGCACATATGAGGAAGGGACAGGAACAAGATGTTGCAATTTACCCCTTCTCAAGAGTATCTGCATTAGAGGCTAATCTCCAAAGAAAAGTTCTCTTTCTGCCATGTAAGGTGATTTAAGTTGAAGCATCTAAACTCAGTCTTTGCTAATCTTCATGCATCAGCCTTGACGTTCATGACATTTGGGATTATTAGAAAGTTAGCAGTTTCTGTTCACCAGGGCACTAATGAACAAGTGTGGTCTTCAAAAGCATGACAAGTATTTCTATAATACATAGCAAAATTCCTCCCACCTCTCCTTCCCAAAATAGTTTCTTCTGCTGCCAGTGCTATTGCTTAATTCCAGAGGGAATAAACGATCCCAGACTTAAGATGGATGCTATTTCAGACAGTGAAACAGTATTCAAAGGCTGGTGCACAGGAAGTTTGGTCTAGTGGTATGTGCTCCTCTCTATTCTTATCACCCCACTCCCAGCCAATCTGTTCAGGCTTGGAGCACACACGCACGCAGCACCGCTGCCCACGGGTCTAACAGAAATCCAGGCTGCGCCGAGACACACTGGCCCCGTAAAAGCTGCACTGAAGAAAAATAAGCTGCTGATGAGACCTGCGTCACAAGTCTGCAAGGCATTTCAGAAAGCACGAGAAGCCTTTTAAGGAAAAGCCTGAACAGAATTTGCCCTCATAATCCTCCCTCGAGCCCGCTTTGTCCTGCCCGTTCATCACACCAATATCCTCCACTCTGCATGACCTAAAACGAGGGTGGCCATTCCACCCAGGACACTTTTGAGAATCAAATGGGGCACTATTAATAATTATGCTGGGACAGCAAGCACAAACTGGGACTGGCAACCTGAGACGTAACGGCTGTCTTCCTAAAATTCAATTTTCTTTGACGCTTCACCTGACAATCTGCTGAGTTAGGCGGCCACCCTCTTTAAGATCTCCAGTTCCCACCCACCTTTCCAAACCAGCAATCCACTGCATACTGTCCTGAAAAGGCACCAGCAGAGAGCCTAAATGGCCCAAAACACTGGTGTTCAGGGAGTAGAATGTAGGTCACTTTGAATCACATTATTTAAAACACATTTTAATTTTTTTCTCCTTCTCTATTTTCCCTTTCCTCCATCTCCATATACCGCATGCATCAAAGAAAGCTGTGAAGGGGACACAAGAGCTTAACAAATATACCTGAAGAACAGGGTGCACAGTTCTTTCCCTGAGTGGTCAAAAATAAAAAAAACCTGTCTTTTTGACCTCAGAGCTTGCTTTCTTTTTCAGAGGAAAGTGTCTGGCGTTGTCCCACTGGAGTTCACAACCCTCAGTCGGGGACCTCATCCATCTCCTCTACCCATCCAGTCCTCTCGCAACCAACAGCAGCCAGCCCAGGCCGTGGGACCACAAACATAACACAGAAATAAATTATGCAGAAAGTCAGGTGCTGATACTTAAGCACAGGTGAAGTTTTTGTCAAAATCCCTCTTTTATAATTAAATTTGTTGGGTCATTTATTACCTAAAACGAAGGGTCAACTTTTAATGATTTAAATACTTCAGTTGAAAAGAGTTTTTTTTCTCTATTTAAGATGACCTATTACAACTGATAAATGTGACCTCTCTCTTCTGTTAACTCTAAGGATTCAATGTCTCCATATCTTCAGTTCAGTAATAATCTATTGAGTTACTCTCTGCCCAGTAATGTGCTAAGGATACAAAGAGGAAAAAAGACAGCATTTCTACCCTCAGATCTTTAACAAGAGGCACAAATAGTCAATCAAAGACATAGCGATAACAGAGGTTTACAAAAAAAACCTATGGATTCTTTATGGGAAAGCAATGCACAAAAATTACAGAAAAAGAAATTTGAGTTGAGTCCTCAGGATAAATAAGTCTGCCTGGTCTGCTGGACAAGTGGGCAGGCATTTCTGTAAAGGAACCATATAAACAAAGGGCATAGAGTCGTGGATTATCATAGCATGCTCAGAGATCAGCAACTACTATGTGACAAGAGAGATGGGGTTCTTTGGAAGAAGAGGGATGAGGTACCTGCAAGACATGGGCCAGATTTCTTCCTCTTTATATCAGGACTCAATGATCCCAATATTCTAAATTAACTCTGGTAATAAATTCATAGAGTTCACCAGCAAGAGTCACAGACCTTGGTCTGAAAGTGGACGGCAGACTGAAAAGAGCTGGAGTTGACAGCAAGTAACCAGAACTTCCAGGATTCCATGATCTAGTCCTGACATTTAGGTAAGAAGGTCATCTCTGTCCTACCCGATAGGAGTGTTTTTGTTCATTAGGGCAAGGTTGGCCACACCAGATAACCCAAGGGTGGGGACTGGCCACTCTAGAAAGACCAACCAAGTGATTTAGTGTGGAAGCTTTAGGTCATGGGGTATCAATCAACCTGGAGACAGAGATTAACCATGTGGGCAATCAATCAGTCATGCCTGCGTGATGAAGTCCTATAAAAACTCTGGACACACTCAGGTAACGTTCCCTGGTGGCACAATCCATGTGTGTTGTCACACACCAGTGGGAGTACAGTAACAAATTCTGACTCCAAAGGGAGGGGACAGAGGAAGCTTCATGCCTGGAAACTTCTGACTCTGCCTTCTGTGTCTCTTCCTTTGGTTGATAGCCTTTCCCTGTATATATATAGTCACAATATTGTGACTATAATAGCTTTCAGCGGGATCTGTAAGTCTTTCTGTGCAATTACTGAACCTGAGGGTGGTTTGGGGAACACCCTGAACTTGCAGTTAGTGTCTTGGAGACAGTGCCCTTTAACCTTGTCATTGGCCTTATAATGACCCAAACATGGCCTCAGTATCGTTTTTATCAGTTGAGAAAAACGACCTGATTAAGAAACAGTACATATAAGTAAGGAGTTCTTATTGTTTGGTTTTACAAATTATCTTCATGGAAGTTAGTTCAATATCTAGCTAAAAACATTTTATTTTATAAGCTGGCCTGGAAGTCTGCATTCAGGCTTCCGGTGAGGAAAGCGCTTTACTCTGCCAGCCGGAGTATAAGCAGGTGTGTGCGTGTGCCCCGCCAGAAGGGCTGAGCTGGAAAGACGCACATCCGACAAACAAAAGATGATTTTGTGGGACGGTGTCTGTTCCGGAGGCAACTGCAAGATATTTGGAGAGTTACTAATAAAGTGACAGCTACTAATTGATAAACAAACACTTGTTATACACCTATAACTAGTAGGACGTTGTATCACATACACCTATCCTCCCCCACAGTAATGGATAACCAAGGACTAAGGGAGAGTAAGACATATGCAGATAACTAGGACCACTTACCACTCAGTGAGTTTTCAGTACCTGCTTCTCAAATACACTCAATACACTCCAATGCACAGACACTGCCGAAGTAGATCCAGGCCATCTTGCTTAAACTCCGTAAATATCCCTCCTCTGTCATCTTTATCGAGCTGGTCCTCCTTTCCTCACTGTACCATAGTGGCTGAAAGCAGGAACTCTGGGGCCAGACTGCTTGGACTTGAATGCTGATTCCATAGCTACTGGTGTGGCCCTAAATGACTCGAGTCATTTAGCTTCTCTGAGTCTTAGTATAAAACAGGGGATTACTGGAGTATCTATCTTACAGCGTGGTTGTGAAAATTAAAAAAAAAATATGGCTGGCATTTAGAATGGTGTCCAAGACACAGTAAACACAATAAAAGAATTAGCTCAGTTTTCTAAGGACAGTCTCTCAGTCTTTCCGAGGCAAAGCCTTCTGTCTGCACTACTGTACCCGTATTCCCTCCCACCATCCTTGTGGCTTTGATCAATCAATTATCCCGTCTCCTAAACTCTTTATTTCCTTTCTACTGACTTCTTCCTCTGTCTGAAAAATGTACTCAAATTCCTTATCTCCCCACTCAAATTCTAAACCATAAATTATTCTTATCAGATCACGCAGTAGCTCTCTCCTCCTACATCCCCTCTTTCCTTCACACCCCAACACCCCACACCCCCATCTCAAAGAAGCTGCCAATGCGCAACACTTCACTTCCATCATTCCCAGCCCTTTGTAGTCTGGGGCAGTGTGCCCTGCCTTTGTGCAGACTGGACGTCCTGTAAGAGAAGACGCACCTCTCACTTCTCCAGGAAAATTAGGGGTAGAGTGACCAGAAACAGGAGAACCACTTTGAAATAAAGATAGGATGGGAGTTCAGTAACTCTGTCATCTTATATTTTATGATTTGTGGGGCAAATTGACTTCTCTTTCCCACAGAACAGCTGGACTTTCAGAGCAGAATCTGTGTTAAGTTTGATTAAGTGGAAAGAACATTTATTTGTATTTGAAGCTCTGCCACTTACCAGATCCATAACACAGAACTTTTTTATCAAGTTCAACCTTTCAAGTCTACTACCTGGTATATAAAGCAGAGATGGTAAAATTAGTGCCCACTTTAGGTTCTTGGAGAAATCAGTAAGGGAGTGTGTATGAGAACACTTCATACACTTTATACCATAAAGTTTAAAATTGGTGCTATATAGCAGGCACTCAGTGTTTGTTAACCATGATTAGGGATGGTTTCCATCAAAAATTTGATGTGAAGTAGATAATTGCCCTGTAGGTCCTGGGGAACCATCTCTAATACTGGTTTAACAAGCAAACCTAAAAACCGAACCCAATTGTTTTCATGCAAAGGAAATACAGGAAAAATATGTTATGCAGCCAAATGTCTCTCTGAAAATTCACACATCTGTGGGATTCTTTGCCAGTCTGGAAAGAGAGAGAATTCCCTCACTGCCCCAAAATTTCTCCCGGGGGTGGATCATGTGCCTGAGCCCAGTCGCCATAGTAACCTGGGGAAGGAGTCTTTTCTGTCTCTCACTGCCGTTTGGTCCCTCTATCCCCAACAAGACAGAGTATCATGTATTTCCTACAGCAGAGCAAGTCCAGTGGAGTAACTTCTAGACAGAACTACCTTCCAAGAAATCCATTCTTCTATCCAGCGCATACACTTCACCCTTGACATAAAACTCAAGTGTCTAGTGTGAACTAGACACTTGGCTCCAGCTCCCTTGGCTCCAGCTCAAACACCAGAGATAATCAGTGTCCCTGCCCTATGAGTGCATGCCTCGCTCAAACACCTGAGGGACTTATCACATCCTGCCTTTCCTCATACCCAAAGAAATTCAGTTTTTAATCTCACCTCATAAATCAAATCCTCACACTCCTGATTGTTATTTTTAATTACTATTACTCACTGGTGTGTAAATAGCTCCCTTAAACCCACTTGCCTATACTTTCTAGCTGTCCTCCTATTCTGGAAGGAGCTTATACTTGAAAAAAAAATCTGTCTACCTACTGATCTAACTATTACTAAATTTACTAAGTATATTCAATTAATATATTTAATAATTTAATAATATATAATGTTATACAATTATATAGATAATATATAATACATATATATGCTGAGGTAACATTTATTTTGATTTTCATTTACATCAGACATGTCCTAAAATGTTATCACTTGAGTAAACTAATGCTGTTACTCTTTACCCTCGAGAATGTTTTTTCAACTTGCTTTTTCTGCCTCTAGTTATTCTGTGCATCTGGTAGGTAGACTAAGTTAATCTCTGACCACAATGACTATCTAACTAGGATCTTCTGCATTTTAGTCCTTTTCTGATGCCTTCTTGCATCATGTTGCCGTTTAAACTCAACTGACAGACATGAGAGCTATGAAAAATTTTACTTTTATAAAATATCAGGGTTGAGGTGAACTACTTAAAATTTACAAGTCATCATTTGAAAGAAAAGGCCCATTATGAATTACCCCACAACATTATTGCTTCTACTCAGACATTTTAAGGTGGAAAATAATACACTTCTCCCTATACACTAAAAAACACTGGCTGTAAAGAAGGGAAATTCATGTGATTAAAATGACCATAATTTCCACAATGTCTAAGAAAAATACGCCAGATATTACATGAACATAATATCTCTTACATGGACAGTGTTTTGGAAGAAAATCTACATGGTGCCTGAGCCCCTTCTGTTAAACAGATTGTGCTATTACCCACACCATTAAAGAAAACATGACAAAATAAAGTCCAATAGGACTGTCATTTGTTTACATTTTCACCTTGGCTTAACTAAGTTTCAGAGGATCTTTTTGTTTTTTGTTTTCCCTGAAAGACCACAGTTTACAAAATACAACCCATTGACATGCTTTTAGAATTTTATGTAGTGTTTTATTTTGTTCAGTCAAAACCAGTGCATGAGAGGTACCACAACTCAATCTTCACATTTGAAAATCTATCCTAAAAAAAAAAAAGAACTCTTTTTTTTAATGCATAAAGAAGTCGGTGAAGTAAAAAAGTAGGAAGTCTAAGGTGTGAAAAAAGGAGGGTGAGTTATCACATATCAACTGAAAGCATTGCCATGCAACTATTTATGGGAGATACAGCTCATGGAAAATGCTGTGTGCTAAATTTTAAAAGCATGCTATAGAGTTTCATATATAGGAAGTCAAAATAAACAACGACATGTCTTCTTTCTATATTGGAATTGTTAGGATAACTTTCAAAAATTCTAATCTCCGCCCAACATGACTTAGGCCTTGTTCTTCGTGATCTGATGGAAAAGGCAGACTTTCAAAGTTATTGTTATTCTATAACAGCTATTATTCTATAATAACAAAGTCCCTGTTATTCTATAATCAAAGTGAAAGAATAATAAAGGAGAAACTTGTTCTTTTTAATTTTACTTAGCATTTTCTTAAAATTGTCTTTTCTCTAAACTGCCATCTAACCTACATCTAATCTAATCTAAACTGCAATCCCAAAGCTAGGGTAGGGTCTTAGCAATTTTGAATGAGAAAAAATATCCATTTTTCCAAGCCAAAATTCTTCAATAGACCATGCTCCCACAGAAATATTTCCCCCTCATAGTCAATTAGACTTCACCAGAGCAAAGTTTTTGGCTAGTTGATGTAGAGGTCATTTTCTCTATTCTTCTAAGCACAACTAAGAACCCTAGACATTTTATATATAAGACAAGTATAAGACCCTGAATGATGGAGAGAAGGCAGTAGGTCAGCTAGGAACCTAGGGACTCAAGGAAAAGCAGAGATGGGTACCCTTGATTTTCTTTGGCCTCATAAATCCCAAATTTGAAGCTGGAGAAGAGACAACAACATGCAACAACCTGGCTCAATCTCTAGACAAAGGTGCAGAAATGAAAATAGCCCAAATTCAAAAGGCTGCATAGTATATGATTATGTTTATGTAACATTCTGGAAATGACAAGATTATAGAAATAGAGACCAGACCAGTGGTTGCCAGGGATTGAGGAGGAGATGAGGGTAGGAGGAAAGCAGGAGTGGCTAAAAAGGGAAAACAGGAGAAAGTCTTGTGGTGTTATAGCTGTTCTGTACCTTAACTGGAGCACTTCGATACCCTGGTGTAACAGGGAAGAACAAATCTGACTCCATAATAGATTTGTTTCTTTTACTTTAACCTTTGTATTTTATTGTTTTTGCTATAAGTTAAGGATGCAGCCTATAGCCTGAAATATACAGGATAACCAGTTTTCAAGGCTCTGACCTTTAAAGATTTAATGCTTTTCCATTCATGTAGAGACAAAAAGTTGCAGAACAGAGAATAACATTTCTCTCACTGGAGGTTTACAGAAGCATCCTGATCTGACCCATGCAGACAGCTGCAAGAACAAAGTCCACCAGTCCACCAAGAAGTTCACAAAAACCAACCCCATCTCCTCCCCTTTTAGTATAGAAGAAGCCTGAATTCTAACTCTGGTAAGATGGTTCTTTGGGACACTAGTCCACTATCGACTCAGTCTCCTGGCTTTCTGAATAAAGTCGCTATTCCTTGCCCCAACAGTTTGTCTCTCAATTTACTGGCCTGTCACGGGGCGAGCAGTACAAGCCGGGACTCATTAACACTGGTTGTGACATTACACTCGAGTGTGCACCATACAAGATGCTACCTCTGGAGGAACCTGGTAACGGGTACATAGGATCTCCCTGAATTATTTCTTATAATTGAATACACGGGAATCTACAACTACCTCAAAATAAAGAGCTTAAGTTTTAAAAATGCCTTCTAATAGGTCTTACCTTATACACTGAGAATGCTGAATCAAAATTCTTCCATTAAAAAGCGATGAATGTGTCTGATTTCTAATACTTGTTTTGGACTTTTTTTTTTTTCGAAGAGTCAATCTTAAAATTTAAAAATATTCTTCATAGCAAATTATTCCCATAAACTTTTCTAGAATTAAGGAAGAAAATCTCTCATTACAAGAATTAGCCAGCATAGTCACTAAATCTATTATTTGATGAGAGATTTTTAAAAGGCAGGTCAATAAATGGCTTTTAATTTAGAAATACTAAATAATTTGACAACAAATATGCGGGTTGTTTTTCCTGGGAAGAATCAATAGTCCTCCCTCATCAGCCCCCTCCCATGTACCTGCTGGTATTGATATACTGCATTTTCCATTTTCATCTAGTTTATATGTTTTTCTGTGTTGATTTACCATTTTAGAAAAAGAATGTGACTTTTCCTATAAGTGACATAGTGGCATACAGGGCCTCCTTTTAGTTTAAGTTACATTTTGTATTTCAGCATTTAGCTCAAGAATGCTAAATTACGCTACGTAAGAGGTGCTGTACACATCCCTCAGTTCTAAGCAGGGATTTTTAAATGTGTGGCACCATCAAGAGGCAAGAGCTTGTACTGCCACTATAACAAGAACCCAGGGTTTTGCTCTCAAGTAGTCAGGAACCTGCTTTTAATAGCAACTGTCACAGGCTACTGTAACACAGAATTACACTGAGACTTTGGCTCTGTGTTTCCCCAATGTGGAGTCACTAGATTATTGCTAAATGGTATTTTTTTCCCTTCCCATTCCTCTTCTACCCATTTAGCCCTCCAACTGAAGAAGAAAACAGACTGGCAACTGTTTTTATTCTCAGTTAACTGAGGACAGTTGACAATCTCAATTTGCTAATGATTAATTCAATATTTACTGAACGTCTACATTTATGCCAACAATTTGCTATTTAAAAGATAAAGACGTTATTCTCTAATGACCCAAGGTGATCTGACCATAGATAAGTCTACTTTATATTATCCACTGGTTATAGATTTACTCTTATTTTATTAGAAATGAAAGAAGTTGGGCTTAGAGAATGGATAGTTTATTTAGGTGTAGACAGTATCACTAATCCAATCCTGTGCTGTCCAATATGTTACAACTGATTTCACTTTTTTTTAAAGTTTTTTTTCAATGTAAGAAAATCTGAAGTTACATGATTCTCATTTACAGCTCACACTGTATCTCTGAGCTAGACTCTATAAACCATCCAAACAAGGCATGAAAGTGAAAGAGGCAGACGATGGCAGAGAGCTGACTGGCCATTTTAAACGTAAGAGCTAAGAAAAGCAAGGCTCCACAGAAACAAATCAGTCTGAGGCTTATGTTAATTCTGAAGATCAAATCAATTAATGTAATAATGGACATTCCGATTTGGAATACAGGAAGTAAGTCATAATACCTAAATATCCCTTTAAAAAGTCTGAGCCACCAAGTTTATTTGGTTTGTAAACCAGCCTCTCACCCCATTTGCAGTTTAACTGGGTCACTTCCCACTAGGGTAACCTTTTTTTTTTTTTTTTAAACTAGAACTGTAGTCAGGGTGTAGCAAGAGGAAGGGCCACATCAGGAAGGAGATGCCTTTCAAGTCAGATTGGAGTACAAAACAGTGTTTCAGTACTTAAGCTTGCCTTCACATTTCAAACACATTCTTCTTAGGGGAAAATAAAAAAAAGATGGCTAGGCAGCAACAGACATTCTCGTAACACTGTCTATTCTGCCTCCAACTAAGTAATGCTGTCCAGTGTATAGTACAGAAAGGTCTGAATGCCCAAATTGTCTTTCAGGGTCAGGAGTCACTAGGAAGTGGAGGCAGCAAGAAGCAGGTACAGAAGTAAAACACACCTAGAGGGAGAGTAACTTTCACCTAACAGTGCTCACTCGTCTTGGGTTCTCAAATAATTTTCCCTAATCAGAAAACTGAATTTTAAAATCTGTTTACTCTCTGATCTTTAAAATAGTATGTGTCTATTGGAGCAGAAGACCTAAATAGACATCTCTCTGAAGAAGACAGACAGATGTCCAAAAAACACATGAAAAGATGCTAAACATCACTAATTGTTAGAGAAATGCATATCAAAACTACAATGAGATATCATCTCACACCAGCCAGAATGGCCATCACTAAAAAGTCTACAAACGATAAATGCTGGAGAAGGTGTGGAGAAAAAGGAACCCTCCTACACTCTTGGGGGAATGTAAATTGGTGCAGCCAGTATGGAGGACAGCATGAAGGTTCCTTAAAAAACTAAAAACAGGCTTACCATATGATCCAGCAATCCCACTCCTGGGCATATACCCAGAGAAAAGTGTAATTCAAACAGACACTTGCACCCCAATGTTCATAGCAGCACTATTTACAATAGCCAAGAGGTGGAAAAACCCAAATGTCCATCAACAGATGACTAGATAAAGAAGACATGGTTTGTATATACACAATAGAATACTATTCAGTCATAAAAAAGAATAAAATAATGTCATTTGTAACAACATGGATAAAATTTTTTTAAAAATAGTATCTGTCTTACCACCTTAAGGAGATTAGAGAAATACACATTATGATAAAATCTCATTTTACATTTTATACAACTCCTTAAATATGCTCAATTATACTTCTATTTAATTCTAGAAACATTAGATCTATTGTCTATTCAAAAGTACACAAGTCTTGGCTTTGTATGATCTTGAACAGCACCAATTCTTACAAAGAATGTCACAAAAGTTTCAACAGAAAGAAAAATATCTCATCCTCACTTTTTTATTTTTAATTGAAAAGTGGAAGGGAATTTTGCCATTTCTGGAAGAGAAGGATGCATTTGTGCTGAGATATTTGCATTCTTTTGTATAGGGCTTCATTATTACCTAGAACTAAGTGTATAAACTTAAGATGTCTGGGAAATAGGGGTGCAATCTACAACCACAGAATAAGGAAAGCCAGGACGAATGTCATTTACTCTTTCCAAAGACATGTGTAGAATGCTTCCCATACTCTAGTCATCTGGCTACTAGGTGAATGCACAGCAGTCAGCAAGACAGGCATGGATGGTCCCAGCTCTTTGCAACTTAAAATTATTTAGTTGTAAAGTGTTTTTGGAGACACTATTAGAAGAAAACACCTTCCAAGTTGTAGAGAATCACTGACCTAGACATTTCACCTACTCAAATAATAAATGCCATGAAAGTATTAATATGTATCTTGAAAGAAAGTCAACCTTATCTTCAGAGTTGTAGAGTATGTAAAAAGCCAGAAAGCCTTATTCCATGGTGCCTCATGAGAACTGGCATCATATTACAATATGTTTGAGAAATAAATGCCAAGTGTGGCCCCATATAGTTCTAAATGGCGACAATGCTGTTTATCAAGGCACCACTGATAACCACCATCAGCCAGAAAGAAAATATCAGGTGGCTACAAAGCAATTTGTGGGAATCCACTGGCTCTCCACAATAGCACACAGATGCTTTTGGTAATGTAGCCAGATGAATACTCTTAATAGCAGTAGGGTTTGCTTTAAGTTTTTTAGTTTCCCTTTCTCTTTTTAAAATGACTTTAACTGCTCTAGATG
The DNA here is from genome assembly GCF_048564905.1 of Vicugna pacos. NCBI lineage: Eukaryota > Metazoa > Chordata > Mammalia > Artiodactyla > Camelidae > Vicugna > Vicugna pacos. The sequence continues at coordinate 74,443,433 of NC_132987.1, forward strand.
AACTAGAAGGCCGTCACTACCTCTGCGTTACTGGAAGGGATGCAGGTATCAAATGAGATAAAGAAAAGAACATCCCACTCCTATCTACTTTATAGTGATTTATTTCGCCTTTTGAACATATACTTTGTTAAAAGATCACCACCCCAGTGGTTGTTTAGGAAGTGTAAACACCCACTGACCACCCCAAAAGGACGTCACAAGGTCTGCGAGCTAAAGGGCACACACTTCATGCACACAGACCCTTTCAATGCCTCACTTGCACCTAGTTACTCTTAGTTTAGAATATTTTTAAACAAATCTTGATAGCCGGTTTCTAAAAATCATAACTTAAAAAAGGTCTGGCATAATGACAAAAGAAAAATTGAAAGTTGAGAGCAAAAAAGAAGGAAGAAAAATTATAAAAAACTAAACATCTCAAATAGCCCAGCAGTTGGAAGCTATTTAAAGTTGACTCGCTGTGGATAGTTATTTCTCATTAGTAGGTCCTTGGAGGTTCGTGATTAGAGTGCAATCTTTAATACTCAACCTTGAGTTTTCAAATAAAGATTACACAAGTTAAAAAAAAAAACCCAAATGCAACAATAGTATAATCACAACTAACCTAAAAAAATACTGCAGAAATTATGTTTAGTGAACTGACTTTATCCTGCTTAATTTCCTCGTCAATAAATTCATTACATCCTTGGCATCTATTAATTCTATATTTGTCTAAGAGTTGGACTTATTTTTTTGAAAATTACGCTTTGACAATTTGGAGGTCCCAGTGAATTGTCCCAGTGGACACCTGTAGGGTCAGTTAAGCTGCACTGCTCACCAAGAACACCTCATAGGCTGGAAGCCCAGGCACGTCTTTTCTGGGCTCTTGGAGTAAATCCAAAAAGGCAGGAGAACTCTACCTTCACTGACTCACTAGTCTCTGAAGTTTTTGTTTTCCTGCTCTGCACTTCTGATTCTCGGCCACGTCTGATTGAACTTTCAGTCTGCACACAGCCAAGAATTAACCCCATCAGTGGTGCAGTGACTGGGAATCTGGTTTTACAGTCTGACCACTTGGCGATCTGTCAGGCAGAATTGGAATCTAGCCTTGCTCAGGTGAGAGAAAGCTGAGCATTTGTCTGTCATCATTTCTCATTTGTTTGTTGTTTTGCTCTGTTAACTCAAATCAGGACAATATTTTTCACCCAGTCTCTATACCTGAGAAAAAAATCACTGTGTGAGTGAAATATTTTCCTACCTCCTGAGGATAATAATAAACTAATATAATGGAGCTCTATTATGATTGGTTTATAGAGACTAGTAAGCATTTAAATAAATCTAACATGCCCAATATTCCAAGGGAAAAAAAACCCCCAAATTCTAATAATTTAAATGTGTTCTCCTTTCAAGAAAAAGACTTTCCTCATCAAAACTGCCGACTTCAGATGCAGTTTTTTTCTCCTTTGGAATACAAGTGCACATGATTAAAGTGAATCCTTGCACAAATTATGAAAGACTGACCTGATTTTGGTTTAAAATCAAACTTGACTGTATTTGGCTTAAAAAACAGCTATATATCTTTGCCTTATTTTATCGGTGTACAGTATAATACAAGTGTAATTTCATTTTTAAAATAAGTTTGGATTTGTTTTATCATAAAGAGATTAGTTTATCTGAACTTCTTAAATGTTTTATATTAGCTTACTGAAAAGATAAGCTAAGATTACTTCCATATACAGTTCAAGATTTTAAAAAATGTAAAATTTGTGCTCAACTAAACTGAATTGTAATTGTGACAAATATTTTCATAGCAATAGTAATGCTGTTCTGCGATGTGTCAGCTTAAACTAAATTTCCAATATCTTTAAGTGCTTTTGTCTTAAGTACCTGGTTGTTCCAGAAAGTGAAAGAAGACTGTGAAGAACAAAAGTTGAGGGAAATTAAAAAATTGTAGATTTGGATGTCAGAGAGATCAAGATGTCAGAGAAGGAGGATGCTGAGTGAACGTCCACGTGAACACAGCACAACTGTATCCACATGTGGAGTGACTCTCACTGCACACAAATTGGAGGCTGGAAGAAAGACTTGTCTATAACCAAGGCTGTGAATAAAGATCCACGTGGAGTCAGGTAGGGAGCCAGAAAGAATCAGGTCAGGGCCTGCATCTGGGAACACAAAAGTGAAGGGGGATACCATGGGATCAGGGATCCTCTCTTGAGAGTGAGGTGTCTGAGCCAAACATTGGGCACCCCAACCCTGGGGTCCAACACAGGGAAGATGAGTCCCCTTAGCTGGTTTGAAAACCGGTAGGACTTATGGGAGTGCTGTAAGACACTGAGGCTCCACTCATGAAGAGTGGGTACCCACACTCCCTTACCTTCGGGAACAAAGGGGAGGAAGCAGACTGAAAACTGTCCAGGAATCTGTTTCCTGCAACCACCCCACCCCCCGTCCCCTAGTCTGCACCAGGTGCTTGCTCCAGCCCCTCTTGCTCTGTTGCTGCTCGACACTGGGGCAAAGGTGCCCATGTGGGGGGAGTGGTGCACATGTGGTGGAAGCAGAGCCAGATCTACCAGGCCCTGTCGCTGAACAGGGTGAGGGCAGGCTTGCCTGTGAGTGCTCACGAAAGCAACAAATAGGAGACAGCCCGGGGCTCTGACAGGCTTGCTGGGACTGTCCCAGCATGCAATCCAGCCTCAACCAAGCTCCACTTCAGTCCTTCTTGCTCAGACCTGCTCTTCACTAGGGCGGAGGTGCCACTGCTGGGGAAAGTACACAGTCAGAGGGAATGGAACCAGTTTGGACCAACCCAAAGGGCTTCTGCTCCAGTACCTTGGGACCTGACCCTGCCCCTGATTGGGTGGTGTCAGCCACTGAGCAAAGGAGAAGTCCCTGTTCACAACTGGCTCTGGCTCTAGCCCCTCCATCTCCAGCCCTACTTTCCACCAAGGTGGCAGCTGACAGCACACCCTAGGGGAAGATGTGATCCATGCTCACTTCAGATCTCTCTCTCTCATCAAGGCCAGTAGACACATGCAGAATGCATAGGGATGCTCCCCCAGAAGGACACTCCTTCAAGATGACTGCAAATAGTAACTTTTCAGCTAATTCCACAGAAACAGAGACATTTAAACAAAATGACAAGACAGAGGAATTTGTTTCAAATGGGAGAAAGTGAAAAAAGTCCTGAAAAAAAAAAAACCTAATGAAACAAACAAATAATTTACCAGATAAAGATGTTATAAGCATTAGTTATAAAAATGCCAACTGAATTTGGGAGAATAGATGAACACAGTGACAGTTTTAACAAGCTAGAAAATATAAAAGAGAACCAGTCAAAGCTGAAGAATACAATAACTGAAATGAAAAATATACTAGAAGGAATTAACAACAGACTAGGTTGTGATACAGAACAATACATAAGCCAGCTGGAAGACAGAATAAGGGAAATCCCCCAATCAGAACAGCAAAAACAAAAACAAAATGTTTAAAATGAGAAGTTGAAGAGACCTCTGAGACAACATCATGTGTTGTAACATTCGCACTATAGGGATCTCAGAAGGAGAAGAGAGAGAGAGAGGGGAAGAAAATGTATTCTATAAAATTATGTCTGGAAACTTCCTGAAGCTGAAGAAGGAAACAGACTTCCAAGTACAGGAAGCACAGACAGTTCCAAACAAGATAAATCTGAAGAGACTCACATCAAGAAATTACTGCAATTAAAATGGCAAAAGTTAAAGTTAAAGATGGAATTTTAAAGGCAGCAAGAGAAAAACAAGAAGTTACATGTAAGGGAATCCCCGTGAGGTTATCATCTGACTTTTCTGCAGAGAATTTGCAGGTGAGAAAAGAGTGGCATGATTTATACACAGTGCTGAAAAAAACCTACAACTCAGAATACTCTACCCGCAAGGTTATCATTCAGAAGTGAAGAAGAGATAAAGAACTTCTAAGACAAGTAAAAACTAAGAGTTCATTAATACTAAAGCAACCCTCCAAGAAGTGTTAAAGGATCTTCTCTAAGTGGAAATGAAACAGCTACAACAAGAAGTGAGAACTTATAGGAAAGAAAATACATAGTAAAGATTGTGGCTCAATCACTTAAATAAGTGAACATGGAAGTTAAAAGACAAAAACGTAAAATCAATTATAACTACAACAAAAAGGTAAAGGATAGATATGAAGATGCAAAATATGACATCAAAAACACAAAATGTGGGTGAGGTGACTACCAATTTAAAACAAGTAGATGGGGGGAGGGTGTAGCTCAGCAGTAGAGTGCATGCCTAGCATGCACAAGGTCTCAGGTTCAATCCCCAGTATCTCTATTAAACATACATACATACATACATAAATCTAATCACCTTCCCACCCCCACAAAAAGTAAATAAATAAAATAAGTAGATAAAGCTATAGGTCAAACATATATGAACCCCATGGTAACCACAAATCAAAAACCTACAGTAGATACACAAAAACTGAAAAGAAAGGAACACAAGCATAACATTAAAGAAAATGATCAAACTACAAAGGAAGAAACTAAAAGAAGAAAAGAACAGAAAACAACTACAAAACAACCAGAAAACAAGTAACAAAATGGCATTGAGTACATACCTATCAAGTCACTTTAAATGTCAGTGGACTAAACGCTTCACTCAGCATTATGCTGCCTACAAGAGACTCACTTCAGAGCTGAAGTCACACACAGACTGAAAGTGAGAGGATGGAAAAAGATATTTCATGGAAATGGAAAGGCTAAGAAAGCTGGGGTAGCAATACTCACAGCAGACTCTGTTTAATCCTCCTTCTGGCTGATACTGTTGGTTAAATTAACCACAGATTAAGCAGAGCCACTTACTCTTACCCTCACCGAGTAGTCTCTGCTTTCCTCTCATGCTTACCTAAAGATCTTGCTTACGTTACAGAGTAGAATGTCTTTAACACAGAAAGACAGTCTCAGAGCCTGTGGATAGAACTTTACCAGGCCCTCTTCACTCGCTATTTTGGAGAACAGACTCATGGAGAGAGACTGAAAGAAGAGCTGACATTATATAGACAAGTATGAGACAGTCCTAGGCTTAAGCTAGATCAAATTTTCAGGACTTCTTTCAGTCCAGAAATAGATGACTTCATGAAATCAAATTAATGACCCAAGATTAGAAGAACAATTAATTACATAGAGATGTTTGAACTGATACCAGAAATCTAACTTCTCTATGTGAATATGTGTTTTGGAAAATTATTGGCATCATTTTTAATGTTGTATTTTCTGGTGGGGAAATACCCTTTCAGTGTTCATCTTGATCTATCTCTAACCCTAAACTTAGTTGACTCCAATTTCGCAAAACTAAATGAAACATTCTTCTAATGGTAGCTTGTTCTCCTTGGTCCCTCACAATTCAGGAAGAAATGTTTTTTCTGAGTCACTTTACTTTTTCATGGCAAGAACATTATTCGCATGGGCTCAGTAAGAATCTGTCTTCCCTTTTACTGGGATGTAATCAGACAAACAGACTACACGACAGAGGCCAAAGCTAGAGTGTCTTATTTAAAAATAAGCCCCATTTCATCAAATATGACAAGCCCCTTATTAAGGAAAAAGAGCTATAACCTCATATCTGGAGCTAATACCCACAAAGCTCTCTCAAGAGGTTGAACTAGGATCTGTTTGTAGCTAACAGGGCATCAACCTTACAAGCAGTAAGGAAGGTCACTTCCTGGTTTACCAGGAACCTTAGAAGATTTGAGAAAACTAGAGGAAAGAAAAATTCACCAATACTTTTAAGAGTTAAAGATGAAACCCAATGGATACGAACTTAAAGTATGGTTTCCTATCCTTCGAAAAGTAAATAAAAGCATTTAAGGAAGACCTCTGGAGTGATGAAAACCATTCAAATGCTCTCCTAGATTCCTTAATCAATCAACATCTAGAAGTCAGTTCTCTGGCTTTATTAATGGTAACTGTTCAGCACAGTATAGCACTAGATTTGCTATCCATCTAAAAGAAGGCTTTTATATACTAATTAAAACTATTTCTAACCTACGCCAATGAATCAAGCCCAAATATAATGCCTTTTTGTGACCATGAAAAATCTTTGTAGACTATTTATGATAACAAAGGAATTCTCATTCTGGAACACCATCTGACATACCCACCCAGTCCTCTAGCGGTACACACATTTGTTTTCACTCACTATTATCGATTAGGATATTTGGAAACTTTATAAGGATGGACATTAACCTATTAAAATGTGAGTGATGCAAATAAATCTTTTTCTAAAAATTCAAGCAAATACTGTCTTGTATAGATGGAAAAAATTTTTGTTCATTATAAGCCAAAGGCTACAATTTTATTGTCCTGTAGGGCATTAACTTGTTTTGTATGTGATTCAGAAATCTTATTCCAGCATACTTTCTAAAATACCTTTGACACTGCTACATTTCTGTAAATCAGGTTTACCATTCTGCCACTTCCCTCATTAAGGAAATCATTAATCACTAATGAGTCAAATAATCTAACAGGTATTCTTCCTTTTTTTAACATATGCTTAAAAGCAAAGAGCACAGAAAAATGCAGCAGTTTGTTCTCATTTGTTAGTAGGACTCTTCTGTTTCCTCTTTTCTTACTATTTTCAAAAATTTTTTTACAGTAAGCATAAATCCACAGGCAATTCAATAAATTTTTTTTTCCATCTGTGTGGTTTGGAGTCACTGTACGTATTAGTATTAAGACATGGCTGAAAGGAATATGGTGCGTGTATGTACTGTGCAGAAGAAAGCTTATGCACCATTGGGGCAACCTTTCAATTTTCCAAATAACTTGCTACACAGAAAAATTTACTGCCTAATTTCTAATGAGTTGTGATTTTACTGATTGTATTTTATCATATACATGCCAATTTGATGATATAAATAATACAAATCAGTGTTTTCTCATAGTCTTAAAAGAAAAGTTTATAAGACTTTCAAAGAAATTCAGTAAAATTCACAACTGCCTTAGTTAGATTTATCAAGAATTTGTACTTGTGAGACCTCTTTATAGCGATTAATGTAACATGAGGTACACGCAGGCCTTCAAAATATCCACTTGTGACCAATAATAGTGATCTGGGAAGAGGAAGGTTAGCAGGAGGAAATCTGAGAAGGGACACCTGGCTAGTGCATACGGAAATTCTACACGCCCATATATATCCTTGGAGTTTGTCTCCAAGAAGCTGTTCAATGAAACAGTGAGGTTAAGTGGGATGAAGATTACCAATCGCTCCATCTCCTGCTCCCTGAGTCTCTCCTCCCTCTGCCGCCGGTGATAATCCATCAGGTCATCTCGTCCCGAAATGGAGCTAATGCTGCTTTTCCGTTCCCGAAGGACCGGCTGGGGGGTTCCTGAGGCCTGTCTGAGGCTGTCCAGGTCTGCATCATCAAACTCAACAGATCCACACGAGAAATTCCTCCTGGCCGCACACACTCTGTCCAGCTCTCCGGGAGGAAATAACTGACCCGGGCTGGTCCCTGAGTAGGAAGCCCTGTCAAGGTCATCAGAGGTACAGGAAGAGGTGGAGGCCAGAAGCATCTTCCGAGCCACTCGAGGACTGGCAGGGATGCTGAGGGTGGAACTCACATAAGGACTGCCCTCAGATGCAGGGGTTTTATAGGGTAAAGCTCCTGAGCTCAAAGAAGAAAAATTCAGGTAATTGTCATTGTCTATGATGCTATGAGGTAGATCCTTTTCCCCCAGTTTCGTTCGTTTGGAGTTGCCCAGAGAGCTTCTTGGAGGCAAACTGAGAGGCGTCAGTTGGTTCTCTGTGGCCCTGTGCAACCTGGGGAGAGATCGGCTGTAGGCACCCATGTGACTCAGGCTGCTGCTCGAATACTTCCTGGTTCTTAAACTGATGTTTTCGGAAGCTGGCTCCTTGTGTCTGGTCAACTTGGGCTGAAGTGTCAGGTTGTCCTGGATGCTTATTTTCCTGGCTTGCTTTGGGCTCGAAGGCATGCTTGCCGCCCCTGACCTGCTGATGGGCGAGGAGCCAGCATCACTCAGGGAACTTCCGTTCCACATGGTCAGGAGTGAGCCAGACGCTTTTCGGCCTTCCAGCCCTCCCAGAAAGTAGACATTGTCATGGGATTTATTCCTTGAGCTATATTTGGAATAGGGAGGCTTCTCTGCGAGCCTCAAAGACCTTTCAGGGTCCCGGCCAGTAAAATGATCGAAGTCCGCTCTCCCAAGTGGATATCCACTGAGAGAGGGCGACGTGCTGAGTAAAGGAGTGGGAGGTTTCATAGAAATACTTTTGTCAGTTCCATCGCAAGAGAACTGCTTGGCTCCCTGGATTTTGGCCACAGAGGGGCTACTTCTGACACTGGTTCCCAAAGGAGAAGGACTTCTTTTAGTGGGCACAGGTTGTGAGAGGGTTAAATAGGAACCAGAATAGTCTCCATTGGCTTTAAATCTCAGACTGGAAGAGTATTTCTTTGGGCTCAGGCTCTCCATCATGTTTTGTGAATCGTTCTTGAGGAAATTCGCTGCAAAGTCCGCCTCTAAGCTACCATTCTGTAAATCCAGCTGCTTTTGCATGTGGCTCTGCTCTGCCATAATCTTGTTGGAATCTGTAGAGAAAAAGAAAAGAGAGAGAGAACTTCACTTAACAATGAAGATCTATTTGTTCATCGGGACAAACAGCCTTGCAGTCTGACCTGATGTGATTAAAAAACACAAATGCTGTTTTCATAAGAAACCTAGTAAAGCTGTACTGCAAAATGAAGACAAATAAAGATCACTAATCTGGGATTTTTTATATACAAAAGAAAAATAACTCAAGGGGACATTAATGATATTTGAGAGGAACAAATCCCCAACCAGTTACAGGTGCAAGATGAGTCTGGTACCTAAAACAGACCATGTCCCTCTGTTCTAGTCCTTGGAGGACCCCCTGCTTCCTGAGAACCTAGCAAATACCCAAAGGGATGATGCAACGGCTCTTCCTTTAGATGTCTCTGTGAGAGTCATTAACCGCTCAGAAGTAAAGTCCTGAGGAAACTAAATTCACATTCTAGCAAATAAAAAAAATTTAATGTTAGCCACTAATCAGTAACATGAGGGTTAGAAGACGGTTCTTTAGAAAGGGCTATGAGAGTACCTTCCCTTCTCAACATGGACTTAAAGCTCCTGCACCCATTAGAGAAAGGCAGGTATTAGTAGAGGAAAGAGTGTTCCCCAGGTTACTGCCAGATCAGGGTCAGGGTGGAATATTTAAAAACCTGAAACTGATGTCCCCTTCAAGTTCCCAGGCACCCCTAAGGCACCGTGCTCATACTTGACTTAAGTCCTCTCACAGAAACAACTTTCTCCCTCTTTTGCACCCATCTGAACCCACCCATTCTTTGAGGTTGAGATTAGGATTATATAATCCATGATGAAAAAAAAATTTTTTAAATGGACGCACCCATAAGAATATGCTTTAGACCCTAGTTTGAACAATTTAACTTAAGAACTAAAGTTTTAGTCTATGAAAATGTCCTTTAATTATAAATTATCACTGCAAATGTGAATGCTTATATTTCAAACTGATAAAAATATCTTTAGATTATCATCAAAGTGTAAACACAATTTACACATTCTCATTGAACTAGGGTACCGCTAAGAACATCCTCCATCTCCTTAGGCACCTGAGACACTAGTTACCACATCTCTGGACCATGTATAAACAGTAGCACTTATGGTTAGTAATCAGCATCAGAATGAGCTTGTTTCTGTAACTAAGACACACGTTTAAGGAGGAGGGTTACGTCTAGTGCTTCTCCTCTTATCTCCAACGCCTCCTGACTCCCACCATCCCACAGGTGAGACGCTCAATGAACATGAGTCTTCAATGTCAGCCACACCTTCCCCACTCCCTCCCAGACACAGAGAGAGGACCTTCACCTTGCTTGTTCAGCCTCACAGGTTCCTGGGCAAATGAAAACAGCCTAAGAAAGAACTGCTTCTTATCCACAGAATGGGACCAAAAAACAGTTTGGCTGCTTAATTCTAGAGACGGGCCGAGTCCTCACACCCCACAAGGCCGCAGCTTTCCCCGTCAAGCTCTGCCTCGGGTTCCTCACCGTCCACCCAAAGCCCTGCCCTGATGGGTAAAAGCGTGGTTATCTTTTGAAGTGAAACTCAAAAAAATTGAGATTCTCCTTTAGAATTGCCTCCCTGCTGGGATCTGGCCCTGCCCTCTGGCTCTTGCCAGGCCTTTCATTATTTAGAGACAGGACCATCTCTGCCACCGAGACAAGTGTCCCTCTCAGCACTACCAAGTCTGACCTCGAGAGCAGACTTGAGATTTATCTCACCATGCCGTCTTGGAGGACTGAAACCAAGATGACCTCCAGTCTTGGTTCCTTCTATTCCCAGCTAACTTTATCACACGTTGGTTTGCCGTGATGAAATTCCAGCAAATCTTGACCAATTCCCTCAAGTTAAATATTTTTGAATTGAGGAAACAAGGAAATTCGTGGATCCTGAGAACATTGCTCTGTTATTTATTATGGGGGGGGGACACCCTAATTGTCCAACAATAGGGAGAAAGTTAAGCTACAGTACATTATATGAGTGAATAGTAAACCCTTTGAAATCTTACTTTGAGGTATATTTTATAGCATTAAAAAGTACATTCATATAATGTTTAGTAAATTTTAAAAACCATGTATGCAGTGAGTGCAGCCTTCTCATACACACGCCCACCTATACACGTGGTTTACACAGATGTTCAAGCCAAAGTCCTGCAAATCATCACTGATCTCCTCTCCCCCCACCATCTCCTTCACTCCTCTATTACCTCCTCCATTTTATCCATCAACAAATCCTATCAACACTGTCCTTAAAATATATTCTCAATCTGATCATTTCTTGCCATTTCCACTGTTAGCCCCATTCAAGTCAATATCCTCTCCTCCCTTGTCCATCTGCCTGTTCTCCAAGAACAGCAACAACAGGATGAAAGAGATCACACCACAGAGTTGGCAGTGGTTTTACCAGGTGGTAGTATTGCCAGTGATTTTTAATTAAAAAATCCAAATGAAGAGGTGTGGGCCTAGGTAGGCTGGCGTGGCCCAAAGGCTCTGAAGGGCCATCTCCTAGCAGCCCCAGGCTGGCTGTGGGGAGGGCTATGTCACCAACTGCTTGTCATTCCATGGGGGATGTTGGCCTTCGCCACCCCAACACGGAGAGGCCAAGGCTGGGGACAGTCCACACTCCACCGCCCTCCTGCCCCTCCCGCCCTCCCCAGCTCTGGGTCTGTGTCTGAACTGTGGATCTTGCAGAAGAACCTGCAGCCACAGATATGTGACTGTATCTTGACCAACAGCTTGCAGTGCAAAGCCAGGCCAGTGTCATGCATTACTTACAAAAAAAGGGGATCATTTTTAAAAAATTGTTTTTACCCTGACAATTAAGAAAAAAAGATTAGTGTAAAATACTAGCAGACAATCTGTAGTGATACTTTATTTTTAGGTGGATTACACTCTCATTTTCCCTAACTCTTGTCCAGTTTTTGAGCCAGATATGAACTCTTCCAAAAAAACGTTACTTTAAAGAACTTCTTGATCAGACCAGCTTAATATGTAAGTATCTGAAGACTTTAACAGTTTTTCCAGATCTTCTAAATGACAGAGGCAAGAATTATAATTATGTGAGTTTACCCATTCCATACTTTTTGCCTCTGAAAAACTACACAATCAAACGTAACACCTTCCCTAATATGAACAAGGTGAACAGTGGTTACCCAAAGTCTCCAGATGACAGCTGAATATAGTCAGGTAATTTTAGCATGTTCATTTTTAAATGTAGTTATTAGATTAGTTCATTATTTGAAGTGATTGTTTATTGTATAGAAAAAAATTAAAACCCTAACAGGTAGTTGGAGGCACTTCATTCACTAGCTGGGTACTAAGTGCCTGCCGTGTGTCAGACGCTGGTTTACCAGGCGTTAGTGCTGCTCACTATCATTCCTGTTCTCTCCTTTCAGAAACATTAGCAGTGCTGTCCTTCCTCGTCTCCATGACATTAGGTGTGGCTATGTCCCTTGCTTTGATCAAGGAAACAGGAGAGAAAGTGGCATGTCGGTTGCAAGCTGAAACAGCACGGGCTGGAGCATGAGTCACCATCTCATCCCCTGCTGCAACGACTAGCCTGCATCCGAGTCTGTAGGGCCTTCCTGTTCCTACCTCCCTCAGCGAGGACGGCGTGGAACGGGGCCTTTGCCAACCCAGGATTGTCTTAAGCCACTGAGATTTGGGGGTTGTTTGTTACTCTGAAGGTGCTAATCTTCACTAAGTGCCTACTATAAACCAGGCTTTGAGCTAGGCCCTGGGAAGTTTGTGGTCAAAGACATCATTTCCTGCCTTTATAAAGCTTACAGTCCAAAGGGAAAACACACATGTGAATCAATGCTATACAGTGTGATACCTGCTGTAACAGGATTTATTGACAGATTGGTAAGGGAGCACAGAGCGGGGCTAATCCACTGAGAGTGGTAGCCTGGGGAAGTTATGATAGAAAGAAATGACAGTGACGTTAAGTCCCACAGAAGGAAAAAGAATCTGATGGGTATTATCCAATGATAGCATAAAGCTACCTTCATACCTAAAATTTTGTGGTGTTAAGGACATAAACAAAATCCCAAGCCCACCTGAGGTCAGACTGTGGTCTAGTTGGCAAGCACCCTGTCTCTGACAGAATTAATAACAAAAATTGTGTAGGAAAAGGGAACAGTTATTTTTTATGTTTAATAACCATGTAAACATGCTCTCTGGGGTCCAAGCCTATTCCTATCCTAAGTGCAATTTAAATTGGACAGCTATCTTCCAACCATTTGGGACATTTCAGACTAGGATACAAAGGGAAATCCACAAGTGAGATGTCAGAATAGACAAGAAAAGAATTAAAGTCAGGTAGTGGGGAAGATTTCAGTTATAAGCTAATGCATACAAAATGGGAAACAGAACGAAGTTAGACAGAAGAGGTTTTCCCACCAGGTGCAGAGACAGCAATCCAGGAAGGAAGCCAGAGCAGATGTTGCCAAACAAAAGTCAAAAGCTGAGCACTGAGCCCAACTCTGCATTTTCAAGATTTACTCTAATGGTACAGAATTTACTCTAATGGTACCTCATGTCGAAATGGATACTTAAAAGTTCAATTTTTGACCCAGCCATATGAGACACCAATGTCAATTTAGATGATAAAGTGGATTAATATATTTCAATATGTTTGCAGTTGCAAATGCTACTTAAGCACCCAAATGAAACATTACCAAACTCTGTTCCCTCTTCATTTGGGCCAATAAAACTACAGAGGGTCAAACTACAACGAAGTATTCTTACTACCCTACAGGGTGGCAACACTTGGTTCCCCTCTCTTCCTCACACTTTTTTTTTTAATCAAAAAGTATAACTGCTGATGCAGTTTTGTTGGCCAAACAAAATACAACACAAAAATATTCCACCAGAGCACTGGCTAAAAGAATAGCAGTTCTACAGTCTCCAGGGAAGAGACGGGCAGGACATTTGTAAATAATAAGCCACATCTAAGAAACAGCCATGCAACGTTTCTCTACTACAGAGATGCAGAAGAAAGCTACAGATGATTCGGAATAGAAGTACATTCCAGAGAATGGTTTACAAGACATTCATGTCTGATACCCCAGTTTTTCAGTTCAGTCTTATGGAGTTTATTAAGGACGTGTAAAAGGTTGCACATTTAAAGGTGTACAATATGGAATTCACTCACTTTCCAGAAGCTTAGTTTACCAGCCATAGCTGAGTGCATATGTATGTACACTTTTCTCAGTTTGAGATCTCTTAATCCCACAAATCAATTCAACTCAAAAGGTGGAGAACCACACAGCTGGCCTTTCTGCCCCTAGGAGTGACAATAATGGCTGGTGATACCTCTTCTCCTTCCTGACTTCCTGGGTGTTCTTTTCACTGCAGGTGAGATCATGTGAGAGGAGGCGAAGAGACGGGACAAGCATAGGGAAATGTAGAACAGTAACCAGGGACGCACTCGGAATGAGGATGAGTGGGAAGGCAAGGACAGCAGAGGCAGGAGGGGAGAGAAGGCGACGGGGGAGACTGGGTTTCACTCCCCAGCAGTGAGGGAGAGGGGCGGTGATAGAGCACTGCAGACAGAATGCAGCCGACACTGCAGTGGAGTTCAGGAAAAGAAAGAGGAGGACGGTGATGGTGGGAGGTCAAAGTGACAGATAAGAGGGAGGGCGGCAGGGAGAGGGGTCTGTGTTAACACGTGTAAGAGAGGAGGTGAGGAAGGCTCCAGCGTTTCCAGCCTGGCCTCTTGATCTCCACTGGTGTGTTTACTTTTGGTTTCCTGTACATTTCATGTAAACAAAAAGAAGTCTCCGGGAAATTATAAAATCACAGCACTTTGTTATTGTGGTAGGAAAACAGCCCCAAGGGCCTTCGTGGCCCCATACCCTGCGGAGCATCTGCACAGAAACAGAACCGGGCGTGGAGCCGGCAGGAGGCGTCTGGTGCCCATCTGAGAGAAAGGACACGCCGGGAAGTCTAAACAAGAAAGAAGCTAATGTGCGTTGAAACGTTTGGGCTGACTTTTCAATCCATAAATTTAATCCCTCCAGAGCGCTGGTTGTTTTATCACCTGAAATGTACATCATCTCACTGTCAATTAGAAAACACCAGGCGTCACTCAGAGCTCTCTGGGAGGTACCGCGGACAGGCAGCACGTTTCCCCTTGAAAAAAAATTACTTGAAAAACTAATCTCAAGGATCACGCTGAAAAGTTTCTTGGCAGATTCTTTTCTCTTTGGCACAATGCTGACATCTCTTTTAAAATATAATTCTCTGGCTCCGTCTGTACCAAATAACACCACAGTGACACTAACCCCATCCACACCGTAAGCCACCAACAGTGAATTCAGGGCACTGTGATGGCCAGAGCTGTACTGATCTTGGTTTCCAGATAATGAAAACACACTCGAGGAGCAAAGGTTTTAAAAAACAAAGAAATTAAAGTGAACTATTTGCCGTGCTGTGCTGTGTGTGTTTTGTTAGAGGAAAGGGACTTACAGTCAAGCCTGTTTATATAAATCCAGTTTTCCACGTAATTTATGCTAATTACACAACACATTACTTGTCACTTTTCCTTGCCATGCAGCCATGCACAAATGGTTCTTAGGATAATCCAATATAGCAGGAATTGATCAAAGGGAGACTGCCAAAGCAAGTGAAAGAAAAGTGGAAATCTTTTCATACTGCTGGGAAAAGGGGATGGATGTAGACTAAAGGAGCAAATTCAGGAAAAATAATCTCAAAACGAAGTCATGTGGGTTTAGGTTAAAATTTCCCCTTTATAAAAAAGTTTGAGTCTCTACCGTGCCCCACAAGGGGACTCAGAGTGGAGGTGCTGGCTCCGGGAGCAAACTTGTCATGGACAGTGGTCGATGCCTGGGGTTTCAAGCTCTCGCAGCACACTGGTGGTCCACAGACTGGTCTCTCTCAGCACTGATGTTTATGATATGGCAATGTTTTAAAGCATGTACTGATGACATGTAATGGAATTCAGACACCAGCTTAGAGCAGTGTGTCAGGAGCAGTGCCATTCGGGGGGTGGGGAAGGCACCTACTGTGGTGACCACTGGGGTCTGAGAGAAGAAGCTTTTAGAGGACTGAATAAGAAATCTGTTTCAGATGTCCAAACGGACAGAAGAACCTCCCTCTTTTTCCACTAATCCCAACATGAAAACATGATGAGGTGGGAGGGGCGCTAATGAGAAGCTTCAGGAACAACCACTCCCTTCTCCAGCAATATTCTGATTTCAGACATCCAAAAGCTGCCTGTTCTCCCCACCCTCCGTTATCCAAACACCATCCTCAGTTAAACTCCCCATCCTGTCAATCTCCCTTTGCAAACACACCCTCCTTTTCCAGAAATACTTCCTTTCATCACTAAACCCTCCTCAGCCTCCTGAATCTCTGCAAAGAAGCCACACCTCTCCACACAACCCCATGCCCACTGGTAAACACCTCCTCCCAGCAAATATTCCCAGATCCTCTCTCCTTCAAATGTCACCTCCCATGCAGTTTCTGCAAGCACCCCTACGCCTGGACCTTCCCACTGTCTCAATGTCCATTTCCATAGAACTTTCTCGTCTCCCACTCATGCAACCCGGCTTCCTAAACTCTGCTCCTTTAAACTCTTCCTCCACATTCAAGATTTTATATCAATGCAGAGAAGAAAAGACAAACGAAAATAAAATTCTGTTAGTAGACACAGTGCCCTTACTGTTTTTTTTTCTTTTTTGCAAATAAACATAGTGGCAAATAGATTGCCATTCTTTGCTCGTTGTATCATGTTCTTTGTCATTTAAAGATCTACATGTTTGAATAAAATAATTATTATCCACTAGATACACGTAGATGGGTTGATGATTTCCAAGGAGGGCATTTTTATCATTCAAAAAGATCCAAAAAAGCAGTTCTGCAAGAATAAGTCCATTTTAATGGAAGAATTAGGATGTTTTATTTTGCAGACGGAGCCTATGATATCAGTAAATCTTACTGTGTAGACACACACACACAGTCGCAGACACACACAGTCTACCTGCCCACAGCAGACTAAAAAGCATAAAGGCTTTGTGACTGCCAGAAGAGACTTTTCACAACCCAAGCAAGCTGAGGCATCCTCAGAATTTGCCAGGTGTCAGGGTGATGCTCGGCAGGGCTGGGGAGAAAGGGAGGGCCACTGGAATGCTGATATGTGTCTCAGAACGCTGACTGCACTTTCTTTCTTGGTTTTCTTTTTTTTTTTTTTTTGCTCTTTAATTTTTACTTGATTGTGTTCTGAAAACATCTAAAAGAAGAGGTAAGGGAGATCATGAAGGAAAGAACCAAAGTATCAGACAATGGCACAGGGAGGCAAGAGGACAGAAGGGAGTGGGCAGTGATGGGAGGGGGATGTGGTAATGAGAACATTTAATGCAGATGGTGGAAGAAAGGAAAATAAGTTGAAAAAAAAAAAAAAGGTTCAGCTCCTTCTTATCACAGTAAAGGAGTCTAACTCCACGCTACCATTCCCTGTCACCTCTAGCCCCCTGAGGTCTAAGCTCCATCAAAAAAAAAAGAATTCCACATGGTACCCAGTGGTTCCTAAAGGTAATCGCAGTCAATAGCAATTCCCCTACTTCAAATGAGGATCTTTATCTCCTGTGATCAGAGGCTCTTTTTAAATAAGTCTAGATTGTTTTATCTTAGGAATTCTTAAGAATCTTAGAGGACTCTTAGTGAGGAGGGTAAAGCATCAAGTACAGGGATTTTAAACACATTAGTGATAGCCCCTTGAATAAGACTTTTCCACATGAACTTTAAAATATTCTTTAGACTATCCAAGGAATTTGGCTGCGTGTTTCCTGTGATAACTCTCTTCAGCCAGTGAGGAAGGCAGGGGAGGAAAGACAGAAAGCAGGAGCAACCTCAAAACACATCTGTGTTATTCCAATTCCTTTCCCATGTGCAGAACTCCGGACTTTTACCTAAATATTCAAGATGTGACTTTTACCAACTGGACTCACAGTTGTGTTTATATCATTATTAAAGAAGCTTTAGCAATATTTAAAGAAGACACAATATTAATTTAATAAGCACAATGATGTGGTAGGAAAGTTCTCAGATTTAAAGCACGCTGTCTCCGATGACAGAAAACAGAAGGAACAGGGGAATATATTAAACAGCATGATGGAGATGCTATCACTAAAACCTAAAATATGAGAAAGTCTACAGAAAAATAAAAAATAACCAATGTCTTTAACCAGGAAATGGTAAGGAAAAAACAAACCAAAACAAGAGAGGGAACTGTTCTAGATTAAAAGAGACTCGGGAGACACACCAGTTAAATGCCATGTGTAGACCTTGTCTGAATCCTGTTTTAAACAATCCAACTATTGAACAAAAATTTTATGTGACAGAGAATCTGAACACTGAGTGGAAAAAAGATCTTTTAATTACCACTATTTTTAGGTGTGATGATACTGCTATACTTTTTAAAAGTCCTAAGCTCTTAGGTTTACATTTTAAATTATTTTTGAATAAAATACTACAGGATCTGGAATTTGCTTTGTAACCATCTATGCTGGGGGAGGGGGATAATATAGTCTACAGATGAAACAAGATTAGCGTGTGTGTTGAAACTGAATGTTGGGTACAGGGGCTTTCACTGTATTATTCTTCTAATTTTTGTGTGTTTAAAATTTTCCATAATAAAATATTTGAAAAGTAAAAGATGTGTATGCATCCTGAAAATCAATATGAATAAAAATATATTAATAAGTATTGGCAAAAATTACAGTGAAGGATGCGTTCTTTACAAAGAACACTTTACAAAGGAAGATGTGTTCATACCAGTGGCTTCTAGGTGATTTTTTTTAAAGTATAAAATACTAACTCTCTATCATGTTGAATTAAGCTCCTAAAAGCCGATTTTTTTTAAGTACCTTGGAGAAGTTTGAAAGAAAATGCACTGTCCAGATTACAAGTATCAGACCATTATATTTAGGATATTTGCAAGATAATGGTAGGTGGGGTTACTAAGTTTCACCACTACATGTGCCCAAATAAAAACCACCTCTTCAGAAAGTTGAAAAATAAACACAAAACCAGCCAAACCTGCCATATATTAAAGAATTGCAGCCTCAAAAAACATTAATACACACACATACCTTAACATATTTATGCTAAGAGAGAGACTGATATACCTCATAGATTCTTAAATTATGTGATGGCTTCTCTGAAAGTGGCAGAGTTCTTTAGGCAGGAAATCAAACCTGTATTTTCAGGGTTCCTTATTGAATCCTGAGAGTCTCAGTCCAAGATAAAAGTTATTAAAATTTTCCCAAATAAAGCAAATGTTTATAGATGTTTCCTGGCCTTTGGCATAATTCATCCCCGGGTTTAGGTGATTCTGACTGTAGACCTTGAAGAATCCTCCTCTGTTATCTGATCACCACAGTGAAGACAAAGCCGAGAAGCAGAGAGGCACGGAATAACTAAGCTGGAGGTCCTGAGTGTCTGTGTACACCTGTACTTCAGATCCACTTCCTGAAGCAGGAAAAAGCATCCTTTAAAAATAGTCAATTTTATGCAAGGAAAATATTGACTCTGGGATCACATGGGGATAAAGATGCTCTCTCTTGACCCTGAAACCATCACGATGGGCTGAAATTGGAAGCTGAGAGCCTCTGGGAGCAAACTCTGATCTTCACACCATCTTGTCCCCACTCCATGCTACTGATCAAAATACACTCTCTTAAGAGTCATCTTCTATTTTTCCACAGTAATATTTACCAAATCCAAACACGCTGTGTTCCCTACTCCCTTCCCTAATTTCTATAAACTGGGAAGAGTCAGGGCATAGTAGCCTCAGGAGAGATCGAACAAACACAAGTTGACCCCATCACCCACGGTCACAGTGCTTTTCCCCTTTAATTCAAAAGCAGAGCGGATGGGTTTTTTAAATACTATAAAATAAACAAAATAATGACACCATCTCTCCATCACTTAACTGTTGACTGTGCAAAGTGGGTGTTAGAAGACATTTAAGTTTTCCCTTTCCTGCTACCTACCTTTTAACCATTTCTTTTGCTTGGAAGGAAAAGGCAGAAGGACGTGAACCAGCAGAGATCAATAAGCAACTGACTAAATTAACTTTAATCAATGCTGTTTTCTGTATCTAGCCAAAAGACCCAATAAAGGAAATGGTTACATTAGGATGTTATTTTTATTGTAATGGCTAATCTAGTGCAAAGAATACTGGACAGACTGCCAGGAACATGAGTCAGGAGACCCGTCCCTAGTCCCGATTCTGCCAAAATAACCAACAGAAGCAAGAGCCGGAGCAAGACACTTGGCCTGTGCTCACCCTGTTTTAGCAGAGGTTTCCTCATGTTTAACATGGTGAAGGTGAACTAGATGTTCTTTCGGCTCCAACTTTCTAGACTCCCAGAGATGCAGGTTAAATAACATAGGAGTGCCAGCTAACCAAAGCAGGAAATGGAAATGACCACAGAACAGAAACATGTTTTAGTGATAAGGTAGCAGCTACCTAATTGGGAAAAGATTGCACAGGCGCTGTTGCTCATGACATTCCAAGGGCATGGTAAATTATTTCAGCACAACACAGTGAGAAAAAGGCCTGCTCAGGGCTATGTTAATGTAATATAATATGGGTATTTCATTCAGCATGATGTATAAGAAATATTTTGCCTACATTCCCATGGCTTGCAATTTCCTTAATAAATCTTAGGCTGTTTTTGAAAACCTACTTCTGCAATGATGTAAGCAGTGTGGCAGCCAGACCTCACTTCCCAGTCCCCTCTGAATATCTCTTGCCCAAGAAGCACTACTCAGGCTGCGTCTGACCTGGTCAAAAGCTTGCAGAAGCTGGCCTTCCAGTGCTTTTACCTGCCCTTGTTTTAGCAATACAGTGGTCAAGAAGCAAATCTAGGAGAAATCTTATCACCTTCAGCGTTTTTGCTCTTCTATATGCTAATTGCATAAGCTTATTGCCATCTGGAGAGGTCACATGCTGCATGCAAACAAAATAAAATATGATGATTAACACCGATTTCCACTGAACTCTAGATTCAGCAGCAAATCTTAGAAAAGACTGACCTTGCTTGAGGTCATAATATTAAATATTGGCATGAACAAACTTTTTCTTCCCCCTTAATATATTAAGTAAGGAAAAGAAGTTCATCTAATAAATCAACCTACCCACACGAAGCAAAACAAGTATCTCTTGTTAAAAAAACTCTAAAATGTCTCCATATAACCTGCCTATTACTCTGTATCTTTTTTATCTGCTTATTTGTATGGCCAGCTTCTCCAGCCCCTAGCCTTCCCACTGAATCTCAATAAAATGATTTTTATACTTGGGTTTCTTCTATTGACCACTCGCTGCTATAGGTAACAATTTTGCCTTTAAAGCAGATTCAGCACAAAGCTTCTTTTCAACGTCTAAGAAACATTCCTAAAGATCATGAAAACTGTGCAAATTAACCTTCTAGAAGATTTGAGTTCCTGGGTGGCAGAGACAAGCTCTGCCTTAGTAAATGTTTATTTTGAAAGGATTGGAAACCTGAACTGTCCGTTTTGGTTTCACTCACTTTCAAAAGTCGAGTCACATTCATCAAATGCCAATAAGTATTTCTAGCCAACAGTTATATTAAAAAGAAAAAAAAATCAACTCTTTATCTCTCCCATCCTCTGATAAATAAGAATGACTAGATGAAAGGTGAAAATGAAAAGGGTATTTATACCCCTTTATTGTAGCACCTGCAGAGAGCAGACCCCTTAAAAAAGTCATCACTTCTGAATCATTTCTAAATATACTGCTATGTACTTGGCTTTGAGGTGCAACAATTGGCCAGTTGTCAAAATGATAAGAACCTACCACACTGAGGTTCAGAGCTCTTCCAAGAAAGGCACACTAAAAAAATTTTTCTATATTGCCAGAACCTCCCAGATTTGAGGGTTATAACTACCATGGCAGGACCACTTAACATACAAGACTAGAATCCCTAATCACTGACCTATTGGCTAATCATAGTAATGTAAATGTGAGAGTGGTTAAATGTGCACAACTTTTCTGCGCAACAAAAATTCACTGAGATCACTCCTTTCCATAACCAGAGCCATTCACAAATACCATGCTTTAAAAACTCTCCTAGGAAATGAACAAAAACTTTCTATTACTATCATTCTCTTCCCTATTGAGTAAACAGATGGAATGGTAGAGACTGGGGGTGGAGGGAGGAGATAAAGTGCAATGAAACAGGACTTTGGAGGTCTGGTTTGCAGGTTCTCACCAGCCAAGTGAGTGGATGCAGGTAAGAGGACTTTTGAGATTCTTTTTACCCCCTTTATTATTTTGCTCTAGTCCCTCAAAGAGCCGATTCTTAACCAAAGTTCTGTGCAAATATCGCATTCACCTTAGATAGCCACTCATCAGCTTATGAATTTCCCCCACAACTGTCCTAAAGCATGCTCATTTTCTTATATGACAGGTGTCTTTTTTAACTCTGTACTTAGGAGGCCTCTCTCATCCTCCCTTCTGGCCTATCCATTCATGCCCTCTACTCTTAACCCACAAGGCAAGGAGGGACAAAAAAAATCTCAAATGTTCTGTTTTGTACCTGGATTCAAAAGCAGCATCTGCTATGTCTGTGGAACCATCTGTTGCCCACTTTGCCACGGGAAGGATGGTGCAGGCATCAGAAGTGGAGTGTCTCAGGTCACACAATAGAATTGTGCCTTTCTTGGAGCTGACACACCCAGGCATATGTTCCACAGTCACCATAGTTAATGCTACCCTTCCCCCATCAGAGTCTATTTAATTCTTCATGGAGAATGCTACCTCTAAATTCTCACAAAAGTTCAGGTCCTTTTTCTAAAAAAAAAAATTACATTTGCCCAAAAATCAGTTTCTAAATTCTCTAATCTTGGGTTGTTCCTATAACTAACGTCTATCACTCACTTGAGACCTTACCAGTCACTAACCTCTGGGCATCTCAGTTTTTGTATTTATAAAATGAAAAGATTGAACTCAGTGATTTCTGAGGCTCCCTTGCACTGTAACATTCCAAAATTCCAAAATTTTAAGCCAACTCAAAGTCAGTGAACACAAGTTCCTTCACATCTATGGTTATATTAAGACTTTTACTGCCAAGGGCAAAAGAATCTGCTGCAGACAAAAAGGTCTCTTTGTGTTGAGGAACAGTCAGTTTCTTGAGGATCCAAATTAAATTAAGATCGCTAATCTTGTTAACATATGCCCTCAAGGTGCTACTCTAGTGAAGAGTCTGGGGCTGGGTAATTCAGTTTGAGTGGCCTGCGCATTGTAGGATATTACATAGTATCTGAGGCCTCTACTCACTAGATGCCAGCCCAGCTGGCAATTGGGGTTGCCCCTAACTTCCAGTTTGGACAACCAAAAATGTCTCTAGACTTTGGTCAGTAACCCCTGGGGAGCGAATTCTCCCTGACCCCACCTGCCTCCATTTAGAACCACTGCTGTTAATGTGTACCAGGGCTTCAAAATAAAGCACATCACTTGAAAGTTGTTTTGTTTCAAAGAGATGACATTTACACAGTTAATAAGTAAAGTACACCAAGGCCTAACAGACAGTCAGATTTATAAAACACGTATTCCACTTGGAAGATGTACAAAACCACTGTCTTTCCAAGTTATTCATAGAACCACCTTCCTGCTAAGGGTTGAGAATTAGCATGCAAAGTTATAACCTCAACTGCTCTTTAAAAGTATTTAAAAGGAATCCCGTTTTTCACAGGAACTCCTCTAGTGCACTCCAGAATCAACCACTGCATACAGACCTCAAAATGGGGCTTTGAAGAAAATAATGAAACCGAGTGGTGGGTTTAATCACTTCAGCTCTTTTTTCCCTCTCTTGTGCAAAAGCCAGTAAATAAAATGATTATGAAAAGGTTGCTAAAGCGTTCCAGCTTTGGCCCAGGGTTCTTTAAGATAGGAGTTAGCAAGCTCTGAGCCTAATTTCCCAAGTATCTTTTCCTCCCCCACTTCAAACAGGGATCCAAGAGACAAACCCTAAAGTCAGTCCTCAGCCCAAAAGAAAAGCAGCTGCCAGCTGCATGAAACAGACAGAAGCTTGCAAACTGACTGAAATGATGACTGCTCCTAACCAAACATCTCATTTTTCCATTTGTGAGAAAGGCTGGGATTTGCAAACCTCTGGGTCTCCGGAGGTGAAGGCTACAGTAGTCAACTAAGCAAAAACTCAACTCCGCCTCAATTTTAAAGGAAACGCCAGTTATAAATGTGTTGGGGACTTTACAGAGTTTCTTAAGCACATATGTTTAAAATTCCACATTAAATATGCAACACAAAAACAGCTTTAAAAATGTTTTTAAATAACTTAAGTCCAGGATGTGAAAGGGGAATCATGAATAGACACAACTGTTACCTTTCAAAGAACCTTAGCTCTTTATTCAAACAAATATTTACACAATTGAGGCCAATGGTACCAGGGATGTAGCCATTCTGTTAAAATCGCGGGCAACTCTAAAGGTTTATTTATCCCAAATCCAACTACTCTGTTGCTATCCTACCGAGAACCAAGAATTCAAGTGCTCTCGGGGCAAAAGTTTAACCCTCTGAAACTGTGAACTTCATTTAGACCTCTCCCAGCTGAATTCAGATAAGTTAGAATCTCAAAGACACATCTCAAACGCCTAAATTAAACCAAACTAGGAAGCTTAAAGTTACACGTCCAATACTAGAAAATAAATTATCTGTAATTAATACGTTCATAACGATGAAGGGACATGCGGCTGACACATATTTACACTAAAAGCACATTTTTATGCCTCATCTCCGAGTTCCACTCCCAGCAGCGTCTGGCTGTGACTAGCTGCGCATTCTAGAACTCCTGAGGGCTACTTCAGAGCAGCAGAAGGAAGACTTCTAGGGATGCGGGCAGGGCCAGGCGAGAGGATTTCCAGCCCAGGGCATGTCTACCAACATAAAAGGCTGCGGGCGCAGTTCCCTCTTTTACATAAGAAAAGTAGATGGGGCGCAGGTTAGACTTTCGAAGCTCTTTCAAACAGGAAACCCCAACCCTGGAAGGGACAGCCGGTCAGCTTCTTAATTTCCTGGCAGTGGCGGGAGTTAGCCAGGTCCTCGGCGCTTTAATAAGTGATGACTGCTAGAGCTAAGTTATTCAGTGCACCAGCAAACGTTTCAGTTACGCCTCAGCCGTGCCGGGCGCGGGTGAAACGGGGGTTCAAAAACATTCCCCACTTCCAGCCGCTATCTCTTGGGGTTCCGAGACCGCCATGCCGTAAATTTGAGGGGGATCCAAGCCAAACTGGAATGCGAGGTTCTGGGCGGTTCAAAACTCGAGAGCCCCACTCTTGAAACAAAGTGGACCAGAAGCGCAGCTAGCTAGATATTTGGGGCGGGGGGGGGGTCGTCCTTGAATTCCGCGCCCACACCCTCCAGCAACCGAACTTCTTCCTCCGCCCACGGCGACAAAGCAGCTCTATCCCGAAGACCCCGATCCCTCTCTCCTTGGGAATTCCAGACTTCCAGGCAAAAGTTGCCTCCGGTCCCCCCAAATTCCGCCTGTTTCCTAGAATCGTTCTGTGAGCTTCTCTTCTACCCCGACACGCCCTCCCCAGGATCTTTCAACCGAGGTCCACCCATTCCGGGGGTTCGGGGCCCCCCAAAGCAGCGCAGCCCAGGCTCTGCTCTCCCAGTCCTGGCTTTTGTCCCTGCAAGCTTGCATGAGAAGCAAAGAAACTGCGCCCCGGCACCCACTCACCGCCTCATCTTTCCTCGGAGCCGCCGCTCTCCACGGGCCCCGCCGCCCGTCGCCTGGCCCTTGCCCCCGCCTCCCTGCCTCCCTGCCTCCCTCCCTCCCTCCCTCCGGCCCCGGGCCCCGGCCCCCGGCCCCGCCGCAGCTCCAGCCGCAGCCGCCCGCGACTCCGGACTCGCGGTGTGCAGTCAGCGCGCCCCTCCCGGCCCGGGCGGCCACTGCCTCCTCTCCGCCCCCAACCCTCCGCCGCGCAAACGGGCGGCGACCAACTCGGCGGCGGGGGAGGCAGCGCCCCGGGGAGCGGCTGGGCTGCGCGGCTCCGGCGCGGCCCCCTCCGCCGCGCCGCCCGCCGCCCCCTCCTCACCTGGCGCGTCCGCGCGGCCAGGTCCCAGCGGCCGGGGAGGCGGGGCGCGCTGCGGGCGCCGAGCCGCCGTGTGCGGCCCCCCTCGGGCCGCGGTGGTGGGCTCCGCGCGGCTCGGCCCCGTGCCCCGGCCCCCTTCGTAACCACCGCGGCGGGCTCCGAGGGACTCGGAGCCGTGACGTCGGAGAAGCTCCCGGGCAGTCTGCAGTTGGGGCTGTTACTGCTGCCGGGGGGTCCTGGCCAGTCGGCCCATTACGGGCCCCAGTTTCTCCCAGCCGCGTTTCCAGCCGCGCAGTAGACTTCTGTGGCAGGCTTTCTTAATGCGCTGGAAGGAGGGCGGGAGGGTCCACGTCCTCAGGCGACGATTTCCTCACCCGACGGTGAAGTTTCTGCTGGGAAACTCCAGGTGACCGCACCTCCTCCCAACAGTTCGCCCGCGGGCAGGTGCCTGATGCGTCAGAAAAGCAGTTATGCAAAATCGTTGGAGAACAGCCTGGGCTGAGGATTTTAAACCAACTTCTACTGATTTCCTTTCAGTTATTTCTCTTCAAAGTTTTTTTATTTCCAACGTGTTTTAATCAGTTGCTGCAGCCAATGAAAACAATGCAGATGGAACGGTGGCCGCTTTCGCGGAAGGCGACCAACTGGACCTAGGGCGACCTCAGTCCCCCTCCGCACGCGGGCGTGTGACCCTCTGCCAAATCCTGAGCGACACTCTAGGCTTACAAAGGTGAAGGTCATGGCCCTCGAGGAACTCAAAACTGCAAGAAAGAGCACAATGAAGTGCAAACTAACTTGTGATCAGCAATGACAAAGTATGGCTTTGGGTAGGTGGTTTTAGTTCTCAAGAACAATTTCATCTACTGTGTAGTAACAATGATACTGATGTTGCAGGATTGTTAATAAGCTTCCAGATAATGTATGCCAAGTGCCTGATACCAAGAGTGACACTCAGTAGGCACTCAACAAATAGTTATTTGTTTATTAATTGCACTTATTTAATGCACTTTTCTTTTGTACAAGTAAAAATCTGACTTCAAATGTAAGGGAGTGATTCACCTATGAACTGCTTGGTGTTTTACAGAAGTTTTTTTTTTCCTGTCTTGGCTCTTCTCCGCAGGAACATACAGGAATCAGTCCACCACTTAAATACTCCAGCAGTTCTCTCTTACCTCCCACTTCATGAGTTTCCCCCTAATTATTGAGTCATCCCATCACCATGAAATCATGTCCTTTCTCCCACCTTAAAAACAAAAAACTCTCTTGAAGCCGCTTCCCTCTCCAGCCACTTGCCCTGTTTTCCTGCTCAGCCACAGCAAAACTCCTTCAAAGAGTTGTTAAGAAAAGCTGTCTCCAAGTGTTCTCTTCCCATTTATTCCAAACAGGCTTTTGCTTCTGCTCTGTCCCCTAGAACTTCTCCTGTCAAGGTCAAACTACTAGATTAAAAGTTTTCTCAGAGCTCATCTCACTTGAACCATCAGCAGAAATGAACTCTTTCTCCTCCTGGAAACGATTTTAGCTGGACTTCCACACCGTTTTCATGTTTTTTGTTTTTGTTTTTTCCTACTCCATTGCTTGCTCCTTTTCAGTCTTCTTTGCTGCTCCCTTCCCTTCTCCCAGCATCTGAGCAGTGGAGTCACCGGAGTTCAGACTTTGGACTTCTTCTCTATCTACACACACTCCCTTGGTGACCTCATCCTGTCTCATGGCGCTAAAGACTACCCATGTAGTAATGACTCCCAAATTTTGCCTCCAGCCTGACCATCTTCCCTTTAACTGCTTGCTCCAGTCTACTGCCCACTTAGGGACTTCTCCTAGGTAACATTTCTGACACTGAAATCCTGAAATTCCTCCCTCCATCTCCCTTTGCCAACTGAAGTCTTCCTCACATCAGGCCAAAAACCTTGGTGTCATCCTTGACTTTTCTGTTTCTTTCACATTTCAAATCCAATCCATCAGAAAAATTAATTTTCAGCTCTACTTTCAAAATAAATCCAAAATTCAACTACTTACCACCTCCATTGTTATTACCACCTAATTTACCCTCATGTCTTGACTTTATCCTCACCCTATTTCTACTTTTGCCCCCATGCAGGCAGTTCTCAACACACAGCCAAAGGGATCCTTTTTAAATATGGGGACAACTCATATCCCTCCTCTGCTCAAAACCCTGCAATGATCTTCATCTCAATCAGAGCTAAAGTTAAAAGCTGTGGAATGGCCCAGAAGGACAATACGTGATCTATCATTCTTTGACCTCAGCTCCTGCTTCCCCAACTTCCCTCACTTAGCCACTTCCACAATGGCTTCCTCAGTATTCCTGGACCAGATTCCTAGATGAATGTGCTCCCATCTCAGGGCCTTTAAGCTCGGTGTCCCTTCTGCCAGAAATTCCTCCCCCACCCTTATTTATCTGCAAGGTTGGCTCCCTCACTTCCTTCAAGATGCTGCTCAAATGTCACCATGTTCCTCAGGCCTGCCCTGACCACATGATTTAAAATTAAAAATGCATTCCCCACACCAGTGAGCTTTCTTCTTCTTCTTCTTCTTCTTTTTTTTTTTGACAGAATTATCACCACCTATCATATTAAAAATGTATTTTTATTATGTTTATTATGTAGACTCTCCTCACTAGGATGTAAGTTCTATGCAGGCAGGGACTTTTGTCAGCTCTCTACAGTGATTTATCCCCAGTACTCCTAGAAAGATGCCTGGCTTGTAGTTGGTGCTCAAGAATGAATGTTTTTTACTCATACAGCTTTACAACAACAACAACAACAGCAACAACAACAAAACAACAACAACGTAATCCAAAAATGGTCAGAGGACCTAAACAAGCAATTCTCTAATGAAGACATGCAAATAGCCAATCGGCACATGACAAAATGCTCAATATCGTTAATTATCAGAGAAATGCAAATCAACCCCCCTCCAATTTGTGAAACAACTGTTTGTACTATAGTTATCTTTAATATTATGCCTAGATAAAGAATCAAGAAATGTTTATTTGTGGAGTGCAATGAAAAAGATCATTGATTTTAGAGTCATGGAGACCTGGGTTTAAACCCTGACTCAGCCCCTTTACCAGTCAAGTAATTTGAGTGTGCTGTTTACCTTCATTGAGAAATTTCTGTTCTGAGAAATGGGACTGATAACACTCAACTCATATTTGTATTAATTAATGTGATAATGTAGGCATTCTTTTCACAGAAGATAGATAGCACCCAACGATTACTCAAAAGTGTAGTTTCTTTTTTAAAAAATTCTTTTCTTTTTCAGTGCAAATGGTATATATTTAAGCTGTACAACATGAATATTTGATGAACGTACACATAGTGAAATGATTGCCATGGGTAAGCTAATTAACATATCTTCTCACATAGTGATCTTTTTTGTGTATATAATGAGAACACCTGAAATCTGATCTCTTATCAAATTTCCAATATTCAACACAGTATTAACATTAGTCATCCTGTGGTCACATTAGATCTCTAGACTTATTTATCCTTTAACTGCATCTCCCCATTTTCCCTATCTCCCTGCCCCTGAAAACCACTTTTTCACACTCAGCGTCAGCATCTATGTAATCCACTTTTTTTAAGTTCCACATGTTAGTGAGATCAAGCAGGTGTTTTTTTTTTTTCCTTTCTTTCTGCATCTGGCTTATTTCACTTTGTATAATGTCTTCATCAAAAGAGCCGTTTCCAACCACACTTGCCCTTCTGTGGAACTGTTGTCAATGACATCAACCATTGAGTTGTACTGCCTTCTAGAAGTTGAGTTCCACTTCATAAACTCCTTCCTGTTAGAATTTAATACTAAGATGAAATTTCTGTCTCAAAAATATCAATGTACTTTCATTTCTTAGAAAAGATACCTTCATTTATTTTCATATTAGATTTGCAATCATTGTTAAGGAGAACTGTATAAACCAAAGTTTCCCTTTGCATCCTGGGTTTAAGAAAACACAGTGTCAAATTTTCTATTAAGTTATTGTGCTATTATAAATTACAATTTAAAATATACAGTAGTCCAATTAATGTATAGTAGTACAACTTGATTGTACTATTATAAATTATTAGATTTATCGTACTAAAAAGATTTTGCTCCTTACTCTTTTTTTTAATGTCTTCAGTGTGTTCTTATTCCAATAACCTTATTGGATACTTGGATTTTACTCTATGTTCTCATATACATTAAGTATAAGTAACACATTAGCTCTTCAAATTAACACTAGAAAATTAACTAACATTAAAGTGGAAATTTATTCCCATATGCTGCTTTATGTTCAAACTTTTGTGAGATTGGTTGTCTAATTATGAGAAAAATTTCAATACATTTGGAACGTCTGATTAATTTCTGCATCAAAGTGTTTCTTTCTGTCATGCCCCCATGTTTTTTTCTGTGAGTTTATATTGGAATCAAGCAGGAAAAGGATGCTGGGTGTGTGTGTGTGTGTGTGTGTCCCCTTAGATTAACTTACCCTGCTGTGTTTATCTGGTTTACTTTTCTAATCACTCGAGGAACCTGAATTGGTCTACTTTTCCTGCATGGCAGACCTAAAACAAAGAGTTTTCTTTGTGGCTTATCTGCTCACCAGAGAAAAAAAGAGTGCTCTATCTGTGGTAATCCTTGATACTGCAGGGAACTCAGTTTCTCTTCTCCGCTGCTCCTCTTTAATTTTCCTTTCATCTGACTTTCGTTATCCCATACCTTGAATTCAAATTCACCCTTAGTATAATATATTACTAGTTTATTTATGTATTTGGTGTTTATTTTGGAGCCATGGTTCTCGGGGATGTTTGAATTGATGTGTTGGATATATACAGACTTCACTGCGCTGGAGACTTCTGACAACTCAAAGAAGGGACCAAGGTTCAGAATATGAGGCCTGTTAAACACAGAGGCAAATTCACTAAGGCATTTACTCTGTTCCACACAGCATGCCCAGATGGGTGGGAAGTGGAGATTAAAAATAAGACATTTGTTGTGTGTCCATGTATAAGGAATTTACTGCCAAGCACATAACTGTAACATGATAATGTAATTAAAAAATAAAGGGAATGATACAAATGAGTTCAGAGAGGGAGTATCTCTGCCTGATGGGCCCACCAGGGCAGACATCATGTGTGGCCTTCATATTGAAAGGAAGGCCTTGCAGCAGAGGAGACAGCATGAAAAAAGCCAGGGGCAGGTTGGGAAGCGGTGAGTAATGCAGCCTGCCTGAACCCACAGTACGTGGAGGGAGGCTCTGGAGATAAGATCGAGGGAGCTGGGGCCAGCTGAGGAAGGGAGAGATGGGACCTCAAATTTTAGATTTCATGTCTAATACCATTTTAATTATGTCATTTCCTTGCTCTAAACTTGCACTGGCTCCTCCTTGCCTGAGAAATACAGGAAAAGCCAGCAGCTTTATGGGAAGTGGAAACTGATTATATAGGGCTAGGATGAAAGAGAAAGATGAGCTCCAGCCACAAAATTTAAAGATTCCAATAAAGGGGTCCAGATTCTGTTTCCTAACATGTTAAACAAAGCTATCAATCCAAGACAAGTCTGCTCAATTGAATTTTCACTAAGGACGCAGTTGAGATACTGAATCTCTCTGCCCACTGCTGCCTGCCATCTGTTTTTCCATCTCAGGATGACCCCATAGTTACAGATCCTGATTTTCACAGAAGTAAGTATGAAACATAGGTTTTGGCTATTAGGTCAAGTGTTGAACTGGAAATTCAGTGACTTAATATTCCAGTGAACCAGCTGTGTCACCAGGGACTTAAGGCTACTTGCTTGACCTTTTTTAATGTTTCACATTATGGGGATAATTTCTCTCAGGGTTGTTGTTAAGAGAGCTAATAAAACATTACCATACAGCACCCAGCTCTGACTAGAGATTTAACGTCGGTGTTCAAAAAGTTCTAAACTGTTGTTTGAGCATTTGTTTCTAAGATGCAGATAGTGATGCTATGACCAGGACAGTTCTTTTAGACTCATTTGAATGTCTGGCTATTCACAAGAACTACGCATTTCTGTGAGTTACAGACACGTCTAAAGAAGACAAGCAAAGGACATTTACTGTGTTTCTCAAATGGGAACAAAAAGAAGCTCTGTTCAAAAGGTCTTTCTCTTATTGTTCATCTCAAAATGATGATTCCCAAGGGATAAGTATTGTATTTATCAGACTGACATAGACTCTCCAGAACTTTAACATGGGTAGACGGATACACTATACCTTTAATGTTAATATTAAAAGTTAGCTTTATAAAAGGCTTTTCAACCCAACAATTCCCAAGAAGAAAGTTACAGGTATGGAAATGAATTTGCTAGTCCAGAAGGCAAATATGGATATGATTAAAGGGTGCGTTTCCTTCCTCCTACCCCACGCCTGCTGGCAGGCCTTTCTGCGGCTCTCCCTTTGGTTCCTCTCCCAAAACCCCAGACAAGGTCTGAGGACCCCAGCAACTGAGTGCTGGTAGAGGGAAATCACCTAATAGCTTTTCATTCCTCTAGTCTGTTGGGCACTGATAGGTAATGTTATCGAGACAAGCCCTGATGTGGTTTATTGCTTTCCTGTCACACAGTCTAGTTCTGTCCTGCATCTTATATGGCTCCCAAAAGTAATCAAAGTGACTAGGTGGAAAATTCCAGGCAATTTTTAAGGATCCATATGGGTGGAGGGCAATGTTACTTCCAATGAATAATTCACTGGTAATTAGTCTTCAAAAGAAAATTTTCTCTCTCATGGGCTATTAGCATTCATGTTAAATTCCCTATGACCTCGTAAATAGCTAAATGCTTTGATCCTATTGGAAATATCAATCCCTTGTTTTCCATTACAACTGCCCCCACCTTCAGTACAAGGAAGGAGGGGAGCGGTATGGGGCAATTGCTGAGGAATTACTCAGTATTTGAAGCCTGCACTTAGGGCGCAGATGTGATGGCGGGTGGGACAGGAGTAGGCAGACATTGGAATTATAAGCTTCTAAATGAAGCCTCTGTTCTCAATAACACTAATTAAAATTTGTAATTATTTTATTTTATTTATTTTTTTATTTCTCATTCCCTCAACTCCCTCACTGCTATAATTCTAAGCTTTGTGAGATCAGGGACCCTTTAATGCTGTTCATCACTGTATGCCCTGTGCCTCCCACAGTACTTCATAAATGACAGACACCATAAAATATTTGTTGAATAATTGTATAAATTGGTCTTGAGAACTGAAAATCTAATTTCATCACTTCAATGCTTAAGAATTCTTCAGTGACTCTTCCAAGGCATTAGGATAAAATAAATCCAAAATCTTTGGTTTAGCATTAAATAAATAAATGAAAAGTAAGTCATCTGGTTATTCCAGATTATTTCCCCAGCTAGTAGCCTATGGTTCCTTCCACCCTCTCCCTGCAAGGAGGAGAAGTTTCAAACAAAATAAACGACCTGCAGTTATTCCCATGTCATAGTCATTCACTTCTTTCCACATAACCAGCAATAGTCAGCTCAAGGGGTCATTCATCCCAGAAAGCTTTTCCCACCTCCCTCCCTGGTCTTGGTTAGATGCTAAGGTACTTCATGTTATTGCATTGCAACTCTTCTGTTTTATCTTCTACCTCTGCTCAAAATTTAACCTCCTTCAGGAAAGAAGCCTGTGATGGTTAATTTTGTGTCAACTTGGCTAAGCTATGATGGTCAGCTGTTCAGTCAAACACTAGGCCAGATGCTGCTGTAAAGGTACGTTTTTAGGTATGATTCACATTCAGATCAGTAGACCTTGAGTAAAACAAATTACCCTTCATGACGTGACGGGACATCATCCAACAGTTGAGACTTTAAGAGCAGAAGATTGAGGTTTCCCAAAGAAGGAATTCTCCTCAAGACCGCAACATGGAAACACTGTCTCAGTTTCCAGCCTGCTCTCCCCTGGAATCAGGATTCAAGGCTGCAGAATTAACTCTTACCTGAATTTCCAGCCTGTGGGCCTGCTCTACAGATTTCAGACCTGCCAGCCCCCACCATGTGAGACAATTCTTTAAAATCTCTCTCTCTCTCCCCCTTTCTCGCTCTTCTATGTATATATCTACATTTACATCTCCTATTGGTTCTGCTTCGCTGGAGAAACTTCACTAACACAGGAGCTTTCTATTTTAACTCCTGTGCATAAAACTTAGCACAATAAGTAAATGGAGAATTAAATCTATCTTGAAATCCCTTAATAGAAGAGGACTTCACAGTGCAGAGATGATCAGCTAATACAAATGAGGTTGACTGAACCAGGTCCCCAGCAAATCCCCGAGCACCGCCCCTGCCCCCTGATAACTAGATCATCTGACACATAATAAAAATTAATAAGGAGAATATACATTTTATGAATCCATTTATTTTGTTTGGAATTCTGGGGACCACATTACAAAGATTCCATCCAGCACCACGAGCCGTGTGAATAAAAAGCAGTTGGGTTGGTGTCTCGTCCCTCTGAGAAGGGAGACAGCAGGCTCAGCTGCTCTTCTAGAGCACCTAAAACTTCGTGCCTTTCTCTCTGCATCCCATTCCACTCCTTTTTATATGGGCTTTGACTTTTGAGTGACTGATGAGTCACTGGAAAAGACCTCTCCACACCAGCTGCTTTGGCCTGCCTGTCATTCAGTATCTGGTCCAAACAAAACCTCAGCATGTCTTCAGTGGGGTAAATAAGCATGTGACCAAAGCTCCAGGCTAGGATTGACAGCCTTGGGGTATTTTCCTGGTGTTTGCTGGATTCCTGGGCTGGGAACTGCCAAGTCATTCCTAATATGCACGGCGGAGGGTAGGTACTCATAAATATTTACTGAATACCCCTGAGAATGAAGTGACACCAGGAGGGTTCTCACCAACATGTTGTCCATCACTGACTCCATCCTCCTGGGTCTCCTCTCTCTGGGCATTATCCTCCTCCATCAGGGTCTTCTGATGAGTCTCAAAGGAGAAACTGGGATTGATGTCAGCCTGTGCTCAGCAAGAAAAGAGAGGTACCATGAGTGGGAAGCTGGAAGCTGAGGTGACCTCTGAAAACTGAAGGTCAACAGAGCTGACATCTGGAGAATACTAACTGCTACTGAATTTGTTGAATACCCACCACTGAATATCCTTTAGAATGACAAAACTTAAACACCATCACCACCAACCACCACCACCAAAAGCACACTTTTGGCTAGAATAATTACAGGTTTTTAAAAAAATGATGATGGCAAACAAGCAATGGGCAATATTCAGACCAAGAGAAGAATCAGTTTTTCAGTGTAGTTATTTCTGCTTGAGGTTTGTTGTTGCTTGTTTTCTATTTTCATCCCATGTTAATTGTTTACTAGTCATCTTGTTAGACATTATGCCTTTGTTACCTCTTTTTATTTTATAAAATCTCACATTATAGGAACAGAAACCAGTGTCCTTGTTCTTAAGAGCTCCCCAAGGAGCTCCCGACTTTAAGTCAGGCCTCCGCAGCTCTCATCTGTTCAGTTTTCTCTGCAGACTTCGTGGTGCCTCAGGCGATGGTATGGTTCCACCATCATATTAGGGCTCCCATTTGTTGTGTACTTCTTATACCAAATATTTCTCATTTCATTTTCACAGTGACTCTTAGACTAAGTATTATCATTCCCATTTTACAGATGAGAAGCCTGAGGCTCAGGAAGAATAAGAGAGTTATCAAAATCACATAACCAGTAACATACATTACCTCATAAGATAACAACCCCCATCTCCTAGTCAAATGCTAAAAAAAAATCAGAGTTTGTTTACATGGTTCTTAGTGTATTAGGGAGGATGGATTTTAATGGTGGCAGAATTGGAGGCAGAAAGACCAATTAGAGGTCTACACAGTACTTCAAGGGAAAGATGTTAAGAAACTAAACTAGCACATTTGTTTAAGATAGCAAGATTCAGGCTGTGATATATATGGGAGGTAAAGGTCATCAGGTCAGGATGATTTATTGGTACTGGGAGGTGGGTGCAGGGGAGAGTATGGTATGAATCTGGATAAGTGGTAGATGATGGCACCATTAGATAAGAATGGAAATACTGGAAGTGGAGCAGATTTGGAGGGAGTAGGGGAATTTGATTTTGAACATATTGAGTTGGAGGATATCTGCAAATCATTCAAGTGAAGTGCAGGGTAGAGATCATGAGCCAAGCTGGTTTATAGGCTGAGGAGAAATAGAGAGGGAGACAGTAAAGATCTAGGAGAGAGGAGAGTAAGTGATGGAGCAAGTTTCTGGGAGAAGAGAGAGAGGATGAGGTCAAGAACCCAGCTGAGGGCTGGCCTTGACCAGAAGACATCTTCCTCGTCTTAAGAAGCTGGGTGGAGGAAAGGAGAAGAGGATGGACGCCCATGTAAATCAAGAGCTGTGTAGCAGGAAGAGTTTAAGCATTCCTCATTTTACATACTGACTCTCTCACTTTTGCCAATGACGTAGAAGGCCAACTCTCCATGGGAAGTCTACCACTCTGAATATTTCTGTAGGAGATAAATACTGAAATACAGACTTCAAAACTTGAAAAACTTTTGTACTGCAAATAATACCCAGAAAGAGAAAAGACAATCCACAATATGGGAGAAAATATTTGCAAATTATATATCTGATAAGGGACTTGTATCTAGAATATAAAAGAACTCTTAAAATTCAAAATGGTCACAGATCTGAGTAGAATTTTTTTCCAAAGAAAATACACACATGGCCAATAAGCACACGAAAAGATGCTGACATCATTAATCATTAAGGAAAAGCACATGAATGCCACAATCTGACACCAGTTCAGACCCACTGGGATGACTATGAAAAAGACAGATAACGGTGCATATCGGCATGTAAAATGCCACTTTGGAAAACAATCTCTCAGTTCATCAAAAGGTTAAACACAGAACAGCAATAAGACTCAGCAATTCCACATATAGCTATTTACCCCAAAGAAAGGAAAACATATGTTCACATATAACTTGAATACAATGTTCATAACATCATTATTCATAACAGCCAAAAAGTGGAAACAACTCAGATGTCTGTCCTTTAACTGGTCAATGGATAAATAAAATGTGGTATATCTGTACCATGGAATATTATTTGGCTATAAAAAGGAATGAAGAACCGATATACACTCTGACATAGATGAACCTTGAAAATGTTATGTTCAGTGAGAGAAGCCAGTCACAAAGGAGCACATATTATATGATTCTGTTTATAGGAAATGTCCAGAATAGGCAAGTCGGTAGAGACAGAGTAGCTTGGTGGTTGTCTGGAGCTGTTTGTGGGGGACATGGTGGAGGAGGGACAGGGAGGGACCACTGATGGGTATGGGGTTTCTTTTGGGAGTTGATGCAAATGTCCTAAAAGTCGATTGTGGGCAACTCTGTGAATATATTTTTAAAAATTGAATTTTACACTTTAAATGGATGACTTGTATGCTATGGGAATTTTACCTCAGTAAGCCATTTTAAAAAAACAGAAATTTGAGGTCTGAGGAAAGGATTACTGACAGAGGCAAGAACTGAAGAACACTGCTGAAGACCAGATATTAATAATAACTGTCATTATCTCTGAGGATTCACACGCCAGGCACTGTGCTAAGTGATTCACCTGCATTATCCCCTTTCATCTTCACCACAAATCCACATATATTAGGTATACTTCCCTCATTTTACAGACAATACAATTAAAGCTCAGAAAACGTAAAGAACTTGTTCACGGTCGACAGTGAGCAAGAGACAGACACAAAATGTAGCCCCTCATCTGTGTCCGTCTGGAGCCTGTTTCTTAATACCTG
The DNA here is from genome assembly GCF_048564905.1 of Vicugna pacos. NCBI lineage: Eukaryota > Metazoa > Chordata > Mammalia > Artiodactyla > Camelidae > Vicugna > Vicugna pacos. The sequence goes on from NC_132987.1 coordinate 74,480,912, forward strand.
TACTCTTGTCTCTCACAAATTTTGCTTTTCTATTTGGCTTCATCTTTCTAGGTTCAGCACAAATGCCAGTGTCTTTATGCCGGCATCCCCATAAGTCTGTGTCTACCATTCTTTGAGTGTAGACAGCCTTTCATCTCTGCAATGCTAATAAAGAGTCACAAAATAAGTGCATCAATAAATTAGCACTCTCTTTACTTCCTCCACACTCAGGAGTCCTAGAAGCATGACCACTGCTCTGTACTGAGCGGCTTCCCAAGCTTCAGAACACTGACTAAGAGATAAAGTAGCCAAGAGCTCTACCCAGAGATAATGCTTCTCTCCCTACTCCTCTGTTTGGAGAGGTTATGGGTGAGCAGAAAGGAACAAAAGCCAATCTCATCTCTTAGATAATGGAGACAGAGCACACACCCACGCCCCTCTGGAGCTGGTTCTCTCAGGTTTTGAGATCTTGCTGCTCTCCACCAGCTTTCCTCACCTATTAACTGCAGATAGACCTAAATTAGTCCTCACCATGTAGCAGGCATTCAAGAAATTTTATCTTCCTTTTCCATTCTTTTCACAGTCCCTCATCCCATCCCCATGGGGCTAGAACTTACTGTTTATATCCAAGCATCTAGTCTGGGGTGGGGTAACTAAAAGAAGAGGCAAAAGACGAAGCTGGCTCGCCGAACTGGTCTACCTAATCTCCTCTGTGCTCGGTAATCATAGCAGAACGCTGGGACCCAGTTAAGCTGAAACGCTAAGTGTTTCCTGAGGAAACTATGACATCTGTTTACATATATCTTAATGCCATGTGAAAAATAATATAAGAAGCAGCAGAAGAAAAATAGTTCTTTATAGTAAAATGTCCCAGTGTTTTTGTGGCTTAGATTGTGCCAGGCATCGTACTGGTCTTTTTTTTTCAATTGAGGTAACATTGGTTGGAAGCATTATACACTTTCCATGAGTACATTATATTTAGACTTCTGTGTACACTGCAGTGTGCTCACCACTGGAAGCTTAGTTTCCATCGGTCAGCATACAGTTGACCCCCTTCACTCATTGTGCCTTTGCCCCCTGGTAACCACTACCCTGTTCTCTGCATCTGTGTGTTCGTACTGGAGTCTTCACAGACATCATTTAGTCCTCACACAGCCCACTGGGGTAGGTTCTCCTGTCGGACAGATGAGAAAATACAAGGTAGAAGAGCAGGAATAATTTCTCCAAGATTATTCAGTCAGGAAGGGGAGGGAGGCAGGAACTCCGCAAAGGTCTGTGTGACTCTAAAGCCAGGTCTCTCTGTCTTTCCGTGACACCGCCCCCCACATCCTTTCTGTTGTCACCAAGCCCCGTTTCATGGACATTGTTTTCCTAAAAACAGTGTGAAGGAACATGATTGTAACACGTAAATATATTCACAAGCAGTCGTTCTACATCACTGCAAAATACTAGATTAAATATTTAAAAACAGAACACAATGTCACATTAAGAAACTGTACCATGATCAAGTGGGATTCATTTCTGGAATGTAAGGATGATTTGGTGTTAGGAAATCTATTAATATGAACATGACACTAGTAGATGTAAGAGTAATAATCGTATGATTATTCTGTGGATGAAAAAAAAAGCTTTTTGAAAGAAATTTCCTGAAAAAATCACTGAAGAAAATAGAAATTGATGCGTATTTTCTAAAAAGCCAGACTTGTGCTTATTGGGGGTAATATTAGAGGCAATTCTAATAAGATTAGGAAAGAGTCAGGAATGCTCACTATCTCTGTTACTATCGGCCATTGTTCTAGACATATTAGTCCGCACAATTTAAAAAGAGAAAGCAATAAGAGGCCCACGAGTTGGAAAAGAAGTAATAACTATTTTGGGGCGATCTGGTAGTTTACCTAGAGAACCAGAGAAAATCAACAATAAACTAACACAGACAGTAAAATTAATGTACTCTTTTTAAAATGTTAAAGATAATGTTAATTTTACAATAATTTCAGAGATACTTTCAGAAATAATTTCAGAATAGCTTCAGAAAAGCTACAAGAATAGCACAAAAAACAATTCTTTCTGGAATCACTTGGGGATAAGTTTTGAACATAGTGCCCATCATTCCTGAATAGTTTAGGGTGTAACTCATCAAACAAGGCCATTCTCAGGTAACTGCAACATAAGGATCAAAATCAAGAAATTATCATTGACACTTACTAACACTGAATTCACAAACTCCATTTAAGTTTAATCAGTTGTCCTGGTAATATTCTTTCTCAGATCTAATCTGGGATCATGTGTTGCATTTAATGATCACATCTCTTTAGTCTTGTTCAGTCTGCAAGAGTGCAACCTGGGTGGCCTCTCACAGACTAATTTATCCTTACTTCCACCCCCTGCACCAGGGGTGATGGAAACAGCAGAGAATGATCACAACCAAATCCCATCCTGCCAGACATATAAAATGAGTAATTGCTTGAGTGTGTAACAAGAAGCCTAGAAGTGATATTATGCTTTTATCTTCTTTTATTTTTACCATAAAGGTTTTAAAAGAGACTGTAAAAATAGAAATATATTAAACCATTCACTCTTTGTTGAATTCTTTCTAGTTAGGATGCTCACAAGCAAAAAATGTCTTGTTTCCAAATGGTCTAAGACAATCTCTCTTAAGTTCGATTTAACAGTATATCTCCTAGATCAGAATATTCTCAGACCTGTTTTGCTCTTCAAGTAAATCTCAGTTAAGGAGCCTGTTCTTAGATTAAATTTTAAGTGAGCGCACAGAGAACACAACTATCTCCTTTGAGTTAGACATGAATTCTAAGTCAGTTAAAAAAAAATCTAATCTGACTGCCTCAAAGTTCTGTTGGGAATTCTTGGAAATCTGTCAAATTACTACTAATTCCAAGAAGCGGTAGTTTGAATTTCTTTATATGTAAAACTTACAACTACTTTCGCCTAATTATATTTTTATGATAGTCAAATCATTAGATTTCATCCTAGCTGACTGTCGACTCTCTGAAGGGTTTTGAAAATACACCAGGTCTGTAGGTAACTGTCATGCTTTGCTTGCTTGATGAATCTTTGCCCTCATAATGCTTTCTGGATGACTTACTCAGATACATTATTGGATATTTCTTATTTCTTTTTTCTTTAGCCCAGATAGCTTTCTTGAGCTAGTGTAGTTAATCACATTGAGAGTTCATAAGTGGTTTTTTGTTTGTTTGTTTGTTTGTTTAACAGCAAATTCTAGATATCCTGGACTGCCTGGGGTCTATGCTTCTTTAAGTTGACTCAGTGGGAGTGTGTATGAATACAGGGTTCTATTTTCTAGTCACCTCCTTGATGACAGAGTACCCCCCCCCCACTTTTTTTGGCTACATTTCTTTGTGGGAGCCATTTTTCTCAGAATAGGTTGGAAAGAAAGAGAGAGAGAAGGATTGTGGGAGCGGTCAGTTCCTCTTCCATGCTGTCTGCAGGTAAGGCGACACCAGGAAGTTTTTAAAAATACAGATTCCTTAACCTCACTCCAGCCTTTCTAAACAGAATCTGTGGGGGTGTGTCCATTAATATGTATTTTTAAGGAGTGCCCAAAAGATTTTTTCCTTGACTAGCATTGAGAAGTTGTAGTCTACACATTGGTTTAGCAGAATGATGCCTAAAAAAATCAAAGAGTTTGGGAAATGATGCTCTCTATACCTCCTTCTCAGTAAGCCATAACTCACACTGATATATGCATTTAAGGAAAGTCTATTTAATTTTGTTGAACTCAGCATTTCCCAAATTTCTTCGAGTGTAGAACATATATATACATATTTTTTGGACACAACACATATTACTCTAGCACACCCCGAAGAACAGGCTTTGTGAAATAATGGCCTAGAAAATATGATTCACCGTGCCACCCCATCTTTATGAACAGTCAGCAGCTCGTTGATGTTTGGCCACTCAGCAATGAATGCAACCACAGCTATTCCTCCGGGCTATTACACAAGGTTTCATAAGGCCTTCATGCCCAGTGTTATTCTCTGACTCTCCCTCTGCTTATTCCTAACCTTTAGATGTTTTTCTAAAAAAGCCAACAACAGTTATGAAAGTTAATACACATTGATTGCTGGCTATGTGCCAGACTCTGTTCTAAGCACTTTGCAGGCATTACACTACTTAATCCACAGCCCTGCAAGCAGCTTTTATTGTTATTATAACAATATTACAACAGGATGCAGAGGAACAGAGCAATTAAGTAGCTAAACCTAAGAACATACACAGAAAGTGGTGAAGCAGGTATCACAGACATTAAATCCAGGTGTTCAGACTCAGAGCCTATCACATTAACTGCTCATTATTTTGCTTGAGCTTTAGCCATTGGTCTTCCTCTACGTGCTCCTCCTTGACAGTCTCATTCAGCCAAAGGGTCACCTTGCCCATGGCTTCCTAAGCCCTCTTCCTAACTCTTGCTCTCTCTTCTGAGCCACAGACCCACCTCCCTAACTGCTTTTTAGACGGCTCAGTGAGGAGTTATATAACTGGAAACTCAACCTATTTCTAACAGAATCTCATTTTTCCTCTCCAAACTTACCCCTCCTTTTGTGTCCCCTCTTTTCAGTCATTCATATATGTCTTCACGGGGCACATACGGGCATCTGCCACGTGTTTGGTACTGTGCTGTCTTGAGGGTACACATCAACGTGAACGGGACTTGGGTTCTCAGTCCTAGTGTCTGCTGCTCCATAACGTCAGTGTTACGTGCTCCATCATGCCCTCCTCCTCCTCCTCCGTTATGTCCTTCCAGATTAAACCCCAGCAGCTGTTTTATTCCCTAAATTACTAATGAATTACATTCACTTGAAAAGACACTTGATTGTCCTGGGTTACCTTCCTGTGACAGGTCACTGGCACATCTATAGGTGCTGTGGCAGATTGTATTCTAAGAAGGGGGCACCATCCACACGCTCTTCTTACAATGTGACATCAATATTCCTTCATCATGAAGTGGGGTCTACACTTCCTCCCCAGGATCTGGGTGGGGCTGTATCTGCAGAGGGAGTGATACCAAGTGATACTTTCCAAGGTTAAGTCCCAACAGGCCAAACAGCTTCGGCCTGGCCCTTGGGGATGCTTATGCTTGGAACCCAAGCCCCAAGCCAGAAAGACTACAAGGAAGGTATTTCAGGTGCCAGTCCCCACTGAGAACCCAGGTGACATCTAGTGCCAGCCTCTAGACATGTGAAAAAGCAAAATTTTGACAATTCTCATTTCTAGCCTTCAATTCACTCTAGCTGATGCTGAGTGTAGAAAAGACGTCCCCCTGGGCAGATTTGTGAACAACGTAAATGTTGCCATTGTTTTAAGCTGCTGAGTTTTGGGGTGGCTTGTTAGGTAGCAATAGACAACCAGAGCAGGCGCCTGCTGTTCTTTCAACCAGCGATTGCCAGGCGACAGGTACCACGGCACAAGGCTCTCTGCCGGAAGGAATTGTTGCCAGGGAGGCAGGCACCATGACTAAATGTCAATTATGTCCCATTCTTTAAAATTTTTAGTCGTCTATAGCGCATAATAAAGTATTTTATACAGACTATCTGTCAAATAAGTATTTACTGAATTGAAATATGGTGTGATAGTAAGAACATGCATTTTGCTGTCAGATATACTAAATTTCGGTCCACAATTCCAGCTGCTATACCTCTAGGGTAGAGAATAAATTGCCTTCCTAAGTCATTAGTTTCCCGTCTTCTGAAACTGATGTGACGATTAAAATACTTCAGGCATGTGGAGTGCCTAAGAGTGTGTGGTTCATGGCAAATCTCTTCCCCAGCTGCTTTCTCACTCCCAAATTTTTAAATAGGAGAAATAGGGATAAAATGGTAAAAACGGAAACTTGATTGTGAAGGATCCTGAATGTATGGCTAAGGTCCATTTTTCAGGCAATGGGAACCCCTGGAAGATTATAGAGATGTGATATGCATAAGACAATTAAAAAAGTTTTTACTGACGTGTAGTTGATTTATGATGTTAGTTTCAGGTATACAGCAATGCGATTCAGTTTTATAAATATATATATGTATATATATTTTCTTTTCAGATTCTTTTACATTATATGTTATTATAAGAAATTGAATATAGTTCTCTGTGCTATATATTAAGTCCCTGTTGTTTATCTATTTTGTATATAGTAATATGTGTGCATAAGATAATTTTTGAGGTTAATATGACCATAATGTTAGAATGAGAGACCAGATATGGAAAAACCAGTGAGGAAGCTAAAGTCAGTGTCTAAGCATGTTGAACACTAAATAGTGTCTAAAAAATGTAGTCAGGGTGATATCAGGTCTGGGTTAAATGGCAGAATGATACTACAAAGGAGGTTTCCAGAGACTTGAGTTGGGGTCTACAAAGGAGAAGAATAATGAATAAGTCCAAAATTGGCCCCAGTAATGTGACAGCACTTATTAAAAAATTGTTCACATAGGATTCCCTATGATCCAGCAATGTCACTTCTAAAAACCAGTCTTATAAAGAAATGATAACAGGAGTACTTAAAGTCATATGTGCCAAGATATTTACTGCAGTCTTGTGTGTGGGAGCCCGACATTAAAAAACTGAAACCACCATCAGTCAGGTAACAGTTAAGTAAACAATGGTATATCTATGCCATGGAATCGTCTGAGAATGAGTAAATCTAAATAAACTGACCTGAATACGTTTTAAGTAAAAAGAGTAACTATAAACCAGAATGCATAATTTCACCTTTTGTTAAAAGCAGAAGAAAAGCCTAAGTGTCAGAAAGGAAAAACTAAACTCGTGCTGTTTTCATCTGGGGATTAAGAATGAATGGAGGGGTTTAGGGTAGAGTGGTCTGAAAATAATTGAATATTTTGTATAATTTTACCTTTTGACATTCTTTGTTTTTTTCTTTAATAAAAGACATTAAAAAATTTTAAGTTTGCAAACTTCATACCAGTACAAGCAGTATCATTGACAGAGAGTCGAGGATTCTGGGAAAAGAGGATGATTCGATGTAGGTTAGTATATTTGGTACAAAGAGCTAAAGTGTGGTTGGAGCTGTAGCTGTTGGCAGCAGTCACAGGTGTGCGTGGGCAGGACTTCTAGGTTCTGGACCTGGTAGGGCTCAGACAAGAGATGTGGTCCATCTGGGCGGCTGGTAGCTAAGACCACAGAGTCAAAGGCAAGACTCCTGAGCTAGCGTCATGGGAAACAGCACCGCAGATCTCTCCTGTTTCTACCTGCTCCCAGGCTGGGAGGGAACGACCCTCTCTGACCCGGCCTGCTCATGCTATCTATGAGATGCCCTATAATCCACTCAGGGCCTTCCAACCTCATAAGAATTTTGGTAGGTAATGCAACATCCCACTGGTGAGCCTAGTCTCTGTGAATTTTTCTATTCCCCACCTTAGACTTAATTATATTGTTAACCTGTGATCCATCTATATCTAAACCGTGCTTGTATTTATGTCTCTATTTATATCATCTCTATTATCTGTGTATCTGTATAGATAGATGGATGAGTAGCTATAAATGGATATCTTTATCTGCATATTTTCATATCTCATTTAAAATCATCACCATTTATTGAAATTTAGCCTTGAAAAATAGGAGGTATTGGGTCATATTAAATACAGGGTAAATATACTGTAAAAATAGGGTATTACAGTTGTATGTTATACAGCCAGGGTTTTATTATGAGATTGCTGATTGCTTCTCCAGATGGACTTAAATTGATAGCTCTAAGAAAATTTTTGCAAAACGGCCTCTTCTAGCTTATTAACCCTAGAAATGTGCTTTCCACTGCTTCTGGGAATATTCCACTTTTTTGTCATGGCTTCAACATGCTTTGGACAAAAGAAACACTGGGTATTTTATTAAGTGAATTTTATCGCCAAAGCCGAGTAATGACTTTTTTTTTAGCACATGAAATCTTCTTCTGAAATCTGTTCAATACTGAATATACATTCTATTGGGTAATTATTACATAATACATTTGAAATTTTTAAACATGGATTTGCAAAGTGATTTAGAGAAGCCCCTATAATATTTGTGCCTCTACTGTCTACAGTTTCTTTTTACTTATCCTGTCATCTCCTGTAGATTCTGAACAGACATAGGAATAACAAACAACCATCTCATTGTGTCTTTCTTTTCTTCTCCGTTTTCCTTTACAAGTCTAGAAAAAGGCATGGAAGTATAGTTAGTTACCTAAGATCATACAGCCCTTTGTGGAGGCAAAGGTAGTCTTAGACTCTGGGATTTGTTGCCTTTTTTTTGACATTTTCCTTACCCATCACTTTAAGAAACAAAAGATTTATACATGCCCTCAAAGTTACATATACATATATATATATATATATATATATATATATATATATATAAACACACACACACATACACACACACACATATGTATATATTCATTTTAAAATCATTGCTCTGAATCCATATGCTATCTCATAAGTCAATAGAATAAAGACTGCATTTCAGGAAAAGAATTTTTGGTTGCATTAACTTTGTTGGTCTCTTTTTTTTCCCCCGAGCAGAAATACCCATGCTGGCTTCTCTGCTAGTTCCTCATGCTGTATATGCTGCTAAGCTATTCCAAAGTGAAAATCAAAATTTTCCTTAGAAACTACTTTGTGTCCCTGCTGTTAATCTAATAGAAGCTCAGAAGTGGGAGAAAGAACAAAGTTGCTTTTTTGGTGATAAAGAACAATTCTGAGAGCATGGAAGCTTGCTCCAAAATTTAGTAGCTTTATATACATCATTTAGTGTAGCCAAAGGGAACAATATTACAAATTTCTCTGTAATGATTTGGCTAAAAAGTTGAAGTTGAAGTTGAAGTTGAAGTTGAAGGTAGACCATGAATCTGGATCTCTTAGGAATTAGAACTGTATCTAATCCCTGTTTTTTTTTTTTTGACTTGTTTCAGCCAATGGGTGATGAGAAGATGTAAGACAAAATGAGGTAAAAACAAAACAGAACAGAAAAACTAGTGTGAGCTTGAGATCTAGTAAAATAATGTGTGCAGCCTTCTAGAATCTAGTTAAATAAAAAGCTACTAAAACTCTTAGACATGTAAGATCTCAAGATTTTTTTTTAAAACAAACAAAGAACAATGGAAGATCTAGGAAGCTAGGCTAGGAGAGGAGTAGGTATGATGCCTTCATGTGGAAGGGGAAATCATCCATCCGCTAATCTGAGCTGTTTTTCAGTTGTGGTGATGGATTTGAACAATCTGTCCAAGCCTTTTTGCCCAATTCCTCTCTTTACCAGTTGCAGACCTCTGTGAGATGGAGCAATGTGAGCAAGATGAGGGAAGTTAAATGGCTCTCCAGTGGTTTCCATGACCTTTGTCATCCATCTCTTGGCTCTCATGCTGCTCATCGGGGAAGAGAAATATCCTAAATTCTGGGTGAACAGTCACATAACTACTGAGAAAAACATGGAAATTAGAAAAAAAAAGGAATATTTTTCTCTGTGCATTTTGATCTCATAAGTGACCAAGTTCCCTTTTCTCTAGTTCAGAAAAAAAATCAGTAGATGCTGTCTGGATTGTAAACTCAAGAGGATCACCATCATATACTCATCTTTATATTTTACTGTGCTTGACATTTGGCGGGGTCTCAGAAAGTATTTGCTAAGTTTCATTGAATGAGTTGAGTAAAAAAAGAGGTCTAATTTTTTAGAAACCAAAACAGTTTTAAAACCTTGATAAGAAGTATGCTTAAGTACATCATTCAATCTGTGTTTACAGATCAATTGAAAAGGGGGAGTTAAAGAGGGAAAGTCAAAAGATACTCCATTGACTGATATATAATTCGGGAATATCTTTGTGATCCACTTCTCCAGTCTCTTGTGGGACATGAGGATACTGGGGATGGGAGCGGAGGAACTTCCCCTGGCTTGACTTACAAGTCTGAGTGACATCAGTTGCTGTAAGCCTTTTGGCCTCTCTTCCCCACTTGACTCACTCTGTCCCAGAGGAGAAGAGGTAAGTATTTCATTGGTGCGTTTGGAAAGTAAACTGGCTCTGGGTGGTTGGCAGCCAGCTGACCTCAGGAACTACACATTCTGGTCTTCTCCTTCATGCTCTAAGTTATGCAGAGGCAAGTCCTCCAGCAGGAGGGGTGCGGGGTCTGGAGACTGAGTCTAATTCTAGAATGCAGTTTCAGGAAGTCTGTTGTCCTGCACCTAAGCCATGTCCCTCTTCATTATTTTTATCAGTAATAAGGATGACATTTTTATCTCCTGCCAGATTTCCATGTCTATCTTTGCGTTGTTTTCAAACTAGATTGGGAAAAGAATGTTCTTTTTCAGTCCCCTTCAAAACCTGTAAGGTACTTTACTGGCTCCAGCAACTCTGCAAATCTATATACTTTGCATCTGGTTATCCGATGTGTATTCATTCAGCCATTCATTCAGCCATTCATTCAGAAATAGTTATTGAGCCCCTAAAATATGTCAGGCACCATGGTAAGCCCTGGGACCCTACCCATAAGGAGGTCACAGTGTAGTGTGTTTATAAAGCAATTTGGCAAGTGGGTATGCGTGTAGCTTCCCAAGAAGTAATAGAATCTGGGCTGACTTGCTCATTTTTTTGGTGTTTTCTCAAGTGAGTCATAACAAAGCAGGATTTGTCCAGGAGATAGCCAGGTAGGTCCACCTGATTTACCTGATCTGATCTGGTCTACCTGGTCAGACCTGAGGATGAAGGGGCAGGCAGGGGCTCAATTCTGAAAGACCCTCTCTGAAAACCAGAGCAAAGGCTATGGACTTTGCCTAGTAGGTAACAGACAACATGTAAGAGGTTAGAGGAATGATATGGTCAGATTTCTGTCCATAGGTCGCTTAGATTTCGGGGACCATACATCTGAGGAGGACAAGCCTGAAAAGACCAGTTTACAGATAGTTCTAAGTGAGAGACTCTAAAAACACGTTTTAGCAGTCATCTGCTTATTTTTGTATTTCCTTTCCTTTTTTCTCTTGGCAGTCTTGACATTTTGTAGGATGAGCAGTAAGGGAGAAGAGACCACTTCTGGTGGTGGGTGGTGATGAAGACGATGAAGAAATGGAAGATGATAATGTGAATTAAGTTCTTGCTTTGAGTTGTCACTGGGCGAAAATGCTTTTGTGCATTAGTTCATCTCATATTTACTAAAACCCTGTGAGGAAGATAGTGTTCTTTTCCATTTTATGTATGGGAAAACCAAGGCTTCAGGGGTGAAATAACTTGCCCCAGGGCGGACAGCCAGCCAGCAGCCAACCTGGGAGGGTCTGACTGTTCCTGCCCGTCTGACTTCAGCTTCCATTGTGATACCCCTGTGCTTTAGGGACAGCTTCATGGCACTTTCCAGAGCACTTTCTTACACAGTGTCTCACTACAGCTCTGCCAGGATTCTTAGGTCAACCTTAAATTCACTCTAAACCTTGCTTATTCTCATTTAACAGAATCATGCTCATGAAAATAGTTAGTAATATATTTTGAATGTATATTGAAATCACAAAATATATTGCTCCTTATTTGGACATAAATGACCAATTTAGTGCCTTCTTGGCCAAATTTTGATAGTCAAAATGTCTTCACTTTATTATCAAACAGATACACATAGAATGAGATACAATGTTAACTTTAAATAAATAAGAAATTATTCTGTAAAATATAATTAAAATATTGCAGATGAAGTGTGTTCTAGTTTATCCTTTGCTGTGGGTTAATTTATTCAACATTCAAAAATACTATGTACTTAGCACTACTGTGCACTATTCCCTTTAAAGGTATAGAAGATGATAACTTGTTTCAGCTTGCTGTGTCACGCAGAGCCCAGCTCAGTGCCATTACACAGAGATCCTCAAGATCTGCTCTCAGTACCCACAAATCCAGTGAAAGAAAGTGAAGGAAGTACACTGTAGGGGCCCAAGCATCAAATCAACTTGATTTCTTTTAATCACTGTGCCGCTTTAAATTTACCAGTTTTATTCCTTGGAAATCTTCAAATTAGGTATTTTTTTACCCTATCCATGTTGAAGCTAAAGGTGATTGTGTTGCTTTACATTTACTTAGCATTAGCTTAGATAAATAAACTAGATACCTGTTTATCTGGGATTCTGAGTGCTTCAACAACTGTTAGCATTACTCATTCCAAACCTCCTCATTTTAAACAGAAACCCCAAAGGTTTAATGAACAACTTGAATGACAATGAGTGGATTTGTGATCGTTACAATTGAGGGGTGATTCCAAACCACCCAGCAAGGCCTGGCTGGAATCACCCTACAGTTAGAAATTGAAGATACGTAGCCTGCTTTGTCCCGGACTTAGGCTGTCTCTCCCAAAGGGTGAGGGCTCTGGCTCATCTGATCTTCACTCCCTTCCCCAACTCTTCCCTCCTCCCTACAGGACCACACCTCCCTGGGCAGAATTGCCAAAGGAATGTGGGATGGCAGAGTTTCTGATTTCCTTCCCTGGCGATGGAGAAAAATGACGGCATTACTCTTGGGCTTTAAGAAGTTCCCTTTGTTCCACTGTTGTCATGCTCTCTCACGTCCTGACTACCTATCTGAGAGAAAAGGTAGGGTCCAACTCTTGTTGTAGCAGCCACGATTCCTCAGCGCCTAGGCAAAGGAAGGGAAATAGCACAGGCATTCAAAATTACTCAAGTGACTCTGAAAACTACACTTTAAAGAGGATGTGACTAAACTTATCCCTAATGTGCCAGGTTTATCCTTTTGAATAATTGGATAATTCCAGCAAATACCATATTGAAAGAATTTTACCTGCCTGGCTTATTTCTAAGGTTTTTTAAAAAAGATGTTAATAAGACAATCAAATATGAAGTTTTATATAGTATTAATATTAACAATAATAAACACATTAAGGAGAGATGACAAAGATGAACTTAAAGAAAACCGAGATTTTATTCCAGAAAATTCTTTCCTAAAGTAAGCTGCTTAAAACAACTAAAGAGAAGCTAATTGGTTACAGTTAAACTTTCCTTTCCTTTTCCAGCTTCTTATAGGTTCATCTATGGGCTGATTTAAATGAGCCAAAAATTGAGAACATTCAAGTAAAAAAACCTTCAAAATAATGTAGCACTTAAGGGGTTATTTAAAAGAAAGTGTGGTTTTATTTTCCTCCAATGAAAAATGCTTGTTTATCTAATACAACTGCTTAATGTTACTCTAAGCATTTTCTGGTACAATTGGTTTCATTAAGAGTTCAAAAAGATGAACCTAAATGTCCATCAACAGATGACTGGGTAAAGAAGTTGAGGTATATTTATACAATGGAATACTACTCAGCCATAAAAATGACAACATAATGCCATTTGCAGCAACATGGATGTCCCTGGAGAATGTCATTCTAAGTGACATAAGCCAGAAAGAGAAATAAAAATACCATATGATATTCCTTATATGTGGAATCTTAAAAAAAAAAAAGAAAAATGAACTTATATATAAAACAGAAACAGACTCACAGACAGAATACGGACTTGTAACTGCCAGGGGGGAGGCAGTTGGGAAGGAATAAACTGGGGGTTTGAGATTTGCAGATACTGACTGGTATATATAGAATAGATAAACAAGTTTATACTGTATAGCACAGGGAAATATATTCAATATCTTGTAGTAGCTCATGGTGAAAAAGAATGTGAAAATGAATATATGTATATTCATGTATGACTAAAGAATTGTGCTGTGCACCAAAAATTTACACAACATTGTAAACTGACTATAACTCAATAAAAAAATTAAATTAAATTTTAAAAAAAGAGTTCTAAAAAATGAGAATCTTTTGAAACTAACATTTTAGTGTCTCTCCTTTTGATGGGTAAGAATCTCCACATACTACCAAGATAGAAATGTATTGACAGAGTAAAGAATCTGGATTCAGCTTATCAGAGAAAATCTCAGCCTTTTGTATGTTTGTTGTATTGTTCTACATTGATTTGTGACAAAAACCTAGATTATGGAAATTCATGGGCATAAGCAAGGCTTTTCCTTTTCTGTTTTTTCACCTAGGCATTATTGACACTAAAGTTAGAAATGCTTCTTGGAAGTACACCACAGAATAGCCATTCTTTGAATTTATGGATTAAATGTTAAGTTTTTAGTGTGAACAGGTGACTCCATCAAAATACGGTTCAGAAAGGTAAGGAGTCTAGCGATAGAAACATAAGGAACAAATCTCCCTTGGTTTCCAGAACATGTAGGCAGAATGAATGATTTACACACCTATGACTAAACAGGCTAAACTGCTCTGTGGCTTTTTCCCCACGTTGTATGTACTCTACATTGGCCACTAAATTTGTATCTGTTAGAATACTGTCAACCACAAGTCCATCAAATTAGTTTAAATCATATAGAAAGTCACTGCCTCATATAACTGGACATCCTGGACTGAGTGGGCTTCAGCACATGGACTCAGACGCATTCAACCCTGAGCTCTGCTGAACACAGACTTACTTTTAAGGAGAGTTGTCCTCATGATTGTTAGATAGCTACCTGCTGCAGACAGGGCTCCATGCGTTTTTCTTCCACTTCCACTGTAAAAGAGACTTGCTTCCTGTCGCATCCCCTAAGGGCAAGGAAGCTTTACCCTGGAAATATCTAGCAGAAGCTCTTTGCGCCCTATCAGTCTGATTTGGGTCACATGCTCATTTCAGAGCCAGTCACAAGAAAAAATTAATGCAATAACCGTTTAGTCTATCAGGCCACTGAAGGACATGGACTGTGTTAGAAAAGGGTGGGTATCTAAAGCAATATCACAGTCTGGCGGAAAGGAAGAAAAGAGAGTGAATGCTGTAGGTCCCCAGAAATGTCCACTCTGGAGTTCCCAGGAGGAACATGGCTAGACAGTAAGTACTATGACATGAACACACAGTAAGATTGGACATTGAAGCTACCAAATGAGACATACAGAAGATCTAGTTATAAGAAGATGTACTGACCCTGATTCCCCAAGGTCCCCGTGGCTTACAGTGTGCCTGTCATGCTGTTTTTGGTCCAGACTGCCAGGCGGAAATGTGCAACTCAGCAAATGGGTTGGACCATGAGAGAATACTGTTAAGGATTTCTTTTTTCTTCACTTCTCAAGGAGAGAAGAGAGCATGGTTATAAGTTGTCTGCAAAAAGGAACGTAATTGGGCAATGATTCTGTGACAGCTCTGCTCTCAAGTGTTATTTATGTCCGGACTCTTTGCATCACAGATGCATGTGCTGACCCTGCGATGTGTGCGGGACTTAGAGTCGTGAAGATGATGAGACAGTCAGTAGCCAGCTTCTCGCATCTCAGATGTGATATTTGAGTCTGCAAGAAACCAAGACTCATAGCCCAGATCGTTTTTTGGAGAAAAAAGTCTTTTCTAAGTTTTTTTCTTTCCTTCTTTTGGTTTTCTTTAATATACCAAGAGGTAAGGCTTGATGGATTTGATCACAGATTTTAGAAGAGGGATATCTGAGTCAGGTAGGAAAAGGAAGTGAGGAAAACTTGACCCTTTGGGTCCTGCTGGATTGTCGGGAGAAGAGAGAAAGCAGGCAGTCAGCTGTGTGCCCTGACCTCCGGGGAGTGCAAGGTGATGTTGGGGGTCAGGGGGTGGGGGGCGATGTCAGAGCGAGGAGAACCCACAGGGTCTGTCCTGCTTCCTGTTTGGGATGCTGGAAGGAGGTTCCCTCACAGGACCCAAGACATCTCAGCTCTATCCTGGGGTGGTATGTTAGTTTCCCGGGGCTGCTGCAGCAAAGCCCTGCAGACTGGGTGGCTGTAGCACTTAAATCACAGCAGACATTTATTATCACGGAGTTCTGGGGGCTAGAAGTCCAAAATCAAGGTGTTGGCAGGGCCACGCTCCGTCTGAAAGTTGTGCATGAGCTGCATCCTTTCTTCTGGCAGCCGCTGGCAGCCCTTGGCGTTCTTTGGCTTCCAGCTGCAGCATTTCAATCTCCACTTCTGTTCTCACATGGCCCTTTCCCCTCACGTGCCTGTCTCTTTGTGTCTCTGTGGCTCTTCTTATAAGGGCACCAGTCATGTTGGATTAAAGGTCCACCCTATTCCTGTACGACTTCATCTTAAATAATTACATCTGTAACGACCCTATTTCCAAACAAGGTCACATTCTGAGGTACTGGGGGTTAGGACTCTTCAAATATCTTTTTTGGGGGATCACAATTCAACCCTTAACAGGTGGCCCCATAAAAGTAAAAGTGGTGCAGATTAGACAGGGACAGGCCTGGAATTTAGCTTTTTTCCCAAATAGCATAGACAGACTCAAAAACTCCCACTTGCCCCTGGGGGGAGTGGGTAGTGGTGGTGAATTGTGCTGAAAATCACCAAGTAGGGGCAAAGTGGCTCTGGGCTACAGAGCCAACACCTAACCTTGGAACCATTAGGGAAGAACAGTCAGACCTCTGGGGGGATGCACAGCATCACTGAGGACTGAGGAAGGATTAAGTCATCAGGAGAAATTCCTGGGCCCAGACTAGCTGAGAGAACAGACTGCAAATTATGAATTACACCAGCTGTGATCTTCAGTCGCAGATGCCAACAGAACCGTCAGTCCCGGGAGCAGCTGAGATCAGCAACCCCCCCACAGAAGGGCCCCCACGAAGACTCAGGCAGCACAGCATAGCTCCTTGAGCTGTGCCTCCTCTCAACCACCTCGAGCTACGCGAGCTACATGTCTACACTCACATGTCATCTTGGAGATTAATAGGGGGAGGAAGTGGGGCTCTGAAAGACTGAGTATTTTTGTGAGTAATCCAAGCTAAGACCAAGCTAAAGAGGCAGATGAAACTACTGGATTGAACTGTATCTCCACCCCCTCTCCCACTGCACCCACCCGCCATCTCAGCACACACACACACACACACACACACACACACACGCTGCTACCCAGAGGAAAGGGGGCTGGTGAGGAACAACAGGCCAGCCACATTTCTCAATCTAAGACATTTTCTTTATATCGGCACACGTTCTCCCTCATGTAATGACAGGTCGTTCTAAGGATCTGAAATGTTCATGCATACTGATTGTGATTTCACATTTGTCTCCAACTAGGTTTGCTGTGAATATATTTGTCCCTGCAGCTGTAAATAGACAGGCCTTTGCTAGGTTTATAAAAGGCTGGCGGGCTCTGGTAAGTGTGGAGATAAGGGCTAGTGAGAGAGCTTCGTGCAGACTCTACTCCACAGTTCCAGACTGGCTACTCTGATACTGAGCAGGACTCTGTGGGGTCCTCCCTGGTGCACATCTTTCCTGTTCCCTGTTTCTTGATTGTAGAACAGGTTTCATTCAGCCTCCTTGACCTTCACTGAGTTCCAAAGGGCAGATTCAAGCAGTTGCTAATCAGGGAAGGGAGAGAATGCAGAAACAAAGAACAGTCAAGAAACAGTAGTGCAGCCTTGGGGCAGGGTCCTGTTTACCAAGGCTTGCCCCCAGGATCATACCCCTGCTCTGCCCTCAAATAGAAACCAGTTACTCTTATTTAAGTCTCAGGAGGCAAAGAAAAGAAACAAGAACTGGCTATAACCTGCAAAGCCCAAGATGGTGAAGGATCTGACTTCCAGAGGACCTTTAGTCTCATTATATAGTCATGTAATGTATTAGCATGCTAAGTGACACACCCACCAGCGCCATGACAGTTGATGATTGCCATGACAACAACCAGAAAAGCCCATGTACAAAGATGGAAAACAAAGGCAATCAGCTCCAGCATACCTGGAACAAGGACATGATGGTGGAAGCCTCCCATAAAAGTCCACGTGGCCAGAGCCACAGCTGGAGCTGTCTCTACCAGTCATCCTGCTGATGGCTCCCTGCTAGAGCACTTTATTCTCGTTAGAGCACTTCCTTTCCTTTTCCTCTTTTGAGCAATCAAGTGGCTTTGTCCCTCTGCCTCTCTGGCTCAAATTCTTTCACTGTCAATGACAAGGACCCACACATCAGTGGGCTTCCTAATTTAGGAGCCCCTCTGTCCACTAACAACTCTAAAGAAGACTTAAGATCGGTAATGATCTGCCTTAAACTCTATCAACAGACACACAATTCCACAACTCATCCCACAATAGATACCTTTTCTATAAGCATTGTGATATGATGCTGCTGTATTTCAAATTTCTGAGTTGAGTTAATTCAGAAGAAATACTATCTGGAAGTCTCTAAAAACATAACAAGCATTCTCTCAGGGATACCGGCCTGGGGTGCAAGTGAGGTACAGACTACAGATCATTCATTCCATATCTCAGCCCTCCTTCATGGGAACTGTTGGAATTGCAGCTCTCTGAATCATGAATTCTGGCCTGAAGTGGAGGGGATAATTAGGATCTTTCACAACTCCCATGTTCCTCCTGGTCCCTGAGGTCACCTAGCTCACAGGCTATTCTGGAACTTGCCCCGGCTGAGCACTCCAGCATCACCTGCTGATCCCATGTGCCATTACTATTACTACTGCTTCTCCTTGGACCATCTGACACAGCCATCATCTTGGAGGTTCCTCCCAGGAATGCAAATTGCTTGCCACCCTGAAAGCCCTTCCTTTACTCTCACAGTATCCATTACAGAAATCTGTTATTTTACTTAACCAGGTGTATAGTATAATTATGTGAATTTTTTTTCCTCCAGGGGCACACAGCAAGTTCCTAAGACACAGGGACTAGGTCTTTCATTTCCTAGTTGCAGTGCCGTGTCTGATATGTAGTATTTGATCAATTAATGAAGAAAAGAATAAATGAAGGAGGAAGAATTTTGGTTACTTTTGGTGTTGGTGCCTGTCACTGATTTGTACCAAGGAAGAGAGATAAGAGTGAGGAAAGAGCTCAAGTCATTAACTTGATCCCTCAGACTTCCTCTTCTGCAACTCACCAATCTTTCCTAGAGCTCATTGGAAAAGATACTGTCCCTTAACTTTGATCTTTCTAGTTGGATTGTCACTACAAAGGGATAAATTTCCACTCTTTAGAATAAAGTGAGAAAATTCCAGAAACTGGAGGTGTCTTGGAAACCATCAAAGGGATTTTCAGTCCTGAGAGTCAAGACGACTTGTCCATCCACTGAAAGCTCCTGAGTTTCCTGACACTCCCGGGACTGAGGGGAGTCTGAGCTGTATCGCTTTTACACCTGCCTTTTACTTTTCCACAAAGAAAACTGCTGCTTAAATCCTGGCAGAACAAGTCATTTCCAGTGGACCTCATACAGGACGTTTCAACTTTCTGAATCTTAATCTTACCTTTAAATAGTGGAAAATGACACTTCCTGCCTTGTATTTAGAACTAGCAGTAATGTAGACATAGTGTGTCTGGCAGAAATATAGTTGGTGTGAAATCCAAGCTATTATTATTGTATTTAATATTTTTACTTTGCATCTTATAAATTTTTTTCTCTTTTCTTCTCTGGTTAGCTTATATTGAACAGATGGCACAGTCCCTGTGACTTCTGATTTGAGTGTCTATAAAGTATGGTAAATTTTATTTGGAATCTTAGAATCTTTAGTGAATCCAGATTGTTTATATAGATAGAAAATATTATCTCCCCCATTTCGTATTATCTCCCTCACTATATATATTCCCCCTTCAGTTGCAAAGTACAAAAGAAACAGAGAACAGCACCGTGTGAGAAACTAACACCTAACTTTACTACCTAAGGTTCTGGCTTCAAAAAGGGACTGGAAAGGTAATCAGTGCAGTTATACGTAACCTGGCCTGCTTTTATTTATGGGGTTTGACATAGCTCCCCAATTTGCCGAATATAGGATTTCCTGACAACTGAAATTCAAACTCTTCCTGTGGAAACGTGGTCCCGCCTAGTAAAGCAGTTAGCCCTGGAAGTGGTATGTCTTGTTAGGACTGACATTTTTGCCTGCCAGCAGTTGAATGGAAATAAAACCTACAGTGTGTGACCATTAGACAGCCCCCTGGGCCTCCTCGAGGTTACTGGTATTTTCCTAGGTAAATCAAGATGGATGTAATCAAATTTAAATTTAAAAAATGTGACAGCACTTGGCAAACAAGGTCTTGTTTTTAGCATCATCACTGCTGTTGCACCTAAGAAGATATGCACTGTCACGGAGCCTATGAGGGTTAATTTTGTGTCAACTTGGCTAGACTATGAGATCCAGATATTTGATCAAACACTGGTCTGGATGCTGATATGAAGATTTGTTTTTTAAGAGGAGATTAACATTTCAATGAGTAGACTTTGAGTAAAGCAGCTTCCCCTTCATAATGTCAGTGGGCTTCAGCTAATCAGTTAGAAGTCTTAAGAGAAAAAAGACAGACATCCCCTGAAGAAGAGGCGATTCTGCCAGTAGACTGCCTTTGGACTTGAGCAGCAGCATCAGTTCTGCCCTGGCTCTCCAGGCTGCAGGCCTGCCCTGCAGAATTTGAATTTGCCAACCTCTATACTCATGTGAGCCAACTTCTTAAAATAAATCATAAATATTTATTTGTTTTATAATAAAATAAATCATATATATGTATGCTGAGTCCCTCCTCAAGGACCCATCTGGCCAGACCTGGAGCCCTTGAAACCAGTGGCTGTTTCTTGGTTGTACTCTGCCCACCTGGCTGGTGATTCAGCCATCTGTCTCAACAGTACTTATCTCCACTTCCTGCCCTTAGGCCTCCTCCCTGAACCTGTGACACCCCTTGTTCTGGTTCCTGAGACAGCCTTGTGGTAGGTGTTCCCCAGAGCAGGCTTATGCCTGCTGTTCTGGGAGGCAAGGTGGGGACAAGACTGTGGCTCACAAGTGTGTGTGTGTGTGTGTGTGTGTGTGTGTGTATGTGTGTGTGTATACATATCTCACGTATAAAATCTCAAATATTCTATTTCTCTGGAGAACCCTAATACAGAGTCTTTACACATTCTCCCTTTGAAAACATATAAGAGCCAATCTCTTGGATACCCTAGCCTAGTGCCTTGGGTCTTAGAAGAATTGACTCTGGGCTGGCCTGGAAAAGGCACATGAAATTCATTAAGATGGCAGGACATAGGTTTCTTTGTGTCCTATCTTGGAAGTATTGCTGAAAGCAGACCTGATTTGGCTTAGAATTCCACTAGACGCTCAGAATCATTGGGGGTCCTAAGAAAAGATCCACAAGGAGACTTTCTTTGAGGTCTCCAGGAAAGGAGAACTTCAGAGACTCTCCTTGAAATAACTCTGGTTCTGAAATTGTACTCGCTAAGCTAACATATTTTGGCTACTGAGATCTGAAGGCAGAATCTTAAGTAGAAGTCTAAGGGGTCTGAGAATTCTAAATTTGGACCTTATTTTCCAGGTAGTTATGAAGGTATTTTTATCAAGGAAGACAGAACATATCTATTTAACAATTTTTTAGCTTTGTGTTTTAATTTAAGATATTTAGACATAGGGTATTCATTTGTACTCTTGACCATCTGTATCAATCATTGCAAGAGTGAAGGAATTTATGACTCAAATAAAGGTTTAGACTAGCTGATCACTCGGTCCCCTGCCAATTCCTATTCTACACGTAGTTGTTAGAGGCAGAAGAATATGATCAGACTTTCTCTAGAGAGCTCAAGAAAAACAAAAAGGAGCAACCTCAAGCCACTGGGGCAAGGATGGTTTGATCTTAGTCCAAGTTTCCTTTGGTTAGACCCTTGGCCACTGCTTTTCTGCAAAGCTTCATAACCACTAATGCCTGAGAGATATTTCATACCATAACAGATGTGGTTGCTAAATTATGTCTAAGCCCTCACCAACCTTGCTTCATTTCCAGCTCAATAATTTATTTGATAAATATAGATGCATCTTGAAAGTTAAATTCACAGACCCTATTGAGGTTCATTTATCTTTGGGGTACACAGATGAAAAAAAATCAAAGTGAGCTATGGTATGATAGTGGGTTATCTTCTAAAGGATAAACAACATAAGGGTTGAGAAAATAGTGGGTTTGTTTCCTGAAAGGAAGTATATTATGTCCATAAAGAATGTCCTAATTAAAACTTTGGTTTTATGGACGTTTTAGGCAGTTTCTCAAAATTCCCTATTATATAAATTCTCCAAAAAAGAACAAACAAACTAGAATTTTGAGTAAAGCTCTCCTGTACCCAGTGTCACCCAGATGGGAAGCAGTCATTGAAGGGTATACCTCTGGCTATGCCATACATTAAAGTGGAGATAGGCCTTTCACTTCGGGTGATTCCACATGAAAGAGACTAAGTGGCCTTGAATTCAGATGGGTTATCTAACCTGGTTTTTTACAGATTTTCTTGCAGAACAATGAATTGAAATTCTACATTCCTGAAGTTAAGAAGATGTATTACTGTGAACTAGGGTTCATGAACATTGGAAATTATATTGGAAGGGAAGAGCAACAAGATCTGTAAAATAAAACTAATTTTGAGGAAAGAAAGCATGCAGTCTAGTGACCAAAGTTCAAGACGTAAAGGGAGGATTGTGGCACAGCATGGAGCTGATGCCACAACTTCCTCAAGATTTTACCAGTCTGCACTGCTGTCAGCCTGGTAGAATATGACATAAGAGAGGTGCAACTGTGGAGCCTTACTGCTTGGTACCACTGCAGCACTAGCCAGGCCTTGGCTGGCAAGGGCATTACTACCAAAAAATGTTAGACTTTGTGGGACACAACTTCAGTAGTGACAGTGTGTGATATTGAGAAAACCTGGCCACAGTGATCTAGTGAGACTCATACCTTAGAGAGTAGAAGCAAGACTAGCCCACTTGGGATAAAGTCAGCCCCTAGATTTCTTGGATAATGGGGTTAAGTAGGAGACTTGAGAGTTGACGCTATTGGGAGAAACTGGACTCAGTACTAATAGCCCAGGTTGGGGGAGAAAGTAAAGTAAGAAACAAAAGAAAATGGACAAAGAAATTATGTGAGCATATCTTGTGAATGTATTTGTGCTGAGTTTAGGAAGTAGACTACATCATTTGTTTAATATACAGCTTCCAAAGGATCTCATTTCCCTGGTCTCACAAAGGCTACCACATGTCCATTTGCAAGGCCACTACATTTCTCTCTGATACTTCACTGAATAGAAACATAAACACCCACACAGTTAATGTTTTATTTCTTTTCAAGCAAGGCTGGCTTCCCAAAGCCCATTTCCATGAGTCAGCTTGTATTAACAGAAGCCACAACTTTCTACCAAAAGTTTTCATGCAAGAGATCAACCTCAGAGATGAGCATTACTGTATAAATTGAGAAAACCATCACGAAATAAAAAGAAGTCACCACAGCTTATCAGAGAAAAAATGAAGACATAATGGTCTACAAAACTTAATTTGTCTTGTCCTTACTAACTAGAATAATCTATGATCAGCCTATCTTCTCCTTCAAGAGACATTACTAATAAAGTGGGCAAAATTTACTGTCTTTTCTACTCATTCTGAATCAGTTCTCATAACTCAGTCAGCTAAGCAGTGTTGTTAGTAGTGTGTCTGTAAAATTTGAAAAGCTAGGGTCCCTAGCAGTTCAGATATTCTGAGCCTATTCTCGTATGCTGGGGTCCCTCTACCAGGGGAACGCGGTCCTAAACATAGTTGGCTATGAGATAAGATTTTTGGAAAGGTACAATATAAGTGTGAGAAAATATGGGAAAATAATTTCAGTCAGACTAATCTGAAGAGTAAAGAATTAAAAGCTGGAAGTCGTAAAGGGTTTAAATATCCTTAGAAAATGACCATCCCAATGATTCACTTTTAGCACTAAAAAATGATAAAAGAGCAGCAGCTATGCTAATTTTAAATAACGACAAAATAACAAGCCCATATTAAGCACTTTCTATGTGTTGGGCACTGTGCTTAGTTTATAAACATATACAAAATATATGTAATATATTTATATATAGTATATTATATATAACTATATATCTATACATAGTATATTATATATGTTTATATGTATAGCTTACAAATATAAATATATTTACTTAAATATATATGTACATATGAATGTATATATTGTGTATTGTGGATATGTAATTGTTTCAAACTAATAAGCAGTAAAACCAGTCCATGCCCTTAACCTATAAGCAACTCTTGAGCTTTGCCATTTTACATAAATGTTCGTAAAAAGAGAAAGTGGCTTTTCCTTCTCCTTTATGACTATGAGACAGCTGGTGTGGAACCTTACTCATATCTTGCATCGAAGAAATGCTAAATGAATTGTTCTTCTTGTGCATAAAATATCAATGTAGCAAACTCAGCATCATGGGGTACAATGGGAAAATCTGTTTTCTCATCTTACTCTAAGGACCGCTCTAACCTGCTCATAGCTCTTCATCTAGAACTAGATACTAGACAGTTTTTCTGAAACTTTAGTTACTCATTTGCATCCTTCATGATCTTTGCCATACCATATATTACCTGGACCACTATTTTGCTTTAAATCAACTTACTGTTTAACATTTAGATATTTAATAAAAGGAAATGTTATATCAGTATATACACTAAATCAAAGAAAATAATAAAGGTAAATAAACAAGAAGTTATGGAATTCATTCCACTCCAGTTAAATACTGTTGCTTGAGAAAGCTGTAGCCTGAAACCTACTCTCTCTTTATTAAAAAAATAAAAGACAGGTTGGGAAGTGCTAAGCAGAGTGTTTGGATGGTGGTGGAAGATACCCAGCACCGTTCTGAGACTTACTCCTTGATGTAGTCAGAAAGCTTGAAAGAGGAATGGAAAGAATGTCACTTTGTGACTCATTGTTATTTCATGCCACGTGAGGATGCCATTTAAAATCCTCTCTCAAGGTCAACAGCAAGTGCCTTACATTCTGGGAATCATTGACGTGAGCCTATTATTCATTAACTTGAAGTGTTGGTTATTTAAGCCAAAGGCTCGTCACAAATTACTCCAGTTACACTTGGTTAGGTACCAATTTCTGCACTAGATTTTCCAAAGAGCAAAACAGGTTTAAAGTTGACCCGTTGAGGTATTATTCAGATGCTATGAAAAGAGGCACATCCATTTAATGGGACTTGAAAGGTGGTGACAGCGGAGTCCTGCCCTAAGAGCCCCAGGCACTTTTCTCAGCCCAGGTACATGCTACCTTTGGCCAGGATTCTCAAGCTTTATGTGCCTAAGAATAGTGTAAGGAGCTTGTTAAAATGTGAATTCCCAACCTCACTCCTACAGAGTTTGACTTGGAAGGCCTGGAGTGAGGCATCTGGTGATTCCGATGTGAGAGGTAGCAGAATGATACCCTGAAAGGTTCCAAGTTGGGAGCTGGTAGTCAATTGGTGGGGATGGAACTGGAGCTCTGAGCATAGGTCAAAGGGATGGCTCAGGGGTAAGGAGAAACAGGAACTGAGAGGTGGAATCCTAGACAAATACGGTCTTGCCTTTAAACGGGCTTGAAAAGCTGTCTTTTACTACAGTGAGAAAAAAATCAGGCTAAAGAGAAGGGTCTCAAGGGACTCAAGGTATTCATGCACTAATGTATACCGATCTAGAAGGCTTCTTGACCTAAAAAAAGATTCAGGATAAAGTAATAGGTTATCTTCCACTGCAATCGAAAGGAAAACACAGTTTAGATTAATGTTTGGAATAGAAGAGTGAATATTTAGTGAGAGGGTCATCACATTATGCTGAGGTGTTTGTATTTCCTTACAGTTTACCGTAAATTTCTACAAATTACGGTGTTTGGTGCTTTATCTATTTGAGCATAAGATCAATCCTGAAATGTAGGGATTGCAATTCCAGTTTTACAGATAAAGAAACTGAGATTCTGAAAGGTAAACCTGTCCTAAGTTACATAACTGTTTCTCTTTATGATTATTTTAAAAAATGTTTTCCTAGTGATTAATTTGTATTTAGGTAGCTGTTGGAGGATTTAGTTCTATTTTTAATAGAAGCAGCATAATTGGCTGGGAAAGCAGGCTTAGCTTGGCTTCTTCTCATCTCAGTTATATGAGCTGCACCCCTTTCAGACCAAGGGGATGTGGCTCAGCAATTCCCTCCATGGGGCAGAGGCTCGTTCTAACAGGAGGAGATAAAAAAGCACACGTGTTGATGAGATCACTCTTAAAAACACAATGAGCAGACATCTGAGTGCTGTCATGTCCTGTTCCGCAACAGTGTCTCCAAACTTTAGGCTGGCCTCACCCACTTCCTAAGCCAGTCATGACCAAGCCCTACCCATGAGAGGGCCCCTTGGGACAGACGAACTTCACCCTTTCCCACATGTTTTCTGAGGTTCTCACTTCCATTACGTTATTCTGGTCTGAGCGGCAGCTGGTTTGATGTGCACCCTCTTCTCACCGGTTCACACCTCTCCTCATGGCTGGCCCAGAGAGACCATGTCCCTGTGCTTGTCATGAGCATTCATGAGTGATGACAATGTGCTGTGCATCAGTCACTCATTCACTTATCCATTCATTTATTGACTGCTACTAGTGCCACCTGACTAGGTCAGGTGGTGGGGATGTCACGGTGAACCCCATTCCTACCCTCAGGGAGTTTAGAGTCTACTAGAGAATGTTAACTAAGTATTAACAACAGAGTTACAGGGGCTGTGAAAGAGGAGGCTATGAAGTCATACACCAAAGGCACAGGTAGAGATGGAGGGGCGTTTAAGCCAAGACCTGAACAACGAATAGTAAAAGTTAACCAGTCTGGGGAAGATTTGTAGGAGGAGAACCCTCTTTGCAGACAACGGTAGCATGGGCAAAATGTCTGTGAGGGAGGCGCAGAGTGCAGTTTTATCAACTGTCATGATTTCAATCACCACTAATAGGCTAACAAGTTCCAAAAACCCATTTCCAGCTCATATGTCTCTCATCACATTTAAATGTTGAATGATTCCCTAGGAAGCTTTGCCTATACATTAAAATCTTTCTCTAAAATAGGAGTAGATGATTTTGAGTCATGAATTGAGTGGGGAACATCCAGGTGGAAAGGCAGGCTTTTATCCCACTATTTCAGTCAACCTTGAGGAATGGATTTCACAGCGGATGTACCATGACAAACTGCATTTCTTGAGCTGTCCATTCTCACCCCTCAAACACCTCCTTTTGTCATATTATTCATTTATGACCAAAGATTTTGAAGTATTTCTGTTAATGTTTGTGTTCTTTCCTTCCTCTTCTTTAAGGGTTAAACCAAGGGGATTGGTCTCCTTTGGTTTTCAACCTCTATTTCCCCTTGGCTAAATTTTCATCTGGTGTCCTTGTCTTACATTCAGACAGCTTTCCTTAACTTTGGCAAGTTCTCAAGCTCTTCCCTTTTTGTGTGAAGATGGTGAGGCTATTTCTTCCTAACTCATGCTTTTAGCTTTCAGGAAAGGACCTAGATATGCGTAAAGTCTTATACCATCCTTGCCTCCC
Organism: Vicugna pacos; assembly: GCF_048564905.1. Lineage (NCBI taxonomy): Eukaryota > Metazoa > Chordata > Mammalia > Artiodactyla > Camelidae > Vicugna > Vicugna pacos. The sequence goes on from NC_132987.1 coordinate 74,508,193, forward strand.
ACGACTCCTTGGATCACGAATGAACATGGGTTTGTTGGGTCAGAACTTCTAATTCTTGCATCATTTTGGCTAGTGGTTCTGTCTTGAATGTTCTGTCTTGTTTTTTAAAAGATTTCCTTTGTTCCTATTGACCTAGTACCTATAAAATTATTTAATCGGTCCTTTGTTAAACTTATTTTGAAAGAAAATAGCATTATTATAAATGAAAAACTAGTATCACTTGCAATAAACAGATTATCTAAAAATAAATACAAGGAAAATAAAGTGACTATTTAATTTAAGTGACACTTAAAAACTGTGAGCTAGAAGTCAGTAATGTCATGCAATGAAAGATTAATAACCATTAGAGAGGGGAGAAAAACAAATTGGCACCTAAACCCAACTTTCTGCTTTGTGATGTTATTTTGTGCACTGTCCTTTGTCCTTTATGACCCCAAAGCAGCCTGTCACTTGGTCATGTATTCTACCTTTTGAGAAACACTGGTCTGGGCCATGTCCTCACAGTTGGGCTGTGAATAGATGTGTCTGAAGCAGACTTCTGTTCATTTCAGGCTGGCATAATGTGAGAGGCCAATTAAGATCTCCCTTTGAGCAAAATACAGAACATCTTGAACAAAATATACAGAATAAGAGGCAGCCCCTTAAGTGGGTGGTGAGTAGAGCAACCATATGTGTTGAGTTGTCTGAGACAGACCTGGTTTAGTGCACCCTTTCATTTGCAAAAGTGTCCCAGATTAGATGATAAATTATATATTCACCCTAATTAAGTGACTTGAATATCACACTCACATAATGAATCATAGGCTGCAGAATACATTACTTCTTTATTCAGTTCAAAAGCTAATGGCAAAGCAGAGAAAGTCCAAATCAGGTTGGGGGCCTCACATGAGCTTTACAGCTTTTCCAATAGGTTTATAGTTATTAGCAATTTCTGGCATTCTTCCACTTTTTCCCCCTTTAGCTGTTCTTTCCACCTCTTTACGTAATTTCCAATTTTATATACCATGCTATGTTTTGGACTTTCAATCAAAACATTTACATGCTGGTAGAAGAAGAAACTTGTCATTAAAACATAAAGCCTGATAGGTTAGCTTGAGCCTTAAACCATATTTTTTCCCCTCACTTATTTTATATTTGTAAAAGATTAACTAAAGACCAAAAGGAGAGGAAACTGAAATATACTGAAAATACCACTTCCTTACTCCCTTTCCAAAAATTTCTGAGCCACCAAAACATGAAAAAAAGTCTTGTACACTTTTCAATACTTGAGCAGAATGTTTCAACACAGCAGAAATCCTTTCACTGAAATCTGCTACAAAATACCATGATGTGCTAAAGCACTGGGCTAGACTTGGATCATTGAAGACTAGGTCTCTCCTTCAGAGTCGCTCCAAGTCTAATGAGTGATCATTATGTAAATAAGCATCACACAGCCACGTGATAATATCATTAGAGAAGCTTCTGGCCAGGCTGTGTACTCTTTTTCTCACAGCTCTAGGGCCATTTACCTCATTTCTGGATTATGGCTATGAAGGCTGCCCCACGTTTTCTCTCTCACCAGTCTCTCTAAGTGTTTGGAACACAATTTAAAAATAAACAGAAACTGTAAAAAATTAATTTGTCTGACCCCGTATTCATTAACTTCCTCTCCAGATGGTCAAAGGCAAATGGTATTTGATGGATCACCAATCTGAATCTTTCCCTCAGGGACCTGTCTCCATGAACTTGCTTAGAATAGTGAGGGGCAAAACCAGGCAACAAGTGACCATCCTAGGATGACTCCAAGTAAGTGAACTCTTATTCTAAGCCTAGAGATGGACTTATAGAGCAGAAGAGACCAAATAAGGATGTCCTAATGAGTTCATTATTCCTCCCTCCTGCGTTTGTTCCTTCTAAAGTTGAGCAGCTCCATAATCCGTAAACTTTGGAATTAGAAAAAATCGGTTCCCTGGTCCTTCCACTGGATCATTGAATGAATCTGGGTTTCATTACACAACTCAGACATCATGTGTTTGTGCAGTCCTTCCCCCTTCTTCTTCCAGAGTGCTGCTCTTATAAAGAACTAGCTTTTATGCTCACTGTAGCTTTCATAGAGACACAGTCCATGTACAGCATACCTCCCTTCAAGAAAACGGTCTTAAGTTCTGTTCATATCACCTGAAAATAAATACTGATCACAGAAAGATGCCCTGGACGCACAAATGATGTTCTAAATGATCGGGAACAACCTAGAAGAGGATATAGCGTTAAAAAAAGAAAAAAACCTATCTGACCCAAAACACATTAGTGACCTTGGAAATGGAATTGGACATAATGGACAGTCAGAGACCCTTGTTTCTTACCCGAGGACTGGAATCCAGGTTCTGAGAACTCAGAGGGACATGGTTGGTGGCAGGGTGAAAAGGAAGAGAGCAGAGAGAGCCGAAGGAGTATGCCACGTCTATCGCCTTGGGGCATTGTTTTGAACATAAAAATGAAAGTGGAAAATCACTAGCCTTCACTGGATGAAGGCTGCAAAAATGAATACTGCTCAGGCATCATTACTTCCTCTCTTTCCTGGACTTTGTCACAGTGGTGTGGTCCAGTGTGCTTAGAGTGAGCAAAAGATGTTTGTTTTTAATAATTTTGTTGGAGCTAAATGGTGAGGAATGCAGGCCTAATATCACACTTTACTAGCTTGAGTCTGAGAAACATAAACTCATAGGCTCTGCCAGGCGGAAGGATTTTAAAGATCATCGGTGTTTCTCAACATGTGTGGGGGTGGGGAGGAATCTTCACTGTCTTATCGCAATCAACAGGCTGCCAGTAAGTAAAGCAGATTCCTGGGTCCTGCCACAAAGCTACAGAATCAGATTTTTTTTTGAGGGGGGGGGCATGGGTGACGGGTAGTTACAGATCAGAAAACCTACACATTAAATAAACTGTCCATCTAATTATTATTTACATTAACGTATGAGACTCACTGGCTTAATCCACCCCCTTATTTTACTAATAAGGAAACTGGGCCACTTCTCCAGCCAAGCTAACTGGTGGCAAAATGTGGATGAGATTAGAGTTCTGACCCCAGTCCAAGACATTTGCTTTATGATTTGATGGATAGGTTCAGATTCTCCTATCACAGAGCACATCTTGTTTGCAAAGCTTCCCGTTTTGCAGGTACTTTGATTTTATCAGTAGGATGCTAAAGGGTGTACATTCTTGCAAGAGGCTTTAACTTGCTAGACCAGTTGCTTAAATCCCCCTGCAAAATATCCAGATGACTCAGGATGAGACAGCCTCTGGCTGAGTCTCTTCATGCAGCTAGGTTCCTGTTGGCTCCACTCTGCTGCATGGTAACCACAGAGGTACAGCTGCTTTTACAGCAAGGAGAAGTCTGCCCTGGGGGCTTCAGGGGATGTGCCCTTGAGCCATTTGCCCAGGAAGGCAGCTCCTTGAAATCTCCTATGTGTTTTCTTATAGAGCTATGTTGGTGCAGAAACAACTGTCCACACCTGTACAGGTTGAACACATTTTCAAACCTTATCTCCCAGTACATTATTTATTTACAGCGACCCCACCCCCATCCACTGTTTCAGTTACTCGCCGTTTCAGTTGCCTTTGGTCAGCTGGTGATTCTAGAAATAAACAATTCATAAGTTTGAAATTGCGTGCTGTTTTGAGTAGTGTGATGAAATCTTGTGCCTTCCTATCTGCCCCACCTGGGATGTGAATCAGCCCTTTGTCCAGCATACCCCGCCTGCTAGTCACTTAGTAGCCACCAGGTTATCAGATTGACTGTCGAGGTATCGCAGTGCTTGTGTTCAAGTAACCCTTATTGTACTGAATAATGGCCCCAAAGCTCAAGAGCCACAGTGATCTGGTAATGTTGCCAAAGAAAAACCGTGAAGTTCTCCCTTTAAATGAAAACGTGGAAGTTCTTGACTTAATTTTAAAAAATAGTCATATACTGAGGTTGCTAAGATCTATGGTAAGAATGGATCTTCTATCTGTGAAATTGTGAAGAAGGAAAAAGAAATTTGTGCCGGTTCTGCTGTCACACCTCAAATTGCAAAAGTTACAGCCACAGTGCCTGGTAAGTGCTTAGGTGTGATGAAAATGGCGTTAAATCTACACAATAAGATTTTTTGGCAGAGAGAGACCACATTCACTTAACTTTTATTGCAGTATATTTTATAATTGTTCTATTTTATTATTTTATTCTTGTTAATCTCTTACTGTGCCTAATGTATAAATTAAACATATCATAGGTATGTTTTTATAGGATAAAACATAGTATATATGGGGTTCAGTCCTATCCATGGTTTTAGGCATCCACTGGGTTCTTGGAACCTATCCCCTAAGAGAAGGTGGGGGTTCTCCATTTATTTATTTATTTATTTGTTTGTTTGTTTGTTTGTTTGTTTATTTATATATTTAATCCTGGACATCTTTGCAAAATTTATTTTGGACAAGAGTTTCTGTTGTCAAAAATGAGGCATTTGTGAAATGTTGCTTTCTGCATTTGGGGACATTCTGTGTGGGTTGCTGGGTCATGCTACAGACTGAATCATGTCCCCCTAAACTCATATGTTGATGCCTTAACCCTCAGTGTGGCTGTATTTGGAGATAGGGCTTTTAGAGGTAATTAAGGTTAAATGAGGTCATGTGGGTAAAGTCCTAAGAGGACTGCTGGCCTTAGAAGAAGAGGAAGAGGTCCCTCCTCCCGGCTTCCCCTCCCTACAATGTGAGCACGCAGCGGGAGGGCAGCTGTCTGCCAGGTAGGAAGAGGGCTCTCACCAGAAACGCACTATGCTGGCCTCCTGATCTCAGACTTGCCAGCCTCCAGAATAGTGTGCCAGCCACCCAGTCTATGGTATTGTGTTATGGCAGCCTGAGCAGACTAAGGCCGTCATGAAGAGGAGGTTTGGTGCATTCAGAAATGTACAGGAAAACACAGTAGTCTGGCCCCAGATAGGCCCCTTCCTGGAACATGCATTTTCCACCTCAGATACTCTCTTTGGTTGGTGTGTGCAGCCCCTGTTTGAGGAGTCCCAGTGGTGGGACATAAAACCCCACGGGGGCCCCTTGGGATTGCCAGCCATGAGATGAGGCACAGAGTCATGTCGTATTATATGCACACGTATTTTTTACTTTTACAATATTTTATTTATTGTTTTGTTTTTTACTTTGGGGAGAGGCAACTAGTTTTATTTACATATTTATTTTAATGGAAGTACTGGGGGTTTGAACCCGGTACCTCGTGCATGCTAAGCATGAACTCTACCACTGAGCTATACTCTCTCCCTCTTCATGTCATATTATATTCTTTTTTTAAACCTCTTAAAAAAATTCAAGTGAACAATGCAGTATTATTTACCGTAGGCATAGGATTGTACAGAAGACCTCTAGAACTTATTTATCTTATGTAAGGGAAATTTTACCCTACAATAGCCTTAGGTTAGTACCTAAAGTCTTGTATTTGTATAATCTCTTTGATTACATCATGACTATTGTCCTCAAACCTCTACAAGTGACTGGACCAATGAACTTAAGGTGACTCTTTTAACCTAGTACCACCAGAAACCAGAGCCTCTATACAGCTGATAGACCTGCCAGGCTGTGCCTTAGAAATGAGGAAGAGGACTCTTACTAAAGAAATTTCAGGGGCAATGAATGACCTGATATTGGCATTGAAGGAAGAGAGTCCATCTTAAGAAAAGAGAAAGCTAGTACGTATATAGGTTTTTGTGAAAAAAAGAAGGGGAAATCGAGTTTGTGTGGCTGGGAAGTGGTTCATTGCATAACTACAGAGAGGCTCTCCAGAATTTCTAACATGCCACAAAACCACAGGCTTGGAGACAGCATTCTCATAAGGGAAGAGGTTGAGCATAAGGTCACCCAAAGGCAGAGGAAAATATTTACTTTACTATTTAGAGTAGTTTTCCTTTCTTTAAACAAACTCTCCCTCAATTCCATAACAAAAACTCTCCTCGACACTTCTGGTTTGTGTGGATTTATTAGTGATTTTCCCAGGAAGACGCAGCATCACACAAAGGCACCTACTCTTTTCACCAGGTAATGATCAATGTCATGTCACAACCTGGCAATACCACGGTTGACCAATTAGTAAATCAGTTAGAGTTCTGTCATTACTTTCTCTGAAGGGGATAATAATTTATTAATATAGCATTTCCTCGATTACATCTGTCAGTTCCTTCCGGAAATTATGTACAGAGCCATCACCTTTCTTGGGAAATATAATTTAAATATACTGCTCAAAGATTAGATATATCATTTATATGTATGTGCTAATGACAAATGAAATACGGGGAGACTAGAGAGGGCAGAAGGCTTGTCTAGGCTTTCTGGGTACTGAGAGCTTTTTCATTAGAGCAACAGTTCAGGCAGATTTTATTTATCTCCTTATCACTGTTACTCATGAGAGATGCACTTAATGCTTAGGAATGCGTGTTAAAACCCAGTTCTGACTGAGGAGTGAAAAGAACAGTGTCAGTGGAGGTGGAGGTAGAGGACAACCTCCTCTTTCTGAGCAGAAATAGCGAATATCATCCATACAAAGCCCTCAGGCTTGATTGCGCAGACATCCAGCTCTGTTTAGAAAACCGAGAAAGCCCATTTGCGGACAGAACATCTCAGGCAGGGAGGATGGGCAGGCTCTGCGGTTTGCCTCTTCCTAAGGTGTTAAAGTGGTGTGCTCTAAAGACAGTTTAATCCTCAGTTTTGAATCTGTTCCCTAAATCCCAGGAAACAAATCAGATTCTCAGTCTGGCCATGGCTTTTTCACAATAGCTGTACATTAACATTGCCGGGGTTGGGGTGGGGGGGGCTTTAAATCCTTAGCGCCCAGGCAGCTCCTCAGACCAATGAAATCAGAATTTCTGGGCTGGGGCCCAGGCACTGGTAATTTTTAACACTCCCCAGGTGACTCTAATGTGCAGCCAGGACTGAGAACTATTGAGTTAGGCATAAAATCAGGCCAAGAAAAAAAAAAGATTATTCGTAAAGTGTTCCTCCTACCAAGAAAATAAAGCAATGTTTCAGTCAGCTACCTTCAGCGAAGCATTCACCATTTTACTGGCACTGTCTTTGAGCTGTGGGATTCATTTTTCTATTAAATAAGTCAATGGTTCGACCCTAATTTTCAGTTACTACCTTGCATTACTTTCCCTCCCTACGTCCTTGTTCTCAAGATGGGATGTGGTTTAAATGATTTTCCAGTCAACCATAACTATCATTTGTGAACTTTTTAATATTTGCCTGGACCTGTCTTATGCACTTTGTACACTTAATTTATTCCTCACAACAGAGTTACACACTGGGTTTTGTTATCCTCATTTTAAACGCGGGAGAATTTAGCTTCAGAGAAGCTGGGTTAGTTGCCTAGACTACACAGCGAGAGAGAACAGCGGATCTACCTCCTGAGCCACGGTTTTCTTCTATATCCTGGCAATAGCGTGGCACCGGGGAAAGGTCCTGGACTGAGAATCAGCTAATGTGGGCTCTTGTCCTAAGTCTGCTACTAACGCATGACCTCAGGCAAGTCCCATGTCCACTCTGGACTTGAATTTCTTCATCTTAAGAAAACAAAAAGGTGAAAAAAGAAACAAGAAAAGAACACAAAAAAGAAGCCAGTCACAGAAGACTACATTTTGTATTCTGTAAAATTCCATTTATATGAAATTTTTACAGAAGGCAAGAGTATCCGGAGAGCACCTGGGAGGTCGCCTGGGGCAGGGGTGGGAGTGGGAAGGAGGCCTGAGGGGGCTCTCTGGCGTGATGGGTGTGTTCTAAACTGGGTGGTGGTGATGGTTGCATAACTGTGTACATTTACTAAATGTCACCTATCTATGCACTTCCCAGGGGAGAATTTTATGGTATGTAAATCGCAGCTTCATAAAGCTATAAAAAGTGATACTGAGACTTGTGCTGTAATAATTCCATAAACACTCTTGCAGCATTTTCACAATTGGCAACTTCCACTGCTGTATCTTTATCATTTTGGCCTACTTTTTTTACGAACCCACGTTAAGCTGATAACTCTTGACAGAAGTATACGTCTATATGCCACTAGTACAATCAAGATACAGACACTTCCATCACCCCCAAGTTCCCTTGCGTCCTTCCCGATCAACCCTCTTTCCACCAGCCCTGCCCCAGGCACCGCCGACCGCCTTTCTGTCACTATAGATTAGATTCGCCTTTACCAGAGTTCCATAAAAAAGGAATCAAACAATGTGTATTCTTTTGTGTCTGGCTTCTTTCACCAAGCCTATTGTTTCTGAGTCCCACATATGTTGTTGCATTTATCAGTAATTTGTTCTTTTTATTGCTGAGTAGTATTACATTGTATTACATTGAATATATCACAATTTGGTTTTTTAGCCTCTTTTTCAAACTTTTTTTAGAATTGAAGTAGAGTTAATTTACAATGTTGTGTTAGTTTCAGGTGTACAGCAAAGTGACTCAGATATATATATATATATATATTCTTTTTCGGGTTCTTTTCCATTATAGGTTATTACAAGATACTGAATATAGTTCCCTGTGCTACACAGTAGGTTTTTGTTGTTTATCTATTTTATTTATAGTAGTGTATATCACAATTTGTACTTCACTATTATGAAGAAAGCTGCTATAAACGTTTGTACTCAAATCTTGTGTGGACTTTTGTTTTCATTTCTTTTGGGAAAATACCTGTGCCTAAGATTTGCTATATAACATGGTAAGTGTATATTTAACTTGTTAAGAAAACTGCCAAGCTGTTTTCCAAAGTGGTTGTATCATTTCGGTTTCCACCAGCAGTATACGAGAGTTTCAGTTGCTTCACATCCTCCTCAAGACTTAGTATTGTTCTATTTTGTCATTTTTTATATTATTATCTTTAATTTTACCAAATCTGGTGTTGTTCTATTGTTTATAGTAACAAAACTTCATTTTTCAATGAAATTTTTAGTAAGAAATTTTGAGGTTTTCTCAAAAAAAAATTGGCCTACTTTTTAGAAGCTTTGTGTACAAATAAAGTCTTACTAATTGTCATCAGAGTTATTTAAAAAATTCAAATAAACGCTGCAGTCTAGTAAAGTTCTCCAATAAAAACTTCAGTAAGACGAAAGCGATCCCAGCTGTAATTTTAAGTGGGGAATAAAAGTGTAGTTGGGCAGAGTCTGGACATCTTCATAGAGGAGAGGAGAAACCATTGTGCCAGTTGATGTAAGACTAATTTCTGGAGGTTTGGCCCTATTATCTGTGTACTCGAGCTGCAGATGGTGTGTCACAATGTCTCCTAGGCAGGGAAGCACACATTGGAGGGTTAGGACCTAGTGTTATTTAACTTCTTGCATCCCAGGCTTCTTTCTTTATTTCTGACATGTTGATCTGGACCTTGGTGGCAAATTATAGGAAATAAAAATTTTGTTAAAACTTGGCCAATTCTCTTGTACTTCTAATAGCTATGAGATTATGGGAGAGTACTCTGAAATAGAATCCCAACACTGTCTTCCTCCACAGTCATTAAGAAATATGTCCTCATAAATTCTCTAACACTTTTACATAATAGACCATGTATTCTCAGTGGAGGTAATATCACCCCAAAGGGGATGAAAATTAATTCTTGGGAGGAGGGTGAAAAAATTTGTTTTTTTTTTTAATGTAAGCAGCACAGATATACATATAGTACATTATCAGATATAATAGTATATTTGTGGTATTAAACTTCATGGGAGAGAGGATGATTAGGAAAAAATGTCTATAAAGGCTCTTGGGATGTGGTAATGAACAAAAGGTTTAGAAACACTGGAATAGACAGAAGATAAGAAAGTCCTTGTAAAGCGTTTCAGGGGATTAATTAGGTCAAATGTCTTCTGTGAATGTGTGCATTTGGTCTGTGATTGATCCCTCAGGACCTCCCCACTCTCAAGATACTGCTTGCCCTGAACTCATTATTAGAAAAGGAAGAGAGAATCTAAGATTCATTAGGAAATACTTGTAAATTGAAAAACTTTATTCTTTATCTCCCTTTCTTTTAAAATAACACTTCTAAAGAAAGATACTGACATCTCCATTATTGTAGATGAGAACACGAGGGTTCAATGAGACGAATCCTAGTTTTCGTTCAAGTTCTGCATAGAATACAAGGCAGAGTTGAGATAAACTTCTGAGTTTGTTTGATTTCAAAGCCCATCATTTCCTATACCCCATATATCAGCCACTGTTTGCTGGGTGGTGGGAGGTTGTCCCATTTCATTATCCTGAGTTCACTGATAACTGGTTCAAGTGCCTGAGTCGGGAATCAACGTGTTCTCACAGTTCAAATTCCAGGGCTGACGGGCAGATGAGGGCGGGACTGTCACTGAGCTATCACAGGAGTTCAGTGAGAGCATGGGGAATGGTCCTCAGGGAGGCTCAACAGACTGGCGCTAAGAGGAATCCAAGAGGTTTGGTTAGAACGGAGCCAGTCTCAGAATTGCAGAGAACCCATGAGTCACAACCTTACATTCCATTCCTTGTCGGTCAGTGAGGGAGAGGCATTCTGATCCTGACCAAAAGTTGAAGAACCACATAAATTTTGGCTGGTTGCCTCTGATTTCTGCTTCACAGCTTAAAGGTGGACCTTTTGTTCTTCAGAGTTCTCCCAAATTCCACTCCCAGTTAATATATACATCAAAGAATGGCTGCTGATTTCAAAGTAAGAGTGACGAGTATGCAACAACAATGAGCACGTAGATAATTCTGCTTTTTTTTTTTTTGTGCCTGGAGATGAGTATAAAACTTTTTGTATAAAAATCTCCTACACACGTGTTGAGTTAAATCTTTCATCTCCTTGGTGTCACCTGATACTACAATCCTGGTTTATTTGATAGTTTTGCTTTTCCTTTCCTTTTCCAGTGACGTGTTGCCATTTTAACTATGATTGATTGTCTATCTTTGAGAACAGGACCATAACCTTTAACTTGTCCTGGAAGGACAAAAACCACATGTCCCCATCACCCACCTCCCTTATACTTTACTCCAACCTCTGTGCAAAAAGTTAAGCATAAGAAAGACTGCTTGAGCCCCTCGGTAGGGGTGAAGAAAGGAAAAAAAAATGAGTTAGAAACTAGAGGTTTTAGTGCTATGTTTATTTTTTATTTATTTTTTTTTGCTTTAGAAGAGAGGTAACGGATGATGCTTGCCTCACTCTGCTGTGACAAATGAGTGTATGTACAAAATAGAAGAAACCTTAGGAAACTTTCGCATATCACTCACTCATAAGCAAGGACAAACTGTGATTGTTGTTATTTTGTTATAGCCAAAATAGGCTTATTTGTCCTGAAGGACAAATACCAAGCATTTCACAAGAGTTTATAGGTCATCTTGCTCTATGCTAGCCTAGAAATAAATTAGACTTGAAAAAATAGGAAATAAATATTCTAAGGTGCCATGGAATATAGCAGAGGCACAACAGGGGTATTGCTAGTTATCCTGGATTCTCAAGCAAGACCTGAGATACAAGGGCTACTTGGGAGATGTCTGGGATGATGGAGGGAAAACGAGGAACCTCTTGGAAGGTGCTCTCGCCTTGTTTTTTCTCTCCCCTGCTTTGTACTGCACCGCTCACAGATCAGAGCCTCGGGAGTCAGAGAGCAGCCTCCTCTGGGTGAACACCATGGTCCATGTGGTTTCCTATATGTAAGTACTATGTCCATGGCATCTTAGAGAGGGCTGGTGGTGCTCTGCACATTTCTGGGCAGCAGCCTGATAGACTGGGAAAGGCCTAGGTAGGAGCCAGAAGTCCTGGTGTTTGACTCAGAATTCCACTTACTAAATATTTGATCTTTAGTGAGTTAGTCTCCATCTTGGTTTAGTTATTTTAAAAACTTAAAAAAATTGAGGTATAATTTACATACTATAGAATCCAACTTTTTTAAACAGTATCATTCAATAGTTTTTAGTACACACACAGGGTTGTACAATCATCAACACTTTCTAATTCCAGGACATCTTGATCCCATGAAGAAACCCCAAACATCCATACCCGTGAGAAGTTACTCTCCACTCCTCCCTCCTCCCTGTCCCTGGCAACCACTAATCCACTTTATGCCTCTAAGGACTTGCCTATTCTGAACTTTTTATATAAATGGAATCATGCAATATGTAGCCTTTTGTGTCTGGCTTCTTTTACTCAGCATAATGTTTTCCAGTTTCATCCATGTTGTAACATGTATCAGTGTTTTGTTCCTTTTTATAGCTGAATAACATTCCACTGTGATTCTTTATTTAGTCACTCACTTTTCCATCATCACTCACTTTTCCATCATCGCGACTTGTCATGGAACACCTATGGAGAACCAGCCTTGTCCTAAGCTCTTGGCATGTATTGACTCACATTTATTCCATGAACAAATAAAGGCATACATTTATTCATTTATATAGACAAATAAATATTAGACTGTCTTATCCCCTCAGTTAAAAAAACAAATTTAGGTTAATGAATTATTTATGAGTTTGTAAATTTTGACCATTGTTTGTCTACACAGGTAAGAGCTGAGCATACCAGCACCTCGTTAGAAGCATGCTTTTCTGTCGTCTGTAGGGCTTTTGTATTGTAATCAAATACAGTATGAGCTTTCTTATTGTAATCATTTTTTTTAAAAATAACGCTACAAATTCAGTTGTTTTTTATAAAAGGCAAAAAATGAAAACGTGAAAGGCAGAATCCATGACCCACTGCATTGCTTAAAGGCCTGGATTATTTAACTACTTGAGCAACTGACATAATGTGATTTTGTACATTTCTTAAAATGATTGTGCAGTTGTGTGCAGCAAAATTTTAAAAAGCATTACATAAATTACCACTTTAGTTGGGTTTTGTTCTAAATCTGAATAGCACAGGGCATGAAGCAGGGTCTGAGGAGATCTGGGTTCTTGTTTGGTTCTGCCTCTAGGGTCTTCTAGGAACTTAGGTAAAAGGAGTGAGGGACCCTGCATCATGAGCCTGAGAACTGTGTGATAGTCGCATGGACCCCATGCTCTGAAGGGCGCAGGTTTGGTTGAATGCCTTGTTGTAGCTAGCTCGAAATTCTTCATCACTTTTGAACAAAATGCCCTATAAATTGTGTACCTGGTCTTGGAAGAAAGGAACATTTGTTAAATGTTTACTCTGTACTGACTACTTAATCTGAACCACCAGCCCTTGTGGTTTTAAAAAGTTATGTTTTAAAAAGTAATATTAAAATTTTTTTTAAATAGGAAGATTTGATTTCATATTTTTTTTAATATTTCCATCAATGTATTTTATTTTATTTTATGTTTTTGAAGTACAGTTGGTTTACAATGTGTTAATTTCTGTTGCACAGCATAGTGACTCAGTTACACATATACAGACATTCCTTTTCATATTCTTTTTCATTATAGGCTATTGCAAGATATTGAATATAGTTCCCTGTGCTATACAGTAGCACCTTGTTTATAGACTTCATATTCTTTTAAGGTCATTTCTATGTCTAAAATTCTCTAATTCTGGATCATATAAAGTATTCTAATGAAGGTAGTGGCATTGTACCAACTTTTTTTTTTTTTGAGATTCATGGTAATTGCTACATTTTCCTGGAAATCTTCCTTGATCCAGTGTAATTTTGTAACTTTTCTTCTGTACCTCACACCCTTTTGTGTGATAAGAGCTTTTTTGGGGAACAGGTTGTATAGAGTAAAACCAGTTTCTAACTCTCCCACTGCATTTCATGTCCCTTAAAATCAGATACTTTGTCTCAATCAACTTGTAACTTATAACATAAAAAATGCTACACATGTAATGCTATGTTCATAAAGGAAGGTTAAATGCATGGTTAGTTAAAAGACCAAGGGTCTCATACAATTTTTAATATTAAATTTAGCAGGAACCTTAAAATTTACTATTTTAACAGGTTTCTGTTAAGAAACTAGATAGAGCTTCTTAAAATAAGCAGGGTTAAAGCATTTAGTAACAGCAATGAAAATTCAGATCTACTCGTACACACTATCATTAGAGTTGGGGCAAACTAAGGCAAGTGCATAGCCCACAACAGTCCCTGAGAGAAAAGAAGTTAGGACATTTTTCCAAGTAACTTCCATTTAAAAGCACTATAGCTTTAAACTGATACAAGTATAATAGTATAAAAATCTAATAAACAAAAAGTAATACCTATTCATGATTAAAAGATAATCAAAAGGTACAGAAGGGTATAAAATTAAAAAGAAAAGTTCTCTTTACCCCTAGCCATTCTCTCATTTCCCAAAGATACCCAGAAGTGCTTTTTGAATTGTATATTATACAATCTTATTTTTGTCAAATAGGATTCTATCATATTTTTTTCTATGCCATTTCATTTAATAATATTTCTTCGTCCTTCTACCATATTGGTACTTGTAGACCCCCCTTATTCTTTATCAGAAGGGTATGGTATTCTGCTTCATAGGTTGAACACGGTTGATTAAATCAACCCTTTCTGATGAACATTTATGTTGTTTTCAATTTTGAGAAATTTCATAAAAGCACAGTGGGTATCTTCACATAGGAATACATCCAGAATAAATTCCCAACAGTGAGACTGCTTTAAGTCTCTATGATATGAAGGAAAAATTAATTCAGTTACCAACTTAATGACTTAGGGACAACTACAAATATACTTGTTTATCCTTGTCCTTGAACTGTTTTTAGAAATATTTTCCAATTGGTATTACCTTTGTTTCAGAGTAATACTTAGCTTTAAAAAAATAATTTCCAAGCAATCAATCTGTATACTTTTAAAAAACAGATGAAACTTTTTGCTTCACCAATGTGAAGAATTGAAGTAAGATTAATTTTCTGTTCTAATACTTCTTCTTTCCAAAGATAAATTCATAGGCTGCTATTACTCACAGCTATACAAGTCCTTTTTCCACTTGTGCTGTCGGTAGATTTTGGGGTGAGTTTCTGGCTATATGGGTCATCTTCCATCATAACAGAGTATAAGTTCTTTCAGGTGACCCCTCTCTAACTCACTTTCCCAGCTCTCCTGGGGCCCAGTAAACTCTCTTTTGCACAATAGGAATTCAGTAAATGTTTTTACAACTGATCGTTTACATTGTAAACATCAAAATGCCAGATCCTAGAACTGTTCAGATTAAAGAGAAGGCAACATTTTAAATAAATGGCTTAATAACTGCATTGCAGAATTGTGGTCCAGATAATTTTCACTAATCTTACTTGATTATAGAAAGAAATACAAAAGGTAAATGTAAACAAGCCTGGAGTATGTGAAGATTGTTCTGCCTGGAATGATTTGATTTTAAAATATTTTGAGGCCTTAGTATCTTGGTTTCTTTAGCTTGATAGGAACAATTAACCTTTTTTAAAAAATCCTTTGAAAAATTAGAGCACTCTCAGATTTATAATGTTCCTTGCTTCTTTTTTTTAAATAGAAATTTTGGGAGCCAATTATCAAAACTATGCTTTTATAAAAGCTCACCCTGTCACCTTGTTTTCCAGTCCTTGACAGTTGTCTGATCAGAGTTGGGTGGCTTTGGGCACATCTCTTCATCTCACTGAGCCTTGGTCGTATGTAAAGCTCAGGGGGTCTCGAATGTCCATTCTAGACCTAAAGTTGTGTGACTGACTCCAAGATGGGGATGGAGAGGGGTTATTATGGAAGAGGTACAGTGAAAGGGGAAGGATTGCAGGATACGACCCAAGAAGCTGATTCTTCTTAAAACTGATTAAATCCTAGGACAACTTTTTCTCAGTTTGTGCTTGGAAGTAAATACACATTTATTCCCAAAATATCTTCCTAGTATTCCAGCCTGTAAACATATTTGCCAGATTTATAGAGGTCTCCCAAGCATCAAAAAAAAGCCACATATAGGGAGGATTTTAAAAGTGACAGATTGTAGCAAATATAGAACCAAGGCATTTTTGCCTTTGTCTCATGACTGTCGTGGAATCCTTGCACATGGATTGAATTGCTTTTAAGTAGGCAGTCAACAGTAACATGAAACAGAAATGCTGTGACAATGGCTGGGTTAGGCCTCTTGTTTTCCAGTTTCTGAACTGAGAGTTAGGAGAGGGTGGGGCTGCTCAATAATCCACAAGTACCGTGTGCGCGCGCGTGTGTGTAGCTAAATCGAACTTAAGCCATTCAAGTTTCTGTATCTTTCTCTTTCATTTGTTACCTTCTTGAGCGTCCACTATCTGTTGGGCACTGGTGCTATGTGCTCAGGGAGGAAGCAGATACTGAGAAAATAATCACACCAACACATAGATGATGATGAATCATGAAAATGCTAAGAAGGACAATGAAGGCTATAAGGAGAAACTAAAACAGGGTCCCTCATTTAGATTATGGAATCAATGAAAGGCGCCTCTGAGGAAGCAGCATGAGGCAGGAGCAGGGGGTAGACAGGAAGAGATTTCAGGCAGAGGGACAGACTGAGCCTGAGGTAACGAAGAGCTAGGGGGAGTTACAAACAGACAGACAAACAAACAAACAGAACCGTGTCCAGCCCTGAGAGAACAGCAGGGAACAGGGCTGGAAGGCTCGCAGGCCTCACAGACCTTGATTGGGACTTTTAATTTGAATACATTATTATTCTTACTGTTTTATATCTTACTAATTAGGGCTCTAACACATCTGGCTTGTGTTTTTAAAGTCTTCCCCTGGCTGCTCTGAGAATTTGTCTGGAGGAAATACGGGAGGTTTGTTTGTATTTGCTGTAACAGTCCACGGACGACAGGGTGGCTTGAATTGTCATAAAGGAGCTGGGGACAAGTGGGCAGATTTCTGACGCATTTTGAGGGTAAGAATAGCCAGAACAATGACACAATGACAAAGTAAACTTTGTCTTCGCTATACTGGAAGACTCTGGAAAGACAGAAGGGCATTCTTCCATTTCCCCTCAGAGAACAGGCCTTTCCGTGTGGCAGCTGGCCAGCCAAGGCACCTCGGAGAACTATCGGGGGAGGACTGGAATCTCTCATGACTTGAAGATGGTGGAGGTGAGTGGTTTTATTCAATGCATATTTTATTTCAAATAGATATGGTAGGGGCCAAGTTCTGCTGTCACAGGGCTGCCTGGAGACTGACAGACCTTTGATGGAGGCCACTGTGAAGCCAGTGTGACAAGCCCTGCCGCAGGGCCCCCGACCCCAGCTTTCCGCAGAGAGCAGAGGCAGCTGCATACCAGTGGACACAAGCTCGGACAGCCGGCACTTCGCCGACGGACTGAAATTTCTAGTCAGGGTTCCATCTCTTCTCAGCCGTTTCTATTCTGCCATCTCCGGAAGGGAGAGGGTCTCTTGCACATTGCTGAGATGCAGCTTCTCATGACTGGAGGGTGGAGGCCTATTTATCAGATTAAAAATAAAGAAATGCATACAAGTATATCTATTCTCATTCACATACCTAACACTTCTGGCATCTTCAGCAAAAACCAGACATTCATTGTTTGTGTTAATGATGTTAGTGGTGGACAGCAGGCAGTTTTTAGAACAGGACTGGCAAGTAAAATTTGAGAAAATGTTACTGAAAAGGGGCTGCGGCTGGAGTAAACATGGAGACAGCTGGAGAGCAGGTGGCTGTCTTCACATCTGGGAGCCACGGAAAACAACGGTAAAAGAGGCGTTCCATCTGGTTCCAGCCCTCAGCCAAATGCTATACAGGCCCTGCTTCTCGTCTCACCTTCCAACACGAGACCGAAACAGGCAGGCCTTCAGCACAGACGAGAACGGGAAAGGTGGACCAAAGGCCTCGCCATTAGTGGATCAGGGCAGAGGTCCCGGTTCACTCCACACGTCATGGCCCAGGGGGTCCAGCCCCATCCCTTTGGCTTTCTCGAATAATTCAGAACACATGTTGGTGGGAATATATGTTGTTTAACCTTTCTTGAGGGCAGAGCCAGGGGTATCTCTAAATAACCTTAAAATGTACATCTCCTCCCCTCTCCTCACTGGGAATGAATCAATCACATTCTTCACTCATGACCTACACATGGTCTTCTTTTGCCTCCTTGTTTACTTGTTTGTGATAAATCCTTAGAATGCGCCACCCAGAACAAATGCTCAGACATTAATGATAACTGATGTCCAACCGCAAGGCCTGTGGATCTCGTCCTTCTGCGTCTCTCCGCTCTGAGGTAGCCTGAATCTCATATTCATCCTCATCTAAATGCTTTCTCTTTTATACAGATTTCTGTGTAGCATTTTTATTTCTAAAATTTAATTTTTGTTCTCTATGTATATTTGTGTACATACATATATATGTGTATTTAATCTTTATGAACTTACTTTTTATTTACTAATATATTGTTGAGCTATCCATAGTGTCTCATGATACTCTGATGAGCTCATTGTGGCAGCTGACTAATGTCACATTTTATACAGTGCCTTCTCCTTTTGATAGGCATCTGGGCTGTGTTCAGTTTTTACTGGCTTAACCCAAACATCCCAATAGGAAGTAGTCAAAAGGTCTGACCAAGCACTTCGAAGGAGAGAAAATATGTATGTGGCTAACAAAAATATAAACGATGTTGAACGTCAACAGAGATCAGGAAATGTAAATCATGATTTTAATAAAATAGCATTTTATGATCATTTGATGATAAACATGAAAAGGTCTGGGAAAAAATAGGCATCAGAGAGGCTGCAAATCCACAGTATCACTTACACATTATTGGGATAGTTCGAGTTGATGCAACAATTTCAGAAACAGTTTTCATTCTCTCTTAAAGGAAAGCACTCATCTACCCCATGCCTAGGTGACTATCTATGTACATTGCCTAAACCAAGACACCTGTGAGAGTAAAAAGAGGCACTGACAGCTAATTCCTGGGTCAGCAGGAATTAATTGGGACTGACTTGGGAAACCAGAGACATATGGCTCTTTGTGCAAGACCTGGAAAGTCCACTCCCCGGAGACAAACGTTGCATCTGTCCAGAGGCATTCACAGCAAAAATCCTGTGCAGGGCCTTTCACTCAACAAATGCAATATCTAGGAACTTATTGTTGGGAAAGGATACTGGCTAAGAACAAATATTTATCTGCTAGATCATTCATCAAAGTACTCCTATAATACTGAAAACCTGGAAACTACCCAAATACTGACAGTTCAGGCTTGGAGAAATGATTGTGGTACCTTCATAAAATGGGTTATTAAGCAGTTAGTTAAGATTGACTGTATATATAAAGAGACCAGGAGGATGCATTTTACAAAATTCATAGTAGATGTAAGTGGCTTCCTAGGAAACATTTTATTTTTTAGTTTGCTTCTCCATATTATTATGCTTCCCTACAAAATCATTTATGTCCTTATTTATTACAAGTGAAAAAGAAAAGCAAACCAAATGAAAAACAAATCCTACCACAGCAGAGTGCTGTTTGTGCTAGAAGTTGTTCTGTTATTGATGCTCTGTTATATGTCATTTTATCCAGCGTGCCCCGGACAGGCAGCTTTCCTTACACTTTGCTCACCTCACTAAACAAAAGTTTCTTCTGCATCCCTGAAAGGTTATCTCTCTTGGTCAACACACCACTGCTTAGGTGGCCACGGACATGAGTGAGTTCACTGTCATGGTCTGGCTCCTTAACTGCAATCACTCAGCGACCCACTGAGAGCGTCCTAATGCCGTTAAGTGCTGTGAAGAGAGTGTGAAGAGGCTACTGATTATGTGGATTAGAAACTTCTGGAAGGGAAAAACTAAACTTTTCAAGAACTTTGGGGCTTGGTTCCTTATCAGAGAAGAGATATTTCCCTGAGGAGCTGGAGTCAGTTTGCTTTCGTGGTCAGGAAGGAGGCAGCTGGAGCCTGCCTGGAGTCAAAGGGCAGCAGACTGAGCCGCCATGCTCTGCAGCAGCAGGAGCCTCTCGCTGGCCAGTCTCCAAATGGACAGTTGTCTCTATTCCTGACAGGGGAAGCTGAATATTCAGGGCTGTGCTGCAAGGCCTTCAGAATTAGGAAAACTAACGGTCCAGCCTATTTCTAAGCAGGAACAAACGTTAGGAAGCTAAACTTCTACCTCCTGGTAGCTGACTGAGCTGAAAGACCTCTGAGGTGATGGTAAGATCCAGAGTGGTTTGAAGCCTCCAGCTGGCCTCCTCACCCCAGCCCCCTAAGCACCTCAAGCTCACGGAGACACTACAGCAGCTATCCCAGTGATGGAACTGCATTCCAAAGTTCTGAGGTGGCTTTGGCCAATAAACTCTGGCCAGATCATGGACTTCACCATATGGAAGTGGTGATCATCAAAGAGGTCATTTTTCCAAGATCTTTCAGGGACTCAGTCTTGCATTGTTCAGGTGGCAAAAGTAAGGGTCAAACAAAAATGCTCAAGGTACATGGCCCCAGGGACAGTAGCTTGGCCAACTTTGGCACAACTAGCGGTCATCACTACAGTACTAACCACTGTTTATTGATGCATTCCCTATGTGAGGCAGACACTGTATGCATTATAAGTGTATAATACACATTGTCTCATGTAATTCTTTTTTTTTTTCTTTTGGAGGTCCTAGGGATGTAACACAAAACCTTGTGCATGCTAAGCACGCAGTCTACCACTGAGTATTACCCTCCCTTCTCTTATGCAATTCTTAACAAGAATTACTTACAAGGTAAGCTACTATCACCACTATTTTACACATGAGAAAACTGCATCTCCAAAAGGTTAAATAACTTTCCCAAGTCCACAAACCTAGTAAAGAAATTTGAGTTCAGGACCATCTGAACCCAAAGCTTACTCTCATTCACTATAGTTCATGGCTTCTTACGTGGATATGGCAGAGAATTTAATTCTTTCTCTTTTTAAAATAGAGAACATACTTACATGCACTTGGAGCAAAACTATTTTATTCTTAATAGCCTTTAAAATCATCCAGACAGGAAAATATATGCTAAACATGTAACCAAATGTGAATGGTGTGTCCTTAATTGTTGGTTGACCAGATGACTACCTAATTCCCATAGAAAGTATATTATTACAGCTTCTAAGAAAGAGAACTAATCAGGAGTTCTACTGAAGACAACAATCTTTTCTTCAAAGGAACTCCTAATCTGATGCCAGGAATCTCATACAACCTTGAACTACAGGCATAATTTGTTGTTTAGCAGAACCCTCTTTGGTTGCGAGGAGCGTTGCTTTGTTCAGAGCTTTGTTCTAAAACCTGCAGCGATGATTGGGAAGAATAAAGCTCAGTTTGCAAAAGAGTCACAGAGGGATTCGGTGTGTAAATTCTGGTGTTCCTTTCTCAACAATTTGACTCCAACGAGGGGAAGAACCTAACGTAGCTCTCATAATGACACTTTTCTGCCCACAATCTTGCAATGCTTTCCCTCTGCCAACAAGGGAAGAAGATTTTTTTTTTTTTACTGAGCATCTACTATGTGTTTGCTGGATGCTTTCCCATAAGTTATCCTTTTAATCTTTAAAGCATCCCTATGGTATATGTTTATTCATTCCATTTTACCACCTTATCTCAGTCTTTTTTTCAGAGAGAAAGAATAATAGGTAGATAGATTGCAGAAGGAAACAAGAGAAGAAACAGATAAGTGTCTTAGAGGGGGCTTTTCACTTAGAGTGTCGCATTAATGTCATTTAAAATAATATTGACATATCTTTTCTCTTCCTGGACTTTTTTTTTTAACCTTTAGAGGATGAAGGCCTTGACATTAAATAGCAGGACTGATGTCCACAAATTCCAGATCGACTTCTGATCTGGACCAAGTCTATCACAATGTCAGTCTTTTAGTTTTCTGTCAGAGGAGGCGAACCACACAGATCTACCCCCATGGCACTCACAGGACACAAAATAACGCCTATTCAAAGCATCACTTTGGAATGATATTAAAAAGGAAAAGGCATAATGATTCTCTACGCCTGGCAATTTCTCTGCCTGAGTTTCTTTCTCTTATTCTTTAACCACATTTAAAGCTAAAATATCTGATCCACTCTCTTCCCGGGAATCAGTGGCCTGCTCAGATCAGAATGCACGAAGTGAGCATATTGGTTTAAGTGAGGAGCCTATTAGTGACCAGGAGTTTTGGCTCATTTTCCGTTCTTGCTTCCATTCCAGTCTTCGCCAGATTAGAGGTTTCCTAACCATCTATTTCTAGTATAACTTACTGAAAAATTTACTGCTTTATTCTCAAAGGTTTATTTTGGGAGCCTACAAAGTCTACATGTATTTTGAAATTGTAGAAAAAGAAATATTTCATGTATCTTCAACTTGATGTTTTATCTTAGAGAAATATGCAGTAGGGCTGGATCCACCCCAGAATAGCCTGGATGGGCTGCCAGTGGCTCTGCCCTGGGATGGTACTTTCTTCTGGGCTGTGTCTGTGGAATGCCTTTCCTTTCTCCCCTGGGGGCCTATGTCTTCTTGGAGATGAGGTGGGCCAGAAGGGAAATGGAAAGGTCAGAAGCTTGGGCCACTAGCCATGTCTTTGGAAATGGATGGAAGCAAATTGAGCACTGTGGTTCCAGCTTGGAAGTGCTTTATTCAGTGGCATGTGCTCAGCCACGGTCACACACCATCAAAAGTCAGGAGAAGAATCTGTGGATGGCACAGTGTGGAAAGCCCTTACTTGCAGCCTTTGAAACTCAAGAGCAGAAAAGTATCCAAAGAGAAAGAAGAATCTTTCACATGTAAGGATCATTTGATTTTAAAATAACTGCACTCTGAAGAAATTCTGTTAGCATAGTCTGCTATAGAGAACACGATAAATACCCGCAGTGGTGAGTTATTGGGTTGTTTAGAGAACATATCCGTCTTGAGTAAGTCAAAGCCATGAGGATAAGAATTTCTTGGAATTTCTCAGGTTATATGCAGAGTTCCTAAAGGCCAAGTAGCTCAGCTCAGGTAGACAACATAAATACCAAGAAAACAGGAGGACTAGGATATTCCTAAGGAATGAGGGAAGCAGCCATTTCTTGAAGCGTGATACCCTGATGGGTTTTGTCCTTGTCTTCTCCGCGCTGACTCACATGAGGTCATTGGTTCTACCCAGTGTGGATGCGATCCACTGACACCAGACATCAAAGGTCACTGATCTATTCATATCTTTTCTTCTGGCCCCAGGAAAACTCTTAATGATGTTTACTTCCACTCTTTTCTTTATTCTATTTCTGAGCATCTCTCTAGGGAGACCCTAAATGGGTATGGAAGTCTGGCTTGGTTTGGGAAGTTCTTTGAGATGGGAAAGAATGTGTCAAATATCAACTATTCATCTTGTACGGCAGTGGTTCTCAGAGTTTAGTCTCTACACCAGTAGTATCAACATCAACTGAGAACTTGCTGGAAATACAAATTCTTAGGTACCACCTCAGACCCAAGTGAATCAGAAACTCTAGGTTGTGGGTCAGCACTGCATGCTTTAAGAAGCCCTCCACGTGATTCTGAGACCACTGCCGCATACCTGTGAATGCTCTTATTTGAAAGCTAGTAATGGGAGAAACAATCACATGTGACAGGGTCCTGTTGAAACGTTCTGTTCTGTCAGGTAATGTGCTATTTCCCCTCTGTTCTTGATCAGGTACTGCCAGGTTATTCCTAATGAAACAAAGCCTGAAGTTTCATAACATGGGAATGTGAGGGCTTAGTGCTATTTAAAATAGTACGTGAGAATCCTGCCCCAGTAGTTTACAGGCTCCAGGAGGCAAGTCATGCAACTATCTCTGCAAAGGCCAACTTCAGACACTTAGACGAGCCACTTCCCATTCATCACTTGAATCAGTACATTCTGCTAATAATATCACAAAGGTGTCATCGGACCCTTCCCTCAAACAAAATGTGCCTTTATTGAGCACATTACTAAAGCACAGAGAGGGTGTCTCCTTGGGTTTTATTTATACCATACTATGAAATCTTAGATGAGCCAGTACCGTGGAAAATGTCCATAGAAGGTAATTATCGGGAGAGATTTGTGGAGACTGTGGCTTGCTTGATTGAGACTCCACAGGTCTCCTTAATCTTAAATAGGCTGTTGTGATTCAGTCTCTGACTTGAGCCTGGGGGGCACTGCTCAGCGTCTGTCTTTACACAACCACTGGTTATCCCTGGTGCACTGGGTATAGCAGGCTAGTCTTTCTTCTGATGTAGAAGCATGTGCAAGACGTAGTGCTGGAGGAGTATTTAGATATTGTCTAGACCTACTATTTAGAGACCTACACAGAAGATGCATGTCTCTGGACCTACAGCAGTTAAACAGACTCAACACCATTTTCACATTGTATTATAGTCTAGGCTGTCATCACTACTAAACTGTGAGATCTTTGAGAGCACAGAGTTCATTTTAATCATCTTTGAATCTCTGATAACTAGCATCGTGTCTGGTGTGCCATAGATTCTTAAAAATTTTCATTTCTAATGAATATATGAGCCTTGAATTTAACCTCTGGACTTGCTTGTAGGTTCTCTAAGATAAGGCATTGAAATGATCAGCAATTATTAGAATAGACATCTGGGTTTCTATCTGGAGACCTGATTAGGTAGTTTATTCCACCTATTTATTAAACATAGAATTATAATATCTTAGATTTTGAAGGGACCCTTAGATTGTCTGGTAATGATATCTTTGCTCACTTTGCACATTTTTTTAGAATGACAAATTGTAGCCCAGGCAAGACGAGTGATTTGCCTAAGGCTCTACTGCTGCTTACTGGGTGGTGGGGCCTGGGCCAGTACACAAATGCCCAAAGTCAGTGCACCTGCCCCTCAACTGATGCTCTATCGTAACCTCTCAGTTTAAGCCATTTTCACAACTCAGACCTAAATTTTTGAAAGGAACAAGGGTTTCTTTAGTAAGCCATTTTTTTTTCAGGCAGGTCAAACATAGTCCAGAATTGTAAAATCTAGGATTTTGGAGAGGGCCTTAGAGATTATTGGTCCAACATCCTAACCCAGACAAGGATCTCCTCTATAAACTCCCTGATAGAATGACATTTAGTCATTGTTTAAAATTCTTCACTAGTGGGAATGTCAGTAGCCCATTTTTGAACAAATCTAACTGACACAAAATTCGTCCTTTTATTTAAGAGAAAGAAGCGTTGCCAAACATTTTGATGCACCGCATGCTGACATCTAGAACTACACAGCATGAATCTAGTACTTCTTCATGGCAGTTGTTCCTGAATCCAAATGTAATTTTCATCATCAACATCCATCTCTTCTCCAAGCAAAACATTCCTTGAGTTGTTCTTCAAAAGACAGGGTTTCCAGAACCACTATCATTCTGCTTGCCCTTCTCTGACTATCCTCCAATTTGTCAATATCCCAATTTAGATGTAAAACCCCAAACTAAATATTTTAGATGTGGTCTCATCTAAAATAGAGAATGCAATAGAATTTGCTTCCTTTTTTTGTGTGTCCTACATTTTTGTTAAGAAAGTTTAGAATTGCATTAATTTCTTTGCTTCACTACTTGCTTCTTGTTGTGTTTTAGGTCAATTAAAAACTCCAGGTCTTTTTTTGAGTGGGGAAGAAAAGATTCTTATTACATTCAGTATTCATAAATACATTCCAGAGGGATTAAAAGTGTACATGTAAAAAATAAGAAGAGTACTGGAAGAAAATATTATATTTTATTTGGAGATTTGAGAAGATATTTTAAGCATGACTTTCAAAGACATAAGTCATGTACAAAATATTGCTGTATTTTGTTAACTATAATTTATAACTTCAATATGGAAGAATCATAAATAATATTAAAAAGTTGGAAACCAAGAAATACTTTTATAAAATATATAACAGGGATTTAATAGACCTAATATCGGTTTTTTTAACTTAAAAAAATTAGAGGGGAGGAGGTAACAAGTTGTGTTTATTACTATTTTTTAATTATTGTTTTTTCAGTGGAGGTGCTGGGGACTGAACCCAGGATCACACGCTTGCTAAGCATGCACTCTACCTCTGACCTGTACTTGCCTCCCAATAGACTTAATATCAAATAACATCTTGTGAATCAACTGAAATAGACAAAAGAAAAAAGTCCATGAATCATAGAGTAACAAAGAAAGAAATAAAATGGCCCACAAACATGATGAAATGTTCCAACAAACTAGCTTCCAAATGTGCTGGCAAACTTAGACTGGTAATAATGAAAATAGCCAATATCCTGTGTAGAAAAGTATCTGGCAGAGCTGGGCTTCTCACACACAGCTGGTGGGACTGTATCTTTGTGTCACTTATTTTAGGATAATTTGGAAATGATAATAAAAGCCCAATAAAGCAATAGCCTTTCTTCCTATGGTATTATTGTCCTAAATTCATTCTAAGTAAAATATTAAAGTTGTGACAAAGAATGTCATTATAGCATTAATTATCACATAATTGGAATAATAAAGTTCTAACAGTAGGGGATTGATTGAGTAATGAGTTCAATGTCTGAAATTATAAAATTGATGTTGTAGAAACACATTTACTTCAAAATATAATGAAGTGAGCCAATATGTTACAAAATAGAGGGGTGGCATTTTTACAACTTTTGTGTATATGATACATGTATACTAAAGATCTGGGAGTTAACTTACCACAAACACATCTCATCTTTGTATTCAGAAATACCAGTTTTATCAATCAAAATAGGTTAGGTTTTGTTGCAGTAACAGTCTCCAAATCACAGTGACTTAATGCAACAGCCAAATCTTAACAATAAGCGATGGGTTCTGGCTTGTGCTGCAAACTGACAAAGGTCACAAGAGAGGGGGTCTGCTCATCAGATCCACTCAGAGACATAGGCAGATGGAGGCTCCAGAAGCTTCCATTGTCACGGAGGCAGAAATTAAAGATGGGATAACTTGCACACACTGCATGACACTTTTGCTATTTTGTTGTTAGAAGGAAATCACAAGGCCATGTCTTACTTCAAAGGGAGTCAGGAACTGTAAGCTTACAGTGAGCTCGGAAAGAGAGCTACAGTTTTTGTGGACAGTTCTGATGACTCCCACACTAACAATTTTTCCTTCCATTTGCTTGTTTGTATTTTCTGATTTTTCTAAATCAACATATAGAATATTGGATTAATAAAAATCACTTCCTACACATGTGTCCTTAATTGTAAGTTCATGGGATGTTGGCAATGAAATTTATTGCCAGTTAAAATATCTTTCAGTCTTGATCTTGATTTTATTAACCAACGCATTTTCCCTCCCAGTTTGGTGCTTTTGGCAGTTCTGAGAAATATCATCTAAATTATCATCGTCATAATACCAGGCAGAGTGAGCATTATGACACGTGAGAGAGCTCCTTCCAAAGGACATGGATCTACTAAATCATTTCCTTTAATAGGTTTGTTCAGTCAACTCTGAATCTACCCCATTGTGCTTTCATATAGTCCTCAGTTTACCATCTGGTTCTTAGTGATATGATAACAGACTTTGTCAAATGTCTTACTGAGATAAAAATTCCTCTTTGGTATTCAACTGATGCAGTGTTTTCAGTTTGACAAAACTTGATTTTAACCAACTTCTTTGGGACAATGTCAAGATATTCTGACCCAACAGCCTGAGAATCGGCGATTTAATGCTCTAGACTCTTGCTCAGGATCAACAGCAAGCTTATTCGTCTCTCTGTCAGGGTCACTTTTCTGTCCCTGGAGTGCAGGTGTGTTCAAAGTCATGCATGTTTCCCTCAAACAGGTTTCTCTCCCTGGGAGTTTCCTGATTGATCTGCAAGTTTGTTCTGAATAATCTGGACCTGAAGACCTGAACACACTTGAAGGAGATGTTTTGTCTTATCTCTTAACCTTGCTCCTGCTTCAGTTTCCTCCTAGCAATGCTTGTTCTATTCTTTCCTTTTTAAAAACCGGTCACTACTAAGAAAAATAGAAGTAAACTCAAAAGCAAAGTGGACATATTAGATGAAATTGCCCACTGAGGTGACCCATTTCAGGGAGAAGTACTCTAAGCACAGGTAATCAAGGGTGTCTCTCCTACTAACACCCGGTAGAGGATCTGCACATACTCATTGCCGGGCTCCAGGAAGCGCCTTCTGAACAGTAAGGACTTTCCCATGACCTTGATGTTGAAGCCACAGACCTCAGAACTCCCGCAAGCACAGTTTCTAGAAATAAACACGTAAAACGAGAATTCTCAAAATTCTGAAGTACAGAGGGCTTTGGAATTTTAGAAAGTTCTGTCCTGGAATGGCCCCTGGGGACAGAGGAAGGAAAAGCAGATAGGAACTAAGAAGAAAAACAAAAAATAAAACTGGAAGTAAGACAAGATCATATGTAACATGAGGTTAATGTGTAAAGACTAATTCAAACTAAACAATAATAACAAATAGATATTGATATAGATCCCTAAAAAAGAGGAGACCATGCATAGAAATATTTCAAAATTTCTCTTCTCTCTGAATAGGCTGAGAACAAAACCAAAGCTCTAGATATCACCTCACGTGTGCTAAGCACTTGTTCACAATGGTGCAGAAAGCAGAGAGCGTCACTGCCCTCACCATCGATCAGAAAGACAGACAAATCACTGAGCAGGAGCAGACGTGTCATACATCGTCTGCCAGGATCAGCACTTGGAGCTACGGAAGCTGTAGCAGGAACTCACCTAGTTTAAAGGCTGGTGGGGAGAGCCAGGGAAGGCTGTTTGGCATAAATGATGTTTACATTGAAACCAAAAAGATAAGCAAGAATTTGCTGCAGTGAAGAGGAGGGTGGAGAGCAATCCAGATTGAGGAATAATGAAAATAAAAACTTA
This sequence comes from Vicugna pacos, assembly GCF_048564905.1. Lineage (NCBI taxonomy): Eukaryota > Metazoa > Chordata > Mammalia > Artiodactyla > Camelidae > Vicugna > Vicugna pacos. Next base: position 74,536,877 of record NC_132987.1, read on the forward strand.
AATTCAATTAATTCTAAAAGCTTGAACTTGAGCTCTTGAACTCAAAGAGCAGTCAGCATTTCTGGGGACACATGCAGGTATAGAGCATCTCTCCTTTTCCTCGCTCTCACTTTCCATTTTGCAACTGGGGACCACCAGCTGTGAGACTAGATCAAGGTTTGACGCAGTTGCCAGGAAACTAGCATCCTTTCCAAGACCAGCTATTTAACTGGGAATAATAGGTTTCATGTTTATCTAAGGCCATTTTCAGTAGAAATCTGAAAACTTGCTATCAAGTGCAAAAGCAGTCCTTGCCTATCTCTACATTCTATTATTATCGTCATTTGGATGCTAGGAGCGACTTTTAGCTTTATAGTTTGTCTCTCTCCTTCAAATCCTCTCACCATCTCTTGGTCCTGGCCTCGGATCCTGTCCCATTCCTGAGATACTAAATCAGTAAACAGAGATTTTGCCTGAGGGAGCTAGAACTAAGCCATTCTCTCTTTGTTTGATAAATTCAAAATAGGAGATTGCGACACAGCACTTTGTCTGGAGTAGCTTGGTGCTAGAAGGGGTACTGCCACTGTCTGCAGCCACCACCGCAGACTTCAAACACAAGGGACTGCATTTCTTCTGCACTAAGGGGGGTGGTTGCGCATTTGAGAAATCCTTGCAAAGCTCTCTTGATTCTTTTCTAGATTAAATATAAAAACCCTCAGAACCTCCATGGCTAAGAACTTGAGAGTTGAGAGTGTGGGGAGAAAGGAATGCACCTGCAGAGCAGAAGCTGAAGAGAATTGCTTTCAACTGAATCATTTTGGGTAAGTTACTGATCATTTTCATCATCACATGAGCCCAGTCCTTTTGTGAGTGTCCACCTTTGAAAGATTCAATTGTGATTTGATAAAAAATACTTCAAAAGCTAAAGCAAAGCTGCTTAGAAGAATGGGCTCTTGGGAAGAGATCATTGTTATTGGGGAGTCCTGATAAAGCTCCCAAATTAAGTTCAGTATTGGCGCAAAACATGGGTATTCCAAACTCTTCCTGCCTTAGGAGGGCACTTGATATGCAATTTGAGACAAAACTAGGAAGAAAAGGGAAAAGATACAAAAGGATGACACAACATTTGACACAGCATTGTAAAATGATTATAAATCAATAAAAAATGTTAAAAAAAAAAAAAAAAAGGATGAGAGGCATGGGGGCTGGAGCTGTGGGCAGGAAGCTTTCCTGGGAGTGTCCAAAGAGGCTTGGGTGTGAGGAAAGCAGATGGAGAGAAGTAAGGAAATGAAAAAGAAGTGATAGCTATGATCAATGGATTCCCTTTATCATTCTTCAGAAATAAGTAAAGAAGTTCTATTTTAGCAACTAGACTTTTATTTACTTATGGTATCACTGTCACCAGGCCACTGGATATCAGTTTGAATCATAAAAGCTGAAAGATGACTTCAGAGCAAATTCCATACATTAAGATGATAACAGAGATAATGCCAGTGGGAAGACTCCAAGTAACTACACAAATGTAAAGGATGATAATCATTCATTCATTGATCAAGTGAAATCATTCATTCTACTGCATGTTATAGCGCTATGCTTGGCCCAGGGCGGGGACCAAGATTCAGTATGCCGTAGGGGACAGAAATTGACTCACACTCAATTAATTTACCCATGTGTAAGAACACATACCAGCATCCCTTATAGATTTGGCCTCTACCTCTGATGCTATTGCTGAGTTGGATCCCACCCTCTTGCCGTCAAAGCTACAAGTCTGCCCCGGCCCACTGTGATTTACCTGAAGAATCTCGGTGACATGAGAGTTTGGAGCAACCTGAGTCAGGACTATGAATGTGCTTTTCCTTCAGTATGACGCTCTTCAATCTGATTCTGAGACACTGTGGCTTTTAATAATGTGTACTATGAAGCCAACGTGTAAGAAATGACTGTGACAAATATGTGACTTACAAATAAACTTTTGGCCCACCTCTTATAAGCTAGACACACGTCAGAGCCCTTGACTCATGGCTCCACCTATAAAACCTACAGAACTGATGGGGCACTAGCCCCTAAATGTGGGGCCACATAACCCTGCCCTTCACTGGCCACAGCTGACTGAGCTACTTGCCCTAAGTATTCCAACATCGGGGATGGCCAGGGACCTATGCAGCTAAGGCAAAAGACGATCTGAGCCAGAGCTTTTTTAAGAATAGAGACCTTGGGAGCCTGAGAACTTGCAGGGACATAATCAGTGAAAACTGAAACAGAAATGTCATATTGCATAGCAGTGGTTCTCAGAGTGTGGTCCCCAGACCAACAGCATCAGTATCACCCAGAAACTTGGCAGTGCTTCCTCAGACTCACTGAATCATAAACTCTGGGAATAGGGCTTAATAATCTGAGTTTTAAAAGCTCTTTCAAGTGATTCTGATGCCATTAAAGTTTGAGAACCACTATTGGAGGAGTAGCCAAAGAGAGGCTGCATGAGTGGCCTGATGGACACAGTGAATGCAAAGGTGAGTCACTAAGGAACTCTGTGTGAGCAAAAGAGAACTGCAGAGGGAGAAAAGTGGATCTGATGATGGAAGAGAATCAAGGAGAAAGCATGATCTCCATAAACTTCTCGGTTACAGGTTTTGCCCAGGTCTGTCTACAAAACTGTCATGTTTTCTTTAGGGATTCAGAATGGATCTCGGGTTTCTTAGGACCAAACTGGCCTGTCTTGAGTCCTGGGTAGTAAGCAGAGATGCTCTGTACAGGATATCCTAAGGCCATGGACACCATGGTGAGGGTGGAAGTGCATTTCACACAAGAGCTTGAATTGTCTCAATTTCACTGAAATTGGTCAATTTCAGTGTTCTAGGAAGGACAACTTCAGCCCTGAAGCTGGGTTGGACCCTGGAATATTTCCCGGAACCCTCAGTACAGCCCAGTGAGGTGGATGTGTAATAGTTATCTGTGTTAGCTGACTAGGGTTCCCATAATAAAGTACCACAAACTGGGTGGCTTGAACAACAGAAATTTACTGTCTTACAGTTTTGGGGGTCGACTTCTGAAGTTAAGGAGCTGGCAAAGTTGGCTCCTTCTGAGGGCTGTCCCATCCTTCTCTCCTTGGCTTGTAGGAGACCTCTTTCATGTTCATGTGGTGTTTTCTCGGTCTGGGGGTCTGTGTCTAAATTTCCCCATTCTGTAAGGACATTAGTCACATCAGCTTAGGCCCACCCTGGTAGCCTCATTTTAACTTCATTACTTTTGTTAAGTCCCTGTCTCCAAATAAGGTCCCATTCAGGGCTATTGGGAGTTTGGACTTCAACATATGATTTGGCAGTGGGCGGGGGGACCTAATTCAGCCCACGACAGTATACCTGTTTTCAAAATGAGAGGCCATGGGACTCCTTCAAGGAAGCAGGTTGGTTGTGAAGGCAGGCGAACTGAGAGCTCTCCCCAAGATTGTGCTGACTCCGGTGCTTATAAAACACACTTTGTAGGGCTCGTCAAATGGTCTTGATTTGCCAAAAGCCAGTCTGTTTACCAGGAAAAAGGGAGGGCAGTGATGTAAAAGAACATGTAACATCTACATTATGGGAAAAACACGTGTTTCACATCTGAAACTAGTTAAAGGATTTAGCACCCACGATTTTTGCCCAGTCGAATAGTGCCATATATTTCTTTGGAGGGGGATCAGATGAATTCAGCTGACGTGATAGCGTTCCTAATTCTTTTCTATTGTGTTAAACAGATGGCATCAAACAAAAAGTGGAGAATATGACGCATATGGAATTATCACAAGCCACCATCCTTTAGAAGGAAAAAGAAATATGGCACATAATTGAAGGAAATCTCATAGAGATGAACAGAGAATGAAAGAACTGTTTCTAGTGATCTGCAACCAAAGTGCCTTTGGCCACTTTGTTCTTCTAAATATTCACATTTGAGAGAGGACTGGTCTGATTTATGATACAGTACTAACTATCGCTTTGTGAGAAAACAAGAGAAAAGAAATACCATAAACTGAGTCTAAAGTTTAGAGCTGGAGATTAATTTCAAATGATATTCTGCGTGATTTGCATTGTTTTATAAGAAAAAAAGAAAAAAGAACATAAATCCTTATTTAAGAAATCATGTTGGTTCCGTTTTAGTAATTGACTCCTTATTTGTGCGACGTAGTGGAGATCTCCTTCACTAGCAGATACAGCTTTCACTCGCAAGCAGCCCTGTCTTCATAGAGGACTCATTTTCTCAGAACTTCTGTGACGAAGGCTGCTGTCTTCTCACAAAGCCCTTCTGTCTGGGCTTCCCGTGTGCCCGCGTGGGACTGACTCTCGGCTTACCTTTCTGTCATCTCTTTTTTATGCTGTGTGGTGGCTCTTCCTCTTTTGGCTCTTAAGCTGTGCACACTTTTCCAAATTTTCTTAGCTTGACTATAAGCTTTTTAAGGCCAAGAATCTGTCTTATTTCCTTAGCAACATACAAGCATATCTTGTTTACTTATGCTTCACAGATACAATGTGGGTTTTTTCTCTCTGTTTTGTTTTGTTTTTTTAATGAAATGAAGGTTTGTGGCAACCCTGTGTTAAGCAAGTCTCTCAGTGCCATTTTTCCAACATTTGCTCACTTTGGATATCTGTGTCATGTTTGGGGTATTCAAACCCTCCACCAATAAAAAGATTATAACTTGCTGAAGGCTCAGATGATGGTTAGCATTTTTTAGTAATACAGTATTTTTAAATTTTGTAAGTACATTTTTTGGAGACATAACGCATACTATAGGCTACAATATAGTGTAAATGTAACCTTTATATGCACTGGGAAACCAAAAAAACAGAAAAAAAGTCGTGTGACTTGTTTCATTGTAATATTCACTTTATTTTGGTGGTCTGGAACCAAACCCGTAATATCTCCAAGATTTAAATGTCTTCAGCCTCTTTGGACAGAATGTATTTCTCTCTTCTCTTCCTGCGAAAGACCAGGAAGAAGCAAGCACAATAATTACCCCTGGCTCCAGGGCCAGTTGCCAAATCTAAAGGAAACGCATACTGTTAAATTTCCCCATGGCCAAGGCCAGGTGAAGTTCGTGTGCAACATCCAGGATGAACCGTGACTACTTTACACTCTTACACTGACCTAGATTCTTCGAGTTCCACATCCAGGTGGATGAATCATTACAAATCCCTTCCTTCATATTTTTCAGTTTCTAAGTTAAGGTGCAGTTGATTCAGTATTTTGGTAAAGAAAGAGTCACCCTCAGGAAGGTGGACTTTTGGGGGATGCTGATGGGAGATCCCCACTGGATCAACCTGGAGGGTGAGACATAACTGTAGGAATGTGCGCTCAGATAGGAATTTAATATTTGGCATATAAAATAGATATCAGAGCCTATAAATCAGAGATACTTTGGAAATATGTTACAAGAGTAGAAAGGGACTTCCCATACATTGAAATGTTGCCCTATGGGCCGTACTAAAGAAAGACTTTGCTTTTCTATCTTCCTTTCCCTGTTTCCTCTCCTCCCCCCTAGGCCCACTTAAATGACTAACAGAGACTTAGACTAGGACTCCGCAAAGTTTGCATAATAAAGGGGATTCTTGCCCAGATCCATTTGTACTCCAACTGCATAGGTAATTCCCCAGTCCACAATTAAATAACACCAGATCTTCAAGAACACAGTCTCAAATAGCAGTTCTCAGGATTCCTCATTCTAGTTACTCACAAGCGTCAGCCCAGGAGCTTGCTCTGTGCTGGACACTGTGCTTAAAGATCTCCTGCCTTTGGCATTGCTTTGGGGGAGCTCACTCTCTCTGAAAAAGAGCTAAATGCATTCCAAAGCTTGCACCAGCGGCTCTGAGAATTCTGGGCTAATTTTATAGCAAAGCAGTGAGGTGTATTTAAACATCTTAATTGAGAAATGAGTGCCCATTTTCATAAACTCAACACAGATTCTGGGCAACAAAGTGTAAACATAAATGCAAGTGTAGAAAAATACAAGAATGCTGCTGATTTATATACTAAAGAAAAACATATTTAAAATAATTATTCTCTGGATCGAACCTCAAGCCAAAATTTCATTATATCCAGTTCTATAATTACATTTCTGGGTCATTCTACTCAACTTTCCTTTTTATTTAACCTTCCAAATAAACCAGATTCCATGCACGTGAATTGCATGACATTCAAAAAATGTACAATTAGAGGACGATCTGGGAGAGGCTGCCAAAAACCTGGATTAGCTATCATGGGGAGTTTCCAAAGTCCTCTTCTAACACCATTTCTGCTAGCAGAGTGCTTGGGGCTGCATCCAATTCAGATCATACCTTCAGCACCCATACTCTGCATCTTCCCACTCTTCATGACTCACTCAGTACATGCCCTTCTATGATTTTCTTCCATGGTTACTCACCTTTTTAATCCATGGAGAGAAACTGTCTCGACTAACTAGATTAGACCAGGCTTCCTGAGGTTTTTTTTCTAAGGGTGTGGACCAGCCAGGCACCTGGCAAAATGATAGGTCAAGTCATCTCCCTTTGATCTGTCTGCTCTTTGCTTTCATTTATAAATGATGACGTTGATGGCGACGACGACAACGACGATGATGATGGTATCTACTAATAAGGTTGTAGGGAAGTTGATACGTCTGTAAAGTCACCAGAGCAGCGCCCTGCAATAGTCATTTTTCGATAACTGATACCTATGGTTGTCAACATTATTAGCAATTCTTATGATAAAACTCTTATACTGTCTTTAAATCACACATAATACTATTAAATATAAATATCTGAATTTGGCTCCCCTGTTTCTGCAACTCATTCCTTGTGGCGTGTCTCACATCAGACGCAGGTGGAAACCAATCCATTGAAAGTATTTTCTTGTTTCAGGGCCATCGTGTTTGGTTTCTCAGCAGCACTGAGGCTTGGCAAGCAGGGGACTGAAGCCACACCCGAGCTGTGGAGTTGATAAAAGAGCTGGATAATGAAAATATTTCTCTTAGGGCTGGGTTTGGCAAGACCCTCTGTTTAAATTAAAAACACCATGATGTTTGGGTCCAGTAAACTGAATGTTCTTTGAAATAAAGAGAAGTTAACATGATAAAGAATGTGCCAGAGTTAGGATATACACATGACTAGAATTATTTCAGGTCAACTTTATTTCAGCTTTTTGGGGGGAAGAAAACAGGAAAAAAAAAAAACATGAAAACCAGCCCAAGCCCCGCAGCAGTGCCCTTTCCCAGGACCCCGTGTTTCTTCTCACATTTCTAGTCCTGGCACTTCTTCACTCAGCACATCTCGAACCAGATGTGACAAGACACTGGGTGCTTTCATCTCCAGCATTTTCCTGTCTGATCTCCATCAGTTTCCTGGACCTAGAGCGTTGATTGGCCCCAGAACTTATGATCAAACTCATTTACTTCCTTCTGACTTTATCAATTTCCTAAACCACTAAACCATCCCTGAAGTGTCACTCATCAGAGGGTAACTCTGCAGCCTCACAGCATGTTTGGAGAAGCACCCGGTGGGAAATGCATTCCTAGAGCTCAGCAGCCAGATGCCTCTCAGCGTCTCCCAGAGCCCCCCTGAGAGCTCCGAGAGCCCTCAGCAGGGAGGGAGGGGAGACAGCCAGGAAGGCACTCCCCCAGGCACTGGCTTTCTCTTCTCTCCTGAGTCTGCAGTCCCTGTGAACTCGGAGCAGCAACGTACAAAGGGCCTCACCATCAAGGTGCCATCGACAGTTGTTCCTAGACCTTGGGTAAACTGAGGGGTCACTTTCCTACTGAATACAGTCAGCCCTCCATATCTGCGGGTGCCTCATTGGAGGATTCAAACAACCCTGGGTCAGAAGCATTCGGAAAAAATTCCAGAAAGTTTCAAAAAGCAAACTTGAATTTGCCAGGCACCAGTAAGTATTTACATAGTATTTACATTGCAGTAGGTATTGTAAGTAATCTAGAGATGATTTAAAGTCTACAAGAAGGTGTGCCTACCTTATGTGCAAATACCACACTATTTTATAAAAGGAGCTTGAGCCACCCAAGGGGACCGCATATGCCAGAGGCCTGTTCCGCATGAAATTTCTGCTGAGGAAGACCTTTCCTACCTCCCCACTCAAGGATCCTGACCAAGATCTTTCACCCAAGTGTAGATGCCAATGGTGAGATCTGTGTCAACGTGCTCAAGAGGGACTGGACAGCTGAGCTGGGAATGTGGCATGTGTTGATGACCATCAAGTGCCTGCTGATCCATCCTAACCCCAAGTCGCTGCCTGCACTTGGAGGGCGTTGAGGGGTACCCCTCCAGCTGTGCCTGTGCGCAGAGATCCATGGGCTTGCAGGTGCGCTCAGAAGCTGGAGGGCTGAGGGCCAGTGTGGCTGCAGCCTCCTGCACCCACCCCATGGCCCTTGGGGGCCAGTGAGGGGCCAGGGGTCCCATGGCCAAGAAGCACGCAGGCAAGTGAGGTAAGAAGCTGGCAGCAAAGGGAAATAAGGACAAGAAGCGGGCGTTGAGGGAGTGTAGTGGGCTCTCATCCATCCCTCCCTCCCTCTCCCACACTCCCCCCACCTGACCCCAACTCTGTCTCTAAATTATTTAAATTATGACTGAGGTGGGGAAGGGCACAGGGTTACTGGGACCTGAATGTGTTTTTCTAAATAAATTTGGAAAAGAAAAAAAAAGGTTATGTGCAAATACCACACCACTGTATCAAAGGAACTTGAGCAGCCCGAAGGACGCAAGGGATGAAAATACTCCTGGAACCAATCCTTCCACAGATACCTAGGGATGACTGGATATATAAACTACACTAAACACTATTTGCACTTTTTTCTGTAATTAGGCCCGTTTGGCTCCTTCTGGCTACCCTCTCCACTATTAAGCATAGCTTTTCCACTGAGGAGTGAACGGAGGGTGGATAATCAAATTTCTGACTCAAGAGATGGTGGTGGCAGCATTTGTAATGAAACCCTACTGGTTTTTGTTTTTGTTTGGTTTTCGTTGTTTAATTTTGTATTGAAGTGTAGTTGATTTACATTGTTAGTTTCAGGTGTACAGCAATGTGATTCAGTTATACATATACACACACATATATGTATTTTCTTTTTAGATTCTTTTCCATGAAACACTACTGTTGTAGGATATTAGGGATAAAGCTAAAGATCCAACTAGACCTGGCCTGATATTAAACCCGTTCTGCAATAAATCTGAGTAACTTACTAACAACAAGCAGAAACCCTTTGCTTTGCTAATTTTCTGATAAGGAAAGCAGCTAGGTTTATTTATTTAAGCAACAAAGGTTTATTAAGCAGGCACTCTGCCAGGCAAGAGATATATAAAGGCATAAAAATAATAAGCTCTTGTCTCTGACTGAAGGAGAAATTCAGGTAAACAGTTCATGATAATCCAATGGTACATACGATCTTCGAAGTGCAGCAGAAAACATTAGGGTGCAGAAACACATTTTACAAAGATAATAGGAGCCCAGAAAAACCCTATCTAAAATCCAGCTTTCTTGAAAGGCTGATTTTATCAGTCCTTGAGGGACCCTCAAGTACATACTGGGACCCGCATGCACAGAAACCTGGGCTGTCCTCGTGTGCATTTGGGTCACACTGTGGAGCTCATACTTTAATGTGCATGGAAAGCACCTGGGAAACTTGATAAAAATGAGATTCCTGAGTTCCCACGCCAAGAATTTCTGATTATGTTGGTTTGGAGCAGAGCCTGGGACACTGTTAATTTTATTTAACTAGCTTTGCTGGTGTTTGGGCTACAAGTAGTTCTCGGACTGTACTGAGAATAACACTGTCAGAGCATTGAACTTCCTGCTGTCTTCTTATATCAAGGACTCATCTCGGACCTTTACAAATTTAAGTCTTGTAGTGAAAAAAAAACAGCTTCTTACCTGTTTACTGCATTGTTTGCTTCTATGCTTAAGCCCAGGAAAAATATGCTGGGAATCAGAAGCGTTTGGTTTGCATGAGTGGGATGAAGAGAAGAGGGCTCCTTGGCCTCATGCAAGAGCTCTCATCTCTCTGCATTCCTCATACACCCCAGCCCCCTCCAGGGGAGCAGACCTGTGGGGCTGTGGAGGGAGTGTGTGGGGAGGGGCTCTGGGAGGTGTTTCATTTATGAAATCCTGTCTTTCCCTGAAGCATGTGGATATACAAGGCAAATAGTTCTCAGGGTAGAGGTAAGCCCTTTGATGAAGAAAGCTACCATGGATGTTCTCTGGAGGGAACTTTTACCTGTGAATTTGAACCAAGAAAAATGCTAACTTAAATGAAAAAGAGATGTTAGACTTGGCTGGGTTCCTGGCACAAACTTTATAAGAAGCATGTCATTCCCAGTGTCGAGCTAGGACCAGGCTGATCTAATCGCCCATCAGCCCACAGAACAGACAGCAGACGGAGCTCTAAAAAGCTTTCCAGCTTTGAGGTTAACCCACTGTCGCAGACACCTGCATTCTTCATCACTTATATGCTACACCCTTTCATGGGTTTACTCTTCTACCTCTTCTTCCTTCTACTCCTTCTCTTTTCCCCTCCCTCCCTTAAAAAAAAAAAACTTTCTTTTACTATAAAAAGTATAAAGATAATTTATTTTTTTAAAAAAAATCAGAAGTATTGAATTAAATCCTTTTGAAAATACAACTTGTAGAAATTTCCAGTATCATATTGGAAAAGACTTTCTTCTGACCAGGGTCTCCTTTTAATAATAATAATAAAAAAAATTAATAATTAACAATAACATAGATTTTGAGCCCTTTAAAGTATATTTATTGTTCTTGGCAATGTGAATAGTTCAAGTAAGAGAGAAGTAGTGAATTCTCATGTTGATGGTGGCCTTCTATGTTAGTAGAGCATTTATCTTTTTTCAGGGATGAGAGTATATGATACCAAATTCAAAGGGTCATTTGTTAAAATGCACAAAGTTAAAAAAACACTGAACATGAAAGAAAAATTATCTTTATAAAAAAGATGGTTAATCATTATGTTTGAGGCAGGTAAAACCAAATTCAAGGATGACTTTTGGGATTAGGAGATGTTTTCTGAGGAGAAACGTTTCCTTTCTGTTATGAACTGAATTATGTTCCCCCAAAGATGTTGAATTTCCAGCACCTGTGGTGTAGGTGATTATTTAGAAATAGGTTCTTTGCAGATGCTCAAGTTAAGATGAGGTTATTAAGGTGTATCCTAATCCAGTGTGACTGATGTCACTATAAAAGGGGGGCTGCGGACACAGAGACAGACATGCACCTGGGGAGAATGCCATGGGAAGACGAGGGAGAAATCAGGATGATGCACCATAGGTCAAGGAACACGAAAGATTAGCAGCAAACCCCTGGAAGCCAAGGGGAGAGGCATGGAAAAGATTCTCCCTCAAAACCCTCAGAAGGAACCAATCTGCCTACACCTTGATCTTGAAAATCTAGCCTCCAGAAATGTGAGACAAAATTTCCGTTGTTTAAGCCACCCAGTCTGTGATCCTTTACAGTAGCCATAACAAACGGATACATTTACTTCACACAGCATCTTCTTCCTCAAGGCCCTGGATTGCCAAGACCCTGGTCTGAATGGGTTGAGCTGTTCCAGAACTGCCATCAAAAAAAGAGATCTCTGCACACAGGTGTGTGATGGGCCCTGCAGGAAGGTTCTGGGTGCCTTGAGGCTGTTGGGCTCCATTTCTTTGCTCACCCACACCAAGCCCCCTTGCCAGCCTTTGCCCCGGCTTACTGGATTTGTGTCAATAACTGTTTGATCTCTTGGCTCTAGGTGCTCAGATCCTTGACTGGCCCACTGGGACCAGGAGTTTTATTATTGCCTCCCTTTGCTTTTCTTCCAGGGGGTGCCTCACAGCATATACTGGCAAGTTCCTGGATTGAGATGTCAGATTTTTACTAGGTTTCCAATTCTATCTTTGTGATGTAAGAAACATGTAATATTGGCAAGTCACTTTATATCTCTGAATAAGTTTTTCCATTTGTGAAATGGGTACAGTAACATGAGTTCTGTCATAGTAGTCCTATAATAGCATAAGCTAAAGTATTTTGTACACTGTACCCTGGGTTTTTTTAGTCTTATAACCTGGTGTGTGTGTGTGCGCGTGCGCGTGCAAGCGCAAGTGTGCTGAGCGAAAAGAATTGTTATTTCAGGGGAAAAAATAGTATTAAAGTCATAGAGTCTCAGAGGACAGCCACTTAATTTGCATTAAAATAGCAACAGATAAATGTCGAACTAAATTCATAGTCTTACTAATTGGTAATCACTAAGGAAAAGGATTCCCAAATATATACACACACTGGGAAAATAGGAGAAAAAATAATGAGCAAACAAAGATCTAAATACTTCTGAGGGATGACAAATGTTTCCTCAGACAGAGTTTCTACATCCCAAAGGAGACTGGTATCTGGAAAAATACATTGATGATGTAATGAGAACCTTTCCCAGAGGAAGCACCTTCTACTGAGGAAAACATAAGCCTCTGGATGCAACCAGTGATTTTCAACTGTGTGGCTCTGGTCTGTCTTTTTCATTACCTCAGTTTTCCACTTATGAATTGATGATTCTTCTTCTTTCTCTAAAATACTATATAGGAATACTGAAAAGTGAGGTAAGTTCTGTAAAATTCTATAAGAGGCTAAAAAAAATAAAATAACTAGAATTCAGTAATAGATTTCATGGGTTAATTTATCTTTATCTTCTAAAATGCTGAGATACTGTGGCAATCACTAGTCAAACAGACCCAACCCGGCAGTGTTCTTAATCTCTGTCTCTGTAAACATCTGTGTTTCATCAGTTTACATCCATCTGCCCAAACACTTACTGGAACAGAGCAGCTAAGGATCATACAGCTTCGAGATGGAATGAAACACAGAGGGTTGATGGGAAACATACTAAAGCAGCAGGCTGTGGACAGCATTGCACATCCAGAATCCTAAGAGTCTACCATCAGTTTCCACAAGTGCATTTTTTCAGCCTGGGACATCCTGGAGATGAGGAATCCCATTCTTTAACATCCTTGCCCCTGATGTTGAACATGCCTCAGTGCCATTGGCACTTTGGCTGTTATTGGGAATATATTGATAGGACTCCAACAAAAGCTTAATCGAGAGCTACAAAATGTTCAAATTGGGGAAAGGCAGATGATGAATATTTGACTGGTAGTGGCTCGTGAGATAAGAGCTTGTCCTTATCATCTCGGGGATGTTGGAATATGGGGAGGACAGCTTAGCTGAGCAAGGATTTGGACTGAAGTGAAAATATTTATTTGGGCATTGGGCTCCCTCCCAGGCCGCTGGCCCTAAGAATTTGGACTGGCTTCCCCATCCTCCTTTCAGCCTAGGTGCTTGGTTGAGGAACTTCAAGGGAACACGTTTTTCTCTCTTCCATAGGCTGAGCCATATCCAAACACATAGGGCTTCACACACAGGATTGAGGTCACTTCTGCACCAAACAAGTCCCGCCCATGGGGTTACTGATGAGTGTGCTCTTAGGTCATAAATAAAAGTCTTGTTACATGTGGATCTTCACTAACAATTTCCATCTGGCAACACTCACGGGTCAGAGGTGAAAGGGAGGCAGCCGTTCACTGAAGGCATTGTTTTCATTGGTTTGGAATTAAAGACTCAAGAAATCGCTCCTTGGCTGCCAGAGGGCTCCTTGGGTGTTTGTGAATCTCTTCCTCTGGCGAAAATGTGAGTGGGAGTTGGTTCCATGGTATGTTGAAGCATTCCAGACATGAACCGACGTATTGTCTCAGAGGATCTCTGCACGTAGGCCCAGCTGGACAATGCAAAAGAGAAGCTGGCAAGGCAGAGCAAACTCTAGGAATGTAGGTGGTTTGGGGCGATGAGGGTTTGCAGGAAGACATTTAAATTCCCGGCAGTTGTATGGACCTTTATTCAGCATAGGTCCCTTAACATTGCTGTGGCGGTGATTCATGTATTTGTGGCTAGAACAGAGGGTGCAGGCGGGGGACTGACTGGCCAGCTGATGGGTGGACATGCAGCTCTCCAGAGTTCCCCAACTGCCCCTGAATTCTTGTGGCTGATGAGTTCCATAGTTTTCATTCATGGGTTAGGGCCTCGTCTAAAAGAAGAAAGGGTCCTGTTAAGGCCATCTTTAATTTTTTTTAACTTTATTTTTTATTCTTTTGGGGGTGGGGGAGGTAATTAGGTAGGTATGTATGTATGTGTATGTATGTATGTATGTATTTATATGGAGGTACTGGGGATTGAACCCAGGAACTTGTGCTTGCTAAGCATGCACTCTACCACTGAGCTACACCTGCCTCCCCCACCCCCTGCAAGATCACCTTTTTAGCACCAGAGCTCTCACCAACTGCCTCTTTCATTGTTTTCCTCTACAGATGCATCATAACCTTAGTCTGTGGCTTACAGAAAATAATAACCTGACTTCAGTGAGAAAAACATTTGTTACAAGCTATGTATATGCAGGTAACTCAGCCACTGAATCCAGGTTGACTCAGAGGGATTTTACGTTAAAATCTCTTAGTTCTCCTCAAGATGTGGCATCATTTCCTGATTCTGCTCCATGCAGAAATTCTGTTGTATTCCTGCAACTCGGTTCCAGTCAAAATCTAAATGAGATAATCTGCCTAGACACTACTCAAATTACTAACACAATTTATTTCCCTAAGCCCTTGCTAACAGGGGAAAATGTACCCACTTGCAGCTCTCTGCTCTTGCTTTTTCCTAATTTTCTTTCAGGCACTCCCCGTCAGGTCAATCATCACTCTTTCTGATTCTTCTTTTCAAATTTACCTTCCTGTCCTCATCCTTTAGCGCATCCCACCAGCTCTTCCCGAATCCCACCGCTTCCCCATACAACCCGACTCATAGCTCTCTCAGTCTGGAGCTTAGAAAATCAAGCCTAAGTCATTCCAAAAATTACCATGTCTACGGGCAAGTCAGTAGCCGTATTTTTTAAAAATGATATTTTGGAAAACAGCAGCTACAACAAAACTTATTTCCCATTGCTGGTGAAACCCATGGGTCTGTGACAATAGCTAAGGATAGAGCTGGTAAGAATGGAATCAATGATTCGTTGAGATTTCACTAAGTGCCAGGCACAGTTTGAGCACTTTATGTAAAATATCTCATTTAATCTCACAACAATTAAATGTAGTCACAATTATTCTCCTCATTTTCAGATAAGGAAAATACATTTCTTATGCTTCCCCAAACTAGAAAGTCATAGAGTGATTTAAACCCTGGATTGCAGGAATTTAGAACCAACCAACCAACCAAATCAACCAACAAACAAATCAAAACCAAAAATCTCTCTGCTTATAGTGAATATAGCGGTTTCTGATTCTGAGTTATGTCACCAGAAATCCTTGATTTGCTAGTTTGGCAGCAACAATCTACAAGAGGTATACTTAGTGGAATGTGGAAGAATGACAAATGTTTACAGGTACCTTTTTGCTGGCACGAGAGGTTCAGAGCAGGAGATCCCAGAATTACGAGGAGTTGTGTTCACCCAGAGTTGAACACAGCTTGTCTTTTGATGCATCAAGTTCTGGGGCAAAGAACACCTTCATAGACCCGGGAAAATCCCTTGATCTTTTTGTACACGGATCCCCTATCTCAAATCGGAGGTGACTGCTACTCTCAATCTGACTGGAGCAACGAGACAGGGACTTTGAGGCCAGATGCCTTAGTGAGGTGACCTTCTCAGTTGATACAATACATGTGAAGGGACACTTCTGCTTCAGTTCTCCAAGGATATCTGTGCCCTTGCAGCCCCCAGTGCCTAGTAAGAGCCCAGTATGGGTTTATCAAATAAATGAATGCCTCGTCCTAGTTTATGCCAAGTCAGGAAAATACTGCAATACAGGCTGGAATAGTTTACATTAGGTGAGCACTTTTTAGAGCAGGTATTAAGTGGGGAGTCTTCAGACACTCTGTGAACCCTGAAATTACATGAAAGATGTATCTACATGTTGGAATTTCCATGAAGCTCTTAAGCATTTATCACATTTTAAAGAAGGTCCTTGAACCAAATTATTTAAGAATCACTGCTTCCTGGTTTACAAAGCAGTGACGCTTCATTATTATTATTATTTTTTGATCTGTACAGCAGTGCGGTGAGAAAAACATAATGATCCTTAATTTACAGAAGAAGAAAATGTGAAATTGAGAAATGACACTGGTGTTAAATTTAAAAGCCTGGTGTTCTGATTCCAGACTTCTGTTTTTTCCATTTGCAGTGTTTGTGTGTGCGTGCGCACATGCAGGGGGAAGAAAACAGCAACAATGCAATGTTAAAGTGGATTCTACTTAACTGATTGGAGGTGGGCCTTTTTCCCTCTCAAGATTCAGAGTGGATCCATGCATTCCTGCCCACCTATCAGCTTTAATTCTCAGGAAGCTGGCTCTGGTCAGCACAAATCTTATGCCTCCATAGATTGCCAAACCCAGCAGAGTAGTTTAAGAACTAGGAGAGAAGATACATCACCATTTACTTTTGAGCCTTATCTTCTTTATATATAGAACAGACTTTACAATACCACCTACTCTGACCTGAATACATTTCTCTCTCCTTTAAAAGGCAGCTGAAAGCACAGTGATTTCTCGATGGCCTTTCCTGGATGCTTTGTTCTGCCTGACATCTGGCACTCATTTCCGCATCGGAAAACCGAGGGCCTTAGGACCAGATAGCTTTGTGGACGGCTTCTCGCTCTAAAGACCTCTTTCTATTATCTTACTGTGGAAGAAGTGAGTAAGTTGGGGGAAGGGAAGTATAAAAGCACAAAACCAGCCGCTTGGTTAGGGTTCCTGGAATTATAACTTTGCATTATCTCCCTGCGCCGGGGTTGAGTTCATCCATTTTTATCTCGGCGCACCTTGCGCGCCAACATCACGCCTTTCTCCCGCATCTTCAGGAAACCGGTTAGTCACACTAAGGCGCTCCAAACAAAGGTGCTGGAGGAGGGAGCCCAGGGCGAAGAGGCTTCGCGCCTGCGCTTCCCCTCACTCTCCTTCCGTGAGAACCGGGTTTATAAAAAGCTAACACTCCTTGGAAGCCATTGCCGGAAACTGTTTTTTCCTCTTGATAAAGGGTAAATGGGAACTGCGCGGGCTTGTTCCCCTGGGGCACTGGGCGGGGTCGGCCTGATGACCTGTGTAGGCCTCTCAACTCTCGGAAAACTCTTGGAATCGGTGATACTACAACTCCTCCCCTGGATTATATCACCTGGGGATTAGTACGTTCTCACTAAGCGAGGATAAATGAAGGCTTGGAAGACAAAGTCTGACTCGTGAAAAGTAAGGGGGAGGGGAGTTGGGTAGAGTCCAAGTCCGAGCAAGTGAGCTTGATTTCCTGTGCTTTGGGATTGGAGCTACCCTGGTGCACAACTCCAGGAGGCGCCCATTCCCTTGTATGCTTGGCTAAAGGCACCCCTTGGAGCACAGTTTTAATAGGATGTGGTAGGAGTAGTGCCCGCTGGAATTGCGCACGGCAGCTGTCCTGCTTGTGTTGCCTCAAGTATCTTCATTTCATGACACAAAAGGTCACATCTGCTGGAGGTCAGGGGAGCACTGTCATCATAGTTTCCTTATGAAATCTGGCAAGATCCCATATCAATATGCCTAGTCTGGGACAAAAATGGGGTTGATAAAGAAGGGAGGCTGGTTTGGGGTTAGGGGTGATGAGTAATTTATAAATCCAGACAGCTAACCAAGTTTACCACCAGAGACAGAAAAATTTACAAAAGACTATTTACCCTGCCTTCTTTGACTACATATATGTGTTGTAAGAATCGTAGATGTTGGAATGATTTTAGTCAGTTGTATCAAGCAGGGTGGTTGTAAGTGGTTTCAGCAGTTAGTGGGTTTCTTTGTTTATGCGACCAGTTTACCATATAATAACCACTATTCCCTGGCTGCCGACCATTGGCCAAGTGCTTCCCAAACATGACTTCACTGAATCTTCCCAGTGACCCTATCAGGTAGATGTTATTATCTTTATTTTATAAACAAAATTGGATTTCAAAGAGGCTTATAACTTGCCCAAGGTCATACAACTTAAGCAGCAAAGTCAGGGGTCATATCAAGTCTATCTGATTCCAAAGTCGTGCCGTTACCAGAACCCCAAACTGCTTCCTATTTAGGCATTATTTTTTTTTTTTTAGCAAATATAGCCATAACTGTTCCTTTCCTTGCAGTAGAAGTAGTAACAGTAATCATAGCAACATATGTGGAGCTTATTATGTGCCCAGAACTCTCCTAAACACTTAATAATTTATGACATAACTCATCCCTTGTCAAATCTTACAGTGGAGGGTCAAGCCCCTCCACTTATGGATGAAGAAATGACGACACGGAGAGGTTGAGAAACCTGCCCAGAGCTACCCGGCTAGCTGGTAAGGGGAGGAGCTGGGAACCAAAGCCAGAAGGTTGGGTCCAGAGCCCGTGTAGTACACGGAGAGCTGAGAAGGCTGTCAAACAGGTAAGTCACTCAGTGACTTATCAGAAAACCCATTGTACTTTTGGCCTGTTCCAGGCTTGCATCAGACAGTGTTTGTGAAGGGTTGGTGCTCTAGGAGAGACAAATGAGAGTGAGTCGATGAGTGAAACCTCTAAGTCCTTGGTTTCCGTTGCTTGCTTGGCCAGCATACCCAGTTTCAAGGAAGATCATAAATCTAAAGGCAGCCATGCTCTCCTGTCTTTCCTTGGGGGTGCCTGGGGGAGTGCTGGGTGAGGGGCACAGGAGAAGAAGATGGGCTAGCACAGGGATGTTCTTGCATCAAAAGAGCGGACAATTTAAATTTTTCAGAAAAGTGGGCACTGGGAAGTGAGGCTTTTTTTTGCACATGAAGTCATAGTTTAACTTAAACCAAAAAAAAAAAATACTTGAGAGTCTGCAGGGATCAGGGCTGGTTATTGTGTTACAGAAATTTTCCATTTCAGACACAAACTACACACAGCAGTATGTGGGCCAGACAAGGCAGGCAGAGTCTCCAGGAGGGCCTGAAGAAATAATACACCTCCTCCTTTAATCCTGAGGAGTGTGGCTAGGTTCTCGGGGAGGGCTGTCCAGAAGGTCTGGACCAGATCACACTTAGACGTCTGCGATTAGAAGGATGCTCATGGCAGCGACATCATGGGCATGACTTCAGGGAGCTCCTGAAAATGCCCTAGGGCAAAACAGTTTCACGGTGATGCAGTTTCCAATGTCTGAAGATGAGACAAACACTTCGAAGTTTGTTGAGAAGAATAAAAATGGTGTGATAATGGTATAATAATGCTACTTACAGTATTGTTAAACAATGCTTATTGCCAGCATTGCTAGCAGTTAGCGAGGCCTTGTTCCTGAGCCACTGTTAAAACTCTCTAAACATCTCATTTAACCCTTCCAACTCTGTGAGATCACTGGTATTAGTTTTCTGGTTTTATATTTGAGGAAACTGCAGTTTAGAAAAGCTAAGTAACTGACTTGAACAAGCTTATCACCTGAAGTGGTGAACTTGGGTCTCAAATTTAAGTCTAGTCTGGGAGCGATGAACTCATACCTTATCCTGCCTCCCCAAGGACAGGCTGGCCCTGACCCATCTGCTCTGGTCCTGAGCTGAACCTGGCAGGCAGGATAGAGACATCAGTTCATTTACAGTGTGTTCCTTTGACCTCTCGTCCTATTATTATTTCTTTTTTTCAGCAGTGCCCCTTTCAGGTTAACATGGAAGCACCTGTTTTTCAGAAATGTTAGGCTGGTTTTTCAGGTAAATAAACTAGTCTTGGCCCCTCAGGTACCAATTCTGAAACAGGTATTACCTAGAGCAGGGGTTCTTATAGTTCAGTATCCCCAACCAGCCTCATCAGTATCACCGGAAACACAAGAAATGTGAATTTTCTGCCCCTGGCCAGATCTGGTGACTCAGAAACTCTGAGGGTGGGGCTCAGTAATCGTGTTTTAACAAACCCACAAGCTGATTTTGATGCGGCTAAAGTTTGAGAACCACTGGCCCTGGGGTAGATAAAGGAGAGAGTTAAATCAAGAATAGAGGTCTATGATTTTTAACAGCTGCTAGTGACTCATTCTTCCGAGTCATTCCCTTCTGGATTTCTGTCCTTTTTAGGATGAAGGATTTGCTCGCATCCCATCGTGTGTGATAAATTTCATCAACAACGTCCATTCCTTTCTGAATCGATGTGCTTGAGGAGACGCTGAGCTTTATCCACCCCCACGTGTAGGCATAGCCCTGTCCGTTTTTGGAACCACTTGCTCATTTTCCATTCCAGATAATTAGCTTCAAGTTACCGTTATGCAGAAGAGAAAAATAAGGTTTAACAGAACTGTGGTTCTAGGTTAATTGAACAATTGCAGATTTGGGGTTGGAGTCTCCAAACGTGCTTAGTTTTAAAGGTTCCCGATAGTGTTACCAGCCAAATGCGCCCTCTCCCCCTCTCTCCTCCCGACCCTGCCTGAGATTCGTAACAGAGGGTGAAGCAACTAAAGCTGAACATAGGGAAAATCATTGCTTCAGTTTTGTAATGTAAGTTCTGACTCAGACTTTGCCTCCCAGGCTCACCGGTCCCACCAGTTTTCTCAATGGGAAAACTAAACTGAACGCACATCGCAGAAACAAGAAAATGTGAAGTTTTCTCTCTATTCCTTCTCCAGGCAGCAGTATAAAATGGGTCCCCAGTCCAACACAAATCTGCCATTTAATACCTGTGTAAATATAACTTTTAGTTAAGTCTGCTCGTTGGCTACAAAAGCCTTGTTACCTGAGATACTGCTTTTCCTAATCGAAAAATAGTGGGAAATTTTATTGAGCTTTGCCAGAAAATGGAAATGATGGTTGATGTGACCTGTATTAGCATCTCTGAGGTGAAGGACATTTTCCTTGTCTCAACCAAGATTCACTGACACTGAGGTCTGGTTTGAAGGGTCTCTGGAGTCCATCTTACACCTCCAAATGAAATCAAATAAGAATTTTTAAAATGTGAGCATGGTTTCTGTTTCTGGAAACTGTTTTTAAATTTCAAAAGAGCTTCCCTCAGCACTTTCTGTTGTTATCTGGTCTTATTTTAATTCACTGCAGACATACTGAAGAATTTAAGTCATGAGCGTGGGTTAGCAATGTGCAAATGAAGGCAAGATGTGTTATGATTATTAAACCCTGACCTAGTGGAAGTGGAGACTGCCTAGCAATGTCTGTCCTGAGATGCTTTTGCTGACGTGTTGTGGCTACAGCCTAAATCCAACAAGGGAGAGTGACAAAACTGGGACTTCCTCTGCCCTTCCCTGGTTGACAGAGACCCCAAGTTCTCTGCCCCCAAAGACCATTGTGTTACAAATTGCATGTTGTTGCTGTATGAGCCAATAATAAATATTTCATCTCAATATAAGATTTTGAATACAAATTTTGGAGAGAGATAAATCCAAGTCCAATATGTGTGCCTTAGGACAAGCAACTTAACTTTGAAAATAAGTTTCCTTAGCTATAAATTAAGGATAAAAATATCCTTGCTGTGAAGTATGATTCGGATAACGTCCAATGTTGGCATTTAGTAGCCATTATTTTTTTGCCGTCTTAAACTCAGTTGGTTCAAACAGTAAATTTACATGCTAAAACAAATAGTCCCTGCCTACACACACACACACACACACACACGAGACATAACAGAGAAACAGATGTGCAAAACTACTGTTTTACTCCATCATCTTCGAAAAGCAGTGAGTTTCCTCTTTTCTTTCTTTCCTTGAAGTTCACAGTGAGCTCTACAGACTTACTCCTGGCTTCCTGAGTGATGCTTACAGGCTAAATATGGCCCCCAGGCCCCACATTGATAAGACCCAATAGCAAAATGCAGGTTGCTGTGTCTGTCTCTCTGGCGTCGAGTAGATTATAAAACCAAGTACGTGGTTTCATCATGGTTGTTTACTCTCCCCTCCTGTGGATTCGATCTTATGCAAAATGTCATGTCATGGATTATTCAAGCTATACTCAGCAGAAATGCATTTGGAGAATATTATCAGAAAAGAATTTCATGGCAAGTTGATGTGTCTAATAAACCCTGATTCTGGTATTTAAAATATAGCTTTCAAATTTCAAGAAATAAACTCTTCATGTCATAACACTATTATTTCTATTTTTCTTGTCAATCAACTTACGAAGGCGCTTCACAAATTCAGTACTAAAAAAGTGAGGAGTCTGTAGGGAAAGAGAATGGTAGAATTTTAGAATGTATTAGGATTTGAGTACAGGCATTTCTTTGGTTAAAAAAAAATGTATATACATGCAAACACACTAAACTTTAGAAATTCCCACTGACCAGAGGAATGCGGCGAGAACCAGGGCATGAATGGTGGGGGCTGGTGGAGAACGATTAGGTCATCTTCTCCGTCCTGCCACAGTGAGATTATCCCCCATATGGTAGTTCATGTTTCTGTGGTTTGCTGAGGGCTTGGGCTAGTTTTAAATAATTTTCTTCAAGGCTCTCTAAGCCAGTTTAAAATTATTTTGTGAACTAGTCATTCTATCACATGCTTTAGCAAAATCTACCACAATCTAATAAGCATCTGGCTATGTTCGAACTGCAGCTTTGAGTCTCCTTTTCTTAAATTTCAACTTTCTACCTCACTGCTGCAAAATCTCTTTACCTCCTTGGTGTTTAAATGTTTCCCAGGCACTGAGTGCTTCGACCGAGCCGGTCTTGCTACACAATCCACAAAAGATTGATTCATGGTCTGTGTCTTCAGACAGGTTTTACAAAGTGGATTGGACATAAGGTGGTAATAGATGGGACATGAAATGTTTGAGGGTTATAGCTTATTTTGTTCTTTGCTTCACTTTTAATTCAGTTACAAGGTCTTTCTTGAGGGTCTATTATGTAAAAGACCGTGGCCCACAACTCTTTGGTCCTGGACCTTACACAAGTTTTCTCCCCGCTCCACCCCAAGGGCACTACTATTTGTCTTATACACACGCGCGCACGTGCGCACACACACACACACGCTCACATATACATCTTTGTCTCCATTTGCTTTCTCCTCCTCCTTCTTCTTTTTACATTTGGCTATTTGTTTAATGTTTTACTTTCTGCGATCACAAGGAAGGCTTAGAACAGTTTTTCCTAAACTTCCCAGTTGAAAATAATCACCTTAGGCCTGAAAAACAAATAAACAAAACAAAAAAAACAAAGTTTCTTGGGCCCTCTGAGCCAGTTTAAAATTATTTTTTAAATATAAGTTAAAGAGGGCTCATACATTCCCTGGCACCTATGACTCAATAGGACTGAGGAAAAGAGCTGGAAATTTATTTTTAGGAGGCTTCTCCTATGATTCTTTTTAGCAGGTAAATCTAGGAGGCCCTGGAGTAGGAGGTGATCCCCTTGGTCACTTCCAGCTTAGCAGATTGCTCCTCAGACAGTCCTGGTGACTTTTCTCAGGGGTCTCAGTTGATAAATTCCATCAACTCTCTCTCTAACCTCTGGCCTTGAAGCATTCTTACCCCCTGAACTTCCCTAACAGCTGTGTGTATAATTCAGCAGGTACTCACGCACTAACTTCTTCAATGCCTCAAACCTTTATTTAAATCTTTAATTACATTTTACTGTTCCACACTTTTTCATCTTGCCCTCTGAGACTATGGTAGACTCCTTAAGAGGAGGGGCCACATTTTATATATTTCTGTTCACTCTTCATTTGTATTCACACAATGCTTTGGGCTCAAATGAATGAGGTTTTGTTTTTACTTTAATTTTCCCTTTAAATATGAGTATCTTGCTGCACTGGTGAAGAATATATCTTTTCGTTTCATATATCAAGAGGCACACATACGATTTGGGAACCCTAGTTTTAATCTAGCTGCTGCAGCTGTTAGGTACTCATATAACCCCCTAATCCTTTATAAAAACTTAATCAGACAGCTGTCTTGATAATATGCAGTTTCAATAACAGCCTCTGTTGAGGAAAATAATATCCCATTGTAGTAAGTCTCACAGATTGATGATGTTTCCTTGCAAAAAAAAAAAAAATAAGTCTAATGGACAGGCTTTCCTTAAGCAGAGATTCAAGCTACAAGCTGAAAAGAAAGTCACCTTTAATTTCTACTGTGAGATGGAAGTGTATTCTTTGGATTTAGCAACTATCGGTATCTTTGTTATATTAATGGTTTAATTACACTGCTTCACCCTCGTGGAACAGCTCTTTAAAGTACTTTCAACAGGGACTCTATTGTTAAAGCAAAACAGCTCTTTCATTTGAGCCATTAACATTGCAGAGGGAGAAATGAAAAACACCCCGGCAGCATATTTTTTAGTTCAGCTGCAACTTCTTCAGCCTAATCACCAAGAAGCCTCTCCAAGGCAGTTCCTGTTTATATAGCAGTTTGATCTGGATCCTTGTAAAATTAACATAGATTGACAAATTAAATTGAACACCATCACCCTCCAGGATGTTGTAAATGTAAAGGAGAGACTAAAACAAATATTGGGAATGTTATTGTAATAGAGCAGGGTGAGGTCAGACCCACTGAAACATACAAATCTTGCTTATGAATATAATTTAGTACCAAGAATATCAGCCAACAGTTGGTATTAATTATTTTTAACAAATATGTACCTACATCATCTTTCATACATCACCAAACCAGATGTGTTTGCTTCCCCACAGATTTTTTTTTTTTTTAAAGGAGGTTCTGGGGATTGAACCTAGGACCTCGTGCGTGTTAAGCATGCACTCTACCGCTGAGCTATACCCACTCCCTCATCACAGAATTTTTTTACCAGAATTTACCAGAGACATCTATTGAGTTTTGGAGTTAAGCAGTTCAGTGGATTCGTGCTATCCCAGTTTAAAGTCACCTTCAAGAATTCATAAAATTAGCATCTTACATTGCTTGCAGTTAATTGGATTAGAACATTCCGTCTTTCTGAATTTATCCCTACAATGGAGTTTTTAAAATGAAAGAAACTCACACGGAATCTTAAACTTATGTCCCAGTAGAATTTAACAGGAAATACTCCTCAGCTTTGTCCAGGTTTATTTAGGAGTACAAATAAAAAGACTCTAAAATTTTAAATGAGAAACTTGTGTTTAAAGTCTGACTTTGAAAGAAATAGAAAATATATATTATGTAAATGTAATCAATCAAACATAAATGTCCTTATTTGCAAACTGCTCAATTTAATGAGAGAGAGGAGGTGACAATAAAGAGGGCACAGGTAGGCTGCCGGGGCAGAACCTCAGAAGATCACCACGTGAAGCAGACTTCCCATGTGTTTGCCCACCCTGCCTCCTGTGTCAGGGAATCCCAGTAAGGAGACCCGGGCCCAAAGGGCCAGATGTTTCCTTCTTTAGTTTACGGGCAGCTCAGGCTACCAGCTACATCTGCCTGAGTCTCTGAGTCTTCATCGAGGAATGCAAATGTCCAAAGGGCCCTTAGAATTTATGGTCAGTGCCTCTGACGGAGGGTAGAGTCTAGGTATGTGGCTGGCGGGACCATAGCTGGTGTACATGGTGACAATGCCAGCGTCAGCATCTTGAACAGACCGTCTGTCCTGGGGTGCCATCTTGGCCCTGCTTTGCCTCCTCTGTTTCCTTCCTACGCTTCTCTCCACCCTTACCAGCCATTGGGTGAACTATCTGACACATTCCCAGTAAGTTCCTTTTCTGCTTAAGGCTTCAGAGTTAGTGTCTGTTTGTGGAACTGAGAACCCTGACTATAAGACTGAGGTTTAATTCCAGCAATTTGGGACCAGAAACTCGAGTGTATCCACATGTCTTCAAGTGATCAGGCCCTGGAGGGCTGTGACTCTCACAAGAAACTGAGATTAGTGTGACTAATTTTATTTAGATAAACTTTTCCTCACTCCAAATAAGATTTGAGATTACAAAGAAAGATGCAATCTAAAAAGATTAAAATAAATAATAGAGAGAAATAGGAGGAAGTAAAAATAAAGATCTTGGCACATGAATCAGATTGCTAAATGTATTACTTTATAAGGAGATATGGAACTCGTGGGCAAATGAGAACACTCAGTTCAACCGGTCCTCACATTCCCTTCCCTGCAGGAGAGGCTTCCTGGGAAGCCAAAGCAGTCAGAAGTTTCTGTAGGGAGGATGATGGATGTGGACTCTAAGCAACGGAAACTCAGCTATCTTTAGGAGTGTCACCAAATAACGGTCCCCAGGCTCCTCTGCCCTGGCATTGCTGCGGGTGATGAGTTCTTGCTTTGGTTCTGCAGTGTTCTTTAAGTCTTTTCTTTTACAATGTAAATATATTTGGAAAAGATAATACATTAAGTCATTTACTTTAGCAAGATATTTCCCAAACTTCAGTCATTCATGTGGTATCTTCACAACCCTGCCATGTTCACATACTATCTTTTTTTAACTATGTTTCTATTTTTATGCTACTATATGTCTGTACTACATTTCTTTTTTTACACCTAAGTACCTACAATACCATTGTTCTAAATAACATACATGAATGTGAAAGTGTGCTGTGCTACATCTCTTTAATACTCATGGAAATAAACTTGTAGTATTAAAATGATTGCCCATCATCATCTTGCCTGATGCAGGAAGTTTACCAGGTTAACTAGGATTTTCCCCTTGTACATAGATGTTAACATTTTGGAGTCCTTATCTACCAGAAAATGTCCAGATTTCGCTTTAACCCTTGCTTTAGAGTTCAGCTAGGTATAGAATTCTAGATTGAAATCATGTCTTCTCAGACCTTTGAAGGTGTTTCCCCAATGTCTTCTAATATCATACAGCCATGTTGGTGAGAAGTCAGAAGCCAATTTAACTTACATTCCTTGTAGGTTACTTTTTTCCTCTCTGAAAGTTATGTTCTCTTAACCTTCAGCATTCTGAACTACCATAAGACTGTCTCGTTGTATGCTTTTCTTTTTAATTCATTTAGCTGGACACGAGCCCTTTTAACCTAAGCACTGTGACTTTTGAGGGCTAAGATTCTTTTTAATAATTTCTTCCCTTCAATTTTCTGTGTTGTTTCTGAGGCACCTGTCAGTTAGATATAGGATTTCCTGGACTGGGGCTCAGTGTTTGGAGCCTCCCTCCATCAGCATTTGGTCAGCAAAATAAAAGCCTGTCTGTGTGTTTCCAGAAGGATGTTTTAATACAAGGAATAAGTATTGGAAGGGCCAGAAGAGTGGAAGTTTTTGGACTGTCACTGACTAGCTCAGGCTGCCATGCCAACGTGCGTGATTTTCTAGATGCTCACCCTGGAGCTGCTTCAAATCTCATGGGCACCTTCTGTCCCTGTGTCTGCCTTGCGCATACTCTAAATCCACCATATACTGGCCATGTGGCCGGGGGCTAATTTCTTGATATCTTAGTGCTTTAATATCTCCAACTATCAAAAGGGAATAATATCCCTAGCTACTTCATAGGTTTGCTGGGAAAACTTATTGAAATAATGCACATAATGGATATAAATCAGTGGCTGGCACATATTCAAGTGCTTTTAGCATATGTTGGCTATTCTATTTATTTTAGATTTCATATAGTATATATTTTATATAAATATAATTTTTATTTTTGTGTTTAATTATCTTTTTATTACATCTCCACTCATGTCATTTTGCTCTACATTTTGAAAAGCTTCTTTAACATTTTCTAGTATGTCTACTGATTTTTTAATAACAATAATACTTTTAATCATTAAGGGAACTTCTTTTTCCTTATTTTTGTTTTTGTTTTTTAAGGAAACTTTCTTATTCAGTCCGTTCTATTTTATAGTGTCTTCTTTACTGTTATAAGTTTATTCTTTTTTAAAAAAATAGTTTTATTTCAATAAGGTATTGGGAAGATAAGAGGCAAAGTCATGGGTCTAGTTTGCCATTTTGTGCAGAAGCCAACGGTATCAAATCAAGAGACTTAGTCACTAACCACAATTCTGTCCTTCTTGTATGTCAGGTATAGAGTTAAGAGCTTTTCTTTCATAGTCTCATCTAATTCACCTCATCTTAACACACAGAGACATGAGTACTAACATTATCCCCAGTTTTAAAGATGATAACCAAGGCTTACAGAGGTCAAATGACTTACTGAAGGTCACGTATCTGTATCCAATAGGGCTAAAAGGTAAACACACATCCTGTCGGGGTTCAGGCTCTAAACTGCTGCTGCTGGATAGATGTCATCTTTAAGTGGCTGCACAGTATCCTCGTGTGTGTGTGCGTGTGTGCGTGTGTGTGTGTGTGCGTGTGTGCGTGTGTGTATCCAACCCTCTGATAAACACTTTGCTGTTTTTCTAATTTGCTGCTATAAACAAATCTTACACAAATATCTGTGCACTATGGAAAAATTTTAATGCATTCTTCTATTATTGTCTAAAAATAAGCCTGAGAAATGGATTTGCTTAGCCAAAAGCTACCCACACTGAAAATGTTTAGATAAAACATTAGGGTAAAAAGTTTAACAAGCTGCACTTAAGAAGGAGGTTGCAGCAATTCACACGTCCACCATCCCAGTGTGTGAATGTCCCTGTTCCCCATGCTCTCCGATACCTGGTGAGACCCAATTTTTGCCAACCTTATAAAAATGAAATGTTATCTCACTGTTTAAATTTATGGTTATTTCATCTTTAGTGTGGCTAAAAGGCTCTTCAAATCATTATGGGTCATTTATTTGCCTTTCTTACTTTGTGAATTGCCAGTTCATTTTCTGCCCAACTTTCTACTGGGGTATTGCCTCTAACTGGTATGGATTTGTAAATACTCTTTAAAGATTGTCACATTTTGTCTGTTATTTATGTTGCAAATATACTTTCCCAGGTGACTGGTCCTTTTTACCTTTGTAGATAATATTTGTAAAAGCAGTTTTAAGTATTTATGTAGTCAAGCCTATTTTAATTCACTTTTACTTATATTCTTTGTTTCTGTGGATGAAAGACTGAAACCAGCATGAAAGCTGGTCCATTAGATGTTGATTTATGACCTGAGTTTCTAAAAGAATCTGACCACTCAGCAATCTCTTGGCCCAACTTCAGGAAGCAGGCAAATTGTCTAAGATGGTAAAAGTTTTCACTTACACACTAAATATTTATCTAAGCTAACTTAAGAAGGATTTCCAACCAGGCTAGGGTGAAAGCTACTAAGCTTGCCCTTCCGGTTGGTACCCTGCTTAAAATCTGTGATATTAAAGTCGGAGTTGGACTTGGATGTTCCCGGAGGCCATTGAGCTGGGTGCTGGGTGCTGGGTGCTGGGTGCTGGGTGGCTCATCCCCATTCTTTAACGCTGAGCTTCCTACACTGTGCCAGCTGCCAACATCAGAAGACCTCACTGCTGTTTCTACAGGGTTTGGCCCTTTGTTCTTCTTTTTTGTTTAAAGTTGCTCCCTGGATAAATGAAATTCAAATCATAACTGAGCAGAGGTCAGATTTATAACATGACTGTTCACCAGGCAAAAGGCCCCAGGGTTTGAGAGGGCACATGGGGTCTGGATTACACAGAATGTTTCTAAATTAAGTCTCCAGGTTCAAGGGCTGTGAATTAGGTACAGGCTCTGATTCAAGGTAGAGTTCTCGTTCTTATCTCTTAATTAGAAGGCTCTCTCTGGACCCTCTTACCTTCCCTCTCCAGGAGGCAAAACTTCCTCAGCCTGCCTGTCACAAGTGTCTCCACTCTTATACTTTCTCCTCTGTAGGATATTCAGACAGATTCCTGAAAGGAAGCAGCTTTCTCTTCAAAGTCAGAATTCTTAAAAAGGAATGATGCAAATTCTAGTTTCCTTTTCTTTGAAACACCTCTTGGACCTCAACTCCTCTGAAGGTCTTCCTGAGTAAACCATCTAAACATTTTCTGTGTTGTGTTCAGTCATCACTGTCCGCACAGCCTCACGCCGTGCTGCCCCGGCTCCTCCCCTAGCTCATCTGCTCTACAAGATGTCGGTCTTCCTCTGGGCAGATCTGTGAGCTACTCATCTTTGTGTCTAAAGCACCTAGCACAGGATCATGTGTACGTTAGATGCTCCATAAGTGTCTTTTTATTGGATCTATGTTAGAACATTGGAAAACATCTGATTCCAATATGATATTATGGCCTTGGCTTGGAGTAAGTGGGAAGTCACAGCGTCTGAAATAAATGCATGTGAAAGTAGTAGCATCCCAGTTGGAGGTATATCAGACAGTGGTTTAAAGAGGAAAAATGGTGACCCTCAGATAATCCTCTTAGGAGAACAGCCAGAGATTAAGACACAGTCAGAGTGCACGTCTGTAGAATAGAAGGAAAAAAAATACGCCTGGAGATTGGGTTAAGCACCTGTGTAACCAAATAACACTCAGGCCACTGTATCCATCGATCAGTTTGCTCGAATTTCATTGGTTAATCTTACTTATAAGATCATGTAAAATAAGACGGTAATGGGATATAAAATTTAGCATGCCAAGACTTACTGGAAGACATTTGAAGTTCAGTATAATTAACCAGCCCTGAGATTCATTAGACATCTCAAAAGAATTTTTTTCATGCCAAAGGTTCTTGTAGTTTGCCTTTTCTAAAAGTGAGCGAAATGTGCTGTAGTAATTTTAGAAAGAGGTATGCTATCAATAAAAGCCTTTAAGGCCCATGATTTGGACAGACATTGGCTAATTAATTCCAGAAATTAAGCAAGTATCTAGATTTTGTGTAACCCACACCCATAAACAGTCCAGACTGAAGATTTTTCTTTTCACAAAATTGATCCAATGCTTCTCTCATATTAAAATTCTTTCCATGCATTGTACACACACAGACACACATATGACTTGTAAATTATTTTTGTTCCACTGAAATTACAGTAAAACACTTGTGCCCCCAAATGCCTGAAGATTTATGCGTGAAAGACTCCTCTGTTCAAAATGCTGCCTCCTCCCTCTTGGCTGGTGGGCAGTGAAAAACAGGATTATCAGGAACAGTCCTACATCTCCTGGAAGGGCCTCTGCTGGCTGTGCCCCACCTTACCTGCACTGTCTAGCAGAGTCCCGGGCACAGATGGGACCCCCAGAGACTAGAGGCACATGTATATGTGACCAGATGACTTTCTGAAAGTAGGAAAACAGAGATCCACACTGCCTCATGTTCTGAAACACTTTTCTTCCTGCTGGAAAACTGGCAGGGCTGGAGAATTCAGCCCAATATTAGGAATTCAGTTCAAGTCAAGAAGCAATGGTGTGCTCACTGACCCTGTAGAAAAAGCTGTGAAGGTGCCAACTGGTGCTTGGTCACTTGGTCACTAGCAATAGAGAATATATGAAACTGTCCTATATTTCAGGACCTTGCCTGTTTTTTTGTTTTTGTTTTTGTTTGTTTTTTGTTTTTTGTGGGAATCCATTGTGGTCTGCATCTGAGCTAAGTTTGGCATTGATAATGATTGTTGCAATCATGGGCCATGTTGGTTCTCTGGCCACATGAAGAGATAGTTCATGGATGAGTCATAAGCCTACCCTCTTCCTATCCTGCCTTGGCTGAATGGATGCAGTGGGCAACCCAAGGGTGACTTTTGGTGGCTTTTTGGTTTGTTTTGTGGCTTCTAAAAAGTAAGTGTAGCCAATATGTAGCCGGTATTTAAACATTGTTTATTATTACCCATCCCTCTCACCAAGAGGCTACCTAAGAAGTCAATTAGATATTAGGAATAGAGTCAAAAATGTGAAAACTCAGTAAGATTTTTGTTGAATCCAACAGAAAGTCACTTGAGTATGCTGCCAGAAAACCTGTTCATTTTGATCAAATTCAAGGCATTGCCTCATCACCTGGAAAACTGCTAGCTATCTTTTGTTGATAATAATTGATACTGTCTTTTCCTCTCTCATCTTTAAACAGGGACAAAGATGGGCAGCAAGGTGATGTAGTCTCTAACTGTCACTGAGACTACAGAACATTCACGCTCAATTCCTCAGTGCTTTTCTTGTTGGACCAGAGGTTCTTTGTCGTTACTTATGAGAGCAGATCTTCCGGGCCTTAGAGCTCCGGGCATGGACCGCGGCTAGGACATGAACCAGTGTAGGCCAGGATGCTACACGCTGTCTTTATTAGAAGTTCCAGCCATACCTTGGTGCAATTAGCAGTTTCCTTTGTACAGTACTGCCCTGGGCGGCTTTCTCTCATACAATGTCATAGTGAGCAAGCATTTCTCATTCCTTTTTATGGGAAAAATAGAGCAGAGAAGGGTAAAATAATCCGAGGTTAAAAATAAAAAATACCCATGCTTGGAATGGAACGTCATAATTCTGTCAGTCATTTTGATGACCATTCATTTCTACAGAATATGAGAGGGAAGTCAGTCTCTCGCCAAAGAAAAGTGCCCTTTCAGTTCAGGGCCTCGGGGAAGATCTTTGATGCATTCTTCTTCCTCGTTATGCCTCCCCTTCATTACAAATAGCCTTTCACGAAGCTTACAAGAAGGGACATGAGCAGAGGCACCCAGCTGGCAACAACCTGGGTGAGTAACCCTGGGCCGGGCGGCTGAGCTGGCTTAGGGAGGGGCAGGAGGACAGAGATGCTCTCAGCATCTAAAGCAAACTTACAGCTCTTCCGCAGCCCTTGACCATTGCTTGTGAACCTCAGAGAAGGTGTAGGTCTGTCCCTGATCCTTCCGCCTTTTGCTTATAATGTCAACCCCTTCTGCCAAGCACGCACAGTTCCATCTAACTCACCGTCATGTTTCTGTAACCTTGGGCAAGTCACGTCACCCCTACGGACCTCTGATCATTTACAGTGGGAGGATAACAGTCATGACTGCCTGCTCGCCCGAGCTCGCTTTAGAGACACACGGGTGAGGAAAAGCTGAGCCTCGGTGCCAAGGGTGCAGCTGGACAGAGTACTCAGATGTGGTTCCCGGCATTTTCCTAGCTGAGTGGGCTCCTTCCCTAACGAAGGTCAATGCTCAGCCTCTCCAGTTTGTAACAACCTCAAAGTTACATCCCTGAGATCTCTTTGGCAGTTCTTCATCCCCTCCCTGGTTCATTTACCTAAGAGACAGAGATAATGGTTTCAGAGAGAGAAATCATTTGTGTGTTTACTTTTGAAAACAACTTTGTGATCTTAACTTTTCCAGCTTTTCATAGAAGACATTAAAACTAGAGGAGACTTCCAAAATGTAAAACCATTTTTGAAAGAGAAATTGAAGCCACGAGAGCTGAAGTGACTTGCTCAGTGTCCTATGAATAGGATGTAACAGAATCAGAACGGAAGACAACCACGATCTCTAATCCACGGTGCTGTTCTGCTACTGGATGGCAGGAGGGCAGTAACTCCTTCCCGTTGCCCCCTTCCCTTCGCACCACAGTTCATACTTCTAGTCTGCTCTTAGTCATCCCTTGACATTCCAAAGTCTTTTTTTTTTAATAAATTATCTTTTCTACTAAATGTACAGTCAATTACTAATTTATTATCACCAATGAATATTTATTGAGAACTTGTAATCTCCAGAATACAGTACAAATAATTAAAAGTGTATATGTATACATGTACACACCCAAACAGGGGACTCTAAGGAGGCTGTGGTTTGGCTCACTTGATGAGTTTAAAATCCCCAAGATTATTTAATCCTGTTTCAAAAAGATTGTCTAACATGTTTCTGGGAAAGAGTGGGTGGCTGTTACAGAAGTGTGGATGGCCGATTGATAAATGTTTAAAGTTCTTCACTGGAGGGATGCAGATGGTACAAAATTGAAACTGAGTCACCACCAAGAAGTTTAAAAATTGGCACCAATGCACAGAGCAGGACAATGATGGAGTCAGGGCTGGAATGCCTGTGTTGGACTATGTTTTACATTCTATTTTGGATTGCAAGTTACCAACACAACTACCTTCTGTAATAATATCTCTTCTCAGGGGGCACTGCCATTTTGCAAAGAGGAACAAAAAGAGAGAACTTTTGGTAGACAACAGCCAGGTTTGGGGAAGTCTAGCCATTGGTTCTCGCCTGTAATTGGGATTCCTGGGAAGTGGAGCTAGATTTTGTGCAGTATGTATGTTTGAACTTGAGGGTGCATCTCCGTAGAATTGAGGTGTGGGTTTTCCTTTGGTCACAGAGAAGCATGCTGTCTGCTCATTCAGTGCAACATGTCTGGTCAGTCTCTGGGTTTTGTCTTCTCTTGCAACCTGCTCACATACCAACTACAAGCTTTCAGCTGCTTACCTTGTGAAATCTAACGGGATCACCACAAGGCAGGCCCCGTGGATGACATCCATCATCACCCAGAAATACACAAGTGCTCCAGCTAAATGCACCACATATGGCTTATCTTACGAAATGAGTCCTTGAAAACATCAGCCCAGTGATGACAAAAAGAATTCTGCCTAGTTAGAGTGCTCTACGAGAAGTGTTTTTGATATTGTTTTGGCTTAGGAAAAAATAAACTGGACTTTGGGGAGTTACCTAAGTGCACAGTGAAACTGCATATTCAAACTGTTTGAATCCTGTCCTCCAAACACAGAGTCTTATGTGAAAACAATCTCACTTTCATTTTGCTTTCTGGGAAACCCTCCAAGGCAAGGTGAATTGCCAGCTTTTTGTGACCTTTAGTTCCTCAGCTGCTCCCAAGGGAAACTTGACCTTGGGACTGTAGAAAAGTGGGAAACGATTTTCAAGCTGGTGTGGGACAGGGACAGAAATGTCATTCTCTCTGTTTTCTCATTGCCCAAAGCTTATGGGTTCTCCTGCACCAAGATCCTTAGAGCCTCTGAGGTCACAGAAATGAGGGCAAAAGTTGCAATAAAGATGCATATTGACCCGAAAGCAAGGATGCAGATGAGAAGACTGTCGCATGGGAAGACATAGGTGGCCAGCCAGGAGCAGTTCCCAGTGAAGCATTAGGAATAAAAAATGTCTTCACCCAGATTCAGATTCCACAGAGCATTTTAGTACCAAAATGGAATTCATAGGGCCCAAGAATTCCTCCTGTAACTTCAGTTGGCTTCTATAGGTATTGGCACTGTATGATGAATTTTCAATCTGTAGGAGGACTTCGTTAGGTTTCCTAACATTTGGCAACTGCTTGACCCATTGCGACATCCATCTGGTAATAGAAACAGCCAAGAGAGGAGTTGTGTACATCAGGAGACCCCGCGGGGGCTCTGTAAGCCCTGCTCAAGGATACTATCCCTTACACGCAACAGATTAGAGAACAGTGGATTTGTTAGGCAGTTTAGGTAGAAATGAGCACTGGGCAGGGGGAGAGAAAGGGGAAAGGAACAACCCAGAACACAAGGAACCTGAGCTGTCAATCAACCAGAGCACAGGGAACCTGGGTTGTCAATCAATCAATCAATCATGAAACCAGGGTATAAAAACAGGAAAAACAGAGGAACGGCACCATTTCCCCCCTTGGCCCGGCCCACTCCCAGTTCTTGGGAGTGGACTCTCTGTCACTAGTTTTTCCTTCACTAATAAAAATCTTGCTTATCTCATGCTTTTCATCTCTCATCAAAAAAATTTTTCTTTTTTGAGTGACTAAGAACCGAGGTAATTCCTATTTCCCTTTTCCCAGTAACAGTTTCTTACCACTGGTTTCTTGGAGATTTTTACTTTGTTCATGGGCACATGAGTTTGAAAGCCTTTTTACCTTTAAGGCAGATTTTATTAAGTAACAATTAGTGCCTTCACTTCCATTCCTTAATGAACATCTAATTAGTTTAACAACATTACCGCACGGACCTGATAGAAATCCCAGCCTGAAGCAGTCAATATCTGAGTGGGTCTCTGTGGCCCGAGAACAGGCTGTGTAGTCATTCGGCATTTTTAATTTCTGAAAATAGCTTGTGTGTCCCATCCCTACCATTTGTAAGCCTTAGGAATCCAGGGAACTGATGGTGTATTAGAAAAAAAAAACCGCAAAGACTCTGGAGTCCAAAGCCCTGTGGGGCTTGCTGGCTGAGTGATACTGAGAAGGGCGCTCACCTTGAAAGAGGGTTAGGTTCCTTATCTCAAAAGATACCATCGGAAAATGACACTCCTCCTACAAGGCTCTTAATGTAGATTAAATAAAACCAGACTGGAAAGTTTTAACATACTTAGCTTTCTCAAAGACAGAAAGTTGACTACAGAAATAAACTTCCAAAAAAAAAATCCTGGTATAATAAATGAAAATTTTGTTTCTATATTACATTCAAATCAAACAAACAAACTAGACAATGTTTGTGAATCAGAAGAAAACAATTTTCTCTCACAGTCTCAGAATGGGATAAATATGCTAACCTGTGGCAATTGTGTGTGTGTGTGTATGTACGTGTGTGTGTGTGTGTGTGTGTGTTTGTAGTTACTTTAAGTAATTTACAAAGGATTCCTTAGTCTTTTACAATTAAAATACAAATAGTGTAGATACTGCTGGGCAAGTATTTTTCCCAGAACTGAGGAGCAGAGAACACGGGCCTTGGAGTCAGACAGACTCCACCTCAAATTTCACCTCATCTCACTAGCTCGGTGGCCTGAGCAAGTAGCAGTATACATTTGTTTTAGGTATTAAATGAAAAAAAATGCAGATAAAAAGGCAATAGTTTCATTCCTGGTCCTAAGAAGCACTGGATAGGTGAAATGTTGTTTTTCATCCTTATATTTCAGCTTCTACTTTTCTCTTTATCCTAATGTTTTAGTGAACAAAAATGATGGCGTGTGAGCAGAGTTCACGCGAGGCCAGCTGTATTAGAAAAGAGTAGTCAGTGCACGCGGTGACGCAACCCCTGTTTGTAATGCCTTTGCTATCACACTCTGAGGTATGTATGGGGCGGGTCAGTGACAAGAAGAAACTCTTTGCTCAAAGATGTTTAGCCAAACGCATTCCGTGGTGGCATGTCTTTATCTTGATCTTGTAAATGTTCAGGATGGTGGCTGCTTTGGAATGTCTGCCAGACAGCTAATGGAATTTTTAGGATGTATCTAAAAAATAGTGATAGCCTCTTTCTGTCCATATCCCTTGGATTTAGATGAGTGGATAGTAGCTGAAGTGCGATAAGCTAGTAATTAAATTCTTGAGTTCCCAGAGAAAGATTAAGATGGTGTCATTTATTCCCTTGGAAGTACCTAGATGTTGTGCTTGAGTGGGACTCATGAATTTGAGCCTCTGGAATAGAAAGGGGCAGAGATCTAGCCTGAGAATTGCCTGGGTTTCCTTAGGAAATATTCAGGTCTGGGAAGACTCCAGTGACTGCCACCCCTAGGACTGGGAACACTTTGTTCCTCACCCGTTCCTTCCCTTCCCTCCCCTCAAAGAAGGTCCAGTCTAGTCAACACTGGCCTTTTGGTTATATGGAACCCAACTGGCCTAGGGCATGGCACATCCAAGGGCCAGTGAAGAACCTCTGATTTGTTAGTCAGCTTTGCTTTTCTCAGTGACCCCCCCACTCCCAAGTTAAGCTCCTGCATGTGCCTCATTCCATGACCACTGGGGAAAAGCCACGGGTTGGAGATAAGGCAGAGGTGGATAGAATCCTGGCTCAGCCTCTGACTGAATGAACTTGAGCAAATTAATTAACTTGAGTTCTAACTTCCTGGCATGTAAAAGGAATAATAATGTCTGTCACGTCTAGTCAACCTCAAGACTCATCATCCCCCACCTAATATCCAAAAGGCATGAAATGGGAAGAGAAGCTGGGTACACTTTTGGGGACCACCAGATGCCACAGGGAAAGGATAGGTAAGTCCTGAATGAACGCCCCGAGGCCAGCCTGCAGTGCTGTGGGTAAATCTGGCCGACGCATCTGAATGCTCTGACACCTTTCCCCCTCCTCAAAAAAACCTCCATCACTTGCATTATCTCCAAAGATTCTCTGGAAATTGGCCAGATGCACACTTCACATTTCACAGAGCTTAATTCCGCCATAGAAACCTATCGTTTCTCATAATTCTTCACCACGTTCCTGGGAGCTAGCCCCAGATTCATCCAAAGTCACCCACGGGGTTTGTTCCTGGGCTGCACTCTCAATGGCCTCAACTCCTGCATCTTGTTAACTGCCGGAGCCACTTAAAATAAAACAAAAGAAAACAAAACTTCTGGCCACAAACCTCACCAGAGGGGTGTCACTTCAGTTCCATAGATGATTGACAAAAATAGTGTGGAACATTACCGTGTCTAATACATGGCCCAGCCCCATCCTGAAAGGGAGTTCAGAAAAATAGGGCCTTCCTAACACCAGGTTTCTCAATAATTGTAAGAACCAGGAATCACTGCAAAGACCTGACAAGCCTATGTGGTGACAATATGACAATGTTTCTAGAGGAGTTATATTCAGACCTAAAGGAGAATGGGTCATGTTCACTAAAAATAGCATTTCCGAGTGCATAGAGGGGGAAATTCCATGTTTTCTGATAAGTATGTAATAACCTCATTCCCCCTCAGTGATCACTTGATACCTTGTTCTAGAGTTAGTCTGTTCCTTCCCTATAGATCTCCAGCAGTTGGGGCAGCTTCTCCAAAGCCACAATCTCTTATGCCTGAGGTGGTATCAGGTGCCCAGTGTGTGTTCACATTTGTTTATTATCAAGCTGGGAAGAACCCCGGCTCCTCTGGGCAGGATAAAAATGCACTCTGGTCTGGAGAGAACGTGGGCTATACCTTCACAGAAGGGTATCTTTTGCGTTGTCTTGTATCTATTCTTTGAGGAGACTCAGTCAGGCAAGGGCTTTAGTGGTCGTCCATCAAAGGTAGGAAACAGCCTTGCATCAGTAAATGATTGACCGGCTGCCTGGGGCGATAAGCTTAGGTAAATAGGCTTGATTCTGCTCCAGCAATTTCAAGACTTTTAACTCCCTAAGTTCTAAAGAAAAATGCATGTGGCTCCCTGGGACATCCTGTCATTTGAGGTTGACAGCTTTCTGCATGGAGAGTGTGTTCCTCAGAATTAGATGCATACTGTCCTTGCTGGTATATCTTGAAAGTGAAAAGAATTCATGCAAGCAAAATTCAGGAACAAAGCCAAGTTTACAGAGCCATGAAGAATTTCAATAAATCATAAATATGATTTTTTTATAATAAAAGATTAAAAAAACCTCTTGAAATATGTAGACGAACAACAATTTTCAAAGGAAAGAGGAAATGGAAACGAAATACAGCAGGCTTTCCAGAACACTGGAGAACGAATGACTGGATTTGCCCTACACATGCCCACATCCACCACACCTCCTTCAGCAGAACATCATCTGAGACGCACTGGCTAAAGGTGGGGCTGAGTGCTTGTTTTGTGATTTTGAGAGGAGGGTCCATGACCAGACCCATCACCTACCTTGAACGTTATTTTTCAATCTGGACTCTTCTCTCAGCTTTCTTCCGGATTCAGCAGGGTTGGCTGACGACTGTTCCAATTGTTGAAGATTTTTGGGCTGTTCGGAAGAAGCATCAGCACAGGCTTCTACCTTTTCCCCAAGCATGAAATCGACACGTTCCCTTCCGTGTCCTTTCTCGGTCTCCCTGGCCCCTGCAGACAGTGGTCACAGGCAGCAGTTTGCTTGCAGCCAGGTATGTTGACAGATGTGAAGGCGGGAGCCCAGGCTGGTCTCAGCTGCCTGATATGGCCAATCATTACACACCAGGTCAGGCTCTTAGTCCTGCTCAAATGCAAGCAGAGAGCTAAGTGACAAAATCAGATAGCAGTAAGTACCACAGGGAGCAAAAAGTGGGGTCTGCTAGCTATTGACTACCCAGAAAAGCAATTACCTTGCAAACGGATCTGTGAAATAGATAAGACAATTACATCTCGGAGGAAATCCCTTTCATTTAATTTCTTTTTATTTCAGTGACCTCAGAAGGGAATTTGGAGGTGACTTTATCAAATCTCATGGAATTTAATAGTGGAAGGTCTTCTACTGAATTCCTGTCTGGTGAGAATCATTTGGAAGTTCCTGGAACAAATATGGCTGCCGTTTACTGAGTATGTACTATCTGTCGAGCATTTTATATATATTATCACAAATCCTCATAATAGTAACCTTGAGATTTTATTCTTTTTTATGGATGAGGGGATAGAGGCTCAAAGGTGTAATGCTCAGGCAATGAAAGGGTGCTGAAGCCAGGATCTGAACTCAGACCTGCTCTAAAACCAGTACCAGTGTCAGTGCTCCTTTCAGGATACACTCTAAGTAGGCTGAAAAAGAGCCTCCAGAGATCCCCATGTCCTAATCCTCAGAGCCTGTGAATATGCCACCTTACATGGTAAGTGGAATTTAGCAGATATGATCAAGTCAATGATTTTGAGATGAGAAATTATCCTGGATTATCCAGATGGGACCAATGTATCATGAGGGTCCTCACAAGAGGTTAGACTCAAAGATGTGAAAATAGAACCAGAGAC
Organism: Vicugna pacos; assembly: GCF_048564905.1. Classification (NCBI taxonomy): domain Eukaryota; kingdom Metazoa; phylum Chordata; class Mammalia; order Artiodactyla; family Camelidae; genus Vicugna; species Vicugna pacos. The sequence continues at coordinate 74,577,102 of NC_132987.1, forward strand.
AGAGGGAGGTTGAAGATGCTACACTGATGGCTTTGAAGATGAAGGAAGTTGGTTCTAGAAGCTTCAAAGGCAAAGAAATGGATTCTCCTCTAGGGCCTCCAGAAGGAACACAGCCCTCTGTGTTCTCTCCGGTTTTCAGCTTTCTCTCCTGTAACAAAGCATTGGGACAAATGTTCTTTAGTTCCTGCCACATCTAAAGTCATAAGACTAAAACCTCAGCCATAAATATCCTTGTCACCTTTTTCTCAATCTGTTCTAAATCAAACATTCCCACTTTTTCATCTGACACCTCTTCTGGACCTTCACTCCCTTGGTTGCCTTTCTCTGAGAAGCGCCAATATACTCATCTGCCTCTGAAATGTTGCTCAGATCTGTGTGTGGTGCCGAGCCATCCCTCCGTGTCTGTTGGTGTGCCTGTATTTTGTGGCTTTCCTACCACCCTCTCTTGCTAGAGCTCATCTAACTATCCTTTAGGATCCTTTGAACTTGGCTTAGTCTGTTCCTTTTTATCTTGGTTTATCTAATCTTACATCTTGAAAGAGAAGAGAGAGGACCTATAGTGAACAAATGCCTGAGTCTTAATTTAGTTTGTTTTTGGTAACAGGAAGGACCAAGGCTCTCTAGTGCTAGCCTCAATTGGCCATCTTTGCTCACTTAACCATATTTAAATGATAATTCGTTCTCACAGGCGCTTGAAAGGTGATGGTATACGTTTTGGGTCATAGATTCCTTGATGTGGGTCCTCTACCAGGAGAAAGTGCACATACATCTAAAATTTTGTGTGTTGTTACAGGGAGCTCTGGCTCCGCTAAAGTGGTCCTCCGCCCCCACTGACGTGCGGCAAGTTAGTCCTGCACCCGCGAAGTTGCTAGCAGGGGATGCTTTTGTAAAAGACAATCTAGTCTTATACTTCACAGAAGCCTAGAAATAAGACTCCTTGGGCCCTGATTGAGAAACCACCTACTGGAGATCAAGACAGGAAAGTCTTTAGGCCAAAAAGCAGAGAAGTTCTCAGGTTTAGCAAAGGACAGTTTTCAGTGGCCTCCTTTTGCAGCAAGAGCTCTGCTTCTCAGGGCCCTTCTCCACAGAACAAATCCTGTTCTTTAGACACCAGTCCCCTTAGATGAAAGCTGTCTGCTTGCCAAAGACTTCTCTCAATCACATGATGCTACCGGACAGAGGCTGACACCTCTGTGTCCCCTTCCCCACCCGTGCTATCCCCAAACACTGCCCAGCTGTGCAAACACGCTGGTCTGACCAACACTTCTGTTTTACTGGCGCTTGTCCAGGCCATTCTGGGTGAGGTTTGAGGCACATGGGCTCTGGCCACCGTTCCTCCTCTGCAATCCTCCACTGTCTCTGTGAATGAAAGGTTTTCAAGTCTTAAAAATAATAACACTCCTTTAGTCAGAGTAAGCAGATTTGCAGAGAGGTAAACAAAGAACATACTGCTGATCAAGAAGAATTCCTTTGAGAGGAAAAAAAGAAAAAAACAAGCCACAACAAAAATCCAGACCATCCAGGCCCATCCCAACCTCAGGGAGTCACAGAAGAGGAATCCCCTTCCAAGCTCTCCGCATTGCCCATCGGTGGGGGTGGGACTCCTGCACTCCTCTCCCCCTAGTTTAAACTGCTGCCCGAGACAACATGGTCAGAGGATGGTCTGAGCGCAGACTTCCGCAGGAAACAGGAAAACATTTTCCTTTATGAAAAAAAGAAGTGATTTCCTATCTCGAATAGCAGCTTATAGATTTATTTGTTTAGTCAAGATGTTCAGAAAGAGCCCGATCAAACTCAGTTGTCGGCAGAAGTGCGCCAGCATCAACTGCAAGGTCTTTTTTCAGTCTGGAGAGGATCATAAACTTAGGTCGTTCCCACAGCTTCTTCACAGCAGACTCTTTGAAAAAAAAAAAACTGAAATTTATTTCGAAAGGAAACTGTATATGGTTATTGAAAAACCCTTATTAGTTGTTACAGAGAGAAGGTAGCCACAAACTAAATACAATACAACAAAATGATATTTAATGTTAGATATTGTTGCCATTTTTGTTTTTGCTGAAGAAAGAAGGGTAAAAGAGATTTCATCACTAAGCTGAGACTCCCCCCTCAACTGATTGGAACAGTTAAGTGATGAATGATATTAACGCTATGAGGATGGCCACCTTCCACCTCATGCCATCCTGCAGGCCACCAGTGGTGAGAATCCCACCCCCTGAGCAATGTGTATTTCTCTGTGATTGTGCGACTTTCTCTTCCACTGTCTGAATGTACCTGCTTTATCTCTCACTAATTAGTTCCTGTTAAATCATTTACCAGTGGACACAATGGTTAGCAGTCAACCATGTAGGAGAGACTGTGCTGGGTGCTCTTTGGAGAGAGTGGGTGCAAAGTCCCCACCCTAGTATTAAGACTGATAGTAATTCTTAAGTATTATTTACTACGTGCCGGACTCTGTGCTGAGATGCTCTCCATACATTTTCTTAGTTAGACTTCTCAGTAACCCCACAGTAGGTATTTTCAGTCCTATACCCTATATATTTAGAGATGTTAGTTTGCCTAAGATCACATAAAAAGGGCGTGATTGAGTCGGGAGAGAAGCCCAGGTCTGTGCCTCTCTGTGATGCCTGTTCTAACTTTCTGTGCTAAGTAGAATGTTTATAACCCACTTGTAATATGACAAATTGCGGTTAGATAGTAAAGATTTCATATATAATGTAACAGCTCCATGGTGGTAAGGGCAGTGTCTCAACCCAAGCGGATGTTCAGAAAGTGAGTCATGGCAGCAGAATCATTGCAGTTTCACTGTGCAGGTCGTGTCTGTTTCACTTAATGTTTGGACCCAGCCCTGTCCACATCATGTCATTTTTTAAAAAATTAAAACCAAATAGGATTGACTGGAAATGGTGCTTATCAAAGCCAACCAGAGGACAGTATGGTAGACTTACTAAACAGTAACTAAAGACAGGCAGAAAGTTCTGACTATGACTATGTTCTTCAATTGCTATAATAACTTGAATAGAAATACAATTATCCCTAATTACCTGTTCTAATATTCGACTATGTGAAATGAATAATTACTTCGATTTAATTTGATCTCTCTTAAATTCATAAACAGGATTTCATCTCAACTCATTTTTCTTGTGGGCGGTAGGGCAAAAAGAGAAATTCACCAAAACTAGGTGGCCTCAGATACACTATTAAAAAGAATTAAGAATGAGGAAAATATTGGAATCTTCATTGCAGTTGCCAGCAGAAACTGTTGTAGGCCTGCTTTTATGTATTCTTTGTACGCACAAACACATCTCTGCAATTGTTCTATTTCTGGATATTGGCAATCTCTCAGAGTGACGCGGGCCGAGGTGGTGGTCAGATAAGAACACGTGTGTCAGCAGGACTGAGCCTAAGTTCAGCGGAAACAGCCAAAGTGCTCAGGATGAAGCTTGGAAAAGCATGGCGGACAAGACTGCGTGCACATTTATTTCACGCACAGCCCATGTTGGGAACTGCAGGCGTGTGTGGCCAGCTCCGGTGTGTGCCAGCCATGGCTGAGGGGCCTTCGCCCAGTATCCTATCAGGTATCTGACTGATGAAGAGTCTGTAACTTTTAAAAATCACATTAGAAGTGGGCCAATAATAAAATGTGCATACAAAGGAAAAGCACCTGCCAAGGTCTTATATTTATTATTAGGTTTAAGCCTATTTAGGTAGTTCAAATCCAATACAAGAAAAGACATCATGTCATCATATCTACCGAGCTTTTTTCACAGTTAAAATGAGGTAATCTGGCTTTACAATGTTGTAGCTTGAATTAAGCTGTCACATCCAGGTTACAAGAAAGAAGAAGAGATATTTGAACAATTATTTCCTACGAGAAAAAAAAAGCCATGTGAAATGCATATGAATAAGATAATTACACCACAAAATACAGTTCCGAGTGTCAAATACCATATGCAAAAATTTCATTCTAATCTTAAAACTGGTATAATTATTGTTTTTTACTTAGCAAACAGCATGCATTGTCATATAAAACAAGCATAGAGGACAAAATATAATATCTAATGGAGTATTTACCAGATTCACATTATCATCTAAATTGACCAAGACTTGTTTTTACTATGACGATCTCTGTATTTTCTAGTTGCTGATCAGTGAGCTTAAGTATTACGGTTGGCATACACACAAACAAGCAATGCATACACAATCTGTATGTAATACTTATCAATATTATAGTAAGTATAATAGCAGCAAGGTACCACTGTTTGTAGAACACATTCTAAGATTTATTTTATTGATAATATAGATTAATGACTGAAGTGTTATTAGTGCTACAAACTAGTAACAGATGTCACACTGCAAATGTACAAAGCTACGGAAGGCCTACTTGACTTTTCAAAGTGCTGTGCTTCTCACTGGGCTCAGAGCTTGTGAATGAAGTGCTGGCCCCCAGTTCTGGGCTCCAATCAAGTATAGTTCTAGTGATGGGGGTGGGGGTGGGAGTGGGGGTGCAGGATGATGCATTCGAGGGGAATGAGATATAAAAATCACTCTGATAAGAGTGCATCTGCACATCACTGACTGTATGTGCTTTTTACTGTTAAGTTTTGCCAGCATCCTGTGGTTAACGGTAATCAGCAGATGTCAGAGGATGGCCAGGAGACACGAGGAGGAAGGGGTATCCTAGGAAGAAGAAGAGAGGGAAACAGACAGAAAATGCCTCTAGACAACAGATGGGGGCCTCAGTAGAATGTGGGACTCAGTTCCCAGTGATGAGAAGGAAGATATTTTATCAAAACTATGCAGCTTAGAAACAAGTTTGAAAAGCCCTAAGAATAAGTTTTGCTGGAGCAAAGACTGGAACGCTATATCCACTGCAGGACAGAAGAGTCAGAGTATTTTTACAGTGTCTAACATTGTGCTAATTTATCATCGACAGCATTTGTACTATACTGTTCGGGTTTCGGGCCGATTCAGGGATATGATGCCGTCAGTGGCACTATTTCTAGTAGGAAGCTGGGGAAGCCGGAGGATAAGGAGATAGTGGATCTCTCAGAGCAGTAAAGAGCTGTTCAGTATCATTTGGAATTCAGGGTAAAGTTTCCAGCTAAACCACTTATCACCCAATCAGTTCACTCCTGTGTGTCCCAAGGCAACATGCGTGAGTGACGAAGGCCTGGTGGCAGACACCAGGAAGCAAACTGAGGCAGAGGACCAAGATGTGCAGGGAAGGTAGTGGAATTTAGTGGACAGCCAGGTTCTGTACAAAATAAACTTCCCGTCAGTTTGGACGTTTTATCAATTTCTGCTTATTTCCTTTTGGTATCATGTGATTATTTGGGAAGGGCCACCTCACTAGATCAGATATTTCTCTCAGCCTTACTCATCTCATCTGACCGATCACTAAAGGTGCCACCGATGGACAAGGCCTGTCACCCTAAGTTACACATGAGAAATGAGCCCAGGTAGCATCTCTTCCCACATGCCACACGAGGAAGAGGCCACGACTGTACACTCCCTGAGCACAGGCATTTAACCGAATTATTAGGAACCTGATATTTTGGGGAGCTAGTCGACTGTGGTTTGCCAAACACAGTCCGGATGGAAGAACCAAGGCAGGTTCACACAGGTTGGCTCTTTGCTCAGCCAAGGGAGGGGAGGCTGGTGGCTGTGCCCGGATCGTTAGCCCGTTCTGTTTCCCAGAACCTAACACTAAACACCTGTAACCACCCAATAAAGAACGTTACAAACACTTGAGCTGTGGCATGAACTACCTCTGTAAGGTGGCCTGGATTTGTGTAGTGCTTTTGCTTCCCAGGAAAAGCAGCAGTTTAATCTCAGTCTTAACCTCCTCTGTTTCTCCACCTTTAGTTTTGTGCTAACCTTCCTAGCTGGGCTGTAATAACGTCTCTGTGGGAAGCATTTTCTTACTGTAAGATTCAGAAAGACAGAAGTAGGAGGTCCTGACACGCCTCAGAACTGCATTTAACTCTAGACTGTTGTGCTGCATTTTCTTGAGCAGAAAGATCAACTCTTTTTTCAGTTGGAGGTGCTGGGGATTGAACCTAGGACCTCATGCATGCTAAGCGTGCCCCCTACCCCTCAGCTATGACCCTCCCCTCAGAAAGATCAACTTTCTGATGTGAACATAAGGTCATGCTAGAAGAAGCAGGCTTCTTAAGAGTGATCATTAACTGGGCTCAGATCTTGTGCTTTTCTTTAAGTTTATATAAAATACTGGGTTTGGACTGTGGCTTAACTATTCTCAAGAACTCGAGAGTCTGGATGGACTCCCTGCTAAGGAAAATAATTAAACTTAATTACTAAAGCGTCTAATACAGCAAATATATAATATTTTTTGGTATAACCCTCTTAGATCCACCATTAATTTAAAATTTAATCGCCAATAATGTGTCATTCCCTTCCATCAATTCCATCTTGACCTCTCTCTCTAAAGCTAAGAATATTTTCTGTACCCACAAAACCACAGTGGTACTTCTAATAGGCTCAGAGTTCAAGGCTTTAAACACTGCTCTACTCCAACTGCAACCTGTGATTGTCCCCTTGGCCACAAAGCCACGGGAGTGTGGCCACGTGGGGAGCGGTCCAGGGAGCCCACGCAAAATTCAGTCTATGTTTCAGAATAAACGTGGCCCCAAATCCTGTGAAACTGAAGTCCTCTTTGGCTCAATAAGTTGCTTTTTAGCTGATCTTGAAGTTAATTCTGAGCAAATATGATAGCCCTGTTTGATCTGAAAGGTTCCAGAACTTGTGAGAGTAAGTGATGTAGTTAGGTCACCATTTTTATTGTTGGCAGTTGCAGAATGAGTCATAGACCTAAAGTTTATTTTCTTTCTGTCCCATCACCGAGTCTCCTGCTTGGCCTGAGGTCAAGGAGCAGAACACACACACATCCTTTACAATATGTGAAGCAACTCGGTCTTGGGGCAGAGAGTCCGCCAATTCAAGGGTGTTTCTCAAGGGTGAACTGCAAAGAATCCTCCTCCTATCTCCCAGAACTCCTGCGCAGAATTCCCAGAGGCAAACCAGGCTGGCATCCTAACGCAGCACGAAGGAGTGAGTGCCGGCACCTTCCACGCAGACCAGGGCTCCACGCGTGTGACCTTGGTACCGTTGCCTGTGCTTGGCGACTTTCCTCTTACCGTGCATGCTTAAATGTTACAACCCAAGTGAAGGGCAACTACATGTATTAAAACTAAAGGAGAAAATCAAGTAAACATTTCACTGAACAGTCAGCAGCCCTTGGGTGTCACTGGCATCCTTTGTGGATACCTGTCAATACACCTGGCCTCATAGCACCGAGCAAGCACCTGGACAAAGCTGAGGCTCCGATAAAACAGAGCAGAAGAATTCTCCTCTTGCCTCCTTATCTCTTTGCCAAGTAACAAAGGGTTAACAGAGGGGAAATGGTCTAGTCCTTAGCAATTGACCAAAATCAAGACCAAAAGGAAATGACAAAGAAAACCCTGAGGGTCGGCCAGGGAAGTTCAGAGCTCGTCACTGGAGTTTAATGTCAGAATTGAAGGAAAATTAAGAAAGTGCGGGCACTCACGTCCTCACTCCTTTGCAGAGGAGGCCCAACAAATCTGACGGTGGAATCCCAGAAACTTCTCTGGAGAGGGATTCAAATACACGGAAAGGAAGAGTAAACCAGATCTCCCCAGAGTCGTTTTTGCTGTGACCTCAAGCTGCGGCAGCTAAAGGTCGGGGCTTGAACTACTTTAAGCAAAGCAAAGGCTGGCAGACCAAGCAGGGGGGTGTGCCTGCGCTCTTAGCAGTGCGGCTAAGACATCCCCCACTGCAGGCAACATGCAAAATCCAGCTACGGAGTGGCAGAGAACAGGAGTGGGAAGCGACTCGGGGGATGGTCCAACCGTCCGTACGAGTGCACACATCCATTTGGGTCCCATGTTCTCTTTCCTCCTTAAGAATCCAGAAGCTGACACCGGCTTCAGGGTTCTCAGAGAGTTCTGAGGCACATCAAAGTGCACACACTCGCATGCCCAGTTTTCTTTCTAGCGCCTTTCCTTTCAGCCCTCTGGAAGAGGGTGTACCTTGGGACCTGAGAGCCCTTCATGACCCATTCTGTCTTCTGTTACAGTGCATGGCTTGGCCGCGGCCTCTCAGATCTGGACCCCCCAACACGTGCACACTGTCCCCGGCGTGGCTGGGGGAGCGAGGAAGCCTGCAGGGTCCACAGCGAGGCAGAGGTCACTCCTGGTCCTGAGACGCGTGGTCCTGTTGAGGGGAGGAGGGCCGGGGCGGCATCTGGCCTGGGTGAGGGAGCTCCCTTGTGAGTGCTTTTGAAGTAAGAAGCATGGAAGATACTTAATCTATAAATGAATGAATGAATGAATGAATAAATAAATAAATAAATAAGACAAAACACAAGAGGGCTTTTTATAGATAAGCACCTCTTATCAATAATAGACAAAAAAATCCCCTCTTGAGTTTCAAAGCCCTTCTGCAGTGGTGATTAGCAGGCTCGAAACCACCTGCAGAAAGTAGAACAGTCAAGACACGAACTGGAAATACTCCCACACTGGGTATTTCTCCCTTGATGACACACAGTCATCCTAAAGATCCCCGAGGTAGTCTTGTTTTCAAGGAGTTACAGCATGGCTCCCAGCCCACTTGGAGCTTCCTCCTCAAATCCATTGCACTTTCCCCTGCACCCTGTGTCTGCCTCCCCGCTGTCAGGGACAAGGTGCCTTCCACTAGGGTTGCGTCCCACAGGGCAGACCCGAGTCCCAGGCAGACAACAACGAGATGCAGTTCCAAGATCCGGCTTGAAGTTCCCACTCCAAAGAGGACTTTGCCAAAATGAAGCAGGCGCTGGCCTGGCAGCCATCTGGGGGAAAGCTACAGAATTAAATCAAAGAAAGCTGGCATGCAACAGCCATGCGCATCTATCTCTTGTTGGGCCCCTCCTTGAATCGATGTGCCATCGTTGTTTCTTTCACTTTAAGGAAGGGGCCAAAAGAAATAGAGAGGAATCAATGTTTTAAAACTAGGAAACGCAGTCCTGATACCGAGGACAGTAGACACTGTTCATCTAAAGAAAGAAGGCGACCAGCTCCCAAGCACAAGCCCTGCAAGAACAAGCTGGTGGCTGAAATGCCTTGGTGATAAATGCGTTGTACTCTCTCTGAGAAGAAGCAGCGACAGCCCGCACGCCTGGAGAGAACTAGTGCTTGGCCCCTTCCCCGCTCAGAGCCCCAGGCTGGAGGTAGAGCCTCCCCACTGGGCAGTCCACCCCTGCCACGAGCCATTCTTTTGACCAGGAATCCCCTTCTGCTTCAGCCTTCTCTCTGGCTCAAACACAACATCCTGGAAGACAACGGGGAACTGGGCCACTGAGGGGGCGCTTGATGGCCCAGCGGAACTCGGAGACCCGTTTCCATGTTACATCCAACATCGTATGACGTTGGGGAGATCCTGGCCTACGGCACATGCAACAGGCTTTCTTCCCTTGGACTTAAGTTTTGAAAAAGTCTCATTTGGGAAAAATGCAATGAAAAGCTCTGTAATTTTATCCAAATGGCCCTCTGCGGAGGGACAAATAAATGTGCCCTCCTCTCACTTACTTCACCATCACTGCCCAGGGGCCATCCTAACAGGAAACCCTTCAGACCTCTAGCCAAGATCAACAAATTCAATATTAAGTTAAATTAAAAAATTAAGTCAGCATTTAGCCAAAGCTCTGTCCTCCTGGAGGAGGTTATTCAACTCAATGACAGTCGTGGCAAAGTCCACCAGGTCCACAAAGTCAGACGTGATGATGTTGACGCCCGTGGCTCCAGGCTTCTGAGTTTTCACCCAGTCCAGGATGGCAGGAAGATTCCTACACAGGAGAGAGTTGGGGGAAGAGATAAGAGAGAGCAGCCTTTAGAAGGACTCCTCCAGAAAGAGGAGCAAACCAAACACTTCTGTTAATGTAACAAAGTATGCCAACAGAAGCACAAGCCCCCCCGCCCCCAATTTGTCCATTTAAACTTAAATCTCTTTCAGGGACAGAGTGATGTCTATTCCACTAGAGAACAGGACTTCCAGGGTTTCTGTGCTGGAAGAGGAAATTGTTTATCTCAGTCACCAAAGAGATACCACATCAATGGGACCTCAAAAAACTAAGATCAACAGTCTAATTATTAGTAGGTTAATTTTTTTTAACATGAATTTTATCATGAAAATTTTCAAACATATTGCAACATTGAAAGAAATTTACAGTAAGTATATCCACCGTCTGGATTCTACCACTAATGTTTTACTAAACTTGCCTACCATATATCTGTCCATCAGTCCATCACTTTATCCTTCCATCAATCCATCTTACATTTTTGACATATTCCAACTGCAAATGTCTATACACTATACACCTATACATCTATCTATCTATCCATACATAATATCCCCTCAAAACCTCAGTATGCAAATCATTAACTAACGTTCAATATCTGTTTTAAATTTGTTTTTCTTTTGACATAAAGTTTATATCCAGTAAAATGCACAAATCTTAAGTGTATACTAGCTGAGTTTTGACAAACATATATGTATTACCCATGCCCTTCTCAAGGTATAGAACGTTACCAGTGCCCCCAGAAAGCTCCTTCATTCACTTTCTCCATCAATCTTTGCCCCCATTCTTCCAGAGGAAATAATTATACTGATTTTTTTTCTACCACAGGTTAAATTTGCCTGTTCTAGAACCAAGCATAAGCCATGCAATATGTATGCTTGCATGTGAGGATCTTTCACTCAGCATTAAGGTTTTGAAATCCATCCGTGTTGTTGCATGCATCAGCAATTTGTTCCCCCTCTTTATTTTTTTTAGTCACTGGATAGTATTCTATTTTCTTTCATGTTATAATTAAGGGCTTTCCATGTGACAGCCAGAATGTTATTCCCAAAGAAGCTCACAATTCAGTGACATAGACAAATGACGACAGTTAATGTGATAGTTCCTATATTAGCAGTGAGTATAAAACACCACTGCTGACACGGAGGAGGGAGCAATGAAGTCGTCACGGTCTTGCATCATGGTAAAGACAGCTCACCAAGTTCTGGCTACGTTGAGGATGCTACGGGGAAGACAAACTGGAGCTTATGTTTTGGTAAAGAGACTGGAGTGTTTTGAGGAAGAATTTGCTCTAGACCAAAACTGAAAATAAGCTAAGTTTATTGCTTACTGCCCCCTTTCTCTTCTTCTGGTAACGCTCTCCTTGGTTGCCATCTCCTTGTTTCCTATCTCCTCTGAAGCTGCCCTCCCTCCGTTGAGCATACATCTCGATTTCTCAGTCTTCTAGGAAACCCTGCCAAGGCCTTGGTAGCATTTTGTCCTTCTCCTCTTTCTTTTCCTCTTACATTGACAACAATAATCAGCCCTGGGCCTCTTCCCTCGCTCAGCAGACTCTCCAATCAGCCATGCACTAAAACACATCTCATATATCTGTCTGCATGTTTGTATTCATAGGTGACTATGACTTCATGGGCTACCAGCACTGGGGTACTTCCACTTTTAACTGGGACTACTGAAGACAATAATAAACTTGATTTGTCCGTAACTTAATTTCCCTGTGCCTCAGTCTCTCCCTTGTAAAATGGGGATAATAATACTTACTTCATACAGTTTTTTTTGGGTAATTAAATACAGCAATAGGTGTAAAGTGCTTAGAATAGTGCCCAGGATAGAGTAAGTACTATGTGAGTGTTTGGCAGGAGGGAAGGACTCGTGATTGGTAGAGAGATTCGGGGGCTGGGAGTAAGAAACTTTCCTAAAGAGGCCACACCCTGCTGCTTCGGTGACAAAATGTTGTAGCCTGAGAGGGAAGGGTCACAAATACCCGACATGCCTTGGGGATAGAGACCTGGAACGCAGAGTGGCCCAGACGAAGGCCATGGCAGCCTGATGCATTCAAGCCTTCTTCTTTTTCTCCTTCTCCTCCTCCTCCTTTTTAAATCAGTTTACAATGTTATGTCAGTTTCTGGTGTTCAGCATAATAGTTCAGTCATGCTTTGAAGCCTTCTTTTAAAACCCTCGCTAGGTCGTGTTTAAGTATGGAGTGCAGGCGCCACCTTCTGGTCATCACTGGGAAATGCGAAGGGAAGGTTTGGTCAAGGCCCCTGGGGCGACTCCAGCCAAACCTCCTGGATGGAGACTGGAGGCTGAGCACAGGGATGTGGGAGGGTGAGCACTGGCTGTCTCCCCTCCGTCACAAAGGCTCTGGGTCAGCTTCCAGGCCAGGTGTCAGTCTTCCCCTAGGTAAGGATTAAATAACCAGGATTGGGAACAAAGAAGGGGAAATGCAGAACTCAAGACGAGGAGGAGCCACTTTGTTTTCTTAACTCCTGGCATTTACCAAGAGATCAGTGCGGAGGGCTGAACCAGGTCCTGCTGATGGGCCGTGAGGCCTCAATCCCTGACCTCCCTCCCCTCCGGCTCTGAGGCCCCCCCGGAGAGCAGGGCTGTCACTGTGGGGACAACAGGGGTGGCAGGCCTGTTTTGTGCAGGGCACTGTGGTCAGCACTTAACTTCATGTTAAGACGCCACGACCTGGTGTGACATGATTAACCCCCTTTGACTGGTGAGAAAACCAAAGCTCAGAGACCTCGGGAAACTTGTCAAAGGCAGCTTGTGGTTAACAGAGTTCGTTTTCCAGGGCTGCTGTAAGAAACACCACAGACGGGGTGGCTCAAACAACAGAAATTTACTCCTCAGGGCTCTGGAGGCTGAGAAGTCCAGATCAAGGTGTGGGCAGGTCTGGGTTCTCCTCTCCTTGGCCTGCAGACGGCCACCTCCTCCCTGTGTCCTCACAGGGTCTTCTGTCCATGCACACCCATCCCTGGTGTCTCTGCGTGTCCTAATCTCTTCTCATAAGGACACCAGTCAGATTGGATTAGGGCCCACCCTGATGGCCTCACTTTCACTCGACCACCTCTTTACAGGCCCCATCTCCAAATACAGTCACATTCTGAGGTACTGGGGGGTTAGGGCTTCAACACAGGAATTTTCAGGGAACACAAGGGACCTGAGGTCAGGCTTCAATCTTGGGCCTCTAATTTCAGTCCACGTCCCCTTCTCTGGTCCCATGCTGCTGGGCCCTCAGGCTTAGGCAAAACTTCCTTTCGTTTGATTTCAGTGGGAGTGCAAGGTTTCTAAGACTCTCAGGAAAACTAGCAGAGAAATTCAGTCAGAATGGCTGTGTGTTACCCCTGCGTCACAGCAGGCCGGCGGGAAAAGCCCATCAGGTGACACCCCTTGAGTCCTGAGCTCCAGTGGCCAAGGGGGAACTGAGCGTCTGGCTACACAAGGCCACTCCTTCTAGACTGGGGAGGTCACTGACACAGCGTCAGGCAGAACGAGGAGACACAGGCATACATTCCCAACGGAAGAACAAGACAAAACCTCAGAGGACGATCTTAATAAAATGGAGATAAGTCTATATTTTTCATGGCTTCCTTTTAGGGTGATGAACCAAAAAGAACAAAATCTCAAGCCCTAAGTTGACCTAAGAGTTAGAGGGAAGAGAGGTTAACTCTGCTGAGAAACCCACCTCTACATTTGTATGAGAACAGACCTTGTCCTTTGCTCTCAGTTGGGCAGATAACCGGTTCCCAGCACCAGTTTGACAGCATCCCGTGTGCCTCAGGACAGGGAAGGCACTGTGACACAGCTTCTTCCTTATGCCTGTTCAGTAGCCTGGAGGAAATGACTGCCACACATTATGCTGGCGTCTGGGAACAAACTTGTCCAAAGCAGTCGATGTGGAGGCCTAGGAATGCTGACGCATCTCTGCAATATTCTTATGACCAGCAGGGGGCGAGATGCTCCAGTATCCTTCCAATCTCGGAAACCTGCTGGCGGGCTCGCGGCCCGCGGGCCAGGGCTCTGGCGTGCTAGGACGCGGGGGCTTTGGGCGCGTGCGCCATCATTACCACCGAGTGCAAGAGCAGCCAGATTAAAGTTCTAGGAATTCACAAGTAGGAAAAGCATCGCGACTTTGTGGGTTCAGAGTTGTAGCCTGCAAGAGCTGACCAGACAAATACAGGCCAGTGGAGCAGAAAGGAACCGGGCACTGAAATGTGCTACGTCCAAGTCAGTGCTGAAGGCTGAAAAGGCAACAGTCCAACAAGCAGCAGTCCCCAGCTGAGACAATACTGACTCCTACCAGCTGTGCGGGTCTGGGTCGCTCGACCTCACTGAGCCCGTTTGAAACGGGGGCAATAACGTGCTCAGACAAGGTGCCTTCTAGAGACTGGCTTAATTTAAAAATCAAATGAAATCATCTGCAAGGGGGTACTCTTATGTTCAGAATACGGTTCACAGAAATAACTGCTACTTATTTTTAAAGACTTGCTCCCCCTTATTAGCACAGCTCTCTGCACAGATTTCATTACAGCGATAGGAATTCACACGTTTATTTTTCTGGATAGACTGTAAGTTCCATGGGGCAGAGACTATATGATTCCTCTTGTGTCTGTGGACCTAGCTCCTATTCACTGTTGAATGAATAAATAAATAATCTCAAGCTACACACTTACCCAAGGCATGAGGAAAATGGTATAACTATATGAACCTATTATTATAGAAAAGAAAGTTCATAATTCTGATCTTGGTTTAGGAAACCCTTTTTTCCAAGTTAAGCACAGGTATTTCAGCTAAGACTTAGCAGAGTCACACAGAAGGAGGTTTCTGGTTCTGTTCGTGGCCAACACAATCAGGAGCTCTCAGTCTGTTATCCAAACTCCTGCCAGGTAAACTATTATCTGAAATCATGCTACCCAAACTCAGAACCAAATGGACAGGGACACTTTTTTCTGGATGACTCTTTCATTATCGGAACTCTGGTGCTCAGCACCTGGAGCTGGGGAACCAAAGTGATTCTTGTAAATATCCTTGGACTGCAAGGGCCGCCCTATTATCCAAATATATTTATAACATTCCCTTTAGTCATAGGCATAGACATAGGCGCACATGTACATATGTACAAGCCATCCTTTTCCTCGACAACACCTATTATTTATCAGTGCCCAGGATAAAGAACATCATCTAATACAAAGTTTCTGGAGCCTCTCCTGCCTAATTTTACAGTCAGGATCGGCTGCTCTGAGGAAGATTCTGAAGCTATGGCATGGTGGGCGGCGTCCTAAGCTGACAGGGACTCACTGTCGCTGAGGAAGGGAGGACACCCTAAGTCCTTGGAGGGCCATCTCTGAGCCCCTTGCCCCTGGCACAGAAGTCTCATTTAATGCTTCTTAAAAGAGCGAGTGCTTGAGCCAGCTTCAAAGGCAGGGGCAAGAACACAACGTGACCGCGAGCCAGACGCGAACAGACTGGTGGTGGCTGAAAATGCTTTGCCTTTGTATTGAAATTTAGAGAGTATTTCTGGAGTAATATGTACATTTTAACAGCATATTCAGAGATCCTTTGGGTACGGTTAAAGCAAGTCACCTCAGGTACGCAACTTTTCCAACTATAAGGTTTTTTGTTTTGTTATTTTAAACCTTTTAAAAAGCAAACAAACTTATTTACAAAACAGAAACAGACTCACAGACATAGGAAACAAACTATGGTTGGGGGGAAGGGGGTGGGAAGGGACAAATTGGGAGTTCGAGATTTGCAGATACTGACTGGTATACATAAAACAGATAAACAAGTTTACACTGTGTAGCACAAGGAACTGTACTTGATACCTTGTAGTAGCTTATGGTGAAAAGAATATGGAAACGAATATATTCATATTCATGTATGACTGAAGTATTGTGCTGTACACCAGAAATTGTAAACTGACTATACTTCAATGAAAAAAAAATATGGTTTTACTGCTATTTATTCAGAAGAGACTCAAGATAAAAAAATTTCCTAACCCTTGCTCATGGGATGGAAGCAAATTCTCACCTATGGACCAGAGTGTTCTTGAGGCCACCAACCAGGCCTCGCGCGATGGTCTTCACCCTGGGGGTGAGGATTGCTTGCGAGACGTGGAAGGAGCCGCGGGGGGCACGCTCGCTCAGCGTGGTCTCCAAGAAGAGTATGAGTTTGCTTACGCTGGTGGTGTTGGCCCAGGGCGCTGGGATCTTCTTTCCAGGCCACAGGAAGGGGTATTGCTTGTAGAAGGGACAGTGATAGAAAATGAGGACCTGAAATATTCAGAAAAAAATAAAGGAGGGCAATTTATGAACGAGCTGAACGTTAACTCCTTGGCTTTACACTGATTGCTAGGAGCAAAGGCACACAGATACAAACCTATGTGGAAATTCAAGAATTGTTAATTTTTTTTAGAAGAATCAATAAGCAAAGATTTAAGAACTTGCTATATGTCTGACACTAAGGTTTTTAACTTTTTTCGGGTCATGAACACCTTTGGAAGTATGGTAAAATCCTGACCCCTTCTCAGATTGCTTGAAATGAATGCTTAAAATAAAGCAAACAGGATAACAAGGAGAATCAATGAGATGGATCTATGGCCACTAACAGACTAGTGAAATTTGTAATAAATTAATGTATGTGCTTCATCATAAACACAGTCAACAAAAACATTTTGCTGTAAGTCTAATAGTTTCCCTAATTTTGAGTGAATGATGAATATCTGTGATATTTCAAGATATCTGCACTAAATGAAATGTGATACGGGAAATCTTGGTTTCTATGGGGACAAAGCCACAGGTGGTGCCAGCTCGGCCGTGGGTGCCTGCCCACACTCATGATCAGTGGCCAGCCAGAGGCTAAGAGAAAATATGTAGTGCTTCTCGCATCCAAACTCACAAACTTCGTAAATTCCACCCATACCCTCCCTTGGGACTCTTTGGACCGCAGCTGGAGAAGCCCTGTGGGTAGTCCTGTCTACAAGTTGTGACTCCTATGCTCACAAAATTGACCCTCAGCTCTTGGGGTTGAGATCAGCCCACTGGACTAATCTGGGAGGACTTCAGTCGTGCCTGCTGACTCTGAATGAAACTGCCCTTCCCAGGAGAGGGAGGGAGTCGGGGAAGACTTGGAGTCAGTGGCTGGGCCTCCAGCGGGACCTCTGAGGATGGTGGTGATTTTGAAAATAATTAGTGCGCCATGTCCACAGCATTAATTAGTTTCTGAGACGCAGCTGAGGGACAGGGAATTGCTATTTTAATTGTCCCAATTCAGAGCTCTGCTGCTTGGGTTTCCAGAAATACTGTATTTTTTCTCCTCCTGGCACCAGGAATCCCTTCCTGGAGGAATGTCCAGCGTGCGTTTATACTCCCTGGACTGCAGTCCTCGGATAGCTGGCTCAAGAGCATAATCCTCCAGGCACCCAAGGATGAGGGCTCTGAATGTGTGTCTCATTTCCAGGCGCATGCAGCTCGTGACTAAGGTGCCTGACTGACTGCTCCTGAAGGCCGAGCTCGGAGCACCAGGCTCCATGCACTGAATAGGCTAATAGCTGTTCTTGTTTTTAATGGTTCTGCGTAATGTCTGACGGACTGCTCATGATGTTGGTGGTAAACACATGTGTTAATGAGGTTAATCACAGGCTCATCATAAGCAGATTGCCTGGGAGATTGGGAAGGATTTCCTGCTGGCTGGCATTCGTCACTGGCTAGTTTGGAAGGCTGGGGTCTCCATTATCCGAAAGTGTGAAAAGCTGGGCTGTGAAAGGGACTGCTGGGGAGGCGGGAGGCTGTGTGATCCTCAGTCAGGGCCTGTCAGACCGTTTTCTGTGCCTCCTGGGCCGAACAGATGGTCAGGGGAGGAAAGGACAACTTGGAAAACGAGTAAAAAGTACAAATTATACAAAAGCGGCTGTCTGCTTTTCCCCAAGATCCCTTCTCGAGCAATCTGATCCCCAAGGTTAGAGGGAGAATTTCTGTTTACAGTAGGAGGTCGTCCTAGCAAACCAACTCATCCTACAGAATTCTGGGGGCACTAACACTGGCCCAGGGCCTGCGTTTTGCATCGAGCTCCCGACCTCGCCCTGCTGGATTTTTCTTGAGATATTCTTCCCTCCAGCTCATCAATTCACATGCAGATTGTCTCTTGAGGCTCAGATTTTAAATCTCATTTCCCTTAAGAATTATTCTTTAACTGACCTCTTCTTATTTTGATGATGCTTATACATGGGCCCCTGGGATGTAGATTTATATTATGTACTGTTTTTCAGTTGGTGGACCACAAAACCCTTTTCTTCATATAATGTACATTTGAGGCAGTTTTGTCTTGTGATTGTATAAATCAGCTGTTTTGTATTTTACTAGTGTCATATACTCTTACCTTCTCGTTAAGTCTAAACACTGCCAAGCTATAAATTAAATCCTCAGAAACCATGCCACTAATGTACAGACGCATACCCGTGAGCTGGGATGTAATTGCATACTGAGTAAATGAAATGTGACTGAATGGTGGTACACTTCTTGCTATTAAATTGTAGTAATAAAATACTCTGGGGATTACATGCAAGGCAGCTCATTACATGATGAATACTTAAGGTTTAACCATCAGCATGGCACGGCCCCAGCAGGAGGCGGATGACTGAGGACTCTGAGATCTCTTTGATTAGCTTTTAAGAAGAGACATGGCAGGGAAAATATGAGAAAAGGAGAACAGAGAAATCCTAGAATCAAGTTGATGACATGTCATCACAGTCTCTTTCCTTCATAATTTTAGGAGTGTCTGTAGTTGGATGACACAGATTAGTCATACTTAAAAACTATAATAGATCTTCACTCTTCTGCTAGAAATTCACTGTCCACATGATCCATTATTCCTGCAATTACCTGTTATTCTTACAAATTTCAAAATGATTTTATATGCAATGTGGCAGCCCATGCAGACTACTGTGTATAAAATTATAAAACTATGTTTATAATAGATATCTGTTTATAAATTTAGCCGTACTCCAATTTAACCTCACCTGAATCCTAGTATTCAAAAGCTCTCTTACAGATCTTCCCTTTCTCCCATTCTGCTAACCCTCTGAGACCCTCTGATAACAGAGGTTCATGAATAAAGAGGAAGTGTTTTTATTAGCATAATCAATGACACTAGTTGTGAAAATCACCAAAACGTGTGAACAGCCCTGGGAGAGCCCTGCACGCTGTGGGAACGCTGGAGAGCCCCACGCCTGTGATTCAGTCCTGGCCCTGGAGGCTCACTGACAATGTTCCCTTGCAAGTTGCATAATTGCTCCCTGCCTCAGTTTTCTCACTTGTAAAATGAGGATTATAATGAAATACCTACGTCATTATATTGCTGAGAAGATTAAATGAATTAATTCCTGTACTTTGTACATTGCAAAGGCTCAGTAAATGTTATTATTGTTGTTATTACCAGTATTTAATATCATAACAGATTTCACTGGGGAAAAAAAAAATCTCTCCAAATTAGACCCAGGAGTCTGTACAGATATAAACTGAGGTTTAGGGGAGAGGTGTGATAAATATCTGGCAAAATATTAGTGACGGAATACAGCTTAGATCAACCTTACCAGATGCTAAGCGTTAACTCATTAGTCTCAGTGCAGTCAGACCTTTAGCACATTTCCGGGCGTGGGAAGCCACCTGGCTTCCCGGCACTCAGGCCAAGGCCAGGAAACACCCTTAAATCCTCCCAGTCGCAACAGTTAGGAAACCCTGTTAGCTCCTCCTTCTGACAGATTCAAAATCCGGCCACTTCCCACTGAGGGTCTCCTCCCTGGCTTCCCTCCTTCCCCAGCCATCTCTGCTCCAGATCTCTTCCCAGCAGTCAAAAGGGATACCATCAAAGCCCAAGTCAGCTCACAGCACCCTGTGCTCAGAGCCCTCCTCACTCGAGTAAAAGCCGAGTCCTCAGCGTGCCCTCCAGGCCCCACGATCGCCCATCATCCCTGCCCAGCCTCCTCTGCTGGTCTGCACTCCAGACCCACGGCCGGCCCCGCTTTCCCTCAAAGATGGCAGGTACCCTCCTGCGTCGGGGCTCTGCACTGGCTGCTTCCTCTGCTGGGAAAGCTCTTCCCTCAACAGGTTAACTCTCTCCAATGTCATTTGTTCAATGAGGGCTACCCTGATCAACCTATTTAAAACTGTG
This sequence comes from Vicugna pacos, assembly GCF_048564905.1. Classification (NCBI taxonomy): domain Eukaryota; kingdom Metazoa; phylum Chordata; class Mammalia; order Artiodactyla; family Camelidae; genus Vicugna; species Vicugna pacos. The sequence continues at coordinate 74,597,149 of NC_132987.1, forward strand.
ACCAATCCTCCAGCCCACAGAACCCTGACCATGCTTGGCTCTCTTTTCCCATCACTCTTATTACTTCCTAACATTATATAAAGTATATTTATCATGTTTATTATCTATGACCTACCTCCCTTCACCGCAATGAAATCTCCATAAGGCAAGGATCTTTGTTTCATTTACTGATTTATCCCAAAGGTGCTTGGCACCTACTTGGTATTCAACATATATTTGCAGATGAATCATCTTTAATTGATTTCTAATGAAAAGTTATTTCCTTAGTTCAAAATAACTGCCTCTTTAAGATGTTTTGGCTAATGCACGTATGTGTAAGGGAGCAACTGTGAATGAAAGGTACTTGCTTTAAAAAAAATGTTTTTTTAAATGGAATTACTGGGGATTGAACCCAGGACTTTGTGCAGGCTAAGCATGAGCTTTACCACTGAGCTGTACCAGACCCCACCTTTTTTTTTTTTCCTTTTTTAAAGAGAGTATATATCAGAGCCTGACCATTCCTGAAGCTCTCCTCTTGCACTATCCATCATCCTCTTGGACCACAGCAGAATATATCCGAGGACCACACTCTTTTTTCCAGAGTCTGTCCTTCACGGGTCAAAGTTAGGGCCCTTCTCGACCGGGGTGCTCTGTCAGCCTTCATCCCTTTGTGGGCTCTTCCTTCCTTAATTCCGTCTCCCCCTCTGACCCAAACCCCGTGAAGACGGCCTTTTCAGTGTTAACTGTTAACATCCAAGAGGAACCACTTCACACGCCTTTGTCAGCCAATGCATTTACCTACCAACCGCTATTTGGCAGGGATGATCTGACACTGAGCTGAAGGCAGGATGGAACAGACTATCCCTAAGGGGAACTATGAGGGTGAAAATGGACTCACTGGGAGATGGGTGGTAATGGTAATGGCCAACTGGTCCTATTTCACAACTGTGTCTTGGGCTGGTTCTGGCCAGCCATCCAGCGTCAACTGAGATGCTCAACACGTTGCCCAACGAGTTATGAATATTTGGCAGGTGTTAATCCCAGTTCAACGGTGCCCAGGGGAGCCCTTGATGCTGTCCTAGAGCCCAGGAACCAATGCACAGATCTTCGTTATACCAAACAATCTATGCCTTCCAGCCCAAGAGCCCTGGAGGGAGCTGTCTTAGAGCCAGTGACAAGAAAGAGAGACAGTTATGTTCCCTTGCCCTTGGAAGCTCTTCTCTGTCCCCGCCTACCTGGCACTTCTTCTCCCACAGCGTCTGCAGCTTCATACTCTCCACACTGCAGGCTGAGCACAGCTTGTTCCCAAAGGCCTCCTGGATCCGGAGAATCAGGTGTTTGTGATGGGCCTCATCCATGGCGTAGAAGTGGTTGAAATCCAGGAAGACAATCTCTCGTGGGTGCTGCGTGAGGAACGAGTCAATCTCCATCAGCCCATCCCAAACCCTGATGCCAAAAAGCCCATGAATGAAGAAGATTTCCTGGTCTGCATCCCCCGGCTTGGAAGACACACGCAGGTCGAAGTAGCGGATCCCAGCCTCCAGCTGTTCTCTGAAGCTCAGGTTCTGAGTCACAGACCACTTCTTCATGAGCTTCTTCACCAAGGAGATCCTGGCGAGGCGTTTGACGGCAGGGGTTTGGTCAGGCCCCACGGGGGACTTTTCGTCTACCCAGTAGCTGAAGGAATCATGGGAGCCTGCACAAAGCAATACACGGGAAAAAAGCAGCTGAGCCTGTAGCTGGGAAGGGTAAGCCGGTTGATCAGAAAACCACAAGAATTAAGAGCCAAACACACGCACAGAATGTCGTAAACGAATACTTGTAAGACTCTTCAAGCTTGCTGGAAATCAAATACACACAAATAAAAGGAACGTAGTCTCATTAGCAGCTTGTTTAGCCTGGGGTAAAACCATAATTTCATACATTGCTAGTGTAAGGTAAATTAATAAATGCCCTTTTGGGAAAGCTATTTAGAAATGTGTTTGGAAAGAGGAGCTTTAAAATATTCATGTCATTTGGTCGAGTAATTTTGTTTCAGGAAAGCTATTCTAAAGAGCTACACTAATGTTTGGAAGAACAAAGATGTGTGCTGAAGACTATTTGTAATAGAGACAAACCAGAGGCTGCTGAGGTGATGCTCACAGAAAAATGCTCACCGGTGGTGCAGGGGCTGTCTTCACGCAGGTGCTGACACAGAAGGTGGGGAACTGCTGAGTCCACCTCAGCAGTGCTGGGGCAGGCATTTAAATTCCAGGAAAGAATTTTATGCTTCTGTACACAATATTTTCTTTTTATGCTTCTGTATATACTGTTTTCCTATTGTAAAAATAAGTCAGTAGAAATGGTTTCTTGGCAGATCAGAGAAACATTTTGAAGAGCTCAACATGGGTAAGTTAGATGTCCCTCTTTCTGAACTCATCTCTTAATAGCCCATATCTGCTATTCAATAATCAAGTGCACGTTCTATTTCTCTGCCTTAAAGAGGGTAAGAATCCTCCCAGAGACTGAGATGACCTTACTGATGTAAAGTCTAAGTGACCACGAGAGGCACATTTCTAACTATAGAGAGAAAATACTTCAGTAGTAAGAAGGTAAAAATTAACTCGAACAAATGCCTTTCATTGTGTCATTGGTTTCTATCGAATGTCAGCCATCATTATTTGGTTGGCTTGGTGACTGGCCCTGACCCCGGGGGCTCCATACAGGTGGCTGCACTTTGCCAGCAAAATCTAGGAGGAAACTGCCTTTGTTCCGACACTGCCAACCTTGTTTTTAACTACTGCTGCCCACACTAGAGCCAAAATTCTCATGTTCATGTAGAATATTCTTGACTGTCACCAGTTATCATTTTTACTAAATTTTAGAGTAGGTGTTTCATACACAATACAGGATTTTATACAACTCTACTACTTTAGGTTTTATTATTTCCATTTACTTGGAAATAAATCATTCTGGGATGGCTTTACTGTGTTATCTTCTCAGAAATAAAGCAAAAAAAGAAAAAATGGTGACAAGTGATGCTTTATTTTTATGTAGTCTTTAGAACATGGAGGGTATTCCATAACTATTAAGAAAAAGCGTATTTATTAATCCTTAGGCAAAGTGAATTTTTCAAGCAAGAAAATTACTAGCATATTTCAGGTTAAAAAAAAATTGCTGTTACTAATAGAAATGTGGAGCAAGTCCCCCTGGATTTCCCATACTGGTTGTCTCTGTTAACGAGACTCACTGGATACACGCTGAACGCTCTGCTTCCCTGGACTGCACAGAAATGGGAGATCTTTATACCTCCTCATTGAGAGATTTATTATGAATACATTATGTATAGATGGAGAACAGCCAGTTCTCTCTTCTGTTTAGATTTTATCAGCAGCCCAGCTGTTTGGGCTTGAGCGTGTAATATCGTGCGAGGCGTGCGTTGAACTTGATTCTTCCCTGGGAATCAGGGCATAGCCATTACCCAGGCATGGAGGAGAGGCAAATCCCCTCTGGGAGTCTCCTGTTGGTGCTGAGCCCAGTTTCATGTCCAGAGGGAGATGTGCTAACAACCTCTAAGGCTTTTCTCTGCATCTGAGGATTGTGCAGCAGTGAGACAGTGATGGGGCCCAAGGGACCATTTCTGAATACACAGGGACACACGTGGTACCCAGCCCATTCCATGGATGAGGGAAGGTGTGCACATCCCCTGGGAACAGAGTCTCTCTTCATCTCTTTGCTCCCGTTTCCATTCTGACCTCCAATGCCCAGCACTGCCCACTTTCCTCCCCTTGACAGGAAAGGACAGGACACTGGAGCAGATCGCTTGCTGACTGTTTTATAGCAGTTGCCCTAACTAAAACTACAGCCATCAAAGCCAGCAATCATTCATTAACCGCTATCAATATTTTTGCCTTTGTACTTCTTTTTCCCCAGGAAGTTTTTGGCCTCATTCACATAGAGTGAGAAAAATAACACTGAAGTTCTTAAGTGCATTTGACTACTTATTTCTCAAAAAACAAGACAAAAATGTCTCCCATCCCCACACATAGAATATTTACAAGTTATACAATGTGCAAATAGTACTTATAAAAAGAAAATCTTAGTATTTTACCCCCTAGATTTATAATCAGTTTCCTCTACTCCCTACACCTGAAAGAAGGTATTTTACTCTTCAAAGTCTTCAAGGCTTCTCCTCCTCCTCTGCCCTGGGATGTATGGACTAAATTCATGCCAGGAATTTCCCCCGGAAGAGGTGGAAGCCCCTGCTCTACTGGTCTTCACCTTGTTCGGTCTTCACCTTGTTCTCTAAGAGGAGTGCTGTGCGGGGTTGGGAGGGATAGCAGCTCCCATGAGTTCTGGCTTGTTTTATGATAAGGTCAGAAACCAGTGCAGGACCTCATCCCACTGTGACTTCTGCCATGGGAAGTGTTTTTGCCGCCACTCCCTGGCAGTGCCTAGGCATCTCCACTCATCCCTTTCTGTGCTCCTTTCTCTACGTCTAAACTAGGTTTAAGTGGTCCTCCTTATCGTAAGAACAAAGCAAGCGCTTTCCATCACATCTTACCCCTTGAAGCCACTGTCTTCTCCTTCTTCCTCCCTCTTGCAACAGAGGCCAGTCCTGCGGCTCTGTCTTCCCTGATCTCCCTCCTTCCCGCTTGAGGCCATCTTCTCTCCCTCTATTGCTATTCTTGATCCGTATAACCTTGGAATCAACAACTCCAAATGACTTTATTATTCTTGGTTTCTCTGAGGGTTTGCTAAGTCAGCTCTTTTCTGGAAACTTCCATTCCCTTGTGATCCATGATGCATACTTCTAGGTGTTCCTATCGGTCTGTTACCACTCTCCTTTGGCCTCCTTTGCCAGCTCCTCTTCCTCCTTCTTGTCCGCCAGTTTAAATGTTTTCCAACGGTCTTTATTAAACACCCTCAGAGATTTCATCCACTTCCCATTTTTTTTTTTTTGACCACAGCACCATTATGCAGACACCAAAAGTTTCATTTCTAAGAGGGGAGGGTATATAGCTCAGTGGTAAAGCACATGCTTAGCATGCACAAGGTCATGGGTTTGATCCCCAGTACCTCCATTAAATTAATAATAATAATAAATAAACCTAATTACCTCTCCCCCCAAGAAAAACCAAAGCAAAACAAAAGTTTCATTTCTAGCCCAGACTCTCCTGAGTTCCAAATTTAAAGTTTCTGACTTCCTGCTGTGTTTTCCACCCTGCCTGCCTGCTCACACAACAAAACACAAATTTTCCAAGTCCAGCTACTTACGCTGTCCCTATCACCCTCGCAAAGTGCCTCTTCTGGATTTCTACCAACAGTTCACTCAGTTACTCAGACTTAAAACCTTGGATTCTATTTAAATCCTTCCCTGCCCCTTGCCCCCTTCATCCAACCAGCTACCAAAACTTTGCATTTGAGTTTTACAACAGCCGTGAAACATGACTCTTCCTTTAACCTTCAACTTCCACCCTCTTTTCACCTGTTCTGTAATCCAGACCAAAAGAACCCTAACTTGTCCTTTCAGTCCAGTCTTTCTTCAATTTGCTGACATTCAAAAGTCAACCATCTCAAGATACAGTGCTGATCATGTCATTTCCCTCCTTCTTCCCAATCAAGTTCAAACTCTGGAGACTGGTGTTTAGGACTCTCTTCAGTATGACTCCAATGCCTTATTTCAGCCTCATCTCTCACCAGGCCCTTACATACACATGGTGTCTGCTGGTGTGCAATATACATGCATTGCAGACGTTCCCCCTCCTGGACTCTATGCACTTTCTTTTGCTGACAGCTTCCGTAACTATTCTCTCACCCCAACTCTGTCTACCAACATTTATAACTCATCAGGCAAGCTGCTTACACTATGTGTCAGTTTCTTCATCTGTAAAATGGGCGTGATAGTATCAATTGTCGCACAAATTGTGAATATCGGAACGTATGAAAAGTGGTTGGAACAATGCTGATACACAGTATGTGCTGAACTATTGTTATTATTAGTTTTTCTCTGTTAGCTAGAAACTAGAAGGAGGAGGGGCGATTAACTGAAATTCCTTATCTTAAATACTTCGGCTCTGGAAGATTTTCTTTCCTCTATCTGAGGTACTGCTGCTCCACACCATCTTATTGGTTGACACAAAATGATAGCTTAGCCTCTACTCTGTTGACAGTAGCTGCCACTCACTCTCTTGGCCACAGCCCAAGCTTTGTCATCACCCACTTCTAAGATCTCAAAATGCAGTATCCTACTTTCTGATCACAGCTTACTTGTCTTCTGCCTCCCTGCGACTAGACTTCTCTTTTCCCCCAGTCTGAGCGCCCAGAGTGGGCTCTACTTCATCCCTCAGCTGCAACCAAGGCTGTCAGCTGCCACTTTTACCTGCACAATTGTTAATTACAACCCTCTGAAAGCTGTAAGATCACTGTGCAGGCATGTGGTCTGTCTGTACATGCAGGTCATGTGCACAGCCCCAAAATGCACATGGAAATATTAACACGGTATTTTTAACAAACTTTTTGACTAACAACAAATGTTCTGCTTCTGTTCCCTATTATTTCTCATTTATAGAACGGACTAAATAAGGTTTTAGAAAATAATAGGCATCAAATATTGGGTAACTACTCTCAGACTTCCCTGGGTAGGGAATTTGGTTGTCATCTCAAGAATATTCCACACAGAGCCGGAAATACGGAAATATTCAGGCCCTTCATTAATGTTTTACACTCCATGGATTCATACCATCCCTAATTTTAGCCTTACAAAGGTGAGGCTTTTTCCTCCAATTTTTGGAAACATTTTTCGGGAATCCTTTCATTTTCACAATTACCACAAAAGGCACTAAAAATGTTTCTGTTTCCTCTCTTTATGTACATAAAACCCTGGACAATATATGTGAAAGCACTTTGTAATCTAAAGCAGGGATTCTCAACCTTGGATGCACATCAGAATCCCCTGGGGGAGCTTTTAAAAAATATCAGTGTCCAAGATCCCACCCAAGACCCATGGAGTCAGAATCTGCCTGGGGTGGGAGTTGAGAATGGAAAACTTGAAAAGCTCCTCAGGTGTTTCCATGAGGCACCCAGTTTTGATACCCGCTGCCGTAGCTGTAAGATTTTTCTTTGCCAAGAAGCTCTCTGACTTCTGACGATCAGTTTCTCTGGTTGGTCTTCTAGTACTTTCAAATCTTTAAATAATAATCTCTGGTGGCCTGCCTTTCCCATATCTGGGTAGAAACTCTCTTCACCATCCTTCCTGTTCTAGGAATGCCTCCTACCCTTTAACCAGATGAATAACCATAGCTTGTTTGTGGAGAAGAAAAATAATGGGGTGCCCTGCTTTCTTTATCATGCCTTCTAGTACGTAGTTAGATGAGGATATTTAAGGTAAATTAGGGTTCTTAAGAGGTGTGTTGGGTTACAAAGTTCAGAATAAAGTCACTGAGGCAGCAAAATCACAAGGAAAGAGACATTTGAATGAGAAAAGGTTAGCAAGATGTTTACCCAGTGTTAGGGTTATTTCTAAGGGACCAGGTAGGAGAAATGAGCTGGCCTTGTAGGGACCAGGGACAGCCAGTTTGCTCATTATCTGAAACACCAGTTGCTGCTTGACTCTTTCTAGGGTTTGCAATTTGGGAATTAGGTGATCTCAAGTGAGCACACAAGAGTTTTTAGTTAAAGTACTTTCATTACCTACTTCTTGCAAATTGGAATTGGAGCCATTTTGCTGGACTCAATCAAAAAGAATTTAAAGCAAGCTTCTTAGGAACCTGGTCTCTAAATAAAACAAAAGGAATTCAAATCACATACCCTGAAGTGATATATATCATCACAACACAAAGGCATTTCAGATTCTGCAACAACTATACTTAGAGCCACAGAGGAAGAATGGGACAAGAGTTCAATGAAGAATATGAGAAAGAGCGAAAATCTTTGTCTCATCTCTGGGTGACATCCAAGGAGGTGGGGATGGTGACCCCAGAACAAACAACGCCTATTTAAGAAAGTCTCTTTTCCTCGCTTCCCTTAGGTACTAGCCTGCCTTTTGACGGGCCCTTTAACGTTGAAGCCCGCCAGCCCCCTCCAAGTCCGTTCCCTGACGGCCACCCCCCCACCACCCTGTGTTTACTCACACCATTCAGACTGTTGGGCTTCTAGGCTATGCACTCTCAGTGGGGTGACACTGCCCCAAGGGAACAAAAATTGGTTCTTGGGGGATGAAAAAATCTTACTCTTTTAATGTATAAAGTATATAGAGAGTATCTAAACAGATACTGTATAGTGTATCTGTGATACTAAAATTTCACTTTTGTGGGGGAGGTGAGCAGGGTAGAAATGGCTAGAAAGACTTAGTATGGCAATAAAGAAACAAAGGCTGAGAAATAGCACTCTAGACTGAGCTCTCTGGCAGCCAAATGGACATCTGACTTGTCTGGGCTGGATCTCAGCCCCTGCACCTCTTTTATCCTTAATTGGCATGTCTCTCAATGCCTCCAGTAACTGTTTCCCACTGGACACCATCCATAAGTTGACCCGGCATCATAAGGTTTTGTTCACGCCCCCTGCCTCTAGACACTAATGTTTCCCAACCAACTCAATTCTCTCTTTTCCATGATCCTTTAAATATTCCCGCTTGGCATCTCCAGACTCATCAAACCTACCAGTCCTGAAAAACCCAGGGTTGTAGTTTACAAGATACCAGTTCAGCAGGAAGAGATTTACAAATGGTGAGCCCTGAGCCCTAACTTAATGAATCACCGCAACCCCGGAAAAACTAAAGAGAGGTTCCCACAGTGGTTACAAGCATGGGTTCTGGTGCCTGGCTGCCTAAATTCATAATCTTGGCTCTACTGCTTACTGGCTATGTGACTGAAATGCTGTGCCTCGGTCTCCTCATTTGTGAAATGGGGACAACAGTACAGAAATCAATGGTTTATAGTAAAGGTTAAATGATCAACTCGAGTAAGCATTCAGAGAGTCCCTGGCCAATAGAATGAGCTCAAACATGTTATTATTAGTGATAGTAGTACTTTTCATTATTAAGGAATCTGTGTCATCTTCTACTTGAATGATACTACCTGAGAAACAAATAATTCTGATTTTTAAATAATGTTGTGAAACCTCATTAAATATTTATCTTCAGGGATCTCGTGTGGCAGTTACCTGAGAAAAATGAAGTTTGCAGTTTAAAGGGATTTATTTTAGGTTACATCCAGGATCAACATCAAAAGGAATAAATTCGAATCACAGTACTATACAGGTTAAGTATAAACGGGCACTAAAAGTAAAATTATAAGTGATCTCTAGTCTGCTCCTATGTCAAGAACTGAGGAATAAATAAAGTCAGTGTGTATACAATTTGAAAATATAGGAGAAAGAATCTAGGGTATTCTTGAACTTTTAATTTTTAACATCACAGAATGACACATCTTCAAGGGATTTCTAAAGAAAAACAAACACACAACCCCCCCCCCCCACTCAGATCCAATCTGTTGCAAAAGGCAGGCTGGAGAGCAGATTTTTGGAGCATGAAAACCTATAATCCATTATTTGAAATGGAAAAATAGTCATGCTTTCCTAACCTGTCAAAAGAACCCCTATCATTTTTAATAAATATCATTAAAACACTCAAACACTCATATAACCATTCATAAAGAATCTTTCCAAATATAAAGTATTTTAAACACTGAATGCCAGAGTCTTTCTGAAGTTTTCTTTAGTATTCTGAAGTAATACTTCCAGGAGTTTTTCTGTATTTTCTTACACATTGAAAATATTAGTGCACAATTCTTAGAAGCTGAGCATGACCACTTTATGTCAGCCCATCTCTCTCAACGAGCTTTATCACTTCGATTTTTTTCTTTGCATGTATGGGCTGTTCAGGCCTCTTGGGTTCACTGATTTTATTCACAGGCTCTTCGCTTTCTTAGAAGACACTTCCACTCAGTAACGTGGTAAGTTGAGAGCACTAATGTGCCTACCAGGAGAGCAGTGGGGCCAGGGGTGGAACAAATTCTCCAACTTCTGGCCTGGCTCCACCTATAACTTGAATGTTTTTGCTAGCCCACACGTGTGAATTCACCATAATGAGATCTTTGATTTAGGTCGTGAATTCCAGGTAAAACAAATCTTACAAGCTGTTACAGCAAATGTTTAGATAGCAAAGCTTCCTAGTGAGGATGCCCACAGAGGTGTTTGGAACCAGTGTCTCAGTTGCTAAAGCATTTATGTGTATGTCGATGAGTATATGTTGACACTAAAACTGCCCCATCCGAAATGAAACCCAGATAAAACTTTCATTCAGGAGGGAAAACAAAACAAAATAAAACAAAACAAAACAAAACAAAATAAAACAAAACAAAACAAAACATGCTTCATTTACTTAGAAAAGTGTGCTTAAAAGAATTGAAAAAATCCACTGTTTCAGAGAAGAATTTTTACTAATATCAATAAAGAGCTTCTGATAGACATAATAATCATTCTGCAAAATTTCTTTTAGAGACAATTATTGCTTTGAGCTTATTTTTTAAAAAAGCCATCTAAACTCCAGCTTTGTATCAGGACTTCATCAAAATACTTCTAGCAAAATTAAGATGGGCTGGCCCCCTGCAAGCTTGGTCCTCAACATACACTGAATGTGCATGCTTTTTCTGTTTAGGAATAGAGTGTTCAGTTAGGACTTGCCTGTTTTATCTCAGTTTGAACTTTAGGTCATATGATTTATAATCTCATATTCTGTCTCTGATTAATAGTCCATACCCTGTCAAGAGAGGCCAGAGTAATGCAGGCAGCTTGCAAGGAAACGAGTGCATAAAATATGGTATTAAATGTCAAATCAATTTTTCTAAATTAATGTAAAATATACATACCAAGAATATGCTGGGAAAATTAGTAAGACCTTAGCTGCAAAGACCCTTGCCTGTCTAAAAACTACAACAAGAGGATACTAAAAGTGCTAAAAATCTTGCTTACACTCTATTTTAATGAAGCTAGGCCACTCTGATGACAAGAATGTGTCTGGGAGGGAACAAAGGCTCAACTAGATCCAACGACAGTCAGTGCAAACAGCGGAAGACAGAACAGTATCGGGCTTTACAAACAGAGAGAAAAGCTAAGGGTCCAAGTCAAAGAAAGAGAGTAATGTTCTCCCATCTCCTAAGGAGGAAGAGAGAACAGACCTCAAATGGAGTTGGGATCAGAAATGAGAGGCCCAGCTGAACCACAGCTCTTCCTGATTCTGTCCCCACCTCTTGGAGAGGTTTGGAGACAGCGTGGGGATGTATTAATCCATTTTAAAGGGCTGAATTGTTTTGAGAAAATAAGAGGATTTTATGCTTTGATTTACATAGAGCCCAGAAGACTCTATCTTCATAGAACTTCTAAGAAATCTTTCAACAATATTTCTTAGAAAATGAGCTAAAAAAATGAGGTTTGGGCCCTCAAACACACGGTCTTACTAAAAGTGTTTGTGTTTTAATGAACCTGTGATTTTTAAGAAAAATTTTTTTCAAAAGTACTAAAACTAAGGCAATCAAAACATTCCCACTCAAGGTCATTTGATCAAGAACTCTGGATATTCTTCTAAGGTTTGGAGAGACCACTATTTAATTTTATAAATGACTAAGAACATATGTTTTAAGTTGCACATGGAGCTTCTCAGCAAGGTCAAGTTTCCAAAGAAGAGCCATTTAGGAACTGCTCACTCCCTCAGCGTCAGGGTCCACTCTCAGACTCAACCAGTGACAAGGAACATGCAGGGACCCCTCTATGGACCTTCCGAGAGCATTGGTCCAGCTGGACTCCAGGTCCCTTACTGCTCGGCTCTGACTTCCAGAGGAAGCTGTTACCAGCTCACCTCCCTTTCCGCATCTCTCTGCCGCTTGACAGCAGCTCTGGCAGCACCATGGGCCTCCAGGGAGAGCTACGCTGAGGGGCACAGCAGCGAAGCAGTGGCTGAAGGGACCCATGAACATGGGATGTCAAAGTCGCTGGGACATCTGCCAATTTGGTGCCAGCTGATGCAGGTTGTCACCAGTGACACTTTGCAAAATGAGCAGGATGTTTAAAAAGAGAGAGAGAGCTCTCTTTAACTCACATAGTAAACTCTTTATCTTGAATATGAACACGTGATAAGGAAAAAAAAGTCATTTTCAGTCCATGCTACCCTCTAAGCAGAGGTCCTGGTAACTGTGGTATCTTTTGTTTGCCAAGCACAACTGAAATATTCATCTTTGGCATTAATGGCTTTTGACATACTTGCAGCAGGATTAAGCAGTGGGTGGGGGTGTGCACATTTGGAGACAGAAGCTTAGAAAGACCTAAACTGTTCTGCCGAGGAAGGGGAGGGAGGTTGGGAGCCAGGAGGGAAGGCTGAGAGAGAGACTGGGAAGGGGAAAGAGAGAGGGACTCCTAGGGGCAGCAGGGCTGAGGAGAGACCTGGGGCGTTTTCAAAGATATGGTACAATTTCACCTGTACATTGCTCTATAAGTCATGACATGTATTTTTAGGGTTTTTTTTTTTTTGGTGGGGAGGGGCAGTAATGAGGTTTATTCATTTATTTATTAATGGAGGGACTGCAGATGGAACCCAGGCCCTCGTGCATGCTAAGCAGGCACTCGCACTGAGCTATACCCTCCCCCCATGAATTCATATATTTTAAGTGACAGCGTGAAGCCATAATATTAACCTGTTGGAAGCAAACACGTGTCTTGGTCCATCCCTGTTTTCAGGCTCCATCCCACCAGGAGCTCTCCTCTGCAGGACCGTCACTCCTTGCTTCATCTTACCCAGTGCCTGGCCCAGAGTCTGCAGGCAGGGGCAGACCTCGCGGGGGAGTGGGCAGTGTCACATAAAAGGGACAGGAAGGTGGAAACGTACAAGAGGAGGCTCCTCTGGTTGAGATGGACTTCCTTCATGAAAGACCTTTCCCAAGGTATGCTGGAGTTAAAACTGGACCACAAAGGCTAGTTACTATATAAGTATCGATAAGCAAGATGTATAGGTTGGGGGGGGGGGCAGTCTAAGGAGAAAAACAATGTCTAAAAGGACAAAAGCATAAAGTAGAAAATGAGATGAAAATCAGGAATGGAGTGTTGTAACTACAGCAGCTAGAAAATGTATTGTTCAGTTTAATCCACACAAATATGGACTTCCAAGTGTGAGGCACGGAGTATCTTTTCCTTCGCTGACTACAGATTTATGCCCACAAAGGGAGCCCAGCTCACGCCGCACACTGCGGGGACGAGCCCCGCACGGTCCACCGCTGTCACCGCCGCGTGCGCGCGCGCCGCCCAGCACCCGGAGGGCCGCGGACGCCCAGGGGCTGCAACTCCCATCCTTCACAGCCACGCGCCGGGCGGAGAATGAACTTCCCATCAGTAATAAATGCCTCGGCCTCACGTGCTGTCTTTGTCTCACGTGAAGGTAACAGATTCCCCCAAAGGATGCAGGGCCCCAGGAGCGAGGTGAGCAAACTAAGCAGCCTTTTATCTGCTCTTGCGATGTGATCATCTACATTAACCTTCCAGCGATGGTGGTGTCCAGGATATGTATTTGGATGACGGAGTCCAGTCCAATCTTTCCTTTCCCCTGGTTAGGTGAAAACAAAGAGGGAGGCACAGGCGGGGGTCCCTTCGCCCGCCCCCGGCCCTCCCCTCCCCCCTTACACACTATTACCGGACTATTTCCCTCAACTCTCCAATAAGCTAGTGAAGAAAGATGCAGACAGAATAGCCAGACTCCACACTTCCGCTGACATTTAAAGGTCAAGTCTCCTTGTATTACTGTACATAATGGTATCTCCCTCCCGCATGTGTGAAAAAGATGGCTGTCAGAATTACTGGAGGGAGGGGGAACCTTTGAAAGTTCTCTGGGGCAAAAGGACTGGATTTAGTGCCACTCTGCCCAACGCTTAGGCTGAGATAGCTTATTTCCTAAAACAAAGAGTTAAGGAAAAAGAAAATCAAAGGATGAATTCATCCAGCAGTTGTTTTTCACTTCTGTTCTTTACTGATTTTAATATGGTTACCCTCTCAATAACGACTTCTAAAAAAACTGGACCAATGCCCTAAGAAAGTTCCAGTTTTCAAACATTTCCTTTCAGAGCAGAGGCTTTTTCTTTGACTGCTGGGCCCTTAGTGCCAAAGATCAGGTGTCACCTCTGAAAGAGATTTCATCTGAGGGAAAGCCATTGGGCTAAGTTCCATTCAGACTTGCCCATCTGAAGGAAGAATTTATTTAGGAGGAATCATATATTCAGTATGTGTTTCTTTCAAAATGTACTCTCTCTGCCCTCAGCGCTCATGGAAACCTCTTAGTCCAAGAGCTAAAAGCATCCCAAGGACGTTCTGTTTACTCCCCAGCGTCTTCACTTCAGTTCCTTCACTGTGAACTTGTGAGTGATCCTTGGTAGAGGCTCATGTCTGATAATGAATAACAACTTCAATTGTGTTTATTGTATACCAAATGTCAGGCTTTGTCTCATTTGATCTCTGCCACAGCCCTTCAGGGCAGGAATTATCTGCATTTTACAGATGAGGGAACTGAGGTTCAGACTGATTTTTGCAACTAGTTCAGGGTGGCTGCCTGAGACACAAACCCAGGTCTGTCAGAGCCGGATCCACACAAATCTACTCCAGGGATGACGTTATTGCCTCCAGATCCTCACAGATGAAGCACAGGTCAAATGCACTGTGCATTTACTTCCGGTAACACGCTGATCACGGGGTTTGTTTTCAGAGCTAAATGTCTGACCCTTACCCCAAAGCAGGAAAATTGACGGAGAGATTAAAGTGATTTTAAATTTTATAAGGACATGAAGAATTTCCATGTAGGGACACACGAGGGCACTCTAAACTTCTCTCAGTTGAGGACACAACTGTTTTTTGTTTTTTGTTTTTTTTGCAGTTACCACAGCTCATAGCCTTGAATCCCAGTGCTGGGTCTGCTCTGATTACTTGTATGAACTTCAGCTTTTAAGTTCAGACTGGAGCTCAGTTTCTCCTTTTGCAGATTTAGGAAGGTGGGTGAAATGAACTTCAGGGTCTCTTCTATCTTAAGAGTCGAAGGAGTCTAACTTATGAGCAGCTAATTAAAGGAATTTATGACCCTATTTTAACAAGGATCATTAATCACTGGAAAGAAATAAGACGTTTCTTTTATACTTGCTACACTTCAGGAGAAAATGTGCTTGTAGATTTAACTGATCATATTTGCAAAATATCAAATCATTCCCAGGCCTGACAGTGGCATTTATTTATTTTTGGCTCATCCGAGAATTTCATCAAACTGCTGGAGAAATTCTCTCCCCTCACACCGACTTGGACTCTCACTTTCAAGAGGACCAACTTCTTGGATCTGCACCACGCTGATTGAACACATTGGCCAGTAGCTCATTTCTTTTAGCATTTAGGTGACAGTTCCCTTCACTCCAAAATGACTGGCATTTCATTGCTTTATGGGACATTTCTATGAAGTATATTGTGAAGACTTTGAAAAAAAAAAACACCTTCCTAATCACTTAGCTCGGCTGAAAGTTTCCACAGGGCAGGGTTATTTTAAGATTCATCTGACAAACAGCCGAATGGCTGAGATCCACGGAAGCTCCTCAGCTAGATCCCCTCAGATCAAGAAGGGTTTTTCCCTCTCCTGTAAATGAAGGGCTAAGCCAGGAGCTCTGACAGAGGACAGGGGAAAAGGAGGAGGGAAAATCCAACAAGGAGGAGTCTAAATTACACGAAATGATGGGTTTACAGGAAATTTGTACATTACACACAGCGGGCAAAGTGAAGGAAAACACATTTCCCCTGGAGGACGAGGCTTCTGACAAGCGCACACCTGCAAAAACCCTCTGCCGTTCATTCCGCCGAGAGGCAGAAGGACGGTTTCTCTGCTGGAGCCTTGCTGAGTGATTACTACACCGTCCACTTAAACCACTGGGTTGTTTTTGTTCCGAGTCAATAAAAAGCCTCCTAGATGTCTGTTCTTGGGGGGAAAAAAAGTGACTTGTTCAGCTGGAACAGGTTAGCAGGCAGTCCTTCAAACACAACCACCCTCGTGGGCGCTCAGGCATTAGAGTCCTGGCATGGAAGCAGATGCCTCGGATGAAAAGAAAACTGCTCTGTATTCCAACCAACAAAAGGAACCAAAATTACAGCCCAGCGCTAGGTCAATCTCCAACTCTACAAATACCTTTTATTCAGATGCAATTAAATGAATTTAGCAAGACCAAGTTTTTACAATTCTAGTATTGTTATTGGGATTTTTGTTGCAATTTGCTTAACTTCTCTGTACCTCAACATCTCCATCTGTAAAATGGAGATAATAGTACTTACATCACTGAGTTGTAAAGATTAACTGGGTTTACAGAAATCAAGTGGAGAATTTCTCAGGTGCCTAGTAAGTGCTTTGTAAGTGTTATGTAAGCAAGCTCTTCTGCATATTATTATTATTATTAAAGCCCTGGGACCCCGTGAGAAGACTTTGCAATGCAGTTACAAGATTTTGTCTCCCCCTAGGCACTGTTACTGCATGTCCTAGTTTCTCCTTAAATTAACTAGAAATATCTGCTCTTTGTGCTTAAATTCATTGGAGCTATTTCAAGATTGCATGTCTCTCTCCTCTTTTGTTCCGTCTCTTTTTTCTATAGGTACTTTATTCTGAGACAAGCATACAGAGATGACAAAACACAGTTGTGTATGGCAGAAAACAGGTCCCAAAGGCATATAAATGTCCCATAATGGAGGTGTGCACAGAAGCAGTTCTTGAGCTGTTTCTCGCAGGATGAATTGTAATTGGCCAAGTGAAATAGGGGGTATTGAGGGAGGATGACATGGTTGTGGAAGGATCATGCTGAAAGACTGGAGACTTGAAAAGAGACAGCACATTTTCTTTCGGGCCTAAATTGTCACTGGCTCCCTAGAGTCTACAAGGTAAAGCATAAAGCACTCAGTACCATGTTGAAAACCTCTCTCAGTCTGTATGTCTAGTCCTTTTCCATTTCTTTCTCGTGTCACAGTAAGTGACAGTCCTGCTCTGTTCCCTGAAGGTGCCCTTGCTCTCCCATCTCTAATTTTACTCGTGTGGTTCCCTCTGTCTGGAATGCCCTCCTCCCCATATGGAAATCCTGCCTCCCTCAGTGCAGCTCCCAGGTGCCCTCCTGCCGCAGCTGTCCCTTAACCCCTACTTGGAAGGAACCTCTTTTTTTCCCCAGGTCTCTGGCACAGTTTGCTTGTTTCTTTACTGTGGTACTCACCTCTTTCTACTTTTATTGGTTTTACTTGATCCTTACTATCTCCCCTACAAAATTATAAACTACACCTTGTTAATTTTTTAAAGATTTCCTATAGTATCTAGTGTGATGCTTGGTACATACTAGGCAATCAAAAAGGATTGCTAATAATAATAGCTATATATCCAAAACTTATGCTTGGCTTGTGGTAGGCAATATTCTAAACACATTGCATGTATTACTTTATTTAATTCCTAAGCACATTCGTTGTGTAGTAAAGAGTTTAAGCTTGCCCAGGCAGAGGTCTGGCTTTTGTCCTTGGCCCCTGGGAGGTAATCTCTTAAGCCCTTGGAATATCCTGCCTGATATCTTTGTTTACCTGGGAGCCTTGGGGCCACATCAAAAAGTCTAAGGATGAGATTTATGGTGGGGAGGATTGAGTCACTCAGGAACAGGTTTGGCCTGGGAGGCTGAATGCTGAGATCAGCCTTGTGGACCCTCAACAAAGACTCTGGACACCAAGGGTAGGGCGAGCTTTCCAGGTTAGCAGTGCTTTGTGCATACTGTCACATATCAATACCAGAAAAGCAGCACTGTCCATGACTCCAGCGGAGAGGACAACTGGAAGTTGCACATTTGAGACTTTCTAGGATTCTTCACTTAGCTGGCTGTAGTCTATGCCTCTAGCTGTAAAAGATGGTAATGGAGTATAGCAGCTTCTGGTGAGTTCTGTCAGTCCTTCTAGCAAATTGTTGAACCTAAGGATGATCTTGAGGACCCCCAAACTTGCAACTGGTGTCAGAGTGAGGATGGTCTTGTGGACTGTGCTTCCTCTTTGCACTTGTGAAATAGGTACTATAATTATTCCTATTTTACAGATGTGAAAAGTAAGTGACAGAGAGGTTAAACATTTTATTTGAAGTCACATGACTAGTAACTAGGATGTGATCCTAAGTCCAGCAACACAGAACCCATACCCTGAACTATTTTTTCTACTGCCTCCGATGTGAGTAAAAATTAAAGATAGATATAAGCTAAAAAACAGTAAGAAAAGACATAAAAATGAACATGTCCTTAAATCTGAAGATGTTTAGGGCAGCTTTTGCACAAAAGCACCTCATATTATGACTCAGGTATTTAATCTCTATGAATATTGCAATAAATTTGATCTGAACAGACTGTAATTGTGCTTTCACAATATTTCTGTGGCCTGACCTAAGAACATACTTATTTGTAAAAATATGTACGAGAATTGGGCCTTATGGTTATTGAACATAGCCAAAGATTTATTAAAAAAAAAAAAAAAGAAACCCTTAGAGTCCTCGGGAACATGGGAACAACCTCATTGTCTCTTGTCTTTCCATGTTAATTACTTGTATGTGACTCAGGTCATGGTCATTTGTCTGTGACTCAATCAAGCAGATTTAACTGCTCTTTGCCCTGTGTTTCTACCGCATCTTATTCATACCTGATGAACTTGGGGCACTGGCTTGGATTATCTACATGTCTGTCACTGACAGCTGACTCTGAGATTTTGAGGGTGGGATCATGTCAAATTCACGCCCATATCCCCATACTTGGTAAGTTTCGGCAGATAGTAGGTGCTGAACACACGTATATAGAATAAGGGCAAGCACTCTCGCTTACTTGAACAAACAGCTGTTTAGAGAGTTGCTTGGGGCAGATGAGCCCAGCTCTCCTGATCCTTTCCCCAACTTCTCTTTGGTCCATTCATCTTCTTTAAATAGGCAGAGTTCGCTCTCCGCACCTTCTCTCCCCCAGCACCTGTATGCCCCCAATTCCGTTTGTCCCCATTTGTCCTTCTATCTTGAGTTATCTGGGTCAATGAAGAGGAATGTGTTAGAAAACACAGAGGACAAAAATAAGCCAGAAAGGATGACGAAAGGAGCAGCTAGAATAAAATATTGCATTAAACAATTTAAAAGGAAAAGTCCCAGAGAATAGATTTCCCGCAACTTATGTGTGTATAAATTATCTCATAATAGCATCTCCTTGGGGCTTCCTGTCTCATGCACTGAAGTTAAGTCCTTGGGAAAAATCAGCATTTGTAGAGAACTTGACTCCATGTTGACCACTGCAGAAAGGCTGAGGCATCTCTAGGATATACAAAACAGAGCCAGTATGGGCCCAAGGTTCAAGATCAGGGGACTGGTTAGCAGGTTCCCAAACCGAAGAATAATATCTTTAAAGCTTGCTAACCCAATGGGATAAACTTCATCCATCAGACTTGATTATTTTCCATGGGGTATATGGGGGCGTATTAATAACCATTAAACTGCCAGCAAAATCTGACAGGGCCATGTGGACAATTTAATTTTTAATCACTTGCCTATTTAATTCATAATTATTCACAGTGCAACAAAGCAACTGTGTTCTGAAGCAAGGCAGAACATGTGGAAGCAGAGGATGTTGATCAACATATTTTTCCTGGGCTGAGAAGCCAAGGGGCATCCCACTGGCTGAGGTCAGACATCAGCCTGGGAATCCAGAGGGCTGGTCCTGGTCTAGCCCAACTGGCTAGATGAGCTAGAAAAAGTTGAGGTAAATCAGAGGTTTCCAGGGTACTTTCAGCCTGGAGTGCTGCCAGATGAAATATGTATATATAAAAACAAATGCGAGTGAGTGTCTTTGGTTAAAGGCTTGTCCAGACAATCCCACTCCTGGCCTTAAGGTGTCCTAGGGGGCTTCAATGGGGAGGCAAGCCTCCTGAGAACTCTGCAGGCCGCCAGGGGAATTCACTGCTGTGGAGAGTCTCTCTATCAGCCCCTAAGGCCTCTGATTTATGTGAGTCAAAGGGTTTTTAATTCCGTGGGAGGCATTTTAAAGCCCTCTAGGTATAGCTAGGTATCTATTTTTCTTTGAAAGACTTTCTCTTCCTTAAATGTTCAATAGACTCTAATCCCCAAATAAGATACTGCTATAGGTAATTCATTAATAAGAGATTCTTCCTCTGTTTTGCTAATTATCCCCCTGCTCTGTCTCTGAACAGATGGCATCATCTTTGGTAAAGTAACACCTCACAAGGGGCACTTGGTCATCCCCTGATGAGCCTTCTCAGTTTTGTGATAACCAAGTTTTAACAGCCTTTCAGTTTTAACACACAAAAAAGGACTACTTTGAAGGTTTAGGAGGAAAACAGGGAGATGTTTAGGGTAGGAGAAAAAGTGACATTAAACATTTTACTACAAAATTCTCCTGCTTTTATTAAGCCCCTTCGTGTAACCCTGGATGTCAGTGTGTGAGATAAATGGTATTTGATGGTGTGGTAAAGGAATAACAGCTTCCATTTCGCAGCTGGTTTGTGGTGTAGTGCACACAGCTAGCCCCAACCCCGCCCCCAAGTTGCCAGTATGGTAGGGGAAACAGTGAAACAAGAAATGACAGAATTCATGCAGAATGCACAGAACACTAGATGAGCTTGGGAAGGTCGCTTATTTGGGACTAGAAATTCAGGATGGATTTCCTGAAAGAAGTAAAAATTTAGTTCAAATCTAAATATATATATATATGTATATAAATATGTATATATGTATATATATAAAGACACAGAGTTCAAACTCAGAAAAAAATGAAGACACTAATTTCAAACTCAAATCATCTTAAATAGAACTTAATAGTAGCTGTGAATGAGGGTAGGGGTTTGGGCAAATTGTGAAATGTAAGATTTATCTCTGAAATCATTTCCACTGGGAGCTCTCCATTCCTTCTCCCAATTCTGATATGTCCTACAGGTACTTCAAACTCAGCATGTTCCAAACTAAGCGTATTTGCTTCCCTCCATCACCCCTAAACCTGCTCCTTCTCCTGTATCCCTCTTTCTGGGAATGCCGTCGCCCTTCTCCCAGTCACCCAAGACAGTTGTACCTTCTCTTTTACCCTCCAACAAATCGCCAAGTCCTGCTGATACTTCCTCCTATATATCTCCTGCTTCTGTCCCTTTCCTTTCATCCACAGTCACTCTCCTCAGGTCAGCATCATCTCCCACTTGGATGACCTCATCAGCAACCTAAGTGGTCTCCTTGGTTACAGTACTTCCCACTTCCAACCCCTTTTGTGGACTGCAGCCAGAGTGATCTTTCCAAAACACAAAGCTGCCGTGTCATTCACCTGCCTGGCACCCTCCCCACACCTGGGCAGGTAAAGCTAAATCACTTTAACTTGGCTTATGAGAACTCTCAGTCTCTGCCACTTCACCCCTTGCCCCTCTCCTCCTTGCTTGGTTGAATGGGCCATCTTCTTTCTTTGAGGTCTCCACCCATATTGTTTCTCTTGGAAGCCCAGCCTCCCTCCTCTTATCTTGGGGGCTGGTTCCTCTGCATTCTTCAGATTGCAGCGTATTTATCACTTCTTCCAGGAGGCCTCCCTGGACTCCCAAGTCTTGTTAAGATATCTCTGCTATATGCTTCTTCCAACAGTAACCTCTCCCTCCCCTATCATCTTACATATTGTGGTACAACTGTTGATTGAATGTCCATTTCTCCAACTAGACTGGAGAAGGCAGGAACCATGTCCGTACTGATCATCACTGGATCACCAGTGCCTAGGAGAGGGACTGGCATGTGGAAGACAATCAACATAGATGTATTAAATAGAATAAAAGAAATAATGAATTACCACTCTGCATCCCTAAGAACTGATGGGTCATTTTTTTTCTCTTCACCCTTATGCAGTTATTTTAGGGCTTTTAATCCATTGCTGACCAAGCCTTTCCATGGCTGCTTTTTTGCCTTGGGATAACATTTAATGTTAAGTCTTGGGATGACATGTGGCTCATTAGCCTACTTTCCCAGAGTCATCTCCATTACCTTCTTTAGGTGAAATCTATGCTTGGGTTTCCTCAAGGTCACCCTCTCTCTCAGTCCTTGGTACCTCCACACTGTAGCACCCTTCTCTCTACCTGTAACACCAGGATATTTACTAACTGCTCTTCATGACTCAACCCAAGGGTCAGCCCCTCTCGGAAGCCCAACCTACCAGGCTTTCCGCCTCTTGCCAGAAGTGGAGTAGGCATTTGTTCCCTGAGTGTTACTGAACCCTATGCATTTTCTCCATAGTGTTTGAATTTTGGCTTTCTTCTAAGATCATAACTTCATGAAGACCAGGGAAAAGAATCTTATTCCATATTCACTTAATTTAGCACAGTACCTGACATAAAAGGGCACTTGATAAACACCCTTTGAATAAATACTTTTCCTTCAAATAAATACGTTTTGAAAATACAGCTGATGAGAACCCAAAGAAGCAAAAAGAGTAAACAAGCACCAATAATTTTTTTTAGTTAAACTGACACAACGTGTTCATTTAGTTCTTATGAGGCTCTGTAGGGACACCTCCTGCCAGGACAATCACTTAGACGCAAACCCAGGGAGGGAGGGAGGGAGGCTGTCTTCACCTTTATCTGTTCATTTTTTAAAATCTGGTTTCAACTGTACTTTAAGAATACCGCTTTCAGTAGATAAGCCTTCAGATCATACATGTTTGTAAAACAGTCTCCCAGAGTCCAGGATTTCTCATTACCACAGTTACTGCAGACTGTCGCCTCATGTTACGGGGTGCAACTGACTTCCTACTTTTTCTTTTATTTAGATTTTGTCAGGTCTGTACAGAGAAAAACATACTGATAGAATTTTCTCCGAGAAGACATAATACCTTCTAGATGCTAGTTCTAGAATAACTGGAAACTTTTTTCAAAACCCTGGTAGTCTCTTAGAATATGTCAGCTGCTTAGTAGACAATGAATCCAAGAAAGACTGCCGATGTTTCATGGAGAACAGAACCTAGACATCCCCGAGAGCGGTGCAGGCCTCTGTGGCCAGACCCAGGTCATGGGGAGCTACCTAGCGGCCTAGTAACGCCATCCCCCTATTTGAGCCTCATAGGTGTTCAGCAATATAACATTCCTATAGATGTGAGAATGCGTCAGGACTCCTCCTTATCCACATGTGGAAATACTCAAACAGATTTAGTCACAGTTCTCCTCCACCTAAATTTGGTTCTTGACGTGTGTTCATATTCTTTTCACACACACAAACACACCCACCTATGACAATGTCTATAAATACTCCCTCCTCTGCAGGCCTGGTTTGGATCTCTAATTAGGGTTAGTCAGCATTTACAAAGTGGTTTGCGCTTTTCCCAAAAGCAAAGTTACAGGAGCTAAAGCATTTCACCACCATTCCCTCTAGTGCGTCTGCACTTATAAGCTCTTAGGGGCCAGGGAGAGACGGGGGGCCGAGCTGACACGTGGAGGAGAGGTCAGCTCAGAGCACGTGTCAGACACCAAATCCTTAGAGTCAGAAGTGCACTGAAACAGCAGCGTGCAGGTGACAGCAGCAGGCTCCTAGGATCTGAGATGTTAGGGGGCCTGTCTGGCAGGATCCTTATAAAGGGTAAACAAAAGCAGGCAGTAGAATCTGGGCTCTCTTGAGGGTGAGGCTAAGGTCATGGCTTAGTGTGTGTTGAGTGACGGGTAGTATGTGTGTGTTTGGGGGGGGGTGGCGAGTGATACACACGTTTGGAGGGACCATGAAGCTATTCCATGGCTGGGGAGGGCATTATCAAATAAGCAAAAAGATTCATTTAAAGGAAAGCATTTTGTAATATTCCTACTCTTGATCTAGGAATAACATGGCAGGGTTAGGAGGGTAACTGATGGGGCCATGGGGAGAACAGAAGCAGAGTCAGCAATATGGTCTTGTCACAGAGAATTAAATTTTCCCCAAACGCCTTGGATGTCTGGAGAAGACAAAGTGTGACAGCTGAACTTGGGATGGGAGGACAAAGCAGCTAAAGAGGATTTTCTGGCTCTTGTAATCAGCTGCCCTCAGATGGCATACAAGACTCCCTTGGTCCGCTGGGCAACCGTCCAGGTATCCTTCCCCAACTCTAAGTCCCCTTGAGGGGACGTCCATCCTGGTCTGATCAGACAGAGAACACTCAGCCACACAGCTTAACGGGTAGGCCAGCTCCTTAACTAGACTGCAGATTACCTGAAGGTAGAGACTGCACTTTATACCTTTTTGTTGTTGTTGTTGTCTATTCCAGACACAGGCTTTCAATAAATGACCATCATGATTAATTTTTTTAAAAAAGACACATTATTTTGTGACAGAGACTGCTGTTAGTCTGCTATATGAATTCATTCAATTCTCACACTAACTGCATGAGGTAATGCCATTATTCTCTCTGTTTCACAGCGCACACTGAGGCACAGAGTGGTTAAGTACCTTGCCCAGAGTCACAGAGTCAAGAGGGGCAGGGTTGGGATTCAAATCCAGACAGTATGGCTCTAGCATGAATAATCTAAACCAATCCAGGATTCTGCTTCTTACAGACACGTGTGATTCCTGAATTCCTTGTGGCTTTTGTGTGAATGGGGCACGGAAAGGATCTCGGGAAGAGACAGACCTTCTTAGAAACCTACTAACGCAAATACCAAATCAAAGCCTCTTTTTATTCCTCACCGTGACTACCCAGAGAAAAAAATGAAAAACAATAACAAGAAACAACTATTTCCACTTAAGAGACCATTTTGGTCCCATAGGACTCTTTTTCTTGATTGGGTCAGCCCTGGTTGGGTCAGCCCTGGTAGAGTCAGTGGTCCTTGGTTCTCCACAGCCTCAGATTCTGTAGGGGAATGAGTCTCCTCTAGGGCCAACTCATGGCTCATGAGATCCCCAAAGTGGGGCTAACCTAAACTTCTTGTTCCACAATGCATCTTGCACCCTTCTGGGTCCCCATCTCTGTGGCATGCACCAGAGCTGACCCAACCTCCAGAAGCAAGATTTGAGTGGTGATTCCCTACGTCCTGCCCCCAGGGTGGTTTTGTTTCCTGTCACACCTGTGCACAGGAGACGAGCTGTAGAAATCATCAAGTGGTCAAAGGCAGGACTGCCCAGAAAAAGGACAGGATTCCAGAAAGCGGAACAGGAGAAAAGGGAGTAGAGTATCATCAGCCGACAAGGGCAGAGAACCGGCCTGGGAACTGGAGAGCAGTGAGGAGCGTCTGAGCAAGGCTGGCCCTGGAAAGGGAGAGGCTGGGGCCGAGGCCAGGCCAGTGGAAGGAAGGGGAAGAGGGGAACAAGAAACGAGGGCAGGCTAGGCTGCAGCCAGACGGGAAACATGAGACGCTCACATCTGACATGGAAAGAAGGGAGGCAGAAAGGATACAGGGGAAAAGAACTGTTGCCAGGGCACAAGTGACACCAGAGCTCTGCTTCTGACCCTTCTGACCGTCTTACTCTGCCTCAGAATTTCCATTTCTAATAGGGCTCAGTAACAAGCCTTATCTAGAGCTATAGGAAGAGTATGCAAAGATAACACAAAATGGATTGAAAACTGTTCAGAGCACTTCATATGGTATTCACAAAAGGGGAACCTAACCAATCTATGCGGTTTAGCTCTGGTCACCATTGAAAAGGATGGTGGCTCTAAGCCCCCTTTCCAGTTTTCTTACTCTCCGGTTTCACGCACTAAACCACTCACTCAACAGTCACCAATGCCCAAGCTGCTACCCTGTACTAGGACTTGGGATTATAAAGGGAAATAGGCCACTTTCTCCACGTCAGGTTGTGCACAGATGGTGTGGAAGACAGAGACCTAGAGATAACAATGTGTGGAGAAGTGCTATGATAAAGATGTTAACAATGCGTCACTGAGTGGCAGCAGAGGGGGTCACTCCCCGTGTATACCCCTTAGCTTTTACCTGGTTTCTTTCACTTGGAAAGCCCCCTTCCCAACCCTGATCCCAGAGCCATATTCCTTGAAATTGTGACTGTTCTTCAAATCCTAGGTCAAATGCCATTTCTTCAAGAAAGTAGTTCCTACTCCTAAAAAATGGAATCAATCTTTCCATTCTGTGTGCTTCTATGGTACTTTATTTATATCTCTGTTTTAATACTAACCCCAATTAGGTTTTTAAGTTGTGTATGGTGAAGGTATATACGTGTGTGTGTGTATGTGTGTCTCCAGCACTAGGTTATAAGAGCCTCTGACAGCGGGGCTGATGCCTGATTCACCTTCCACAGGCCCGAGCATGGAGGTTTCTTAAAATGTACTCAGAGTCTGTTCAGTTTGAACTACTCTAGTCTCTTTTAGGATGCCAAAGTGAGAAAGCCCTGCTTCATTCTGGCAATAGTGAGTCTTTGTTTGCACAAGCCAAAATTAATTTCTTGTTCTGAAGAGGCATAAAAAAATGGCCTTCAGACCTAAAATGACCCCATCGTTCTTCTATGCTTGGAGACAGGCAAAAAACAAAAACCAAACAAAAGCCTTCAAACTAATCAAAGAATTTTTCACTTGGAAATGACTCTACTTTCCCTATTCAATCCAATGTTTCAATTACAAATGAGGAAACTAAATCCCGAGAAATTCAGATACTGTTTCAGCATCACATAGCCAGAGTCAATGATATCAAATTTCCAGATCCTTAAGTTCAAGGCTCTTTCCAATAGGCCGCATAGTTTACCCTTCACAGAAAGAAGGGGAAATGCATGGTTAAAAAAAAAAAAAAAGAAGAAGAAGAAAGAAATAGCATTAAAATATACAGAGAAAAAAAATTCATTGAAAAGTAGTATACACTATAGAAAAAACTTTTCCTATCAGTCCATTTGTTCATGAAGAAAACCATGTTTTCACTAACATCAGCAAAATTGTTTGTAGAGGTTAAAGTTTTAATTTAAAAACCAGACTTTCGTAGTTTCCAGATTTTTCACCCTTAAGGTCTCCAAACATTCTATGCAGTCAGCAGGGAGAACTGTCCTGAGGTTCTTCTCCAAGGTATGCCAATGTGTTTGGGTGACACTGGTCATTAACAGGTGTTCTTTTTTTTTTTTTTACATTTTTATTGATTCATAATCATTTTACAGTGTTGTGTCCAATTCCAGTGTTCAGTACAATTTTTCAGTCATACATGGACATATACACACTCATTGTCACATTAACAGGTGTTCTTAACAGTTGTGGAGGTAAAATAATACATCAAGGCTATGTTGAGAGGTGCACGTTCACACCTGCTCTCTCCCATCACGACTGAGGCAAATGCAGCAGAGGCACTCAAACCTGAGCGCTCACTCCATCCCAGTTCTGCTGTTAATGCCGGAACCCCTGCCTTTTCTCTGCCCTTTCCCAGGTCACTGCTGCCCCACCCCCACCCTGACAGAGCTGACCCAATATTACAGATGTCCTGGGTTGGCACGCACAAGCACAGATGCACACACAGAATAGTAGGTGTAAGCACTACATTTGAATTTAAAACTTACTGGATTCCAATTCCAAATAAGGATAACTTACTGGGTTCCAAAGCTGAACAGCAACATATATATGTATATATATACGTATACACACATAACAGGGAAATATTATATATTTATGTTACTCAGATACATAATATATACACGTATTATGTGTCTATCTAGCTGGCCAGTGACATATATGTCATTCAGATAAAGACCACCTAGTTTTAAAAATTCTTTCAATTGCTGCAGAGATAGACTGTGAAAACCGGTTTTCAGTTAGAGAATTCTCCCCCACCCTCCCCGCCGCTGTGCCCTTCCCCAGGCCTCCCAAGGACAGGGACGGGGCATGGGGTTTGGGGCCAGCTACATAGGGGCTTAACTATTAGTCCTGCTATTTACCATTTGTGTGATCTGGAGAAAATGACTTAACCTTTCTGGCAGATACTTTCCTTCTTTCTAAAATGAGGATGTTAAGGGTCGAGGTGACGCAGGCCGCGGAGCTGCATGGGAGTGCTCAGTAAATACCGGCTATTGTGCTGAAGGTGATGAGGAGGAGGAAGCGGAAGAGGGAGGACGACGGTGGCCTCCACTTAGTGAGTGCTGTCTGAGTTTCAGAATCTCTCAGTATGTCTTGGAAGAACTTGGCTGCTAGTTGGGGAATGTTAAGCTGGAGGTAGAGAAAAGAGAACTAGTGACAAAGCCGGGTCGGAGTGGGCGTCCATGAATGGCTAGCACTTAAAGTGTGATTTTCCTGTCTTGAGCTTATATATACCTGTACACACGTCCCTTCCTGCTGCTGGGAAGAGGGCATTCACATCGTGAGTGCAGCATCTTTTGAGGAGTCAAAGACATTTTTCTTTTTTCTTTTTGCTTAGAAGAACTGGACTTTACAAATCAGGGTGAACAAATTCCTCTGTCTCCCCATGGTGGCTAATCAGAGAATTTCCAGTTACAGCAGCAGGCCCCGCTATTTGCAAACTCTGGCAATCCTACTAACTGGGAGATACACTGTAGGTGGCAGAACAAATACCCTTTCTGGAGTCAAGGAGTCAGAGTGCACAGCCAGGCGGTGAGCTGAGCTGCTGCTGTGGTCTGGACTGTACAAAGTACAACAGGAAGGAGGAAGCCCCAGCCTACCCGGATGTGCCCTGAATGACAGAGCCATTTAACGCCTGCCTAAGATGCCATTCTGTTTGCAAACACATAGTACTGGCTGTACCACCTGACAAAACAATTCCATCAGAAAGCCTGAAGACAAATGACTCATGTTAAAAGAGGCCTGTGCATCATGTCAGCGATGACTCCACAGGCGTCAATTAAGCATGGAAAAGACTTGTTCTGAAGCACGACCATCTGGCATTTCCCAAGGAGCTGTAGTCAATGGCTGATAAAACACAAGTGACCATAACTAGAAAGAGATTCAGCAACCCTCTCACTGCTCAAAAGCAACAAGAGCCCAAGAGGACTATGAACATGGAAAAGCCCCCAAAGAAGAGGCGAGTAAGGGAAGGCTGCCAGCACAGCTCTTCCTCCTGCATAGAAAGCAAAGATCTAGGGTTGCATGAGGTCGTCTTGTCTGCCACCAAAAAGCCGACTGCTCCTGGGGCTGCTTGGGAGTTTGTCTGGTAGTCCAGGGATGAAGTCAATTGTTATGTCTCCAGGTGAGAGAAAGGATTGGCAGTGGTCCATCTCCTGCTCCTGGAAGTGCTTTCCAAGTAACAGAATCTAGGACTTTGCCCAGCACATGAGACCAAGATTACTGTAGTCCAAACCTCTTTCCCTAGAATCCTTGTGTTAACCAGCTTTTGAGTGGATGGAAGAGAATACATTTAACAAATCTAATGTGAATGGTATTACAGTACAAAACCCCCAGGAGAGAGAGAGTGGCTGATGCAGAAGTGCCTTTCAAGGCTTCGGTTCTAGATCAGCTGTGCAGACACCTGTCTAAATATATAGGCGAAGCTTCAAACACCACCACCTCATCACACCTAATGACTACCTGTGATGAGAGCCTGCATTCTCTATTTCTGGCTTTTCCAACAACAAAAATAAGCATCTTTATACTCAGTCCTAGTTCTGGACCTATTCTTAATGCTAATCTGTTTTTTGTTTCTTTCTCCACTATCCAAGGTCAGATAAATGAGAAGGGAAATACTTATCAACATCAATTTTGATCCAGATCTAAATTGTTCATGACTTCTTATTCATCATCCTTGATCTCTCCTTTTTTTCTCTAAGTGATTCAAGTAAATGCACCACTCACATGCCCTGGTCCCCACATTAAGAAAGTAATGTTCTTAGAATGAGTCTGTAGAGTAAAAATAAAACAAAAAGACCCAAACAGCAAACAATAGTGCTTCCATTCTCTTGAGTCCCTTTTGCAAATGATGCAGTGTACTTAAATCTCTTTACAGCGGTCGCATCAGTGTTAAGTTTTTGGTTGGAAATAAAGAAGTTTTAGTTAAGGTCACCGACAATTATTTTCTCAGCACAATAGAAAAGCAGCCCAACCCATTAACAACACTAAAATGGCAGAAGCAAACACAGTGGGAACAAGTAGGAATAGAATACCTGGGATTGCCAGATGGGAAAGGGGGACGTTGTGGAGGTGAGTAGGGAGCGAGGCCATCCAGTCGGCATTGCAGACCTCCAATGATGTCTTTGTCCCGCTGGGGTTGGGGGAGCAGATGGTCCCCATCCTGAGTTTCCTCCTTACCTTCCTAATAGCTAGCATCCCTCTCTGTCAGTCAACTGCCCAGGCTCAGCCCAGCGCCACTCACTCAGCGATCATCATTGCCCCGGGCTCTCTAGCATTTCAGAGTCACCTTTGTCACGCCAGTCTTGCCAAAAGGCCGTTCCGCTGGGTAGACGGGGCAAATAGGTTCCCTGGCCCCCGGCACCCGCAGTCCCTACCCTCTCCGGCTCAGCTGCTCTTCCACTCCCTTAATCTGCTCAGCCCCGGCTCCGTTAAACTTCTTAGGTTCCCCCTCTGAGGCCGGGGAAGGTGGGCTCCTCGAGTTAAATCTTACAGAGACTGAACGTCCTACGAGCAGCCACGCCCGGAGCCACTCACACGACAGGTGCCCACACGGCATATGGACACGCCGGTGGGTCTATACACATGTGAGCGCCCGGACGCAGCATCCTCAGCCCGATTCACGCTTCTGTGTGTGTCTCTGGGCTGGCACATACGCTGGGCCTGCCTGCTATCCCTCCCCCGGCTCCTCAGCCCAGGTTCCCCCGGCCCTGTGGCTTCCCGAAGGCGCCCAGAAGTGTAACCGGCGGCACCCGGACTCCGGCAGCCCCGCCCCGCACTGCCGGGCAGATTTGCCGGGCGAGGCGGCCGGTGATTGGCCGCTGGCGGAGCGCGCTCCGATTGGCCCGCGTCCTCCCGGGCTGCCCCTCCGAGCAGCGCCCACCCCTCCACTGCCCGCCGATACCCCCGCCTTCCTGCGCGTAGACGGACGCCGCCGCAGGGGCTGCGGGCCGGGCAACCTGCGCGCTCGGGCTCGTCGGCTCTTGGGTCAGAGAAGTCTTCATTCCTCCGGCTTTTCACGCAGTCAGGACTCAGATGTCAAACGCAACCGTACGTTTCCTTCCTTTTTTCTCCGACACACACACACACACACACACACACACACACACACACACACGGCAGTTACACAGGGTAATACATTTTTAATAAACCACAGAAGCAGCAGAAATATGAGAGGTAAAAAGGCCAAGGAAGGTGAAGAATATCGTATTAGGATGACGTCAAGGATGATTTGTGTTTCAACCATTACTCAGTTAAGATTCATCTACACACCACTTCTTCCCATTTTACAGGGAAGGAAATAGATGCTTCACACTTGTGTTGCCCGTTGTTTGGAACCTTCTAAATTCTTCATCCCATTTGCTCTTCACTGTGTCCCATAAGGCAAGGAGGTTTGCCGATATGATCCCCCTTTCATAGATGAAAGTCCAGGCGCCTTCTAGGAACAGTTTCTGTGGTGGCACCATTTGGAAACCCTATTTTGGAATGAGACCCTGGAGCCCTGAGGTCTGTAGGCATACCAACCCATTTCTCTACTTTCTGCAACATTCCCTTCTCTTTCAAATGATCCTTTTCCATGGTGCAAACGTTATGGTCTCTAATGGTAAGAGAATCTTGCACATCAGTAATCACTGAAACACCTTGGCAGCCAGGCCAGTCAAGAAAAACACCCTGACCTTGATGTTGGGGCCCAGCAGGGCTTCAGGCCAGGCAGCTCTTCAGTGACTCGGGATGGGCTTATGGGAAAAGGAAACTGCAGTCTGTGCCAAGACTGAAGGCTCAGATACAGACAGATCTGCAGGTCAGCTGACATTTAATCACCAAAAGTCCTCACCTCCTCTCAGAGGTAACCACACAGCAGCAATGCAGCTACTTTTCTATACACGTAACTTCCGCTGCATGTTGCCCCCTTTTGACATCTTACTAAATTTCCTCTTCTGGGCTATTATTAACATTCACTTAAGACTGCTTTTCAGCCTTTTGAGCTGTGTAACATTACCAAAAGTCTGTTCGTTTGTTTTTTACTGGAGGAGTATGCCTTGGTTAATAAAAAGAAAGTCTACACTATTTATCATATAGCTTCTAATTCTTAAAGAACACTTCAAGGTAGTGCTCTACATATTGGGAATAAGTCACCTAGCTGTTTTAGTCGATGGAATTCCCCCATCTCCCCTACCACCCCTCAAAAAATAACACTATGAAGGAATAGCCCAAGATTTATTTTGCAAATGTCACCTTTCTGGACTTCCTTTGAACTAAAAAAAAAAAAAATTTTGTTTTAATTTCCAAACACAAAACTTATGAAAGCAGCCTACGCCAAACAAAATGTGTTCTTTAAGCTCTACTGTGGAGTGTCAGTTTCAATGTCTTTTTTTCCCCTTATTTTTCAGCTCTTTATGGGAGGAAGGAGCATAATAAAAAAGCATTAAGCCCTAGACTTAGAGACATCACTGTGTGAGAACTTGAAAATAGGAGAAGTAGAACCACTTCAGAATGAGATGTTTTACACCTCTGGTAGTGTTTGCAATTAAAACTATTTGCTTTGTCCAAGAAAACAGTTCAAAAGAAGGCAACACTCTCCATATGTTCTTGAATCAGTCATGGAGGAAATTTTGCGGGTGAAAACACAGTCTCTAGTATGGTACTCGGCACATAGCAGGGGCTCAATAAATATTTGTCAGAAGAAGGGAGATGCTTGGGAGAACACACTCTGCTGGGTTCTGGGTAGCACCTCAGAGCAGCGTTTTTCAAACTTTAATGTGCAAATCAGCTGTATTCTGACTGAGCTGGTCTGAGACAGGCCCGAGGTTCTGCATTTCTAACAAGATTCTAGCTGGTGCTGATACTGCTGGTTCAAACGACATCTTGAATAACTAGCAAGGCTTTAGGAACCAGACTCATGTTTGATAGGTGGAACATGTATTGTGTTTTCCTTCTCTTTTCTAAGATTTTATAATATTTTATGTCACTTTTATAATAAAAAAATTTGCATTAAAAATCCCAGCTAAGAATTTCTAACTATTAGAGAATAGTTTTTCTGTCATACATTGTAATGGAAACCAAATTATCAGTGGGATTTTTATACTATGACACAGTTGCTTTCGATAAACTAATTTTAAAATAAGAAAAACTTTTATAATTTGGATAGTTAATCTTTTCTTCTACTGTATTATGAAATTTATCAAAGGGAGAGGAGACCAAGTAAACAGGAGGACTGAAATTTTAAAGCAAGTCAGTCTCTCTCTCTCTCTCTCTCTCTCTCTATATATATATATATAATTGAAGTATAATCAGTTTACAATGTTGTGTCAATTCCTGGTGTACAATATAATGCTTCAGTCATACATGAACATACATATATTCATTTTCATATTCTTTTTCACCATAAGTTACTACAAGATATTGAATATAGTTCTCTGTGCTATACAGTATGAACTTTTTGTTTATCTATTTTATGTATATTATCATAAAATCTTGAACTCCCCAGTCATCCTGTCCCATGCTCTTCCCTCCCTACCCCCATAACCATGTTTGTTTTCTATGTCTATAGTCTGTTTCTGTTTTGTAAATAAGTCCGTTTGTCTTTTTTTTTTTTTTAAGATTCCACATATAAGTGATATCATATGGTATTTTTCTTTCTCTTTCTGGCTTACTTCACTTAGAATGACAATCACCAGGTCCATCCATGTTGCTGCAAATGGCATTCTTTTATTCTTTTTTATGGCTGAATAGTATTCCATTGTATAAATATACCACAACTTCTTTATCCAGTTATCTGTCGATGGACATTTAGGTTGTTTACATGTCTTGGCTATTGTAAATAATTAGAGAAAGTCAGTTTTAATCAGTAATTACAACCAAGGGAGTGTTTATCATGTACAAATCATGCTGACTGGTGCTAGGAATGGAAGAAAAGTTAAATAAAAGTTGGAATCTGATGAGCCTCAGATAATAATTCAGGAGAAAACAGAGTAAAATATGTGAATTCCAAAATGTAATGTGAGGCTGAATGCAGGGATAATAGAGATACATGAGGAGGACAATAAAGAGGTATGCATTTTTATGAGGGAAGGAACAAAGGATGCATTATTAGAAGAGGTAGCATTCAAGCCAGGTCTGGAATTCTGAGAAAAGTTTTTGCAAGTGGAAAATGGGTGGAGGGTTTTGGTGCAGGAAAGGGATTGTGTAGCTGAGAAAACATAACCAAAGCTGTGAAAATGAATGGGAGATGTGAGAAACAAAAACCACACAAGAGTGGCAGCACGTGGAGTATATGGGAAATACAGCTCAGTTATTCTCACGAACCTCACAAGAGCCCAACGAGTTAGTTCTATTCCTACCCCCAACAGACAAAGGGCACTGATGCTTAGAGGCCCCGTAACTCTGCCCACGAGCTCCTAGCTGGTTAGTGGCAGAGCTGTGACTCCAAGTCTCTTGATCATTATGTCACTGGCTTCTCATTATATGTTACCTATTATTATTGTAAACCTGGTAAAGGATGTTTATGACCAAAGTACATTAAGGAGTTTCGACCATTTTCCCCTATAGATAAAAGGGGCCATTGCAGGTTTTTGAGAAGGGTAGTAGAATGATCCACGTTGTATTTTAGGAAGATAACTCCGGCACAGTGAAGAACTATTGGAGAAAGACAGTCTTTCAGGTAAATCACTGAAATCGGCTATCTAAGCAAGAACAAAGTGAGAAAGCACGCTGCAGTGCTGGCACATGGAGACTGCGTGCTGGGCCTTTTAAACTATGGCGCTTGCCACTCCAACCCCACTTCTCATCTCCAAGGACCTATAACTCAAGGGCCTGAGTGGACCACTTGGAATTACTTTCATCACATGAAAAGTCTCATCAAACTGTCCATTCATTTTTATCATATGTGACCAAATGTGTTTCTGTGAATACGTCTACAAATTTTGTTTTCTTTTCTGGAAATGTTTTTCTCCATTATTTGATCCAGGACCCTACTGAATTCCTAAAGAGGTGACAGTAGGCTTTGCCTTTTCTTAGAAGCTACATTATATTTTGGAAATGTTTAAGATGGTTCAGTTTCTTTCGAATGACTGCATAAACGAACACCAATGGTCCTAGGGCAGCTTGCCATTTGGGCAGATCTGGTTGGCAGGGCAAGATGGCCTGGATTTTCCTTGACTGAAGGCACCCTAAGAGCCTTGGAAGAAACACACTGACTTAATGATACTGGGGCTGGGGCTGTCTCTGGCCCCACATCTAAGACCCTGTGCTGTCTTACCTCTGAGTCTGTGTGCTAGATGGGAAAGGAAGAGACCTCAAAGAGGATTAGCATCCAGGCATGTGTTTGGCCCAGAGACATTGCCTGGAGGTGAGAGAAGTGGTATGATCCTTGAATTCCATAGTAATGTCTCATTCACGATTTTTTTTTCCTGGCTGGAGGGTGTGGGGAGGGTGAGGGACTGACATGAGGCGCCCAGTAAATGAAAGATGGGGTGGAGTGGAAGCCTGCTCTGCTTTGCGCCTCATACTCGCAAAGTTTATCCCTAGTCATTCCCAACCTCCTTTCCCCAATTCAAGACCAGAAAACTATGTGATACGGATCAGAGTAGAATGAAGAAATGTCACCCATGTGGGTGGTGCTAAGGACATGATGACAGTAGCAACAATTACCTTCAGGAACAGTGACATCACTGCAGCAGCTCGAGACACTCAGGAGTCTTCATGTAAGGGCAGGTAGCCAAGCACACTGCCTTGGGAACACAGATGATACAACTCAGACATTCAGGAATGAGTCAGGAGCTGGGGATCAGTTACTTTGTTGACCAGGGCTAGAGCCATTATTGTGACCCAGTTCCAGATCATACCCAGGTGAGTGCCTTTAAGAATGTGAGTGAGAGAGCAGCGGCTGGTTAAACAGGAAGTCACTAGTGTGGTATCACCTCATGCTCACCCAGCATTTAAGCCCACACAGGGATTCTGTAAGGAGACAGAAGTGAATGCCACAGTAGCCGGCCAAAACATTGTTCCTCCTGAACGTGAAAGCTTGGTGGTCAGGCAGGTTCTGGGAGCCTCTCTGCCTTTTATATTATTAGACATCAAGTGTTTCTGGTATATTCAAAGAAAATTTCCTTTAACAACACAATGTTGCTATCATACTTCTTAATCATTTATTTACTTCTTTACTTATTTAGTTTTGCTACACATTAAAAAAAATTACATATATGTACTGCTCATTATTTCTAAGAATGTTTAGAGCTTTAGCTTTTTAAACTTAGTTATCAAAGGAATAAAGCCAACCACAAAATAAGAATTAATTCAAAAAGATACATACACCCTGCTATTAACAAATGTTGCTATAATACTTTTGAGAGAAGCTAAAAACAAGGGATGATGGTAAAATTAGTTTAATGTCCATTTATTCCTTCTAGTGCGCCATACTCCTGCACGCTCTTCCACTCCCCCTTGCCACCCACCCCATCACCAAAAAGGCAACTGAGAGGCTGAAGACCTTTATTTTCCAGTTCGTTCGCTGGTCAAGCTGCAAAGTGCCTGATTTAATATGTTATGGAGCCACCTTCTGGTAGTAAAGGCACACTTCATGCGCACAGTGAGTTCGCTCTGTTTCAATGACCCTGAAAAAATATCTCCACGTCACCGGCACTGGTAAGAACAGCTGGGAGGTTATATAAAATACAGATTCCTGGGTCACACTGCAACCCTACTGAATCAGATCCCCTGGGGTGCCTTTTTTTCTGCCTTTTCAAAAAATTTCCTCGGGGGACTTTTATGTCCCAAAAGCTTTAAATCAAGACTTTGAAATGTCAGTCAATTTTTGCAGTTCTTGTCCATGTTGTATGTAAATTTAAGCAATCAGAGAAAACCATTTTGGTTTAACTGGCAGGAAAACCAAGTGCTCTCCCTAATTACCCCGCCCCAAGGTTCCTGGAATTATGAGTGACATCAGCTCTTAGGAGAACACGTGTGTACTAGTATGTATATTCGTAATCATTTGACCTGCAGTCGAAATTAGAATGACCTCTGTACATTTGTTATTCATTTAGCAGAGTTAATTTTTAAAAGGAGTACATTCTTTTTTAATGACCTGATTCTGCATATTGGGTTGCTGGCATCAGTTGGAAATACGATGATGCCGCATCACCCAAGGAGTAAATATCAGGGTAACTGGGAGCAGATATTGTCCTTCTCTCCCAACTTCATTATTAAAGTTACAAGTTTGAAAAAACAACTTCAACCAACGTAAATAATTCTTGTTTTAAAAAGACAAAGTAAATAAATTTCTAAGTAAATAAAAATAATAAATCTTTGGTGTTTTTCCCTTATCAACTCTCTCTGAAGGTAGCAGGGCTGATGGAAGATTGACCTTTTTTCCAGTCATATTCTGTATTTTCCCTCCTGCAGCTGTAAAACTGCATCTTTACACACTGAAGCCATTCCTTCCTCTCCTCTTTATTACTTTGCTTTACTCAAATCTTTGACTTCTTTTGCTAGGCCTGGGATGACTGGAACATTTTTTACATAAATATGGAACTGATATTCTAAGGTCATGCTGCAACCGGCAAAAATTTGAATTGTGGTTTTGGGAGTAGTTTTCTAATAAAGCATTTACATTGGTTACATACTCTAGCCTCTTGGACAGCTCAACATTTTCTCTACCCTCTCCCCACATTCAGCACCCAGGATGAGATGCTCTGACCTCAGCAAGCCAGTCTCAGAAGATACTTAGTGATGTCCTCAGAGTGAGGAGAATGAAAGGCCAGGATGGGAGTCACCTTTGGCGCTTCCAACACCTTCACAGTGGCAGGACTGGTGTGTGTGTGGCCCGAGAGCAGAATTCCCCAGCTCTACCACCTGAGATGCCCTGACCCTGGGGAAGGGTAAACGTGTACTCTCTGGAGCCCCGTAAGGCAAGCACTTATCATGGCATTTCTTTCCAGTTGCATGTTTTGTTTGTTTGTTTAACAAATTCATTCAAACTTTGTTATATGTAGACTACACTTGAATAAAATTGATGTTCTAGATGTGCTATGTTTATCTTGTGGCTTCGAGTCCCTTCTGGCACACACCCATATCCCTGGGCATTCATGTCCCCCAAGATGAAAGTCTCAGGTCTGAGGGAAAGGTACCAAAAAGCTTATTAGACACAGCAAAGATTCTTGGTTCACTCAAGCTCCAGCCCACTCGGTGAGGTGGAAGACCACACGTGGATGTGAGGCCACAGCTTGAACTAGTATTCATTTGCCCAAACCTTAGGCAACTTGGAGCAACAGCAGGTTAACAGTCAGTGACATAGGCCAGATTTCTCTTGCCACTGGAGACGTGACTATCTCCTTCAAAGAGCAGGGGACCAAAAAATTCCTACCTAAGACTTCTACTCTCCATCAGGTAAAAGCTTCACCTATAGAACGAACTCCCATGGCTATTCTTCGACATGTTGAGATCTGTTCTTGCTCTCAGAGTTTCAGACCACAGCTCCTCACCTGGCTAACTGGTGTTCTTCCCCCGGAGTCTTACTGAGAGTAACTGACATATAACATTGTGTAAGTGTGTACAAGGTGATGAGGTGATACATGCATATGTTGGGAAATGTTAACCACAATAAAGTTAGTTAACACATTCTTCGCATCACATAATTACCTTTTTTTGTTGTTATGGTGAGGACATTTAAGATCAATTCGTTTAGCAACTTTCAAGTATACAATACAGTATTGTTAACTACAGTCACCCTGCTGTACTTTAGATTCCTCAGAATTTGTTCCTCTTACAACTGGAAGTTTGTGCCCTTTGAACAACATCTCATTCCCCTCACCCCTGACGGTGTTTGTGTGTCCTTAGTTTAGTCTTCACTGATTCCCTGGGTCTGGCTTTCCTCTCGGCACCTGTGGATATCTGACTGATTCCACCCACAGGAGTGAAACTTTGAAACTGACCTAGAAACCTGTTCAATCTAAGGCATCTGTCAACCCACCCAGATTTAGACCCTGGTCTCCTCTAGCCTGACTGGCCTTGCACAATAAGAACATTTTGAAGAATATAGATGTAAGTGGATGTACTGGTCCATGACATGGAATGAGTCAAACAAAATCTCAGCTCACCAGATTGAGTTAGAGACTGTCACCTCAGTTCTCTGTTCCACAAGGGACTTTTCTATCTCTCCTTCACTCATTTGCCATGATCCAGACCATTCGTGCACACAGTACTGAACTGAGTGCTAACCTGGCCCAGGGCTTCTGCTCACTCTGGCGGTGCTGAGCTGTCTCCAGGGCATTCCAGTCCCACAGAGGAGTTCACCGCATGCATTTCCTTACCTCTGAGTTCTGATTTGAACATGATACCCAAGCAACACAACAGACTAAAAAGTTTGGTCTCAGTAAACCAAACTTAAGTCTCAGTGTATCTTCAAAGTAAGTATTTACTGAACACATACAAATTGGTCAAGCTGTTTGGTAAAAATTTGGAAAGAGGACTAAAGTTCTCTAGGAGAAGAAAGGGAGGTGGTTGCTGGGTCTTCTGCCCCTACTTCTGCTTGGGGAGCCCCAGGTGGGAAGCTGCACCCTGAGCCAGAGCCCGCCCCCACTATGCCCATGGCTGGGGTCCCGCCGCGGGCACTGCTGTAACTGTGAACTGTTTCCATAATTTCTGCTAAGGTGTCAACAGAAAACACTGCTCAAGGGCTTGAGCAGGAACTGGAGTTTCTCTCTTGGGTGAATTCCGGAGAGACAGCTTAGTCTCCTTTGATATAAAGTGGTTTAATGGTGAGAGGAAAAGTCTGCCCTGGAGTTCTGGGGAAATCAAAGGGCTCCATTCATTTCCTTAAGAAAGAAAAACTGATTGAAGTTTTGGTGGGTCCCAGCCAGTACCTACGGCAGAATAGGACCCAGAAATGAAACAAAAACAGTCAACGTGCAGGATGAATCCTCATTTATTTTCTTCTGAACTTCGAGATTAAATAACACCCAGAAATAGAGAGGAAACTCCTCCAAAGAAATGGATCTTGGTATCTTGTCATACTGACTAAGGGCTGTAATGTTTGGAAAAATAGGCTGGTTTTGAATCAAATTAAGCATTATTTATTAGGGTCTTAAGAACTTTCTTCCTTAAGCTTTCTTTTTGGAAAAAACTTTTTAAAAGTTTGCAAAAATAAAAACAGTAAAATAAAAAAACCCTACATATTCCCTTTACCTAGATTTATCTATTGTTAATATTTTATCACCTGCTGTTCTCTCTCCCTGCATGTAAATGTACATATGCATGCATGCATGTATGTGTGTATTACATATCCATGCCCACATACCCACCTGAGAGTAAGTTATATACATCATGGCCATTTACCCTAAATACTGCAGTGTGCATTTTCTAAGAGTAGGAAAATTCTCTTAGATAACCACAGCAGAGTTATCAATACTTTAATCTAGTTTTATGCTTATATTTCAGTTTTCTCAGCTGCTCTGACAAATGTCAGATCTGATTTGCCAGATTTCTTTTATAGCTTTTATTCTCCTACAGTAAAGGATCTAGTCTAGAGTTACATAGTGCAATTAATTGTCATGTCTTTTTAGCCTTCTTTAATCTGGAATATTTTCAGAGCTCCCCTCCTTTTTTGCCTTTAGGCATTTCCTATTTTGTGTCTTATTTGATGCTACCTTGTGACTGGATTCAGTTTATTCATTCTCTGCCTTAATATTACACAGGAGATAGTGTGTCCTTCTCAGGGTATGACATCTAAAGGAGCAGGGTGTCCATCTGTCTGTCACTGATGTTAATTTTGATCACTTGATCAAATGGTTGTCTAATTTCTCCACTACATAATTACTGTTTCTTTTTTCCTCCCTTGTAGCTAATAAGCTTACTTCAGGTGGACCATTAGAGACCATGAGAATAGCCTGACTGTCATTAAAATTTCCTCGTTAATTTAGTATTTGATGATGAATCTAGCCTGATTCAATCTTTACTATAATGATTATGAAATGGTAAGTTCCCAACTTCTCAGCATTCCACTGTAGGCAACAGCCCTCTTTTCCCTGCTTTCCTTTCTCCCTCCCTTCCTTTTCTTCCTTCCTTCCTTTCTTTCCTTTGCTTTTCTTTTCCTTCATTCATCCCTTCCTTCCTCCCTTTTCTCTCTCCCCCTCACCTTATGTCTGTCATCTATTACTGGTAAGGATTCATGAATTCCTACTTTTCTCAATGGTTTCTAACTCATTGTATAGTTAATTATATTGGTGCTTAAATTGTCCTAGGTTTGACCAGCAGGAGATGTAAAGCTGACCTTGTATCTTTCTGACATACCCCTAGCATTTTTTGGAATATGTTCTTATTTTCTGGCGTAAGAAGATATTCCGATCTCATATTGTATCTACTTTGTCCCTCATCAGATATTTCTCTGAAAAGTTTTTATTCCTTTCAGCATGAAATTATATTAGTGGCCAAAATCTGAGTGTCAGGTGTGTTTACTGCTACCAGAATATCTTTGCTTCTTGGTCCATTCAAAAGACAGATCTGGGGAAAATAGGCATGTACTTATACTTACAATACAACACACATGTCCACTGCACTGTCAGCTTACCACCGTCATAGAGATAGATGGACATCATATAATATAAATTATATATATTTACATAAATATACTTTTTAATTTTTCCTTCTTTCTTACACAGAGGTAGCATATTATATACTCTTTGCACTTTGCTTTTTTTCTCTTCATACTAACTCCTGGAAATCACTCCATAATAGTCAATGGAGATTTTCTTCTGTCTTGTTTTCACAGCTGTGCAGTTTGCCATTTTGTGTATTTACTATAGTTTGTTCAATCAATCTCCTATGTTTGTAAATTTGGATCGTTTTTAGTAGTTGGCAATGACAAATAATGCTCCCAAGAATAACTTTGTGCATATATAGTTTGATGTCATTGGAAGCTGAGTTTCAGAGTAAATTCCTGAAGAGAAGTTGCTAAGTCAAAGGATAAATTAATATGGAGTTTTGTTCGATATTGTCAATTCCTCTCTGTAGTGGTGGTACCATCTTGCATTCCCTTCAGCAATATATGAGAGTGCCTGTTCCCCCACAGCCTTGACAACAGAGCATGTTGTCAAACTTTTCAAATTCTTGACAAGTGAATGAGGAAGAAACAATGTCTCAGCGAAGTTTTGATTTGCATTTCTTTTAACGTGAACGAACTTAAAATTTTTTCAAGTGTTTAAGAGTTACTTTTGTACCTTTTTTTGGTGACTCATTGGTATCATATCCTTAGCCCATTTTTCCACAGAATTTTCCAGCTTTTTTTATCCTCAATATTTGTAAGTTCTTTATTACTTTTTATTCATGAGATATGTTGTGAATATTTTCACATTTGCCTTTTGACTTTGCTTTTTTTCCATGTGAATTATTTTTAAGCAGTCAAATTTATCCATCTTTCCTTTCATTGCATCTGGTTATATACATATATTTGCATAGTTATAGTTGCAGTAATTTTATATACTATAATTCTAGTACAGTATATAATATGGCCATGTGTATATATACACACTATAGTATATGTTTGTGTGTGTGTATATATAGCTATATATTCATAGGTATAGATATGTGCACACATCTTATGTACATCTAGAGTTAAGGAATATCCCATTTTCTCAAGAGCTTTTATTAGGAATGAGTGTTGAATTTTATCAAAGGCTTTTAAAGCATCTATGGAGATTAATCCTACATTTTTCTTCCTAAATCCTATTTATATGGTAAATTACACTGAGAGATGTTCTATCATTGAGCCCTCCTGGTATAAGCCTTAGGTAAGGTTTCAAGTCCCATCACTATGTCTCAGATATCAAGGTCTCTACTCAAGTATATTTGTTCTGTTGGACTTTGTTACATCTTCCTGGCTGTAGCATGCAGCTTGGTAGTTATCACAGAATCCAGAAAAAAGCCTCTTTGCAAGAGCTGAGAAATAAAATGCTCTGTTTCCACCATTTCACCATGTGTTTCTGGCTGGAACCTCAGCCCATTTCTGCCAGTTAATGTCTTTTCCTCCCATGGTGGTAACTTTCACTCAGCCTTTCAGCTGTCTCTGCTGGACACTTGAGCTTTAGCTGGTTGGCACAGCTATGACTGCTGTTGCCACAAACTCGGGCTATGTATGTCCGCCCTCAGAGAAGTTTCTCCTCTGCTCAGAGCCCCTAAGACAAGGCTCTTTTCTCTGTCACTGGCCATGATTAGTTTTTAAATTTTCTTTCCAACTTCTGAACGTGATCACTTTCTTTCCTCTTTTCATTTCCTAGTCATTTTTTCTGCACACTCTCTTGGCCATCCCACTCCAAGGGCTCATTATCTCTACTTTTCTTTGTTATCTGACAACAACATTTGGAATATACTACCTGGGCACTAAAAAAAATCAATATTTACTTAAGTGCACATAAAACAGCTCTTGTCTATAGTAAAAGGAGATACCAAAGCAATTAGATATCATGATATAATGGAGACTGATCACACTCTGGACTGGAAATCAGAGAGCTGGGTCATCATTTTGGCTCTATCACTGCTAATTATGTAACCCTGGGTAAGTCAACGTTACGGAGTTTCTAACTTTTTATTTGTAATATGACTTCTAATGCCCATCATGATCAAATATTTTATGATTTAAAGACCTACACCATAAAGTTAATTTGGTCAAGCCAACCATATGTTCATCAGTCAAAATAAAACTTAGGCTGAATCAAGGGAAAGACTATTTTGATTAGGTTAAGTTTGATTTTATCTCTCACCCTAGGCCTAAAATATGCCTGCCTTGGGACTTATGCGTATAGATTACTTTTGCTACAATAATGCTATGTAACAATCACACAATTTCAGTAGCATACAACAATATTTAATAATGCACATTTGAGTTGCATTGGTTGGTTGCATTGGAGGTTGGTTGGTCTAAACTGGGCCTGGCTTGAGTGGTTCTGCTCTGATCCATGATTCTCTCATCTTCTTCCAAGTCTTGGGTTAGTCATGTTCATGATATTCCACTATCCAAAGGAAATCATATGGCCAATTTCAAAGTCAAGGAGTACTTATGATACAGGTAGGTAAAGAAGTGAATACTTCTGAACAACAATGTAATCTAACACACT
The DNA here is from genome assembly GCF_048564905.1 of Vicugna pacos. NCBI lineage: Eukaryota > Metazoa > Chordata > Mammalia > Artiodactyla > Camelidae > Vicugna > Vicugna pacos. The sequence goes on from NC_132987.1 coordinate 74,641,229, forward strand.
GTGCTTTGGAAATGATTGATGAAAATTCTTATGTACTATTTCTTTCAGTGACAATGAAGCCAATGATGAAGACATGTAGAAACCTTAGGGATTAGAGTCCAGTGTTGCTACTCCTGTGGGAAAGAACTAAACCCATTTCTAGCGAGAGGAGTGGCTGGTTTGAAACAGGCTCTAAGAACTTACTTGCACACAATTTTACGGTGCAGGTGAAAGCATCATATTAGTCAAATGAAGGAGGTTAAGATCATAGCACTGCCTAAAAAATATCTAGAGTCCTTCTATGTTGCAGAAAATTCCTCTGAACCACTGAATGAGTATCCCTCCATGAAGGAGCAACTGTTCACTCTACTCAAGTTGGAGATGGATTTGCAAATGCGAACCAGATCTTATTTATAAAACCCAAGGAGGGTACTTCAAAGAGGAGGTTAAGACAAAAACATTGTAAGACACTCGTCATGTGATAGACTGAAAGATTATATGACTTGTACTGTACACCGTCTATCCCTTTGCTAAAATAATCCAATTCTGCCACTTTCTACCCCAATACTTCTACCTGTATTCATGTCACCTAATCAAACAGCAAAATAAAACCACAATGACCTTTCCATAAATTACTGATGATTAAGGTTTATTAAATAAAAATAACTATACATGAAGCAACAGTCATACATATAGAAATTAGTCTTATTGCTTTCTTGAGAACGAATGAGAAACTGAGGGTCCCTGCCAAAAGATAACTGAGGATGCAGTTATCTGAAGACTTGAGTTGGGGCAGGAGGATATATTTCCAAGATGGCTCACTCAAAAGTCTGGCTTCATTCCTTGGCAGGTGGACCTCTTGGTAGGGCTGCTTGTGTGTCCTCACAGCATGGTGACTGGCTTCCTCCAGAGCAGGTGATCAAAGAGAGATCAAGGAAGAAGCTACAAAGTATTTTGTGACGTAGCCTTGGAAGTCACACTCTGGTCATTTCTGCAGTACCTTCTTGGTTATACCAGGCCTGGGGTTGGTACTCACTCACAAGATTGTGCAAGTGCATGACTCTAAGTGTTAATTTCTCCGTAAATTTTATAGCCTAGGTCCTTTGCTAGCCTTATCTTAGTACTGTCCAGCCATAGAAGCCAGCTGTATCAAGTGTCAGAGAGGACCCGTAAGAGTCAAGAGTCCTGGGCGACATCTTGGATCACAAGAGTTAAGCACTTAGCCAAAATTCTGATTAATGAGAAGGGACTGCCACTGGTTTAGTAGTTCTCAACTTTGGCTGAAAACATGAATCATCTAGGATTGCTGATACTCGTGGGCTTCACTCCACAGAGATTCAGATTTAATTGATATGGGTTGGGATGGCCGCGATGTTTCAAAAAAATAACAACTCTGCAAGTTATTCTCATGTGCAGCCAGGAGTAAGTACACTGCAAATGAGCTAATGGTTCCTACTGAAACTGAAATCCACACAGAATGTGCCTGTCATATCTAACAGCAAGGCCTGTTCTCTCCTAGGGCAGGGGTATATGGGGAGGTTTAGAGCAACAAGGTGTATCAGTAATTTATTCACTCATTATTATTGCCAGAAACAGAGAAGGTCAGGTTGACGAGATTTCTTCTCCATCACCTATATGTTCTGTTTGAACTGTTCTATAAAAAATGGGTAGGAGTAGGGTTAATTCATCAGTGCTAGTCTGATTTGAGGTGCTTTATTTCAGGATCTGTTTCAGGACAGACCAAAACAGGCAGATTGGATGAACAGCAAAGTCCCAAAGGAAAGGGAGAATGATGGGAATTTGATGAGTTGGACTGGGTTTAGACTGCCTGTTTACTTATATAACACGTTTGCCAATAGTCTGATGCACACACACACACACTTAGAGGTAAAGCTGAGGATGAGACCACTCAGCTCATATAATTTTAGAGGCCAGCAAAGTGTTAGATCTACTAGGCTACGTGGCTGTGATTGTCAGCTAGTCATCCCGCTGCTCCCTCCCCCTTCCATGAGCACGACAGGAGGCGGGGTGAAGGAGGATTGGAACCGGGGTCCTTGTGCACAGTATTCTCTTCTCCTCCAGGGAAGATAAAGAACTAAATTTCAGTTCAAAGACTAATTGCACATTCCCATTTTTCAGAACTCTTGTTACAACTTTCACATTTTCCTCTTGTCATTTTCCTAGGGAACGTGACAAACCTCAGAGATTATCATAATATTGGCAAATTGTTTAGAATGTTGGCAGATGCCCAAAGAGAGGAGGATCTGGTAAGGACATATGCTGGAAACCACTGTCATCACCTCAATCAGAGAACTGAAAGTGAAAAATAAAAAAACATTGCAAGTATTTTTTTGACGACAATAGCCTAATTGACACTTCTTACATAAGCAAGAAAATCCCTGCAGGTGGCTCTGGGTGTCGGCATGACAGAACTGCTCACTCTTGTTTAAACTTCGGGCACAGGCTGATGAAAGAGGGTGAGTTGCTGGGAAGACAAGTCATTCACTTCTAACGTCCGTTTCAGCTGCAGCAGAGGCTTGGCTGGAGGGCGATTATACTAACAAAGCACAGTATCCACCTTTTCCATAGGATTCCAGCAGAGTGCGGCCTGCGTGGCGGAAGTCTCAGAGGACTAGAGTGTCTCCATCTCATGACAAGGCAGATCACTTCCGATGGACTCCTGAATGCAAGTGTACTTGATGGGAGGTGGAGGGGGCTTGAAAGGCGGGGGTCTTTCCATGCTAGGAACAAAACATCGCTCATTCAAGGTGATATATCTATGTATACGTTTTAAAAATAGGAAACATCGAAAGGGAAAACATGCTCCACTGAAGAGAAAGGGAAAACAGCATGCTTCCCTGGTTCCCTCAAAAATTCTCCTGGCATAGCCTCCTTGTTAGTCGTGTTATGATAACACCATTAATTAATATTTGTGTGGTATTTTACAGTTTGCAAGGCATTTTTACCATAGCATTATTTATTTTGTATTTAGGAACTGAATATTATTGTCACCATCCCATAGATAAAACTGAGGCTCATAAGTTTCAAGCAACTTGCTCAAGAGAACCAGACCAGCAATTCTTTTAACTTTCAACTTTTAACCAGAACCCACACTCTCTATGGCAACTGCCTCCTAATAGAAGTGTTTCTGTTATGTAGGTTAAAACATTCCTCCAGAGACAAAATTTTATAATTCTGAGACCAAAGACTGAAGTTTTTCGAATAGCCCCTTCACCAACCCTACCCCCAGCGCTCACCCACACACACACTGTGTACTAGGAGGAAGGATGGAGTAGGGGATAAAGCTCTCCTGAATCCCCAAGTTGATTAGCACTGGATGGATCATGCCCAATCCCTTCTGTTTGTACCAGTGAACATTCTTAAAGTCACCTTTGTATTGTTTAAAGTACTGTTCTGTATTAGCACAACTCATCTCTTTGTCTGAAATGATTCAAGCATACGAGTGTGAGCTTAGCTGTATAAACGCTCCAGCTGTGCTGATATCAGGAAATAGAAGTCTGTGAACAGATTTATGTCCATGACTCAAACACCTCTACCCCTTGTCTATCAACCCATATCACCATAATTTCTCCAGAGAGATAAGATTGTTTCTCATCTCTATATTACCACAGACATTTGAATAGAGAACAATACAAAAAATCAATTCAGATTTTCAGATTCCCATTTTCTCATTTTAGTATAAAAATCCACAATGCCTATTCCCTGATTTTCTAATGCTGTAATGGGGACTATATCTATCTATCTATCTATTTCAAAAGGTGGATAAAATTTAAGAAATTTGCACTTCCATTTTTTCAGGAAAATTGAGAACTTCTCAAGGTCACAGGGTGGTCAGAGACTTGTACTTGGACAAGAATCCAGAATTTATGACTGCTGATTTGGTGCTTTATTCACCACAAAACACCTCCCTGCGTGTGGCTGTAGGGTCTTGGAGGATACACTGAGAAAGTAGAAGAAGGTATCGCACACAGTCAGTGTTCTCTTAGACAGCAGTAGGAAAATGCACGGAAGACCAGCTCTCTGTATTATGAGGCTCTTTTCTAAGCACGGCCTAATCCAGACTGACCAAAATAGCCAAGTCAGAAAAGTGAGGCTTAACCTTACATGTTATTTCAGACTGCTGAGTGGAGGGAGGGCTTTGGAAAATATTTCAATAAGACAAAAATGGGGTAACCCACTGCTTACTTTCTTTTCCCCTGGGGGAAAAAGAAAAAGGGCAGTAAAAGCCCATTCTGCTGAAAAGCAGCTGGAAATTTCTTAAAATTACCTTTGTCACTCAATTTCACACTTGAGTATCTAGGCCCAGCTGGGCCCTGGCAGTTCAGAGGTGCATGAAAATGAAACGAATAATGAAGATTAAAAAAAAAAAAAAAGATCCGTTTCAGTTTTGAGGTGAGGTGAGGTGAGGCTCAGTTCTCATTTCATGCCCACTGACCTGCTCCATCCAACAAGTGTTCTAGCCTGAACAGGTAGAGAGGGACCAAGTCAGAAGCTGCGCATCTAATTCCAACTGTGTGGTGCTGGGGAGGCTAGGAAGCCTCTCTGAGCTTCCCTGAGCCTTACTTCCTCAGTTAAACCTGAGAGAAACTCCATATAGGGATGATACTTACGTGCTGGGTGAATATTCTGTACGGAAAGTGTATCTATTCCCGCATATCTTAGTATTGTACTCACATTTCTTTTTGGTACTGACACCATTTCCTCACTCCAAGACCAAACAACACCAGGCAGGAAAAGAGCAAAGCTGCTACGATCACTGGCCAAGACATTCCATCTTTGGGCTTATTAACCATAATACCTGACAGGGCATAAAGAGAGACGAACCTTAAGACCAAACTTGGGCAACTGGAAAGTAGGATGAATTATCTTGCTCACCTGAAATAGGCTGTATCCAAAGGCCATGGAGTACTCATTGGTCACAATCATGCTCTGGGATCACATCTATGCCTTGTTCTCATTTCTGTTTTTGCATTTATACAGTTGCTTTTTTTTTTTCAACATGAATGTCTGTCTTGTTAAAATGTTCCAGAACTGATTTTCTTTTCCCAAGGGTTTGGACAATTCCTGGCACATGGTGCCCAATGCAATGTTATTTGTAAGAATGAACAAAGAAAACTGACAATCTGTAAATTTGTTTTCCAAGTTTACTTCAGTAAAGAAAACCTTGTATGTGAAATACTGGTCTAGCTTTGGATTTTCTTATTCTTTAAGGAGTCATTAAACGCTTTATGGAATATTAGTGTGTTAAGGAAGAGGAAGAAGCATTATGACATTGAAAATGCTGAGAGTCCAAAGTCAAGAAGGCCTGGCTAATACCTGTGGAGCTGTTGTGCTCAAAAGCCTATCATCCAAGACTTTCCATTTGGATGACACTCATGGAATGATCTCCAGGGTAGCAATTTTCTAATCCTTTTCTATCACCTTCCTTCTTTTTCTTTTTTTCTCTCCTATCTGTTTCAGCAATAGAAAGGGGAGAATTGACAAAAGGGGTGAAACTGAAACCAGCTGCTTTTCCTCCTTCTATGGTCTGAAAAGAGAGGAAGTTGAAAGTAGAGGGCTGGCGAAAATTCCATTGGCGGGTGATCAACAGACTAATCTTTCTCATCCATGCTGACTGTACACATATTCAACTCATTCATTCCCTTTCTGGCATTTGAACACCAAGTCAAATGGTATGAATCAAAGACTTCCATATACTGTGGATTCTAGACCAGAGGCAATATAAATACAATATTCTAGACTGTTTTACTTTTTCTCTACATAAAGGGAGAATTCTTTTTGGAAATAAGATTGTTGGGTTCTGCCTGGCAGAGAATAAAAGGGAATGTTTATAATTATATGGTTACTTAATTTTTCCCCTTTTAAAAAGTATTTTATGGTCATGTTAAAAATTCAAACAGTACAGAAATATAAAATACAACAAAAAAGAAATGTCCTTACGACTTCAGGGGCCAGCTACCTGCACTGGAGGCAATAACTTTGAATAGTTAATTATGTATCCTATCAGAAATTTTTAATGCATATGTAAGCAAATGTATGTATTGTGAACATATATCCCTTTTATTACAAGTGGGGGCATACTATACATACTGTTCTGTTCCTAGCTTCTTTCTCTTTAAGAAACATTCTTGGAATATTTTTCACAGATGTGCACTGAGGTTTACATCATTCGACTAAATGACTGGGTCGTTGCCCAATGTATGGATCTGTCATAGTTTATTTAATTGATTTCTCAATGTTATATAGTTAAATTGTTTCAAGGCTTTTGTTTTTTCTAACAACACTCCAGTGAAATTCCTTACACATTATAGATAGATCTTTAGCTCTTTAGATTACATAGATCATTTGGGCAAAAAGTGTACTTTTGTATTATAATTATCTGGATTGCTTTTCTTTCATTGTTTCAGCTAGATTATAAACTGTCCGTAGGTGGAGACTAGTTTTTTAATTTCTTTGTTTGCCTCAGATTTATTACACTGCTTTTCCTAAAGGAAAGTCTCAAAAAATACAGGCAAAAAAACTGGATTTAAAATATTAGTTTAGCAAATCTTTTCTATCTTTTTACATAGTTTGGACGGCCGCCACAAGATGTTGTTATGTTAACACTGGTTATCAGCGCTGAAGATTTTCCCTTTTACAACACATATCCAGGGATTCCAAGTCTTCCTCATGCTCTCCCGGCTTCAGCCCTGTCAAAGCAGACACGGAGGGTCCCCTGGAAGCCCACATAGTCCTATAATACATAACCATGTATCACTGTATGTAAAGCTGGCTAGAGCCCTTGCAGTGGTTCAAAGGGCTGGATTATTGTGATCACAAAAGAAGCAATGATGCAGATGGTCAGCTTAGTAAAAGCTGACCGGGTCCTATGCTAGTAATATGGCAGGATGTAACATTTTACCTCCAAAGTTTTAGAGAAATGAAAGAACAAAAGATTTTAAATAGGTCTTACATCAATGCTTACAAATTTTCTCCCAATCAAATATAGAAAATTAGACCACTGACTTCAGGAATGTCTCAGTGGAGAAGTGGTCTTATCCCATCTCTAACGTAGGTAGTTCTTTAAAGCACCAATATCTTAAAGACATTGGTAGGACCTCAGTTTGCCATTCTATTGCCATGTTGTGTGCAGGGTGATACAGTGACCTGGGGACTGTATGACTTTTGATATGAAATAGACTAAGTACCTAGGTGGAGAGTTCACAATTAAGGAAATACTTCCTAAAGTGAAATAGTAGATTATGCCTCTGAATTTACAATCAAGATCTGCTTTGGGAGGGTTCTAACTCTACTGAATACCTTGATCTCTTATGATACACAACAAGAGATTTCGTTTAACATGGATAAAATTTTACTAGTTGAATTATAGGAATCCTCTTTGTTCCAACAATTAATTGCTTTCTTGCTTCAGATTTTATTTCATAGGACTAAAATGTTTCTCATTACTTTTCATCTGGCTAATTCTTATTCACTTTTCAGATTTTAATTTGATTATATTCTGAGAGAGTCATTTCCTGTTCCCCAGTTAAAATCAGATCTTTCTGTTAGACTCTGACACTTTGTGCCATATTATAAGATCTGTCACAAATAAACTTAATTGCATGATGATTTATTTACTCTGTGTCATTTATAAGAAATTAAAATCTTCAGGAGGCCAGTATTTTCAATGTACACCTACACCTGGCACAGTGCCTGACAAATGGTAAGTATTCAATAAATATTTGTTGAATGAATAAAACATAAAATAAAAAAAATGATAAATGACTCACCAGTGATATGGATGTCATTATTTTTAGTAGACCCATTGGCAGTTGTGGGAACTTCTGAAAATGCTCTGGTTGTACTGCTGAAGACATCACCTAGGGATATAAAGGGATATCTGAACTGATCATAATGGCCATCTCAACTTCAAGAGGTATAAAATCATAACTGGATTTCACTTGCCATTAGAAGAGCTCAGTTTGAGTGGCCTAAAGCTCTTAAAATACTATGCGTAAAGTTCACTAAGGACCAGTTTACACAAGGCTAGTATCCAAGGATCTGTCTACCAAAAGAGTGAAATTCTTATTGGCTTAAAGAAAAAAAGAGAAACAATACAGTATATACAACAAAATAACATCTGCTAAAGCATGTCCATGAGAAAGTGGTCATGGGAAAATGCCTGACGTTGGGGTCATGGAAAGATGAGGCTTATCCACAGTGTCCCAGGGTATCAGAGGTCCAGCCAGTCAAAATACTGATTCTCCCCACTCTAATGTGTTTGATAAGGTCAATAAAAATTGGTAACATTCAAGTAGATGAATTCATGCTGACAAATCATTCCATTTTCCAATGGAAAATTAAAACTTAAAATTTATCTTAATGGATTTAATTGCAAAAATGCTATTATGTAGATTTCACTTTGAAATAAAATAGAGAAAAATTTAAGTCTTGGTCTCTGACTATCTTTTTTGAGTGACTGGGAAGAATTTTGGTTCCATTCATTATCACTTTCATCATCATTGTCATTTTCATCAAGATGAACTTTTAAACACCTATCTGGCATTGATGATATCAGTTCTTGTTTTCCCACCTCTGCCCAAATAAAGCAGACCATGACCTTCTCCGACCCTAAATCTCCCCTAAGTACTCACCATGAAGTGTCGAACCTGCACTTGAGGCGGATGAACTGTACGTTTCACTGGGCATCCATGAAGCTATTAAAGGAAGAAGATATTGGAAAAGTTAATCTGTGTAAGACTGACAATTGTATTGTCTCTTCTTGACCTTCAATTGAATTTAATAATTATGAAAAAGGGATATTAGTGAATATTTAAAGCAAGATCACCAAACTATTCTGCAACACACATTAGAATGTCCCAATGTAAATTGGGTGTCCAGATGTTACCAATAAGGAAGGTTTTGATCACAGCCATTTAAAAGCAGGAAGAAGAAATGGAAGGAAAACACCAGGAGGGGCTTCTCCAGCTACAGAGAGTGTGTTGTGACTGTTCTCCTGTCCATCTCATAGATGAGCTGAAAGAATGGGAGAGAAGGAAAGCCCAGGTGTGTCATAGTGGCCTTTGGTCAAGAAAAGATGCCATCAGCACTTTGATGACCTAGAACACACACAAGGGAACAGAGCAGTTTGTCCTTGCGGGTAAGCTGACATTCTTGTTTGACTATGAAAACTGAACTGTGTCAATAGCGAATTATCAGACCCTGCGGTCACAGGCTTTGTTAGCTGCTAGGTGAGTCCTTTTGAAACATTCAGAGGCAAACTCCCCTTGAGTGGACGGCAGAAAATTCCAGCAGCACATACGGCTTTTGAAATAGATTTATCAACTCTTTTGTTTAGTTCTCCATCTCTGGCAAGAAAGTTCCACTTCCTGGCAGGCTCCACATATCTGTATTTGATAACAAGCCTATAAATGTGATGTAAAGTAAGATAATTACAGTAGTACATGGTTACAATCAGTAGAAAGATATTACCTTCATTTAATTAAAACACTGGTATACACGATTTTCCCAGTTAAATTCTTTCTTTTGTGTCAAGACCACAAGTAAGCAAAACCAAAATAAAACAAAACAAACATCAAAAACTTCCTTAGCCTGACCCTTTTTTGGTTTCTCTCGAGATGCCAATGGCAGTACAGCTGCAGACAAAGGCATGTAATCAGGCCTTTAGAAGAGGTGTGAGTCAGTGCTTTACAGGACTGCTCGCCCGAGAGTCTGTCACAGCTGCTTCCACTTGGGGTCACCCTCAAGGGTAGGGTGATTTTGCATATAGCTATTCTGAGTTTGTCTAGGTCAGGGAGATGCTCTTATTTTCAACGTAATTCTATGATCCTGCTCATGTGACCTTGACTACTTCTCATTCTAGACAGAACGTCAAGCTCTGCAGGTGATGATGGACTAAGCACTTTTTAATGCTAATTTTGCCATTAGGCCAGGCGTTTGATTGACACAGAGCAAGAAGCAACTAAAAAGAAACTGGAACCAGGCCTGGATTTAGGTGAAATTATGAAGAAGGCAGTTTGTTCTGGATAATCCTACAGTTTTTTTGGCCCAATATGGTGCCTCATTTACTTCCTACTTTTAAGGCTTGATGCCTTTATTTCTTAACTCTTCAAAGGCTTGCAAGAAAGGATGTGATAAATTAATTTATGCTAAGATATAAATGTTTCAACAAGTGCTATCACTTTGAGCAAAATGGGTATTAAAAAAAGATTTTCTACTTTATGTTCATTATCACCAAGTCAGTATAAAACATTTATAATGATAAGTTACATATGGACACCAATAGTTTTTTCACCAAATACAGAGCAGTCTAATCTGTTTAATATTGATTTTCTCCAAAAAATATAACCCTACATACATAACACAAGGTCAGAAGATGGTAATACCCTCAGCATGATCCATCCAAGTTACAAAAATGATAATGCTTAAAATCATGCAAATTATTTGACCATTTCTTAAAACTTCTTTTTAGCCTTCTGGAAACTTCTCACGTGTAAAAAGATTTCTCAAAAATGTGTAATAAAGTTAAACTACATAATCCACTTTGGAAAACGAAGGATTTATTTTTCTGATTTTGGCTTTAAGATTTTTTTTAATCTGTTAAAAAAATACAGTGGAGAGTGTGTTGAGAGAGGGAAAGAAAAAGGAGCTTACAGTTGATGGATTCAATGTGTGTGAAAATAGTTCAGTAATGTAAAGGAACAACTTCAAAAGCAAGCATATATTATATTATGAGTCTTTCAGCAAGAAGAAGAGATGAGGAGTTCTTGTACCACTGCTCCCATAGGAGACGGGGCTTCTTGAGGAATGCTAGTTTACAAATCTTCAGTAAGGTAGGATTAGCTATCTCCAATGATTTATCTTTCCGCAAAACTATACTTTTCTAAAAGCTCATCCACTCCATCATTCAGAGATCCAATTTTTAGAATTTGTTACACACTGGTTACTCCATCTGCCATTCTTAAGTCTCCCTGTGAGTCTCTCAGCAGAGTTACATTGCTATTGGCCTTTAATTGACTGAAATATTCTGTCATCTTCAAAGTATCATCATGTTGGTTAAATACACGAGTTAGTTCTCCTTTAAATCTTTGAGAACACAGTTTCATTAAAATCCATGAATGAACACTACTTTGACACGTGGACGATAAACATCAGAGTGACGGATAACTTCCTCTATGGTACCATTATCAGCAGAAAATATGAACATAGGATGGTACTGTGTGGTTGGAATTTCTCAAATAAATTCTTATATCCCTCCTTTAGCATAACATCAGTTTCTCCCATAATTCCTTTAAAGTTAGCTTTTGATAAAGATTGTTCGACAAGGAGACTATGTGACTTAGCACACTACCATAAAAGGGCATTTCTCTTCTATGGTAAACGCAAGATCAACTTCAATAACACTGTATTTTTCCTTGAGTTGCAATAACATTTTTTGACACTCATCTGTAACCAGCTCATGGTTCTCAATAATATTATGACATGTTAAGCATCCTTCCCTTTGTAAGAAAATCTATTTAATGTCATATCAAAGTCCATGATTATCTGGTTTGGCAGCTTCTCTTTCGACAAAATCACAGATAATTTTTGACTCATAGAGTTCTTGAGGCAAACTGAATTTTTTGAAAATTCTGGCATTACTTTATGTGTAGAGACTTTATTTTGAGTAATGAATCTTCCTTAAGGCACTCCAAGTTCTTCTGTCCTGAATTTTGTCCTGGAACAAAGGCATAGGCAGCAAGCAATAACCACCGATGCAGGGCTTGGGGACAGAGATCTCAATGATCTTGGTCTTCTGCCCCATCTTTCTTTCTCTTCAAGGTGGATATGTACTGGGTCAGCACCACTCCTTCCACCAGGATGCAAATGCTGGCACTAGCTATGGTGTCCCCTCTTGCCATGACCATCTAATCCATAAATGGGACCCACATGCTCTTCCTGACCACAAAAAGGAGATGACACCCAGGAACTTTGAAAGGATGCGGCATGTGTGCTAGCTGTGAGAAGCCCCCAGAAATTGGTACTTTAACAGAAGACTGAATTTTAAGTCAGAGGAATAAATCTTTAATTTGATCTAGACAGGAACTAGGTGACAGAATGAGAGCAGAACAGTGTTTTAGAGAAGAAGAAAATGGAATGAAATGTAACCTGGGACATAGAAGATTTTAGAATGTGAAGACAAGAGGGGTGAGTTCAAAGAATCAGCATCCCGGCCAACAGGGAACAGAGGGGCCGCAGGGATTATGGTGCAGCCTGAAATAGCGCCCAGCCTCGTTGTAGGTCCTGGCATTGCTATGTCCCTCCCACTGACCCTCAGCTCCTCAACTGTAGCCTCTCCCTCACCTTCTGCCCACGGAAAGTAGAAGGGGCTGCTATGAAATTATTAGGCACTGCTACCTGGAGCCTCAGAAGAACCAGCCAGGACCAGGGGCAGGATAAGCAATGCATTTGTAAGATTTAAGAAGAGTACGTAAATTTTGAGGAATAAGGGATGCAACATCAAAGAACAGAATAAAGACGTCATGTGAGATCAACAAGATGTACTCTGAGGCCTGTGTGTGTGTGTGTGTATGTGTGGTGACAGTGAACTTGATTTTGGTAATGGGATAAATTGGAGGCTTAGGGACCCATGGGGACTCATACCATTCTTCTGCTTGTCTAACTTAGACTGACTGATTTCAATGTGGCTTTAGGCTCCACTGGGTCAGGTGGATGACAGGAAAAACCAGAAAGAAAAAGGTAATTAAGCTTCAATTTTCTGCTCCATGGCCTGATCATTTGAGGGTCAGGATGAAAATGTGCCCCAGGATTATTAACCTTATACATTCTGAGTATTTAGATGACCAGATTTGGTACCCTGATTTCATAGGTGGTTAAAGTAAAATATGCATTCCTGTTCTAGACTGAAGGAAATTTGGAAGCTGAACTAGGATAAGATTCCAATATTCTTCAATCCCAGCCTAGACCTCAAGTCAATAAATAAAAAAACAATGACAAAAGAATATATTAAAATATACACTTATAAATATAGTGTAAAGGCAATGTACTCAGAACCTTCTAGTGACATCCAAATATATACGAGCTACACAAAATGCACGTATAAGCAAATATCCCATAGAATGTGTTCACAAATAGCAAGGGCCCTAGAAACACTGCAAGTAGGTTTATTTCACCAGAAATCCATCCATTATCATTCTTTTTCTGCCTCTGAACATTTCATAAATCTACTTAACTAAATATACTGGGAAAAAAAATCCCATTACCAATGCCTATTTGCGAATCTTGCCAAATGTATCATCTCATATTGGATGTCACATTACAGTCCAATCCAACGAGCAGAAACATGTTTCAAAAACAGTTTGGGAGTGAGCAATCAATATTAACTTGTTGGATCTTAACGTGTTCTTGTGAATGATTATAAATAGAGCAACTCACTGTAGGGAATTTTCTCTCTCAGCTTATAGATAAAAAATGGCAAGTGGTTAACAAGATCTTTTTATTCCTGTATAAATAAGAATGTGGGTTTTCACTGCCAGAAAAAATTGTTTCCTGGGTTTTAGAGGCGCTTCCTAGAGTTCACAATTTCTATTTTTATGGTAAGAATAATAAAGAGATGTCTGAGGATAACTGAAGTTGTCAAGTGGGGAAGAACAGAAAAAGTGAAGGATTATAATAGTTCATTATGAAATCTATTTAAAAGACCAAGAATATACTTGTGTAAATTATGAATAACTTTCAAGCAAGACCCTTTCAGTTTTCTAGTTTCTGGGGCAAAAAGCACCTTGGGTGGCCTCTGTGCTTCGTATTGACGTGATGCATGGGATGAAAAGGAATTTATTCTGGGCGCACATGCCAGTATAATAACAATTTAAATAAAGAAAACAAGTAAAAAGTTCAAAACTTTCAATTAAGCAGATAATTTCTTTTCACTGTGCGTGTTTTCTTCCTTGCCCATATGTACCGGTATCTTTTCAATCATTCAACAAATACTTGCTAAGCACCTACGGCACTCCTGCCACTGTTACAGGCACTGGAACACTACAGTGAAAAGACAGAAAAAGGGGGAGGTCTCTGTTCTTGTGTATCCTAGATTTTAATATAGTTTCGACAGACAATCAAATAATTCTAATAAACAAAGGAAAACATCAAATGCTAAGTGTTATTCTGAGACTTAAAATGTAGGATAATCTATACGTTGTCATAGCATAAATTTAAGCTGGAGTTCAGCATTTCCTATAACCCTGTCCAATCAACTTTTATCCTCAGTGTCACATGATTTGCTCCCTGTAACCAAGAAGTACTAATTCATTTATTTATTCAGCAATATTCATTGAGCCCTAACTCTATGTCAGCCATTATCTCAGGCAACAAACAAACAAAAAAAGATCTTAGGGAACTTACTTGTATTACAGTATTAAAAATAAAGGGTGACAAACCAGTGTAGGTAAAGTAGAGTTTCAGCATAGTTTATTATAAACAACTCAGTTTTATGTTAACACCATATAGGATAAACGTTGATCTAGGAAGTATGAACTTTTATCCCCAGTCTAATGTTTTTATCCTCAATTAATATCTGATTGGTAAAAAAATTCCAGCTCATACCCTTTTCTGTATAGCTTAGTATGTTACCGCTATTGTTCTGATTGGTTTCATAATATCCGTTGAGTTATGATCTTAGCCTATTCCACATTCTCTTATTATTAGACCTATTTTTCTGAACCCCTGACCCAACTCGTACAGATTTTGGAATTATTATAAATAACTTTATAAATGTTTACTCCCTGTCCCATCCCTTGTATGCCCTTTCAGAAGCAAATGTTGTTCTGAATGTTTTCTATTAGTCACTTATATAGTTTTAAAATTTTTATCACATATTACATCTAAGCCATATACCGTTTGGTTGCACTTGCTTTTAAGTTGTATTTAAAAATATCATTCCATGTACTGTCACCTGGCGTTTACTTTTTTGCCTCAAGACAGTGTTATCAAGATGCATTCATGCTGTTGTATGGGGCTGACCTCCACTCATTTTTCATTGAACCATAATATTTTATTATACGACTACAATACTATTTAGTTTTCTACTCTTCTAACTACAGCCATTTAGATTATTTACAGTTTTTTGTTATCATGAGTAGTGTTTTCCCCCCAACATCTGTGTAAGTATCTCCTGGATACATGTAATACTTTGTCTTCAGGCAGTGTGTACCTAGGAGTAGAATTGCTGGATTGTATGGTATGATGATGTTCAGCTATAAAACATAATAGTTAAGTGATGGAAAGAGATGGTACCAATAGATACTCTCACCAACAACACATAATAAATTGTATTGATCAACATCCTATATACCACGCAGCAATTCCAGACTTGTTAATTTTTGCAAATAGATGACAAGCACAGTGACAGTCTTCCTTGGCATGTCCTGATTATTAGCGAGGCTGAGCATCTCCACATGTTTTCTAGCTACTTGCGTTTCATCTTCTGTGATGTGCCTGTTTGCTCATTTCCTATTGCTCTGTCTTTTTAAAAATTGATTTGTAAGCATTCTTGATGTAACGTTTTGATCCTTTGTCAGCAATATATTCTTGATCATTTTCCAAACTTGTGTCGCAAATATCTTCTCCCAGATTATGGCTTGCTTTTTTTTTTTTTTAAAAAAACCAACAACTTTCTTTTGAATTTTCTAAATTTTATTGTTTTCTAATTTTTAAATCGTTTTTATGGCTAGTGCTTTATGTCTCTTCTTTAAGCCTTTCCCTATGCCAAAGCCAGGAAGAAATGCACCCTTATTTTATGACATGTTTTAATATTTAGCTTTTGACATAAATATCTTAAACTATATGGAGTTTATTTTTGTGTAATGTGCATGGTGGAAGTGCTTTTTAATGCTTTTTTCTTATAAATAATCAATGTTTGCATGTCCATTTACCGTTCAATCTCCCCTTTTCACAGCCACCTCTGGCACAGATCTAGATTCCGCTGCCTGATGGATCCTCCTCATGTCCTCTCTCTCCTGACTCTCCGGACACTGCCTTCTCAGGTCTTGTATTTGGGTACTGAGTTCATAGGCGTCTATTATAATAGCAACATATTTGTTGAGAGAAATATGTTGCATTAAATTATAGATGGTGGTACCCAGACTAATGATGAAGGTGTGTCATGAATTAAAGTTTACGATGAATGTAAATCTGTGAAACTGAGGCCCATAAAAGAGATGCAATAAATAAATAATGCTAGAGCGATTTTACGCAGGTTCTTTTTCTCTCTTTGATTTATTTCCTAAGGACAAGTTCCCAGCAGTGAGATGACTGAGCCAGCGGGTATAGAAGACTTTCAGAGGTTTTCAATGTACAACTTAAATGCTTTTTAAAAGGGGCACACACATGTACTCTGCAGCAAAGAGCCTGGGAGTTAAATTCAGAGTTCTGCACCCATGAGGTCCAGGGTCTTCGTTCTCTTGGCTTCAGCCACATCCTTTGTCACGTCTCACCACATTGATCTTTGTCTAACACCACTGAGACACAGTGTACTTCCTTTCCAGACCCTGCTAATACCTGCTAAAGCAGCATCCACAGATGCTGCTGATACTTGGTCAGATTACAAGTAACAAACCATTTCCGTCCCTCCTACTGACCTCCCTCTTTTCAGTTTTATTAGTAATAGGCATAGTCTGGCTAGTTCCCTCTTTCCCCAGATCTGCTCAGTTTGCTTTTAGAAATTTCCACTAGTTGTATCTCCTAACGCAGATGTCCCCTTCCTCAGTAAGTAAACCTGTTTAAAATGGCAGGGCCCCTCACCCCTGACCCTCACTGTCTCCCTTCTCTGCTTTATTTTTTCCATATCACTTATCACTATTTGTCAGTCTCTCTCCTACCAGAATTTGGTACCTGGATCTGTTTTGTTTGCATGTGTATCCCCCAGCAACTACAATCCTTTAAACATGATAGATGCCTTGTAAATATTTGTTAATATGATCGTAAACAAGACACAGAGTAGCTGTTCAATGTATATGTTGGATGAATGAATGAGACCCAGAGGACGCCAAGGGGCTCACAGTTACACTTACAGTACTTGACATCTTTCCCACTGGAGGTCTCGGAGTAGCTGAAGCCTCGGGTAGTCACATTGGAATTGCTGGCTGAAAGACAAAAATTTTAGAACCCAACCTTCTTATAAAGCTATTGTTTAACTTCACTTTGATGTGCTGCATTTTTAATCTATATGACTTTGGGGGAAATCTGAAATTGAAAATATGCTTCTTTATGCATGAACACTGGCTAGCATATTAAGCAAAAGTCTGTAGTTTATGTTTAATGCCAACTTGTCTCTGATTTTCTTTCTTTTTCTGCTCCTGTCACCAAGTCAGATACTGGGAGTATTGTCAAGATTACTTTACTATTACCTTAAAATCCCACAACAAATGAAAGGTACAAAATAATAACAAATCATCAACCTATATTTTTAAGATTATAGTGACTGTCATATCAATATATAGTCATCAGATTACAATTTGCCACAGAGTAACCCAAAACCAAAATAACAACATCAAATGAGAACACTAAGCCTTTTGCCTAAATCTCAGTATTATCACAGCTGTGGTGAAACTTGTGCGTGTGTTGTCTCTTTTCAGCCACATGAGGAAAGCCCTGCTCTTTGAGCACTTTGAGGGGTGACAGTTGGAGTCGATGCACTCACATCCACAAGGGCTGTTGAAGATGGAGCTGGATATCCTATTCTGAAAACAAAATTCCCAAACTGGCGTAGGTATTTACATGCACATGTTTAAATATGTCACTATACTTAACAGGAGTGGCATGTAGAACATGGAATATTAGAGTTGGAAAGGATCTCAGTGAATACATAATACAATGGCTTCATGTTATGAATTATGAAACTGAGTTCTAAAGGTCTATGCTTGTGGTTAGATACCTGTGGGAGCCCATGATTGGGTTAACAAATTGTAACAGATCCCAGCCGCTTATCTTCGTAAAGAAGATATGCTTAGTAACTGCCTTGAGGTTTTAGCAATGACCCAGGCCCCCAGCTATAAATGCTGGGCGTGCCTGCTATTAGACAGTCTTCTATCCCCAAAACAGCCTTGGGCTGGAATGGTAAACAACTTATAAAAAGCTGCAGACTCAGAGGTGAGAAGGCTGGTTAGCCAATGATGGGTAAGATCCTCTCAGAGGGGCAACCTAAGACAGGCACAGCCTGAGTCCAAGTTGTTAAGCAGCTGATTCTCATAGTTCCGCCCTGATAAGCTGAAAGGCTCAACACGATTATGATTCACCAAAAAGGGTCTTCTGACCTTGAGCCAAACACCAACAATAAACAAAGCCTTTGTACTCATTGTGATCCCACCCTGTCCTTCCCTAAATTCCTGCATTCCTCCTTTGACTGTACTCAATAAATAAGGGAGATTTGAGAGGCTCGTGGAGTTGGCTCCCGACTCCCTCTTGCTCTCTCGACTTTTCCACAGAGTCTTGAGTAATTCATTCCATCTCGGTGGGACTTCTGCTAGCCAGAACCCACAACTGGTGACGAACCCACAGATACCCATTATTCAATATCATTTCTTTGATATTAACCCAGTTCTCCTAACTCTGAGTATATTACATTCACATTTTGAAAATACATTGTTTTAGTATCTGCTATGTGCCAGACTCTATTCCACCTGCAATGCATAAGGAAGACTAAGCCCTCAACCTCCTGGAACTTACATTGCAGTGGATTTTCCCAATTACACGTAACATTTTCACATACTAAATATGGTTTAATAATTACTTCAATTTTTAGCTTTCAGAATTATCTCCATCTTTACAAGCCATCATTTCCCATTTTCCACCTCCCTCTCTTCCCCTCAAAATGAAAGACTAATTCATATTCATTTGAAAATATCTCTAGAGATAAAGCAAAGTAGACTGAAGAAGAAAAATACCCAGCCACAGTCCACTGAAACATGTTTATGTCTCTTGGGAAGACAAATCTTTAATAGATTTTATTTATATGTGTTTCTCCCTTGTTCCCAAACACATAAATATGCACTGCCGGAAGATAAAAGAAGTGGATAGAAAGGGAAAATAGGTCAAAGAAAAAATTGTTAGAAAAAGCAAGCTGAGTTTCGTTGAAATCTGAGTGGTGATATTACATTAAATGCATTTCTTGATGTGGTTTTCTCTTAGTAGATATGGGCTGCACATTTGGCCAGAACTTTCTAGTAACAATGCTAAGAAATAAAACATATGTTATGCCATTGATGAACACTATTAGAGAAAAACAGTCAGTTTTTAAAAGAAGCACAATTATTTGTTCTATTGTGATTAAAAAGAATTCCCCTCCCCCCAGTCTTTATAAACAGGATACTATATAATGTGTACAACACTCTCAACAATATCCTTACAGTGTGTCAGCCATGATGCTCACTCACCCTCACGCTTTAGTTAGTGAAGAGCATGGCAACTTGCCGGGTACCTCAATTCTGGGAAAGGGCATGCCTTCAATAGAAACCATGGGTAATCGTATTTCTAAAAGAAGTATATATAAGATAAATAGGTAAACTGGTAACGTAGTTTATAAGCAGTCTACACAAGAGCTAATCAACAGCAATCATTTTGCAATACACCCATGAATGCAATCAACACCAAAGACACACTACACCCCAGCTCCATGAATCCAGTCAGATATGGGGAGATGTGTTAGAGGCTGCCCCACATGATGCTGTATGAGGAACAAAAATGGGCAGCCAGCATTGGGGTGGGCAAAAATATGTTCTCAAGATGGGATATGCACAGCTTCATCTGTCCAACAAACAGCCAGTTCCCAGCATGTACCAGAATGGGGGATGAAGTGAAGAGAAAGAGGAATTTCGCCCCTATCCCACGGAGTAGACAGTTTAGTGAGACTAAATTTCAGGGTGGTGGATTTCGGGGTGATCACCAAACCTAGTCCTCTTCTCCTCACCACAGAGAGACTGCACTTCTGAGCCTCCTGAGCAGTTAGGAGTGGTGGCCGGGAACGAAATCCCAAGCACTGGACTGTGAGTCGGAGTGATGGCTGTCATCAAGGCCTGACTACAAAATGCCCCCTGTGTGATCTTCCATGATCTGTCTCTATGTACTATCCAGATATTATGATGCAGGGTGACAGAGCTGCCACAGCCTGGGTTCTTGAATGACTGTGGAGCAGAGAACCCAGCTACTAGCTTGGCCCTTTGTTGGCTCTTTGTTAGGATAAACAAATTTACATCATATCAAGTATAAAGGAACAAAATGAAATTTTGGAATTTGTCGTTACTGCAGTCTCCTTTCGCTTACAAACAGTAAAAACAGAATTGCAGTATGAGATGTTATGTAATATGGCAGAGAAAATACACTGTTCTGTGGGATTCCAGAGGAGGAACACACAACCAGGACATGGGAGCTCAGGGGAGGCTTTTTGAAGCAAGTGACTTATCAGCTAGGCTTGAAGGATGACAGGAATTAGCAAGACAAGTTGGAAAAGGAGAAGTTGTAAGGAGAAGAGTGTTCCAAGCAGTGTGGGCAGACGAGGTGGGAGAGTTCTGAAGTCTGATCAGAATGTTGGAGGCACTCAGTGTGAAGTAAAGGGATGACAAAAGAGAAGGAAGAAGAAGCTATATCCCAAAGATCCCATGGAGAAAATAATGTCCAACTAGTCCTTACAAGATGCTCCGATCTCCAGGTAAATGAAGGGTGGCTTGGACTATATGGTTAAGGCTGTGGGGGAGAAGGGACGTGGACAGGTTTCAAATGTGGACTCAGCAGGGCTTAGTGAATGGCTGAATGTAGGCAATAAGGAAGAGAGAGGTCAAAATAACCCCAGTTTTCCAGCTTGGGCAGCTTTTTGGATCAAGGTGTCATTAGCTGAGAAAATAAATAGAGGAAAATAAATTTCAGAAGGGCCAGAGGCATGAAGATGAAGTAAATTTTAGACAGATTGATTTTGAGGGCATATGAAATATTCAGTTGCAGCAAAGGGTTGATCATGTGAGTCTGAATCTTAGAGTGAAACCAGGTTGCAAATGAATTATTTGTGACATCAGCATGTAGACAATAATTGGAGCAACTGAGAGCTCCAAGGAGGATGGGTCCAGGGAGAAGAGATGTGTGCCTAGGATGGATCAATGGGGAACACTTTCATGTAAGGTACTGGCAGAAGAAAAGGAGATTGAAAAGGAGGAGACAGGGCAGAAAGAAAGCCAGGGGGTATGATGTTAGAGAAACCAAGGTGACTGAGGGTTTTCAGACGCAGGACCAGTCAGTACAATTCAGCAAATGTTGGTTGGTGAACACTGTGTACCAAATGCTGGGTCAGTGGAGTCAAATGCTCCTAAGAAGACAGATTTCCATGTAGCTGTCAACTACTAGGAAGCCACCGCGTTAGACCTATCAACTTGCATACATGCTAGGAAACATGTGCAAACCATTTGAAGATTTGCAAAAGTGGTATACCTTAGCTATTAAAAGCATGAGTGCCAGAGCAAGACTCTTGGGGTTGAATCCTGGCTTTGTTCTAGGTTAGATGTATGATCATGGTAAAGTCTATTGACCTTTCTCTCTTTCTCACATTCCCCACTTGTAAAATAACAGTTCTTTTCTAGTAGGATGATTGTGACAACTGAGAAATTGTCACACATATAAAGTACTTAGAAGAGTGCCTGGCATGAAGTGAATGCTGAAAGCTATACAATATGTCATCTGCAGTTTAGTTCAGGTGTTGAAAATACAAGGATATTATAGCAATAGTTGACTTGAACCTCTTGAGTTCTACCATTGCCCCATTTCCCTTGGTCTTTCTAGAAGAAGGCTGATTTGAGGTAACCAACCCCTCCTTCCTCAGGCTAGCCCAAGTAAAGAACTACATTCCAAAGGCTGCATCAGAAAGAGCTACCTGTCTGGGGTGAAGAGAGCAAGAGAGCAGCTGCTTGACAGGCATCAGCTCTGTGGAGAGATCGTAATTTCTATTGGCAGAGTCATCTACAACCATCCTCTTTCACCTTACTGAGCCACCAGTGGTTCACATTCTTGTGTGGTCACTGCAACTTCTGGCTCACTGCCTCCCACCACTCATTAAGAAAGGTTCAGTGGAACAGAGTAGAGAGCCCATAAATATACCCACAAACTTATGGTCAATTATCTTTGGCAAAGGAGGCAAGAATATACAATAGAGAAAAGATCATCTCTTTAGCAAGCAGTGTTGGGAAAGCGGGACAGCCGCATATAAATCAATGAAGTAGGAACACTCCCTCACACCATACACAAAAATAAACTGAAACTGGCTTAAAGACTTAAATATAAGACATGACACCGTAAAACTCCTAGAAGAGAACATAGGCAAAACATTCTTTGACATAAATCACAACAATGTTTTCTTAGGTCAGTCTCCAAAGGCAATGGAAATAAAAGCAAAAATAAATGGAATCTAATCAAACTTACAAGCTTTTGCAAAGCAAAGGAAACCATAAAAAATGAAAAGACAAACTACAGACTAGAAGAGAAATTTGCAAATGATGCAACCGACAAGGGCTTAATTTCCAAAATAAACAAACAGCTCATACAACTCAATAACAACAACAACAAAAACAAACAATTCAATTAAAAAATGGGCAGAAGACCTAAACAGATATTTCTCCAAAGAAGACATACAGATGACCAGCAAGCATATGAAAAGATGCTCAACATCACTAATTATCGGAGAAATGCAGATCAAAACTACAATAAGGTGTCACCTCACACTGGTAAGAATGACCATCATTAAAAAGCTCACAAATGATAAATGCTAAAGAGGGTGTGGAGAAAAGGGACTCCTCCTACACTGTTGGTGGGAATGTAAATTGGTGCAGCCACTATGGAAAACAGTATGGAGGTGCCTTAAAAAACTAAAAATAGACATATGATCCAGCAATCCCACTTCTGGGCATATAACTGGAGGGAACTCTAACTTGAAAAGATACACGCACCTTAACATTCATAGCAACACTATTTAACAACAGCCAAGACATGGAAGCAACCTAACTGTCCATCGACAGATAAGTGGATAAAAAAGATGTGGTATGTATATACAATGGAATATTACTCAGCCATAAAAAGAATGAAATAATATCATTTGCAGCAACATGGATGGACTTAGAGATTATTATAGTAAGTAAATCAGAGAAAGACAAAGACGAATATCATATGATATCACTTACATGTAGAATCTAAAAAAAATATAAATGAACTTATTTACAAAACAGAAAACAACTCCACAGACATAGAAAACAAACTTATGGTTACCAAAGGGGAAAGGGCATGGGAGGAGGGATAAATTAGGTGTTTGGGATTGGTAGATACAAACTTCTATATACAGAATAGATAAACAACAAAGTCCTACTGTGTTGCACAGGGAACTATATTCGATATCCTGAAATAAACCATAATGGAAAAGAACATGAAAAAGAATATATATAGATATAGATATATGTATAACCAAATCACTTTGCTGCACACCAGAAACTATCACAGTACTATAAATCAACTATACTTCAATAAAAATAATTAAAAAAATATCCATGAGACAATTTTAAAAAAAAAGGTAGGTAATACGAAATAATGCACAAAAAGACTGCCTTCAGGATATATGAAGTATTTGCAGAGAAACCTCAGATTGCCTCAAACTGACTGGGATCACATTCGTGGTCACTGCAGAACTGCACCTCGGAAGTGAGCACTGGCATTAGACCCTGTCGGGCTGTCTAAGAGCAGGGCTGCTGGCAGAGGTCAGCCAACGTCACTGTGGGGTTGTTGCGGGCTGTGCTCCACCGCGCCCTCCAGAGGAGGGTCCAGGCAGTCTCTGCATCAGGAGCAGCTATGCTTCTCCTCTGCAACTGGCTCACCATGATTTTGTGAACCTATAGATCACCGAGTGAATCTGAATTTATCGCTCTCATCGAGATGGCTTTATCTTTGTCCCTCTTGGCAGTAATTCCTTCAGTTACCTATTTTTAAAATTTTGTATTGTTACGTATTTTTAAAGTTACCTCATATCCATACAAGAAAAATGCACAGAACACAACTAGCCATAAGTAATCACTGGATACTGTGAGATCCTGAGAGATGATGTGCTCCTCCTAATTACTAGAGAAAACAGGTGAAAGAGGAAGTGGAGGGGGAAGGGAAAAAGAAGAAAGACTATCCACATTTTGAACAATTCTCAGAAGGATTAGAAAAGAATGATCCCTTTACTCTGGGAGTCCATTCCTTGTGTGGGAGAACCTGCGGCTTTCATTGTCAGTCAGCAGTCTCTTATCTCCCCTCCCGCGGACCAGCAACAAGTCTTCCTTCATTCATTTATTCATCCTTCCCCTCCCCCACCCCCTCCGTCTCATGCCTAGAACTGACCTTCACAGTAATCACCGAATGACTTAGTAAGTGAAAGCAGAAGGGAATGGTTTCAACAGTGGTTATACGATCATAACAATGGTGATGATTATGAAGAAAAAGACCGAGGCAATAATCAGAGAATTAGTATTTACTTATGAGCTGTACCACCACTACCGAGAAATCTAATAAGCAACTTGCCAGACACCTTTTAAAATACTTCTTTCTTACAAGCATCAGACAGGTTCTGATTGCCCACACTGGGTGATGGCACTGATTAGTAATTTATGATTTAATTCTGGCAGGATTCACTGGAATCCTGATGAAGTGTGATAACTGAGAATTTCATTTGTATTAAAATGACTGATTAAATGTTCTTTTCTGTAGGTCAGAAAGTAATGTGACATAAATCCTTGCTTACTGCTGATTTACTGCAGGGTAAGGAGAACTCATTCATTTGATTCCATCTAAGAGTGTTGTTCATGGGAGGAGGAATACTGCCCCGGGCATGCATCCTGCCTAGATCCTTGAGTCACTGGGTCTCCTGCCTGGCTTAGATATCAGGGCTGCTCTAAGCACCCCCTCACAGGTAGGCTTATGGAATTTGTTGAGGGCTGAATATGTGCCAATAAGCTTCTGGGCACAAAAGGATCAATGAGACCCATCACTATCTTGAGGGAGCCCAAGGCCATTTCAGTCTTATTGGACTCTAGCTGAATTTTGTTTCGGTCTTGGCCTGAGGGTTTGTTCCAGGTTGCATAGGTTAGTGGAAAAATGATCCCTTTACTATGAGACCTTGTCCATCATGCAGAAGTCAGAGCTGAAGCCTGCTAGAGAACTATTTCCCTAGACAGATTAAATCCTCCCACTCCCCTTGGCTTTACACCATGGTTCAAGGTAAAGGCCCCTGGGTATTACACGACCCAATTGTTAACAATCTCCACACTGTTATCTCTTGCTACTCCCTGCCTGTATTCTTTCATTTATTCACCCAGCATTTGGGAGCCTCTATCTTCCAGGCATCATGCCTGGCACTGGGGACATAATGACTAGCTCCCCTGGAGTTTAAGTTCATGGAGGACATGGACATTAACCGGAGAACTACACAAACCAATCCAAGTATGAGAACACATGAAGGAGGGAAGACCAAGTCAGAGTCCCAGGAAAGCTTCCCTGAGAAATACAGAAGGAGAATAGAGGCAGAAAGGGGGCCGTGGGAGCTTTCAGGCAGAGGCCACAGCAAGTGCAAAGGCCCTGCACGTGGTCTCACACACTGTGGTTTAGTAGTAGCAATGTGGTACCTGTCTATTCCAGGGCTGGGCCATTACAAGCA
Organism: Vicugna pacos; assembly: GCF_048564905.1. NCBI lineage: Eukaryota > Metazoa > Chordata > Mammalia > Artiodactyla > Camelidae > Vicugna > Vicugna pacos. The sequence goes on from NC_132987.1 coordinate 74,666,937, forward strand.
TTCAGGGAGCATTTGTTCTGCATGTTGAACTGAACTGAGAGCTGTCACAGTGCACGCCATGGCCTCAGCAGTGGCAGGACAGTGATCGAACTGTGGCATGCCAGCAGCAGCCAGCGCTGCTGATTTCTCAGGGTTGTTTGGTTTTGTTTTGCTTCTGTTTTAAAAGCTATCCCTTCCTAGAGCCTGACCTGGAGATTCTGTAACTATAAGAGGACATATGCATCTGACAATCTCTGGACATCAAGTATAGCATGTTAAAATAATTGTATTCATATTATTTTCAGTCACGTCTTTAATAGATTCATGTCAGATACTTCAGCATGTGAATAAGCCATGTTAGCTCTTGTCTTTTCTGTTTCAAGGTTATGTTTACACTTACGAGAGCAAAATCTCTTCGACATTCCAGAGTTGGTTCTACATTATGACATACCATGTTGGTAAGTAGAATGCCAAACCCAGCAACAGACAGTTGTTTGATGGTTGTTTATTTCTTCTTCAGTTTGGGTGTTTATTGTTACTAAACCTTGTACGTGTCCAGAGATACATGATAATGATCCTTTGTTTCCAGGAAAGAAGAAGGGTTTTAGAAGAAAACACCACTTTGTACAAGATGTCTTGCTGTATTAATTCACAAACTACCAACAGGTTAGATGAGATCTGAAACCTTCCTAGCCCATGTCTATTTCAACTTAAAATTTTTTTCACTAAGATGAAAAATTTCCCTCTATGTGATCCCTGGAAGTTCCATTAAGTCAGAAGACAGCTCTAGGCAGTTCTGAGTCGAATGGAGGAGACAGAAACTTGTTCTCTAAGAGCTAATCCTGGTTGCCTCCTTGTGACATTGTGAAGCAGAGCCAAATCTCTTAACCTGGACTCCTGCAATCTGCCCAGTGACTGTCCCTCTCACGGCCGGAGAAGGGAAAGGCAGGGAAATGCTAGAGGCCCCACGGCAGATTGATTTGGGGGAAATATTGAAATAGTTTCCAAACAATTGAAGTTAATTATATAATAAGGATTACTATGTACCAAATAAAAGAGACAGATGAGAAGTGGTGATAGGGTAAGGACTAAAGAGAAGGGTAAGGAGTAAAATGGTAACAACAACAACAAAAAAGAAACATTGCTTTGATCATTGCTTACTCCCTCAAAGAACTGAAAAATATAAGTAAAGGTACTGATTTATTTTAAGATGAATTTTGCTAGCTGGACCCTTCTTTTGATCACGACATCCTTCTCGGACTGGACAGTGTGAGCCTTTGCTTTATCATTGCTCTTTATGCATTTTCACATTCCCTAGTCATAATAACTATATGAGCTAGATGATATTACTTCTGTTTTTTAAGATAATGAAACAGTATTAGAAAGGCGAAAAAACTTGCCCTGGGTTACAGAGCTAGTAGGTGGCAGAGGTAAGAACTGAACTCAAGCCTGCCTAACACCAAAGATTATATTCTTTCCAGTCTGGTAGCCTTAAAGTACAGGCAGCCTTGTTACAGCACGCGTCATCAGAACCAGGGCTTAGCCACGGAAGGGCTCGGTCCTGGTCCCTAACATGCATCCGCCCAGAGCTGAAGGCCTTTACAGCCTCTGCCTGTCTCCTCTCGAACCCATCATCACCTCTCAGTTTCCTGTGATGAGACGATGCCAACTGCGGGCCCCGACCAGGTGCCTTTTTCTTTAGGGAGCTTTCTTCTACTCTTTCCAAAACCCTTCCATTGTTAGTCACATTCTCCTTCATACTTTAGAAAATATTCTTAACCCCTCAAATATTTACTGAGTTATCAATACTTATTGATAACCATGTGTTATCACTCTTCTAGGTGATCGAGATACATCGGTAGACAAATCAGACAAAAAACCCTGCCTCATGGGATTTAGTTTCTTGTAGGGAGAAGCCAGAAAAATAAATTACACAAGATGCTAAAAGATGCTACGGAGAAAAATAAAACAGGAAAAGGGGACAGGGGGTAGGATGGGGGTGTTGTAGTTTTAAATGAGTTGGTCATGGAAAGCCACACTGAGAAGGTGACGTGTGAACAAAGAGTGGGAGAAGACGAGGGCGTGAGCCATGTGGATTTAGAGGGAAGAATTTCCAGGCAGAGGAAGCAAGTAAAACGGCCCTGAGGTGGGGGCAGCTGAGGCACGTTGGAAGATCAGCAAGGAGACCACTTCGGGTGAAGCACAGTGAGTGAGGGGTGGGTAGAGTAGTGGGAATGTAGTAAACTGGATGTAACCTGTGGCCTTTCAGGCCATTGACAGATATCTGCCCCAGCTCACTGCCCCCGCCTCTCCTCCACTCACGTGACCTAGATCCTGGCGGGTTTTATTTACATCTGAATCTATTTCAAGTAGAAGTAGGACACATAATTCTAGACTTTTTGTTTTTATTAGAACAGACACAATTTAGACAAAGACAGACTGGTTAATTAATCAACCACTCTATTTCCTAACTTGGGTTCCTACTCTGTTCCCAAAGGGGTTTAAGGGAACTAATAATAAAATGCAGCTTTCTGACACTTACTGTGAACCAGGTACTATATTAGGTGTTTTGCAGGTCTGCCTCTTCTGCTGCTTTTAATAACCCATGAGGAAGGCACTATCCGTGCTAATGCTCTTCCTTTCCTTCTTTCTCTTGTCTTTCCCCATTTCAAGTATCCTCACCTTGGCCTCACTGTTAGAACTCTGTCTATTACTTTTCAATCCATCACACTGTGCCCAAACCTACAGCTTTCAGTGGACCGTCTCAGTAGGTAAACCATCAATCACCTCACCATGTTTGCTTCATTTTCACTACATTTATTTTATCTTACTTACTCATTTTAAAAATTTTTAAATAAAATTGCATATATTTAATGTGTACACATGATGATTTGATATACATATACATAGTGGAATGATTACTACAGTCAGTTAACACACCATCTCCTTTCGCATACTTTCTTGTGTGCCAAGAGCACGTGAAATCTACTCTTAGCAAATTTCCAATATACAATCCTGTAGTAGTAACTATAGTCATTACGCTATACATTAGCTCTCTAGACTTACTAGTCCTACTTAACTCCAACTTTGTACACTTTGACGAACGTCATCCCGTCTCTCCTAGCTCCCCGGCCCTGGTAACTACTGTTCTACTCTTTGCTTCCATGTAATTGACTCTTTTTAGATTCCACATATATGCAGTTTTTTTTTTCTTTTTGTGTCTGGCTTATTTCACTTAAGCATTATGTCCTCTATGTTCATCCACTGCATATGGCAGGATTTCCTTTTTTAAGGTCAAATTATATATATATATATAAATTTTTTTGGCCCCATCAATTGGAAGTTAGGCTATTTCCATATCTACTTGAACATGGGCGCACAGATTATCTCATAGAGGTGGCTGATTTCATTTCCTTTCTGTATATACCAAAAAGAGAGATTGCTGGATCAAATGGTAGTTCTATTTTTACATTTTTTAGGAACTTCAAAAACTGGTTTCCATTAATGGCTACATCAATTTACATTCTCACCAATGGTGTACAAGGGTTCTCTTTACTCCACATCCTCACCAACACTTGCTTATCTTTACTTTTGTTGCATTGTGACACATTGTCACAAGTGTGAGGTGATATTTCACTGTGGTTTTGATTTGCATTTCTTGAATGATTAGCAATGTTGAGCACCTTTTCATATACCTTTTGGCCATTTGTATGTCTTCTTTGAAAAAATATCTATTCAGGTCTATTGTCTCTTTTTTTAACAGTTTGTTTCTTGCTTTGCTATTGAACTGAGTAAGTTCCTTATATATTTTGGATATTAACCCCTTATCAGATTTATAATTTGCAAATACTTTCTTCCAGCCCATAGGTTGCTTTTGAATTTTGTTGATTGTTTTCTTTGTTGTGCAGAAGGTATTTTTGGTTTGATGTAGTACACTTGTTTATTTTTGCTTTTGCTGCCTGAACTTTTGGTGTCACATCAAAAAAATCATTGCCAAGGCCAACTGATGTCAAGGAGTTTTTCCCTATGTTTTCTTCTAGAAGTTTTATAGTTTCAGATCTTATGTTTGTCTTTAATATATTTTGAGGTGATTTTTGTGTATTGTGTAAGAAAAGGGTCCAATTTCATTCTTTTGCAGGTGGAAACATATTCAGTTTCCCAAGCACCATTTATTGAAGAGCCTTTCATTTCCCAGTGTGTATTCTTGGTGATTTTGTTAAAAATTAGTTGACCATATTTGCTTAGGTTTTTTCTGGGCTCTCTATTCTGTTTCCTTGGCCTACGTGCCTGTTTTATGCAAGTATCATACTGTTTTGATTACTACCTCTTTGTAGTATAGTGAGAAATTAGGAAGTGTGGTGCCTCCAACTCTGTCCTTTCTCAAAATTGCATTGGTTATTTGGTGTCTTTTGTAGATATGCGTTTTAAGATTGTTTTTCTATTTCTGTGAAAAATTCATTGGAATTTTGATAGGGAACTGCACTGAATCTGTATATTGCTTTGAGTAGTGTAGACAATTTAACAATATTAATTATTCCAATCCATGAACATTGGATGTCTTTCCACTTGTTTGCATGTCTCCAATGTCTTTCATCAATGTTTTATAGTTTTCAGTGTACGGATCTTTCATTTTCTTGCTTAAATTTCCTAGTGTTTTATCCTTTTTTGATGCTATTGTAAATGGATTGTTTTCTTGATTTCTTTCTTTTCTTGTTGGTGTCACTGAATTTCTTTTAATTGCAATGGTTAATGCAGAACAGAATTTTCAAATGGAACTCTTTGTACATCCCTTTTAGGTGAGGTCCCAGAGGCTAAGAATGAAATCATAGGCAAGTCATTCCCACTTCTAGAGCAGAGTTCTAGACCACCTATGAAGGACATGTGAAGACAGAGTAGAATGGGTTCTGTCAGTTCAGGTCCATCAACAACCTCAAGGCTATGAACAGGGAGAGAAGCAGCCCTGGTGAGGATTTCTTTAGAGAGAGCTGTCAGGGTGCTGTGAGTTAAGTCCCTTTTCATGGAGTAGGGAAAGAAAGGGATGCTGCCTCACCTTAGTCCAAGTGAAGTGTCATTTCAAGAGACCACTCAGAGCTCTTGGCCTGTGTGTGCTGGAGTTTGGAACAAAGGAGGCTGGTGACTGACTCAGGCTAAAGAGGCTACACTGGGAGCCCATGCTCGGGTAGCAGTGTTAAATGGGCATAGAGAGGAGAGATACAGCCACCCTGGGAAGAGGAGCACTTCCCCCAAACAGGGGGCCAAGGAACATGTTTTCCCAGACAAAACAGGATGCTACGAAAAGAAATCTTAACTCCCCAAAATACTGAGAGGAACAAAAAGCTCCCAAGCAGACAAGCCTCCAGATGCTTATAGGCTGCAGGGATGGGGTAAGGAGAAGACCGAAGGAGAGGCACGGCCCACAGCAGGGGGACAGAATCTACAGGCCAGTCACAGATTTCTGAGAAATCTGCCAAAGTGCCCATGACATTAAAGTATCAGTTTTTATTCTTTCCATCCTGAGGGCACCTAGGTCAGATAATAGTCAGCCTGGCAAGGAAGGTCTTTCCTTACTTACTTCTCCCCTGTTTTGCCCATGCTGTGGCTGCCAAAGAGAGTTCCAAGCCAACAACTAGTAATGGAGGAGAAGATGGGGCCAGGAAATCTCAAAGATATCTCCCTTGTCTCTCCTTGACCCCCACAGACGGAAAAGACAGCCTCACGTCCCAGACTTTCAGAGCTGAGCGAGACCACATTTGGTGAGGAGGTGGGGAAGTCCTGGAGTGAATTAAGTTTTGCAAATTTTGACACGACACTCACAAACTTTTTAAAATTACTGACACAAATCTGTTCTTGTGGCTAAAAGGGATCAGACAATATTTATTATGTGAAAATCACCAATAAAGCCAAAGAAAAAAATCACCTAAAATTTCTTTCAAAGGCTAGGAAGAAACTCAATAGAGCTTGCTTGGACAGGAAATGATGCTCAAAAAGAAAATTATTTTTTTCTAACCTACAGAGTTTAGCTTATTTGTTCAACTAAACACAAAGGTAAAAGTTATTTGTAAGTTCAGGTTGCTGTTGTCATAGTGATCTGGTTCATCAAGCTCAATGTCCAAGACTTTACCTATTCTCATGTAAAATTAAACCTGAAAGTTTAACTTATTTTCTCAAATAGTAATATTTTTCACTTGACCTTCCACTCTATTGATATCACATTCATTGACACAGCTACCCAGAGTCTCCTTGACAAATGTGTAATTGTATTCCATCAATTCACCTGCAGCACAAAGAGCCTTTAAACCCATAATGGCATCAACTAGACAACTGCACTGAAAAGAACATAAGTCATCACCTACATCTAAACACACGTGAGTCAGCCCCATCAACTCCCGATGTCAGGATAAAGTGGATAACGACCCTCAGTCAGCATAAAGGAGGCGTGTGTTGTGAAACCTTAATTTCTGCATACAACTGTTTTCCTGTGGGAGGCAGATTGTTTGGTGAACATGTGCTCACTGAATGGCTAAAGGCAATGTGTACTGCTGGATTAACCATCTAGGAAGGATTTTTAGAGCTCCCTCGGGGGGAAGATGACAATAAACAGGACAGAGCTCATCATACACCATGTGGTACGTTCATCGACACTCAGTAACTATGAAATGAATGGAAGAATGGGATGTCTAATAGATTTTCCCTGGAGGTACCTCACCTCAAAGAGGGGAACTGAATAAACAAATATCCAAAGTAAATCAGTCATTGAGGATTAACTACGCTTGACTTACAGGTGACAGGTATAGAAAAACTTGGGAAATTCTTTAACAATCTGTAATGTGTGTCCCAGATAAAAGGTTGTGAGAGATGCAAAATCTAGAATTCCCAGGATTCAAGGGAGAGCACTGGAGTTTGTACGGATTCTGTACGCATCCCTGCGAAGTAAGGATTATGGTATAATTATGTCGAGAAGAGAAAGGGTAATGGATGGAGGAGGGCCTTTTCCTCCAATTTATTTCCAAATGAGGACCTGTTAGCCCACTTCCAGAGGCTGCATTTCTCAGAAAGCACTGGCCCAGAGAAGGGAAAGATTAATGAAGGCATAGCCGCCATATTGACCTTTTCAGGGCAGCCATGCCAGCTTCACACCGGAAGGGATATTCAATGTCTAAAGACTTATACTGAGCACCCAACACACACTCTCAGAGGCAGTTTGAAGTCGCTGTCTGGACTCCTTCCTGTCTGTTTCACTTTCTGCATGACTTTGGGTGAGTTTTGTAACCTTTTTATGCCTTTGTATCTTTATCTATCAAGTGGGGACGGATAATAATAGTACATATATTATTGTGTTTTGAGGAAGCTTAAATAAGAGGATACATTTACTAGCTGGGAATGGTGCCACACACACAGAGGCACTCAAACACTAACAAGGATTGTTACAATTATTGCTTAGTCCTACAGTACAACCATGCCAGTTGGTGAAAAATTTTAGGTAATTACTAGTGAGGAAAAAATACCTGGAAGGCCTTTGTATGATAGGTCTCTAAGCAGCTTTTATTTATCCCCCATATTTAGGCAGACAACTCTGCTGAGTCTTCCGTCACACACAGTACTCTCCGTTTTACATCCGCCCATTCTAGTTCAGAACATTGTCACTTTACATATATATCATTTGGTCTTATGTTTTACTTACATTTTTCATATACTCAGAAAGCCACAGTGGCTGCTTTTTGTTGTCCAGATCACAGCCCAAATCCACAGCCCATTAACTTAACCGTCACCTGGTTCTGCCTCACCTGAGCAACTTGCAGCCGCTCCCTAACAAGCCCTGTAGAACCCACCCTGCTTGTCTTTCCATGTCCTGCGCGCATTTCATTTTATGTCTTTGTCTGAGGATCTGTCTCTCATCTATCTTCCATTTGAGTCTATATTTCTTTCCAGACCCGCTGTGTAACTTCCTTGATTCCACTCTCTGCCTCAGAACGCATTTATTTTTCTTAATTTTTGGTGTTTGGATACATAAGATAGAGGCAGAAACTATGGGACAGCAGCAGAGGTGTCCTGACTCCTTCACTGCATACCCTGGGTAACTGCTCCCTTCCGTCTGTACCCCTCAGGTCTGACCCCCTGCTCTCCAAGGATCAGGTGTGCTCACCTGGAGAGCTGGCCAATGGTTCGAACCCGAGTGGACCTGGTATTGCACTCAGAGCTTCCAGGAGTAGGAGGATCCAGACTGTGAGGACTTGCTAAGTTTTTAGAGAGGGTTTAGTATCAAAATCAATGCCCTCAGGTCAAAGAGTTGTGCACAGACATATAAATAGAAGGCTGAGCCAAAAGGCCTGTGGCCTAGTGGCCAGAGAAATGGGAGGCCAGGAAGTGGGTCTGGCTCAGTCATAAGCTCTGAGCAGCTGGGGGTCTGCCTGTTTCATTCGTCACTGTCTCCCAGGACCTCAAAAATTCCTGGCTCATAGTTGGTTTACTTGTTGAATGAACAAATGTCTTGGATGATGATCATAGTCGGGGCTGGTGTTTCTGAGGCCTGCTCTCTGAGGAGCAATTCACAGCCAGTGAGCTGGGAGGCAAAGGGCTCTGCTCGGAGCCCTGCAAGGCCCGGAGTTACCAGTACTGCTCCTCCCTAGATTTGTCAGGGGTCTCTGATGGTTCCATGTGGGCTTGTCTCATCTCATCACGTTGCCTGTCAGCCTCCTGTCCTTCCCTAGGACAGTGCTGAGAACGCCGGTTAGTTCAGGCTGAACTGAGCTAGGCTTCCCTGGGTAGCCCTTGCAGTGGATTATGAGTTACAAGGTTCCATTGTGTCCATTATTTTCTACAGTTGTTTAAAAAATATCCTTTCATTGAGGAAAAAATACGAATTATATGTTTGCAGCAAGATCTGTGGCTTAAAAATTCAGACTGAATTATACAGTTCACTATATCTTAGAGTCTGGAATGAAACCAAAGCCTTTTGAAGTTGGTTTCCATGACATGTTTCATCTCGCTTCCTTTCTTGAAAGAACACACAAGGGCGAATCCTACCAGCTTCCGAGGCAGTCGGTCATCGTGTGACTTCACAAGTTACCCTCCAGGTTGCCAAAATGAAATTTAGATTTTTCAGTTGTAATTCAATGTTTATTCTAAGTAGATAAGTTTTATTTAGATATAACCAGCCATTGATTTAACATGTTTTTTGACATATAAAAATCGGACTGAAAATTGTTCCAAATATAATCTTGTTACTATCTTGACAGAGGTGCAGATTTTGTAAAGTGAGAAATAGCTACTTTTATTATATTGGAGCCTGAATTTAGAACAGGGCTTCTCAATCTCAGCCCTACTGACTTTGCAGACGAGATAATTCTTTGCTGTGGAGGTTGTCCTGATCGTGTTGTAGCATCTTTGGCCTCTGCCCAACAGATGCTAGTAGCACCATCCACCCCCTAACTGTGGCAGCCAAAAATGTCCCAAGACACTGTACATGTCCCTGGGAGTGGGGTGGAGGCAAAATTACTCTGGTGAGAATCATTGATCTTTAATAGTTCTGAGGTCCAATGTGGTGGGTGTTTATAATAAGGAGGTCTTTTCATTCTTTAGAAATTTCCCAACTGTATCAGCTTAGTATGATAGTAGATCAGGTAGCATGCTTTCTGCTTTTTAACAAATATGTTTATTTGACTGTGCTCTTTCAACCTCTCTAATACTAGAGCTATATTAGATTGTAGATTTTTTAGGGTAACAAGTATCCTTTTCTTTTCCTCGAATTTCTTCACAGAAATAAGAATGGTATTTGATCTGATGAAAGAATTTAGTGTATGTCAACTAACCCCACAGAAAACTCAGCTAGAAGTAGTTCATTTCTGTGTTCAATTGGCAGAATGTACATGCCATGACAGTGTGAGTGTTTTTTTCTCTTTTGTTTACTGTTATATTTCCAGTACCTAGAAGAGTACCCGGTGCATAGTAAGTGCTCAGTAAGTATTTGGTGAATGAATTATGTCACTTCCCTTCTAAAAAAAAGTTTAATGGGGTCCCTCGCATTTCCTAAGGGATAACATTTAGAATCCTTAGACTGGGGCTTAAGGCTCTCTTTAGTCTGCATTTTCCAATCTTCATCCTTGCATCTCTGCTGCACAATCCCACTTCTCTGACCCAAACTTATCTACTAATATTGTCAAATTCCCATGAATATTTTTACCAGTGTACAAAGGCTTACTTTGTTTTCTTTGTTTAAAATGTTTTTTTCCAGCTCTCAACTTAGTCAAATAAACACAGTATGTAATTCAAGGGTCAGCTTATTTCATCTGTCTTAAGTAACACTTCCTGTCTCCAAAAACTCATAGGGACCTTTCCATACTCAAAGCCTAAGACTTCTTGGTCTGTTCCTCTCCCTGAGCATTTTAATTCTATAAAACATGGCACCTTGTATGCTACTGTTTAGTCTGATACTTTTCCTATGTGTGTATCATCTCTTTCCAAGAGCACTGCAACCTTTTTGAAAGCAGCAAAACAAATTATCTTTTTTTGACAACGTTTTTGAGTCTGTTAAATGATATTTACATAGTGAAGAAACATTATTCTCATTCATTATTTTTTATTCATCTATTCAACTAATATTTTTTGCACGCCTACTCTCTGCTAGGCATGTGTAAGGAAGCAAAACAAATACCATCCCTGTCCTCATGAAGTATTTAGCCCAGCTAGAGAAAACATGCTACCTAATGCACTGAGAACTAGATTTAGAGTCAGAAGACTTTGGTGTGAATACTGACTTTGCCACTTACTAGTCATGTGATCATTTAAGCTCTCAGCAACTCAGTGTCCCCATGTGGAAAATGGAAATAATAATGTTTGTTCTGTCTACCTCTCACAATAAAAAAGATAAAACCACATTGAATTTTACGTGCAAACATTTTCTAAAAGTTACAGGATGTGGTTGTTTTAATTTGTCCACAAATGCTTTGACACCCTTTCTTTCAAGAACTGGAGCCCAATTTTCTCCCTCTTGAGTATGAGTTGGACTTGGTGCCTTATTTCTAACAGACAGAAAATAGCAGAAGTAATGGTGTGCAAGTCTGGAAGCTGTGTCATAAAAAGGCACTGTGGCTTTTGTCTTGGTGACTCTATTTCTTGAATTACTTGGTTTAGCAAAAGGCTGCCATATTGTGAGCAGGCCTGAGGAGAGATCCCAAGTGGTGAGGAACTGAGTCTCCTGCCAATAACGTGCTCAGCTTGGAAGCAGAGCCGTCATCTCCAGTCAAGCCTTCAGATGACTAGTGTCCCAATCAACAGCTTCACTACAACCTCACGGAAGAACCTGATTCACACCACTCAGCTAAGCTGCTCCTGGATTTCTGACCCCTGGAAACCACGTGAGCCAATATGTATTTCGTAAGTTGTTAAGTTCTGGGGTAAATCTGCTATACAGCAATGGATAACAAATACATAGAACACTAAAGAGATTTAAGGTACTTTTGTTGAATATACCAATATTTGTTGAATGAATGATATCATAATCTACTATGGTTTACTGCTGAATGATGAGTTAGAAGTGGAAGAAAAAGCAGCTTATAAAGAAGAAAATGACAAAGCCTTAAGAATCAGGAGAAACCAGATGGATGTAAAACTTCTGCTGGGTGATTTGCAGGCATTTCTCACCCTGCCACATGCCTCATTTTCTGAGAGGTATCAACCTGTGACAGTGGCTGTAGGCTACGTGCCAAAGGCTACAGGCTAAAGGAATTGTTCATTCCTCCTGACTGCTTTGTTTTATTCCATTTTCAGTTCTCATTTTGAGCTAAAATGGATAGTTTTAATTAAATAAGAAATGAAAGCCACACTTCTACTCTAGAACATACTTCTTCTGTGTGATAGTGAAAGTCACTTTGGTTCTTTGTTAGACACAAAGGCCACGGACATGGGGATTTATGATTTGTTTGCATCAATGCCAACTTCTGAAAGTCACTGCTAGCCCTCTGCCATAGTAACACTGACCCAGCCTGACCTCCATTATTAATAATGCCACTGGGAGGCTGGATTCATAGTTCTCATAGTCAACTTTGTCAGAATTAATTTGCACAAGAACAAATTTAAATTTAAAACTATCTATCTACCTCGGGTCCACAGGATCCCCATTGACAACCAATTTCTTTAACACCCCATGGAGAACACAATTGTGGAGGAGGACTGTCAATTTATTAACTTATCTAATAATAAATGCAGAATGTACATTTCTCACTGAATATTTACTGACCCTGATTTTGCCAAGCCTTCAAATGAAGGACTTTGGAAGTTGTGCTAACTCTTTTACGCCACAAGAACTGTACTCAGTATGTTTATCTACAATGCCATAGATAAGAAAAGTGCATGAGTTATAAATCTTCTGAAATCTTTTTCTTCATCAGTCTACTTGGTTAAAGGGTTAATACCTCGGGAAAAGTAAAGCAGTGTGGAAACACCCTTACTTGTAGGAGATATGCTGTTGGCTAGAGAAGGCTGGGTGCCCACGGTGGATTCCACAACACTGAGCAGAGGCTCTGTGGGAGGGTTCTCTGGGCCTGAAAGGATGAAGCAGACATTGATAATGAACAAAATATGGTTGCCAAAAAATACAGTATTAACTTAGTTCCCCCCAAAACTTTTATTTATTCATCTAACAGATTATTATTGATTAAAAATCATCATTATTGCCCTGCTATGGCTAAGGCAGTGGAGCATAATGGTGGATGACAACGACATGGAGCAGTCTTTAGGGAGCACACAGCCTAGAAAACAGATAGGTAGCCAGGCACCGTGTTGAGTGCTGACAGCGAAGTGCAGGGCACCATGGGAATGCAAAGGAGAGGCACCCACCAACAGTGAGAGGTCTGGGAAGGCTGACCTCTCAGAGAAAGCGACATTAACCAAGACCTGGTAAAACAATTATAGCAGCTAATGTTTTGAGGTATTTGAAAAGTAACCATACAGCTTGCAAATCCATAAACCCACAAACGTTTTAATCAGTAAGAGTAGAAACAATGGTACAGCTCCCCAGTGGAAAGGAAAGTAGAAACTCTGTCTTGGTCAAAACAAAACTCAGAGGGTATAAAAAGGAGTGGTTAAACCAAACAGGGAAAAATTATTCCCCAAAACTCAAATGCAGAATTCAGCAGAAACATGTCAGCCAGTTTTCAGACCATTATATTTACCATAATGTTTTAAGGGGCTGAGTTGCTGGCCTAAAGCCACATCATCCATTCCTGAGACTGTCTGTTCTGCACAGGCCGGGCAGGGCTCTCAGGGCCACCCTCATGGGCAGCAGTGGCCATGTGTCTGTTCCACAAGGGCAGTCGGGTCAGTTCTGGAGCTTCCTCAGAGCTTGAATCAGCCATCAGCTGGTCCACCCAGAAATGAACCAAACCTCAGGGTTTGCTAGGTCCTTACTTCTCAAAATGTGGCCCATAGCATCTCTTAGGATCTTTTTAGAAATGCAGAATATCAGGCCCTGCCTCTCCCAACCCCTCAACTAAATGAATCACAATCTGCTTTTAACAAGGTCTTCGGGCAATCTATATGTGTAGGAAAGTCCTTTATTGACACTCTCTGTATTCCTGGGGTCAGTTACGGATATGAAGGAGATCATGAAACCAGAAGTATTTGTCTGGCATATCTCACCTTAAGATTCAGTGGTCCTCTCATCCCACTCGAACTCTCCCCTTTAAATCCTTTCTCCACATACCAAAATACACATGGACACTCTCTCACACACACTAAACCACTCATCAACCCTTAATTCTCTTTGTACCCCAAAGGTCTTGATCAAAACAGTTACAGTTGGAAATCTATTTAATAAACAAATCTCTGTTGAGGCTGGTGGTAGTCAGAATATCACCCACCCCAGGAGGTAGTGTTTGCATTCAGCTTTTGAATTGAAACAAAAGAAAATATCCCCTCCACCCGACCCCAAACAAAACAACTCTTGTATAAGCCAAAACACTGACTCTGCCGTGCTGCAACATTAGACATTCTGATAGAGCAGGCTGGCATCATAGGATATTTTTAGAAAGAGCTTTATATTTTTCTTTTTTTTTAAGTTGCTGTCGAATCATGGAATTCTTTAGGCTCTGCTACTCAAATAGCTGCCTGATGAGCCACCTTCACCTTGACTTCTTCCCCTGTCTGAGTTTTTAGACTAAGAATCACTGAGAACTTGAACATCCTGGGAGACTGGTGGGTAGGTGAGGAAGGAAGCATCTGAGAGGACTGTTATCTTCAGCCTTCCAATATTATTACTCTTTTCTGGGAACAAAAGAGAGCAAAAACTCCTCCCTTGCTCTCCCCAAATCTCCCTCGTGTTATGTAAGGGTCTCAGAATTTCTCCACGTTGGCACTCAGAGACAGGTTTTCCTCCTGCATTTTCATCTCAAGATCTGTCAACAGTAATAACCTGACTCTTACACAAGGCATCAAAAATTTACTCCAGAGTTCATAAAGCATCCAGCAGTACTGCTGCAGGCAGAAAGCACGTTTGGAAGTAAATGTTTAAGAACTTATAACAAATGGGAAAATATGATATGACAATGACATTGCTTTGCAGAGCCTCAACTGCATTTTCTAAATCATTCACAGAGATAAATGTGAGAATGTGACCAGAATACAAGCTGTAATTTTGGGAAACTGAACTCTTCAAGATTTATTGTCTTTAATATTTGATCATAAGGATAAAAACTTATTTGACTATTTAAAATTAACCATCCACTCAGAGCCTAGAATTATACTAGATCAAGGGCTGTCCTGTAAAATTGAAATTACGGTGTGCTATGAGTATCTGAATCAGTGCTCTTTCTTATGGCCTTAAATATATTCACTTTTTTTCCGATCTTAAAACCAAACACAGTTTAAGAGAATGAGAAGATAAGCCTGGAAGAAAATATCTGCAAAAGACATATCTGATAAGAATTGCTATCAAAATATACAGAGAATTCTTAAAATTCAATAATAAGAAAACAAACACCCTGATGTAAAAATGGGCCAGAGGCAGCTATCTCACCAAGGAAGATATAGAATTGGCCAATAAGCACATGAAAACATGCTCTGCATCAAATGAGATCAGAGAAATGCAAACAGAAACAATAATGAAATTCTGCTACACGTATTCCAATGGCCAAAATCCAGCATACTGACAATATAAAATGCTGACAAGGATGTGAAGCAACAGGAACTCTCATTCGTTACTGGTGGGAATGCAAAATGGTACAGCCACTTTGGAAGACAATTTGTTGGTTTCTTTTAAATCTAAACATACTCTTACCATACAGTCTAGCAATTGTGCTCCTTGGTATTTACTCAAAGGACTTAAAAACTCATGCCCCAAAAAACCTGCACATAAATATTTATAGCAGCTTTATTTTTAACTGTCAAAACTTGGAAACAACCAAGATGTCCTTTGGTAGGTGAACGGATACATAAATTGTGGTATATGCACTCAATGGAGTATTTATTCAGTGCTAAAAAAAAAAAGAGCTATCAAGTCATGAAAAGACATGGAGGAACCCTAAATGTATATTATTAAGTGAAAAAATTCAATTTTAGGGCAGTGAAAATTTGGGGCTTTATGATACTATAATGATGAGTACATATCATTATACATTTGTTCAAAACCCATAGAATGTACAACATCAAGAGTAAACCCCAAGGACTTTGGGTGATTACTGTGTGTCAATGCAGGCTCATCAACTGCAACAAATGCACCGTTCTGGTGAGTGATGTTGATAATGAGGGAGAATACACATTTGTGGGGAGAAGGTAACGAGAAATCTCTGCACATTTCTCTTAATGTTGCTGTTTATCTAAAACAGCTCTAAAGAAGTCTTTAAGAAAAAAAAGAAAAACAAGAACCAGTTTTAACATCATAAAATACTGATTTTTTCAAACATGGTTCCATCTATGATGGGAACAGGATTCTCTTTAGAAATTTGAGGTTACTTAGTCCTTAGCTCATGTCCTTAGATTCTGTCACAGCTACTGGCAAATCTGTGTGAGAACCAGCCACCTTTCTACTGTTCCAAGACTGCAGCCCCCACCATGTCTATTCCCATAGAAAGGAGGTGCACTTATTTCTGAGGGAATTAGGCAAAGTTGAGTATGGATGTTTCATGACCATTTCCAACTGATAAACTCAAAGTTCACAGAACGATGTGTTCATGCACGTGCACACACACACACACACACACAAGCAGGGTTGCAGGGATGATGCTACTGTCCCGGTATCTAAGGCTCGCATTGGTGACAGGGCTGGGAGGGACCTAATACACAGACTACAGTCCTGAAACAAGGGAAACTCTTTCCCTCATAGATTATTCTGGGTTTTATAAGTAACTTATAGACCATAATATTTCTGAAAATAGGAAGGTGGTAAAAGATGTTAATGGTCCTGCAGAGTTGTAATAATGACTTGCAAATCCGTTTAAGTTTTATAGGTGTTACTTTACTGGTACATATGCATATTTGACAGTTGTCATTACACACTTCTGTTTTTTTATGGGCAATCTGTTGTCACAATATTTGTTGAGGCATTTGCTCATATCTTTTATGTAGTAAACTTTTACTATTTGATCTGATTCAGAGTAATGAATATTCTGGTTAATCAATGTTGTAATAAGTAGAATGACCCCACATGTGAATTTTCAAGTCATAATCATCTTCTGTGTCAGATTCTGTGCTTCAAATCTAGGGATACTAAAATCAGTATATCTCATACATGGATTATCCATTCTTAAGTATTAGAATAATATGTGCTATATATAAATGAATGCTTTTAGTAACTCAGAATTAATTTTTAAGATTTTAAAAACTCTCTTGTATTAATGTTAATTTTTGTTATATGGCAGAGTAACATAAATGCTAGTTAATTAAGAATTATTATTAATAGAATTTGAACAAGAAATTGCTGTATTCACCAGAAATTCTTGGAAACAGAAATCAGCTACTTTCTATTTGAAGAAATTCTTTTCAGTAGAGTCCCTTTAGTCAAAAAAATATTTGCTACTTTGAAATTTAATAATTTTGAGTTGTGTAGAGCGAGTTTTCAGTATATCATGGAAATAATCAGTATCCTATTTGTTTCAATTAGAAATGTTCTGAACTTACAGCAGTCTTGGCCACCCCTTGTTGACCTTATTACATAGACAACTCACCCAAGGAAAACGTGATCTTTTCTGACGAGTTATTCCACACTTTGTTTCCGGGGACTGGAGACAGAGCCATACACCAGATGGTCAAGTTGTTTAATTGGGCTGGTTTACTATCATACACATATGTCAACACAGACTTCAGTTCCAAAAATCCACCTCTGTCTTTTCTCTCTTCATTAGTAATGTGCATTTCTACGAGGCAGATAAGAACAAGGCTGGTCACCAACATTTTCTATATGAGTCATACAATGATGCCAAGGCATGGCTGGAGACAGTTTGGTTCATGGTGATGTAGGGTTTAAAGTGGTCAAACCATAGCTTTTGTGTGGTGAGCATTTGTTTTGGTAGGCCTGGAATTAACCTGAACTGTTTTTTCAAGCTCCTGCATGACACCGATCCATGGTCAAGGTATGAAAAATGTTGATTAGAAGTGTTGCTTTATTCGTGAGCATGGGTCCAGTGGGTCTGCAGCAGGCCTTCCCAGCTCACCAGCTTTGTTTATTGATCATGGTGAGATTGATGATTGGCCCCTGGCCTGGGTGAGAGTCTGGGACGACTCTGCTGTTGAATGTGGGTATGTAGCAGGAATATACCTAAGTGACCAGTAAAATTTAAAACGACCTCAGCTGAGCATCCCTTTTGGGTCCCCCCACTTTGAGGTGCTATAAATGTGTACGTGTGACTCATATCCTTACTTTAAGGATATTGTTGCTAGACTGTATCCTTTTCCTGAAATAAGCTGTAGATTTATAAGCACTGTCACTGTGGGTCCTGTAAGCCTTCTTTAGAAATAGAAGCCTGTTTAACTGCCACTGCTCGGACCACCTTGCAGTAGCACAGATGGTGGCAGGAAATCAATGTAAAACTCTGTTACCATAGGTCTGAACTTTCTAAGCTCTCACAACTTCTTTACATTGAAGGTTCTAAATGCTAGTTCTGAAGTTACTACTTGCCAAAGTGATAACTACATGCAGCTGTATGCTAGTAAACTTCTGGGTACACTGTCTGGCCTCACAGTTGCAAGGGTAATGGGCACATCGAATCGGGGCTTATTTAAGACAATATGTGTATAATGACCCGTAATAGATACTTTCAGGGTTGCCTCCTGTCACTATTGTGGGTGAATTCTTTTAAAAGTGACCTAATAACAAAACCAGGAATGGTCTGAAAATGAATCAAGTGGATCAATATGACGCTCATTCATCAACATAAACTTTAAATTCCATCAATTAAAAATATCAAGGCAGCAAGAGCTATGTGACTCAGTTCCTCTTGAAAATGTATGAGCTTTGAGGAAAAATGACTCAGGAGAAAGGAGAAGGGCTGCTGTTCCAGGCAGGAGGGGCTGGGTGGTTCCGGCAGAGGCTGCTGAGTTTACCGCCTATGGAAAATACGGCTTTGTATGTTCTCACCTGAGCCTGTCCTGATGTGTGTCCCTGCTCCAGGAACTTTTAATCCTCCTGGTGAACAGGTTCCTTGTCATGAAGCCAAGTCTTTTATGACACTTCCTCCACCCCTCCTCACCCCCACCCCACCCAGATCCTTGTAAGAAAAAGTAGAAATTATTTGTTCATTGATTTAACATAGTGATGCTAAGCTAATTCAACGAAATGAAATTACTAATACATATGTGTTGACTTAAAAGTGTTTGCC
This sequence comes from Vicugna pacos, assembly GCF_048564905.1. NCBI lineage: Eukaryota > Metazoa > Chordata > Mammalia > Artiodactyla > Camelidae > Vicugna > Vicugna pacos. Next base: position 74,685,722 of record NC_132987.1, read on the forward strand.
CTCATATAAGAGATCTGCTTTTACTAACAGTTAAAGAAAACAGCGTTTATATGTGAATTGATGACATCAACTATATTTCTGACATTCTGGGAAATGCTACCTCGCATCTCCTTGGAGGAGCCAGATGAGGTATCAGAAAGTGACATGGGAGGCAAGATGATGTTTTTCTTGGAAGGAGAATTGTTCTTACATGCCAAGATCAACTTGGGCAGTGGTAACGTCTATTGTTCTTTGTTTTCTTTCTTTCTTTGCCAAACCCACTTCCATTGACTGATTTCCTTACCTTCTCTTTCACCTTGAGGGAGGCTTCTCTCTATAAACCATGTAAGATTCGCTGTGGGAAATACATTCCTCAGTGAGCAGGTAAATGTTCTCTGGGGGCAAAGACAGAATGCAGAAAGAATTACTTGCAAATTCGGAAGGAACTGGTGCCCCCTACATCTCCACCAACCCGCACGTGAGGCAAACTGGCACAAAAACGAGGTTTTCCTCTTTTAACAAGGCAGCGTTTGTTCACCTTTAAGAGGTTGTGTAAAACGTGAAGTGTAAGTAGGCAATCTCCTGTAGAGATGTTATAAATCAATGGCTAGAATCCTACATCAACTTATGAAGAATCTAGGACTACACTAATGTTGCAAGTCTGGACTCTGGGATCTGGAAAAGGGAAATCACATCTCTACATAGAAAGAATAAAATAGTATAAATGGAAACCAAAGAATAGAAAGAAGAAGCTGTGACAGGCAGAGAAGAATATTCTGTTCCACCAAAAGGTAAAAGAGAGCCACACTTCGGTTGTTTCCATTCTCCAAATAACATAAAGTACTATTTGTAGCAACAACTGCAGAAACCATTTAATATAAAAACCTCTCTTTTGACTTGTAAACAGTCTTCCTAATTAATTTTTATTTTATCATCTTGACAATCCTATAGGGAACGTAGGACACTCCTCATTATTGCCACTTGACAGATGGGGAAACCAAGGCGCAGAATCACAGAATGGTAAATGGGAGTGGAATGTTGTTGAGGGCATCAGTTAGAAGTGTTACCTCAATCCCAGTCTGAGATATTTCCTGGAAATAAGAAAAAAGTAGAAGAACAGATAGCTTATGTTACAAAACCAGAAAGCTCAGAGGTAGGGTAGCCATATTTTATTTCCACCATTGTGTTTGTTCCTTGTGAGATGGTGGTTTCTTCAAGAGACTGGTGAAAATATCCAGTAAGATTTACTGGATCTTCATTATTTTATTTGAGACACTGCAAAACTATAATCCCATTTATAGTTACTTGTTTTCTCATCAAGAGACGTGTATCTTACATATGAGCAGCCTAGTTCTTAGTTCTCAAATATTTTCCACAATTGAGGAATATATTAGTGAACTAGTAAAGAACAATAAACTATATTTACTGTTTGGGGTGCCAATTTCCCCACAAAGCTTTGCCCACGGGGTCTGGTCCTGAGCAGTACTGAGAAACCAAACGTAAGGATACTAAGTCACATTTTCCTGGCGAGATCCCACTGAGGTGCCGTTTAACATCCCTCAGTACATCATTCCAAAATCCCCGAGGAAATCACGAGACTTTCAGAAGAGGTTATCTATTATATCCAAAATGGTAGGTAGCAAACACTGCAGCCTCCAGTTTTCCCACTCATTCAACATTTGACAGTGGCAACACAGGCATGTGACAGGAATGCAGATCCATGAAATTATGCCACTTTCTGTCCTAGAAAATCAAAAGTAAAACCAAGTCCCCTCAAATATATTCTTATTAAGTAAAGGAAAGAGAATTCAGTTATTTAATCCAATAAAATGCCAAGGATCAATGTTTATCTTCAGGTGGTCCATGAAGGGATATAAAAGCTATAGGAAAAATTTTTTTGAAATGTTATAAAGGTGTGTATTAATGCCACTACTTTTAACTGCTCTCATGATTTATTTTCCCCATGCTCAGCCACCCCACCAAAAGATGATGACATGGTAATATCAAGAACAAGCAGGGGTTCCATTATTTTATAAAGGCAATTGGCTCCCTGAAGAAATTTCTTGTTAACCTAATAAAAATGTTAAAAAGCTTTAACTCTTGTAGATTTTTCTGAATTCAGATTGTATGGAAAAACTCAGATGTCATATATTCTATACCATCTCCAGACAGTGTTCCAAGGCTTTGTTTAGGGATATGATCCTGGTCCTGAAACTCCTCTAGTCTCTAAACTTGAAAAGCTGCAGACTAAAGTAGTTCACATTGAAGTCAAACATGTTATGAAACGTCAGGCAGTACGGTTTTGCTGAGCAGGCAGAGCTGTCTTTATTTGGGAACTCCCAAATGATTAAGAAGAGAAACATGTTAAATTTGAAAAAAACATGATGTCAATATGCACAAGAGTCTACGTGCACATGTGTACAACTGCACACGCACACACGTTCCTCTGCTGAGAAGTCACCCACTCACTCATTGTGGGCCTGTTGCATTCATGAGACAAGCCAATTAATTGGTTTCTCTAACATATTATTCTAAGTACATATGGAATAAGTGAGCAGTAGCACAAAGAATTATGCAGTAAGTGTCAAAAAGTTTGGACATTCTGTGGGAGAGAAGAGAAGAGTGAAATCTGGGAATAGTGTATAGAACAGAATTGTATTTCGTGGGCAGGGAAGAGCTGGGCCTCGATTCTACAGGTGGTCTGTGGTGGAGAGTGGCGGGGGATTCACAAAGATGGACAGATGGAAAGGCTCATGGGCTTAACTGTGAGCGGGCGATGTTGTCCTGGAAGCAGAGGTTGGAGCACGATGAGGTTGGTGAGTCAGGAAAAACGAACCCAAGTCTGGCTGTGAGACTGGTCATTTTCTTATTTCTGTAGGTGCAAGACTGCACTGGGGACCATTTGCAAGTTACCTCATTCTAAGTTGGCTCAAGTTTGGACAGAACCTTTTCCAAAGGGCTTTTCACCAAATCAGTTTGAAAATATTAACTTTTCAATATAGAAAGAGAAATCTTAAAAAAAAAAAAAGAGTTTCCCAGTTTGTTTCCCAGCTCCTCATTTCTATTTGGAGTCTCCCCATACCCATACGCTTATTTTTCATTTGAAATTTAAGTTTCAGTCTCCATATGTTTTCTACTCTATCATTTCTATATTTTCTCCTATAACTCAAGGTTTTTTCTTCCATAGATACCTTCTTCAAAAAATGCCTGTCTCTTCTTGGTAGGTTTTCCTTCCTAAACATTTTATATATATATATATATAACATCCCTCATATATATAAATGTGTATACATATACATTTATGTATCAAAAATGTATAAAATGTACCTATAAATGTCTATGTATATACATTAAGTTGTGATTACCCCTTTATTTAACTCCAAATGAGAGTAGAAGCCAACAGATTTCGGCTTTTCCAATTCTAGTTACATAATATAATAAAAAGCAATCCCAAGTCTGTTTCTCAGTTTGCTGTATTTCTCTAAATTGAGGGGGTAAAATTCTTTTACTTAATTTTCCCTTTTCCTCAAGTTCTTTGGCTTTTCTACTGACTATATTTACAACATCAATAGTTTCCAACTAAAAATGAAACTCATGGTCTAACAAATGGACAAAATACTTGATACCACAGATGTCCTTGAGGAATGTGCTTTCTCTGCCCGTATTTCACACTTTCCCCCTTTTAAATCTCCTTCTTTGCTTGAGAGGCCAGATGATCTAGTCCTCTGGAAACAGAACTAAGACTTGTAGGCACTTGACTTACTGTTTCACTGCATGACTTTTGCCAGGGACATCCTTTTTCCATGGTGGAGAGGGGCGGGGAAAAGGTTTGCATTTGTGTCTAGAGGTTGCAGAAAAGCACGCCCACTTGGAAACACGGCTTCCCTGGAAGTGGGAGGGAACAGGAACTGGAGGGGCCCTCCTCCTGGAGGCCGGAGTCAGCTAACAGCTACCTAAGGAGGCAGGAGCTCTCACCCTGCACTGGAGCCGCCAGAGACCAGTCCGGAGCCTTGCTCGCCTGTAAGTACCCATTTGTAGCTGGTGGGGGGTGGGTTGTTTCCTAACTGTTCGGGGTTGCACAGCTTGACAAATAAGGCTCTCATTCACTTAAGAAATGGCCCAAGAAAGGAGAAAGAAGTCAGGCTGTTTTTAAAACGTAACATAATTTCCTACTTATTTATTTACCCTTAAAATGGGGGTAAATAAGCCAAACATCTGGAGTCAGCTGCTGTCAGGAAGGTCTCATCAGCTGTTGGCTTTGCAGGTCACAGTGCCCGGGAAGGTGGTGGGCTGGTGAGCTGCTTGCCGAGGACAACTGGGCATGACCAGGTCCATGGGGATGCGCTCCACCTCTCTCCTCCCTGCTTGCCAGTTCCTCCTGCTGAAAACAGCTAAGCCTGCTGTTTGGAGTTCTTAGAATCCCAGCCCCAGAGCGACCTCCCTGGAGACAAATGGACCTCACACTGAGAACTTTATCTCCCAGACCCTGGCAGGCTCTGTAGCCTCCGGACGGCCTACTGCAACGGTTCTTAGGAAGCACGAGTCTCTCCTACATCGGCACCCGTCCGGGCTTCTACCCACTCTGAGGAAGACCCAGGGAGGCCCCAGCCCTGGGCGTCCTGAACAGCCTGAGTCCTGAGGCTGCTCCTCCTGCCTCCAAGTCACATTTTCTGGGTCTCCGTGAGCAGAGGAAGAGCCAGCCAGGAGGAGAATCGAGAGAAAGCCTAAAATTTTCAATAGTCAAAAAGCCCCTGTGGTTCTGGTTGACGCAGGGAACACCGAGTTCACTGAAGAGCCGTGTGACTGCTGCGCTGGTTTGTTTTGTCCTCTGGCCCAGCCAAGGCGGGCTCAGGCGTCCCCGGGTCATGGAGGGAGCGCAGGAGAGCCTCGCAGGCCATTTTGCTTGGCTCTGACTCACCCTGACTCTCCGCTGAAGCAGAAAGGAGGAAACATCACACTACCAGGTGTGGCCAGCCTTTGGCCATTGTTGTGAATCCACAGGAGTTACCACAGTCCCTTCCCAAGTACACATTTAGACTTCGTTGTGGTTCAACTCAGACTTTTGGCTCCAGGAAAGCTGTAAAAGGAGACAGGATGAGGCGGGAAGAGGAGGAGGAGGAGGCAGCCAGGACGAAGGCAAAAGGGCACTTAGAAATGAAGGAGGAGGAGGAGGTCGGTGAGACAGGAGAAGCGGTTGGCCCTTTTGCCAGTGCCATGCCCACCCCAATGCCCCACAACAAGGGGACCCGGTTTTCTGAGGCCTGGGAGTACTTCCACCTGGCTCCTGCCCGTGTTGGGCACCACCCCAACCAATACGCCACCTGCCGCCTGTGTGGTAGGCAGGTGAGCCGTGGCCCTGGGGTTAACGTGGGCACCACAGCCCTGTGGAAGCATCTGAAAAGCATGCACAAAGAAGAGCTGGAGAAGAGTGGCCACGGTCAGGCCGGGCAGCGCCAGGACCCCAGGCTTCAGGGGCCCCAGCTCCCCGTGGGCCTTGAGGGGGACTGGGCCAGGCTCCTGGAGCAGGTGGGCACCCTGGCTTTATGGGCCAGCCAAAGAGAAAAGGAGGTGCTTAGGAGGGAGAGGGCAGTGGAGTGGCGGGAGAGGGCTGTGGAGAGGAGAGAGCGAGCCCTGGAGGAGGTGGAAAGGGCCATCCTGGAGATGAAGCGCAAGATGAGGGCTGAGAAGGAATCCTGCCAGAGGGACAAAGAGCAGCCTGCAGCAGCGCACCCCTTCCATTTCGTTTAAATGGGGTTGGGGGAACCTAGTCTGAAAACCCTGACTTTAGACTCCTAGCAAAGAGCCATTTTAGTTCCAGCTTAAGTATATAGCAAAGTGGGTTAGAAGGATTTTGTTTCTAGGAGAAAGAGAGCATAGTATTGGTTAATCTCAGCCGGTCTGAACTGGCCATATGCTTATCTATACGGTTCCTACAGCTGTACTGACCAAAACTTTAAAATATACTAACTAAAGAGAAATGTTGTTTTGCCACCATGGGTCTGTGAGTCACTTGGGGGCAGATTGTACTGGCCCGTCAGCACTGATGAGTGAACATAACAGGATTTGTGCCTAGCATTTCGTTTGTGGGGAGCTGACGGTTTTGACGGTTGAGGTTAGTTGGGTAGCCAAAATGTGCCTGTGTGACCCACTCACCTTTCAGACCCTGCCACGAGCAGAGCTTAAGCTTCCTAGGACAGAGGTGTTTGCACACATGCTGGTGTTGATTTGAGAACTGGATACAAAGCTTGTTCTGTGGGGCTCAGCGCTGCAGGGACAAAGGAGCTTGAGCCCAAGATCTCCAGATGCTTCCAGTGCGTATCTTTCTGTCATTACTGCAGTGCTTACATTAAAGCTGTTTCATTGGTACAACCTGTTTGAATCTTGTAAGTCTTGCCAACAATCAAACACGTAAGTAATTCATGCAGAATCAGCACAGGGAGAATTAAAGACTTTTCAACTCCCTTGAATTAAACATTAAGAACAGAGGATATAAAAATTTGTTCATAAATATTTTAACATAATTTGTTTCCCTATTAAGCTCTGTTAAAGAAGGAGTTTGTGAGGAAGAGATGAAAAAGCTCAGAAAGAAAAAGAAAAAGGTGGAGAGATGGGGTAAATGGGAGAAATAAAGAACAGAGGAAGAAAAGTGAAAAAGTAAAAAGGGCAGAGAGGAAATGTGAAGATAAGAGGGGACAGCCCCTTAGAAAAAATTCACCACGGAAAGGTAAGAGACCTTGACTGTCTGGGAGAGTGAAGGACACAGAACATTTTCTTAGCTTCTGAGGTCAATTTTAATGAGTTAAGCTGCTTTTGCTGCTTTTGTTTTTGTCCCTGTAGACCATACAAATCGCTCATTCATTTGAGCAGTAGGCTTCAGATTATATTCCTGTCTTTAAAACACTAACTGCATGCCAATGCATTGTTCTCAGATTTTTTTTTTCTTTAAAGCTGTTCATCTTTAAATATTCAGAGATGCTTTGAAGAAAGGGACTCAGTAGTCCATATGGAGGGAAAAATTCCCTGGGCTGCTGAGGACATGCTTAAAATGTTAACTCGGGAAAAGAATAAAACCAAACTGGAAATTGCTCTGGCCTTTGTGCTAAAGCTGACTTGTTTTGGATGATTCCCGTGGAACCTAATATTTATTTATTTTTAAACTGGGTTGGGAGTGGGGAGGAGAGGAGGGTGAGGAAGACCAGAGGAGATAAAGACAGCATCTCATCTTGTAGATAGCCCGAGTACTTTCAGGCACGTATCTCCCTGAAAGCAGACAGGATCCTGGTATAACAACGGCGCTGTGCCTTGTGTGGTCCTCACCTCCGTGGCTCCTTTTTACTGCTTGTTCTCAGATACATCAGCAGCGCTAACAGCCAGATCTGTCCTCACTGTGAGCTGTTTGTGGAACAGACACAAGTCCAAACACCAGGCTTGTGAAAAACCCGGGCTGCACTGCAGTTCCATGATCCCCCTTTTTTCTGGAAACCTGCCTGCTAGAAAAGATTTCACTTCCCCTGTGGTTCCCTCACAGGGGTGTGGTGCCCCTTGTAGGGCCCTCTCCATCTGTGTGAAAGCTCAGGGGCTCACCACTGCAAATGACGAGGCTGCTGGGACTCACACGGTTGGAGATTTGGACTCAGAGCCTTATTGCGCCACAAAATATGCTGCAGAAAAAGAGGCTGCAATACCTAATACACACACACACACATACACGGGGCGGGGGGGGGGGAATGGAACTTAAGAAGGTTAGGGAATCCACAAAAACTCAGGCTTTGCAAAACCAAAATTAAATAAACAGAAATAATCAAATTCTGTAAATAGCGACTGGAGCTGTCCTGCTGAACTCTGACATGGGGTTTTAGGTCATGGCGTCTGTTTTCCATGGTTCTTGTTATTTGAGCCTCTCATCCTGTTTAGACATTTCAGCTCCATCTGCTTTTGTTTCCTATGTTTCATGAGAGGTAGTTTTCTTTGGACTTTTTTCTTCTAAATTTTGTCAAACATAATAAAGTTAAGAGAGTGACAAGGAGCTGATGGAGTGAAAGCACAGGCACTGGAAAGGACGCATGTGGCTCCGGGAAGGGCTGTGCTGTGGCGCTTTCCTGGATGTCTCGCATGCCTTCCTCTGCTGTATCCTCAGAGTGGGGCACGGCGGCTGGAGGCCACGACTGAGGGGCTTTCTGGCCCAGCATCTTTTGCTCCACTGCAACAACCTGCCACATGGGGGCCTGGGGCTTAGGGTAAATAAAGACTCCCTTTCCATCGAGCTGTGGGAGCGAGGCTGCACGCCACGTCGGAGCCTCGGCAAAGCCAAACCGTCGGAAACATGCAACAACATGACATCCAAAGGGGTGATACTCTCCTTGGACATCCCTAGCGTGTCTAAGCCTGAAAGGCATCATTGTTAGAATGGTTTGGGGAGGTTTTCTATTCTACAGGGAAACTAACCATAAGCTTTGCAACTTTAATTAATGATGTTGGAAGACACGGTTCCCAGCTGATCAAATCCCTATTGTCCTAACACTGAGGGCTTGGTGCAGTGAATATATATGTAGCCCCTAGTAGGCATCCAATATGTGCATGTTGACTTGGTTAATTTCTAAGGGATGAAGGGAGGTAATTCTAGGGGATTACCGTTACTGAACACTTATGGTTGCCAGATGGTAGATACTTTGCCTACAGTATCTCATTTGATCCTTATGTCACCATTGTAAGGTTGAGCTCACTGTCCCTGTTCACTGATGAGGAAGCTAAGAAGCTGAGGTCCAGGGCTCAGAGTTAATAGTGACAGAGGAGAATTCAGACCCAGGTCTATAAGATTCCATAATCTATGTTCTGTTTTTTCATTATCCACCCCCACCCCATTTCCTAGAATCAATCACATAATAGATTTATGAATATACATGCAGAGAAAGGAGTAAGTGACAGAGTGAGTGAATGATAAATAGTGAGGAGGGAAAAAACATTTCTGAGACATCAACAATGAGCTATGTACTCCACCACTGTGCATAAATTTAATTCATCTAAGAGCCCTGTGGATTATTTATCATGATCCCAGTTTTAGAGATGAGTTAGTTGGGACACATAGAGCTTAACTACTTGATGAGGCTAAGTAACTATTAAGTGGTTAAACTGGGATTTGATCTTAGTTCCATCTGCCCCTGAAGCATGATGTCCTTTCGTCATGCCCTCCTGCTGGGATATGGGCGTGCTGAGTTCTCATCCCAGCTCTGCCCTTTGTGAGTGGCTCAGCCAGTGGTTTAGACTTTCCAGGCCCCGGATTCTCATCTGTGAAATGACAAACGCTCTACCTACTTCAGAGGCTTATTGTGGGAATACTACATGGTAAAAGTATGCAAAGGCGCTTTGAAGAGTTAATAAATTATTCAAAATACAGTGCGAATTATACGACTATCAGAGTGAGAAATTACTAATGTTTGGCAAGGTCTTAAAAGATCCACAGACAAGCTGTGTCCTGTAGCTGGTTATGTGGAGTTGGTGAGAGATTATTCACTAATTCCCCAGGAAGGAAAGTTCCCTGGTTTTACTAGTCAGAGCCTAGGGAAGCATAGGTACAGAAGAGGAAATCTGATGATACAGAAGACAAAATCCTTTAAAAAAAAAAAACCCAAAAAACTGGAATTCTTGGATCCAATCCTGTGGTTCTCTATCTGGACTGAGTCCATATTACCTGAAAATACTGGCCCAAGAACCTACCAAAAATCTTTACAAGAAACAAAAATACTTTCCAAACATTATATCATTAGAATATTTGTTTCATTTAAACTGTTGAAATGAAGTCCACTAATAAACTTGAAAATTAATTGTGCCAGAAAAAACCCTGAAATCTTTCCTATGTACTCAGGATGACAGTAACAATTAATCCAGGAAACTAATACATAAAGTCAACAAAAGACACAAGGACCTGAATAACACACTCATGTAAAACCACACCACAGAGTCTGAGCTGTGATTTGTATGCAGCCGTCAAATTACATGACTGATACTCAGTGAAAATATGACCAGAAATCATAAATTATTTAATGTTCTTGGGGCTAGAAGAAACTAGAATATGAGTTTAATTTTTTCTCATCCCACATAATAGGAAATGTTTGAGAATTAATGAGAATCTTTATTCCACTTGCAGTTTTGAAAAGTTTGAATGAAGTCACAATGTCACAAGACAACTGAATAACACACATAATAGAAATGACAACAAAAATGCTTATTGAGCACGTAATATACAGCAAACAATATACTAAGAACTTTTCATACATTATTTTGTTTCATTCTTAAAAACAACAACTGCAGATTACTTTCCTTAACTCCCTTCAGATAGACGGGAAAACTGACTACAAAAGTGTAAAGTAAGTAGTCTCAGGTCACAGCCAGCAAGAGGAAGAGCCAGGACACGAGCCCAGATCCCAGAGGCAAGAGGCTGGGAACTACCTACAGGAAACTGAAGCCAGAGGGCCTATTCTAATTTCCTTTTTCTCCTGCTCTTCCTCCTACTCCCTAAGATACAGCCAGGGTTCTAAAGAAGTTCAGAAGGCACAGTTTCTCTTGTCACTTAAAAATAAAAACATTGGGAAAGCTGGCACAGGAAATGAATTAGAACAAATTAAATGTCAGCTTAGCAAAAAACCTCATTCTTACACCAGGATTCACACTGCTTTCTGCCCTACTTTTCCAACACTATAGGCTTCAATTTTTATTAAACAGACATTTAAACAACTGAGATAATTTTTCCAGGAAATTTAAGAACTAAGGATCACAAGATCACATGTTCTGAGAGCCCTAAATCAGAAAATAAGGATTCCTATTTGGATTCTACAATCAACTCAGCGTTCCTTCATTCCCCCCGCCCCAGACATTAATTGGAGTAAAGTCCTTTGAGACAACATTCTGGGCAAGGATGCAAACTGACACACCTTGGCACATTATGCTGTAGATTTTCAAAAGCTTTAATGTGACTTACCTCTCCGAAGACATCCATGGAATTATTTTCCACAATCATAGGGGTTTCTGGCTTAGCTTAAAGGCAAATAAAACACAGTTAGTTATATGGCACTGAATGCTACTCTACCTCGTCACTAGTGTGTGTATGTGTGTGCGTGTGTGTGTGTGTGTGTGAAAAATTCATAACTCATCAAATATTTATTAAACTCCCACCACGTGCCAGGAATACACTAGATGCCTAGGAAACAGAGGTGAACAGATCATATTCATCATCCTCAAGAAACTTACATTTTCATGAAAATACAGATGCATCAACTAGGAATTAGAATGCATGGGTGTAAGTACCGTTACTAAGGACACGTAGTATTTGAAGAAAGCTTTTAGGAGAAGCTTCCAAACCCAACCTTGCAGAATAAGAGGAGGCTTTTGGAAGAAGTGGCATCTAACTGAAACTTGACTGACGACTATGGAGAGTCAGGAAATGAGGAAGTGGAGGAGAGAAGGGGCTGGCAGTGGGGAGAGAGAGAAGAGAGAAGTATTCTATGTGTCCAAAGGTCTAGAAATAGAACGTAAGTTACAGGCCCCTGACGAGGACAGGAGGAACACTTTATTATTGTTTAGCTGCCTGGCACTATAAAATAGGGAAGATTTCAGCAATCTTCTTTTTGTCCTGCTAGACTGTAAGTGCCTGAGAGCCAGAGTACTTTATTCATTTCTCCATCTCTAGCACTTAGCAGTGCCCAGCACAGACAGTGAGAACATCACGTTGACCTGAAGTGGCTTCAAGTAAGTTCTTGAGCACAGCGAACAAAGCCCTCCATGAACCAGGGGAGAAAACATGAGACCCCCATCACAGGTGCAGTCAGTGTCCGTCACATCCACTCGGTTTCTGCGTACTGAGGCGTCTCACTGGGCATACCTGTGACGCTCTCCTGAAGATTTACTGGGGCTATGGGAACACACAGTCCACAAGCAGAGCAGACTGGAAACCACAGAGAGTTCATGGTGACGACAGATGGGGAGTTGGAGATAACACCCTAGCTTCCTTGGGGTAACGCTGACGTGTGTTCTCCCAGAGCTTCCCTGGTGGGAATGAGCCCTAAGTCCACAGTGATAACTGGCTGGATCATGTATATTTTATTACCTTCCTTCCCTTCCTTGACACACTTTCCCACTCTTCTATATTTCCTAGGACTACCTCTCAAATAAATTAACTTAACTCAAATCTTTGCTCAGAGTTTTCTTTCAGGGGAACCCAAACCAAGGTACAACCTAAAACAGTAACAGAAGGAGGGCTGTTTCTGATCTCCTATTAGCAACAAATGCCAGTAGGCTGAAAGACCTGAAAGAAAGAACAATTACTAAAAGTTGCAGGGGTGATAGAGACAGATTCTTTGGGGGGCTCAGGACAACTATGTTTAGAGCTCAAGAGTGCAGGCGAGCAAACTTGTGATGGCAGACGACTCCCCACTAAGGAAAGGGAAGTCAGAGGAGATGTGAGGGGGATGCAGGAAGTGGCAAGGGGAAGCTTCTGGTCCCTGGTCCGTCAGAGAATGAAGGCGTTCAGGAAGAAGCAGTAAACTGGATGTAGGGCATGCAGAATGGCTTTGTGATACACTTGAGTATTTATCTCAAGGTTTTCATGTTTTTATTTTTGGCTTATTCTATTTGAGGAATGACCCAGGGATGCAGAGTAGGTCCTAAATAAGATAGGAATTATACCGCTGTGCCAGGATCGCTATAATGTACAGTCGGGTGACACCCCCAAATAGAGTAAAGCTGGATGAGACAGCCCAAACACACCCTGGCCCACCTGCTAAAGGAGAAAGCCAGGAAGCAGGAAGAATCCAATTCTATGAACAGGTGGGCAGAGTCTCATATTTTCAAACATCCACTGAAAGGAGTTCAGAGAAGAAGCAAACAGAAATAGAAAAATGCAGAGACAAGGTGATAAGGATGAGAGTGTAAAGGATTCCAGACCAAGATGAAGGTATTCACATGCAGCAAAGAGATTCAGGACACGGTTTAAATGTTTACAAGGCAATTAGATCAAGTTATGGTAAAAAACCCTTGGTCAAATGGGACACAGTTTGCCTAACACAGAATTATTTCTTCTCGCATCCTGGATGGCTGCCTTCATCGATTTGCCAATAGTCACGCCAGATGAGTCAGTTTCATGTTTGTGCTGAGACAGTCACACCCTGTAAGTGAGCGAATGGTGGTCTCAGTAAAAGGGGGGAACAGTCTTTCCAACTCTTCACAGGATGTTGTTTAGTCTCCATAAGGAACCTGACATCAGGGGCAATCAATTATTTCCTAGCCCATGCCCGAGGAGAGATGGAGAAAGAGGGAGGGAGGGAAGGAAGGAGAAAGGGAGGGAGGGCAGGAGGAAGAGAGTGAGAGCCGGAGAGAGAGATGGGAAAAGCTATCAGCAAGACTTCCAACTAAATAAACGTTGGCTGTATTATTCCCATCTTTATGAACTAAAGGGTTTGTGTTTCCTTCAAGATACTGAATTGTGTGACCTCTAATAAAAATGCAGTAAGATTCTAAGTAAAAGCAAAGATTTTTCACTTATCCTGTCATTCAGAGAACTGAGGAAAGAAATCCAGCAGCCCCTGCTCTTAGGTTTTGTGAATTATCTTCTCTTTATCTCATTTTCAAAAACAATTAATTGCTCACCCACATCACTGTTTTTCTCTCTGCCTTTATTTAAAAATGATGTTTTAAAAAAACACAATTCTTGGTCACAAAGATAAAAAATATCCAAATCCAGGGGTTTCTGTTTATTAATATTTCCTTGCATCACTGAGCAAAATAGAATTCTCACATTTCCCTTAAATTTGCACCGTGCAGAGCCTCTGCAATTTGATTGCAGCCACAGTGGGGAGTTCAGCTAAGCTCCACTCTCCCACGAATGCAGGGTCAGAGGGCCATCCCTGCAGGTTCCTTTGCTGGAGGAGCTGGACAGTCTCTCACCCCAGCTGGCCCTGGTCGGGGTGAGGGCACTCCTGCAGAGTTTCTCTGGAGCTGTGTTTATCTTCGTCCTATTCTCACACTGGCCTTATTCCATGTTGCCCCAGCAAGCAACTAAGACAATTAGATGGCTAAGGAATTAGACTTTGGCAGTTATAATTAAGGAGACTTCCAGGATTCTTAGGAGACATCAAAATTGCACATAAGGTACCAGGAAACTGACTGACCTCTGGCTTTCTATAGGATCTTACTCTACTAAGTGAAACATCATTCTTCAGCATTCTACCTTCATCCCCACCCAACGTGAATGACAAGTGTCAAGGCAGCCAGAACTCCAGAATAGCAAGCCTTGTGTCCCGGCTCTCCAGCTAGCAGGCTGCTTCCTCCCTAGGGGAAGGAAGCAGGAGGCATTGACAGAAACACAGCAGGGAGTCCAGAGAACGGAAACTCTTACCGAAAACCTTGACCGTGGTGAAGCTCCTCAAGATTCTGCCAGGCCTGACTTCAACATGGCAAGAGAACTTCCGGTCATCATCGTGGATCTGGACTGGAGAGAGGTAGAGTGCGTAGTCTGTACCTAGCTTGACTCTGTCTTTAAATAGCGTGGAATTGCTGATGGGGTGATCTCGGGTAATAAGTGTTTCCTGAGTTCCACTGTCCTCCTGATGAGACAAAACGGTTACCAGCTTTGAGTGCTCAGTCGTGCCAGCTCTGAACTAGGTGTTCCACATGCATTAATTCATTTACATTTTGTAACAACAGAGATGATGAAGAAGTGAAATTAAGAAATATTGAGCATGTTACTGGAGAAAATACCATTACACTTGACTTTCACTTACAAATTGCTGTCATTCTCTCCCACACACATAGAAACTTGCTGCTCTTCTGACTGAATCTTCTCCTTCATAACCGTCCATATGCTGTACAACAGGGGTGGGATTTGGGGGGCACAGCACCGGGAGTTAACGTCAGATTGTAATTCTTATTTCAAGTTCTGACATCTCAGTGCTAAGACGTGCTCACAAGGCTGTATCAGTTTTCCTTATCAAATCTTCACTGAACTGGATGATTACAGTCATCCTCTCTTCCTAGCATGCCTTTATTTTAGCTCCCCTCAGAAGCCAGGACTAGAAGGGGGTATAGAGAAGACTGCTTGGGTGCAAAATTTAAAGAGGCACTGACTCTCAGGGTCCTGGTAGTACAGGGTGGGCACGTGAGAGTGAGTGCCTCCTTAAATTTCGCATCCTTGGTACCTCCTTCCCTCAGCCTGGTCGTGGTCCTCACCCTTCTCCCCTTATTTCTGTGTTTGTGACCTTCAAAGAGGATGCATAGTGGGCTATTAAATGCTCATCTGAATTTTGGAGATCAGAGTGTGACTGGAGTTCTTTGTTCCTCTAGTCCATGTCTTTCTGGGTCTGTGAAGAAGAGCCCTCATTATTCTTGCCTTTCCCTGAACGTCATGGACAAGGTCCGGGGGTGTCACAGTGTTGGTCAATGTCAGTAGAAGTGCTGACCAAGGGCCTAGTGAGGGGACTCCGAGGGGCACAGGGATGGAGGAAGGGTGATGTCCTCATAGTCCTTCAGTATAACTCAGTATTTTCAACTGAGTTGCTCTGAACACATCCTGATACACAAGCTTCTGCTGTGGAGATTCTAATGCAGTCGTTCTGGGATGACTCTCATCCCACGGCATGCTTGTTTTTTCAAAGGTCCTCAGAGGAGCCAGGGCTGAGACTCAGAGGAGCCAGGGCTGAGAACCATTGGTCTGACTCTAAACAATGGATGAATCATTGTGCACAGGGCTCAGGGGAAACGAGGGAACTGACAAGGAGGAGGGTGAACAGGAATGCCCTGGATGTGGAAGAAGTCATGAAATAAGAAAAACAAAGGCCTGTGACTCGAAATCTGTAGTTTAAAAAGTGAGCCAGATTCAGAGCAAAAGAAGGGAAGCCAGGTGAGGGAGGGAATTCCAGTATGGGCCAGGAGCAGAACTGGCAGAAACAGGAAGGCAGACTTTTTAAACAGTTTCTATAAATGCCCCCAGGACCTCCTGGGTAGGAACTCTTGTGTGAGACACAACTCTTCAAATGAGTATGGCGAGGACTGGTACCAGCTTTCTCTACGGACGTACAGACGGTACCATCTGCAGAGAATCACACCCTGCTTCAGACTCACTCCTGAAGCAAAGTACGCACCTTTATACCCACATAAAGGATCTAAGAGTCTGTGATGCTGTCTTCCTAATGCGGAAGGGCACAGAAAATTAAAGGGAGAGCACTTATGTTCTGGAGACGTAAGGGGCCCCTAAAGGAGCAGAAGTATTGAGTGGTGGCAGCAGAAGAAAGAGGAAGGCATTTTAGTCAGCTTCTGCAGATCTTGGGCCAGTGATTAAGGAAGCAGGCTCCCCCTGCAGGTCCTTCAGCACAAGCTAAGTTTTACAGCTCTTATTTTATGCACAGAGACTGTTTTTGTGAGAATCTTGGAGCTCAAATGTTTCTTGGTCTTGCAGTAAATGACGATATTTGGAACATTTTCATCTGTCACTTTGTTGTGGGAGCAAGGGCAGTCAGAGGCTAAGAGACTGGTGTGAAAACTGCTTTTTCCTTTATTGTGTAGCTGGGGTGACTGGCCAGGGTGGTTTAATTGATGGAGAAAATATTTTTTTTTAAATTATGCACTGGGTTTTTTGTTTCTTTTCTGGGCATTTGACTGCTGTAGAGGAGGGCTTTCTTTCTTTGTTGGGAAAGATGGATTAGTTGCAAAGTGTGCCCTGTAACCTGTAGCTGGAGATGCCAAGAGATCCTAGAGTCCCCAGATATAAAAGGGGCTGAGGTGGGAAACTGCACATGAGTGGCTACTTTTATGGAGCAAATGGGAGGAAAAGTGAAAAACAGCATTGCAGGCAAACAAAGAAATGTCTAGAGCTGGGAGAAGAAGAGACAATTCTAATATTATGCTATCACCACTACTGAATTTTTATATTCTTATTATTCACAGCTTAAATTTACTCCTGTGTTTTAGGCACTGTGTCAAGTTCTTTTAAGCCTGACCTTATTTACTCCTTACAACAATCTGGAATAAACTGAGGTTAGGTAACTTGCTCAAAGGTCACACAACGAAGGCCCTTAAGTCACAGCATCAAATAAAGGACAAATAAGAATCAAGATGTATTGATAAAACCAAACCAAGAAACATATAAATTTTTTTTTCTGGATTTGGGAATGAAAAATTTAAAAGAAATTTCAGGCCCTTATACAGATGGGAGATTACAGAGGTGTGAACAGTTTGCTGACTGAAAGGAGCCTTTTTATGTTATACTGACCTACCTTTGGTAACAGGGGTCAGAAAACATACCACAGCTCCTACCTGATAATAATGATCTCAGGTAACCTGTTCTGCGGGAAACAGACTGGTAGGGGGTCTTATTACAGAGTCTTTATTCTTGACAGTTTTTCTTTTCTCTCCTGTTCTTCAAAGAAATTATTTTGACGACTTTTAAAATATTAATAAATATTTCTAAAACTTCGGGATTTTCAACTTGGAGCTTTATGATTTAATGAGGAATGTAGATTGAACTAGTTAATGTATATAATACATCTCCGTAAGTCATAACATTTAATAGATATTTGGTTACTACTTACTGTCCTTCAGCCTCAACTGGTTAACCTGCTATGAATTCATGAGTGTTCACTATCTGCCCGGCTAAACTGAAGAATTATGGAGAGTCCTAAAACTAAACCTTTAAAGATATGTTTTTAATACAGACTGACTACAGGTGCCATGCTGCTATTCAGCACCTCACGGAAACAGGAGGCTGACTATGCATGACGGAATGAAACCTGAGGCCAGGCAACGTATCCAAGGTTACACTGAATTCTGAGACAAAAGGAGAATGTGTGCCCTTTTATGCACTTATCAAAATATCCTCCCATATTTTGACTCAGTGGAAAAAGTTAATAAAAATTCTACAATTAAAGTTTTTGGAGAACGACTACTTAAAGCCATGCATTCCTCAGTCCTTTCTCCTGCCATTGTCAACCGACATACACACACTCGTGGGAGGCAAGATGCCACGAAGGCCCAG
The DNA here is from genome assembly GCF_048564905.1 of Vicugna pacos. Taxonomy (NCBI): domain Eukaryota; kingdom Metazoa; phylum Chordata; class Mammalia; order Artiodactyla; family Camelidae; genus Vicugna; species Vicugna pacos. The sequence continues at coordinate 74,703,717 of NC_132987.1, forward strand.
GAGCCACAGGCGGACTGGGAAATTCTGTTCTTGGAACAGCATAGCAGAGTCTCCAAACAAACAACAGCCTGCGTTTATTTCAAAACTTAACATTTTGTTCATCATGGATTTCCCCTTAATTTTGATTTTTACAAATATTTTATTGAGATATATACCTTGGTTACTAATTTTGGGGGCACTCCCTTAAATTTTGCACCCAAGGTGAGGGTCCTGCTCACCTCACCCCAATCCTAGCTCCTAGACCACAAAGCTAGCAGAGCCAGGGTTTGAAAACAACAATTTCCCTCTAAAAGCCATGCTGTTAATGACTTTGCTACATACAGCCTCACAAAAGTAGTAGAATGGACAGTCCTTGACTTCTCTGCTGACAGTCTGGGGAGAAGAACAAACTCACAAGAAAAACAAACAGAAAATCAGGATCCAGAGAAGAAAAATAAATGCATAATTAACTTATGTCCAGGAATTGGATAAAATAATTAACATGATGAGGGCTGGGTGGGATCACAGAGAACTCCTCCTCAATGTCCTGTAAAGACCTGACAAGCCCTAAAATAATTTGTAGAAGTTTTCTTATTTTAGTCCTAGACCCAGAATTTTCAGTGCAGAAAAGAGGCCATGGTGCCATTTGATTTAGTGAGGTTACCTCATCTCGAGGCTGTCCTGAGCTCCTCGTCAGAGCTGGCAACGGTGGCCACGACACTGGTACTGAGGTCGAGAGCCCTTTCAACACAGTCTGTTAACTGCATCCATTGCTACTTCTTTATCTCTAAACGATTTATTTTATTTTTTTTTTTGGTGGGGGGTGGGAGTAATTAGGCTTATTTATTTTTAGAGGGAGTACTGGGAATTGAACCCAGGACCTTCTACATGCTAAGCACGCACTCTACCACTGAGCTACACCCTCCCTTCAAACTGCTTCTTATCTTTACTTTTCTCCATTTATTCTCTATCCAGTCGGTGCTATAAAAGTAGCTGCTTGCAAAGCTCCCTAAGTCCATTTTAAAAAAAATCCAAAGCAATATGTTCCCAATCATTACAATTGGTCGTCAACACTTTGTAAGCTGGCCAGCACTTTATTTTTGATTATGGTGAAGACAATTAGGGTCAGCTACCATCAGGTGGACGGTGACAGCTCTGTTTTCTGAATAGCTAGGTTTCCCACAGGCATGGGAAACCAACATTGTTTATAGAATCCCTTCAGGTTTTGTTTACATACAAAACATTACAAGTACTGAAGAAGACTATATTGAAAAGATACATTTATAGATAAAAAATCGAAAAAAATATAAGCATCTAGGTTTAAGTTATGTATCTTTATTACTAATATTGAGCTGTCTGAATCTGATTTTTTTCTTACTTTATTTTCACGACTTTAAAGAGAAACATCATGGCTTTCTCTTTATCCACTACCTTTGAGAACAAACATTCCCTAAACACCTCTCTCACCCCCACCACCAACTTGTGCTCACAGGTCCCGGGTCTTGGTGTAGTACATGCCTATTGTTTGCTGGTTTGAATTATCCAGCTCACATATAACCTCAGTGGTTTTCCAGGTCCATTTAGTCAGAATCAAACTATTTTCCCTCTATGCTCTCATTTTTTTACATTTTTATTCAAGTTGTATTTCATAGTAGGAAATATGTCCAATACAGTATGTGTCATTGTGTCCCTGCAGGACCTAGCACTTAAAACAGATTCACATACGTTTGTTAGATTGAGTGGAAATGTATGCTGTAGGAAATCAGGATGATAGTTGGGAATGAACACAGAATATGAGACTGTATTTAGAAGCTCCCAGTGTAAGCATGAAGAATTTCCCTGATGATTATATCTTGTGCCCCAGGACATAAACTGGGAAAAAAATTTAACTTGTCCTTTCTCTATCAACTGCATTCCATCTAAATACACACATTGTACAACTTCTTACACATCACCCCACCATGCACATGGACCCTCAGTGTCCACTGAAGGGTAACCCTTTGTGTTTACTTAGTCACTTCTCATGCTAGATAAATGGTGGATACACTATTTGCACCAGATGCCTTTCCTACTTCAGTGTAATTGTGATCCTGAAATGTTACTTCCCCAAATGCAAAAGATCTGCTCTGTGAACACATTTAACACAGCCTCAGCATGGGATCAGGTACACAAAGCAAATAATATTTTTATGATAACTGAGAATCCCAGTAATAACCCTTCCCATGAGGGTCATAACTGAATTAATTTATAAAATTTCACATACAGGATATGCATGGCTTTTGCTTTCCAGTGACCTCGATTTAAATGATTCTAGTTCATCAAATTGTTTCCAGGGTTTGACTCAGCACCTGAAGCGGGTGCATTCTGCAGCTCCCCGGAGTTACTGAGTTCAGTATAGCAGTTTCTCCCCTCCTGAGTTCATCTTCACCAGCGCTACTTTTTAACCTTTTTCTAAAAGCCACATTATATCATGTCTGTAAGAACAATTGGTTATCATTATGATGATTACTGCCAGCTTAACGGGAGACTAAAGAACTAAATATGAGTTGAGGGGATATTTATGCCCTCTGCAGACCTGTAACAGTCATGACATAAAAAGCTGCACAGTTTATTCCTTAATAATGGGAGATTTGATGATTTCATCTCAGGCTTGCTGAATCCCACCTTGCCAACAGCATGGCGTGCGGATGTAAATCAGAGGAGCAAATAGATTTTGACGTTTAAAAAGGGAATGCACAGTAGGAATTCAACCAGCACATTCGCCAATACAATGTTCCCTTTGAAGAGGGGTTTCTTTCAAAAAGATTCCCCAAGTTGTCTCCATCAAGATGCACTCTTTAAAATCAGAGCATGGCTCCACGTTCCAGCAGACGTTTAGGAGACCCTCTCTCACTGTGTGAGCTCAGGTACGATCTCTCTGCTCCTCATTTATCCTAAATGTGCTGGCAGGATTCAGAGATAATGTCCATGTGCCTTCTTATCAGGTATCTTATCACCTATCAGGTAGAGGACACCGTATCAGTTATCTAGTCACTGACACTTAATGAGCTGCTCATTAACCAATCAGCCAGACAGCACGAGGTTTAGTGACCATCAATTTAATACCAGGCGAGTGAATAGGACTGTGAAGAAAGGAGATGAAGAGAAACAGATCCATTCAATTAGTTACTAAATCTTTATTGAGTGCCTATGTTCTAGACACTCACTATACTAGATGACAGGGATTTTTGAAATGAGTGATGCAGCTTTCTTGTCCTGGAGGAGCTCAGGGTCATAGAAAAGGCACAAACTGCCTGAAAACTTTAATTGCTTGGGAAAACTAGTGAGACACCCTTCAGATAAGACCCCTACAGATCAACTTACAAGCCAGCAAAAATCTCTACAGTAAAGCTTTATTAAACTTTAGTCTTATTTATTATTATTAAACTTACCACTCGCATTGATAGTAAATTTGTGATAATTAGGGTAGAAACATTTTGGCCATTGATGGAAAATACTAATAATAAAAACAAGGTATAAACAGTGCATTTCCATTACAGTAATGTTTAGTATAGCAGGTTTCTGCCTTCTCGAGATCATCTCCACTTGTATTTTCTAAGACCCACCTTGTATCACATTTGTTAAGAACAACTGACTTATACTAATGAAAGGCATAATGTCAGGCAGGAAGTCTGACATTTCGGAAACTTAAAAATGTGGTTTTTGACAGATAACAAAGAAGCATTGTAGATTTTAGAGCAATTTGAGAAAGTTATTTTATAATTTTTTGATCCTACTGACTAAAAAATACCTGTGTAGTCAAAGACGATCAGTAGGTTGCATTTTAAGGCCTATTTGCAAGTCAGTTATTTTGGATTTGGCACATCCTCAGAGAAATCATTTTATACGAAGGGTCTAATTTCTAAGGCAGTCCACAAAAATCTAGTAACTTGTCAGAGGAATGATCAATCATGTGAGTACAGTATTTTGCAAACTGTATCAGCTGCTACATTCACGGACATTCACTAGTTCTGTAAGAATTTTTAAATCTTGTGTTTCCATTTTGATGATGATCTGAGATTAATATAATCATATTCTGGATCATCTTAATAACCACCCTATTACATAATTCTTGAAATTGTGTTTATGGTTTTTATAACTGTGTCAGACGTGTGTTATCAACCGACTTCCTGACAGTATCAGAGGTCTCCTATATATAGTGGTGAATAGCTGGCTGCCATTTGGTTGGCTTGCCTTGGGAAATTTCTCATAAAAATCAATTTCTGTGCGTATGTGTTTAAGTCAGAAAACATGGCAACTTTGGGCCTGGCTTTACCTGTGAAAATAAAAGAGCTGAGCAGCGGCTTTTTCTGGCACAGGTCCTGCTTCTCTCATGCACATTTTCTCCCTGTTTGATAAGCATTAGAGTTCGTGTGTCCCCGTCTAAAGCACTGTAGTGTACTTCCCAGGATGTAGTGGTAAGGTTTCTGGGAAGAGCAGGTGCATGCCTCTGCACATGTTGTGTGTGAAACAAACGTGTGAGCAGGGGCTTCTGCTGGACATGGCTCCACTATCACACATCTGCTCTCTGTAAGCAGGGTTCATTGCATAGCTTGAGATAGAAACTAAGCTTTAGGAACTACTTTCTAAGTTACTGCATCCAGAGGCCCGGAGGCTTGCTGAGTTAGAAGGAATCCTAGGGTCCCTCCTTCCCTACCCCCCACCGTTCCCCAGCCTTTGGCATAATGCCTGCCTCTTGCCCAGTATGTTTCCTTTCCTATTATTACCTGTTATTCACTTTTACTTCATTAATATTTAAAGATCACTGCAGTTATTCACTGAAAAGGGCAACACTTACCACCAACCATGCAAAGGTGAGCTTGGATGAAATCTCTAAGGAGATATTTTGAAAGCATGGTATTTCCAGAGTTTGGTTTATCTCTATTTCTACTGTGTGGTTGCTTCTCCATTCATCCTGTGTCACTGTAACAAAACATAAGTTGGAAAATACATGGATCTGTGACGGGTCTGTAAAGTGCTTTTAATCTAAAAAGGTTTTAGTATAGACGGTCATCTACCCTCAGGGTACACCTATAAAAAGGACCCCACCTATAGTCCTCATTGTACAAATGGCAAAACAGAGCCACTGAGAAACAGAGTTGCTTCTCGCTGAAAAACTACAGAGAAACCACCCTAAAAGAATCCAAATCCAAATTTGGCCCCTCCCTCTGCTTTAACCCTAAACTGGTGCCTTAGGTTTCAGATCATATTTCCTTGATCTGGTAGAATATAAAACTTTATAACCCAGCCTCTAATTTTTTAAAAAAAAATTAATAAGCATTTTTAAAGAGATATTTTAGGTTCATAGCAAAATTGAGTGGGAAGTGCGGAGCGTTTCCATATACCCCCACCTCCCACGCATGCACAGCTTCCCCCACTCTTAACATCCCTATCAACAGTGATACCTTCCTTACAGTCAGTGAGTCTCCATCAACATGTCACTATTACCCAAAGTCCACAGCTTATTTACGTTAGGGTCCACTCTTGGTGCTGTAATTCTGTGGATTTTGACAAATGTATGACATGTACCCACTATGGTAGAATCATACAGATAGTCTCCCTGCTCTAAAACTCCTCCGTGCTCTGCCTGGTCATCCCTGCCTCCTGACATCCACTGATTTTTTTACTGTTTCCATACCTAGTTGTATTTTTAGAGCTTATAAATATTTCTCCAAAGAAGAAATGATACAGAAAAATATAAAATATATAAGGATGTATCTGAGAAAGCACCACTCACGAATTATTTTCATTTTTAAAGTGATATGAGATGAATAGTCTTATAGTCTCCCTTTTTGAGAAAGTTATATACACACATATATATACATTTGTGACTGAATTATAATAATGCCAAAATTAATTTATAAATGAAAATAATTATATCATCCCAATATCCTGAAAATCGTATTTCCTTTTTTCTACATCTATATAAATCTTGTTTGTATGCATGTATTTTTTCATACTTTGCAATTTTATTTATCAAAAAATGTTACCTACATATTTTTACTTAAAATGTTTTGCATTGTTCTTAAACTACTGGTGGTTGACACTTTTGAGGCTTTATGTCTTATATACACACCATCATTTGTTTAGTCATTTTCAATAACTGAATCATGATCTTTCAGTTTGGGTTTTTACTTTATTTAAACAATTACAATCTATGTATTAAGGATCATCCTTAAACTAGCTTTCTTCTGACCATTCAGCTACTTAAGATAAATTCCCAGAAGTATAATTAATGGATCATGGGGTATGAACATTCTTCTTATTAACAGCACATTTTTTAAAAAATCGGAATATTTCTCAGTTTGAGAATGTTATATCTAGCCTTAGAACTCTGTTATATTTCAATTTGTCACCAACGTCAGCTGTCCTGATAACTCCTCCTCCCCTCTTCCTTAACTGAAGCCAGCCTTGCCATTAGGGTCCGTCTTCTCTGCATCATTCTCAAAAAGTAGTAGTTATTTATTTTCTTACACCCTTATTTCCTCAAGATCAGGAGATGAGATCAGTGCCTTATTCACTCTCTATTGGTGCTTCCAAATATTACTCCAAGTCCATAATTTTAAAAACACAACAGAACAAAACAACCCTGTGTCTTTTTTGTCATTTAACTATAATGGTACTTCCAAATGTAGTTATTTGTACACCACCATCAATTTTTAATGCCATATTTGCATACTACCATTTATAATATTTAATTTTATTCTTGAAATTAATGCAATTTAAACTGATCTAGGCACTAATATTTCTGAAGTTGACTGAAATCCACTTGATAAAGTTAATTATATTTTAATGTGCATTACTCAGATATGTAAGTATTAAAATTTTGTAAAGCTTGCCCAGATTCTGGGAAGTTGGCAATACAAGTGGCATAACTTTCTGAAACTCCCTGTAACAGCAGACTAACCAGAGTAGCAAAACTAAGACCACAAAGGCAATGTCTACGGGAACACCACATAACAATGTATATCACCATTAATAGGTGGGGACAAACCACTAGGCCATGTGGTATCAACAACTGTGCAAAAACAAGCAGAGGAAGATCAGCTGGGCTTCTGAAGGGCCTTAGAACTAGAGAATTACCCCTCAAAAAAACAACAGGCAAGCCCTGACAAGACAGGCAGACTAATCTGGGAAGAGCAGCAGAAATGGAGAAGGAAGAAGTCTGTAGGCACCAAATTACCAGTGCCTTCAAGGAAAACAAGAAAAGGCTTGTCAGTGGTGGAGCAGAGGGGACTCTTCAGACTTATCCCAGACTGAGAAGAAACCCCTGGGAGTGGAATCCAAATTAAACAGGATGGGCCCAATAGGAAAAAGCAAAGAAGCAATTTAGATAAAAGTGAGGGACAGGAGGAAAGGAAGTACATCTCAGAAAGAAAAATGGCACATAATTTACCTTGGAAATAACTGAAGAGAGTGCTCTAGAGACACAAGCAAAGATAGTGTGGCCCACCCTTTCATGACAAAAATCAAAATGCATTTAACTTAAACATACTTAGATAGAACAATAGAAAAGAGATGGGGCAGAATCACGTATAAAGATACCATAAGAAAAAGAATAGAGAATAAAGTAACATTCCTACAACAAAAATAGCACATAAGAAAGACATGACTTCAAAATAAATAAAAACTACAGCCTAATCATTCAAAATGAGCTAACAGAAAGAAAGACAATGATATAACCTATGAAAAATTTTAGATAGACTGGTAAATGAGTCAGTTGAAGAGAAGAAAGTTTAGATAAGTGAGAGAATTCAGGGAAGGGCTGGAAATAATAAGTTTTGAAAATCATTCCAGAAATTAAGAGCAAACTAGATGAAGACCAATAACATATTAACACAAAAGCTAACGCATTAAAAGAAATTTTTAAAAGATAGAATAAGGGAAATTTTAAAGTGAAATAAGGTAATAAATAATGAATTTTAAAAGAAAAAAGAGGTAAAAGAGATTCAAAGAAAGAGACAAGCAAAGAAGATAAAAATGTTTAATAGACGATACTAAAGGAAATAATAGAAAAAATACTAAAAATTATAATTCAGGTAAAATATCTTAAGATAAAATGACTAAAAAATACATATTAAAAGATTATACTGCAAAAGTAGGCAAATAGGCTCAGAACAGACATTAAGCATATTCTTATAAAAGTATTAAACAAGGCCAGATGTGGGAAAGAAAATCAAATTGTTATTAGCTTTTTGACAGCAATTCTTTATGTTAGAAAATAATAAGGTAACATATTTAATATACTCATGGAAAGAAAATGGGAGTGAAGGATGTTATATTCAGTCTTTAATATAAAGACTATGTCAAATCTGTTGCATCATGTAAGGACTCAGGGACTGTTGCCTTTGTGAGCACTCCCTGAGGATCCTGCAGTAGAATACATTTCAAACTGAAGAGGCATTTACATAAAGGCTGGGGGTAAGTGAGGAATGTGTATTTATCTTTAGCACTAAGAATAAATAATTGTTTTAAAAGAGTAGTAATGAACATGTATTTTAAAATAAAGATACAATATAAGAATCAAAAACAGGGTTGGGGGGGCGCTTGAAGGACTCCTGGCTTTGGGGGCATGAAGACGTCAGTGGAAAAAAACTGTAAAATTGAGCAAATGTGTTAAAAACCACCATGAAAACTGACCAAGGCAAATAGTTAATTAAGAAGCATCTCTTCTTGAAAAACCACTAGAGCGTCAGTAAGAATTGTAGGAGTCTTTAGCCTTCTTGCTTACAGATCCTTCCATCCCTTGCCTTGGTTGGTGAGAAAAGATAAGTTTCCCCGTCTTGGAGCTGGCTACAAAACCCAGCAGCTTTCCTTCCAAAAGGGGCAGACTTAAATTAGGTCTGAGCATGGAAATCCTTCGCTCTGTCAACTAATAGGAACGAGCTTGGTCAGAAACAAATAGAGAAAAGCTGACGCTTGGTTAGCTTGGATTTGCAGTCCCACTGCGGGTGAAGGGCAGACCAGAGAGACATTTAATATGGGGATTCTAGAAGTTAGAGGGTCATAAACTAGCTGAGATAAATTCTCTACATGTCCCAAGCTGACTGGGAAAATAGACACATGAGTGGGGAGACCTGAAAGAGCCCACTAAAAAGTAAAAGTCAAGAGACGAGATGGTATATACTGTCTTCAACTCTGAATGCACTCCCTAACTCCCTCCCACACACATCTATGTGTAGAGGGTGGAAGCCTAATGGACTTGAAGTATTTGAGCACAATTTTTGCCAAATTCATCTGTGGACCAATAAAGGGGTTTTGTCAATATATGGGCAACTCCTTGGAAGCCAAACTAATATCATAAGAATTATATAGTAAAAAGCCAAGCAGAGATAATGAAGGTTACACACTGCAAAGGAGACAGATTTTGCAATTTAAATATGGGTAAGTTACCAAAATTAAAAAAAAAAATCAGTATCTAGTGTTGTCACATTATGTTTTTTTTGTTGTTTTTTAATGTCTAGTTTTCAACAAACAATGATGACATATGAAGGAAACAGGAAAAGTGAAATCCATACTCAGGAAAAAAGCAGTTCATTGAAACTGATTCTTGTAGACCCTACATTGGATTTAGCAGACTTCAAAGCAGCTATTATAAGTAGGTGCAAAGGATGAAAGCAAAATGTGATGACAATGAATCAATACGTAGGAAATTTTAGTGAAGAAATAGAAAACTATAAAATAAACCAAATGATTATTCTGAAGTTGAAAAGTCAATAATGAAAATGCAAAATTCACTTGAGATTCTCAACAGCCAATTTGAGATGGCAGGAGAAAAAAATCAGAGTATCTGAATAAGGATTAATATAAATTTTCTAATCTGAAGAACAGAGAGAAAGGATTGAAGAAAAATGAACATGTAGGATAATGTCAAGTATCCTAACATACATGTAGAGTCATAGAAGAAGAGATGAGAGGACGACAAATATTTGAAGAAACAATGGCCAAAAACTTCATATTTGATTTTTTAAAAATTTCCCCAAATTAATCTACACATCCAAGCATTTTAAAACCTAAGTAAGATAAATACAAAGAGACACCCACCTAGGCATATCATAATCAAACTGCTAAAAACCTAAACAAAGAGAAAAGTACGAAAGCAGTGACTGAAACCAGCAAGTAAAAACTGCCAGATTTATTGCATGGAGGGACTAGTAATAGAACTGCTGGCTCATGTCTCACTGGGAACAGTGGCGCTCAGAAGACATATTCAATACGCTGAAAGGAAATGCAGCCCACTAAGAATTCTACATTCAGTGAAAATATCCTTCAAAAATAAAAATGGAAAAAAAAACCCTGAGAGAATTTGTGGCAAGTAGATTTATCTTATATGAAATTCTAAAGTAAGTCCCTCAGGCTGAAAGGAAATGACACCAAATAGTAACTTCACTCCACGGGAGGGAGTGAAAAGCACAGAAAATGGTAAATATATGAGTCAATATAAAAGACTATATATATATTTTTTTCTTTTTTTCTTCTCAGTTTCTTTGAAAACATGAAATTCTTTAAACCATGAACAGTAGCACTGTTCTGTTGGGTTTATTATGTGAGATCATTCATGTGTCTGCTTCTTTTTTTATTTTCTTTTTTTTTTTTTCACAACTTTCACATCCCTTCCCTTTGGTGTTATTGTCAATAATAGCACAATATATATTCTTTATATATGTAATATATAATAAACTGCATATATAATTTATTATATAATACACATATATAATACAATAATAACAAAAGGAAGGGATGTGCTAGAGCAAGTTGTGAAAAAAAAAAAGAAAAAATAGAAACATTGGAGTAATCCAAGAAGGACATTGAAATAACTCTTTTTAACATATTCAAAAATAGAGAAAAAGATGAAGGAAGTAGATTTAAAAAATGGACAATTTCATCAAAGAATTAAAAATCTATCAAAAACAATAACTTAAAAATATAATATCAGAAATTAAGGACAAATTTGATGAGGTTGAAAACTTACAGGATATCATGAAAAGGAAGATTTGTGAACTGGAAAATAGGTCAATAGAAAATTTCTAAACTGAACAACAGAAAGGGAAAAAAAAGAAATACAGGAAAAAAGCATTAGGATTAATAAAAATATATTTAGGCACAATTTTTTAAACTAGAAACCTAACATCACAAATTTAAATGCTAATTAAAAAATGCAAGCGTTAGGAATAACATGAGTGAACTTCTGTATAATCTGGGAACGGGGAAAGCTTTCCTTAATTGTGACTCAAAATTGGAACCAATAAGGGAAAAGACTGATAGATTTTATTTCATAAAAATAAGAATTATGCACATGGGAAACAATGTCATGAGAAAGTATGGAGAGATGCCAAACTGAGAAAAATATTTGCAACTTCTATGACAAAGGGTTAATAGATTTTACATGGGGGACATTTTCAGCCTAATAAGGATAACAAATTAAAACTCATTAATATGTTTAAATTCATATGAATTCTTGATACTTAACACAAATATTTATTGGTCACCTAAGAATGTTAGTGAATCAACTCATTTTTAAAGTTGGTAAATCAAGGGAAAGAATCATGTGTCTTTTCTGCTTTTCTTATATAAACTATACATCTAGTAAGTAGTTGGTTCATGAGAGGAAGTTTCTGTTTATAAGAATACTTCGGCTACTAAATGAAGGAATGATAGAATTAGAATATCACTATTTGGCAACCCATAACGAAGGAGTGGATTTGGGCAACACCCATCAGTGGCTGTTAACATTACACAACCAGACGTTATGTACCTCTGATGTAACTATACAACATCATCTACGAAACAGCCTTGTCAAAAAATAAAAACAAAAACCTTAATGTGATCAAATTTGTATATCTAACTAAAAGTGAAAAAGGAAAATGGAGGTATCATGAGATATAAAAGCAAAATCCAGGCTGTGGGTAATTCTACAAGACAAACAATCAAATTTGCTCAACAAATGCACTGTAAAAGAAAAAAAGGAAATGTAAGACAGCCTTCAGATTAAAAGGGAACAGACTGGTCAGAGGCAATGGGTGGGGAGTGGGCAAAATGGGTGAAGGTGATCAAACGGTACAAACTTCCAGTTAAAGATAAATAAGTTCTTGGGATGCAATGTTTGCTTGGTGAAATTAGTTAAATACAGTTAAAAATACTGTATCATATGTTTAAAAATTGTGAAGAGACCATACCTTAAAGTTGTCATCGTAAGAAAAAAATTATCATTGTGTGAGGTGATGGATGTTAACCGAACTTACTGTGGTGACCATTTCACAGTGTACACACATATCAAATCATTACATTGTACACCTAAAACTAATATGATGTTGTATGTCAACATCTCAATAAAACTAGGGGGAAAGGTCAAAGAACAAACAGCCTGAGATTTTCCAAGACTGTATTATCAAGATGATTCTATGCTATTGTTCTGTTATCATAATCTACACTACTTCTATCTATTACCAGTACTCTTCCTCCTTCACCTACTGCTCCTAATAACAGCATTAACAGCCCTCAAGGTTTTTGTTGTAATCTGGGAAATTAAAGCCATGTTGTACTTTTAAAACTAATCCTAACAACTACACATTTTAAATGCATTGAAATCTACAATCTGAAGCATTATGGGACCCAGTCGCATCGAATGAAGGAAACCTGGATTACAATAACCCAAGGCTTAATTCAGAGAACTGCGTTTCTTGGAATAACTCGAAAGCTAACCTAAGAGGAAACTCTGTCAAGTGAAAATGAAAACAGAGCAGATGCCACGCTGTGTGTGACAGCTGTACCCTCATTCACAGTCTCAGAGCACTAGCTCACACGAAGGAACAAAAGGAACAGGAAGATGTCTCACCCACCCCGGCCCCTCAGCATCTTCATATTAGATTCATATATACCACTTCAATTTGCATGTGTTCATATACTTCACCAGAGTTTGAGCTCTTGTGTGTTTTGCTTACCTCACTAGCCTGTTAACTTGAAGATCTCCCAGGGATGTGAGAGGGAAATGGCACAAGTGAAAGAAGAGAGTAAAGATCAAAAGAATAAAGGGGGGAAGGATGTGTCATTAGGTGGGGACTTGACAGCGTTTTCGAGTGACAGCTGCCCCATCGAAGTGTCTACCCCTTAGCTCTATACCAGGCTTATATATTTAGTCACTCTGCTGTGAAAGAATGTTTTCCCTTTCTGTTTTCCTCTTTTCTGTTTTGCTCACTTTGTCTCCAAATACACAGTACCAGAACCATTTCTCTACCTTTTTTTTTCATCTGGTCCATTTCTCTAGCCATTTTTTTTTTTCATCTGGTTCAGCTGACCAACAGCAAGTTTACAATCAGAAGACTGAGAAATTGCCAACCACAAAGCAGTAGACTTGGCTTCTGCCTCTCCAGTGATTTGTAGTTTTTAGTAGCTACAAGCTTGGCTCCTTTGGGTTGACCCTTATTTTAAGAAATACACTTTCCTTAACGGCAACACCACTTTCCTTTCTGAATAACATGCTACCTCTTCTTCATTGCTGCCTTTATGCTGAGCCATTCCCACATGCTGCTTCCTATAGGGCACATCAAATCATGTTGTCGATTCTCCATGAAATAAACATTAGGTCCTCAGATATGCAGTAGCATAGTTTACAGTTTTAGGAAGAAGGTACAAAACCTTTGTCTAAAGCCCAGGTCAATGTGTACTTGTGCTAATATAGGACACGTGTCTGTTAGGCAAATTAGGCAAATTAGGCAAATATCAAAAGAGAGGGAGGAGGACTCATTTTCCAGTAAGACCAGAGAAATCTAGTTCACTCATTATTATTATTAATTTTCTTAGTGAAAACTACCATTTACTAAACCCTTACTCTTTGGGAGGAACTATGCTAAGTACGCTACACAGATTATCTTATCTAACCATCAAAATATTGGTACCTGTGAAGGAGGTCCTATAATTATCTATATTTGTTGTATCAGGAAACAAAAACTTAGAGATTTGGAATAACTTGGCAAAGATGATGTATACAGTAGATGACAGAGTCAGCATTCAAATCCAGGCAACCTGGCTCCAAAGTATGTGTAGCTGAACATTGTTCTATACAGATTTCCTCATTTCTCTTCACTCAAACCCACCACCCTGCCCCATCCCAAACTGAAATTTTTTTTCCTGGAAAACATCAGTGGGAATTGAGCATTGTTGAGGCAGAGACAGAGGAGGTCCTGCTCTATACACAGCTGGACTGCCCAACACCAAGGACTTATGTCTTGATGAGAAATGGAGAGGAGGTAATAAGCCCACACCTATCGCTTGTCCTGTGCCTTCTTTAGCACAGCCTTCATGAGTTGATTTTTGCTGTTTCTTTCTTATCCTACCAGGTCACTTTGCCCTTGAATTAAAAACATTCCGTTTCCAGCGCATTTTCCGTTTGTTGGCTTTTATTTCCATCTTTTCCATTAGTATAAATGGAGGTCATTTATTTCAGGACCAACTAATTTAGGGTAGCCATTATTTTCATCATTTTCCAGATAGGCTCAAAGAATGCACACGACAGGCTCCAGATGAAATTCATTTCTAGCCGGAAAGGGGCTAGTGCTTTAACCCGATTCCTGCCTCCGAATGCAGCCCTCTACAGCAAGTATGAGTGAATGCCGCCTGTCCAGCAGCCTCCTTGGTATCTTTCCCTGCCGTATACTGAATCTATCCAAAGCCACTTTGGTAAATTTCCCCCGCAAACCTGTTCTGATTCCTTTGCCTCCCATCTCCGTGAGTGGCACCAGCGTTCAGGTGTGCATGCCAGACACATGCGTGTTTTTGCGCTCCTTCACTCGTGCTGCCATTGTCCTGTATCCACTCTATTGCCAGGTCCTGTCTGTTTAATGCCCAAAGCATCAAATTTGTCATCTTCTTTCTATATCTATGCAAACTACCACTCTGTCTCCTCTGGGCTACTGGGATTGTCCAACTTGTCCCCACCTTTTCCTTCTTGTCCCCCTTTACTTCATTCTCATACAAAAACCAGCACCATCTTTTTATAATCCAAATTGAATCGGGCTATAAATATTGTGCCATCCTTTGGCTGAAAATACTTCAGTGTTTTCCCATGGCTCTTAGATAACAACCAAGACCCTGAACATGGCTGACAAGGTTCAGCGTGATCTGGTCCCTTAGTCCTGCACTGTAGTCCCACTGGGTGTAGCTTTTCCCATTTCCTCAAACACACCACAGCCCAGCACACCAGCTGGTCCCTCTCCCTGGATCACTCACAAACCTCCCACCTCCCAAGTGGTGTTAATACCTACTCATTCCTCAGACCTCAGCTCACTTGTTACTTTCCCAGGGTCACTTTCCCTGGCTCTCACAAAGCGGTTGTAGTCCTTATCACTGTTGTGATTTTACGTTTATTTGTGGCATTATTTGATCAATTTCTGTCCTCCTTTCCAGGCAACACCTCTTCTTGCTCAACCGTTCTGTACGTAGCACCATGCCTAGCACGTGCTTGGCTCAGAATACGTATTTGCTGAGTGAATGAGAACTGAATGAACTCATGGCTTCTTTCCCCCACCAGGTATGCTTACCATTTGTCTGAATGAACAGGTTGTAGATTTTGGTCTGAATGCCCTCTGGATACAGAGTGAAGCTACACTCGTACTTCCCAGTAAGCGAGGAGGACATGTTCCTTAAGTGCAGAGTCCACTGTGACACACTGCCAGGAGTTACTCTGAAAGCCACCAGTGACTCACAGCGACTCCTGCTGCCACAGTAGAAGCCATGTTCGGGATGATAAAGGGCAATCAGGTCTACCTTATCGGTGACCTTGGACCACTGCATCTGCACCAGGAAGCCCTTCTTCCGTGTTTGGCAGGTCAGGCTGACATCAGAGCCAGGTAAAGCATAAATGTCTTCTTCTGCATTGAGTGTTTCTTCCAATATTCCTGAAAAGGAAGGCCATAAGCTATCAGTTTGCCTGATTCACATGGAGTGACTCTTAATGAAAAACCTTGGCTGCTGCTGAGAACTTTCCTCCCTGACTGCCTCAGGGGCAGGAGAGAGCTTGCGCATGATCCAGATAGGGAACCGTAAGACTCAACACAAATGAGGAGGCATTTGCTTGAAGGCACTAGAGGAAATTATTGACTTTTGAATATCTACTTCTTTGTCTACTGGTCTGTCTGAAAAATAATTTAAGGTCTCAGACTACCTGGGAATAAAATTAAGCCTATTTAAAAAATCGAAGCCCACCAACAAGCGTATTCCTTACAGTGAATATAACTGGCTTTTTTGTTTATGAATCAACAGCATATAACACACAAATAGTTTTATGAAACTGAAAGATAACTAATATGTATACACCAGTTTTTAAAAAATATGTTTACAAGAGATTTTAAATAGGCTATTTTTTTTATTCCTCCTCACACACCAGAGTGATGCTGTTAACCTTCTTAATCAGAGAGGAAACTGAGGCACAGAAAGATTAAGTGATTTGCTCATAGTCACACCACAGGAAAAGAATATGAATTCAATTGTCTGTGCTCTTTCTATAACCAGTTCATGACCTCTGAACTGCCTTCCAAATTGGCTGAGAAGAGTAAGAAATTTGGCATTCAACATATGAGGCTCAAAAGAGCCACCATTTCCACAGATTTAGGGCTCCTGAAGGAAGGAGGGAACAAAGAGAGGCAGAGGCTTCTACTGAAGGTAAGCCATTGGTCAGCATCATCTCTCATCAACACCGAAACACCAGGCATAAAAGAAGACTCTCTCCCATCAGCTCTCGGACCAAATGGCACAGGACACTTAAAACACGTTCAGCACTGAGTCTTTGACATGCCTTCAATAGTGTAGGTTTCGTTTTTGGAATTAACATGGAATACTGTTACAGGAATGGTATCTTATTGTGACAAGTACCACTGAAGCTCACAAAGGAAAAAGATAAAAAGATGACAAGCAACTGAGAAAAAACTAGGCTCTCAAAGGTACCTGACAAATGGGAATTACTACAATTTTATGGATGCAAAATTTGGGGTAGGCAGAGGTTAGTGCAGTTTAATGTCGCCGCCTGTGAGCTCGCCTTTGCCTGATGACATTCCTCTGATCCTGTCTACAGCATTATATTCCAAAGTCTCCTTTGATTTAGAAATTCTCCTTAAAGTCTTTGTCGCTGTATCTGAAAAGCACAGTTAATTCTTAAGACACTCAGGCTCACTGTAATACTCTCCTACTATGGAATGCAGAATGAATCTTTCCTCCTGCTATTTTCAAATAGGCCCTTCAGGCACCGGTTCCCACTGTCACAAGGACCCTACTTTGACTCCCAGGTCCAAACCTACACAAGCCTTATTAAAATTCAACATATGTTCAACTCCCAAAGATCTTCGTATTTGGAGGAGAAGTGTTTATTACGTCCCCAAGAAAAAGTATTTGAGAGAGAGGAAAAGTTGAGCCAGGATCTCTGAGCCTTGATGGCTTTGTGATGTTTTTTTTAGCATTCCAGAGTGGTTCTGACTACCATTTGGAGAGCATTTCATTTTTAAGAAGCACAGTTTCCCAATTACTCCAGAGACCCTCTTAGGAAGGAAATGGGTGAAAATGTCTCAGAGCAGTGGCTCAAACCACCCATACCATTCTTGTTTTTCATGTCCGTTAGTAATCATTTCTAGATTCTAACGTCTCCCTGATAGCTGCCACTTAAATACACAACTGAAAAACCTTAGTAACAATCTGCCTTTGGTGATCAATTTCGGCAGCAGTCACAAAGCATTTTAAATGAACAGAGGCCCCCTTCCCCATAAAGCAGCCGATGTGACAAGAAAGGACAAAAGGAAGGAAGCCTTACCCCTGACAAAATGTATCTGGATGATGGAATAGACAGCACAGTATGTCCATTTTCTCTCCATCTTCTCCTGAGGGCTTTACACCAGCATTTCCACACTGATCACCCAAGTCAACCGATGCCTTTAACTAAGCAAACTCCAGTCGCCCTGTTCGTGCTGCAAAACCCCAAACCTGCCACACGCTCACCATCTGTTTATCACTTGGCGAGACCCCAGGAAATGAAACGTAGACAGGAAAGTAATGTGGTTCAGAGCTAAGTATAACCTTCAAGAGAACAATGTTGAAATTGTCCTCTGAAATCCCGTGTATCACCTTCACTAAAAGGATTTTCAGTATCCAAAGATTCTCCCTCCTTCAGGATCTGTGTCAGTCAAGCTGCTTCTAAAATCCAAACAAAGGAAATCATGCAGAGCAGTTCATAATGTGCTTTTTATACATTTCTTTTCAGGAGCACAAAGTCATTTAGCAAATGTGAGCTTAGTGTCTTGCATAATAGTTTTTCTGTTCAATTTTAAAGTATGTTTTCTTTCCAGAATTGCTTCAGGGTGAAAGAACAAAGAATTAACACATTTAATTTTAATAAAATCTGAAAAGTAACAGAGGAGAGCTCCAGCTAAGAAACAGAATTTTAATGTCTCCCTTCTTGCAGGGAAACCCACATTCCCTGGAGGCGGAGAAGTGACAGCTCCTTTTCCACCCCTTGTCTGGGACAGGCTGGACCAGGTGGGGAAGCCTCCCACACTGCTGGCTGGAGATCTGTTTTGCTGATGACAGAAAAGCTTGTCTGTGCTTCAGCAAAAAACATACAGAACAAGACAGAAGCAATCAGAATCCAAAGGCAGAGAATCTCCCACCTTGGCTGGCTACCAGGCCTGTTCCCTCCACCCAGTGACTTCCATTTACAGAGGACTGAGACTGGATTTCAGGGAAGTGACTCCTTGGTAAAAACTGTCTGGTTAGTTACAGAAGGACATGAGGACTGTTCCCTGCCAGATGCAACTGTACTGGTTGGCTATCTTGGGATAAAGCAGGCTGTCCTTACCTTCCAACGCTGAGAAAACAGACGTTAGGCTGGAACTACAGCGTAAGTTTAATGAGCAAAGAATAAAAACCAGTAAATGTATATAATCTCACGAACGATTGGTGAAATCTTCTGCGACCCTAATCTCACTACTACAATATAGGCACCACCCAGCAAGCCTACAGACAAAAGAGAAGGCTGAGTTGTGTTCCTGAGATGGTTGCTCTTTTGAGGTCGGGGGGGGATAATTCTGACCAGGTGGTCACCGTGTATCATGACATCATGTATCACAACGTGTCACGCCATCACATAGGTACTCATCTATCCTATGCAAGGACTTGGGGGGATGTGGATGATGCTAAGACATAAGGCATCACTCTTGATATTCAGGAGATTAGAAGTTAGTTGGGAGAAGAGATTATGGTGAAACAGGATGTGCAGGCTGCCCTCTACACCACCATTACAAGTATTTGCCATGACGACTGTCATACTTACTCATTACTACTCAGCTAATGATGTTTCCTGCAAAGGCCAGAAATTGGAATTATTATTTCCTATCGCAGGCTCCCCAGCTTTCATTCTCACCACCACCCCTACCTCCCCACTAAGTTTCAGGTCACTGAAGGTATTGGGTCAGGTGGGGCTGACAGAGGTATATTCAGGGAGGACCAGGGAGCTCAAATTCACTGATTGAAAGGCAGGAGGAAATACTGCTGCTCTTGATGGCTTCATCTTCCCCTTTCCTAGAAATTCCCATAAATCACAGTGATGGAGTATAGTGGCAAAAACAGGCCAGATGGTAGAATCCTGATCTATAAGTCGAGGTCCCTATTAAAACTGGGACACATTACAAGCCTGGGGAGGGACTTTCACTCCACTTGTCATATTAAGAGGAATCTACCTATGTGGAAACTACTAAGACTCCAACTATTGAATTCTCTAAGAACAATATCCTCCCCCTTGGAGTATCTAAAGGTCTATCTCTTATTGCTTTAAAGTGAAGCAACTCATCAAAAAAAGGCCCCCAGATTCAGAAAAAGGGAAATCCTCTTTTACTTTCCAGAGCTACAGATTCACTTTCAATGGATTACTTGCCTCTCATTGGGGTTGGGATGCCCAGGACCCCCATTTAGTGGCTACTGGGCAAAGCTCCCCCATTGGGTGATTTTTTAATTTTATACTCCTGTGGCCTGGAGTCATCAGATTTGACTGCTTTTCCTTTGAGACTCCCCTAGGCTCTTAGAGAAGAAAAATTCAGATGCCCACAGAATATCAATTGTACGCACCTGGCGTCCTGCAGCTGCGAGGCCCGCACCAGCCCCTCTGTGGCTGTCTGCGTGCAGCAGGTGGCAGCAACACCCTGCACACCAGCACCGCCAGCCCAGGTGATGGGATTGCCCTCACTGCTTTTCAATCCCGGCAGTATTTTCTAAAGGCCCTTTCAGCATAAGGATAGGCATTCTCTGTACTTAAAAATAACTCTTTTATGGAAGTCATGTCAATCTCTTTCTGTTATCCTCCCTGCTCACCAAATCCCAACTGCACAGCGTTTCTTCTGCCTTAGATGATAGTCTACCGCATATAAAGAGACAACAGAAGCAGTCAGTTTCACATACAAAAAAAAATCCTGAACTTCTTGAACTTCAGAGGAAAACTCAGTTATTTACAAATAGAAGTGGGGGCACACATTATTTAAGCTAGAGGCAAGCCATAATTGTGTGTCTGGGGCATACTTTTTAAATGCTCCATCTAAACACTTACCCTCAATGAGAAAAGCACATTTTCAGACATGGGAAGTTGAGCAAAAGGTAATCTTACTTTTGGGGTTTTCACAGAGGTTAACTAAAAATATTACTGATTTGTCTTGGATTTTATCCTTTAACTACTTATATAAAACATAAGAATGTGGAGTGTTATACTTTTACACGTTTCTTTCCCCAAATGCTTAGAAAACATGATGCTTAATTAAAAACAAAAACAACAACATGTATTTAGTGCCAACTTTTAAGGTATTACTGAAGAGGCATAGTTCGAGGTGATTTTAAAATACAAACGATAAAACACAGCCCTTGGCCGTAAGGCACTTACTATTTTGCCAGGAAGAAAACGTCCATGTGTGCCAAGAGTCAAGTAACGTAAAGTGCAGAAGCGAATGGGTGGGTAGCATGGGTCTTTAGAAAAGGGGGGAATCTGCCAGGGGTCCCATGGGCTAGGAACATCTCAAGTGTGGAATCTTAACCTGGCTTTATATTGTGGAAGAGAGTCTGGTGGAAGCCACGAGGTAAGTCATTCCAGGCAGAGGAAATAGCCAGAGCCAACACACAGGAGTGTTGAAGTTCAAGGCCAATTCAGTGAGTCAGCAGGGGCTTTACTGGGGGGGCTTGAGGCAAAGTCATGCTAGGGGTGAGCTTAAATTCTGGAGGGCTCTGAATTCTGGACTACAGATTTTTTTTCTTCATGTTAGATTTTACAGGATTTTCAACAAAGGAGTAGCATATCTAAAAGTAACATTTTAGAAGACTGAATTAGGTGGACATGTGTAGATTAAATAAAAGAAGGAAGAAAAAAGAGGCAAGAGATCTGTTAGGAATTTAGTATTTCTTTAAGCACCTGAGGATGACAGCCTTCCTATTGGCAGTGGTTATGGTAAAATGTGATGGGACCATGGACATTACAAAGAAAGAGGGGGTAAGGCTTGATGTCCATGGAATCAGAATCTCTGAATTTTCATGCATCAGAATTAGGAGAGAAGAAAAACTGTGATAGAGCTGGATTCCTGCTGGAAGAGCTACCCTACCCCAGGAGCAATGGTCAAGGGCTCACTGGACTTTGAAGGGGAAGAGACGGATGACCTACTAGGTACAGGTAGACCTGCTAGGTACAGCCCTGCCTCCAAGAGAATCAAGTTCCTCCTTTTGGTTTTCACTCAAATTTATCAGTTTTAAGAATTACTATCTAATGGAAGAGAAAGTATTACATGAAACTTTATGTACTGCAATCCTTTATCACCATCATTTCCACCATGCTCAATTCCATCCATTAAAGACTGAGTTTCATGTAATATATTTTTCTAATGACAACATCAATATCTGGTCATTACAAGAAAACATTTTAAAAGGATAACAAAGAAAATAAAAATCAACTGGAACCTTAACTACTCAAAGACAACCAAAGTACTTACATTTTGTCTTGTATCTTTTGAGACATTTACACAAATATGTATAGAAAAAAATGGATTTTTATTATGTTTTCTGCATGCACTCTACCCTGTGCTTTTTTTCACTTCACAATATATTGAAGACATATATACATGTTATAAAACAAAGGTAAACTTCTTCCTTTTAAAACAGTCATATAATTCACGATTCTACAGATGTACAGAAAAAAATATTTTTAAGTAAGATAGGTATCAAATTTCTACCTTATGTTTTACTTTGAGAAATAGAATGATGAAATTCAATTGAATAATTATAGCAAGTAATTTCTGAATATCTATTTTCAGTGGCAAGTTGAAATAAGGAGAGACAGATAGGGGCGGAGGGGGACGTTATTCTGATTTTACCAAAGCCCTGGGAAGCTAATGACTCAATAATCACTCAATAATGCTGACTTTTGCAGAAATACACTTTAAAAATGATTAACATTTCTAGGGTTAAGTTAGCATAGCCAGAATTAGAATATTTTAAATTTTACATTCTACCTGGTTTCAAAGCATTGCAATTTATTTAAAATGTCTCTTCACATTCAATGGAGAAATAGAAAAAAACACCTTGAGAAACTGAGAGTGTTGCAGTTGATTTTAGAGCTTAAAAAAAAAAAAAAGACAGTATGGAGCAAAATGACACACCTTGATCCTTTTGTAGACTGCTACAAATATATCCTTAACCACATTGTGTTTTTACAACTACAGATTCACATGGAGATACTGTGCTGCTACACTGGGAGAAAACAACAGGCTAGGTTAAAGCCAACCAAGGACTGAGTCTAACCTCAGTCGCTAATCCCCCTCTTCTTTTTTCCCCAATAATTTGTCTTTAAATAGAGTTCTGAGTCCAAGAGTAAGAGCAAGTGAGAAAGGGAAAGAAAGAGAGAGAGACCACGTTGGTTTTCTTTTTCCTTTTCTTCTTTCTTTTCATTTTTCTTTTTTTGTGTGTGTGATGATGTAGCTCAGTACAACCTCAATTAAGTAATGTTATCAGGAAATAGGAAATTGTGATTAATAGCATTTCCGGGGTAATTGAGAGATAAACCAAATTATTTTCTTAGAAGAGGAAGGACTGTAATGGAGAGGGGAAATGGTAGGGTACAAAAATAGTCCTCCTTGCTGAACATCTTTTTAAAATGTATTGCTTCACATTTCTGGCTCAATGAAGACCTTGTAATGAACAATATTTCATTTTATTTGGTGATTGAAGATCTTACAGAGACAACGAACACTGTTCTGAATCTCAGATCCCAAAGAGGAACATAAAAATATAGAGGATAGTTGTGAATAAAAACACTCTCCCCTCTTCCAGAAAAGAAGTCTAACTTTCTAAAGATTTGCCTCTTTTGTGAAAGAGTCAAAAACAAAGCTGCTTGAACACAACGATTGTATAATTTCTACCAAGATTTATAGAACTTTGGCGCGAGAAGTAACTGTACCATCATCTGACAGAAAACAGAACCCTTCATCTTACAGATGAAAAAACTGAGGACCAAGAGGTAAAACCGTCTTGCCTCAGGTCAAAGGTTTTCTTATAAAGAATCCTGTACTGTTTGTTATACTGAGTCTTATTTCAACACTATTAAACTGTTCAGCTTAACGTATTCAACAGCTGAAAACCAACCATTCTTCAAATTAAAATGCAAATTGCCTTCAACATCTTGACAAGGAGGCAAGAATCTAGAAAACACAGGTTTTATTTTTCCCCTAAGACATTTTTCTCTACTAACCTGCATCTGTACATCACAGGAAACAATAGTGATATATACATGTATACATATAGTCACACACACACACACACACACACACACACACACACATATAAACACATACATATATATTATACTTGTTAGAAAAGCTTCTGTTTCTATATTTTGCTTACTTGTTTTTCAAGTTAATTTTCTGGAGGAATTCTGACTTCTCTGGGTGAAACCAGGCATGTTTTTTCTAAATGGAAGTTATTGAATTAACCTCACCCTGGTGTTATACAACTCAGCATCAGTTTTATCCTATTTTCATTGTTCTTTAGCCATTTGTTCTGTATTTTTCCCTCAGGTTTCGCTCAGGGAAGACACTATGGGTCACCTATTTACATCTCCAAGCAATTCTCCCTTTTCAGCCTTCCCTCTGTCCCCATACACACAACTGGTGCAGGCGGGGGCACCTGACTGGGAAGGCACAGGCTGGGAGGATGGGATGACCACGCAAACAAATGATCATGGAAGACACCGGGAGTGGAGAGTGCTCTGAAGCAAGACGAAGAGCCTCAAAGCTTTTTCTCCCCCCTAAACGAGATCATGTTCAAGAATGTTAGGAAAGCTTTTCCCCCTCCTAAAGCAGAATCATGCCTCATTGCTTCTGAGAAAGGCAGAATCTACTTGGAATTAGGAGCATTTGTGTCAATTTCACACTCTAACCACAGTAACAGAATCAAAAAACCTCAAAGGAACCACCCCCTTATATGATAAATGAGGACTCTGGTGCCCAGGGGAGGGGAATGACGAACTGGAAGTCACAGAGTTATCTATACCATAAATACTGAGCTCAAGGGTTTGGCTTTACCTAGGGCTACGTTTTTCCCACAGAAACAAAGATTAAAAATATCATGAGTGTTGCTGTGTATGTGGCCATGAGTAAAGGGCAACAAAGCCGAGTTGAAATGTGGGTGCCGGCTGGTCGACCAGACTCACTTCCCAGCAAAGCAATTTACCCCCACACACCAGCCTCACAGCACATGCAACTCAAATGTGTGCCTTTGTGACACAACTGCTCAGAGACCCCGAGAGGGACCCGTGAGAGGTGCAAACCTCAAATGTCAGTTCTGTAAATGTCCAAGCTCCTTTGTTCCTACATCTCTAGGACATATGCATGCTCAAGAGGAAGTCAGCACCTCACCGCAGCGCCCCCCACCCCAACCCCGCACTCCCTCCCTCACCACAGTCCTGCCCCCTCTTTCCTTTCTGTCCCTCTCCGTGTTCACTAAACCCCAGGGTGTCTGCATTTACCATTTTCTCTGTTAGGAATGCTCTTCCACAGGCTTGTTACATGACTGGATTTTTTCATTCTGGGGTTGTTCAGATGTCCTTTCCTCCAGGAGGCCTTCTCCAATCCCATGGTTGTGCCCTCCTCCCTCACCATGGGTCTCTGTCACATCAGCTGCTGTATGCCCTTTGTCATGTTTATCACTGTAAGTTAAGCTTCTTATTTTCTTGTTGGTGTGTTGTCTCTTTCCATTAGAATGTAAGCTCTCTGAGGACAGGGGCTTTATGGATCAGTCTCCTCTATGCCTTGTCAAACATCTTCTCAACTCGCCTTTGCCCTCCAGCTGCTGTGGATTCAACCTGAAAGCTCCTCTCCCCAGCTGCCCTGAGTATCCCTTACTTCCTGACGTGGGCATCTCCAGGGCGGAGACACAGCGGCTCATTCACTCAGGCACATACACAACTTGGGAAGTACCGGGGGTCAGTGCCCCATGGAGGGACACTTGACCAGCGGGAAGCAGAAGCTGCTGCATAAGCCCTCCTGTCCTGATGTTTAGATGGTCGATTCTCAGATTCTCAGGTGCTCCTCAGAGGGCACCTCTAGGGACCCAGATTGTCTACGGAGTGAGCTGCTTAGTAATGCAGCCCTGGGCTGGCTTTCCCTCCTTCCTTCCTTTATTCTTTTCAGTTTCCTGTTCCAGAGAATAACATCCCCAAGTAACTGGAAGAAGGCCCTTATCTCAGCTGTGCTCTTGGGAGGAAGGCACACAAAGGCTGTCTCCTTCCTCTCTGCTCTATCTCCAGCCCCCCTTCTCTGATAAAACTCTCTTGACTAAGAAACACCTTTTCCCATCAATAGGAGCAATATTGCATACTCACCTCACAACATGCACAAAATCGAAATAAGTTGGTCAAACTATCCTAAACATAAGATAGATCCTTCTCTCTGATGAGCTTCTCAACAAATATTGGGCTCCAACTCTGTCAGGCACTAGAGTTGACCTACAGAGCAAAGACGAAGAACTTTTCCTCTCCCCTGCTGTCTTTTCAGTGTTATCAAGGAGAGGGAGGACCACTGTAAGGATGGCCAGTTCAAGGACCCGCATTGAATCTACCACCTGTTAGATGGACCTTTAGGTCCTCTGTGACGTGTATAAGGCAAAGGAAATTAGCAGCTTGTAAAAGAGCAGAAAACACCTTGACAATGTGAATATAAATTTAAAGACATTTCATGACTGACTTGATGAATGCTCAAACCACTGTAGAAAATACAGAAATCCTTGTCACATGATCATGGAATTCAATAGCAGTACTTAAGATGAAATACGGGTGACAAACCAATGACAAGATTCTTTGATAGCCAGAGTTAAACGGTATAATGCTGTAACTATGGGGAAATGAACATAGCAAAATCTAGCTCTCTTACATATAGGCGTTATCATATTTTAAAAGTATCAGGAAAATCACGATGCAACTTCTGCTGTCACTCGTGGCTTAGCGTTCACTGAAGTAATTGCTCCCTGGGAGCTGTGTTACTCCAGAGCTGCTAAGCAGAAAACAGAAGGTGCACTCAAAAGTGACAACTGAGTAGATATTAACACAGAGTTTATTTATAAATGTGTGGTGGGTATAGGGGAAACAGCAAGCGATGGCATAGTTCTCAGAACCAGCAACACTGAGGGGACATGTGAGAGGATCACCAGAGAGGGTGACTGTTGAGAGAGGACCTCCTGATGGGAAATGTGTGTCCATCAGTGTGGCCAAGCCATGTCAACCCCTCAGGTGGGGACCTGAGGATTTAAACATCTCGACCTCATTTTTTTCCCTACCTCTATCTTTTCAAGTAATTTTGACAAACGTATAATTTCTATTTTGTCAAACAGAAGAAGGAGAATGGCGTCAAGATGTTTATGTGCACCTGTGGGCTGAACCAGAGGTTAAGGGAGCTCATTTACATAGTCCACACAGCGTCGCCTCCCAGGACGGCGAGCAGGATGGACCCAGAGGGACAGACAGGTAATACCCAGCACCCCAGCTGTACGGGCCTCAGTTACTGTAGCAGCAGAGGGCTGGAGGCTTTCTTTGCTGGTCCACCTGAACCAGGACAGCGCTCGTGCTGAGTGACCAGCCTCCTGGTGGGGAGGCACCTCAGAAACCCCCAGTGAGAGAATGTTCAGCAGGGTGACGGATGAGAACCAGCTGAGCATCATTTTCTTCCTTTAATCTTGTGCAATGAGGTGTTATGTCCTGTCATGGGAAAGAGCTCCCCCTACTGGCAATAGAGGGGAGGATCCCAGATTTCATGGAAGAAAATCGTTGAAATCAGGAGACTGTGTGTCGTTAGGTTCCATGCACAGAGTGACTAAGACATTCTTTTGAGACTCTCACCATAGTAGAGTAGCATTTAGTTCTTGCCTTTAAAGACGGGCAAAGGAACAGCATCTTTCAGCTCCATCACTTTGTCACTTCCTTGTATGTCAAGAGCATTCCTGCAGAGACCAAGTGTAGTCATTTAAAAAGACTTCTTTTTTTCATTAGGTCTCAGCAGCCTAGGTAGGACCATATTCCCCTGACAGGTAAAGAGGGGAGAGAGCACAGTCATCAACTTGAAACCCTTATTTGGGGAAACCCCTGGATTTTTCCAACTAATTCTTTACCTTTATAATGTAGGAAAGAAGCCTAACATGGAGCATGAAATATCACAGGCCAGGAAAATACTCCCATGACCTGTAAGGAGTGGAGATGGATACTTGAGAATTAGCAACCCAGAAACCGATTGGTTTTAAAGCAGGTAGCAGGACCCACTAAGCCACAAACCATGAGCTAAGACTCCTCTTTGACGAGTCTCTATCAAGACATTCTATAACACCATCTGAGGGGGAACGGTGAGGGTCCAGGCAGTCCTGGATCCTCACACATTGTCATGGTTTACACTAAATCCACTGGATAGAGATATTGGAGATATAATTTCTTATGTAGAGATCGAATGGTACAACATGTTGCATTAGTTTTCTAGGGCTACTGTAACAAATTACCAGAAACTTGGTGGCTTAAAAGAACAGAAATTTGTTCTATAACAATTCTGGAGACAAGAAGTCCAAAATGAAGGTGTCAGCTGGGCTGCCCTCCCTCCAAAGGCTCTAGGAAACAATCTGCTCATTGGCTCCTGAGCTTCTGGGGTCTGTCAGCATCACTCCAATGTCATGCTTCAGCCTTCATCTGGCCTCCTCTTCCTCTCACTGTCATCTTCTCTTCTATTTCTAGTAAGAAATTAGTCACTGAATCTAGGCCCACCCGGTTAATCCAGGATGATCGCATCTCGAGATCTTTAACTTAATTACATCTGCAAAGACTCTTTTTCAAATTAGGTCACATTAACAGGTACTGAGGATTAAGCCATGGGCATGATTTGCTGGGAGGGGCACCATTCCAACCACTAAAGACATCATGAAGCAAAATCATCTCCATAGTCTCTAGTCTTTTAAAATAATTTCTCTTACTCATACTCAATACCTGCTAATTGTTCATTTAGCATTCTAATTTTTGAAAAATATTACTTCTACTTAAAAATTTTTTTCACTCTTTTCATCTTTGTTTAACGTCTTACCACCTCATGTTTCTAACTACAGGGATTATCACACCTACACCTGTACACAGACAGAAAGAGAAATACCTTTATCAATTTGGAGCAACTGAGGGTAGAATGTGGGCACTGCAGTTAGATCTGCTGCAGTTCTTTGCTCTGCCATTTCCCAACTGTGGCCTTAAAAGAGATGCTAAACCTCTCTGTGCTGCTGTGTCTGTAAAAAAGGGTGGGTGCAAAGAGGCATGAGATGTAAAGTGCCTGGTACCAAAGTAAGACCACAGCAAAATTAGCTATTATTAATACAAAATGCGCAGCACTTTCTAAACTGTTTTTCTAATGATAACAATAACTTTTGGCCAAAATGTTAGTTTGCACTTACTGCCTAACTCTTTCCTTGATGAAAACAATCTGAATTTATTTTTCTCTACCTGTACCAACTGAAGATTCAAAAGATCTGACGAAAAGTGACTGGTGTTCTGGTTAGTGCCATCCATCATTAACTAAAGTTCCCAGCTATGTTTCGAATCTCTAATAGACAATGATGTATGAACCAAAAGCTGGTCAAAGAATAATTTTCAGACAAGGGTTGGAGCTCAGAGCATGAGCAATTTAGCAAATCACAAGGAGGCCCTGGGGACACGAGGAAAGCACCAGAGAGGGCTGCAATGTCATCTTTCCAAGCAGTGTTGTGTCCAGGGCACAGTTAGGAACCGAGGGTTTAGACTGAAACAAACTTTTGTTTAACTTCTGGGATTCACTAGCTGTTAGTTAACTGACCTTGGTTAAGTAGGTTAAGTTCTTGGAGCTTCAGTTTTCTGACCACGAAGATGAAGACCATGACAATACCCATCCTCCAAGGTGGCTGTGAGAGTTCAGTGAGGTCGCATACGTGAAAGCGCTCGGTACAGAGTCTGGCCCATCGTGTAGCGGTGCAGTAATATTAAACAAATAACACACAAGGGAGGGGAGTTAAGAGAAGGAAGACGGTTTCTAGACACAGCTCTTCTCCAACTCAGCGAGGCTGGACAGTAAGGTCATTTAACTCTACTGGGCTGGGGTTTCCCCATTAGTAAAATAGTAAATTGTTAAATATTACAGAAATGAAACTGGCCTTCTAGTTCATTGATTCAGGATGAATTTAATGATCAACACTAAATAAACTTCTAGAGACCCAACATTTAGTAGTTCGCTTGGCCTGCCATTAAGTTATAAGAGATTTCCATGAAATATACAGAAGATGGCAGACCATAGAAAACATGAACAATTACAACAAATTATTTGGATGACTCTCTGTTCTGGCAGATGCAGCTTGTAATCCCTTAATGTGCCTCCTCCCCACTCCCTGCCCTGGCTAAGGAGGCTTTTTCTCTGATCCTTAAAAAAATCAATGCTACAGTAAATGAATCATGGCCTGTTGTAGTGATTGGACTAATGGGAAGATCGTGCTAGGGCTTACATCAAAGCCTAAAGTAAACAGCCACCCAATACACAGATGCTCTGGTTAAGGCACAGAGCCACCATAAAAGACACAAAATTGAATTAATAAATCTACCTACTCAAAAAAAAAAACCTACTAAATTGGAAGAGTCTGAGGTCTCAGTTTCTCTATTCTTTTGCCTCCTTGGCAATTTTGCTCAAATCAAATGTACATTTTATTAAAACTGTAGATTCCACAGAAAACATAGGCAAGTTAGTCAATGTACCTGCCCCAGTTGCTTCCCGGAGTGGGGTCGGTTCAATACGACTTAATCTAGACCAGATGAATGTCTTCATTTCTTTTAAATTCATTGGTGAATTTAAATTAGTCCCAGATCATCCAACAATTGAGTCTTTTAAGCTAAGTGTGAGGAAGTCTTTTAAGCTAAGTGTGAGGAAGTCTTTTAAGCTTCCTTAGCAAAAGAAGGTTGAAACACCATGACAGAAAGGAGGGGACAGCTAGGAAGCCCCGTCTCTGTGAATTCACATGGTGTGAAATGTTTGGCACAAAGCTTAGGGAATAATGAGTCCACATGTACTCAGAGATGACCATAATGTTCTGATCTATCACGTTTCACTTTCCCCACAAAGCAGGTGACAAAACAGGAATAAAGCAAAATGAATCTATTCTTATTAGATTGGGGCTGCAATCTCATATTGGGTTTAGATATTGGATTTCCTGACAGCTTCCTATATTGTCCGCTTATTGCTTTCAAGGGAGCCAGCAATGGCTTGGGATAACAGTGTGTCTGGAATGTGAGCCATCTGAAATGGACAGCACAATTTCCCTGGGCTCTGCTGCCAGTGGTGTTCCCTGAGCAACTTAGTGCTCATGTGTCCGTGACGTTCAGGGGCTCAGTGGACACCAGACAGGAAAATTCCTTGCCTAGAATAATGACACCATAAAAGAAAGTGGGAACACTAGGATGAATATTCTTACTGATGACATTTATTCAGGTTCAGTATAGCCTGTCTCAACGAGGAGGCTTTTTTTTTTTTTTTTCTCTTTTGTCTGAGAAAGACTCCAGGGTTCTTTCTGCACTGGTTTTCTCGCTCATTTCCTTTTAGGTTATTATTAAGGACTCCTGCTTCCGACATTTCCCTTATGTCCAATCATGGGACATTCCTCTCTTTCCCACATCAAATGTGGCACATGCCCCTAAATCCACATGTTGCAGAGTTGGTCCTTTAATATTTTCTGACATAAACTGGATCTGTTTGGCTCAAGGCCTCAGTGACAAAACAATAAAGCACTCTCTTTGAATTAGACTCAAACCAAGGTCTGGCTTTTCTTCTTACAAATAGAAGTTCGATGAGAGATCCTGAAGTTTGCCAATTAGGTTAAAGACCAAGAACAATTTTCATTAATTTAAATAAAAAAGACAGCATCTGACATAGGCCCTGAGAGAAGAGTCAACAAACTTAAACCAGAACACAACCTGGAGATTAGTAAGTGCTTTGTTAACACTGAAGTACTTGGGGCTAGAGATGTGGGTGGGTTAGTGGGTGGGGGCTGAGGGGCACCACACCACCGAAGCAGAAGATGCCTTCATCCTCTGGTAGCTCCATCCAAGGCTGAGCAGCAGCAGGTGACTGATCCATCTGCACAGCAGGCTCTGTCTGGAGGCCAAGGTCAGCCCTGGACCTGCGGCACAGGGACTCCACTGCCCTGTCCCAGCAACTCGCCCAGGAACTGACTGGGTTAAGCGTTCACCTGGCTGCACTGGAACATTGGCTCTTTCCTGTCTTGACTCCCCTTGCTCAGAGGGTGGGGTCCCTGTGAAGTGTGCTCTGGCTTCGGGAGCAAGTCCAGGGCAGTGCTCTTCTGCTCCCGACTCCACGCCCACACACTGCCAGGGCCCACCCTGCCCCATCTTCTCTGAGGGCAACTCCGTAATACTAGTCTTTCTGAAGTTCTGTTTTCTTCCTTCTTCCCTTCTCTGTCTATCCTCCCTCCTGCTCTGTTTCTCACCAATAAGTTCAAACAGGCAGTAGCAGAAGTACCATGTGCACAGAGATGGAACTTCAGAGAATGGACGATTCTTTTGAGAAAAAAAAAGTTTGGTAGCAGAAGTGGGAAGCAGTTAAGTATGTTTAGGACAGGATTTTCGGTGATACAGCATTTGTTTTACGCTAAGGGGAAGCAGATGAAACAGAAGAGACTAATAATTCAAGAAAGAGTGAAAAATTTACAGGAAAGTGTCCAGGAGAAGATTAAGAGGGCCGAGATGCAGAGCACAGATGGAGTGATCAGACTGCAAAAATAAAAAAGGTGGAGGGAACGTTTCTGCTTTGACGGAAGATAAGAAATATATGGTAAAACTGGGATGTGGAGAGTAAGAAAGTTAGAGAAATTCAGCTCTCAGCCCTCAACTTTGTATATAAATGGAAAAGAAGTTGGGTAATTTGCTGAAAACCAGTGAGAGAGGAGCCCTGAGGAAAAGGGAGCAGGGAGTCTGGGGCTGTCAACTGGGAGGATGGTGACAGGAGGGCAAGGAAATGAGGAAAAGGACTCCTGAGCAGAGGTGAGGACGTGGTAGACGATGACAGGGTGACTCTGGGCTGGAATCAATAGTACTTGGAGTCGGGGAGCAGGAGCGGAGAGCCCTGTGTCAGTGCGACAGGAGGCTGCATTTGGCAAGGTGGTGATGTCAGGAGGTTGAGCAGTCGAAGTACTAAG
The DNA here is from genome assembly GCF_048564905.1 of Vicugna pacos. Taxonomy (NCBI): domain Eukaryota; kingdom Metazoa; phylum Chordata; class Mammalia; order Artiodactyla; family Camelidae; genus Vicugna; species Vicugna pacos. The sequence goes on from NC_132987.1 coordinate 74,736,477, forward strand.
GGAAGAGAGAGGACAATTACATGTGCTGACTACGGGGTAGACAGGAAGAAACGGAAACTCAGTAGGTGTCTTTTTTAAAGTTAGTTTAAAATTTTTTGTTTAATTTTTAAAAATATTTCTGCATAATGAAAAGTAAAAGTCCTTGTTCAACCATCCTTGTGGGGCATCTGCTGTGTCTCTCACACACATCAGGCAAGGTAATGGGGAAGGAAGAACGGAGGGCCCAAGTCTGAGGTTATAAATAATAGAGAATAAAAGGTCTTCCTTCCCCAGTGGGGGAACAGCTGAGAGGACAGGATGGGGTGTGGATGGGTGGGGGCAGAGCATGGGGAGAGCAGGAGGGTGGGAGGGAAGAAGGAAGAGAGAAGGTCTCCATTCACGTTGGTTTATAACTGCAGACCCATTTTCACCAGTAGATTGAAAAAGAACCAAGAATTCAAGTGAATAATATCCAATTTAAAATGATAGCTTCTCCCTCTCCCAACAGCTCATTGCTGTACCAGCTGACGCCAGTATATACAAGGGAATGAATTTTGTTAGGGGAAAGCACACATGCTGTAGCCTTCCCGAGTCAGGTGAGGAGAAAAAGGGGGATGCTGCAGCTTCAGAGCAGCAAACTGGGAACCACAGGCCGTGGGCCTGGGGGCCAGCAAGGGAGGAGTGAGTCTTAGAGGAAACAGAGTGCTGAAGGGTAAGCTTCACGCACACCATTCTTTGCCACGTTTGTCTTATGGGTATCTGGCATTGAGGTGGAGAAACGGTTATGAAATTCTATCTAACCCCTGACCCAGGACCATGCTAGTTCTCAGTTAGGAACCCCAAACTGAGCTTCTAGGGGACGTGGCGGGGAAGCCCGCCAGTTCTCCACGTCCAAATACAAATGGTGCCAGCCGCGGACTGTCTCTTTGTCTTTGGGCAGCTGCCAAGTTTCATCCCAGGAGGTCTTTATTTTCTTTCAAGAGACCAAAAATCAATCACTTAATTCTTGGGGAGGTGAAGGTGGAAGATTAGAGTGGATTAGAGTCAATTATAAACACAGCCCCTTCTGCCATGCTCCCTGGGGGACCAACAGAAGCTCATCAGACCCCTCATTAAAGCAATTACTCTCACAGCCCATGATCACTGTATCTACTTCATGTAGTCCCCATACCTGAGTCTATACTGAAACCAAACTAGAGACATTTAGAGAACAAAACAGGAAATAAAGTACCTGGAAACTCTCACGGCCCTAGACTGTAAGGACCCTGTTTACAATCTAGATGGATGACAGATAGATAGCTTTTCCCTAGATCAACACTGGCAAGGACTATTAGCTCCTGGAGTTAACCAATCTAGATATTAACATGAAAACAACCCTTTCTGAGCTAGATGAAATGAAAACAGTGGTGGTAGTGGTGGGAGATGAGGGCAAACTGAACACTAAGTAAAGGATAGAGCATTGGGGGCAAAGGAGACAGCTAAGCCTAGAAAATGCTACATGTTTAAACGTGGGCCAGATGCCAAGTGTGAACTGAGGTCTGACAACCTAAAGGTCCTACTGTGTGAACTCAGAGTCATTTTAAGCTGTTTTGTCATCTTTTATGAATGTTAATTGAACCAATAACACTTTCATGTATCTTCTTTGATATTTCAGGTCTTTATAATGATGCTTCATTTGTGTGTGTGTGTGTGTGTGTGTGTTTAAACTGAAGTACAGTCAATTACAAAGGTCAATCTCTGGTGTACAGCACAATGTCCCAGGCATGCATATACATACATATCTTCGTTTTCATATTTTTTCCATTAAAGGTTATTACAAGATATTGAACATAGTTCTCTGTGCTAGACAAAAGAAATTTTTTAAAATCTATTTTTATATATAGTAGCTAACATTTGTAAATCTCAAACTCCCAAATTTATCCCCTCTCACTCTCTTTCCCTGGTAACCATAAGACTGTTTAGTAAGTGTATAAGTCTGTTTCTGTTTTGTAGATGAGTTTATAGTATCCTTTTTTTTTTAAGATTCCACGTATGAGTGATAGGATATGGTATTTTTCTTTCTCTTTCTGTCTCACTTCACTTAGAATGACAATCTCTAGGTCCAGCCATGTTGCTGCAAATAGCATTATTTTATTCTTTTTATGGAGAGTAGTATTCCATTGTATAAATATACCACAACTTCTTTATCCAGTCATCTGTCAATGGACATTTAGGTTGCTTCCATGTCTTGGCTATTGTATGTCGTGCTGCTATGAACATTGGGGTGCATATCTTTTCACATTAGAGTTCCCTCCAGATATATACCAAGAAGTGGGATTGCTGGATCATATGGTAAGTTTATTTCTAGTTTTTTAAAGAATCTCCATACTGTTTTCCATAATGGCTGCACCAAACTACATTCACACCAACAGTGTAGGAGGGTTTCCTTTTCTCCACACCCTCTCCAACATTTATTGTTTGTGGACTTTTGAATGATGGCCATTCTGACTGGGGTGAGGTGATACCTCACTGTAGTTTTGATTTGCATTTCTCTGATAATTAGTGATACTGAGCATTTTTTCATATGTCTATTGGCCATTCGTATGTCTTCACTGGAGAAAGGCTTGTTTAGATCTTCTGCCCATTTTTGGATTGGGTTGTTTGTTTTTTTTTGTTATTAAGTTGTATGAGCTGTTCATATATTCTGGAAATTAAGCCTTTGTCAGTCACATCATTTGCAAATATTTTCTCTCATTCCATAGGTTGTCATTTTGTTTTGCTTATGGTTTCCTTTGCTGTGCAAAAGCTTATGAATTTAATTAGGTCCCATTTGTTTATTTTTGCTCTTATTTCCATTGCCTGAGACCTAGGAGAACGTTGCTAAGATTTATGTCAGAGAATGTTTTGCCTATGTTTTCTTTGAGGAGATTTATTGTGTCTTGTCTTATATTTAAGTCTTTAATGGTGCTTCATTTTCTTAGTGAAAGTTTCATAAAATAGGAGAGAATCATGGTTAAAGTTAATGCAGCCTCAAAATCAATATTTTAATCACATAGAAAGGCAGAAAACGTAAAGTTGTGACTCCTTGTGCTGCTACAATCCAATGTCCCTGCAAATTCTTAAAATTTTTCATTAGCATGTACGGTATTAATTCCTTCCTCTGCCATACAATGGGCTCAGCTATGTCTGCCTTGGGATTTTAAATTTGGGAGTTTTGCTAGCATTTACTTGATTAAAAATGCAGCATTGATTTTGCCTTAATACTTAGCTATGCTTTATTTTTATTTTTCCTCTTTAAGAAAGAAGAGTTAGTGAGAGCAGAAAGGAGACAGACATTCATCTGGCTATTTAGTCAGAGACTGAGTTGCTGACCTAAACCTTCCAGAGGACCCTGAAGGAAAGCTTGAGATGACGGGCAGGGAGCCCTGCTCTCACATGTTGTTAGCCTCAGTCACTCTCCGCTGGACCAGCTGGTTAATTTACAGGGAAGGGGCTCTTCCACCTGCACGATCTGAGCTATCCATAGTACTGGATTTAGCATCATAAAACCTCAACTTGAGCACTAGTACTGTCATTTACTGGCTCTGTAAACTCAGGCAAGTTATTTTACTTCTGAGTCTGCTTTCTTGTCTGGAATGAGAATTTCTCAGTCTTCTAAGTGGAACAGGAATTTTCTGGGTTTTTAGAGGAATTACATTGAAATCACAAAAGAAGAAACACCCCAGACAGTGCCTGGTGCATGGTAGACATCAAATAGATATTACACTATTTTCTTCATTCCCATTTTAATTAATAAAGGAGAGCTTTTGAAAAAATTGTTTTTGTAAGTCACATTTCCAGCTACTTAGAATATCGGCAGAGACAAAATGTATGTAAATTACTTTTAACAGTTTTCAATGCATTATCAATCATTACACTATTCCAGTGAAAAGAGGTCTGATCTTGGCAGTCTGCTCATCCAATTCCCTCATTTTGTAGCCAAGGAAATTGACACAAGGGGTTAAGTGAGACAACCAAGGTCACAAAGATACATGGTAGCACAGTCAGGACTTGAGGCCAGGTCTCTTGCTTTGAGTCCAGGTTCCCCATTACCATGTTGATGGTACTGTGTCTGCTGGGTACAAGAAGTGCATGTGGTCAGGGGGCCCATGAAGCCTGAAGGTCCAGTGACACTGGCAAGTTTTCAGTCAGCTCATTGGTCTGAGCAAATGGCCCCATCTGGCATATACTCAAATCCCATCCAAAAGGGGGGCACTTAGATCTGACCAGCAAATAAATACTTCCAGGAATTTATGGAGGGGTTGAAGCTAAACTTGAAGCTAATCTAGAGCTGACCTCGAACACTTATACCCGTGGCCCACAGTGGTCTGATGCCTGGGTGTCCTAAAGAGCTCTACCCGACAGTGGCAAATGAGAGTCTAGACAGGATGCATGGGATCAAAAGAAACTTGGGGAACTTCCCAGTTGAGCATGTATCGTCTTTTCCCTGGGCATCTCATCTTCAGGTTGGACTCACAGCCGATCTTTCAAAGCAGATTTTGTCATGTGGTGCAATCCAGGGAATACTCATGCAGCCCCACCGATGGGATTTTGGGAAGAACTTTCAAAGCAACTGTTTTCAGAACCCAGTCTAAAGGCTTGTGCCAAGCTGGTTGGCTGTACTGCTAGGGGATCCTCTGGACAAAAAGTTGTAAGAAACAAGAGACCCCCAGACTCCTCCCCCAGAGATCCTCTTTCAGTCAGTCTGTGGTGGGGCTTGGGCATCTCTGTTTTTCAAAAGTGGTTCAAACATTTCGATAGGCAACCACCACACAAACCCAGGGTAGCGGCATGAGATAGGAGAGAGTAGGAGGGACTGGCACAAAGGGCAGGTGTGAGGGTTTCTAAGCCAAATGCGTCTCTTCCAGTCACAGATGAAGTGATGTGACAGATGACAGATAAGTGTCCTCACCTGTTCTGCTCCACCATAAGCTACTCCTCCCTCCACAGTCAAGCTTAATTGCCTGCCCACCAGAATCTAGGTAAACACCTCGAGGGTACCTCTAGTTAGTACTTCACTCTGCCTTGTGGGGGGACCTGTCTGCTCCCTTCATAGGCAGTGCGATCCTTGAGTTGAGAATGGAGACGACGTGTGTCCTTCAGTGACCCCTGAATCTAGTGCTGGGTCTGGTACACGAGAGGAACACAGTACACATTGAGAGCACGAATTAAATACAACCTCCCTGCTCTCAGGAAATCACATCATCTCTGAGTGGGCTTTAGGGAAAAAGGATGTTGACATGTTTGGAGAAAACCTCATGGCATGGTGAATTCTGAGATTTATTTTTCCAGGGAACTAGTAAACTCAACCCTCGAGCTCAATTTCCACGTGACAAATCCTAACCTGACGAGTGACATAAACGCCCACGGTGTCATTTTGGGAGATGAGTCATGTGGCCCCTGAGCCTTCTACGTGGCTTCCATGATTCTCAGAGTGATTCAGCCAGTAGCAGTTAAACAAACACAGATGCTGATCTGGGAAGCAAAATGAAGTTAAAAGCTGGTGAGCCCACACATCTATGATAAATCAGCCCTTAAATCAACGGGGATACTTTGGGAAGTATGTAGTCTTCTGATTCCTTCAGAAGCAGATTCATCTTCAGCTGCTCCAAGTTAATTTTGGGATTTATCAGGTTGAAATGTAGGAATGAGGAAACAACGAGAGTGTCAGCTTACGCTGGCACCCAAAGAACTCAAATGCAGAAGCAAGAGTGACTTGCAATGATCCAAGAGACAATTCTACTTTAGAGACAGCAGAGGACCCAGTTGAGCCTAGGCTATTGCTTTTTGGCTGTGGCTCAGGCAAGGCTAGACAGACAACACTGGCCAACTCAGGAGTGGACTGAGCAGAAGTTTATGAGACTCAGAGTAGTCTTGGAGAGAATTCATCTCAGGGGAGAAGAAAGATAGGCTTGGCTTTGTAGTGAAGTCTGAGCCTCAAGAGGCAGCCAGAATTCTGAATACATTTTGGTGTCTTTCCTTCACATTTGTCTTCTGATTTAGTCCTTACGAATCCATACTTGGTATATACAGCGGAAAGGAATAGAGTGGGGATAAGGTGTATGCAGTACAGAAACATTGATATAACTGCAGAGTGTCTGTAAAACTGCACCTAGCCCAGGTTGAAATTTAAGACTACTTCTTTGTCTTTCAAGCATTAGGTGAATAGAGACACTTAGCCCATAGCTATTCTAATGAAAACCTCCTGTCCTTTCCACATTCTTGAGCATCCTCTGATATCTGAAAGTCTCTCATTCTTGCATTGTAACAGAATTCTTCCATTGACATAGTCCTGTCCATCCTGGTCCATCAACCTCCTCTCTCCACTGCACAGAGCATTCTAATATGCACCAGACATGGCATATCCCTCTACCCTATGTTCCCCCTCCCCAGCCTGGGGATGTGGTTCTTTCTCCTTGATTGCTTTTCTCAAACAATCCACTTAGATTTTCTCCTTTATCTCTTCAGAGAGGAGGGAGGCAAAGAAGCTAAGTAGGAGGGAAAAAAGGAAGGAAAAAAGCTGTGAATATCTATATATTAATTTTGTCTCATCACAGCCGTTTCAATACAAGCTCAGTAGAGTCTGGGACCCAAACAGCCTCTTTTTGATCTCCCACTAACGGAAAGACCTCATGGTGGGAAGAAGGGATCTGTATGGTTTTCCACAGAGCCCTAATACCTTTAGACAGGGTTTATATGAAAGAGCACCCCAATGAAGATGATGGGAGCTAAAGTGGCTGGGGCGTGTTGAGACAATAGTAGCTTGTTGTGACAGCAGCACCTGACAGTACTCTCTGAAAGAAGCTGTGCCAGGGAGAGGCAGGCCATGCCCAGTGGTAGCATCAGGACCCTGTGGAGGTGATGGTGATACCCATGAAAGAGCAGCACCTGTGAGAGAGAGCATCACTGTGGGCCTCCAGCTGATACAGGGCACCTTCACACGCGTCCACAAACACAAGAGGCCTTGGCAGACTCACTCACTTGTCCTGAACGAGTGTGGGACAGAAGACCAAGAAAAGGGCATATGCTTTTTCATCACTATTTGAAGCACATGTGAGATAACACTTAAGAGCTGAGGGACTGGTGTGACAGTTGGTGATACAATAATAGCACACAGCAGTAAAAGCCAGTGAAAAACAGGTTTTTAACGTCACTGTAATTCCCTTGTTTTATGGTCTTCTAGAGAGTAACATGAGTCTGGAAAGACAATGAGTGGCTGAAGACACACAGAATACTTATGACAAAAAGGGCATCGGTATGTATGTCAACCTGACATGCTGAGAACCAGGTTTTCATAGCAAAATCTAGGCCAAAAGTTCCTCTTTTTAATTTGAATAATTTTTGGAACTCCCTAGGAATCTGTCACCAGAATCCATGTATTATATGCATGTCCACTGTCTGGTTCAATGTTCTCCTAAATGTAGGGTCTGAAACATATGCCCTCCATATAGATCCTTAAAGACATGCTTCTTCTAGTCTTTAGACTTTTGAGCGCTTGGGAATTAGATGAATTTACTACAGTTCTTGTGCTGTAAAAAATATGATGAGGAATAGGCTTCGCATGTTAACCCACATTTCCTTGGTTAAATATGGATGTTTGGGTGGATGGATGGGTGGGTGGATGGAAGGATGAACGAATGGGGACTGATATGTTTTAATACTCCATAGGATGTTCAGAGTAGCCAACACCACCATGGAATTTAACCATTGGAAAGATGTTTCCTCACTTCTTTCTTTAAGTGTCACTGACATAGAGCTGTAAGGAAGAACACTGCACTACAAGTCAATAGATCTATGTCTGAAAATCTCTATGAGCCCTCAGACACATCTCTTCACTTTTCCCCAACTCAATTTTCTCATCCATATAATCAGAGAATTGGATTATCTTGTCACAAATTTCTTTTAGCTCAAAATTTCTGTGATTCTGTTTTTCTTCTATTGTTCTAAATTGGGTATAGCAATAGTTTTCCAACTTTTTTAAACAAGTGGTTTTTTTAATCCATATAGCATATGGATTAACCTTAACATATAAATCAAATAAAGGCAGAAGTTTCGTGGATGAATTTTGGGTGGAAGGCAGATTTTACATTTTCTTATGATTTCTCTTTACTCTCCTCAGTCCCCTCCTGGTCCCTTGAGTGTTCTACAGACACCAAGGTATGAACTGCTGTATTAGGGAAGTGGGCACTAAAGCCCTAGAAACTACCTAGGTGCACTTGAAGTGATGAATTAAACGCCAAATCCTGGGCAGCACAAGAGTGGGGTGCCAGTGGTGCTGGTTGGTTAAGGAGTCAGCTACAAAGAATATCAGCTTCAGAGAGATGTCCTACACGAGGGGGCACTGAGCCCACAGGGCACTAGTTTTCTTTCCTCTATGATGTCAAGGTCAGATTTCATAAAAGTTTTGTGTCAACTTCACACTCCTTGAAAAATGAAGACACAAAGAAAGGAGCATCCCTGGAGGAGTTTGGGGCAGATTCAGGGAAAGAAAAATGCATTTAAATTTTATCAAGTAGCATGAGGCAATGATACATCAATAACAAGTGCCTGTGGCCACATTTTTAAATGATGGTTTGGAATTTATCCCCATTGCCCTCCTCCCTCCCTTTCAAAATTAATGGCAAATAAGGTTGACTGAGAAATGCCACCTATGCCTTTCCTGTTCTTCCAACAAATTCAGAAATGAAAATCATGTTGATATTTTACTTTGGTCTTTTGTAGGACTCCTAACTGTAATCCATCACGTTCCCTAAAAATATTAGCAATTCCTTTTGACCTAGTAGAAGACAGTAAGTTTCAAATTGACTCACTGATGGAGGTAAGTGATAGACTATGGTACTTTCCAGCTATTTTAGGTAAAGCCTGTTCTCGACATAACTCTGATGGATGGTAGTAAAACCCACAATGGGCAAGAGAAAAAAGGAAGCAATGAGAAAAAGTCATTCTGATAGTTCCCCCACCTTCCTCTCTTTATTTACCTCCCCACAAAAGAATGGTATGTCAGAGAGACCTTCACCATGAAATTTATAATTGTTCCTTTATTTAGCACAGCTGAAGGCTGTAACTGACTGTATCATCAGGGACTCCGCAGGAAAACTTGTTAAAACAGTCACTGAAAATAAAGAATAAAGAACAGAAAAAACAAAACTTCTCCCGAGTGATGTCGGTTCCTGCCCTTTAATTCATCATCTGTCTTTAATTTATTCCATCTAATTTTCAGCTTTGTTTAAATAAAGACTATTCATTTAAATTTTAGGCTTTAATTCTCCTCAGTGAAAAATAAAAATCAAAGATTTGTCTGTGTAATTTTTTACAATATTGTTTTGTTTATTTATCCAAACATTAAGAATTTATGGAGTTTCTACATGCTAAGCACTCTTAAGTGCTGGAGAGAAAAAAAGAGTAAGACACAATTTTTCCCTTCAAGAAACTCAGGGTTTGATTCTCCTGCAATGAAACCATAACCTGGGTGAAGATAGGGAAATCTCTAAAAACAATGCAGTGTCCTTCATAGGAAGCTTAAAGTAAACCCTGAATAAGCTGAGACGACTTGCTGGAATACAGGGAAAGAAAGACAAGTTAATTCTTACAATAGAATTTTATTACAGCTTAGTTAGTTATCATTATATCTCTCATTCTCTACTCTCTGGATCCAAGTTGGAGGTCCATAGCCTCCCTTCTGATATTAACAGTGGACACTGAGCAGCAGTTTGAGTAGAAGCAGCTCATTGGTCCTTCTTCTCTTAACCTAAAGGTGCGTAAGATCTAAATCCTTTTGAAAGGAAAAAAATCTGAAAAACAAACAACACTGTGAAATCTCTTGCAAATCTTTTCTCCATCCCATCTTTATAGAAGATGTAGTGGGAATCATTTTTACATCTATCAGATTGAATCCTGCCAATGTCACTGGGAGGGGACATTATTAATACTGAGATTCAAACAACTGGGCTATTTGAAAAAGTATTTTTAACTCTGAAAAAGATCCCTTTTTATATGGAATAGTGCTTTTTATTTTATTTTATTGTGGACAGAAAAATTGAACATGAGATCTACCCTCCTAACCGATTACTAACTGGACTGCATGGTATAAACCATGGATACAGTGTTGTATGGTGGATCTCTGGAACTTATTTGTCTTGCTTAATTGAAGTGTTAGGCCTGTAGATTAGTAACTACCCTCTTCTTTCTCCCCCAGGCCCTTGGCAGCCACTATTCTAGTCTTTCATTCTATGAATCTGACCATTTTAGATACCTCAAATATGTGGAATCATGCAGTATTTGTTTCTCTGTGACTGGTTTATTTCACTTAGCATAATGTTCTCAAGATTCTTCCATGTTGTCACATATTGCAGAATCTCCTCCTTTGTAAAGGCTGAATAATATGCCCTTATGTGTATAAATCTTTGTTTTTATCCATTCACTGATTTAGGGACATGCAGGTTGTTTCCACATACTGGCTATTATGAATAGAGCCTCAATGAACATGGGTCCATTATGATCTCATTGAGATCCTGATTTCAATTCCTGGGAATAAATACCCAGAAGTGGGATTCCTGGATCGTAAGTTTTTAATTTTCTGAAGAACTTTCATACTGTTTTCCATAGCAGTTGCGCCAGTTTACATTCCCACCAACTGTGCACAAGAGTTCTCTCCCCACTCTTGCCAACATTCAGTACCTCTTGTCTTGTTAATGATAGCTATTCTAACAAGTGTGAGGTGACATCTCATTGTGGTTTGGATTTGCACTGAACTGAATGTTAGCGTCACTGAATTTTTTTTTCATATGCCAATTGGCCATTTGTATGTCTCTTTTGGAAAAACTTCTATTCAAGGCTTTATCCCATTTTCAAATCAGGTTATTAGGATTTTTGCTACTAACATGTAAGAATTCCTTATATATTTAGGAGATTAACTCCTTATCAGATACATAGTTTGCAAATATTTTCTCCCATTCTGTAGATTGCCTGTTCACACTCTTGATTGTTTTCTTTGCTGTGCAAAAGCTTTTTAATTTGGTGTAGTCCCATTATTTAGTTTTGCTTCTGTTACCTTTGCTTTTGGTGTTATATCCATAAAATATCTATAGAGTACGAACTCTTTTTTTTTAAGCCTGGCTTCTTTCACATAATTTTGATATTAACTCCTGTTGTTGTATGTAGCTATAGTTTGTTCATTTTTATTACTGGGTAGAATTTCATTATTTAAATAAACCACAATTTGTTTATCCACTCATTTGCTGATCAACACTGGGTTGTTTTCAACCAATAATATTATTGACTATTACAAATAGAACTGCTATAAACATAAGTGCTCAAGATTTTGTGTGAACACATTTTTTTTCCCCTTGAGTCAATACTTGGGAGTGGAGTGGCTAAGTTTCTTGCTAAGTGTGTGTTTAACTTTTTCCTAAAATGCCAAACTATTTGTCAAAAGTGACTTTACTATTTTACACTGCCATAAACAGTGTATGAGAGGTCTACTTTTTTCATATTCTTGCCAACTCTTTCTGTAGTTAGTTTTGTTAATTTTAGTCATTCTAATGAGTGTGTAGTGGAATCTTGTAATTTTAATTTGCATTTTCGTGATGACAAACGATTATTTTCTCATGTGCTTGATAAGCTTTTGGTATATTTGTGGTGTCCTTTCAAACACTTTGCTTATTTTGGGGGATGAGGTGGGGACATAGGAGTTGTTTGTCTTCCTTTTATTAAGTTGTAAGTTTTTTTTTTAAAATACATTCTCTGCCTCATACATATAGTTTAAATCTTATAACTGGTTTCAGTGCTAATGATAATCTTTTTATACCATTATTTCCTCCATTCCTTAATTCTTCACTTCATTTACTTCAGTTGGTTAAAATATCTTGGAACAGATGTCTCAGGTACAGTAGATAGGCAGTATATTTTCTGAGTTACTGAATATCTAAAAGATTGTTTTTCTGTTGCCTTCACACCTAGATGACCACATTTTCTGACTCAAATTCTTGGGTCAAAAGTTTTCCACTGTTTCGTGGTTCAGTGTCAAAGCAGTTTAAGGTTCATCTGGTTCTTTTCCTTTGTAAATAACATTTTGTTTTGTTTTCATTTTGCTGCCTGGCTTCAGTATCAATGTCACACTCACTTTGTAAAAGGAGTTTAGTAGATTCCCTTTTTACTCTATCTTAGTGAACATTTTAAACAGCATTGAAACTCTCCTTTCCTTAGAGCTTTAGTAGAACTCCCTTGTGAAACCATCTAGGGATCGGTGCATATTTTTAAGATTAGCTCTTTTTACATCTTTCTCCGTTTCCTCTGTGGTAATTGATCTGTTTAGATTTTTTTCTTTTTTAGGCCAACGTTGGGTATTTATGATTGCCTAGAAAATGATCCATTTCATCCAAATCTTAAAATACCATCTCTTAGAGCTAGTAAATCATCCTTGTGGTTATAATTATTTTGTAAATTTGTTCGATCCTCATCTTAAAACTTTGTCTATCAATTTATTATTGTTGTTTTGCTATCAAAGAATCATTTCTTAGATTTATTCATCCTATTTCTGATTTTAACTCATTAATTCCTAAGTTATTATTATTATTCCCTGCAATTCTTTTTTTCTTATTTATTGATTAGATTATTCATTTCTACACTGTCTGGACGTAAAGCTCCATATTCTGTTATGTAATCATTATCCACATAATTGCATTAGTTTTAGGTTTATAGTTAAATGAATCCAATGCTCACAGCCAGACCGTTTTCTGTAAGGTCTGTGCTTATATCTTAGTTGGCTTAAGTTCTCTTTGTGTCTTCAAGATAGGCTCCAGGGATCTTAGACTTGGCATGTTTCAAACTATTTGTTTGTTACCTTTATATCTTAAAGACAGATTAGCTAGGTATAAAATCCTTGTATCACAGTTTCTTCCCTCGAGAACTTTTATAACAATTAGATTTAAAAGTTGCTATGGAAAAGTCTGAAATAAATCTTATTTTTTTTCTCCTAACATATGACTAGCTTCCAATGATCAAAGTCTTACTTTCTCATCTTCAAAGCTGATAATTTTACCAGAATATATTTCTTAGTGTTGATGACTGTGTAAGTATTTTTCCTATGGATGATGTGTCTTATAGTCTATAGACTAAAGGTGAGGTTTAGGGATATTATAAATATCTTTAAATACTGTCTGTCTTATTATTTCAGACCTCTTTTTTGTAAGGTTGGGGTGGCAAAGAGGAAGATACAAATTACACTTATGTTGGATTTCTTTTTTTTTCTGTTTTCCATATGGATAATCTTCATCCTGGCACTTTTCATTTACTTGTTTTTACTCCATTTTGCTCCCTTCCCTCAAGCCTATCACTTGTCTCTTTTACTATGTTTTCAGCAAAATTCCCAGTATTCTGCTTCTAACATGTCCTTTAATTCTGTTAGGGTTTTAAATATTTTTTTGTTTACCTCTTGCCTGGTGAAAGTTTAAATTTTATTTCCTTCTGTTGCCTTGTCATGTCTTCTCACTTATTTTAGAGAAATTCTTTTTTTTTTTACATTTTTTATTGATTCATAATCATTTTACAGTGTTGTGTCAAATTCCAGTGTTCAGCACAATTTTTCACTCATTCATGGACATATACACACTCATTGTCACATTTATTTCTCTGTGATTTATCATAACATTTTGTGTATATTTCCCTGTGCTATACAGTGTAATCTTGTTTATCTATTCTACAATTTTGAAATCCCAGTCTATCCCTTCCCACCCTCTACCCCCTCCTCTTTAAAGGCAATTTAGAGACTTAAATTAAGGCTCTGATTTTTAATTGTTATTTTAATGGGAGAACATTTGCTAAAATTTTTATTTGCTCCATTAAAAATTTTTGAAATGAGTGAATTTTATCTGTCAGTTCTTCCATATTCCTTTCCTCTGTTTATTTGTAATATCTTTGTCATGATGCTGTGTTAGGTTTTTTTTTTTATTTTATTCATACAATTCATCTTAGGAATTCCTGGGCTTACTATTCACTTTGAAGGTTAAGGATGAAGACTGTGTTTCAAGCTTGTAGAAATTCTCCTTATGAAACAGAAGAGTGTGTGTGTGTGTGTGTGTGTGAGTGACTTACTTTGGTCTTTACTTTCCCCAACCCACTGGGACCAACCTATCAGAGTGGCTCACCACATGCAAAGGTTCTCATCCCCTGCCTTACTAACAGGTATCTTCCAACAAATATGGCTTCTCTGTGTGATTTCTTAACCTTAACCTTGATTTCCCTGCTGCTTGAGATACTGTGGCAAAATAAGACAGAAGTGGTTACTACCAGACAATATGTCCATTCTCATTATTCCAAACCAGAGCTCACCAGTTAGAGGTGCCAAGTAAGATCTATGCTCTGACGGCTTTGTCTGAGATTTCCAGATATGAGCACATATTCTAAACTTCTTCCATAATGCTATTAGATCGTTATTATATTCAGTGATTCTTTCTCAGAAATTTTTGTAAGTTATAACTGTCTCCTGTTTAGTAAGTTACAGCTGTTGAAAATTAAGATAGTACTCTTGCTGCTCATTTTCTTTGACTTTTGTGTGATATCTAAGAGTGGAAAGGAGAAACTTATCTTCTCCTGCCATTTTAAAATGAAAACACTCTCTTTTCACAATCTTTTCAGGATTCAAAGTAGAGACTTCCAAGCTTTTCATTACATTTATTACAGAAAATCATATTAAGATTTTTTCCGAGTGAATCTTTGCAACAACACTCTTCATTGCTGCATTTTTTAATGGACCTAAAGCTGGTCTTTTTTAATGCTCTGTTGACAGAGCAGACATACATTAAGTTTTAGAATTTGCCATCAGTAAGGACTGATGGTGTGTTCTAGGTCTCTACCACCATGCCTTGAGGGTCTGTAAAATCGTTTTTCTTGAATATAAACTCAAGCTTTATCCTTACTCAATTTATCACTTTAGAAGACAGGAATTTAGTGTAAGTTTTCTGGATCTTTTCTTGTTCTGTCATATTCTTTCAGTAAACAAGAGAGTATAATCCAATGTTTAATATTACGGATAGTGGAATTACATGAAAGACTGTAGCTGTCAGCCTGCACTTCTAATATTCTTATCTCTGTCCTGGTTTAGGGGATAAAACATCCTATGTTTACCAAGTCTTTTCTTATCCCTATGCACTTCCTTCTGTGCTGCATTCTGGGAATTACCATTTTGAAATGATGGTAATAAAAAGGATATAATAGGAATAAATGGGAAGAGGGTAAGATCTTGGCTCAAACTGGCTGCAAAATTAATTCCTTTGGAGTTGGAGAATGGCCACCTATTTAGTCAGTTCACCTTCACTGTTTCAGAATGAAGCACTTAAACAGAAGGTGAATCAAATTCTTTTCTAACCTTACTAGGCCCATCTGGTCTGTTCTGGTTCAAAGATTAGAGAATGTGTTGTGCAGTTCAAGAATGTACTTCTTGAATTTACCCCCATGGCTGATGCAATTAGTCAACATTCCACCCGGATTTGGCATATGGTCTTCTCTTATCTTGAGTTTACAGTGATGTTGCTGGCTTTTTATTAACTTTCTTTTTTTTGTATTTTCATGATTATTTTCATGAGAAGTTGGGAGAGCTGTTGTAAACAGTTCAAACCTGCCACTATATTAACTTCCACATTCACACAATGAAGCCACATCTTAAATGCCTTGACAGCAGTGACTCATATTTCATTTCCAGAGTTCTTTATTGAATAAGTGCCCAATAAACATGTTTTGATTTAGAACTGAATAAAATCAAAGTGAGGCTGTCCTTGGTTTTCACTTTAATATGCTAATTATGAACTTTATATTATCTTAGTTCTGGATTCTATGAGTATATAAAAGTGATAAAACTCACATATAAAAAAATACATCTATACTTTAGATTTTTGTTAACTTGTACAAATCTTACTCTAGTTGAGATCTTTCTTTTTTAAAAAAAACCTGACTTATAAATAAATGGGAATTTCAAAAGGCTTGGAAATTGGGCTCTTATTAACTGCAAATAAGTTTCCTTTAGTTTATTCTACCAAATTGTTCACAACGTATATGGTGAAACATTCAGTTTGTTCATATCATTAGTCAGTTAATTACAAAATTTCCACTATTGTCAAGAGACTTACAGGGGTTAATGAAACTCCCAAATTATATGGTTTACTTCAGGGATTATTTATCTTTGCTTCTCAGAGTCATGGTGACAATATCCGAAGGTCTATTTTATACCATCAGACAGATTCCGTAATATCATCAAAGTTGCCATCCCTATTGACTTGGATTGTAAGTTCTCCTTCACTTATACCATAAATACATAAGGCAAGGAAAAATTTTGTTTTTGTCTTTTTTTTTCCTTTTGCAATGACTCCTAGGCACAGAGAAGTGCTATAAGGCCCAATCGAGAAGTATGCATTAATGAATAGAGTATGGAATTTAGAGTCAGAGAATACGAATTTGAGCTTCTTGCTCTGCTGTTTATGATCTAACTTTGGGCATGCCATTTACTCTCTCTCTTTCACTCAGAAGGGTATGTATATGAAGATATGTATTTGAATAAGACTGATAAACTATACATATGCTACAAAGCAATAAACTGCATGGACTGTGTGTGGTTGCTACGTAGAATGTAAGGAGAAGGAGAAAAGTTTATTTACCAGAGCTCCCAGATGGGAAGAGATGGGGAGTGAGTCTGCATGTGCTTGGAATGAGTATGTTGATAAGCCACTTAGCATGAAGGTGTAAACCCTCAAGGGATATAGATCAACAGATGGTACCTAAACTGCTTCCTAAGGAGGATCAAGCAAGCTAATTCCAGCCTTCTGCTTTGCCAAGTGGAGTACAGAATTGGGCTACCATTAGAGCCCTCTTCCCCTTTCCTTCCTTCACATACCTGAGCCATCCCTATAAATAAACATTAAGCCATGATTTTAAAAAAAAATCCCATTTTTAAGGGTTATCCCATTAACAGCCTGTCTGGGACATGCACAGGATGTGGTCAGGTCTTCCTCATGATGATATTCAAATTGCACAGTAACATGCGAGCTGCAGTAAATGTAAGCCAAGTTGATTTCAGTGTTAAGTTCTCTAAATCCTCCATCTCCTGGCATTACTTGTTCTGACTTACATCTCTTTGTTTCAGCTTCTAGCACACTGATTAAACTCTGTTTTGGTTTCTTATGAAGGTATAGCTCTTGAAACACCAATGGTGGTTTCCTGCTTTATTCATTATTAATGAGGTGTTTTGCAATTCCTCTGTGCTAGGGCCAAGAATCTATCCTTGTAGGCCTGGATGGCTACTAGGAATTACTTGTGTGTCTCAGGGATTGGTTGGCTGGGATGCCGATTATTTGCCTTATGGAACATCCTTGGTAATTCTATGTAGAAGTATAGACCACAGTGAATGCCATTATTTGGGTCCAAGCATTGCTTTTTTAATTATTACAATCCAAGGGATAATTTATAAAGGCTGACAATATTGTTTTAGTTTCCCTGAAAGTTGTTTTGATTCTCTGGGTCTCAGAGCAAGCCCTTTTTAGAACAGAAACTGTTTATATAGTGAGGCTTTGAGGATGATTTATTATATATTCATGTGAGAAAACTGCAACTCAGGCAATTCAGGACTTTTAACTTTTTTTAAGCCTCTGATAGCAATGGGATATGTTTCTAGACAAAAGCAATGTCACCTGCTGAACAATCCACTTGTTATTTATCTTTCTGCTTTTGGGAGACAATACTAGGTCAGCCAAGGACATCTCCAAAAGGGTACTGTTATTAACGAAAATTAAATGGTGTACAATGCAGAATATGTTTTCTTCAATTATATTCTAAAATGACTAGGAAAATGGTTCAACAGCTCTGGAGCTGATATCTGATTTAAATTTTTTTTCTGTGAATAATTTAATTTAATCTTTGTCTTGGATGAAATTTATAAATTATCAAGAAGATACAAAACATAGATGTTGGAATTAATTTGCTTGATAAAAGATGGTCCTTTGGCTTTGCTTATGGTTTCAGAAGCCCCTCTCATGACTTTGACATTTTATTGTCCACATCTTTAAGTCTGCTGGGAGTATATATGTGGTACACAGAAGGGTGAAGCCATAAAATGTAATGTGAACAACATAAATGTGATTCTATTACTCTCTTGCTTAAAACCACTGCAAGGCTCAAGGTTTCAAGTCATCAAGGAAAAATCTAAATTCCTTTAAGGCAAAATCTAATATGGAATACAGACACTCCATGACAAGATTCTTGATCAGTTTCCTAATATCATCACTAATTTACCCCCCTCCCAACTTCTGCTCCAAGATACATGTATATGCTGACATGAGAGCACACACACACCCCTAACTGTAGTTACAGTTTTACTACGTAATTCTATCTGGATCTTTATGTTACTTGCACCAAGCCAGAGCAACCCAGCCCAGGGCACTGTCTCTAAACTTGCAAAATTAACAAGTAGGAGGCAGCTCCAGTCTTGACAGCCTTAGAGAACAGTTACCTTAGATTTAAACAGCATTTGTTATTGAGTGATATGTGATGGGGGAGCAAAATATGATTATGTATAAGCTATTGATGATTAGAGGTATCTTGAATGTGGGTTGTAATTCAGGCATTTATGAAGTATATGATCTTGGCCAATGTAACTTCTCTTAGCTTCAGTTCCACTGCCTAAAAAAATGGACCCAGCTAGAATATTGGGCAATTAGGGAAGTACTAGGATTTATTTCCCACTGACTGAGTAGATTAAGGAAAGAATTACCTGGGCGGGGGAGGGGAGGGGCTGGTGGTGAAAAGTATGAAACTGGATGAGCGACTTCAGTGTTTGGGAGGACTTGGAGTCTGGCTGTGCACTCATGAGCATTTTTAAAAGTTCAAAGACTGGAGGAGACTCTAATTTCAAAAGATACATACACCTCAATGTTCATAGCAGCACTATATACAATAGTCAAGACATGGAAGCAACCTAAATGTCCATTGACAGATGACTGGATAAAGAAGATGAGGCATATTTATACAATGGAATACTACTCAGCCATAAAAAATAAAATAATGCCATTTTCAGCAACATGGATGGACCTGAAGATCATCATGCTAAATGAAGTAAGCCAGAAAAAAAAAGAAAGAAAAATACCATGTGATACCACTTATATATGGAATTAAAAAAAAAAAGTTCCAAGAACAGAGGCATATCAGAAACTCACAGTCAGAGCTAAGGATTGGAGACCAACTCAGGCCTTATCAGGGGTTGTGAAGTGGGGGAGAAGAGGGTCAGGATCATATGGAAGTAGGTAATGGCTGGGGACAAAGTGGAAGGGGCTGTGACTTGCCACCGATCAGCTCAGACAATAAAAATGCATTAACTCACAGGATGATTGTGAGCATAGGCTATTAAAAGTCATGTAATTTGAAGCATTTAAAAAACTATAAACCCTAACAGATATTACTATTTTTATCATGCTGTATCATAAAGATGAAACAACTGCAAAAAAAAAAAAAACTTGTCAAGATTAACCCCATCAGGGAACAACTCGACAGCTGTCCTCCCTTTTACCCAGGGGAACATGCACTTGGCATCCACGGAAAACTTGCCTTTACTTCTCCTCATGTGTCTGATACTCTATCAGACTCAGGGCATTCACCTTCTGCTTTGATCTCTGGGTGCTTTTAGTGCATCTGCCAAATCCCAACCATTAAGGCTAATGCAATAGCAGGACTTCAGGCATTTTCATCAAGAAATCTCTCAACTCCTGCTACCTAAAGTTAAAAATGTATTTCTGAAGGGCAAAGTTATTTTTTCCCACTCTCCTATTTGTTGAGTACTTTGTTCTGGTGGGCTGATGTGCTTACATTCCATTACCATAAATTCAATTGTTAGAGAATTTGTTCTCAATTTTTTTGCCCTCTGGATACAAAACTACATTTAGAATAGGTTGTCTTTAGCAAGTGGCTTGCTTTCCTTTTGTTGATGAGTTCTCTGAACCTTTTGCTGCCTGTTTGATTCTATTACTTCTGTTTAATAGCTTTTCATTTTTTCCAACATTACCGGTCACTTTACGGACCAGTGAATATTTTCCTACCGACAGGTAGACATTTAACTGTCAACCTTAGAGGAAATGGTCTGCTGGCACTCATGTGTTAATTCAAAAGATCAGTTTGTCACTGTCTTTCTTATTCAATGATCTCTGTCCTCATTGGTCCTTGTTTCTCTCCCCTCATTCTCCAAAGCTGCTAATATTCCTGAACTACCCCCTTTCTGATGATATTAATCTAACATTCAAGCTGCTCCACTAATGTATCTCAGTTCAGAAACACAAAGTGAAATGTTCATATCAACCTCATTTTTAAGAGTAGGTACTGTTCTGGGCACTGCAATCACTGAAGGGTGTTGAGGAAGCCAACCAAAGGCATCTCCTCTGTATAGAATGTTAAGTTCACAATTTAGTGTGGCCCCAACCTAGTCTGATGAAGACAGCTTCGGATTAGAAGTGAGGAAATCTGAGTAATAATTTCTGTTCTGCACCAACAAGTCTTTGTTCATAGGTCATTTAGTCCTCTTGTATTTTTTGGATCATTTACCCTGTCAAATTTAAACTTTGATTAATTGATCTCCAAGGTTCCTGACAAATTTAGAACTCCATGTTTTCACAATTTCTTTTCTTCCAAAATAAATACAGTATCCCAGCAGTGGGGAAGGAAGGCAGTGATCAGAGAAGTCTTAACAGAGTGGATATTTGAACTGAGCCTTGAAAGATGAGCACAACACTTCTGGATGGATGACAGAAGAAGAGTGTTCTAAATAGAGAAAACAGCAGGTGCAAAGCCACAGAGAAGCACATTAGCATGGAGGATTTGAACTTTGGTTAAAGAGCTAGTTTGGGACTCAAAGGGAACTGAAATCCAGGATGACAGTGGTAGGCTAGTGAACACATCACTAACTCTGAATGAGCATGGAGCATCTTAGTTTAAAAAGGCAACATTAAATCACACCCATATGAAGGATAACAAGGGGCTAGGGAGTAAGCGGGCTTTCCCAGTTTCCAGGGAGAAGAAGCTTCACAACAGATGCTCTAGTTCCAGGGGCAGAAGTTATTACTTCCAGGATGGACCTGCAACCTTTCACCTGGTCTAGAGCCCAGACCAGGAAGGGTTTCTGAAGCTTGAGTGGGGCACAGAATTGAAGAGACTGGTCCTCAGTCTGACCCTCCATGGCACAGCCAGAATGAAGAGCCGAACCCAGTCCAGCTGCTGGACAAAGAGATGAAGCTCTGGAAAGACAGACTCCAGGATGGAAGGCTGGAGGTGCAGTCTGAAGATGAGAGCAAAGATCATACCTTCTGCACAGAAACTGTGTGGTAATTAAATAAAATAAGGAAGTGAAAGTGTTTATTCTGACCCATAACAGATGTTCAATACATGGAGAAGTTGGTAAGGTTTTTGTTGTTGTTTTTGTTTAAGGCACTGAAATTTAAACATTGAAGGTCTTACTTGAGGTTTGGTTGACTTTTAATATAAAAGGATGAGACTGAAAAAAAAAAAACAGGCGAATGTTCCCTAAGCCCCAGGGGTTTTCCTATCTTTCCCCCACCCCGAGGTCCATGAGATCTTCCAGGCAGCCCTCCAGAGTGCTTTTGCACTCATTCTTGTGAGACGCAGGTCATATTCCACCCTCTATTCAGTGTTTGGGGTTACAGCACATTGAGTTTTACATGGTGCCACCCATCTTTCTACTAGAAGTTCCCCCACCTCCCACGAAGGGGCATCAAGGGGTAGTTTTGTGAACTGTGGTCAGATAGCACTAAGATGAGAGTCGGGGCACCTGGGCTTTCTTTGTAGCCCTGTCATTAACAATCTGGGTGTCCTAAGCAAGTAACTCAATCTGTCTTGGCCTGAGTTCTTTTCTGAGAAAAGAGATGTCTGAAATGGGTGACATGCAAGGACTTCTCCAGTTC
Organism: Vicugna pacos; assembly: GCF_048564905.1. Classification (NCBI taxonomy): domain Eukaryota; kingdom Metazoa; phylum Chordata; class Mammalia; order Artiodactyla; family Camelidae; genus Vicugna; species Vicugna pacos. The sequence goes on from NC_132987.1 coordinate 74,758,418, forward strand.
CAGCAGGATGAAACCACAGCAGCACCTAGGGAAGGTCCTCTCATTTGAAGTTGCCAAAAAGGCTCAACACATTATCTTGAGCTCAAACACCAACCCCCCCAACCAAATACGTATTTTTTTTTTAAAACATATTCTATAACTTGGAAGGTTCTCTGTAGAGTGAAAAAAAATCTCCTTATTTTCATTCTAAAAAACATTTGTCTAATGTATAAAGTAATAACTGCATCCATTAGCTTACACATTCCTGATAAGGGAAAGTTAACATATAGGTAACCACAGCTTTGCATAACAATGGCGTTCTACTGTTACCCACAGATAAATTTTGGCCAAGTGTTCCTTGTGCCGATGTGGTTTCAAGGAGAACTTTCCAATGGTGACTTCCCCCTGTAGGGTCTTAATTTTCATTGTTCTATGAAGCTAATGTTATCACGCTACAGAGCAATAATCAGCAAAGTTACAATAAATTTTTAAAAATTAGGTCTTTGGTGGGGCAGGGTATAGCTCAAGTGTACGCTTAGCATGCATAAGGTCTTGGGGTCAATCTCCAGTACTTCCTCTAAGAATAAATAAATAAGTAAACCTAATTACCTACCCCCACCAAAAACAAACAAACAAAATCCCAGGAGACTTAAAACAACTAGGTCTTTTTGACACTTTTAATATAGGTTTGATGATCAAAAGACTGTAGAAATAGTCATGAATGTTTAGCAGACAAAGACAGATTTAAATGTGAAGTGAATCAGAAGGTTCTGTTATTTTGAATTTTGTTTTGTTTTTTTGGTCAGTTTTAAAAACATACTCTCCCAAATCATACATCCTTAAGTTGAAGACTTTTCAACTAAAATAGGATGATGCACAAACAAGAATACATGTATTTTGTTTTATCCTCTCTCTCAAGGGAAAGTGCACAAATCTCAGCACGAGTGATTCAAGCTGAACGCCAGGAGAAATACGGTGACACTTAACAATGGCTAACTCTGGAAGGGGGTCACAGAGGAAGGAGTCTATAATTTTTTGCGGAAGCTTTAAAAATAGGAAGGACCATCTCCCTGAGTGAGGTGAAACAAGCTAGTAACTCTCAACCTTGTTTCATCATTTTAAGACGGGGGGCATCACTGAGGCCCTTTCTGACTTCGAAAACGGATGCTTCTGTCATACTAGGTGTGCCTCTGACAGAAGCTGGTACTGCTGGAATGGGGGGATTTGGGTGAACCTGGCCACATCAGGAGCTCTGCACCTCTCACGCTCCATCTAAGGTCTCTCTCCTTGGGCTGTTCACCTAATTAATCAAGCTGGAAACAATAAGAGCAGCAATGACTTTCTGATCCCCTTGTGTTTAGGTCGTTCTTATTTTTCAGTTCTTCAGTGCAGTTGACGTCATCCCACTAACCCCCCCCCCACTGTATTTGTGTCACTTTATATGCTGGTGTCTCTTACTAAATGCACTTTATAGAGATCTTCTGGGTTAAGGGAGCGCTGGAAATCCTCAGGCTCTCAGACATGTAAAGATCTGGAGGTTCATCCGTACGGGGGGCTCTGGTCCTGCTATCAGTGAGAGCAGTGAGGGGTTTGACATGACACCCAAGAAGCTCTGCCCGAGTCAGTGTCTGGGCAAAAGCGACGAGGAGAGTCAAAAGAGAGGGAGCATAAGAAGGCATTTTGTAACAGTATAAGACCTGGTGGCAGAAGTATCATTGTTATCGGGTCCTACCTTTCCTTCTTTTCCATGTTTTGCTTGTTTCCAGGGAGTCATAGACATTGTGAATGATGAGGCAGAATGGAAACCTGACCGGTGTGGCCCATTCACACCACACAGGAAATGAGATTATCAGCAATTTCTTCTAATAATGTAAAAGCAAAAGTGTTGAAACAAAGGGTTTGACAAATTAGCGTTTTTTAAAGCCAGACTAGTTCTCCATGTTCAAACATAAGCATGAATTAGTTCCTTCCCCAACATATTTTTACTGTTATAAATGTCTAGTTTCTGTCGCCTAGTAGTATATTGGCCATTACAATTAAGAAACATGACAATGAAACTACTGATTTTTGACCATTATCAAAGCAATTTATCATTAAAGAGAACATATTAGAGCACTGTATCAAACAACCATTGCATCATGGAGACTAAGGCTATTAAGAAAAAGATTTTTATTCTTAACTTTTTAATATTAGGGTATTGCCCTGTGAGAAATTTTGATGTGGGAGTTAGAAAGCAAATTCAACTCATCTAGGAAGGTTACAATAATATTTTAAGGAAAGAAATGGATTAAACAAAGGAATATTTCAGGAAAAATGTAGTCTCTTGATAACAGACTATAATCTGTCTTTTTCCACAACGACGATCTACCTTCAGCCCTTTCTTGTATCCGCAAGATCAGAGAAGTGGCAATAAATTGCTTCTTTCCCTGGTTGTGCCTAGATTGTGTGTAGTGTATTTTAGAGACACGTTTACTTTCCTCCCGATCACAGCAAAGGATTATAAATCTATCAGTGAGTGAATCCTAGAACACATGGCTCACGGGGGAAAACAGCTGGCATTTAGCTCTGGCCAGCTGTCCAGAGCTCAGCAACGTTCCAGAACAGAGAAACTAAGGAAATATTTAGAAAATGCAAGCTAAGAAATTTATACCAATCTCCTCCACTAGATTCAAAAATATAAATTGCCATTGCACTATTTCTGAGAGCAGAAGTTAATGAAATCATCCGTGGTCACCCAAGATCTGACTGAACAAGAATACTAGTTGACATTTCAGACTGTTTTTTGTATAGATGGCATCCATCTGGTTAAAACCACAACAATAAGCCTTCTGATAACTGATAAGCTTTTCCATCGCATGTCAGGTACATTTTGCTGACACTGTTTAGTTAAAAGAGCAGGGACAATTCATATGCATAAGATGGACTGTCTGCAAATTTGCATCAGCCTTCAGACAAGTAAAAATAAACATCAGTTTAAGATTCTGAGTTCATGAATAAAAAATTATTTAACAGGCTCCTTGGAAATGTGGCTAATTCTTGGGCCGGGGCAGAGAAAATAAAGGTAAGCCTGGGGCATATAATAGTGCTAGAAAGAAACTGCTTTAAAAATGAAAGAACAAAAAAAGGGAAAAAGATAGATGCACGTCACAAATGTCACTTGCCAAAAGGACATAGGAACCAAAGTGACAGACCTTCCAATGGCCAAAACTAAACCTATTTGAGAAAAAAATAACTAACTGTAGCACTGGATTAAAAAACCAATGAAGCAAATATTTATCTATGTGTCTATATTAATGTAAGTATATGATTGGATAAGAAATAAATGGGGGTGGAGGGACAAATCTTCCTTAGGTAAGAAATCTAAGGAATATATGCAGACACTGCCCCCTCCAGGAATCACAGCTAGATTTCCCTCCCCTTGAGTACAGGTTGAACTTAGTGACTCACTTCCAAAGAACAGACTATGACAAGGAAAAAACAGTAACTTTGAAGTGGACAGACACGACAGACACCATCCTTAACCAAGTGATCAGGGTTAACATCACTGGTGACAAATCGTGTTGATAATATGCACCCAATATAATATAAGGCAATGAAAAGGTCATTTCACCTCTTGCTATGTTTCCTGCAAAGCCATAACCCCAATCTAATCACGAGAAAACACCAAACCCAACCTGAGGGAACTTCTACAACATATCTGATCAGTGCTCTCAAAATTCTCAATACATAAAAAAACAAGGAAAGACTGAGAAACTACCACAGACTAGAGGAGACTTCAGTGACATGCTGAGCAAATGCGTTGTGTTATCCTGGATCAAATCTTTCTGAAGAAAAAGGACAATAACAGAAAAAAAAACTGATGAAATACAAATAAAGTCTATAGTTTGACATTATTAAGATGTTAATATTAGGGGAAGATGGATGAAGGCAGTATCAAGTTTGAACTTTAAAAAGAACATATTCAAACTCAGTTTTTAACTTTGAACATTCAAAAAAGGTGCACCTCCATTTCAGGGAGATTAGTTTGTAAGGAGACCATCAGTTCTCTCCACAGGTGTTCTTGTTGACAGCCTCTGAGAGACATGGGGTGGCCATCTATATTTGCATCTGTTCTTGTTAAAGTCCTTAATTTTTATAAAAGGGTATTCATCCTTCCACTGCCTTAACTTATTAAAGAAAACATGTCTATGTATTAACAAATCTCATCAGATTATTGCATTCTCAAGGCTTGCCAGTAAGGACAATGACAAATTCATTATTGCTTATTTATTAAAAGCTTGAGTGAAAAAAAAATATTTATGTAGGATTGCTTGAAGGAAATACAGTACATCCACTTCCTACACACTCTAAAATCTAGGTGTGAATTAAGCCAGGTTGTCTGACCTGTCTAATATATTATGGGCATCATGCCACCTCCTAGACAATTGCTTTATACAGAATTACTGTTCTGTAAACTGTCACTAGTCTGAACTGAGGGATACCCAGATCACTCCATGAAACTCATCACTGCTTTCTAGAAGACTGCTATTGGAGTTACTGTTTCTCACATTACATGGTATAATTCAGGTATATGAGATTTCTTAAGTGCCAATAATAGGATTACACGTGCCTCTATTGAGAAAGAGATGGGTTTTTAACTGAATGCACCTTCTGGATTATGGAATTGGTTGTTTCTCTTTTTGCACTGGATGCTAGAAAACTCACAGTTGAATTCGTGGCTGACATATAACAATTATACATAACGTCAGAGCAATGCATCCCAATGCTAATCTCACTTCTGACTTCATTTTGTTACTGCTCCTTTACCTTCACCTTTATATATATTACTTATATCATATTGTTGATTTGTGTTCATTGTGGGGACATTAGAAAATACAGAAAGACAATCATTTTTTAAAGAAAGTTAAAGAAAAATAGCCCATGCTTCTGGGTTGGAAGAATTAATACTGTTCAAATGGTCATACTACCCAAAGCAATCAACAGATTTAATGCAGTCCCTATCAAATTGCCCAGGACATTTTCCACAGAACTAGAATAAATAATTCTAAAATTTATATGGAATCACAAAAGATCCAGAATTGCCAAAGCAATACTGAAGAAAAAGAACAAGGCTGAAGAAATAACTGTCCCAGACTTCAGACAATACTACAGAGCTATGGTAATCAAAATAGCATGGTATTGGTACAAAAACAGACGTATGGATCAATGGAACAGAATAGAGAGCCCAGAAATAACCCCACAGACTTATGGTCAATTAGTCTTTGACAAAAGGGGCAAGGATATAAAATGGAGAAACAACAGTGTCTTCAGCAAGTGGTGTTGGGAAAGCTGGACAGCTGCTTGTAAATCAATAAAATTAGAACACTCCCTCACACCATACACAAAAATAAACTCAAAGTGGATTAAAGACGTCATAAACTTCCTAGAAGAGAACATGGGCAAAACATTCTCTGACATAAATTGTAGTAGCAATGTTCTAGTAGATCAGTCTACCAAGGCAATAGAAATAAAAGCAAAAATAAACCAATGGGACCTAATTAAACTTTTGCACAGCAAAGGAAAGTATAAACAAAATGAAAAGACAACCTACAGAATGAGAGAAAATTTATGCAAATGATGTGACTGACAAGGGCTTAACTTCCAGAATACACAAACAGCTCAAAAAACTTAATAAAAAAAAATTAAAAACCAAACAATGCAATCAAAAAATGGGCAGAAGACCTAAACAGACATTTTTCCAGTGAAGACATACAAATGGTCAATAGGCACATGAAAAAATGCTCAATATCGCTAGTTATCAGAGAAATGCAAACAGAACTAGAATAAGGGATGACCTCACACCAGTCAGAATGGCCACCATTAAAAAGCCCACAAATGACAAATGCTGGAGAGGGTGTGGAGGAAAGGGATCCCTCCTGCACTGTTGGTGGGAATGTAACTTGGAAGAAAACACATCTATTTTAAATATTCTCTCCCTCTCCCTTCCTCTTTCTCCCCATCCCCTCTCTTTAACAGATGAGGGAATTGAAATCCAAAAGGGTGACACGACCTGCCCCAAATTACACAGTTCTGTGGCAGAGGTAAGGATAAAAATCTAGACTCATTGATTTCTAGCTCAATTTCCCTTTCACTTTACTGGGTGGGGATTATATATGTATACACAGTAATACCAATGATAGAGTCAACTCAAAGATGGTTAACAATGGTTAACTAAGCTCCTACTGCTGAGGTTGGATAGCTCAAGGGCCAGCCTTTTGATGTGTGTCTAAATTGGGACTATACAGTGAAAGATTTTAGCCATTATGTCTGTTTATCTTCTGTTACTTCACACATAAAAATGCTGAAAAATACAATCTGTAATAATCTACTACATTATTGTTGAATTTCTACCTAGGCTTGAGGCTTTGGTCAGTCCTTTGATGGCGGAGTCACTATGATCTCCAATCTCTCTGCCTCCTTGGACTTCTTCCCATTCATTCCCGGTCCCAGTCCTCACCCCTCCCTCACCTCATGCCCTAGAAAACAGCTCGAGAGGGGTCACACTCTGAGGAAACTTCATCTTCCAGCCCAACAGCCCTTGATAGATTCAGACAGCGGCTCCTAATTAATGTTCAGAAATTCTTTTTCTCCTAATTAATTCTCTGAAAAATTCCACACCGTGGTTGTTGCCATGCTTTCCCTCTACCCTTGTGTCTAGTTCCATCTGCTTAGCAGATAACCCCGTCTCTTACTTCACTGAGAAGCTTGAGGCCACTTTCCTTTTTCTCTCCCAGACAGTACCTGCGTAGGTACTTTGAGCACAGTCCTATGGGCTCTATATACTCTTTCCTAGGTTAATTCCGACACCCACCGCTTGGTCCTCTACTCTCCTCTCCACTTCCAAACCTCCTGCTTTCCCACAGATTCAGATTTTTCTCTATCAATAATTCCTTATGTCTGGTTTGTTCAAAAATTTTCTTTGTTGGCTCTCTATCTTCAAAAATGCTCAGGTCTCCACTTTCTTGAGGAAAGCATCCTTGAGCTTATTGTTCATTTAGCTGGCCCTGGCCCTTGGAAAGTGCATTAACTCTCAATATCGGAGTTCCTTTGCAGACCTGTATCTCCAGCCTGTACCTTTCTCCTAAGCCACAGTGAAATTGTATTTAGTTCCGTTCAAGATCATCCCAGTTTAGTTCAATCAGTTTAAGAAAATTTGATTTCACATTTGTTACACCTTTCATTCTTCTGTTTCTGACTTTCTACACCTTGATTTCATTTTCCTTGGTTCTCTGACCTCTTTTTGTATATAAAACTATTCAAGTAATCCTCGCTCCACATATTATTGTGGCTCAAATTGACACCTCCACATAACAGGTGCCATTCTTCTATTTCTGCTTTGGTACCACATACCAGGTATATAACCCCCTGTGTCTACGGAATTAACTGACTTGTTTCCTGTTCAGACTCTTCCCCAGCAGCCGGGGACTGGGTAGCTGCCTGGTCAGGCTCCCATTATCTTACATCCCAACGTTTACAATGACCTTCACACAAGATTCCTAGCCAGTGGATCCTGAACAAAAATGGAAAATCAAATTTCCCAAAAGAAAACAAACACTACTATTCACATCATCCCTCTCTTCAAAATTCCTCACTGTCTTCCCGCAATGTATTCCATAGGGTAAGTCCAAGTTCCTCAGCCTAGAATTCAAAGTTTCTACGCAGGCCTGCGTCTCTAATCTCTTCATTTCTTTCACCAACATGAATTCATCTCTTCAACCAAATTTGTCCCTTAGGTATGTCCTGTGCATTTCCACTGCAGCACTACCTTGCTCAAGCCATTCTTCCACTGTTAAGTCAAACAAGTCTATCTTATCTACATCTTACCCAACCAATGCCAAAAAAAAAGGCTGATTAAATAAACATCCATTACTACTTAAAACGTTCAGTTACCTAGGACCAAGTAGATGCTTCTCTAACTTGATGAAGGACTTTCATCTGAAACCAGTAGTCACTACATTTAATAGTAAAGTTCTAAAAATAGTTCTACTAAAATGCAGAATAATGTGAGGATGCTAGCTATAACCAATATTATTTAATGCTGTAATGGAATTTAAGAGATATCTATTTTGGCAAAGAATATCCAAATATATCTTAATTTGTAGATGATATGATTGTTGCCTACTCAGACAGCCTAAGAAGATAGCATGCAAAAGTGGTAGAACTAATAAGAGAGCTTACCAAGGCTGCAGATTATAAAACATCCCCAAATCAATAGATTTTTTTCTATATACCTACCAGTAATGACCAGCTAGAAAAAATATAATGAAAAAGGATACCATTCACAGTAACTCAAAAGTATATAATAAAAAAATTAAAAAGGAAATGTGAAGGATTTATTTGAATAAATCTGCAAAACTAATGAAGACTACATCTCATCCACCATTCAATGTGAACTGTGAACTCAGCTTAATTCTGCCACCTCCAAAAAACTTTCCAAAACCAAGGTCAAAATAGTCTCGCTCATTTGAACTCCTGCCATTTTCATTGTGGATAACAGTCAACTAATTCCTAATCACATAGCTCCTTAAATTTAGGCTGAGATTCTCGAGATCACAATGAGTGGCTGTGATGTAACTGGTCACGTCAATCACTTTAGCTTCTGCTTTCTCATCTGTAAAATGGGAATTATAAGAGTATGTGCATCACCAGGTTACTGTGTAGATTACATGAATACTTTATAATTAATAACATTAATAATTTATAGTAAATAATATTTAATAATTTTTAAAACAATATAGTGAATCATAATTTAAAGTACTACTATAGTTTTACTAATTTGAATTTGTAATTCCCTGCTATACAACTTGGCACATAATAAGACCTCGATAAATGGTAGCCGCTAGTTGTAACTCTTGGTATGACGTTACAATTAGTTGGCCAAGACGTTGACAAATGTCAAAAATGAATGATCCCTTTAATTCTATGGACGGCAACATGGGAAGAAATACAGACAAAACACAAAAACTGCAACTCAGAACGAAAAAGAGTCAAAAACTATAAGTAAAACATGGCCAAGGTCTAGGAATCAGGAGAACACATAAACAGAAGTTTGGAGTTGCTTTAGAATGCAGTTACTGGGAAAGAATAAAACCAATGGGTAATCCAGGGGCCAGAAACAATCATGGAAAGCCCCTACTTGGTTTTAAAAGAACACTGCACTTAGACTGGTAGGAAGGCGATGTATCCAGAGAGGGGATGGGTTGGATTTGCTGACATTCTAAGCACTGATCCTACAGAAAATCAGAAGATGGCTTTCAAATCAGTGGGAAAGAGTGCAGTGGCAGCAGCCAAACTGTATATAATGAAAACATGGTATCTATGCTATAGTAGACACACAGTAAATACGCTTTGATAAATGTGATGCCCTTTCAGAATAACTGAGATCACCTAGAGTGATCTTAATTTACAGTATTATGAAACAGTTGCTTGTTATCAACTGGTTCAAATGCCAAATTCCAATTAGAGAGTATTCAGTCCACATGAGCTACAAAAAACCAAAAGCTTTTTTGAATCTGGCTATGTTAGCCAGTTTGACTTGAAGAGAAATTAATTTCTCAAATTATTATTTATCCGTCTTGCTTCAAAAAGCACTGAAAGCAGCAGAAATCTGTATTTTCATTCTGATCCTTGTACATATTACCAAACCTCATTGCAGGAACATATGAGAACCCTCATATAATTTATTTTATGTAACTTTTTAATGTTACAAAGTGTGTTGTATATACTACTGTAAATTTTCAGAAACATTTGGACTATTATTTTAGCAAAGCTATTTTTAATGTTAACACAGCCACTACAGTGGAGATCCTCTAGACAAAGGTCAAGTCAGGATTCAAGAGATCCTTTACAGTGTTTAGAATTTCATCCACCAATCTATTTTCCCCTGTATCTCTGCTGCTTAGAGCTCAGAGACCACACTGCAGACAGTCTCATATTGTATAAGGACTTCTTCTGTTGGACTAGTCTAATATCATTTTTAAATGAGTCAAATGTAAATAAAAAAGACCATCATCTTTATCACATGATTAAGTTCACTTGCAAATTCTGTCATCCAACAATATTTAGAAAACATGCAACTTTCAACAGCGGTTTAAATCTTTTTCGCAGGTAGTTATGAGCATAACTTTCATCCAAGTAGTCCTAGAAGACTTTGATGGATCACAAGGAAGTGCTCTAATGAGCTCCAGTGCGGGTGTTTTTGAGATGGAAAATAGAGGGTAATCCAAATGGCTGAAAGGCTTAGCTAGCTCGACTCTCCAGTACTGTGTCAATAATTATGCATAAGGGAACCATAAACACACAAGACAATATGGAGAAACAAGATGAAAAGATTTTAAAAGTTAAGGAAAATGTAAATACCAGTTTGAAGCAACACTGAAGTGATATCACCTTCATATTGAGAAGGGACAGCAGACTTTTCTGCTGAAAACATGAGTTAAAATTCCAACCCCACTGATTATTAACCTCTGTTATTGGGGTGAGTTTTTGGCCCCTGAAACCTAATTTTCCTTATCTATACAATGTCCAACAGTAATCTCTACCTCCTGTGTGTTTTGAGGATTAGGTAAAATGATTCATGCAGAAAACCTTAGTAAATTTTACTAACCAACACTATCAAAATAATATAAAGACTAAACTGCGTGTGTGTGTGTGTGAAAAATGCCATAAGAAGGCATGCTTATACAGTCTCCTTTGTTGTCTTGTGTCTTTTTACCAGGACGGTGTAAATTCAAGGAATGCAGAGACAGATATTAACATCTGTATGTTATAAAGAAAGAGCACTGCCATTCAGCTGATGAATGTTTAGAATGAAGAATAAACAAGACGGCAGGATCGTAGCCTGGTGTGTTTCTTCCCAGAGAAACTCAAGTCATCTTGTGGGTTTCTGTTGCTTTCAGAGATAGTCATGTAAATCAGCTGACACTTAACAGGAAGATACAAAAGCAGACTGATAAATTGCCCACCCAATGAAGACCTTTGAAGATTTATGAGATTTCTCCATGGGAGAGGGTTGATCTACAAGAATCAGCAAGGCAAAAGACATTTGGCCAGTGGTATTATTCAGCTCATAAATGCACTCCCCCGCCTTTCCCCCTTTGGATAGCAGAAGATCTTAGAAGTCACTCTGCCTTTGCTGTGTGGACCCCTTTGTACTGGACACTACAGGAAAGTGAAAGCAAATTTTTAAAAAAAGAGGATTTATGGTACTTACACTCTGATGAAGACACGTGTGAATGAGGGATATATAAATCCCCTACAAATACTAAAGACAGTGTAGTACAGAGGATAAGGACACAAACTTCAGAATCAGATCCATCAGGACTAACATCCTGTTAGTGGCTCCACTACTTACTAACAAAGTGACCATGTTAAAGTAACTCAAAATTTCTACACTTCAGTTCCCATCGGGGTGATGATGTCTCATAGGGTGACGTGGGTATTACATGCAGTGACACGTCATCCACTTGGTAAAAGCACTCAATAATGATGGCTATTATGTTTATGTTGAGGGAAATGATCTCAGTCTTGGATATATATGAGTACTCATTCCCTTGCTTCAGAATTAATTAATGATAATTTTGCCTTTCTTTAATTTTTCAAGTGCCTGAACACTGAGAGCTGCCTTGTTGCTAGCTGGGAGACCAGAGGAACTAGAGGAAGGACAGACACAGAGGGGCTGTGGCTGGAGCCCTGCTCTCCCCTTTCTGATTAAGATCTGACTGAAAGTAACCAAGCGGCCTGGTGTTAATTCACTTGCAATGTGGACTTGGAGGTGGACAACCAGGGCTCCAGTGCCACCCTGCCCTGTTTTGTTATCCTGGGCAAGTTCTTCACAGCTGGGCTGCAGTGTCCACCCTGTAAAATACTGCCTCATACAGACTCATTGGAGTTTAAATGAAATTAGTGTGTAAAATGCGTAACATAATGCCTGTTGATCTAAGCATTCAATTCAATTTAGGTAGTAATAATAAGCAGGTCACCTTGCAGTTTAAATCTGAAAGTCTAATGTTACTGCAGAATCCCTTATAAGGAGTTAAAGCAGTGAATTCAAACTGAAGTGCTGTATCATTGGCACTATGTATCTTATAACCAGGGTAAAAATTGATGCTAATTTGGGCAAAGGTTTTTACAGTTCTCGGATAGACAATAAGCTCCTATCTGATGTCTGATTCCTCCAAGCTTCTCTGTTATTTTGCTCAAACCTCAGCTAGCTTTTGGTTAACTTATTCCCTCACAGTCTCTTATGATGAGACATTGTCAAATAGTTTACACCTAAGTGCCATCACATAAAATATCCTTCACCTCCAAATAACTTCAGATTCCAATCTGAAACTAAATATGAACCCCCTACAAAGTCTGGAAAGTCCACTGATGTCACATCAAGCAATAAGCACACTTTGGCAGCACAAGCCTTAAGCTGCAATTTAAATTTCCCCTCACTGAGCACCTTCTAATATCAGGTACTATGCTAGGCTCGTTATATACTTAAATGAATTCTCTAACAACCCTGAAAGGTGAATGCTCCCATGCTCAGACTTGAAAAGCAGAACTTGAGACGTGAGACAGTTTGCTTAAGATCAAAAAGTTAAGAAAAGGCAGAGTTCAAGCTAGACTCCAAGTCTGTCTGACTTCAAAGCCTTTGCTCTCTTCCTTAAGCCTCACTGCCTCTCCCTAGGAAATCGGGCAGCCACCCAAGTCCATCAGTAGGGACCACAGCCACCTGCTGGTGACCAAAGAGCCCAGACACCACCGCGGGGAACACCACAGAATCCACGCCCACCAGAAGATGGTGTGGAGGCAGCCAAGAAGGCCCCTGCTCCAGACTGTATTGGCAGTGGTGCCAGCGGGCCCAGCTGCAGGGGAGGCAAGTAGAAAACCTAGCTTCAGCAGGCTGCAAAGACAGAGGGGCAGGTAGAGCCTGACACAGAGAGCTTTACAAATAACCTATTTGGTCCAGTGGCTTTCAAATGTTGTTACTGCTCCTAGTGGTGTTTTGTTTTGCTGTTAATAGCAGTGTTCTTCTTTTTCTTTTAAATAAATTCTTATGTGCTGCCACTTTATAAATGAATATATAAATAAAAGCTCAGATGTTCTGGCCTGGGATCAAGGTACGGAGAATTAGGGCCTCCAAGCTCTTTGCTGGCTTCTGGTGGGTGAGTCCAGAGGCACATGTGTGGGTCCATAAGGCTCTCAGGGGCAGTTTGAGAATCACTACATTACTTGTTAACAGAGTGTTGAAAAAAGAAAAAAGAACCTAACGTTGCAGAACCCTGTCGCACAATGAGCTTTTACTAGCAGTGTTTCTCAGAGTGTGCACAAGAATTAAATAAACAGTTTGCACAAATGCAGATTCCTTTTCCTTAGTCCAGACCCAGTACTTGGGGGAATTCTTAGCCAAAGATCTGGAAGACCCATTCATTGTCACCCCCTCAAAAAACCCATAGGCTCTCTTTATAAAACGGCGGCTTGAAGGGTTCAGAACTCAGAGTTACATCACTCAGAAGATTCTTTTCAATGAAACCCACAACTTGGTTACAACCTGTCCCTGCTGTAGTGACCTGCTTCCTGCACTTGATCCTGAGATGATCAACAATGATGTCGTCCAATGACAAATTTTCCTTGCTCATGTGAGTGACAGACTTCCTCCAGGATCTAATAAAAATGTTAAAAAAGTACAGGCATGCGAAAACTGTCACAATACAGAGTAAGGTAAAAAGATTTTGAAAAATCCAACATGCATTTTTTTCTCCCTTAATTATAGCTTTCATAGAATAGTTCACAGAAATAAAAAGTCTCCAGCTTTGCCCTCCCAGACTCTCCTAGAAAGTTTATTAGACTCTGGGAGTGCAGTTCAAGAATCTGCATTTTCATGAGCTCCAGGGGTGATTCTCTGGCCTACTGAAACTACAGAGCCAGCAGTCTAAGACCTGGCTACTTTGAGTGTGGCCCACAGAACTACAGAGCGGGCGTCCCTTGGAAATTCGGTGGAGATGTGGCATCTTGCTGAAGTACCCCACTTCAGACTTGCTGAATCAGAATGTACCCTCCAAAAAAGGGGCCCTGGGTGACTCTAATGTGCAGCAAAGTCTGAGAACCAGTGGTTCACAATCTTGCTACTCGAAGTGTGGTCCTGGGTGCTTCTTCGAATTGCAGACTCTTGGGTTCTACCACAGACCTGACAAATCAGAATCTGTATTTTAACAATATTTCCCAGGGAGCTTATAGGTACATTAAAGTGCAAGAGGTACTGGTCTCGAAGAGGCCAGGCGGGCCCCTCGGTCGCAGTCGGGAGGGAGAGACGAGCGGGAAGCCAGAAGCACGCTCTCAGCAGCACACCTGGCGCGCACAGGCTCAGGTATGGAACGGAACAAAGGCTGCCCTTCCACAGAGTAGTGGCCCCTTTCACTGCTTCTTGCTTGCCTAGTCCTCATCACATCATGGCCTGGTAAGGGGATGGGTACAGAATGATGCTTCATTTGGCTGTTTAAGCAAGAATGTTAATATTCACTATTGATTAAAAACCATGAATTAATTGCCTGTGAGTTCCAGGCAGTGGGAAAAAGACACTGTCCCCCCCCAGGGGACACTGCCAGGCCTCACCCACTCCCACATCCATAGGCTGCCTGTGCCCGTCACCTGCCTCTGCCTCCTCTCTGCTCCTAGAGCCCACTATGAATGTAGATAATGAGCCCAGTGTGGCCACCTGGGTGAGGCCATCCCTAATCAGCTGGAGCGTGGCTGTGCCACATCTCACCATGCCTGCAAGGACCCGTCACCAGTTGATCTTCTACATTTCTTTCACCTGATGTCAGGATTTCCCCAGCGGCCACTCCCTGGGTGTGATCCATGACTCTGCAGGAAGGAGCACGAGCACCTGACCTGGGGGGCTGCCTCCGACTGCTCACCCCCATGACCCCTTTGACAGAACCTCTGAACGACTCAGGCCCCTGCGTTCTTCAGAAGACAGCCTCCAGCATCCATGCTGCCTTGGGGTTAAAAGGGAAAGGGGGTCCCCCAGAGCCTCATGGATTTTCAGCAACCGTGATTAGAAAGGGCTTCGTGTCCTCGCCATGTCTGCAATGCTGCGGTGCTGTCAGCCGGTCCTCACACCGCTCTGCTCCCTCTGGGGCATGCTCTTTGTACTCAGGAGTCAGTCAGGAGAAGTGTGTGTCTCCTTCCGATACTCATGTCCTTTCACAGCAGGGCGGGGTGAAGATGTCCAGGTGGCACTTGTGCAACAGCAACGCTGCCCACAGGAGCTCCTCCAGAGAGCTTTGCAGCACTGCAGTGTGGAAACCACCTAGTCAAGCCATGCTGTGCACTGCCCGTGGAAATCCAGCTTCCTTCACTGAGCCAGCGCAAGTTGCATTTTCTGCGTTTTGTGGCGTTGCTATTGCTGCTGATTCTAGAGAGAATCTGAAGCATCCTGCTCTTATACCTCTACTGCTCTTCTCACACCTCGCCCACACCTCCTCTGAGTGCCACATCACAGCTCTGGGACACTCCCGCAGTGTGGACAGACGTGGTGACTTGCTAAACTCTGTTTTCACATTTTCCAAGAAGTTTCTGAAAGCTCGGATGATCCATTTCTCAGAGATCTGACTAACTGTACTCTGGGAAGAGCCTAAACTGGTTTGCTTCTGAAACACACCCAAATCTTTTCTGTAGATAACCATGTAGTCACCATTTGGTGGCTTTAGAAGTCACCAAATTTCTAGATGCCACATCTAGGATGCAGACATCCCTATATGGAGGCTGAAAGCTGTACAAGCTGAACTTCTCAAGTCCTTTCTAACACCAAGACCTATGAATCTGTGAATTGCTCTCTTTTTGCCTGATCTCACCCCCTTTTCAGCAAAGTAATCCATAAAGACTCCCCACTGGCAGAGGCATACACGCACTGTAACCTTGGCTGCAGTCACTCACTCCCACTCACTCTGGAAGATCAGACACAAAGGGTCCTACAGGTGGAATGTTCACTTTTTCTCAGTGAAGGATTTGCGTGTCCCCCTGCATGTGTATTCTGCTTCCTGTCTTCTCCATCTTTTACCAACTGGTTCTTCTCAACCATCTACTGAAATGTGACTTTACGCCCTTTTCATTCTCTTACTTATTTATGTGTTCATTGTTTCAACAAATGCTCATGGAACGCTTTATATGTCAGGCACTGTGCCAGGTACAATGGATTAATGGAGCTCACAGTTAAAAACCTCACACAATGCATAACTGCAGTCTGGAATAAGGACCCTGAAGGAGAAGAACACCATCCCAGCTGGGCTGTCACTGCAGAACCTGACGGTGCCGCTGTGTGTGATGCCACACTGCACGAGGAAAGCTGAGCTCTAAGAGTCACAGGCACAACTGGACGAACCAGACAAAATTCCCCGCCAGAATCTTGTCCTGTATCCTGTCATGCTGTGGATCACTCTCCAGACAGGACAGCTAATTAGTGCTTGGTGAAGACAGCCGAACTCGTGTGCTAGGAAGCAGGCAGCATCTTCTTCCCGGTTTCTTCGCAGGCGTACTAATTAATTGTATTGTCACTGCATCAAGCCTTGCCTGACAGCTGTCAAGATGCTGTGAACTCTAGGAACGAAGTAACATGACAGATAGCTCAGAAGCACTACAGAAGCAAGCCCCAAGACAGAATCATCTCCTACAAACACAATTCCTGCACACTCCTCATTTCCAGTGGCCTGGGCAGGTCTCAAACTTGATCAGTGGTAGCTCAGGTTTAGAACAGACTGTAAAGAGAGGCCTTTCCAACCTCATTCCCCTTTGGCACCTTAATGGAGAAGCTGAAGGCAAGGAAGCTTGTTAGAGGGAAATGACATAAACGACAAGGGCAGAGAGCTCCAAGGGCAAGGACTGTGCAGCAGGGTAGTGCCGCCTCTTCCTTCCCATTGACGCGTTTGGCCGGTTCGATCTGTTCACTCATCGTACATCCTTCAGTTGTAAGTACTGATGCCCACCCAATTCAAATCTGCTCTTTTAAAATGGTAATTTATTGGCTCACACATTAGAAAAGTCCAGGAGTGGGTCTAGTTCCAATCAAAGGCCAAAATGATGTCAGTCAGACCGAGCTTCTAGCTTTCTTCTGCTCTTTATCTCTACCTTCCCCTGCTCTGGCTTCACTCACAGACAGGCTTTGTCCACACAGTGGCATCCAGTAGATGCAGACTTAGATCTTCTAAGAGCAAAGAGTTTTTTTCTCCACCTCGATAATTCCCAAAAACCCTAGGGCAGGAGTCTCTGACTCCGTTGGTCATGTTTCCATCCCTAATAATCAAGGTGGACAAGGTTTTACCCAGTTTCGCTTAGACTGTATGGTCTTTCCTGGAGCCTGTAGTCAGTCCCAGAACCACTATGCTCCATAGCTGAGAGCAATGTGGAGAGATTCTCAAAAGGAAAACCAGGGAGCTATTAACAGAAAAGGAACTGGAGCTGGACATGCAAAAACAGCACATGCCCTCTACTCTGTGCTAATGATGTCAGGGCTTACAACAGAGGGAGGGTTTTGCAGGGAAGAACAAGAGGATTTTCCAAGTAAATGAAAAAAGAATCAGGTTGCTCATCTGGAAAAACCAATAAAGTTCTCCGGCAAAATTTGTGACTTAGCATAAGATCATCAAAATTATATCAGACAAGGTCCTGGGAGGAATATTGTGGAAGACAAATAACATTATTCTCAAATGGAAGGCAAATGGGATAACCTCATTAGACTTTTCTAATTCTCATTTCGCAATGACTCACACTCAGTAAACACTCAGTAAATATTTTTATTTGATTTCTGTGATTTGATACTCAGAGTGAAAATTAATCTCCATGTAATTATAAGAGAACTAATTAAGGCAACAGAGTTATTGCCAAGGTGCCTAATCGATAAAACCTGCAGGTGTCCTGTCAATTAGGTTGGGAAACTAATGAGCACACATTTTGTTCTTCATTTACTGTGCCAACATAAAATTTCTCCCAGACTTTATTTTGTTGTTGTTTTCATAGAAGGAAAAACACTACGGACACTTTAAGGTCTTACCAGGACTTACCCCAAGTTTCTAAGTAGGCTCGTATCAAAGATCACCCCAGAAACATGTTTATGACCAGGACTGGATGACGTGAACAAATCCCCCACAGTCAAGCTTCCTCCCCGCAAAGTTAACTACTTAAGCACATGAACAAAGTCAACTGGCTCAGCCACACTGGGTCCTACCACAAGGACCTGATGAGACTCTACATACGAAGCGGCCGGAACAGAATTCAACCTCAAAAATAGTTGCTGTACATACGTTTATATTTTTCAAACTCTCCATAAAGGTTAGTATTGATAAACATTTTCAGTGTTTCTAAAATCATCCCTGAGTCCACATATGAAATCTATAATCCAGCAGGTCAAAGATGTTTTGAGTATTTCTCTGTATTTAGAAAAAAAGGACTTGATACATGAAAGCCTTAGTTGGCAAGTAGAATTAGATTAGCCCTTGATGACGTCTAACCGCTTTGAAAAGTACACACGTACACACACACAAATATGTATATATGAAGTCCTTATGTCACATATCTAGTACTGAATACAAATTTACTTCACTCACTCTTATGTTTTTGTAATAAGAAAGGAAAAAAATCAACTGAAACACACAAACACAAAATTACTCACATTTACTCTGGAAAGCAGGAGAATGACTCTTCATTGGTCCTAACCTATCGTTTTTACTTAAAATTCAGTGTGGGCAAGCAAAGAGCAGAAAATTGATCTTGGGTGAGCTATTCTGTTAAGGAGAACATAATAACGGACATTATGGTTATTAAAGGCAAGACACAGCACTTAGCTTAGAGTGGAGACCGAGGCAGGGCAATGAAAAGACAGGGACGTTACCACTTTTCCTTTGATGTTCTGAATTTGGGACTTGGGAGCTTCCCTGGCCTAGAAAAAAGAGAGGATGATGGAGAAGGGGGCTAAGCACAAAGCAAGTGGGATCTGGCAACTTGCCTGCAGCCGCGTGAAAGGGGAGAGACGGCCAGTCAAAGCCCCCTGCCGTGGCCACAGTGAAGCTCCAGCATCCTGGTCCCCTGAGGAGTCAGACTTACACTCCCAGCTGTGGGCGTGCTGCTGACAACGCACCGAGCGGCCAGCCCTCTTTGAAAATAGCCTAGACTGAGGAGCACCGCCTCCCCTGTGACACCTTTCTGAAGCAACTCACCTCCAGTGACACAGCAGTCTAAAGGCCTGTCCTTTCTGCCCCAACTTGAGATAACTCTGAAGGGCCATCCCAGACTGAGTTCTCCACGGAGTCATCTGAAGCCTTCTCCCTCTGCCTAACCCTGCGTCCATGCCGTCCCTTCCACAGGTTTTGATCCCAGGAGCATGCCCACCCTGGACACTAATCTTTGTCTTAGATTCTGCTTCCTGAGGACTTTCGTCTGCAACATCTCCCTGTGGTGAGGTTGGATGAATAATTTATAGAATGGTAATATTGATATTTAATTTTAAATGATTTCTTGACTGTAATTTCAATTCATTATTCCCAGTTCCTCAGGAGAAGCATTATACACAAGTTCTCTGTGATAGTCTCAGGCCTTGGGGAACAAAGAACAGGGGTGTCTCTCCCTACTTGGGCCAAAAAGATACATCCGCTGATGTACCAGTGGTGACCTGAAACGGGCTGGGAGGAGCAGTTCAGAGTGAAAGGTGAAAGGCTGTTGACAGACTGGGAGAACATAAGCACCGTCCCACCCTGCCTTCCTGGTGGAAACCACCAGACCTCTCAAGGGCAGGTGGCGTGGAGGACTGAACTGCTCCATGTAGATACTAAAGAAAGCGGTGGCCCCCAGGGAGGAAGGAGATGCCATCCTGTGTAAATGAAGGTGGTATTGTTGATCCTTACAGGTGGGCCTACACCAAGATGGGTTTCCAGCCATTCTTACAGGCTCGTATTGTCATTCCCACCTTGCTCAAGAACATAACCTGGGGACACTCTGAGAGTCTCCCATGGTATCAACACCCCATGGGGTTCATTAACATAAACTGCTAACCAAGTTGAATAATACCATTTTGCTTATTTCTAAACCACTGAAAAAATAATTTCTTAAAAATACAGATTTAATGAAATAGATCTTCCCGTGTTGTTTTTCCTTCAGCCTCTCCCTTCGCCTCAAAAAAGGTGTTTTCAGACGCAAGACATTTGGGAAGTCAGCTCCAGAAAAGCCCCGGGCCTAAATAATTTTTTGTCAGTCTTTCCTCCTTCTGAAACTGTAGATTGGTTTACCTCGAATTGCGCCTACCATTATTCACATCGTGGAGCCTTAAATAAACTGGGAAGACAGTACTGGTACCAGGAATCTCAATGAACGCTCGTGGTGACATAGCCTGAGCTCTAGTTATAAGGTTAATCTGTAATCAAATTTGTTCATTTTTGTCTCCTTGAAGCTGGCGAAATGTAAATTCTGGCAGGTGCAGGCAATTCCTACCTTTGTAACTGACAAATCCTGGGCTCTCACCAGCAAACGTCCCCACGGGGTCACAGCAAAGCTGACCTGTGACGCACTGGACCATGACAAAAATATTTTCTGTCAGTGTTTTGTAAGGGCTAGCCTCGGAGTCTCACACTGTGCGCTACACAGAAATGTTCCCAGAAATCAATTATTTTAGTTACACTATTCCAGTTACTGGCTAAAAGTTCCTCCTATGCCTTATTATCCATGCTTCTCTCTCTTTTTTGTCCATCCTTCAGTGTCTGTTCCTGATTAATGGGCCAGCACGGAACTTCTCCGTGACCGCTCCCATCCAGCCCTCAGGGAAACCTCTCCCTCTGGTCTTCTCTCTCTTCTCCTCCAACCTCATGGCCCATTGTTTGTTTAACCCCGTTGATTCTCTACCCTCTTTCAATATCCTGCCTGCCCTTACACCCAGCCTGCACCAGGTTGTAAGAGGGGGACAGTGGGGAGCGCTGAGAAAAGGCCTCACTGAGTCTGACGTAACCTCAGGATGGAATACCTAAGACAAAACTGTCCCGCTGCCAAGACGCACTTTTCCTCTGCACTAACCCAAGTTGTTGTTGAACAGTGTCTCCTCCCCTGCCTTGACTTACATCACCAAAGGCCCATGTCAGTTAACCTAGCTAAGTATATGCCAGGCTTAGGAGAAGGAAAAAAAAAATCCATCTCACTGCATGAAGAGAACATGTTTTAAAGGGTTTTCACGCCACAGATTTATGAAGTCTGCTACATAATTTATAATACAGTTTCAACAGGAAAAATGCAACCACAGTGTGAAACAACCGATTTACACACAAACTTTTGAAATTTAAGCCTGTGAAGTGCCTGTAGCTCTAACAGAATCTGTCATTGCTCTGGGAAACTACACCGTTGGCTGCACTGTGTCGATGAGGGAGGTAGAACAGTTAGGCTGGAAAGCAGCAGAGCCCTATTAATGAAACGAAGTGAGGGATGTAGCAAATAATAAGGAAAACTTCACAAGAGCAGTCAATGTATTTGGTTAAGTGACACAGATTGCTTAGCGCTACAGACTCATTTCATAAAACAAATCAGAAATTGAACTGGCTCTTTCAGTACAAATAAATCATGGGTTGGTGGGTTAATATTCACTGTGCTAAGGCCCTTATTTTCAGAAAGTGTCATTCTATTTAGTTTTCATATCTTTATTAACTCTTGAGATTGATTGAATGGATGGGTGGATAGAGAGATAGGTAGATAGATAAATATGATGGATGGATGGATGGATGGACGGACAGATAGACAGGATAGGTGGACAGACAAATAAATATCTTGGCGCAGGTGCACGTGGATTACATCCTCCCTAAGGCAGCCTGTGGTTTTGATCCTACTCCTGCCCAGAAGCTGTTCTCAGCACTTTGCTGCAACCTCACTCCCAAATTCTTCCTCCCCAAACCTACAAATCCAGCACTATGAACCTAAAATCAAAGTAGATTTTACTTCTGTAAGAAGAAGGGAAGGTTCCCTTCTCTGTTTTCCTCCTAACTCTCTTCTCCAACTCCACACAGCACTGCCAGCCTCACGTTGCTCTGATTTACTTCACTCCTGGAGGCTCCCTCTTCACACCACCACCACCATTGCATTTCCACCCAAGTTGAGAAATGTAATTTCTTCGGCTTCAAATTGTATTCTCACATACTACCTTGTTTAGCAAAATAAAGGAGCATCCTTGGGAGGAATCTATTTGCCATGGAAGGCACATGGATTGTAAATAACAGTTCTTGTTAAAATTCAAGTCAAACCCACATGGAAGGAGTAACACTAGGAAGTCAAGCGACCTCCACAACAATTCATCTGGCCAGGCAGGGTATTTTTAGACAGACAAAATTTAAGATAGGAAGCTCTTGCTGCTGGGGCACCAAAGGTGTTAGAAAGGGCTTTCCTGGAGCTGCCCTCCAAGTGCACCAGAGACAGACAATCATCAGAACTCATTTAAAGTCTTAGGGAGTGTGGACAGCCTCATTTTCCAAATTCTAAGATAATATTAATACTGTAGAACATATACAGATAAGGGTTACTAAGCTGTATTGTGATTTATTAAAATGAAATAACCTCAGCAAAAGAATAACCTTCTATTTCTGTCCTGTATTTATGCTTTGTTTTTGTTTGTTTTTGTTTTTAGACTCATGGACAGAGAATACAGACTTGTGGTTACTGGGGGTGGGGGGGTAGAGGGTGGGAAGGGATAGACTGGGATTTCAAAATTGTAGAATAGATAAACAAGATTACACTGTATAGCACAGGGAAATATACACAAAATGTTATGATAAATCACAGAGAAAAAAATGTGACAATGAGTGTGTATATGTCCATGAATGAGTGAAAAATTGTGCTGAACACTGGAATTTGACACAACACTGTAAAATGATTATGAATCAATAAAAAATGTAAAAAAAAAAAAGAATAACCTTCTATTATGACCTCCTGGTTACAGTAAGGATAAAAAAGTAATGTCATTACTAACCTGCACAAAGATAGTTGAATGACAATAAATGCTACCTGCGTCTAAGTTTAAACAACCGTCTCATTATACTCCAGCAGTTCTTCAGGTTGTCCAGACTGGTCTTCCACAAATATGTCTATTCATGTTTTCCCCTTACCCGTGATATTTTCACCTTAAAATTAGGAAAATAGAGATTCTGTGACTACTTGGACCCAACTTTGCAAGTAATTTTGGCTTCCAACAACGGAGGTTCTGCATTTGAAGCACCTCTGTGCATGTATCGGTCTGTGTCTGAGATAAACAGCTATGGTAGGTCAGTAGTTATAGACACGATTTCCTAGAAATTAAGCAGCATCCTTTATTTACAGGATTACTCCCCCTTGTGGGCTTCGGGAAAGATTTAGCTCATCCTGGCCTGGGAGAAGGAGGACGGGGCAGCGCCGAAGCCCTGACAGGTGTATCTCGGGCTTTCCTCGCCGTGATGGAGCGCCACAGCCCAACAGCCCGGAGTGGAAGATGGGAAACAGCTGAGAGAGAAAGGAAGAAAAATACAACCGAACAGGAACAGAGAAGTGAATCCCGGGTCTCCCTCCTTTTAATCCAGATGCTAACCAAGTGCTCTGTTTTATCTTAAGAAGTTCTCCCCGAGGGAAGTGTTTTGCCTCCAACTGTGAAACGGACTGATGCCCTCAATACCCTGGGGGACTCTTTCCTGGCCCTAAACTTGCTGTTACAGAGCAGAGGGGAAAGGTACCCAGGAAGGGAAATTTTCAAAGAAAATATTTTTCTTGGTTTTCTTTTCAAAGTGCAGGGGTGCATGGAGTCAGAACGTTAGTAAACGTGCTATCTGTATGTTCCATATACAAAGAACGTGTATGTGTGAGGAAGGAGGGATCCAGAAATCTTCAAAAGGGTCTGCAGACAACCTGAAAAACATTGATCCAAATCTTTTTTTTGTTCTAGGTCGCAGCATTGTCAGCTGGATCCACCAGACCCAGTGGATGATTCCTCTCCTTGCTTCCTCCTCTCCCAACGTCGGAAACTTTAGGAACAGATATTCTTCCAGGAGCCCAGCAAAATACTGTGTACTTCATAAAAGTGAACCCCCAAATTAAAATGTCAACTCATACATGCTTTTCTGCAAAGATGGGCAGCTTTGCTAACAGAGTGAATCTAGATCATTCTGATGATTTTCCATGGGACAAAGATGATAAAACAAAACATCACTGAACTGTAGAGGCTCACAATTTTCCCTCAATCTCTCCACCACTCTCACCTCACTCCTGCCATTTCCCCACACACACTCCTCAAAGAAAATTGTCTGGTATTGCCTGCTTAGCCTCCAGCTCCCTTCTCTGCTCCTAGTGGACAAAGAACAAGATCCACAAGCAATCCAGAAAAAGGAAAACCACGCCCAAGGGGCACTGCAGTGCAGGGAGATGTGATGGGCCGGGGCAGTTTTGGAAAGACACGGTGATAAGAGAGGAAGTTCACAGGATAAGATGACTGAGATGGGACGGCACCAAAGAGAAAGTTCTGGGCTAGGAGAGAAGAAGGCCTCTGCGAGACAGGAATGCTAGAGAAAGGGAGAGGGCAAGAGAGTTAAGAAGAGTTGTCATAGGCCATATATATAAAAAACCCTTTAAATGTTTTCAAGAGATATGGCTAACGACTGGAATGTCTTTACGGACTGCTGTGTTCCTTTAAAAGCCATAAGCTCCGTTCTGGTCTTGAGGGCCTTGGCTTTATAATCATAACACAAATATAAAATGAGAACCCTCCATGTATGTCTCTCTTTCTCTTAGATTGCCAGAAATCCATTACTCTGGTTGGTGCCTTGGTTTAAACTGCTTAGTGCTACTACAAAAGCATTCACATGTGCCCAACTGTTCAGAGACTTTTTCTGGCATGTGTCAGAATGGTAAACTGCTGTTTTTCACTGACTTCGAATAATTTATATTTTCATTCAATAATGGAAATTTTGGAAGGAAAAACAAGTTCACATGACCATGTCAGTGGATAGAAACTGACTTACAGAAAGCCCCCTGTAAAGAGAGACATGCAAAATACACTTCAATCTGCCACACACCAGGGCCTAAGAGGTGAGAATCAATAAATAACTCTCCCTTTTCCCCATCCAAGTTCAAAACCATTGAGAAATGGAACAGGAGTCAGGTAGGTGGAGTTTAAACGGCAGGCCCTTCATTGATTATAAAGTTACTGGGAGGATATGGCTTAGTGTGAGGACCAACTGGACTTACTAGTCCTTTTCCTTCCCCCCAGCCCCCTCCAAGTCTTGTCCTGGCATCCAAGGGAAACGTGAATCTTAGATCAGTCACACTTGCTTAGACTTCTGCTTCACACTGGGACTGGGGAAGGAGGAGGGGGACTAAGTCCCCATTATATATGGATTTTAATGTGTTCTCTTCCTCCATCTGAGACACATAACCCTGTGTCACCTGTTAGCCAGGCACTTCGCTCCACCTCCTTGGGAAGGAGTGACAGGCATTTGGGAAAGGACTGGAAGTGTTTCTCTAGAGGAGCTTATTACATGGAATCCAGAAAAGTAGGAGAGATGCATTCTGCCATACCATTAAGCATTAAAAAGAGATCTTTAACTTTTCTTAATTGTTTTAACCGGAGCATCTATTGGCCTACTCCTTTCATTCTGCATAATACAACGTCACAAATTTTAAACTCAATAGACCGGTGGGAGGGAATTTGTAATGTATGGAAAAGGAGAAAAAGTCCTTTTATTAATTAAAATTATCAAAGTGTGAGTACCAGCACCTGTTTTGGTTTTGTTTGTTTTACAAAAGAAAACATTTGGGTTTTAAACAAAGGTAATATAGAAGAGTTTGGAAACCCAAGGTTTATTTCAGTCTTTCTTAAAAAGTAGGCCGTGGTTCTTCATGGAACGTCATCAGAATTGCTTGAAAAGTTTGCTAAAAATACAAGTTTGGGGACCTCACCCCACACCTATTGAATCAGAATCTTTTGAGACGTGGATGGGAAATTTGCGTAGAACAACTCTGAGTAATTGAAATGCACACTGAAGATAGGAAATCTTCATCTTCTGGCCACAGGGCAGCACGGACCAGGTATTATAGCTGTATTTGACCCATGTCATAGCACAAAGTTAGCCTTAGTTTTCCTGAGGAGCTAAACTCTCCTCTTATATTAGGCAACAAGTCTTCTTGATAAAGAAAAACTGAAAAATATAAACTAGAAATCAGGATGCAGTGCAAACTGTATGCTTGTGTAGTAAAGCAAGAGAAAGGAAGGCGTTTGGGTTAGATTGCAAAGCGGGTCTGTTGCCAGCTCACACTTCAATAATTCTTTTCATTCATATCCAGAAAATGTGTCTAAATCCACAATTCTCTGTTTATGCTCATATGATTTTGATTAAGTTTCAGTGCCACTTAGCTACGTTATCAGTTTGTACAGATTGGCTGGGGTGCTTAATATCCCACTTGAAAATCCTTTAACCAGATTAGAAGCTCCTGGGTCTGCACACTGAAAATGATTTTCCAGAAAGGATCTGCAGTAATTAGTGATTAGTGGGGTTTCTGGAACAAGTGTTTCACAGTCTAAGAACGCTAATCCACAAATGCATTAATTGTATTAGATGTGTGTAGGTAAGAAGTAAAAAGGTCTACTAAGTGGGAAAATTACTAAACTGTTCTAGCTCATTGGGAAAAATGGTGTCAACATCTATTTGTCTCTAAGGCATAATACAGACAAATTAATTCCTATGTTTGAGTCAATGAATTATGAATAAACATCACTGACTGTGGATTTCCACCAAAATAGGTGTATGAATCTTTTTTTGATATATTTAAAATAGTTTGAGATTTAGAATTATTTTGAAAATAAATTTATAAAATATAAAATGCAAAAAAAAAAAGAAAGAAAACTGTAATCATTCCATGAATTAGACTGTCTGTCAGTTCCTGGAGACCTAAGGAACTCTCCCAGATTTTAGTTGGCAATGCAGAGTGCCACATCATATACCTCCAGATTTCTGTGCTTCCTAAAATATGGGGTCCTAGAAAGAAATTTGATTAATGCACTGTGTTCTAGTATTCTAACACAAGTTACACAGCATCCCAACTGACAGAATCCTTTTCAGACAATTTTCAGAAATGGAAATTTAGATATTACCACTATATATTCTATACGATTTAGGTATATGAAACAAGTCTTACTAATATTTGTTCTTCTCACAGAACTAAACATGACTCCATAAACTGCTCGAAAGATGTTCCTAGAACTGAGTCATCTACTCCAGAAAGTGTCAGCTGAGGGACTGGCACACTCCACTGAAGACACATTTTTTTTTTCCCCAAGGAGCACAACCTCCTTTATCCTATCCCCTAAAGATAATGAGTAACCATCTCCTCCCCACCTACTGAGAATCACTCTCAGAAAGGATCTCTGTAATGTCACTCAGCTCTGCTGAAGAAGATAACAAGCTCAGCACCACGGATCCGGCCCAACCACATATTATAAGGAAGCAAGACCATTCAGGCTAGGACCGTTAGGTAACTTAGGTTAAGGCTGTAGAACTAATATTAGTTTCAATACCATGTCACAGTCAGATACATACTAAAATGTATTAAAATGCTTTGAAAATGAGTCATGGGAATGTAACGTACAACATGGTGATTATAGTTAATGACACTTTATTGCATATTTGAGAGTTGCTAAGAGAGTAGATAGGTGGTTAAAGTGCTTATTACAAGAAAAAATTTTGTAATTAGGTACAGTGATGGATGTCAGATTTATTGCGGTGATCATATCACAATATACACACATAACAAACCATTATGTTGTATACCTGAAATGAATCTAATGTCACATGTCAATTACACCTCAACAAAAAATATCTTGGAAGTGACACCTAGAAGTAGAAAGACCACTGGAATTCCAATTTCTAGGGAAGGTAAAGTAATGAGAGCTGGACTTATCCTCTCATTCAAAACAACTAAAAATCCAGGCAAAATACATGGAGCCGTCAGACATTAGACCTCAGGTGGCACAGAACAGTGATCACTAAGACAGGAGAGAAAAACAAGTGAGCCACGTGATTTCCCTAGCTTACTTCCCAGAGAGAGTTTCTGGACTGAATCGTAGGAGGGGGAAGCCCAGCAGATCCCAGCAAATTCACTGAGTGGAAGAGGGGGATGTGAGATCCGGGGAAGTGAGGGTGGCGAAAGTTAACAACGTAAAGCACCAGAGAAGAGAGATCTCACCCACACAGACGCTAAAATCTTAATGAAATTTTAACAAGCGGAATCCACCAACATACAAAAGTATAATACATCATAAACAAATGGAATTTATCCCAGAAATGCAAAAATCAATTCAAAATTTAATCAATGTAATTCATCATGTTAACAGACTAAAAAAATAAATTTATATGACACTCAATAGACACAGAAAAAGCATCTGACAAAAGTAATACTCTATTCCTGATTTAAAAAAAAACTCAGAAAACTACTAATAGAAGGGAACTTCCTCAACCTGATAAAAGGCATATAAGAAAATACTACAGCTAACATCACACTTCATAGGTAAAGACTAAATGCTTTCCCTTCAAGATCAGGAAAAAAAATGAAAGATGTTTTACCACTTCCATCCATGCCTGTATCAGAGGCTCTATTCTGTGCAAAATTCCAGAATAAGAAATAAAGAGCATCCAGATTGGAAAAGAAAAAGGAACACTGTCTTGTTTTACAGTCTTGTAATAGTCTGTTTAGAAAATCCCAAGATTGTTTCCTCTTCCTGAAATGCTCATGCTTATTTTATCCATCAAGAGTCTACCCCTCCCTCTAGACCTAGCTCAAATGCTAATTTAGACTCCTTGGGCCTATCTTCCTCTCTTGAACTCCCTTAGTTCTCAGTAATACTAAGTTCTCTATTGGGCAGAGAAAAATCACATCATGACTTGACCGTAAGGTTAGCTGTATATGTACCGCACCTCCTCTGTTAGACCATTAGTCCCTGAGAGGAGGGAATGCATTTTGTTCATCTTTTTCCTTATTGCAGAAACTAGTCCAGGGCCTGGATAACAGAAAGGCTCAAGGACTGCTCGCTGCTCTGCCCGTGTAGTCAGTCATACAGCTGACCCGCTTCTCGTGCAGAGCCCTGCAAGCTCTTCCACTCATGCCCAAGGAGCTCTCCTACCTGACACACACGGACTCTGCAAACTTCAGTTTCGGCCGACTTACCACATCCCCTACCAACTATAAAAGCATTTGAGTGTATTTCTACTGCTGCAATAGAAAAGTTACACACTTTTAATAATTATAATTTTCTATTGAAGAGATTTTACATTCCAAGACAAATCTTATAGCCCTGACAGAGAAGACATGAGGAAAAATGGAAAACTCCTGTGTATTTTGGCTGTAAGAAGCACATGCTGGGAAAAATTTCTGAACCCCTCAGGCAACCTCAGCCACTTTGACAGCACTGGCCGAGGAGCCGCCCAGAATTTCCACTTCCTGTTGAAAACGGGTAAATGTGAACCGGTGGTTTGGCTCGGCTGTGCCCCTCTCAGGTTCTCATGCACTGAGCTGCTGTGGTCACGCTGTGTCTGACACCTTCCCGCAGGCAAAGCCCTCCTGAAGTACAGATCTTGTGTAGACAGATTACACACCATTTTCTGAACAATACAATGCTCACCCCTCCTGGCAGCCCAGTCACATGGC
Organism: Vicugna pacos; assembly: GCF_048564905.1. Classification (NCBI taxonomy): domain Eukaryota; kingdom Metazoa; phylum Chordata; class Mammalia; order Artiodactyla; family Camelidae; genus Vicugna; species Vicugna pacos. The sequence goes on from NC_132987.1 coordinate 74,788,103, forward strand.
GAAATTTCCTCAGCTTCAGGTGTAACAATCCACCACGATGTTCTGTTTTTGGACTTGGGGAAACTAGGTTTCAGTTCCTTGACTATAAACCAAGGGACAAATTGGCAGCATTAATGCCAATCATCTAGTTCTACTTAATGTGATTTAAGTGTCTGTTAAACAACGTTGAATTTTAAATGCTAGCAATAATTTCTTGACCTATCTTTGCATCTGATTATCTGCTATGAGGATCACGGGCCTAGAGTCAGATACACCTGGGTTCAAGCCCCAGCTCCTCCCCTACACAGCTGCGTGACTTCGGGTAGTATTCCTTCATGGCTTCCCTATTCAGTAGGATTTTCACAAAGACCTCAGAGCGAGTAAAAAGATCCCAAGTGTTGGGTTTGAGGTGGAATTTGAATGGGTCATACAGAAGAGAGAGAGTTACATAGTAGAAAGAAAGTTTGAGGGTGAGGAGATCTGAGCCCTGTTATGGCCTTGAGCTTTGGGTCATCCTTTAATAGCTTAAGATCTTTATCCCTGGCCCATCTTCCTATACCTGCCCACACAGTGGTAATGGTCCAGCATGCATTCTCAGGTTCTGCAAAGGTGTAGGCAAGGGCTACCATGCAGATCGCTTGGGTTCAAATCCACCTCCACCCCTCAGTAACTGAGTGACCTCACATAAATCACTTAACCTTTCCAGACTTCACTCCTTGCCTGCACAATGAGGGAGTTAGGTGACATGGTCTCTAAGTCCCTTTCCAGCTCCCGCTTAGAAGACACAGGGGTAACAGTGTAGAGGTTAAACAGGTGCGGGCTTGAGAGCCATCCTGCCTAGATTTACAACCACTGTACTTGATTCCTCATCTGTAAAATGGGAACTGTAAGTGTCCCTATCCCATGGGTTTTTTTAATGAAAATTAAATAAGCTAGTATATGTAAAATGCCTGTGACCCTGCCTGGCACATAGTAAGGCCCCAACAGATATCAGTCCTTATTATTACAATATTCCATACCCAGGGAGAAGCAGCAGGACCTCGAGCACTGGAGTCTGGAGGCAGGAGCAGAATCAGAGCACACTAGACTCCTTTTTATAAAACCTGTGGTGTCATTCTCCACCACCTAGTTGAGAGAGAGACTCTGTGATCAAGACCTACCTCCATTAGCTCCCTCCTCCTCCTCTGCATTCTGAGGTCCTCAGTGTCCTCAACTCACCTCAGAGGGGCTCGGTTCCCTTTTCAATCTGCCATCAGGGTTTGTTTTCTTCCTAACGTAATTCCTTGTTCTGGAACTTTCCACTTACGTATGCTGTAATAATGCCCATAATGATAACAATGATAATGGTAAGATAATGGATGGGAATATTCTGAAATTAAGCATTCCCTCTCCAAGAATTTCATGCACAAATTACTTTCAAGACTATAGAACACAAAGATGATTTTGTATCTCAGAAGTTAAAAATACATTTTTACCCATTCTTTATTTTTGGTTGTTTTGCCCTTTCATTTTAAAGTTTACACTATTAAAATGCTTCCTCCATTAAGTAATAGGGTTGGAAGTGAGGGTTGGAAAATAGGTTTTTAAAAAAAAAAAGCGAAAGGCTTTTAAGTACAAACAAAAACCTACAAAGATTCATTCTGCTACTCAGAAAGCCTTTGGTGAACACCTACTATGTGCTAGTCACTCAAACAGATGAGACACAAAGACAGATAAGACATAGTCTTCACCAGGGAAGTGACTGCTTTTTAAGAACTGAGGTTATCTGGGAAAGCTCATAACTTAAAAATGTTTTCTATGTATTTATTTTAAGATATACTAATATTTCATTTGCATTATACATAAGGAGAGGCTGCTAAGTGTTTTATTAGTTGGGCCTCAAGAGTCTTAATTCAGCCCTGCCTAGTGGGAATATCCAAGAAAAAGGGTGGGAGACGGCTGAGGCTGAGACAAGGAAGTAGAATTTAAGATGCGTTAAAGGCCAAGTCAAAGTTTGTCTGCCTAGTAATGGGAAAGGGAAAGGGAAGGGACTTCTATGCATAAAATGCACATGGTTCAGCTTTGGAAGTCTGAAAGAGCACACGTGGCCTGCACAGAAACTGCGGTAGTTCAGTGCTGCCCGAGCACGAAATACATGGCAGAGCTGGTGAGGCTTCAGCCAGGTCACCAGGGTACCCCTGAGCTCTGCTAAGATCCAGGTGATTCTGTAAAGAAAATGCTGTGTCTGTGGTTGAGCAGAGAGCCGCTTCAACTCCCAGGGAGCTCCAGGGAGACGTGGAGATTTTGGCTTCACTTGCAGGCTCAGGACCAGGGCTCACCCGCATCATCTCACTCTCCCAGGCAAGGCGCCTGGGCGCTTGAAGGAGGGTATTATTGGGGCAAACAGCTGAGATCATAACTGGCCCAGGCAATTCACAAAGGACATTATTTTATCCGTTGCCGTGAACTCATCTTCCCACACAGAGAAAGTTGGATTTGTTTACAATCAAACTGGTAGCCAGTCTTTCCTGCCATAAAGCAATCCTCCAAACATCCCTATTTATTTTCAGATTTTTTTTCCTGTGAAAGTGCCTTTTGCCTATCTAGACTGCCCTATTCCAAACCTAAAGTTAATAATAGCTAGAACATTTCCTGAGGCATTTCATTCTGAGGATCACGGACTGTTAGCTCTTCAAGCCATTTTAAATTTGCTTTTCATTGAGATACGTTAGCAATTGCGCTTCTTGTTGTTTCAAATCGCCGTGTTTCAGTGAACACAGTCACTGAGTCATGGCGTCCTCTAGATAATCGTGTCACAAATTTCAACACAGCTCTTGTTCTAAAGTGTTTGGGTAAAAGGCCAAGGTTAAATCTTGTTCAAATAACTACACATTTTCAAAGGAAAAAGGAAGACATTTGAATTTTATAGAATTCACCAGAAATGGAGTTGTGAAATATGAATCATTTCCTGGCCTTTATCCCACAGGCTATAGAAAACACTACACTGACTAAATCCTTAGGAGTAAGGACATAATTATTGTTACTCTTGTCTTAAAACTGGAACATTAAAGAATAAAGTGGCAGTAATTCTGGTCAGCCCACTAAACTATACATAACAACTATTAAATGTCAATATTAGAGAGATGGTTACAAATGAAACTTTTGTTCATTTTTCTCCTTACCCTCTCATTCATGTTATACACCTCTTTCTTTTCTCTGCCTTTATCACCTCAGATTTTCCAGCCTTTCTTTACATTTTTCCTGTTACATTTTCCTGTTTCTGTTGGTGGTGACATTTTTGGCAGTTTGCTTGTTTGCTGTTTTGGGGGACTTTTCTTGCTAAGCCTTTGGGCGTGCTCCCCCATATCATCCTCATCACCGCATACTAGCCCTCCTTCGCTGCCCCAGCTATGTCCTCCTTAGTCCTTCTTGGACCACTTGACCAACCCAATTACTAATACTTTTGTCCATCTGATTTTTCTCCCCATCACTACCTACCTTATTCTATAATTCACAGTGGATTTTCTTTTATTTAAAGTAATCTATTTCTTCTTCTTGTTGTATTGATCGTTTCCTCATTCCTATAGTAGATAAATTTATTAACTCAAATATTTATTGGATATCTCTTTGGATAGGTTCTCTGCTGGATACTTAAGAAATATAGCAACAAATAAGCTAGAGGTATTATAACTCCCTGAGGGAGACAACATTGAGGTAGTATAAGAGATTCAGCTTATCAAAGACATTGTATACCACGAAAAGGACAGCAAGCTTAATATTTTGGGGAGGCATTGCAGGATTTTAAAAGGGAACATAATCCTGTGTGGATTTTAAAATATAGTTTCCCCCATAATTTTTTGTGGGAAGCCATCCATTCAAAGCTACATTGGAAGAGAATAAATTTTGAGCATTTCAAGGGACGAGCCCATGAGTTCTTCATCTTCTTGTCACCAATATCCTATACCCTCCCTGACACACAGGGTCTCAACGTGTATGTTGTTGCTGCAGTTCGTTTGTCAAAGTGAACTAGGAGAGTATTACATGTTAGGAGGTTATTATATTACCTAATTGCCAAGATGTAACAACAGGGACTGAATTTATTCTCCTGCCTGAAACAACTAAAAAGCTGGGTAAAACTTTTTTTTATTAAATGATTTTCAAGACATTAGACATTAGGCAAGGAAGGAGAGTTATGACTAAGAAACAGGAGACAAGTGAGTTGAGCTATGACTGCTACCTTATTGCCTGTTGAGAGTCTGGGGGCCATAGCACAGGGAGGGGAACACAAGTGGAGCCCAGAAGTCCCTGTGAGTTGAGGAGATAAAGCTGGAAGTCCAGGAAGGCCAAGGCAGCAAAAGTTACTAATGCAAAGTACCAGAGAGGAGAGAGCTGCACAGAGAGCGAACTTCAGAGATGTGCAGAGCACCTCTTCATGTCTTCTGATGAGTGCATATCTGTATGAAGAAATTACTCAGGGAAAGAGAAAGAAAAATAGATCAGTTAAAACTGATACGGTCTTTAATCCATTTTGAGTTAATTTTTGCGTATGGAAGATAGTGGTTCAATTTCATTCTTTTTCAAGTAGCTGTTTGGCTTTCCCAAACCTATTTATTAAAGAGACTGTCCTTTCTCCATTGTGTGTTCTTTGCTCTTCTGTTATAAATTAATTGTCCACATATGTGTGGGTTTACTTCTGGGCTCTCAATTCTGTTTCATTGTTCTGTGTGTCTGTTTTTTTGTGCTGGTACCACACTGTTTTGATTACTATAGCTCTATAGTATAGTTTGAAATCAGGGCATGTGATAGCTCCAACTTTGTTCTTCTTTCTTAAGACTGTTTTGGTTACTTGGGATCTTTGGGGGTTCCATACAAATTTTAGGATTATTTGTTTAAGTTCTGTGAAATATGCCACGGACTTTTGATAGAGATTGTATTGAATCTATAGATTTCTTTCTCTAGTATGGACATTTTAACAAATTAATTCTTCCAATCCATGAACTCAGGATATCTTTCGATTTATTTGTGTCTTCTTCAATTTCTTTTATCAGTGACTATATTATAGCTTTCAATGTCAGATTTGTCACATCTTTGGTTAAATTCATCCTAGGTATTTTATTCTTTGTGATGAAATTGTAAATGCATTGTTTTCTTAATTTCTCTGATATTTATTAGTGTGTAAAATGCCACAGATTTTTGTATATTGATTTTTATCTTGCAAATTCACTAAATTCATTTCTTGTTAATAGATTTTTGGTGGAGTCTTAAGGGATTTCTGTATATAGTATGTCATCTGCAAATAGCGACAGTTTTACTTCTTCCTTTCCAATTTGGACATGATTTATTTACTTTTCTTGCCCAATTGCTGTGGTTAGGAATTCTAATACTATGTTGAGTAAAACTGATGATAGTGGGCATCCTTGTCTTGCTACTGATATTAGAGGAAAAGCTTTCAGAATTTCATGGGTAAGTATGATGTTAGTTGTGGGTTTGTCATATATAATTTTTATTATATTGAGGTATATTCCATCTTTACCCACTTTATTGAGAGTTTTCATCATAAATGGATGCTGAATTTTACTAAATGCTTTTTCTACACCTATTGAGATGATCATATGATTTTTTTTATCATTCATTTTGTCAATATGGTGTATCATGTTGATTGATTTGTGAAGATTGAGCCATTCTTGCATCCATGGAATAAATCCCACTTGATTGTGGTATGTAATCCTTTAAATATATTATTAGATTCAGTTTGCTAATATTTTATGAGAATTTTTGCATATGTTCACCAAGGATATTGGCCTGTAATTTTCTTTTTTTTTTTTTGGTGTCCTTATCTGGTTTTGGTGTCAGGGTAATGCTGATTTCATAAAATGTGTTTGAAAGTTTTCCCCCCTCTTCAGTTTTTTGGAAGAGTTTGAAATGGATAGGTATTAAATCCCTGACTGTTCTGGAGAATTCACCGGAGAAGCTGAGAAAATAAATGTCTGTTGTTTAAGCCATCCAGTGTATGATACTTTCTTATAGCATCCTTAGAAACTGATACAGGGACCATTACAAACCTATTAGAATGGCTAAAATTAAGGAATGCAGTCTGGGGTGCAGTTGGCTGCTTATGAAGAGTAGGAGATTAGAAGGGGTGCTGGACTGAAAACGAATTCAGGAGTTGATAAAAGAAAGAAGAAAAGAATTGTCAGGCAACTTTTAGGGATCTACTGATATCAGCTAAGAATAATTTGAGGGTCATCAGTACAGTCAATAGTTTTTATGTTGTTGCTGTTAAAAAATTAGGTTCCACTATGAAACACTTGAAAAATTGTAAAACTCTCATTTTCCCTGCGGTTCCTACCTCCTTTTCTAGGCCAATTGGATGTTAACTGTTTCATACTAGCACACGATTCAGGAAAGGAATATTAGTTTACTTCAGCCAAAGTGTGTCAAGGCTCACCTGAAATAAAAGAGGCTGTAATAATGCAACATCCTCTGAAATAACCACTAAAAATTAGAACAAAGTACTGCCATGTGATTTGAGCCACCAACACTGAAGAACTCACAGTAAGTGGGTATTTGAATTTATCCAGCGCTAAGGATTATCAAAGTTACTATGGCAGAGGTTTGAGGGGAATAATCTTGAGAGATACTGAATGCAGAATTGAAATATGAATCAAGGCATCCAGGCCAGATTGAGAGGAACACTAAGCTAGAAATGACTAAGACAAAAAGAGGAAGCATCAGGGGGCTCTGAGCTTTTGTGAAGAAGACATAAGGGAAGGGAAGGTCGGTCAGAAAAGCAGGGAAAAGCTAATATTTATTGTGCATTGATTTTGACATGGGTGACTGTCACTGTTTACACAGAGCGAGAGTGAGAGAGAGAGACTGAGGGAGATCTATTCCTCACAGTTGCTGCTTCAAACTAGACAAAATAATCCACACCGAGATTCTATGTTCTTTCTCCCCATTCAGTTTTAGGGAAGACCAAAAAGCCTTACGGTTAGTAATGTCAGACTTTGGAAGTTTCTTCTCTAAATAAATTCATAACACACAAGTCAAATGTTTCATTGCAGTTTGTGTGAGAATGTGCCTAAGACAAAATAGTGCAAAGACGGTATATGTATTTCCAGCCCATTTGATATTCTGATTTATCATAAAAGAGCCATTTATTCATACATTCTGACCTCTGTCTTGTCTACAGTCATGATTTTAACTCTGCAATGAGAAATACTAACTATGGAATATCCGTCAATTAAGCTGAGGTCCCTCTTGCTGGATATTAAGGGAAGAACGTTACCAGCCCATGTGACAAACCAGCTGCTCTCTGCATCATGCAGAGTGGAGAAGATGTCTTCATCCCATTAAACACCGTGCGCGGAGAGGGTGTATCTCAAGGCCCATGGGAGTATCTGAGGTAACGACACTGTGCAATACGTGCTTTTAGATCTCCTGGACTCCTCATATGGCCCCATTGTCACTGTGTTCCCAAAACATAGCTGTCATAGAACAAGAAAAACTCAAGAACTCAAGAAAAAATGAAAATACTATGACTCATATTGTCTATGCTGCGTGAGCTACTAAATTTCAGTCTATTTATTCTAATAAAAAATCCTTGAAAATCCATTTGCATAGCACTCACCCACAAATCTTTAAAATAGATAGAGAAAAACTGTCTAACAGTTGCTATACATAGATACTCTATTGTTTAATTATTTAGACGACTGCTATTTAATTGCAATTCAAATGGATCATCTTCTAAAAGTTCAATTTTTAAGACAGAAAGGGACTTTCAGTTTAATGAGGTCCAAAAATAAAATTTATTCAATTATCCTGGTAAGTGTCTTATCTAATTAGCTGAGTATCTGGAGCTGACATGTGAAGAATAATAGCTATTGTTGTATGCTTTAATTTTTTTTTATCACATTTAAGGGCTCACTTATATGCCAGGTAATTTATATATGCTACCTCTCATTTTATTCTAAACATATGGAGTAGGTATTATTAATCATCATTTAAAAGATGAGGAAGCTAAAGTCCAGGGGGCTAAGTTACTTTTTCACATGATCAGTAAAGGTAAAGCTAGGTTTTATGTCTATTACTGGAAACAACCCAAATCCAAATTTAAACATAAATCTGGTATATTTCCTTCATTACATATCTTTTTTATAATAACACTATTTAATATACTAATGATTAACATTTATAAATACTTGTCATGTTTCAAGAAATGAATATAAATTAATTTAGTCTTTACAACAATTTCATGACATGGATGCTGCATTTGACAAATGAGGAAACTGAGGCAGAGGAGTCCCATTAGTAGTCACTGATGAGACGGATCTGAATCCACGTGTGACTCACTTTTCTCAACCACGATTCTACCTTTATTGTTTCAGCTTGACTATTTTGGAGCTCACCTACGTAGATGTGGCTTCCCTGGGCCTTAATCAGAGTAAACCAGAGATGGAGTTATTTTTAAAGTTCCTCTAGTCAGCTTTTATTGGATTTGGCATGGCAGGGCCTGGAGGAGGCTACGCCTAGCGAGGAATCCACCTTCCTGGTTTACTATGCTCCCTAGGGCCTCTTTTTCCTCCCCTGTAACCACGGCCCCAACCAAGTATCATAACCTATTCCAGTGTAGCCTATCGAGACCAGCTGTACAAACCAGCGGTTAAGAACACAAGTTCCAAAACCTCTTTCGTAGTTGTGTATACGATGATTTAATACACACAAAGTGTACAAGTCAAGGCCTGAAATATAGTAAGTGCACAAAAAGTATTAGATATTATTATTATTATTACATAGTATTCCCAAGGTGGAGAAATCTCAGAGAACAGAAATCCGGACAGGGATTGTAGCAATCAAGATCCTTGCCTGTAACTTGGTATCTTCTGAGATCTGAGGCATGGGGTTAACATATAATCCAGGAAGGGATGTGTGTGTGTGTCTGTGTGTGTGTGTTTAATCACTGAGTCTTCCTCTGGATTACTTTCAGTCGAAATGACTTTGCTTTCAAATCTTACATTCTTATCTAACCAAATACTGCCTCCCTCTTTCTCTTTTACTATTTAAGTTTATTTTTTCATCATAACCCAAACCTCAATATAGGTTACTAAAGCAGGAAGAGACATTGATGAAGACCAAACTGATCCAAATCCCATTTCTCAGCAATGTTGCTTGCCATTCTGAGCTAATGTAGAAAGCATCTTAATCCTGGTAGCTTCTCCAGAGGACAGCAGGCGTGTATGACTCTGTCTTCCTGCTTATTTTAAGCCACTGAAACATCAGCTCAAGGTCAACGTATGGTGCCTCCTTAAGAAGGACTTCCATAACACATTAATACGTTAGGTAATTCTTTTAGCAGAGTCCAAGACAGACTGGTATCTGCTCTTTAGCAAACATAGAAGAACCAGGTGTTCTACACATGATCTTTCCCCTGTGATGTTTGTAGAGTGTTTCATTTGAGAAGAGAAATCTCCTCCTGGAGTCAATTCTGATTTTCTGACGGATCCTGGCCTGTGTGTCTCATGATGAAGAAACCACAAAGCAATCACACTCTTCACAGTCATTATTTTTATTCTCATTTTGTTTTCTTTTTTAAAATTTTTTTAATTTTAACTTTTTGGGGGGGTAAGTAACTAGATTGATTTGATTGATTGATCTATTTATTTATTTAATGGAGGTGCTGGGGATTGAACCCAGTATCTTGTACATGCGAAGCATAGGCTCTACCACTGAGTTATGTCCTCCCTCCTACTTTTGTTATCAGCAAAGATTTTGTGTATCATGCCACCATTAACCTTCACAGGATCTACATAGATTGATTACTGATAGACTGCATTTCTAGGATACACTGAGTCAAATATGCACAAAAAGTGATTGGAAGCCCCTATTTCCACGATATGAGGGAATAAATGTATGTCATTCTGCTTTTCTGCTTCAGATTTGAGGTCTTCTCACCTCTTATTTGAAAAGAACTGCATTTCAGTGATCAGCTGCCCAAATTCAACTGAATATAGTTATAAGACCTGCTGGGACCTCAGCTAACTAGGCTGTAGGAAAAGTGAAGAAAAAAGGATGGTATAAGTACATTTAGAGGATGCTGACACAGGTGACCACAAGTTGTGGCCCTAGTGCTTCTGCTGTACTGTGAATAAGGTGGGGTCAGTCTTAGTCTGAAGTGCCATCATCAACATACAAGGCAGTCCAATACGGGGAAGGTCATGGGATCAAAGGGCAGATGGCCACAGCCAGTGGAAGTCAGATTAGATGCTCTTATAGTTTCTAGTCACCTGGCTATTAGAAGAAGAACCACAATCAAAGACGGGAGGCAGGATCTAACCTTCTACAACCAAGCCCACTACCAGGGATGGTGGTAGGAACTCAGAAAGTCAGATCCTAATCAAAGACTAGGCTTCTGGATAGGGCTCTGGACCCAACAGAAAGTCTGAATCCTGAACAGAAATCCAAGGTACACACATTAGGCCAATAAACAGTGGCATATCCCATGTATACCTGATTCTTAGCTTACTGGGGGTGGGGTGCAGCAAGATCAAAACTAAATCACACCAGCTGGAAGTTTGAACCTACTACCTGAACTGCATCTCAAACTTTAATGTACCTATAGCTTGCCTGGTGATCTTGTTAAAATGCAGATTCTGATTCTGGGGAGATGTGGAGCTGGGTTCATATTCTGCATTTCTAAGAAAAACTCCCAATTGATGCTGATACTGATGGTCTGCAGAACACACTTTGAGAAATAAGGTACTGTTTGCCTTGTCTGGGATGCAAAAGGAAAAAGATGAGGGTGAGGGGTGGGGAAGTTGAGTCCAGATTGAAGAAGTCAGTGCTTAGAGGTCAGAGGAGCAGGACAATACAGAGAAGTGACTTAGAGCCAGTGACTGTTCAGTCAGTAGCAGCCAAGGACTCACAGAATCCCAGGAGGTACCTGGGGTCATGCTGCCCTAATACAGGAATTCTCTGATCCCTTTGGATAATGAGAGTGTCAAGAAAAGGAGGCAACAGAAACCCACTTTCCTGGGACTCCTTGGGTAGCATATTTGCTCTGAGGTGATGGGTTCCATTGTGGTGGAAGCAGTGACAAAGAACAAGTATTGGCAGTGCCTTTTCTGGCGAGTCTTCTATCTTGTTCCTGCCTCCACTGTGCCATTCTCCCTTTCCTGGGGGTCCAGCCAAGTACATGGCTGCAGGTGGACTCTGTTCTTTCACCTCATTAGCTATCTTGAGCTCAGGGACACGGAAAAGTTCTCTCAGCCATGAAAAATCAGTGACCCATCTCATGGCTGCAAGAGGAAACTGAACTTGGAGTGGTAAAAACTGACTTCAATGACAGTCTTTTTCCTAAAAATATCAGTTTCTGCCATACAGCAAACTCTCAACATTCTACCTAAACACATCAGAAAGATCCAGTATCAAGCTCCAACCAACCTATGAAAAATAATAATCTAATAAAGACTGGTTTAAAAAAATAAAATTAAGGCTCATTCTCTGAACCTGGGCACTACCCAAGTACTGTTAGGGTAGCCAAGCTGAGGTCTAAGTCAGAGAAGAGGAATTCTAACTCTGGCCTTTAGTCCTCTGAGTATTATTAGTAGCCATTACTCTTAGAAACTAGATGTTTGGGCACTGCCAGAAAATTTCCAGTTGCAAAGTCTGATATTATGCATTAGGAATCTTAGTGCTCCCAGCCACTGCGGAAGATATTCGAAAGAACAATCTATACACTTTACATGTCAGTTTATAGCACGCTTCATCTCCTACTATCTCCGAAAATGACAGCTTGATTATAATGTAATTATCTTTTGTCGTGAAGCTAGTGCATAATTTTATTTCCAGATGGGTTTATGTTGCTTGTGTTTAAACTCATTACTGGAAAAGTGGTCATGGAGCAAAATATAAATAAATAACCTAAAGGCAGACCATCATAAATTTCTTTAAAGAGGAGAGTCTTATAAGGTTAGGACTGCAAGGAAAGCACTCCCATTTGTCTTACGTCAGTGCTTGAAAGATAAATATCTCTGTCTTAAGAGGACAGAGGCGGTTCTGAGTCAGTGGAGATGTTTCTATGGAAATGAAAAAAATATGCAAATGTCGCCATAAAGAGCACACGAGCCTCCCGGCAGCAGATCATTTGTCCTGGGGGGAGACCACATTACACACTGAGGAGACGTGAATAAGCCAGTGTCAAGGGCCATTGGAAAGCGTGCGGCGAAGACACCATGTTATGTAGATGAATGGAGAAAATAACCATAGCCATCTCACAAATAATATTCTTCATGCTTGTGAAGGAATGGTTTATTTCCTATTCTGCTCCTACAAAGTCTTTGGTAGACTGAATCCTATAGAGTCCCATTTTTGCTGAGAGTGTCTGTAAATTTTAAACTCTGAAATATTCCATAATTTGATTTATCAAGTGATAATGTTAAGAGATTCTGAAGTTAAGTGCCCCTCACTAACCACACAACTCTTAAGCCATGTATCAGATACTGTGATAAAAACAATGCCATCAAGGTTATTGGAAAGATGCATGCAGGATCCAATAAGAACTCTGATGGGAAAATATTCTGACTTTGGAAAACGCTTCATGGTGAGGGTGATGTGTGGCTGGAGCCTTGAAGGAACTAGCAGTGTGGATGCTGCTAGCTCTGGAAGGAAGAGGAAGGACATCCAGGAGAGGTGATACCGTACATATGTGTATAAATACTTGTCAATTTAGTGACGGCTTCCCTCTCTGAGTTAAACTTAATTTTTGTTTTATTTTGTTTTTCTAAATAAACTGTGGGGCAGATATTTTAAGTCACCAAGGGAATTAGAGATTAGTCCAGAGTTATTCTATTCCCTTTTAGTCTTAACTTTCAAAAATGTTACTCTAAATTCAGATATTAGCACTTTGAGTCCAGTCTTCTACTTAGTTTACATCTTCTTCTTTTATATATTGGAGCAGACCGCCAGACTTTATGAAAAGTAATCATAGGGTTTTCTCAAAACCAGACATTGTCTCAAAGGAAGAAAGTACACTGGCCTTTGCTATAACTTCTCTACGGGCAGGTATATTTGGCAGTGATGACATTTCACACTAAGTCCACCATCTCAGTTTAGAGAGAAGGTCTCTTTCTTCCTTTATCTTCTAACAGAACATAAAATGGCAAGTTTTCATAGTTTTTGGATAAACAATTATCATAGGAACTTAATTATTGCATGTTCTATTTGCTGCAAGTCTGTGAAATGTATGTTTTTGCAAAAGGTTCCGAGATTTTGGTGGGACTTATTTAAGTCACAATTTATTATTCCAACCCACCAAGAAGTGATAAGATGATTAAATTTATGATATTGATGGGGTCATCCAGCCTATAAAGGAGATTTGACCCAGAGTTTCTCAGAAGAGGTACTAATCTCTCCATGCCACTGTGCAGTGTGTGGAGACCAGCCAGGGGGCTCTGACTCATAAAATTACAAAAACATATACTTGAACAGTATCTGTGAAAAGAGGCTAGGCTACCCGAGAATATATTCAACTGCAGAAGAGATCAAACAGGAAGCCATCAATACATTCTAAGCCAGACTAGAAGACTGCTGTATAGACATGATTTGTCCACATTAGATGTAGATTATTGTACAAAGTATAATGAAGCACCTCCAGCAAAACAGAGTATAAAATAAATCTTTATATAGTATTCAGGCAGTCTATTCAGTTTACTGTTACCTTGGGTAATGCAGAACTCAAGGAAATTCTTTTTCATACTTCAAATTCAAAATAATAAATTAATATAGTTGGAGAACTCCATAGACTTGGGTATAGCCCTTTGCATCTTTTTAGCAGAAGGACGATGAAACTGTACCGTGGATAGGTGGATTACACTTCTGCTTAAATCTAAATGACTTTTGGGTGGTTAGACCAAAGTACTCTGAGATCATCCAACATTTAATGATATTTCCGAAGCTGGGTACACAGTGCACATAAATGAGGCACCGAAGAAAGCAAGCCTCCATTTTGCTGCAACTGCTTAAAAAAACTAAAGCTTAGGACTGAGTAGAAATAATTGCCCAAATTAAAAATTTGCTTAGGAAAGTGGAATGTATGTAAGGTACAGTATACAATTTTCCAGTCCATATGCAAAGAACTGTAACTAAAGAGGTAATAATAGACAGATTATTGTGCATTCAGATTGAACAAGATGGAGAAATAGGATCCAGGCATCATAGTGATCACCCCAGAATGAGGCTGGTGCCTGGTATAAAAACACACACACAGACCAATGGAACAGAACAGAGAGTCCAGAAACAAACTTCTGCATATACAGTCAACTCATCTTCAACAGAGCACCAAGAACTACAAAATGGGAAAAGAACAATCTCTTCAATAAATGATATTCTGAGAATTGCATATCCACAAGCAAAAGAATGGAATTGGACCCTTATCTTATATAATACACAAATATCAACACAAAATAGATTAAAGACTTTTATGTAACACCTGAAACTGAAAATTCCTAGAAGAAAATATATAGGAAAAGCCTCGTGTAATTGGTCTTCACAATGATTTCTTGGATATGACACCAAAAGCACAGACAACAAAAGCAAAAATAAACAAACAATACTACATCAAACAAAAAATATTCTGCAACACAATAGAAACAATCAAGAAAATGAAAAGGCAATCTTATGGACTGGGAGAACATACTTGCAAACCACATAATAAAGAGTTAACATAATACATAATAAAGAGTTAACAAACTCCTACAACTCAATAGCTAACCAAACAAACTGATTAAAAATCTGATTAAAAAACAGGCAAAGAACCTGAAAGGACCTTTCTCCAAAGAACTAATAATACAAAAGTTCAAAAGGTGCTCAACATCACTTCCATCAGGGACATGCAAATCAAAACTACAATGAGATTTCACCTTGAACCTGTTAGGAGGACTATTATGGAAAAAAAAAAAAAGGTAAATTTTGGGAAGGATGTGAAAAAAAGAGAACCCTAGTGCACTGTTGGTGGGAATGATAATTGGTATAGCCTCTATATAAAACAGTATTGAGGTCCCTTAAAAAACTTAAAAATAGAATTACCACATGACCCAGCAATCCTACTTCTAGGTATTTATCCAAAGGATCTGAAATCAGGATTTTGAAGAGATAACTTGTACTCTCATATTCATTGCAGCACTATTCACAATAGTCAAGATATGAAAACAACCTAATTGTCAACCTATGGAAGAAAAAAAAATGTCATATATATACCCAATGGAATATTATTCAGCCTTAAAAAAGAAGGGAATCCTGTTATTTGCAACAGCATGTATGGACCTGGAAGCCATTATCGCTAAATGAAATAAGTCAGACACAAAAAGACAAAGTGTATAATCTCACTTATGTGGAATCTAAAATATTCACACTCATTAGAAGCAGAGTAGAATAGTGATTGCAGGGAGTAGAGGGAAGAGGAAAATGAAAAGATGGTCACAGAGTACAAAGTTTCAATTACGCAAAATAAGCTCTGAAGTTCTACTACATAGCACAGAGCCTGTAGCTAACAACACTGTACTGTACACGTATAATTTTCTAAAAGCACAGACATGCTAAGTGTTCTTATCACAAAAAATGTAATTAATAAAGAGGCAGAAGGAAACTTTGGGAGGTGATGGATATGTCTATGGTCTTAATGGTGATGTTGGTTTCATGGCTGTATATTATCTCTAAACTCACTGAATTATATTCATTAAATATGTACAGCTTTTTACATATCAAGTGGTCCTAAAAATAAAATAAAAGAATAAAACGATGAATACACCAAAATTGTTGTGTCCCACTACATGGTATAATTTTATTTATAGAGTCTAAATGGTATAAAGAATTGAGACTGGAAGTTTTTCAATACAATATCAGAAGTGTCAGTTCATGTTTGTTCTTCAATCAATTGTATTAGACTTGTAACTGTCCCTTTTCCAGCTACCACTACATGAGGGGTATTCTTTTTTCTGGCTTGAACCTACAGTTCTATTTATTACAGGTTCTTAGAAATGTTCTTTGACACTTGAAAACAGCCTAGACAAACCCAATGCTGGCTGATAAATTACAACTGTCAGCTTAACTTAAATCAGCTAATGTTACTGCTAGTACTTACATGAGGGTCCTGGCCTCCAAGCCAAGGGTGAAGGAAAATATTGTATTCGGAAGGATTATTTGAATTAAATCTCATGAAGGTCAGGATTATCATCCTTAGAGCCAATAAGTTGAGATGGATTGGGAATAGTTACCTTGACACAGATCACACTGAAAGGAAGCAATCTTACCTGACACTATATAAAAATTAGCATAAGATGTAGAGGACTTATCTTCAGCAATCAAGCAAGTCCAGCAATGAAGGTAATATGTTTCGTAAATTAGAAGCCCATTAAAGTCCAGGACCAGATGGCTTCACATGTAAATTATACCAAACATTTAAAGAAGAGTTAACATCTACACTTCTCAAACTATTCCAAAAAATTACAGCAGAAGTAATGCTTTCAAACTCACTCTACAATGCCAGCATCACCCTGAAATCTAAACTAGACAAAGATGTCCCCAAAAAAGAGAATCACAGACCAGTATCACCGATGAACATAGATGTAAAAGTCTTCAACAAAATATTTGCAAAATGAATACAACAATACATTAAAGGGATCATATACCACAATCAAGTGGGATTTATCCCAGGAATGCAAGGATTTTTCAATATCCACAAAATAATCAATGTGATACACCGCATTAACAAATTGAAGAACAAAAATCATATGACCATCTCAATAGATGCAGAAAAAGCTTTTGACAAAATTCAAAATTCATTTATGATTAAAAACTCTCCAGAAAGTGAATATAGAGGGAATATATCTCAACATAATAAAGGCCATATACAACAAGCCCATATGAGCTAATATCATGCTTAATAGTGAAAAGCTGAAAGCATTTCCTTTACGATCAGGAACAAGATAAGGATGTCCACTCTTGCCATTTTCATTCAACACTGTATTGGAAGTCCTAGCCACAGTAATCAGACAAGAAGAAGTTAAAAGAATCAAAACTGTCACTATTTGCACATGACACGATACTATACACAGAAAATTCTAAAGATAACACCAAAAAACTACTAGAGCCCATCAATAAGTTCAGTCAAGTTACAGGACACAAAATTAATATATAGGAATCTGTTGCATATCTATACACTAACAATGAACTAACAGAAAGAGAAAGGGGTTAATATCCAGCAAATATAAACAGTTCATAAAATTCAACATCAAAAAAAAAAACCTGATTAAAAAATGGGCAGAAGAACCGAACAGATATTTTTCCAAAGAAGACATGCAGACAGCCAACAGGCACATGAAAAGATGTTCAACATCACTAATCATCAGAGAAATGCAAATGAAAACCACAATGAGATCACGCCTGTCAGAATGGCTATCATCAAAAGAACACAAACAAATGTTGGTGAGGATGTAGTGAAAAGGAAACCTTCCTACACTGTTGGTAGGAATGTAAATTGGTGCAGCCACTACGGAAAATTGTAAGGATGGCTCTCAAAAAACTAAAAATATAACTACCACATGACCCAGCAATTCCACTCTTGGGTATATATCTGAAGAAAATGGAAACACTAATTCAAAAACATACATGCACCTCAATGTTCATAGCAGCATTATTCACAGTTGCCAAGATATGGGAACAACCTAAGTGCCCATCAATAGATGAATAGATAAAGAGGTGAGATACACACACACACACACACACACACACACACACACGAATACTACTCAGCCATAAAAAAGAATAAAATTTTGCTACTTGAAACAACATGGATGCACTTGGAGGGAACTGATACTAAGTGAAATAAGTCAGACAGAGAAAGACCCTACAGTTCTACTGTATGATATCACTTACACGTAAAATAAAACTATTCTATCTAATTTACCTAAAAACAAAACAAACCAGTGAATATAACAAAAAAGAAACAGATTCACAGATATAGAGAACAAACTAGTGGTTACCAGTGGGGACAGGGAAAGGGGGAGGGGCAAGGTAGGGGTAAGGAATTAAGAGGTACAAACTACTATGTACAAAATGCATAAGCTACAAGGATATATTGTACAGCACAAGGAATATAGCCAACATTTTATATTAACTATAAGTAGAATATATCCTTTAAAATTGTGAATTACTATGATTTACCCCTGAATCTTTTATAATATTGTAAATCAACTACACCTCAATGAAATTAAGATTTTTTTAATTAAAATAGAAACCCATTAAACCTTTGGATGATGGGCTCCAAGCTCTTAGAGTAAAAGCATCCTTGCCTTGAAGCTATAGACACTAGTCTATGTCAAAGTGAATATCATTATTTTATCAATCCCAAGTTCCTCCAGGACAAATAAATGCCAGCATCCTCCTTTCACGTTGTTGCCCTGGATAATGGGCTAATACGAGATTATGCAAAGCCTTAAGGAGCACTGAAACCACTGTTTCCCCACGAAATAGGAAGAATTAAAGGGCAGAATATTTTAAGCGATTCTTGAAATAGCCTGCATCTTGGCTTCCTTGCTATTTATCAGGCGATCATCTCCTTCATGTGGTGTATTAGTTTCCTAGGGCTGCCATAACAAAGTGCCACAAAAATGAGTGGCTCACAAAATCACACATTTCTTTTCCCACAATCTGGAAGCTAGAAGTCCAAAATCATGGTCTCAAGAGATCTTGCTCCTTCTGAGCCTCTTCCTTGCTTCTTCCTAGCTTTTGGTGGTAGCTACTGATTGCTGACACTCCTGAGCTTGGAGGGACACCACTCTGAGCTCTGCCTCTGTCATCAATGGCATTCTCCCTGTGTTTCATCAATGGCATTCTCCCTGTGTTTCTGTCTTCACACCGCATTCTCCTCATATTATAAGGACACCTGTCATAATGAATTAGGGCTCACACTAATTGCCTCATTGTAGCTTGATTACATCTGCAAAGACCTTATTTCTAAAGAAGATAACATACACAGGTACCAGGGGCTATGACTTCAGTAGATCATTTGAGAGGGACACAGTTCAACCCATTACAACTGGGAAAAAGATAAACTAGGAGACCTTGGGCTGTTCCATTCTCAAGACAGTTACAATATGAAATGACAAAAATATGAGATGCTCTATGGTTTTTCTTTTGTATGTCGTGAATTTTTTTGCATGATTGCTACTTTGCAATATTTCTGCTGACTAGAGGAAGCCCACTTCCCCATGCCACAAGTGAGGGAAAAAAAGTTGTAATTTATATCATCACTGTTAAGCATTCTGAGTGTAAAAGGAAGTCATCCACCCCAGGTGAGTGATACAAGCAGGTAGGTTCCAAATGGCTGGATCATGAAAGATCTTTCTTTTCCTCTTAAAACAGGGAAGATCTTCACTGTTCAGATTATTAAAGCATAAGACGCATCAATAGCAAAGAGGTTAGAAACCAGCATATGGTGGCTGATTAAAAAAATATATTTAATGGTGCTTTGTATGGAAAATAAATAGGAGTTCATCAAATATCTTTCTATTGGCTGACTTTTGCAGTACCGACTTTACTCACTCCCTTATATATAAATAAAATTAATTACTATAGGGCTTAGGAAAATGAAGGCCTTTCTTGATCTTTACCCAAGAATTTCCCTAAACTGAATTAAAAGGCACAGAATACATTATGGGAGAGAACATAGTCAAGGAACTGCCACATATTTCTTCTTGACTATAGTTCAGGGTGTATGCAGGGAAGCAGTGGGCAACAATATATTCTAAGCTTTTGAAAAAATAGGATCCTGGGAAAGCAGTCAGATGCAATGTTCACAGAACTACTATAATTTTGAACCTTGAATACTTTAGGGGTGAAACAACATGACAGTGAACACCACCACAAGGAGGAGTTGTCACCAAGTGCCACCATGTGAAGCAACTCCACTCTTCCCATGCAACCCATCTATAGCTTTAAAGGAACCAAATATCAACTTCGTTACTTCAGGGTATTGACTTCTCGTGCCATTTGACTCCAGCTTTTACACTTCAGCTTACAAATATAGCTTCATTAGAGGCTATGACGGTAAAGGAGATCTAGACATAACAAGCCTAAGAAAGGGCTTTTAAAGCACCAAATTGTCCTTCAAAGGGCATGACTGTTTCAGCAACAAGGATGTATCATGTCCCCTGTTGCTACGCCTCATGGTACCTCAGAGTTTGATACATTAAAAGAAGGACTATTATACTGTAGAATATGAGGAATTTTTTTGGCAACATGGTGTCAATCATGCTGGGAAAGTAAACTTTAAAAAACTCCAACTGAAGCTAAACTGAAAAAGAGAGGCTTAAACAAAATTTAACAAGATCCAGAATTTACAATGAATTCTTAAGTCCTCTCTCAGGAATCTCATCTCATTTTCCAGTTCATTGCCACAGTTACCCCAATCCCTATGGCAAAAGTGCTGACGGGGTAGTGGGAATCTAATAAAGTGAGGAAGAGAGAATGTCCAGCCTCTCCCTTCAACCTGATGGATCTACTCTAACCACTAACGTTTACCTGCCCTATAGGTAGGCAGTCCTTGGCATCGTGGGTCACTGCATCTTACATACTGCACAGAAGAAAATACCTTTATACTGACATTATTTACAGGGGG
This sequence comes from Vicugna pacos, assembly GCF_048564905.1. Classification (NCBI taxonomy): domain Eukaryota; kingdom Metazoa; phylum Chordata; class Mammalia; order Artiodactyla; family Camelidae; genus Vicugna; species Vicugna pacos. The sequence continues at coordinate 74,808,732 of NC_132987.1, forward strand.
CTAAAACAGGGATGAAGATTTGAAAGTTTATGGATCTAACCAAGCTGACACAACTCCACTAGCTGGATGTGAGGACAAAAGCAAGTCACTGTGTAGACATACGATCATTCAAAACCATCCTTTTTGATGATTTGTGAATGAGTAGACTTGAAGTTTTCTGTTTAAGTTCATTTCCACATCTAACTATTAAGATTATACAGTAACAGTAGTTTCCTACAAACATGCCTAGACCACTAAGCCTTGTTTATGAATCTCACCAGCATGTGGAGAGAGATTATAGCAGAAGAATATGGATTTGCTCTTTTCTTCTCTTAGCTCATTCTCTACCAGCCCAGATCAGAGCACATTGCTGCGAACCCGTAACAGCTGAATGCTAAAACCACAAAACCCAAATTAGGAACAATGGCTTTTTGATACCATATTTAGAAAATATTCAGATACGTGGTATGGATAAACCTTGTCCAGCTGGGTCTCAACAATCCTGCTTGTGGTTGAACTTCTTACGGTGGGGTATCCTGCTACCACGACATCCCATGCGTCTTCAGGGTAAAGAGAAAGACCATAATGGCTTTTTTCTAACAGAGTTACTATGAAAAGTTCTCTCCCAACAAAGGGCATTTAACTAAGACCCGTACTGCTGCCTCAATTCCTTTTTGAAAGGCAGCAGGAAATCAATCAACCATTTCATTTCATTTCAACTATTTGATATCTGCTTTGGGACAGCAAAAGAAAAAATAAGTGGAAGGGAAAAGTGCATACAACTCCACATTTCTTTTTAATTTATACTCACAGTCTCGTCTTCTGGGTGCCAGATCCACATCCAAAGACCTTGGGATATGTCCACTATAGGGATTTTAAATTTAATATGCCAAAATTTAAATTTATTATATTTAATCTACAAACAGCTCCTTTCCTCATATAGTGTCTATGTAACTGCATTGCACAGTCACATAACCAGTCACTAAGCCATCAGTCTAGGTACAATTCTTGTCTTCTCTCTTCCTTGACCCTCACATTCAGGTGATCACCAAAGCCTATGAATGCTACCTCATAAACAGTTCTCAAATATGTTTCCTTTCTCCTGGGAGCAGCAGCAGTACTCCTCACTGGAGTACTGACATCCTGGGGACACACCTTCCCTGTACAGGTTCAGAGAAGAGGCTTTGGGGTCAGACAGATATGGGTTTAATCTCAGTTCTTTTCTGAGCCTCTGTTTCCTCATCTGTAACACTAGAGTAATTTTAACACTTACTTCACATTGTTTTGTGAGTTCAAAATTATAAAAATCCATGTGGAATATTTAGCATATTCTTAAAGAGTAAGTAAAAGAGCCAATGGTCAATACATGTTAGTTATTAGTTATCACTGATGTCACCTGCATTGGTTTCCTATGGCCACCATAACAAATTACTATAAAGTTTGTGGCCAAGAACAACACAGAGTTATGTGTTTTGGAGGCCAGGGGTCAAAAATGGGTCTCAATGGACTGAAGTCAAGGTGTTGATAAGGCTACACACCCTCTGGAGTGTGAATCTGTTTCACTCTAGAGGAGAATCTCTAGAGGAGAATCTATCTCAGTAACTTTTCCAGCTTCTAGTGATTGGCTGTGTTTCTAGGTTTGTACCTACATCCTCCATCTTCAGAGCCAGAGGGGTAGCACCCCTTTCTGACTCTGCTTCTCTCTGCTTCCTTCACATGACCTCTTCTGACAAATCTCCTTTTGTCTGCTTCTTATAAGGTCACTTGTGATTACATCTATCCACCTGGATAATCCAAGATAATCTTCTCTTCTCAAGATCCTTAACTTGATCACAAAGAGACTGCAGAGTCTCTTCTGACATATAGGGTAGCATTCACAGTTCCAGGGATTAGGACCTGGATAATGAGGGGAGCCATTATTCACCCTACATTATTATTATTATTATTATCAGACTTGATGGAGTGATACAAATGGAAATTCTATATAAACTAAATAGCCAGTCAAAGTATAGGTATGTCGGCAAAATGCATAGTACTTACAATATATTGTAGCAGATCAAGGAATTCTTAGATCTTAAGCTTCTACTAAAGTTATACACCTGATGAAAAAAACCCTACAGGATCCTAGCTTCCTTCCACTTAACTCATAAGAATCCACTATGCTTTGCTAGAAACAAGTTGAGTCAGATGTATTTTCTGAGGATCAGTGGAAGTGCTCCGGAAGGTCAGGAGATGGTAGCTCACCTTACAGAAGCTCGCTGTTATTGCTGATTCTCTATCTGACACGGTCAGACAGGGTTGCATCCTCTCTCTTCCACCTTGCAAAGTCGCAGCAAGATCTATCTGTGCCTGACGTTGCCTCGGGAGAAACTGGGAAACTAGGTTTCTTTCAGATGTAGATGTCTCTCCTTAACTTGCCAATGTGCTCTGTTGAAAGAAACAGGAAACGCTTGCTGTCATGTTAGGGATTGTTGCCAGGTCTCTGTGTGTGGCATTTGTTGCAAATTTAGTGATTTGTTCTCCAGCCAATACGCCTTCCTCGACAGAGGTGCAGTTGGACTGGGAAAATATTCTTAAGCTTAACAAAAATCACTAAAAGAAATTCTAATTCCAAAAAAATCTGCAAAGTAAATTTCTCTTCAGCATAAGCCATTAGAGGATTTTACAAGATTCTTATATTCTAATTTTTTCTTATAACTCAATGTCAAAAAAAATCAAATAAACGAAAACAAAGAGGGAAACTGTATCGTTCGGAATATCAAAGCAAGTCTGAACAGATCACTTCCTCGTGGTGTGTAGATTATCATTTGTCCAAGTTATAGGCTCCAAAATCAGAGATATTGATATGAGAAATAATAGGAATAGGTAAATGCCATTTGCAGCAACATGGATGCTCCTGGAGAATGTCATTCTAAGTGAAGTAAGCCAGAAAGAGAAAGAAAAATATCATATGAGATCGCTCATATGTGGAATCTAAAAAACAAAAACAAACAAACAAACAAAAACAAAGCATAAATACAGGACAGAAATAGACTCATGGACAGAGAATACAGACTTGTGGTTACGGGGGGGGCGGGGTAGAGGGTGGGAAGGGATAGACTGGGATTTCAAAATTGTAGAACAGATAAACAAGATTACACTGTATAGCACAGGGAAATATACACAAAATGTTATGATAAATCACAGAGAAAAAAATGTGACAATGAGTGTGTATATGTCCATGAATGACTGAAAAATTGTGCTGAACACTGGAATTTGACACAACACTGTAAAATGATTATGAATCAATAAAAATGTAAAAAAAAATAAAATAAATAAAATAAAATATCTCAGAAATAAATGACTTAAACTATAAAAAAAAAATAGGAATAAGTAATGAAGTCAATTGTGTGTGTGTGTGTGTGTGCGTGGGCGCACGCATATACGTGTGTGTATTTGAGAGAGAAAGAGACAGAGAGATGGGGAAAGGGAGATGGAGGGGAAAGAACTCCAGGTTACTAAACAGCAAATGTTTTTTAAAAACTGTTTTCTCCTCAAATGATTTAGTGAATTCTATCCGTGCGATTAAAGCAGAAAACAAAGGAAGAAATCAAAATTAGCCTCCAAAGTATTTTTCTTCCGATTGAGGCAACAATGTTACAGCAGACTATAAATACAACTTAACAACACATAAAAGAATCTCAAATGTCTTTACAAACAAGGTAAGCTGTCTTCATTTCGTGGGAAGCAAAACACTGAATGAATAATTTAGTATGTGGTTCATGTGCAGTTGAATTAGGACTGGGCCACTGTCTTCTGAGTTTTGAAATAAAGTTAGATCCACCCAGAGCAGCATCTGGATTTTGTCCTGGTCTCTTTTCCTGAGGACGGGCAAGTTCAATGCAAGGTCACAGGGGCATAGGAAGAATTCACCTAATTCAAAGTAACAAGGTGAGGGTAGAAAAAACAGGATGCTTCACCTCATACTGTTATACCACTGCATTTTACTTTTGAACATTACCCTGCTTTGCTCACTCTGAATTCAGAGGAGAAAGAATCTTGGGGAAGGAGCTTCACAAGTTCATCACAAAGTGTCATGGGACACAGTTAACAGAGAACAGTGTATTCTTTCTGTGTGCACATTCACGTAACACCCCAAAGCTCTGGGTTGGTGGCACTCAGGGAACATAAGGCTCAGGCCCCTAACCAGCTGGCGCACCCCGAGCTATGCAATTCCCCACTCCAGCCCTCCACGTTGGGCATTCATGTACGTAGTTGCCTGCAAGGTAGAATCTTCAAGGAATTCTTAGAAGGTCACCAAACAGGAGAAATGGGTACCGGTACTCTCACTTGCCCAGGAGCCTGCAGGTTCCACAGAAGTGCCCCTGGATAACAACCGAGTTATCACCTCCAAGTGTGTTATTCAATTATTCAACCTGACTACAATTACTACAGCTAATAAAGTGCTGGTGCAGAGCACAATCGCAGTAGTAATTGTGTGACAGGATGATTAAACAGCAGGCTGCAATAATTATTCCAATCCATCTTCAGAGATGGAGTCAAAGCTCTAACAATCAAATCAATCAATTAGTGAAGAAGAGCACTGAGGGGGAAAAAAGATCAATGAAAAACAAGTTTTCACAACAAAGCAATAAATCAATCCCAAGTAACTGGGCTGCATCATTGTACAAAAAAAAATTGAGATGATACCCGTTATTGCAATTAAATACAAAAGCAGCGGTTTCATTGGCTGTTACTCCAGTTCAAGGTGGAGAGAGATCTGATTTTTGTCAGGTTTTGTGGCATCTAATAAACACCCAGGATTCAAATCGTATTTTTAAGAGTAACGTCATGGCAGGACATCTCTTTTGTCAATACGCTGCAGGCTCCTGTCACTTGCCCCTGCCAAATACCCAAACCACCACGCACAATGAAAAGCCGCCCCAGAAAAAGCCTAGAGCAGTCCCTGAGCGGGTCTCTTTATAGTACTTTACCATTTCCAAAGCACTCTGCCAGCATTATCTGAAGTTTTCTTTCTCCACAAGTGTTGAACAAGGCGCAACAGATACTTTTAATAAATCTATTTTACTGTGAGGCATATTAAGGTTCAGAGAAGTGACTTTCCTAAGGTCATTTGAGGTGAAACAGAGATGTGGCCTACATCAGTAACTACACTGCCTGCGAGATTGTGCTGCTGAAGTTCAGAAGGATTTAAGTCACTGCTAAAGTCTGCTTTCCTCGGCAGGTAGCTGCAAAGAGACTGAGGTCCTAGGGGAGACTGGCCGTTGGTCCAGGGCAGGTCTGTGAGCTGTAGGTTCACCCCTGGGCAGGCTACAGTGGTCTTGAAATGAGACCTCTTGGGGCTGCTCTAGATGTGACTGGCGCCTCCAAGGTTCAGTTGCTTCTGCTTCTCAGATTGCCCCAGAAATGCTCTTGACAGCATCTCTGAGTCGTTTCTGTCGTACTGTTCATTAGCAATATCAACAGTGGATACCACAGTTCCAGCACTTAGAATGTGCCGGTACTATGCCAGGTGTATTACATAAATTACCTCAAGTTAATTCCCAAAATGAGTACTACCATCCCCTTTTCCCTTTCAAAAACTAGAGATCAGATAAATTAACTTGTACAAAGTCACAGAGCAACTAAGTGGTGGAGCCAAGCCTCAGACTCAAATCTCTGGCTCTGCTCTGACCTGCTTCTCACCCAGCACCACTCGGCCAACATTTCGGTTGTGAGTTGTTTAATGTGTTGTGCACAATCTAAGGAACATTAACATTCCCCACTGGTCTCACCTTCCAAACATTTCAAAAGACTATTCATTTTGATCTCATTTTTCAAACAAACTCAGAATTAGTGGGTACAGAAGAGACGAATCAAAATTTCTCTTGGGTAGTTATAAAGTCAGCACACAGGTTTAAAAACAGAAGGTATTAAATGATGGCAGAAAGACATGTCATGGGCCCCCACGACCGCTGCCAGGTTCAGTGAGTCGCTAGGACTCAGCGGACTCAGCACACAGCTGTGCTTGCTCCTGTGATTTCTTACAGCAAAAGGACAGAAAACCAGATTAGAAAAGAGGAAAGCTATGGGGCAGGGGGACAGGAGGTCCAGAGAAAACCAGGCACAAGCTTCTAAGATCCCCTCCCAGTGGAGTGTTGACAACCCCTTTAGCAACAAGCTGTGGCAACACATGCGAAATGCTGTCTGTCAGGGAAGCTCATTAGAGACTCTGCCCAAGATTCTTACCGGGGGCTGGTCACATGGGAGCTCTCTACTAAGCATGTCAAGATTCCAGACTCCCAGAAGGCACACAGGCACTCGACACAAGCCACACCACTTTCACAAACAGGTTAGGCCCAGTGTGGCTTTCTTTTCAGGAAATTATGGGAATCTTCCAAAATCTAAATTCCTAGACAGCCCAGGAGCAATCCCATAAGCAGGCCTTTCCTGGGACAGCAATCTCAGGACTGCTAACACTAGTAACTCTTTTCTGCACAGATTAGGTTTGTCATATCTGTTCATTTTATTTATGTCCCTCTCCACCCTTCTTCGTTCCTTTCCTCTTTCTTTTCCCAGAACTGGAAATCAAAGACTCCTGTGACCCATTTTAGCTAATGCCACACGGGTGGTCAGAGATGCATTTTCGTCTCCCATCTATCACCTGGTTAACTCGCTGCCTTTCTTACAAAGGTCTGCTCGGCCTTCATTCTGAGAAGCAAGCTCTCTGGGGTCTCAATCACTCTGTCTTTCATAAGGGCAGCTTCCAGGCTCTGAGGAGTCCTATTTTGGAGCTTCTCACCCAGGTTCCTCTCTCTGTAGGAAGAGGAACTGTTCTGTATCTGCCTTTGAAGCTCACAGGACTCACCGTCTACTCCACAATGAGCCCCGTGGAATTCAACGCTGCTCCTGGAGGGAGTCCAGACGCCCATTTTCTCTTGTAAAACTACGATGTCCTTCTAAGGCCTCACTGAGAAGCACTAGGTGGCGGCTCTGGATTAGCCGTTTAAAACACGTTCAAAGAAGGCAAGAAATGTTGCCTCCTGGGAGGAGCAGATGATGCGAAGGGGAAGTACAGACTGGAGGTCAAAAGAAGAATGAGAGAAAGCAGTTTAAAGAAAGAGAAGAAAAGAAAGCCAAAGGCAGCCTCCGTTTAGGGTGACACCAGGTCAGAGAAGATTCTGAGCTGATAAATCCAAAAGTCACAAAAGAGAGAATTTCTGTGGTTGTTGAGAACTACACTTTATGGAGGCATTTTTAAAAATCCAACATTACCTCACAACTTTGCCTTCATTAACTATTTCACATGTTCAACCAGTCTGATTATTCTGTGTAGGAGGAATAAATGATCATTATTCTGTGTAGGAGGAATAAATATAAACTTGTTAACAAAAACAACACCCCACGCAGGTACTAACCAATTAGCGGCCAGTTTTCTGAATTGAAATACATTTTTAATTATCTTCAGCACGATTTGCTTTGCATGTATCTACTCTATGGGTACAAAAAACAAACTGCAGGGTTTTGTTTTGTTTTGCTTCCTGAGAAGGATTTGCTCCTCAGTCCACGCAAAACAACATCCTCCCTCTCAACACTGCTCCCTCATTCTCTTTTCCTCCTGAGGATCCGTTCCTTGCCGCCTCTCATACCTGCTCCTTTATTCCTCCTTCCCCTCCCCTTGAGTCCAAAGCTCCTAAGGAGCCTGGTGACTTCAGCTTCATCCTCCTCTCCAGCCACGTTCCATGTCCCTGTGTCCTTGAAATAAATGTCCTATCTTCATTAGCTTCTGTAGCTTATGCTCTTGTTGGAACTATTGTCCCAAACCTGGTAGAAGCCTCCATGCAATCAGACAAATGCTCAGTTAGATGATCATCTTGGATGATCATCTTTGATGAACCATGTTATTAAGAGAGGATTTTTTTTCTTTTAAATTTACCATTGGTGTTGTCATGAGAAAACGACTATGAGAAACCACATTGGAAGACCTTCCTGTTGTGTCACATGCCATGAAGAGCATTCAGACAGAAGGCTCGGGGCCCAGAGCAGAGTGGAGGGAGCTGAAGCTGCCGATCTAGTTCAAGGGGACAGGGAGTTTTTAGAAACGGTATGCAAAATAACAACCATCCCAAAGAGAAACTTAAAACCGGGGACTTTTAACTGGCTGTTTCATGAAGCAGCCAGGCTCGCTCCTTCCTGGTCTTTGGTATGAGCTTGCTGAATTACAATACAATTGTTTTTAGAGCAGTTTTGACCTTGTGAGAAAGAAAGGCAGAAATAAAGAAGGGAAGAGCCAGTACTGTGGTGTCTGCACACAAAGGGAAATGGAGCTGCCTCATCCTGATAAAGAAGCTGCTAAATGAAGACAGCTTCAGGGTCTTTTGAAACTCAGAGGTGTGTGTGCCCAGAAAGGGCTGAAGCAAGCCCATTCGCTGGGATGGCAGTGGCCGCTGGAGGCCGCGCACTCTGCACCCTCTCCTGCTCAGCTGTGGCTAGAAAGGAGGAGATGGGGAGAGTCACTCTGCTTCCCAAGATCAGACAACAAGTGACAAAGACGATTAACTCTACACATACATACCAGGGCCTTTTCTAAAGTTTGAAGATTTGTATGACTCACAAACATTATGAAATAGCAAAATTTAAGCTGATGGGGTGTATTTATCTGTATTATCAATTAGGGCTGACAAAATTCTAAACCTAGCTGATCATCCGAATCACCAGGAAGTTTTAATAGAGATTCCTGGTATCCAGTAGGTCTCACATCTATGTTTTTAAAATTCTATGCTATTGAGTTTGGTGTTAAATCAGGCTTGGAATTCTCAGACCTGAATATCACTACTAGTATCTAAAGGACCAGAATTTCAAGTGTAGCTCATAACAGAACTTCTCAGATTAATATGTGTATTAATCATCCAGGGGCCTTGTTAAAATGTAGGTTCTGGTAAGTATCACTGGGAAAGAGGCTGCATTTCTAACAAGCTTCCAGAGGAGGCTGATACTGCTGGCCTGTAACCACACGGTGAGGGCAACTGTGACAGACCAAGCCCTCAAATCCCAGTGGCCGGACAGCCCTGAATGTTTACTGCTCACCCATGGAAAGCCCGGTGTGGACTGGATGGTCCTCCTCCATCTCATAGCTGTTCCTTTTGGAACATTTGGCCTCCAGACTTACGAGAGTAGGAGATGAAAGGGGTGGAGGTGGCAGCATGGCTTTTAAATGCTTCAGTCTGGAAGCAACACATGACGTATGCCTGGCATGTGGCCCCGATTTAACTTCAAGGGAGGCTATGAAATGTAGAGCAGTACCTGGAAATCAGCGAGCAACTGTGGCCTCTGCACAAGAGTCCAATGTTAGGCCTGAATCAACTAACAAATTTCAATATCTACTGGATAAAAGCTTGGTTTCAAGTTTTTTTTTTTTTTTTGCTAGTTTTGATTTAATCTTAACTACGTTACTCAACCATATCACTACCTCTTTGGCTCACTTTGATCCACAGAGCGATTATCTTGTCAGATATCTGAAGCCCAGGAAATGCCACGGTATTATGTTCTGTTACTGCATCATACATAAACTTATATTGTGTTTAATTGTAACATTTGCCTTCAGTAACGTATCTTATTTTTTTTTATAAAATAAAAAGTACTGAAACCAACAATTTCCAGTAAGTGTATCATTGGGTAATGGTGGGCTTGTTAGGAGACCTGCGAATCCAGGGAGCAGGTAAATGGCATCATCAGATACAACACGATTCTCCTCAACCTCTCTGTCCAGCCTGGATCCCTCCCTCACTGTGCACTCGCCTGCTTCCATCCTTTTTTTTTTCTTTTCCTTTTTTTTATTGAAGTATAGTCAGTTTACAATGTTGTATCAATTTCTGGTGTACAGCATAATGCTTCAGTCATACATATACATACATACATTCGTTTTCATATTCTTCTTCACCATAAGTTACTACAAGATATTGAATATAGTTCCCTGTGCTGTACAGTATGAACTTGCTGTTTATCTATTTCATATATAGTAGTGTCTGTCCGTCCTCTTTTGACAATACCTCAGTCATTCTTTTTAGCCTTCCTGCCACAGGTAAGTGTAACTTAACTTTGTTGAGTCTCAATATCTTCATTTGTAAAATGGGAATTAAAAAATATGCCTCATAGGGTTGTCAAAACAGTCACTCAATAGACATTTTCCTCTTAGAAACAGATTATGAAGAAAATTTAAGAGAATAAAAAGTAGGAGAAAGTGCGGATTTGAGTATATTTAGGGGGCTTACTCTGAATTTTGTTAAGCCTTGGTTTCAGGAGGCAATGTTTATAAGTATGAATATACTAAATGCAGGAAGTGTTGAGACAGCTGTGAAATCTACCTGGAAGATCCCTTGGTGAGTGGGAGATCATCTCTAACAGAACAGACACTCTGTCAAGGGCCCCTTCTGTAGTATGATTCCACAATAGATACACTACTTCTCTCACACGTTCTTATGTTTTCCCTCCAAAGCCTGAGACTGTTTTTGCACAAGCATAGTTCCTCTTGTTTTGCTCTCCAAAGCTTGTAATAATAGCTCTATAGGAAGTTGACTCTCAACATATAGTTATTGCTTATGAGCTATGTTATTTTGGATGAACATTCTGATTTCTCTGTGACAGATGTTTTTAACTTTTAGGAGATCACAGAATACTTCAAGAATTAAAAAAAAATGATAAACCCCTCTTTCCTAGAAAAATTCACATTATCTGTACATACTAAAAAAAAAAATATATATATATATAATGTGTGTGTGTGTGTATATATATATATATATAATTTCAGAGGTTCATAAAGCTCTGAAAAAGTATGTCTGGGTTCCTTGCTCCATAGTAACAGCACTATGTTAACTTTCTCAAATTTACCAATAAATGCTATTAACATGCAGAAAATAACAACAGTATTTCCTAAAGAATGAAGCAAACAATTCTACAAGTGCACAGAGGATGACTAGAAAGGCTAGGAAATCCCATTATAATAGGCTACCTCCTTTACTTCCCCAGATCCCTGGTCCTTGACATACTTTCCCTAAGAGGGAGACTCGCTGTTTCTGCCACCTCTTAGGTGAAGCCTTCCTTGATGCTACCAAATAAAGCTCATTTCCCCCCATCATGTATCTCCTACAAAAGAGTCAGCACTGCGGGGCATTTCTACATCTTCAGCATCCAACCCCGTAGACGATACATGGTGAGCACTGAGTATCTATCTGTTTCACTGTGCTGAATTCTAGGCCACATTGATCTATTCTTTTTTTATACTGAACGCAGTTCCATAGTCCATCAGAAGCGGAATAAGCAGGCCATTGTGGACAGATCACTTCACTGGCCCCTCTCCTCCCAGATCACACCTGACTCAGTGTGGGACAAACGTTAGTCAAACTAAATTAAATTTCACTTACTATACTTGTCACAGCTTTTCTGACAAAACAGTTATTTATAAGGTATTCTAAAACAAAAGACAGATTAAACCTGAATTAAAATTGGAATAAGCAGAGAGAAGGAAGCAGTATTATACAGGGGTTCGGGCCCAGTGCTGCAATGAAGGCCCTGAAGCTGAGGTCCCCTGTTTCTCTCAGAAGCTTGGGATAAAGTGGGAATGCCACTATTGATCTCAGCAGGAGACTAATTGGGAATCAGAAAGAGAAATAAATTGTTGGGTTTGGAGTCAAATGATCAGGAAAAAAATACAAAACACCCAATCAAATTTGCACTTAGGCTACACAACAAATAACCTTCTAGTATAAGTATGTCCCAAATATTGTCTGAAATATATTTATACAGTTTTTTTTTGTTGTTCACCTGAAATTAAAATTTAACTGGGCACCCTCTATTTTTATCTGCATAATGGGGCAACGCTAACCTGGGGGCCAATACCTCACAGACCCTTCCCATAAAAAAGCCATGCAGCATCACCATCTTAAATCTCTCCCGATAAGAAGCATTTTGAACAACTTTGACACCCTAATTTACTATGTTCTGAAGACATTACCTTTACCTCTAAGTAACTGAGTTTTTCTGATGGCAATCTGAATTCCCAAATCTGTTAACTGCATGCATAGGAAACACAAGATTCTCTGCAGTTCTGTTTTTCCTTCCCCACCCCACTGGGTCGTTTATGAGAGGAGCGGCTGATGCCACGTACCCTCGGCTGTCGCTTCTGAGCTCTCCTCCTGGCTGGTATGCGCCGGGAGAGGAGACCAGCTGTCGTCCTGTGGTGTCAAGTTGTGGGGCTACCCCTTTTGGGAAGAGTAGACAGTCCCCTCCCTGAAAGGGGAAAGGGCCCCAGAGGTCAGCAGAGGCCGACACCTGTTGGGTTTTGATACAGTTCCAAAGTGAAGTCAAAAGGCCTCGCCTTGCTATTTATATAGGGAAAGGACAAAAGGGCCTTAAAATCTGGAGACAGCTGATCAAGCCAGAGCCCAGTCACATCTTAGTGAAAGAGAACAGATGTAGCTTCTGCTGAACTATGTACAGGATCAACCTGGGAGTTCTCGGAATGACGGGTGCAGAGCACCAGCTCATGTGTCAACGCTCCACGGCTCACTGCATGGATTTCTCTCTGGATTTTTTGTTTCCATATGAACCAAATATTCCGGGTTTATTTTTCCTCATGTATTGGACAATGTGACATTTTATTGGTGATTCATTCTAAATTTGAATCTTATTGCTAGACTACTAATCACTTTCCCTGACAGCGCTGGTGGTCTTAGCAGTGCTTAGAGAAAACAAACAAAGGTCAAAAAGCACGTAAGGGTCTATGACCAAAATTTAATAATTTACTAAAATATTTGCCAAGCTGTTTAATTTTTGATTCTTGCCTGCTTGTCTGTCCCAAATATGATTAATGCCACCTTAAGACTAATGTGTCTTGTAGGCTGCCTGGGGAAAATTTTTGGCTCCACAATAATTAGGAACTTCCCATTCTTGAGACTCCTCAGGACATAGGGACAGGGTCACATCTGCTTCAGAGCAGAATCTGGTGCCAGTGAGAGTAAAGGTTCATCCTGCACAGAGCTTTACTGCAAGCTGACCTGTACTCAAAGGCCTCAAAACACATGGAAGAGCAGCTGGTACTATTTCACTCTAAGGGGAAATCACATCATGGTCCTCTGTGAATGGCTTTTCAACAATATTTCCCACTATTCCCTGGCACTTACCTGATACTATTACATGTCTTTGTACCATATTCCTTATCATTGTCACTGCTCAGAAACCACACCTACCACCATCATAAATGCCTTCCCCAACTTTTTTACTTGACAAACTCTTTTCCTCACACACAACTCATATATCACTTTTACTTAGTTTCCCCACTGGGTCTAGGAGCCCTGACCACAAGATGGGCTGGTCATCAGAACTGGTATTAGTCAAGTTAGCCTGAGGCAGGATAAGTAGAGAGAGAACCAAAAGGGATGAAAGGAGCCCAGGCTGATCTAAGGTTGGGACTGGGGAGACAACGCATGACCAAGTTAACAGCAAGGGAAGGACAGAGTAAGTCTGTAAGACCAATAGCCCAGAGCAGATGGAATGAGTTTTGAGGGGGAGTGGTTCACGCCTGAACCTGTATACCAGTGCTGGATGTCCTTTTAGTTGTGGTATATGGTACAGAGCCAACTTGAGCTGGAAAAGTCCTCCCTGACTGGTCACAGTTTGTGGTTTCATATGCTGATTTTGTCTTCCCTCTGGCATTATCATCATCTAGATCCGGGATCCTTGTTTTTCCTGTATTCTCACAATATCTAGCCATAATGCAACACAGGTAGCGGGTGTTCAGGGAGTGAACGCTGGCTGATTCACAGTCAAGGGATCTGAAACCTCTTCCAGAGGGCAGTGCAGGTTTCTGACTTGCCCTTTAGGCATAGTTTTTACTTTTGACCTGTGCCATCCGACAATGGTGATGACTGATTCCCAAGGATTCTATGTCCACGGGAATGTCACGCAATGCCATTTTATAGACCGCCATTATGCCTTCAGCTCAAGGAGTATGCTTTATCATCCAAAACAGTAGGATCCAATTTACTTCTTTCCCTGTCTTGTTTGAAACTTATGTACATGAGAAGCCAATTCCAAGGAAGTATGGAACACTAAAAGAACTGTGATTTCTTTTTCAAGATCTATAATAGGATGAAACCAAGTCCACTTAAAGATTGAAGGGCTTGTTGACAGGATGAATATGTCAAAGGAGTATGAAATTAATGGTAAGGACTAAGACAGGGGAAGATGAAAATAAAAAGAACAAATTCTATAGCTTTGTCATAGTGGACAAAGGAGGACATGAGTTTTGAGCTACAAGAGAGTCATGATGTTTTATCGCCTCACTGAGCCATCCTCTCCTCCTTCCATGGAGCCTCTCTAATTTACCACCCATTTCCCAAAGGCCAAAAACACAAAAATTCCAGTTTCAGTGGAATCAGACTGCTCTTGATCTTGGGTGCCTTAGGACCTTGCTACTTAAAGTGTGTTCCTAAGGCCTTAGCATCAGCAGCACCTGGGAGCTTTTAAAGATGCAGAATCTGAGGACCCACTCCAGACCAACTGAATAAAAATCTGCATTTTAATAGGAGCCATAGGCTCCTATTATATGCACTTAATACATTTTGTAAAGGTCTGACCTAGGGTAAACAACCCATGGAGTATCAGCTTTCAAAAGAGAATGCGCACTCATTTACAATAGCCAAGATATAGAAACAACCCAAGTGTCTGTCGACAGATGAATAAATGTGGTATGTGTATGTGTGTGTGTGTGTGTGTGTGTGTGTTTGTATGATAATGAAATATTATTAAGCCTAAAAAAAAAGAAGGAAATCTTGCCATTTGTGACAATATGAATGAACTTGGAAGACTTTTTGTTAAGTGAAATAAGCTAGTTACAGAAGGACAAATACTTCATGATTCCATGTATATGAGATAACTAAAATAGTGAAACTCATAGAAACAGAATACAATAGTGGTTGCCAGGGGCTGGGAGTGGAGGAAATGGGGAATTGTCATTTAATGGGTATAAAGTCTCAGTTATGCGAAATGAACGAGTTCTAGAGATTTGCTGTACAACACAGTATCAATAGATAATAATGTGGTATTGTGCACTTCAAAATTGGTTAAGAGGGTAGATCTAATGTGAAGTGTTCTTACCACACACATACACAGAACAACAAGGGAGACAAGGAAGCTTTGGGAGGCGTCAAATATGTCTGTTACCTTGATGGTGGTGATGATATCATGGGTGTTTGAATATATCCAAACTCAAAAAAGTGTATACATTAAATATGTGCAATTCTTTGTAAATCAATTAATATCTTGATAAAGCTGTTAAAAGAGAGAGAATCCACATTGAGACATTTTAAAATTTCTCAAGAGAACAATTTCCCCATTCACTCTTGTTCCCACAGCAGTTCTGGCCTGAACTCATTATGCTTGTCCCAACCCAGCTCCCTGAGTCTTTGCACACAGCCTGGGAGTCACTAAGAGGATTGGCTACATATTTACTCTTCCACTGCAAGGCCTCAACTGAACACATAAACTCTGCAGACAAACTCAGTCAGCAGGTGGACCCACTGCTCACTAATTTATCACCACATGTTCCCCAATATGCTTTCTCTTCTGGAGGCACTCATTCGACTTTTCTCAGGTTGCAGGTGGAAAGAGAGTATTTGGATTTTCTGTGTCAAGATAATTGACATTTTCCCCATTACACTTCTTCCATTTGGATAAAAAAAAAATATGGGTATAACTTTCAGCCTGCCCTGTTCTGACTAATACATGAACAATAAATGACGCAGTCAAGGGAGAGCTCCCCACACTCTAGACTCTCCTCTGGGCCCCCAGGAGGCTGATTTCTGGGGTTGTATCAACTGGGCTTCCTTATCTTCCCCCTTCCAGGTGGATTTAGCCACTGGAAGGCACACTGAGGACCCCAAAGGACAAGAAGAAAAGGAGGTGCGGATAGTCACCTGTCCTCTACCCCTTCTAGCTCTCCTCCTGCTCTTCAGGCCTAAGACTGGTAGCAGCTTTGCCCTGTTATTAACATCTGAACGCTCCACCACCCATTCCCGGTCACCCTGATCCTGCCCACATCTTTGCAAATAGTGTCTTCATAAAAGCTTCTTTAATTGCCTCTTTGAGGAAATTCCCCTCATCTGTGTCTCGCCGGGACCCTGACTGATTTAGTCACCTTGTTTTCTCTGCTCTTTCAGCTTATTTCAGAGATGCCCATTCCAGCACACTCAGAGTACCCTGTTACTTTTCACTAGAACATCTTTCACGTAACACCTCGCCAGCCTGTTCAGCAAGTGACCTTTTGCAGTGCTCTAAGTCAGGTGTTTCTCTAATTTTGATGACAGCATACTAGTCACCTGAAGGATCTTGTTATAGTGCAGATTCTGCACTGGAGTCGGGTGGGGTCTGAGATCTTTGATTTCTAAAAAGCTCCCAGGCACTGCCATTGCTCTGGTCCAGAGACCACACTTTGGGGCTCCAACTCAAACACCGAAGACCAAGCAGAGCAACAGTTCGCGAAGTGTAGTTAGTCCTAGGCTAGCTGCATCAGCATCATCTGAGAAGAGCTGGCTAGAAATTCACATTCTCGGTCCCCATCCCAGACCCACGGAATCAGTGGTTCTGGGTTGGGGCCTCATTGTGCTAGCAAGCCCTCCTGGCGATTCTGATCCACACCTGAGTTGGAGGACTTCTGAAATGGAAGGCAGTGCACTTGCAGTAACTATTCTTCAGGACTCAATGTTTGAGAAACTTCACATAAAACAATGCAGACTATCCTCAATAAATTTATTCAATATATATGTAATTATATAATTTTGGAACCTGATATTGGCCACGTTGATAGAACTTTAAATTTCTGCTACTGTCATGCCTAACACTATGAAGGAAAAGAAAATCACTAATCAATGGGGTTTGAAGATAATAAATTACCTCAAGTTATAGTTCATTTCAACCATACTCGTAACATGCAAGTCTATGCTAGCTGCTGTAAGAGACACCAAGATGTGTCAGTCAATCTTTGCCTTATGTAACTTTTAGTTTCATGGAGAAAAAAATTGAGCACTGGCTGGGGCCACTGCCAAGGCTGCTCTCTAGGATTTAAACTATAAACTCAGCACATAAGGAATGATCAGAAGCCTGTAAAAAGGTAGTTTATAGATCAAATGTTTCATGGACTTGAAGCAAGATGGACAAGAATCAGGTGATTCTTTGGATAAAAGAGAGCCACAGAGATAAACATTATTCAGTTCTGTGGTCTGATTTAGCACTGCTGTGAAGCTGCTTTTGAGTAGAGTGCCTTTTGTAAAGCTTTTGAACCACAGCATTCCTCTGGTTACGTGCCCACCAAGCAGATTTCTCACTTTTGCTATCCCAGTTTGTATATACCCCAAGGAAGATCATGCACTGGGATGACCAGTCCACTATGACAGCTGATCTCAATCACAGTGAACATAACAGCATTCTGGGCTCATGTTCATACTCTTGTGGATTTAGGAATTGTGCAGGTTTGGTTGACTCTGGAACACTGACAAGACAGAATTTCCAGTGAAGCTGGAATCACTGATTGGATCACACAAGTTCTCCACCATAACACTACCCATATAGTTCCTGTGTGGATAGCCAACCAGCCTCTCTAGGTGATATCCATTTCAATATACACCTTTAAAAGCAACACAAACACTTGTATGACAAAGCCACAGGAGTTGCTATAAAAGAGTTCTGCCTAAAAGATAAAATTTCAAAGGAAGAACTGAACACGTCAGATTGAGGTAGATGCTGAGGATAATCAATAAAGCTTAAAGAGTGAGTAGAATTTGTTTTAATATAATTCACATACCATAAAAATCAACCCTTTTAAAGTGTACAACTCAGTGATTTTTACTATATTCACAAAGTCTTGCAACCATCACCACCATTTAACTCCAGAACATTTTCATGACCCTAAAAAGAAACCCCACAGCCCTTCAGAGTCACCCTCCAGTCCCTATCCCTCCAGACCCTGGCAACCGTTAACCTACCTTCTGTCCCTCTTTACATATGCCCATATATACATATAAGATCATGTAATATGTGGTGTTTGGTGTCTTGTTTCCTTCAGTTAGCATAATCTTACCAAGATTCATCCATGTTGTAGCATATATCAGAGTTTCATTGCTTTTTATGACTGAATAATATGAATACTATTCCACTGGATGGATATGCCATATTTTGTGAATCCATTTATCAGTTGATGGACATTAGGATTATTCTCACTTTTGAAGACTATGAATAAGGTTGCTATGAACATTTGTTTACAAGTTTTTGTGTGGACATATGTCTTCAATTGCTTTGAGTATATACTCAAGAGTGGAATTTCTGGGTCAGATGGTAAATCTGTGTGTAACATTTTTAAGGAACTGCCAGGCTGTTTTCCAAAGAGGTGCATCATTTAACATTCCCACTAGCAATGTATGAGCTGACAAAATTCAACACCACTTCATGATTAACACCACCACCACCACCAGACATAGAAGGAAACTTCCTCAGTCTAACAAAGGGCCTCTGCAAAAACCCACAGCTGATGTCATGTTTAATGGAGAACGACTGAAAGCTTTACCTCCTGAGACAGGAACAAGAAAAGGAGGTCACTCTTGTCACTTCTATTCAACACTGTACTAGGGGTTATTAGGAAGTCATTTGGGGGAAATAAAAGAGAGGAAAGAAAAGAAAAAAAGAATCAAGAAAGAAAAGAAGTAAAACTATCACTATTCCTTGATGGCATGATCTTCTATTCAGCAAATTCTAAAGAATCTACCAAAAAAAAGAGAAAAAAGCCTATTAGAACTAATCAATGAGTTCAGCAACATTATAGGATATAAGGCCAATATACAAAAATCAATTCTATTTGCTAGCAATAAACAATCAGAAATTGAAATTAAGAAAATAATTCCAATTACAATAGCATCAAAAAGAATACAATACTTAGGACTAAATTAAGTAAGTATAAGATTTATACACTGAAAATCTTTACAAAACATCATTGAAAGAAAATTTTAACGTCTCAATGAATGGAAATCTCATGTTAATGCATTAGAAGAATTAATATTACTTAGACTCAAATTGATTTATAGTTTAAATGCAATACCAACACCATTCAATGGGGAAAGAATAGCCTCTCAACAAACGGTGTTAGAACAACTGATAGCCGCATGCAGAAGAATGAAGTCAGACTCCTATCTCACACAATATACAAAAGTTGACTCAAAATAGATCAAAGATGCAAAGGTAAAAGCTGAAACGATAAAACTCTGAAAAGAAAACAGGGGTAAATCTTTGTGATCTCTGGTAACAGATTCTTAGATATGACACCAGAAGTACAAGTGACAGAAGGAAAAATAGACAAATTGGACTCTATCAAAATTAAAAACCTTTATGCTTCAAAAGATACTATCATAAAAATTAAAAGACAATCCAAATAATGGGAGAAAATATTTGCAAATCATATATCTGGTAAGGAACCTGTATCCAGAATATATAAGAACTTCTATGATGTAATAATAATATGACAACTCAATTTAGAAATGCTCAAGTGATCTGAATAGATCTGTCTCCAAAGAAGATATACAAATGCCTCCATCTCCCCCCGCCCCCCCCCCAAAAACACACGAAAAATGCTCACATCATTAGCCATTAGGGAAATGCAAATCAAAACCACAATGAAATACAACTTCACACCCACTGGGATGGCTATAATGAAAAAGACAGATAATAATTGGGGGGATGTGGAGAAATTGAAACCCTTATACTCTGCTGCTGGGAATGTAAAATGACATAGCTACTTTGGAAACGATCTGGCATTTTCTCAAAAAGTTAAACACATAGTTACCATATGACCCAGTAATTCCATTCCCAGGTACATACTCAGAGAATTGAAAACATGTCCACACAAAAAGTTATAGATAAATGTTCATAATGACATCATTCATAACAGATGTAAACAACATAAATGTGTATCAACTAATAAATGGACAAACAAAACGTGGCATCTCCATCCAATGGAATATGATTCAGTCATAAAAAGCAATGAAGTACTATGGTAAGCTATAACATGGGTGAACCATAAAATGTTCTAAGTGGAAGAAGCCAGTCACAAGGGAACACATATTGCATAATTCTATTTATATAAAATATACAGAATTGGCAAATTTAGAGATACAGAAAGTAATCAGTAGTTGCTTAGGGAAACAGGGAGAAGATATGGTCTGGAGGATAATAGCTAATAGATGTAGAGATTTTTTGAGGTGATGAAAATGTTCTAAAATTGATTGTAGGGATGGCCGCCCAGTCTACAACTATACTAAAAATCATTTAATTGTATATTTTCAACAAGTAAATTTTATGGTATGTGAATGATATCTCAGTAAAGCTTCTTTTAAAAAAGCAGAAAGAGAAAATGCAGAGCAATCAAGTCCTTAGCATTGTTTAAGCCACTGGAACATGCTTTGCCTGAATCACTGCTACCTCAAGACTTTTCAGTTACACGAATCAGGTACATCTCTCCATTGTTTAGGTTGTTTAAATTGAGATTTTGGTCACTTGCAACAAGAATTAACAACCAATATATAAAGTAACAATGGTTCATCAGGAAAAAAATGAGTGAAGAAAGCAGGTCAGGACAGGAAAGCTAAATAGGGGTTATTTCAATAGTTGAGAGGATAGCAAACAGTGAAAAGGAGTTGAATTTGGAGGATGAACTGAATTCTGTCGAATGTGGGGTGCGGTGAAAAAGGAAAAAACTGAAAACATCTGAAAAGCCGAATCTTAGTGAAATGGAGATCCGCTACTGAATTCTGAGCTCTAATGACAAGGACAGGGCTTCATTCATCATCACTGTATTAGTCAGCTTAGCTGCTGTAATAACTCCAGAGCACCATTTGCTTTCAACGATCACTAATTTCTTGCTCACATTACAAGCAGACTGTAAGTCAGCTGCAGCCCTGTTGCGTATGACCGTCATTCAAGGACCCAGGCTGAGGGGGCAGGCCCTCTCTGGGACTATTGTTCTCAGGGAAGAAGGCAGAGACCAGAGCTCTGGCAAACTTGTGATGCTTTCTTTAAAAAGTTAGCTCACTTACGTATACATCCTACCTCGTATTCCTTTGGCCAAAACGTATCATGTGGCTAACAAAGCCCAGGGTCAATGCAGCAGGGAAGCATCCTTTACACAGAAGACACTGTAAATCACACAACAATGAGTAGAGATGTATAACTTTCTCAAGGAGAAGGAAGGAAGAAATAATTGTTAACAATAAAATAATTTCCCACAACTGTTTTCCCAGGCCTATGATTGTACCTGGTATATTTAAATAGTTAATATTGATTTAGTACTTGAAAAAATAAATATATAAATTAACAACTATGCACATTAATAAATGGAGAAAGAACCTTTTGTGGGGATGGGAAAGAAAAAGAAGGAAAGAGATAAATTTATTCTGATTTTGAAGAACAAAGGGAGGTAAGGATGGAAATAATTCAACCAAAAATTATCAAGCTGGAGAGACAGATTGAGAGCAAGAATCAAAGTGAGTGAGAGACGTGGGATTTAAGCTGTGAAGTAGGTGAGATCACCAAGGAGGAACGTGTGCAGTGAGGAGAGAAGTGAGTTATTGTTTTGGAGGAGAAATCCAAGCTAGGAAAGATTAGTCAGGGCATGGTCAGAGACCAGAGCAATAAAATATCAAAGGTACTGAAAAGAAAAGGTCGTCAACAACATCAAAAATGTTTTTATAATTATTAAACAATGCCTCTTCCAAAACTCCAAATAGAGTTATGTCATTTTTTTTTCTGCAGAGGTCTATTTCACACAGGAAAATAAGTTAACTGAAGGCTACTTGTAATAACAGCTTAACTAAGTTTAGTGGAAGGTGAAGAAGAGATAGTTGGAAGGAAAAAGATTCAAATCACCTGATTTAAAAATTAAGGCCAAGCAGCAAGCAAAAATCAATACATACAACAAATATATAATAATAAGCTTCAATTCCATACTACAGATAATGAGAAGAAAATCAGAAAAGAGAATGGGAATAAGGAAGAGAGAAGGGAAAAGAAAGGCAGACATGGGGGAAAAAATGTGAGACCAGAAGCAAAACAAAACAAAAAAACCAAGGAAACAATCTCTTAGTCTAGTGGTTCTCAATGCTAGCTGCACATTAGAACCACATGGGGAGATTTATTTTTTTGTTAAATACTCATTCCTGGGCCTATCCTCAGAGACTTTGAACAAATAGGCCTATAATAAGACCTGGTATTGTTATTAAAAGCAAACAAACAAAATAAGTGATTCTAATCTGAGTTGGACGGAGAACTGCTGTCTTAGAGGTATGCCTCTCATACCTCTCTCTATGGAGGAGAAATGGAGAGGAAGCAGTAATAAGGTAATTACTTTTGTCCAATCTCATGGTCCATTTGGGCTATAGGTGTCAAGAAATCTTTAAGATGTAAATTAGCTAACTAATCAAGCATAGCTTAGCTGCTTTTTACTTTGTAGGCAATGAAATGCCTGAATTCCAACACTAACTGTAAGGCCTTAAGCAAATCACTTAGCATCTCTGGGTCTGTTTCCATTAACTTCAAAATGAAAAACTTTAGCCAAGATATTTCTAAGGTTGTTATCACAACCATGACTTGAAGAGTATTAGAATGGGGGGGGGGGGATGAGGCCAGTCAAAATCAGCTCTCTCCAAGACCTGTACTGGATCCATCAGGCATGCTTAGCACATATTTAAAGAGACAACAAAAAGGGAGTGAAGTGGAAACAGAAACTCAGAAAAATGTGAGAAGGTGGCAGAATAGGAGGTCCTAGCTCTCATCCCCCCACAGAAATACTGATTTAACAATCATCCACAGACAAAAATAACTGATTTGGGTTCTGGAATCCAGGTGAGAGAACAGCACCCAGGTGGAGCTCAGAGCAAGAAAAGACTCTTTAAAAAGGTAAGAACAGTTTCATTTACCCACACCACTGCATCCCCAGCCTGGCACAGTACAGAGTTGAGAGATCCCATCGGCCCACAAGTTCACTTATGCGAGGAGGAGAGAGTGAGCCCACTTGTGGACCCTAACACCAGGCCCACCTGCCAGTGAACCCCAGGATCAGACTTGCCAGTGGACACCACCACTAGGCCTGCTCAGGCAAGAAGTGACTGTTTCTTCAAACATGTAGACACCAAATTAAGGCTACAAGGATCACAACAAATCAGGAAAACATGACACCACCAAAGAAACAAAATAAAGCTTTGTAATTGACTCTAAAGAAATGGAGATATACAAACTGCCTGACAAAGAATTCAAAACAATTATCTTTAAGAAGTTCATTGAGCTTCCAAAGAACACAGAATGACAACTGAAGAGTATAAGGAAAATATTACATGAACAAAATGAAACATTCAACAAGGAGATAGAAACCACAAAAAAAGAACCAAATAGAAATTCTGGAGCTGAATAATATAATGACTGAACTGAAAAATTCAGTAGAGAGCTACAACACCAGATCTGATCAAGCAGAAGAATCAGTGAACTCAAAGACAGGTCATTTGGTAATATACAAAAAAGAGAGAAAGAAAGAAAAAGCCTACAGGACTTGTGAGTCTCAGAGGAGAAGAGAAAGAGACAGAAAGTTTATTCAAAGAAATATGACTGGAAACTTTCAAAACGTGTGGAAGGAAAAAGGACATCCAGATTTATGAATCCCTAAGAACTCAAATATGTTGAACCTGAAGAGGTCTACACCAAGACATGTTATAAAGAAATTTTCAAAAGTCAAAGACAAAGAGAAAAATTTAAAAGAAGTAATATGAAAGCAACTCACGAAATAAAAGAGAATCCAGAAGATCATCAGCAGATTGCTCAGCAGAAACCTTACAGGCCAGAAAAGAGAGGAATGACATATTCCAAGAGCCAAGAGAAAAAACTGCCACCAAGAATACTATATCTGGCAAAACTGTCCTTACAAATGAAGGAGAGATAGACTTTCTAAGACAACCTAAAGCGAAGGAAATTTGTCACTACTAGAACTCTTACAAGGAATGCTAAAAGGAGTTCTTTAAGTTGAAATAAAAGGATGCTAAACAGAAACACAAAAGCATATGAATCTCACTAGTAATGATAAATAGACAAAAATGTAATAATGCAACACTCTAATGACTTTATAAATAAAATTTAACCCTAGTATAAATGTTAAAAGACAAAAGTATTAAAAATAACTATAACTACAAAAATTTGTTAATGGATACATAATATAAAAGTAAATTCTGGCATCAATAACATAAAAAGTGAGTGAAAAAGTAAAAGAGTAGAGTGCAATTAAAGTTATGATCAGCTTAAAATGGATTAGTATAAGTTTTAGGCAAGCCTTATGATAAGCACACACACACATAACTACAGTAGATACAAAAGAGATAAGGATAAAAGAAGAGTCAAAGTATATTACTAAAAAAAAAGAAACTACAAAGGAAGATAGCAAGAAATGAACAAAAGAATTACAAAGCAGACAGAAAACAATGAGCAAAGTGGTAAGTCTCTACCTGTCAATAACTGCTTTAAATGTAAACAGATTAAACTCAAAATCAACTGAATGCATGAAAAACAAGATCCAACTATATACTATCTACAAGAGATTCATTTTAGATTTAAGGGCACATATAGGCTGAAAGTGAAAAAGTGGGGGGGGGATTCCATGCTGATGTTCACCAAGGAGAGTATGGGTGGCTATACTTATAACAGACAAAATAGACTTTAAGTCAAAAGTTCACTAGATAATGATAAAGGGTCAATTGAATAGGAAGATATGACAATTACAAATATATACGCTCTCAATATCAGAGCACCTACATACATATAAATCAAACATTGACAGATATAATACAGTAATAGCAAACTTCAAAATCCCATTTTCAATAATGGATAAATCATCCAGACAGAAAATCAATAAGGAAACAGCAGGCTTGACCAGTACTGTTACCAATTAGACCTAAAAGTCACACACAAAACATTCTACCCCAAAATGGCAGAATGCACATTCTCCTCAATAGCACCTGGAACATTCTCCAGGATAGATTCCATACTAAGTCACAAAACTACTCAACAAATTTAAGGAGACTGAAATAATTTCAAGCATATTTTCTAACCACAATGTTATAGAATTAGAAATAAAAAACAAAAGGAAAACTCCCAGAACATGAAAATTAAACAATACATTCTTGAGCAATCATTGGGTCAAAGAAGAATCTAAAGGGAATTGGAATGTATCTTGAAACAAACAAAAACAATACAATACAATACATCAAACTTACGTGACACAGCAAAAGCAGTACTAAGAGAGAAGTTTGTAGCAATAAATGCCTACATAGAGGACAAGTGCTACATGACACCACTTATGTGAGGACTCTAAAAGAGTCAAACTCATAGAAACAGAGAACTGAATAGTAGTTGCCAGGGGCTTGGGGGAGGTGGAAATAGAGGGATATTAGTCAAAGGGTATGAAGTTTCAGTTATGCAGGATATGTCCTGGAGACCTACTGTACAGCATAGTGCCTACAGCTGACAATACTATACACTGAAAATTTTGCTAAAAGGGTAGATAATGCTAAGTGTTTTATCACACATCATCATCATCACCATCACTGTAACAATACAAGCATATCTTGGAGATACTGCAGGTTTGATTTCAGATTACCACAATAAAAGCAAATATTGAAATAAACCAAGTCACACAAATCTTTTGGTTTCCCAGTGCATTCCAAACTTACAACTACTCTATAGTGTAGTCTATAACGTGTGCAATAGCATTACATCTAAAAAACAATAAACATACCTTAATTTAAAATACTTTTTTGCTAAAAATATTAACATCTGAGATTTCAGCAAGTCATAATCTTTTTGCTCATGGAGGGTCTTGCCTCGATGTTGATGGCTGCTGACTAAGCAGGGTGGTGGTTGCCAAAGGCTGGGGGTGCTGTGGCAATTTCTTAAAATAAGACAACAATGAAGTCTGCTGTATTGATTAACTCTTCCTTTTATGAATGATTTCTCTGTAGCATGCATTGTTGTTAGCATTTTACCCACAGTAGAACTTTTTTTAAAACTGGAATCAATCCTCTCAAACCCTGCTGGTGCTTTATCAACTAAGTCTATGTCATACTCTAAATCCTTTGTTGTCATTTCAACAATTTTCACAGCATCTTCACCAGGAGTAGATTCTATCTCAAGAAACCACTTTCTTCATTCATCCAGAAAAAGCAACTCCTCATCCATTCAAGTTTCATCATGAGACTGCAGCAATTCAGTCACATCTTCAGGTTGTACTTCTAACCCTAGTTCTCTTGCTATTTCTACCATGTCTGCAATTACTTCCTCCATGGAAGTCCTGAATCCCTCAAAATCAACCATGAGGGCTGTAATCAACTTCTGCCAAACTCCTATTAATATTGATATTTTGACCTCTTCCCATGAGTTGTTAATGTTCCTAATGGCATCTAGGCTGGTGAATCCTTTCCAGAAGGTTTTCAATTTACTTTGTCCAGATTCATCAGAGGAATCACTATCTACAGAGACTACAGCCTTATCAAATGGGTTTCTTAAATAGTAAGGCTTGAAAGTCTAAATGACTTCTTGATCTGTGGGCTGCAGAATGAATGCTGTGTTAGCAGTCATGAAAACAACATGTACCTCATTGTACATCTCCATCAGAGCTCTTGGGTGACCAGGTGCACTGCCAATGAGCAGTAATATTTTAAAAGACATCTTTTTTTCTGAGTAGTTCTCAACCATGAGCTTAAACTATTCAGTAAACCATGTTGTAAACAGATGTGCTGTCATCTAGGCTTTGTTGTTCCTTTTATAGAGCACAGGCAAAGTTGGTTTAGCATAACCCTTCAGGACCCTAGGATTTTCAAAATGGTAAATGAGTACTGACTTCAACTTACAGTTCACCAGCTGCATTAGACCCTAATAAGAGAGTCAGCCTGTCCTTTTAAGTTTTGGAGCCAGGCAGTGACTTCTCCTCTCTAGCTATGAAAGTCCTAGATGGCATCTTCTTCCAATAGAAGGCTGTTTGTCTACATTGAAAAGCCGTTGTTTAGTGGAGCCACCTTCATGGATGATCTTACCTAGATCTTCTGGGTAACCTACTGCAGCTTCTGCATCAGCACTTGCTGCTTCACCGTGCACTTTGATGTTATGAAGACAGCTTCTTTCTTTAAACCTCATGAACCAACCAACCTTTGCTAGCTGTCAACTTTTCTTTTGTGGCATCTTCACTTCTCATCTTTCATAGAACTGAAGGGGTTAGGGTCTTGCTCTGGATTCGGTTTGGGCTTAAAGGAATGTTGTGGCTGGTTTGATCTTCCTTCCAGACCACTAAAACTTTCTCCATATGAGCAGTAAGGCTGTTTTGTTTTCTTACCATTTGTGCATTCACTGAAGTAGCACTTTTTATTTCCTTCTAGAACTTTTCATTTGCATTTACTACATGGCTAACTGTTTGGCACAAGAGGCCTGGCTTTTGGCCTGTCTCAGCTTTCAACATGCCTTTCTCACTAAGCTTAATCATTTCCCGCCTTTGATTTTAGGTGGAAGATGCAGAATTCTTCCTTTCACTAACACTTAGGGGCCATTGTAGGGTTATGAACTGGCCTAATTTCAATATTGTTGTGTCTCAGGGAATGGGGAGACCCAAGAAGAGGGAGTGAGATGGGGAAATGGCTGGTCAGCCGAGGAGTTAGAACACACACAGCATTTATTGATTAAGGTCACTGTCTTACATGGGCACAGTTTTGTGGTGTCTCCCCAAAATTACAAGAATAACATCAAAGATCACTGATCACAGATCACCGTGACAAACAATAATAATGAAAAATGTGAAATATTGTGGGAATTACCAAAACATGACATGGAGATATGAAGTAAGCAAATGCTGTTGGAAAAATGGTGCTGATACACTTGCTCGAAGCGGGGTAGCCACAAAACTTCAATTTGTCCAAAATACAGTATCTTCAAAGTACAATAAAGTGAAGTGCAATAAAATGAGGTGCGCCTGCAGTAATGAATTTAAAAGGCGGGGGAATCTTTTGAGGTGATAGATACGATTATGGCATAGACTGTGGTGATGTTTTCACGGGTGTATACCTATCTACAAATTCGTCAGGTTGTATACATCATGCACAGCCTTTTACATGTCAACAATATCTCAGCAAAGCGGGTTTTTTTGAAAAGTCAGAGAAGTATGAAAGACAAAGGTCTTCTAATTTCCACTTACATAAAATTCTGTGTTACTTTGAAATATAATTTTTCAAGGATTAGGATTTAAAAAAATAATACTAGAAAGTAAGAACGATTACTTTTTCCTTGCTTTTGGCCTCTAAGTTATTAATATGGCTCTGCTTTTCCCATTATCCACAAATAATCTGGAGTACCTTGGGGCTTGGAGAATTTTAGCCGAATGAGATAGTTAAGGCTTATGTGGAAAAATGTATTGGAACTATCTGCCCATTTTAAAAAAGTGTTGTGAGACAGCTTCAGCTTCTGAATCCTACTTGCATTTCTAGGTACTGATATGGAGAGGCAGGAAGGGGAGCATGAAGACAGAAATAGGGCTGAGGATGGGACATGCCCACCAGCGCCCAGCCCCTACCCCGCTGCTTATGTACAGATGGCAGGCACCAAGCGGTCCCCGCCTTGCTGTCCCTACGCCATCCCCGTACCAAGAGACAGAAAGACTAAGGGTCTGCCTGCACCAGAGCCTAGAGGTCACACTGCTCTGACTCTTCATCAAAGCTGGTCTAGCCTGCCCCTCTGCAGATGCTCAAGGCTCAGAGCACACAGGGAGAACTGGGCCTTTTAGCTATACTGCTTAGACCCAGGGACCTTCCTGTGTGAGCACAGCTCGGAAGCGATCTGGTATGTTTAAGGTGGAGAAGATCCATATATTGTAAGAATGTTTATATTAATGGACTTGTCTCCAGATTTCTTTCAAAAAAATTCAATTCTCAGTTGCACCCTAATTCAAGAAATAAATATGAATAGAACAAGACTCATTCTAAATGTCACATCCTCTAGCTCTCTCAGTCAGGATTAGATGTCCCTCATCTGTGCACCTGTTGTATTATTATTACAACAATAGTCACCTTTCATCACGTTAGACACAATTGCAGGCTATGAGTTTTACATGCACTTAATCCTCACAAAGCCCTAGGCAGTAAAAATTATTATTTCTCCATTTTTCAGATACAAAAGCTCAGGCTTTTGTATCCATGTGACCAAAACTGCTCAGCTGGTAAGTTGCAGAACCAAAACACAAACACGGAATGCTTAATTCTGGAGTTTCAACATTACAAAATACTGCCTCTATACGTTTTCTTAAAATATCCTACTTTGCTTATTATAAAAGTCAGATGTGACCATTGCAGGGAATTATACAAATCAAGAAAATATTAAAATCTAAGTGTTAATTTTCTATAATCATCACTACCACCTATGTTAAACTTCAATTAATATTTAGATTTTTTGTGGTGTTTTTAAAACTTTTATAAAATTGTCCCACTTATTATATCAGGTGCACTTTTCTCACATCACTCAATTCTTCATGAGCACAATTTTAACTGGCAATAATAATTTACAGAAACATTCTCTTTCTACTAGACACTGGGGTTTCTCCTCTGCTGTTATAAATCATGCCTGGGTGAGCATCTTACACATTTTTGTTCCCATTTTTGATTTTTTCCTTAGGACTCATATCAAGTTCCCCTTACAACTCTTGTCTGGGAACCACCTGGCCCACCCACAGATGTCTTCTATATTTATATATAAGCTGTGGAATCTTGCCCTTCTGACCATAACTAATTGGTACAATGCTGTATACCAGATCCAAATTAACCATTTATTTTTGGAATTTGGAAATGATTTGAACCTGAAAGACACAGAAGCTTGGGTGTTATTCCCAGCCAGGTCACGTGATTGGCACATTCTGGAGGGAAGGACCATAGTCTCCTGGTGATGAGATCCCCAAAGCTGCTCTGGCTCCTGCTCTTCCCAAAGCCGGGCTTTTCAACCATTTCTTGTGTCCCTAGATTCATCGAAATTTCCGAAAATACCTTTGCTTGACATATCTATCTATGGTTGGTTTAAGTAACTTTAAAATAAAAGAAACTTAATTAGTGAAAAATACATGGCAATATTTCTTGAAGAGGTATCACTTGATTGAGTTCAATTTAAGGCCATTCATGCATACAGCTCCACTGTCTGCAAGAAAATTCTGGAATTTGTATTCCTATTAGTAAATACATGGGAGGATATCCATGTTTTATATTTAATGTTTTTGCCAAATGTGAAGGCAGATTATGCCATCTCATTATTTGAATTTATTTAATTACCAATAATGCTTAACATTTTTATACACTTATTGTTTACCAAAATCTGTATCTATTTTTGTCCACTTATCTATTTTGGTCTAAAGGTTTTATTTTTTGTTGCTACAAGACCTTTCTATGTTGAGAATGTTAACCTTAATTAGAGCATTTTTCACATTTTGCTCTAATGATATAATTATGTATTTCCCACCACTGCTTTTCATATACCCTAATTCTGCCAGATTGAACTTCACACATTCCCTGTATTAGTCAGGATGGGCTACTCTATGCTATGATAACAAATAGCCCGATATTGCAGCTATTCATTGAATAGTTTTGTTCAGGTTTGTCAGAAGTCAGAAGATTTTGCTAATTTTAAACACTCAGTGACCCAGGTTGATGGGATTTCCATTTCGGTGCATGCCTCCATGAGCACTGTGGCGGGAATTTGTGGTTTGTGTAATCTTTCTGCCTGGAAGTAATGCACATACATTCTGTTCATATTTCATTGACTGAAGCAAGCTATGTGGCCATGACAAACTTCAAATGTGCAGGGACGTACAGTCCTACCATGTGCCTCACAGGAGGTGAGAACCAGAACATGTGTGAAGACATTCTTGCCATTTCTCACTGCTCCACCTCCTTCTGCTTCTCCACACGTTCAAATTCCACCAGCCCTTCAAAGGCCATCTCAAAGACCACGTCACCCCTGAAGCCTTTTCTCCCCTGAAGCCTTTTCTCATCTCCTCCAGATGGGACTGATCTCACCCTCCTCTGAATCACCTTAAAATCTTAACATAGGATATTAATTTCTTTCTATCTTGAATTACAGGCATATATATACAATCCCCCCCCTCCACTGGATTCTGAGTTTCTCACAGGAAAGCTCTATATCTAATTAGTGTTCATATACTTTTGTATACTTCTCAGGGCTTATTAGCCCAGTGCCTGGTATAGGAGGCTCACAATAAATGTTGTTTGAATGAAAAAAATGTATAGTTCATAGCTTACAGACTTTCAGTTTTACATAATTCTAAGACCTACTTTCCTTGTAACCCATTAATCGTGTTAACAGGAATTACATTTTTAAACAAGCTAAACTTACAACTAGCATGCTCCTTGACTTCCCCAAAGTCCCTCGATTCAGTGACTCAGTGAGAAACCAGGTACGGTGCTGGATGAAACTGCAGAGCTCTTTCTCTTCGGGAACACGGGCAGATGGATGATCTCTAGAACTTTACAGAAGGGCTCTTTCATCAGTAAGTGTATCACCAGTGTGGTCTGGTAGCAACGTGACTGCTAGTCTCACCTTTAAATAACTGCTAGTCTTTGTTGCTATTCTTGCTTTTAAATAAAAATCACTGATAGCTTATCTTCAAGTCTTCCCATTTATTTTAATATTTGTTTACATAACCTTGTGTAGGTCTTATAATTTTATTTAATCCCTTATGTAGTACTTTTTAACTCTATATTTGGATTAGAATTTATTATATATATATATATATACACACACACACACTTATATATATGTATACATGTATACAGTGTATATATATAATGTACATACAACATGTATATTTACATATACATATATACATGTGGGTATGTAGGTATACACACAGACACACCTACACAGCACGCCCACACAGAAACACACATAGATATGAGGTCTTTGCACTTAATGTTCCCCCAGATCTTCCTATGGCAGCAGACTGTCATCATTTACTCTGACGTCAGCTCCTCAGCTTTCTGTCCTGAGCACCTTGGCCAAAGTAGCTTCTGACCACATCCCAACCCCTCAACCTCCCATTTATTCATTATTCTTTTTAGCTCTTATTATCATCTCAAGTTTTTTTTATATATGTACCTGTTTTGTTTTATTTTTGTTGTTATTCTTACCACACTTATGGCCAATCTCTTCTCACTAAAATGCACTGTCTTAAGGACAGGGGTTTTGTTTTTTAACTACTATACTGACAACAAGCAAACATTGCCTGGTACAGAGCATGCAGTAAAATAAATATTTTCTTTCAGATCAATGAATGAATGAATAAAACATTCTTCCTGGGATGACTGGGAGGATTGTGCTGTCATTCACTTGTAAAGAAAATGCAAAGGCAGAAGTAATTTCGGAGGACTGGTGAGTCATCTTTCAACCTGTTGAGTTTGAGGTTCCTGTGTGATATTCAGATGAACGTGTCAAATAGGAATCTGGTTACACAGGTCTGAAATGGGGATCGGGGATATGGATGTGGAGGTCCTTTGCTCACAGGTGACTGCTGAAATCCCAGGAACGGCTGAGATTTCTGGGCAGGTGTAGTAGTACAGAACAGAAAAGGATGGACTTCAGCCTCCCAGATCCTCCCCTCTCTCTTCCCCTCCCAACAGCTTTAATAGGCAGGAGTCCCAGAAACTTTCTACTCTTGACAGTGCCAATGACCTTGCCTCTTTAATCTCACTGGCCTTCCTATCAACAAAGACAGCTCAGGAGAGCTGGCCCTGCATAGTCTATTTATCCCAGTCTGTTAGACTCATGTTCCTCCCTGATGTTACAGATGTAGGAGAATCAATACATCCCCCAGGGCCTTACAGAAGCAGACAGCAGACCCCACTTGCTTACCCAAACACTTGCTCCCCGCCCTTCTGGCAAAATTCCCAGGAAGAAGAGACAGGGATGTGTGAAGAGTGTTTTATCGGTGATGCACAGCAGAAGCCAGCTGTCTCTCTAATGATTATTTGTATTCATACAGAGATCTGTTCAACAAAGGAATTCAAGCTCAGAAGGAACTCCTCCTTGGTAATATACACCACAGTCCCGCAAAGTGTTTTTATAATTTACTATACCTCTGCCCTGGGGCTGTTCAAAGCACAACCTGTAATTCAGAGTTTCTAAGAATAAATAGAAGTTGAATCCTGTTCTATAGTTAAGGATACTGAGTTATAGCAACCTGCCTGGTGACTCCTGGAGATCAATTCTGGCACCATACACCACGCTCCTGCTTCCTAATTGTCATCCCAGAACTCTTCCTATGCTCTAACTGTAGTTTCCTAAAAAACCTAATCTTTCTTCTGAAGATTTTATCAGCCTCAGCTCATGAATCAATATAAGATCACTCAAAGATTATCCAGTAACTGGAGACCGACCAAGTGAAGGCTGATTTTGTCTAAAACTAGTCTTGGGCTATGCCGTCTAAAAGCTTCTCTGCAATTTTTCTACCTATCCACTGAACACCAAATGCCTAAGCTGGCCATCAGAGGTCATCGATCCACATGTTGCTTAAATTCCCTTCTACAATTTGCTCTCGGAGTGTTCATCCATTTCTGCTTGGACACCCTGATGACGCAAAATTCGCTCTCTCCCAGGCTAGTACATTAATTTTTAGGTAAGTCATTAGGCAATTCCATGTGCTGGGCTGAAATCTGCCACACTGCATCACTTCCTTATTAGCTTTAGTCCTGTTCCTCTGGAGCCACTCGGAATAAGTCTGAAATGCCCTTCCACAGAAGAGTGCTGTGGATTTGATAAGAGAATTACCCACCCTCGAGCCTTCTCCTAATCCAGCATAAATCCCCTCGATCCCTCCGGCCTGTCCACATGCACCCCCAGTTTGCCAGCTTCTGCTGTTCAGCCCAGGGCCCTCAACAGCCCGCTCTTCCTCCAGTGCGCTCTGCCCGGCACGGAACAGAGGCTCTGTGAGTGCTGTCCAGAACCTCATTACCCTTTTTGGCAGGCATATCACACTATCGGTTCAAACTGAGCTTACAGCCAACTGTAACAGGATGTGAAAGTGTTTAACATCCTGCTGTTAAACGATGCCTCCTTTACACTGTTCCTACACAGCTAATATCCTGATTCCAAGGGCAGCACTTTGCATGGGCCTCTGCTAAATATCATCTCACTGAATCTGATTCATATTTTCAGTATGCCATTCAACGTTCTCACACAAGACATTACTAAAAATTACAAACAGGACAGAGCCAAGAATAAATCCCTGTGGCCAGGGGGAGAGATCAACAGTGACCCATTAAAACTCCTTTTGGTCTCATTTAACCAGTTACTAAGTCACCCATCTATACTCTTGCTGGCCCACAGCACTCCATCTTACCCCACAGGTAACACAAGACCTTGTCAGACACCTGCCTGAAACCCAGACCCACCCCATTCACAGCCGTCCTGAGACAGCTGGATGAGTAACTTTATTGACTTAGCTTCTATTTAACAGCTTAAAACCCACATTAACTACACACTCTTTAAATACCAAAATGACCCTCAATGACTTGGCCTTTGGGATGAGATCCAGGCAGCCGTGAATGTGGTCCCTGTTTGTAAACACACACCTGGGTGCTACCTCAGTTTCTATCAGGGCCCAGTCTGTACCACTCTGCCTCTGGGTCCTGGCTGCATTTCATCTTCGAGGCAGCGTCAGAAACCTGAAAGCTACTAGACATTTTCTCAGTTCTCTTGGAAATATCACTTACTCCGTGGAAGAAAAGACAGCCTGGGGTTTTATCACTTCTCCCAGGATAAGAGGATGGACTATCAAACAGCTGTAGCTGCTGTTCTGAGGGCAATCTCACCACCTCGCATCACAGGAATTGCCCTTGATTGCCTTCCCCGGCCCCCCACCCCAACCTGAGCACTAGCAAAGCCGCAACATCCCTTACTGTTACTCCACAGGTCATCAGAAAAATTCCCTGTTACCTCTGATATAAACTGATTATTTATATACCTTTTACATTTCTTGGTGAAAGATGTCTAAACACTCACGTATTTGCCTCCACAAAACACCCAAGACGAGCCTAGAATTCTTTCTTCAAAACCATCACCTTTAAACACGTGCTAAAATATCCCTCAGGCAGTGATTCCGCGAAGGATGGTCCATTGTTCCAGATCCAAGTAGGACTTCCTGGAGGCAGGGAGGTCACCACAAGCCTTCACAACCATAACAAAGTACATGACTTGATCCGTAGTGTAGTCAGCTTAAACTCTTCTTCTAGAGATGATAGGCTAGGATCTTACTGATTTTACTTTATTTGGGATCTTACATCTCTCCTGCTATATAAGTATCTGTAATAACAAGGAGATAATGACGACTTCTATGTAAAACATTCTGACATGGAGAAGACAGGGAGGGATTTGTACGGACAGATGGTGTCTTTTAGAAGGAACTACTGTCAAAGAGTCAGTTCTCCTCTAGAACGCCAAACCAATCATAAATATTTCTGTAGAATAAGACTTGAACAATTGTTGAAAGCTGAAAATACAACAGTATACCTTGCATTTATAGTGTCCCTCCAGTATTCAAGGGTTTTACTCCATATAAAATCTAGGGAAAAATTAATTTGCTATCTCAAGGGCACACTGACGTGTGTCCATCAGGAGGGGGACACTCCCTGCACCAGGCTGTCCTCGCCTCCTGTATTCTCAGATGCTGTGCTGAGAGTGTCTCAGCAACTCAGGGCAGAGGCAGTGTGGTGCAGACAGATTAGTCCTTCTTTCAATTCACATCCATTTATCCCTGGCCACACAGCTAGACTACGTTTTCTACCTTAACTTGCGATTAGATGTGGCATTTGATGAGTTCTAGCCAACAGAACGTAGATGGTGTGAGTCCATTCCAGGCAGTCTGAGACCTGGTACAGAAAATCCAGCCGTGGACTCGAGACTTAGGAGATGACAGGGCTGCAGGAGTCGGGGAGCTGGGGTCCTGAGTGTCTGTGCAGACAGGAGTCCTGCTCTACCCTGGCTGCCAGTTAGACTTTACATAAGGAAGGAGTAAGCTTCTGATGTGTTAGCCACTGATAATTTGGGGTTACTGGTCCTAGCAGTCAGTCTTCCCCGTCTTATGAAGAAATTAGGATAGAAACCAGGCTGCTGGCTTACTGAAAGCCTAAAATGTGTGGTATCGTTTTAGTGGTCAGATAGCAGACAGTGAGGATGTAAAGACGGCAAGCTAGAGAGCTGGAAAGCCTTGATGATCCCTGGCCAAACATTTCATGTGAGTGCCATCTGCAATAACTTAAGAAAAGGACCACATGCTTCCGAGCCTGAAGCTGTGAGGGAAGTGGTTAGAAAGAGGTAGAGTGAAAAGCATGCTGATTACTTTAAATGCCTTTAGTGCAGGAGCTTAGAAAAGAAAGGAGTGTTTTTCATGCAGAGGTTGAAAGAAAAAAGTCAAGATGGAGAGTGTTACAAATTTAGAAGAGCCAACTACTGCTGGACTCCAAACAGTAAGAGAGAAGACTGGAAAAGGTCCTGAGCTCCAAAGAGCCACTAAGACTCTTGCTGACACACAGTGACTTTGTAGCAAAGATCAGGGTAAGGAGGACATCCTGGCATCCAAGCCTGTTGTTTCAGCGAGCCTCAGGTTAGCTGCCAGGAAGCTGAGAGAGGGATACATGGAGATGAAAGGGAAGAGAAAAAAATCAGGCTTGAGAATTACGTCCAGGAAAGAACTTCAGTGTGGTTACTGATTAGAAGCAAATAGGTCAGAAGCCCGGTGAGTCTTTGAGGAAGTTATGTTGCCAAACTCATCACAAGCTTGCTCTAACGAGGCTTCCGATTGTTCAAGGCTTAAGATGATTCTTGAGCCCCTAAATGTGCACGAGCAGGAAGCAGGCTGGGGAGAATTATTCCCACATGCCCACTTCAGATGTGACCCTGGAGGAAAACAGAGAAGGAAGAAACTCCCAGGGGGTGGCACAAGGGTCATGGGCACAGAGGGACAGGGGAGTTCCTCCCGGAACCAACTCTGGGTCTGACCAAGCCACCTCCTCTGCTGCCAGGGAAAGGCTGTTCAAAACGCGCAGCCAGGATGGTTTCAGAAGTATGCTCTGTCTCCCATTCTGCCCTTCTCCAAATAAGTGTTTTAAACTGTATATTGCTTGACCATCGTCTGTTGAGGGGAAAAGGGGTAGTGTGAAGGGGTGAAGAGTGGGAACTGATAACTTATTTTTTCACTACACAGGTCACCAGAGGCTCCACTTCAAGCCTGATGAGGACCATGCATTGCCCAGAGATCCTGGACTTGGAGCTGGATGTAGGAATTACTGGGACTTAGAGCTATCTCCCCTGGGTAGGGGAACAATGGGTTCTGAATCTGGAAGGAAGGGTGAAATTAATATCTAGTGACCAGAAGAGCAGACTGTGGCACAGACTGTCTAGTCACAAAACCCATTTTCCTCCTGCGCTCTCAACCAAACTACTTCTCTGGCCTCTTTTGCATGTGGTCAAATTCTGGCCATCAGGAATATGGGGGAAAGCGATGTGCCCACTTCCAGGTCTGGCCCTTAAGTAGTCTAAATGTGCCAGTCTCACCCTTTCCCCTCTTTTGCTAGCTGCAGGCAGGGGATTCAATCGAGGACTCCAGGAATGGCAAGAAGGCAGGCTCCTAGGTCCCTATGGGCAGAAGCTCCACTCCCACCACATCCGTCCACACTGACTGGCCTTGCTGTGAGAACACTAAACCTCTATGAAAAGCCAATGAAATCTGCGGGTTGTTTCTTTCAGCACAAGCCTTCCCTTATTGATACAGGTGAACAGCATGCCAGTCACTCATCTTAAGGCTTCTCTAATTGAAGGAGAAACCTGACAGTTCATTAGCTCCCAGAAACATGGACTTCTGAAATGGACATCTGTTCTTCATTTTTTTCTGTGTATCACACACTGAGTCACATGACAGGAAGTATTCTATCGTGAAATAAAGACAACCTGACTTTAAATCCAAGATCTGTCACAGATTAGCGACTTGTTCTTGGGAAGGCCATTTAACAGCCTTAAACTAGTAACCTTACAGAGTTGTCACGAAGTGGAAATGAGGAAGTGGGAAAGTATTTAGCATAATTCCTGGCACACGGTAAGTACTCGATAAAGCATTAGTTTCTTCTCTTCTTTCTATAACAATAAGCAACGTGATTGAGCACTTACTATGTGGAAGGTACTCTAAGTGATTGTCTGCCTATCTGTCAACCTACCTATAATCTCCTTTAATCCCACAACGATTTTGTGATGTTGGTACTACTTTTATCCAAATTTCACTCACGATGCATGTAAGGCACAGGGCGACTAGGGGCTGCCCAAAGGCATACAATCAGTAAATGGACTGAAATACGGGGGTCTGACTCCAGAGCCCTCTTTCCTACTACCAGTCCTATAATGCTGCCGCCCACCGTCATTCTGACTGGCAACATGGACAGAGAGCACCCTTCCCAGCTTCTGTAAATGCACAGGAGTCTCCCGCCAGGGAGCCCAGGAGCACGTCTCCTGCACTGAATCCTCTGATCTGCTTGGGTCTCACCTTATTTCCTTTTCTATGCGCCGCCCCACTTAACATACCACGTACCCAGATCCTTACTGCTGGAACTACATAGCCACTTACCCAACAGAGCTCTGAAACTTAAATGTCTCCATCATTAGTCACCCATTTGGCAAACCCCGAAGTGGAGGGCACCTTCTGGAGTGCAGGATACCCACAGTAGAAGATCCATCTATGAGCTGAAAGCTTGCACCAAGCATTCAGGGACACAGCTTTACCTGGTCAATGACATGGAGCCCACACTTCTAATCGATAGGTTTCCAGGTGTCAGCCTGCTTAGGAGAAATGTGTTCTCTCCTCTCTTGCTGCTTCTGTTCTTTCAGTAGTGGTAACCTTACTATGGTACCACTGTCAACACCAAAAGAAAGCTTATTAAGTCTTAACTTTTTGTTATTTTATTTTTTGTCTCGGTTTCAACTCAAAATCATCTTTCAACTAAATGGTTTTCTTAGTCTAAAAGTCAGTAGCAAAAAAAAAAAGTCAGTAGCATCAGGGGCAAAGCTTAGGTGAATGTAACAGATTCAGTTAAACTGCTATTTCAAACTTCAGGATATATTATGGAAAATTCCCCTCTACACACACACACACACACACACACACACACACACACACACACACACGCTTCATGTTTTATATCTATCTTGCTCCCCAGAGTGATTTTAAATGTATAATTCAAATTTTTAAATGATTTGATATGTTTCTCTGCCTTTGCCTTAAGAAAGTTCTTTTTCAAGTTTCTCAAAAGTAGTTGCTAACATACAGTGATGGTTGGATTTGTTTGAGCATTTGGTAGGTGACTGCTTAATCTGCAGTGTTCACCAGTGCCTCCTAGAAGTGAATCAAAGAGCAGTAGTCTGTTCTGTCAGCTCCTGAAGAGTTACAAGTTAGTATTCCAGGGGAAATTTGGCCCCTGCTCTTTAAAGGAAGGTGAAAGAAACACATTAACTAGGCAGGGGAGAAGTCATCCTGTTTGTATATGGAATCAGCATCAGTGGCCCTCCAATCATTGTCACCACAGAAAGGTACTTTGTAAAACACTAGTGGCTTCTGGAAAAGTCACTCAAGACTCAGGCCATGGGTGATTTTTGCCCCTACAAAGATGACAATAAAATACCAGAATGGTAACTGGTAGGAAAGCTTTAAAAAGAAGCCCTTGACTTAAGAGATAGGAAAATGATATGTATTTGAAAGCCAGTGCTAAATAGGCAGAACTTAGTTGATAAAGTTATAAAGTAGCTCTTTTTCTCCAATTATCTCCTTAAAATGTTTCATATGCAAGATGGGAGGATGCTTTTTTCTGTGCCCATCAATGAAAACTCAAAGAATTCCATGACTTTCAGTCACTCTTAGGTATAATTCTACAAGTACCCTAAATCTCCAAACTAATCTTGATGCTGTATTAAATATGTTTAGTTCTACATTATCAGAATTCCAGATGTGACTTGTTAAGTCTTCTTCCCAGCTACAAGCAGGGAGCTGGAGAAACGAGATCATGGTCCTCCTTTTCTCTTTTCCTGTGCTATGGCTTTCATCCCTCCTCCTCCTTTTACTAACAGTGGTTTCTAGCCCTCCAGGGTTGAATCTGAGGGAGGAAGGAGGCGCTCAAAGATGTTCTGTTTGGATTGGTACTGTTATAAGATGCCTTCATTGTTTCGGAGCCTGACAGGGGACATATTACCTAACAGAAATTTTCTTGGCTTCTCCAGAGACCATCCCATCACCAGTGTTGGAGATTACTAACGTGTAATTTCCATAAAGTGGGCGATTCATTATTTCTGAAGGCATTACTTACTCCTCCTACAGTCCCTAGGAATCCAGAAGTATGCTGAACTTCTGTCCGTTAGCACTCTGCTGAACAGGGCCTCATGGAGCCCATGCTGGCTCTCTTTTGCGTGTGGACCACAGGAAACAATTATCTGCTCTTGTCCTCACAAGCTCTGGGAGTGTAGGCTGTCCTAAAGCAGCCACCTTAACTTGAGCTCATCTGTCAGGATCTATACTGTCCCTCTCTCTCAATTTTTCAGGTGAGAATCAGATGCAAGATCACTGTCATTCAACTAGAGGGAACACACATCAAATTCTTCCAGTGGT
This sequence comes from Vicugna pacos, assembly GCF_048564905.1. NCBI lineage: Eukaryota > Metazoa > Chordata > Mammalia > Artiodactyla > Camelidae > Vicugna > Vicugna pacos. The sequence continues at coordinate 74,849,494 of NC_132987.1, forward strand.
CCTCTAGAAGCCCTTTCTTCTTGGCTCTTTTCCTTGAGAAAGGACAGGACCCACAGTAGAGGTCTCTTCAAAAAGAAATCCTTCCAGGAAGCCCCACACCCCTGATCACCAACACCTGGCACTTTAAACCTGCACCATGGATGAGGGGCTTAAAAGTTGTAAAACTGTGCTTTTGAAATCACCTTAAAATTTTGCAGCCTGGTCCAGAATCTCACTTTGGAATGTCATACTCATTACATCTTGGTGCTTCATGGGAACTTCCCATTTAATCTTTATGTGTGTGTGTGTGTGTGTGTGTGTGTGTGTGTGTGTGTGTGTGTGTGTGTGCGTATGTATATAAATTCATATATATATATATGAAAATTTGGAACTTACAGGATCACCTGATGAAGAAAACAAGTCACTGATAATTTCACTTCCAAATATAATTACTGTTAGCATTTGGGGGAATATTTGTTCTGCCTCTGCCTTGAAACAAATTTAAAAATATGTACTTTTGGAAGATGGGGTTATACTGTCCATACTATTTGTAAACTCTTCTTTTCTTCCTAATACATTTTGAACAGCTTTCTCAGTCAATAAATGTACTTCTACATCTTTTTAGATGGCTGTTCTAGATACCACCTTTGGACATACACTGTCGGTTCAACAAACTGTTTACTGTTAGGTGGTTTTTCAATGATTCCATTACATAAAGCACCCTCTCATGAACTTCTTTGTGGACAAATTTTTGTGTTCATAATAAAACACAAATTATAAAATTAGGAATATAAATAATAGTAAAAGTTACAATTAAAATATTAATCCCCACCCACTCAAGAGTAGTATTTCAAGCTGTAATCAGCAATTACTAAATTCACACCACTATGAATTAAGAGTCTAGAAGATTTTGATTGAATGTCTCATGGAGAAACGCCAAAACCCACAAAGTAGATTCCAGAGGATTAGAAACAAATTTCACCCATATTCACAATTTTTCTTCCTTAAAGCCAGCCCTTATTCTCACCATATGCCTAAGAATGTCACTAAATATTAATTCTACTTCGGAAATATTTCCTGGACACAGCCCTCTCCTCCGCCTCCACTCCCACTACTTTAATGCATGCCGCCACCATTTTTCACCTAAATTGCTATCATCACCCTCATGGCCTCTCATCCTTCATCCACGCTGACACCACAGTGGACTCCCTTAAAACACGTAAGTTCTTATATTACTTCTGGATTTAGGTTCTCTGAGGCTTTTGATGGCTTAAGGATAAGTCTAAATGCACTGCACACCAGTTCAAGGCATTCTCAGAGAATCTCATCCTCACCTCCAGGCGTAGACCTCACTCTTGTTGCCCCTGCCCTGCACTTTACCCTTTTAGCCACACTCAGCTTCTCTCACTGGTCCTGAGATACACTGAGCTTTTTCTAATGGTTTCTGTACATATGCTCCTTCCTTTGTGTGGAGAGCCCTAACCTTTCCTTCAGCCCTTTTTCAAACCAGATGCTACTATCTGCTCTGTTTTCCAGAAACGTGTAGGTGGTATCCATGGCTCCCTCTTCTGGTAGCTCTCGGTATGTAAGGTTTCTCTGTTTCATCCTTGCCTTTATCCGCAGTGTTGATTTTTACCTGATAGCCTGACTCATTAGACTGGGAGGTGATGGAGGACAGAGACTTGGTCTCTCTCTCCTGCCTCCCAACTAGTAAACATTTAGAATATGCTCAGTAAGACAGAATGATCACTTAGAAATCTTTTTCATACTAGTAAAGTGCTTCTTAACTGTTCCATAACATAATGTAGAAATCAGTATTTCTTTTTCCCTATCTTTTATAGCTAAAAAAAAATAAAGCTGAGAGAGGGGGATCACAACCTCAAGGTGACGCAAAGGAGTATCTGACTCAGGGGGCTGGAATACAACAGCCCTGTTCTCTGGCTCACCAGGCGATAGGACAGCAGGTCCACCTTCATCCAACAGGGTACATTACAGAAAACCACAGATTTTTCAGGCTAAAACTGAGGCCTCACAATTTTAAAATATATTTCTCTGCTCCCTGTGCTGGTTGTGTAAATGGATAACATACATAATACATCTAAAATCCAAGCCCAGATAAGCATTTCTGGGCTGCATAGAATAAGTGCTCCAGCCCCAGTAAACATGGTTTTTAAAGCATGCACTCAATGATAGATTTATATTAGAATAAAAAGACAGAGAACAGCATGTGAAACACTTCATTACCTTTTACATTTCTATGAAGCCTAGGGTAGAGGCAAGTATTAAAATAACAAGATTGTAAAGTGGCTGGTGTAAAGGTCTTCAGCACTTCTCATCTGACATTTTTAAAGGCACTTATTAATGCAAAAACCCTGAGGCTTTCATCCTGTGCACGCAGAAACTGAATCTCTGAGGCGTAGACAGACAGGAAAGGAAGTCGGCCCCACTTGAGATGTTCAATAGAAGAGGGTGAAAGAGGCTGCAGCTTCAACTCCTTCAGTGTCCCTTCATCCACCCCAACCCATCACCACTGTCCCAAAAGTCAAACTGAAAAATGTGGTTTCAGTCCTCACCCAAATGGAATGCTAGCTTTACCAAACTCCCCAGACTGCCCTGCCCCTACCTGGCACCCCTACAGGCTGCTGGGCAGTGCCGTCAACCCACTGCTAACGGAGTTACACGATCAAAGTCTGTCACTGATCTAAGGGCCAAAATGGGCAGTCAACCCGGCGCTCTGGAATTTTGACACTGTATGAGAAATCTCTTTATAGAAGCCAATCAGTTCTCCTTTTCAAAGTCAGTGGAAACGAAGAGTCTCTGCCATTTGAAAGAATTCTGCACAGTGTCCAGAAGTAAGATATAAGAGACTCCTTTCCAGCATTATTCCTGCTGGCCCCATATTCTAGAATCCTGTTGCCTGTTTTATTACAGTCTCAACACACTGTAACACCATGTAATAGACTCAGGGTCTGTGGTGCACACTGGAAGCCACGTCTCCTCTCATCCTTGCCTCTTCAGACAACTGGAGATTGACCAGAGTTGCCAAAGCTCCTTTCCTTCCTGAAAAGTGCTTCTTCACTCTTCCTGAGACTTCTGTCCCTTTGTTTATTCTGGACAACTATTAAACTTCCCTCCCTCATTATCCATTCTAACCTTAGCCTCTCTGAGCACTTGAAGCCCTCATCGTGCTGGCATGGGAAAGGCCCTGGAGAGCCCACTAGAGAGATCACAGCCCTTCTTATCAGCACCCACACCAGCCTAGACTACCTCCCCTCACTGGGGTGACAAAAAAAAGAGAACTAGGTGGAGGTAAAAAGTCTCTACTCACAGGGTAGAAGAACATTTCAGAGATGGTTGAAATGCCAGTTGATACTTCAAGGAGCCACATCAAGAATATGACAATTCATCTGGAAGATTCTTTACCCCCTCGATACAACACTGGTCCTCATTTTACAGGCTTGTGCCTTTGAAAGCACTCCTGCATCTCTGTAGCTCAGTACAACAAACATTCCTGTGGCCCAAATCATCCCGCTCTCCTCCTGCACTCCTGGTCACATTTGCAGAGCCAAGGAGTCACAACACCTAATGGTAATCCAGGGATCATCTCATAAAAAGCCCCCATACCAATTCCCTCCATTTTACAAAAGGAGACACTAAGTCAGAAAAAGAGATTTGTCTAAGTTAGAAGGGGAGGTAACATTTATCAGCAATGTGGGCCCCTGACTACTAAGCCACTGCTCTTTTCACCATTCCATGCAAATCATATCCAAGCCACTAAAGATCAGGGTGCTCTCTCATCAAGGCAGAACTGGACGCCCAGCACAGGGCTCTGTACTCAGCAGTCACCAATAAACAGGTGACACTCCAAACAGCACACGTTTCCTGGAGAAGGAAGGCCCGAGGCAGTGGTTTTTGCTTTTCGTTTCTTTTCTTTTTCTGACTAACAACGGATTCTCTTCTGCCTCAAGACCTTGGAGAAGTCTCTGCTTCTAACATCAGAGCAGAGACATCTTTAAGAGTGTTGGTGTAACAGCAGTATCCAAATTTGGAATCTGGAAACTCAAGGGCACACCTGAGGCACAAAGCAGCTTGAGGGACTTTAAACCCCTAGGACGTCCACGACAATCAACTCTCGGGGGTCCTCAGAGACGAGGGGATGACTGTAACATAAAACCCCTGATTTTTAGCAAACATAGTGAAACTTGTTTAAGTGAATTAGTTTTGTTTTTTTCACCTCAAGTAGTCACTCTGTAAGAAAGTATAATTTATCCTTACACAAGCCATTTCACAAAATATTTTCAAGCTTCTCTTTGGAAACTGTCATCAAAGCCTGTTCAGCAGTCTCTTGAATGTCTTTGGTGTTAATAGATGCTTTTCCTCAAGGTGGATTTGGATATTAGAAATAGCCAAACTTTACACTCCTAGTTAATTAAAAGGAACAAGGCAGATAAAATTATATATATATATATATATATATATATATATATATATATATATATATATATATTTTAGTTGTATAGATAATGACATCAATTTTCTGGGTTGTTTTGAAGGTGTTTCCAAAAATGTCATTTCAAAAATAATTCAAGGAATGTCAATGTCATTGAAACAAGAATACAACCTTTCCAAGTGATTAAAGCAAAGTCAACATTCATTCCTTCAAATAAGTTTTGGTATTGTGGCTCTAAGACCAGCCACATGTAGGACACACTCCCACAATGAAATACATGCTGTCATTTAAATAGACATTTGAAAACATGTTTAACAGCTTAGAAAATGCTATGGTTATAATGTTAAATGAAAAAAGCAGGGTATAAAATTATACATCAAGGATTATTACAACCACATAAAAATGCTCATGGCTAAAAGCCTGGAGGAATAGACACCAATAAGTTAAAAGTGATGGTCTTTGGGTGGTGGAACAGCAAGTGATTATATTTTTTCTGTTCAGTATTGTCTAAATTTTTTCAGTGAACAGGTATAACCTGCATAATAATGAGAAATGCTTTCTTTTCTGTCTTAAAAAAACTCAATTCTATGTAAGCATTTTCTCATAATCAGTGAAACAATTGCTTATATTGTCTTCAAACTATGATCACATCCCTGCATGGTGCCTCATCTGTAACATAAGGTAGTTGGGTGGTTACCACCACTCTAAAGGCTTTAAAAAAGATCAAAATGCAGCAACCACAGATACTAAGATTAAACGCCCAGAAAAGTCACAGAATAATAAAATAGTATGATGTAGTTCTTTTAAGGAAAATACTTGATTTATACATCTTGTACATAATTAGACTAAATTTTGTAACTACATACTTTAGACCAAGGTGACCATATGTTCATTTTAGACCAATGTGACCATGAATTCACTAAGACGATTAAACATAATGATACAGCAGCAGAGCTGGACTTTACCTAATGACATGGTAGTCTTTAACTCAGTAACTTGTTGGCATACAACTCAATTCATTCCTTCAGTAGGCATTTATCAAGTCATACAGCACCCAGCACCCAGTACCCAGAGCTCTATGAGCAACCGTATCTTACATATTTATAGTACAACACTTTCCATATTCACAAAATAAAATGTGTTACTTCATTTAATTTTTCACACAATTCTGTATTGATGATACAGATATTATTAGTGTTCATTACATGGAATTAGAAATAGTTTTAGGGCTAACTGTTAACACCTTGAGAGGCAAGTGGTCTTAATAGCCAATAAGCTTGCCAAATTAAATTCCCATTATGCAGATTAGGACACTGAGGTTTGGGAATGTCATATAATTTGTTCATGGTCATAAAGCCAAAAAGTGGTTTGGGACACCCAACTTCTTTTCTATTATATGCTTTTTCTATAATAATACCTGCACTTGATATCTTTTGACCAATCAAAAGATTGATATCTTTAGACATGGTTAACAAAAAAAAATCAGTTCAATACTCAAGTATCTAAATTTCTAGAGGAAGTAAAATTTATAATTAAGAGAGTGATTGTTTACAAAAATACCTATAATTACCATGAAAATTACCATATAAGGATGACTAAATATATTTATAGCTAGGCAATTACAAATAAAAATCTTCCAAGACTGAACCAGGGAAAAATAGAAAATACAAACAGACCAATTACCAGTAATGAAACTGAATCAGTAATAAAAAAAATTTTTTTAAACTCCCAACAAACAAAGGTCTAGGACCAGATGGCTTCACAAGTGATTTCTAATAAATATTTAAGAAAGTTAATACCTAAACTTCTCAAAGTATTACAAAAAATCACAGCAAGAGGAATGCTTCCAAACTCATTCTATAAGGCCAGGATCACCTTGGTATCAAAACTAAACAAAGATACCACAAATAAAGAAAATTACAGGACAATATCACTGAAGAACATAGATGCAAATATCCTCAACAAACTATTAGTAAACTGAATCCAACAATACATTAAAAGAATCACACACTACAATCAAGTAGAATTTATCCCAGAGATGCAAGCATGTTTCAACATCCACAAATCAATCAATGTGACATACCACATTAACAAATTGAAGAATAAAAACCATACAATCATATCAATAGATATAGAAAAAGCTTTTGACAAAATTCAACATCCATTTATGATAAAACCTCTCCAGAAAGTGGGTATGGTGGAAACATACTTCAACATAAAAGAGGCCATATATGGTAAGCCCACAGCTAACATCATACTCAACAGTGAAAAAGTTGAAAGCATTTCCTCTAAGACAAGGATGCACCCTCTCACTACTTTTATTCAACATTATTTTGGAAGTCCTAGCTACAGTAATCAGATAAGAAAAAGAAATAAAAGAAGTCAAAACTGGAAGGAAAGAAGCAAACTGTCACTGTTTGCAGATGACATGATACTATACATTGAAAATCCTAAAGACACCACCAAAGACTGCTAGAGCACATCAAAGAGTTTGGTAAAGTTGCAGAATACAAAAGTAATATATAGAAATCTGTTCCATTTCTATCCACTAACAATGAAGTACCAGAAAGAGAAATTAAGGAAACAACTTTTACAATCACATCAAAAACAATAAAATACCTAAGGACAAATCTATCGAAGCATGTAAAAAACCTGTACTTGGAAAGCTATAAGGTGATAAAAGAAAATGAAGACAAAACAAATGTGTGGAAAGACATATTGCACTTATAGATTGAAAGAGTTAATATTGGTTAAATGACCATACTACCCAAGGCAATCTACAGATTCAATGCATTCCCTATCAAATTACCAGTGGCATTTTGCACAGAACTAGAACAAATAATTTTAAAATTTGTATGGAAACAAAAAAGACCCCAAATAGCCAAAACAACCTTGAGAAAGAAGAACAGAGCTGAAGAAATCATGTTCCCTGACTTCAGACTATACTACAAAGCTACAGTAATCAAAACAGTGTGATACTGGAACAAAAACAGACACATAGATCAATGAAATACAATAGATAGCCAAGAAATAAATCCAAGCATTTATGGTCGGTTAATCTGCAACAAAGGAGGCAAGAATATACAATGGAGAAAAAGCAGTCTCTTCAATAAGTAGTGCTGGGAAAACTGGGCAGCTATAAGAGAATGAAATTAGAACATTTCCTTACTCCATATATAAAAATAAATTCAAAATGTATAAAGATCTAAATATAAGACTGGAAACCATAAAATTCCTAGAAGAAAACAGGCAGAATACCTTTTGAAAAAAATTGTAGCACTATTGTTTTGGAGATGTTTCCTAAGGCAAAAAAAAAAAAAAGTAAAAATAAACACATGGGACCTAGTTAAACTTAAAAGCTTTTGCACAGCAAGGAAACCATTAAGAAGCTGAAAAGACAACCTACTAAATGGGAGAAAATATTTGCAAGTGATATGACCAATAAGGAGTTAATATTCAAAATATATAAACAGTTCATACAACTCAATAAAACAAACAAAAACCTGATTTTAAAAAAAGGGCAAAAAACCTGAACTGGTATTTTCCCAAAGAAGACATACAGGCAACCAACAGGCACATGAAAAGATGCTAAACATCACTAATCATCAGACAAATACAAGTCAAAACCACAATCAGGTGTCACCTCACACCTGTCAGTACAGCTATCATCAAAAAGACTGTAAGTACCAAATGTTGGAGAGGATGTGGAGAAAAGAGAACCCTAGTACACTGTTGGTGGGAATGTAAATTGGTGCAGTGACTGTGGAAAGCAGTATGAAGCTTCCTCAAAAAAGTAAAAATGTAACTACCATATGACCCTGCAGTTCCATTCCTGGGTCTGTATCTGAAGAGTACAAAAACACTAGTTTGAAAAGATACATGCACCCCAATGTTCACAGCAGCATTATTTAGAATAGTGAAGATACAGAAGCAACTAAGTGTCCATCAACAAACGAACAGATAAAAAAGATGTGGCATGCACACACACACACACTCACACTCGAATACTACTCAGCCATAAAAAAGAATGAAATTATCCCATTTGCAACAACATGGATAGACTTGGAGGGTATTGATGCTTAGTGAAATAAGTCAGAGAAAGACAAATATGGTATGTTATCAGTTATATGTGGCATCTAAAAAATAAAACAAACTAGTGAATATAACAAAAAAGAAATAGACTCAGATACAGAGAACTAGTAGTTAACAATGGGCAAAGGGGGAAACTGCGAAGAAATCAGAGTGCAAGGAGAAAATGAAGAGGGAGCCAGTCATGGGAGTCACAGGAAGGGAGCACATCTGGTAGGGACTGAGAGAAAGACAGCAGCTTGGAAGGCATTCAAGTTCCCAGGGCTTGCCCCAGGATCATTTCTGGTGCTAGGGAGCAACAGTAGAATCAGGGTGGGAATACACTGCCTGCCTCATTTACCTGGTACACTCCGTAACCCTCATAGAGGCCCTAGCCAGTTCAGCTCTACTCAAGATTCTTACACAGCGTATGTCACTCAAAAATATGTATTAAATATCTATTATGTATCAGGCCCTGTACCACATTCTACAAATGCAAGGGTGAATGAACTAGACGTAGTTTTTGCCCTAATGGAGCTTACATCTAGTGCAGTGATTCTTAACCATGATTGCACATTAATATCACCAGCAGGGCTACTTTAAAATGCCAGTGCCTGGGCCTCATCACCAGAGATTCTGATACAGCTGGCATCAAATGCAGCCCTAGCGTCAGTGTTTTCTAGCTGATGTTAATATGTAGTCAGGGTTGAGAACCACTGCTTTAATCCACTGAATGAAAAGAAAAGAAACAGGTGCACACCAGTGCTTCCAAATTTGAACTAAAAAGTAACAACAACAATAAAAACAGAAAATCTAAACAATGGCCTGATCCAAAACTATGATTTCACCTTTGTATCCCAGTCTGAATCAACACTCACATCTAGAATGTCACTGATATCACATCTCTGGGATGGATGGTACATCGTTTTGCTGATCAGTTGGGATTACAAGCTGTATGTGTCACTTATGTTGCATTTGATGGCACAACTAGAAGTGTCTTGCATACGTCAACAGATATCAGGGCAACCTACAAAGGGTCTAAACTGCTCCAGCTGCAAACTGGCAGCACCTTGGTCTTTTGGCTCCTGACACTGTCAACAGTAAGTCAGCCTTTCTCTGTGAATTCCTGACTCAAGTGCCCACAGTATTTAATTAGTGTTTCAATTATCATTTAAATGTTTGCACATCAAGTTCAATAAAGATCAGACGGATGAATTTTTGAGACAGTGGCTGTGTCATCAATGATTTCCCCAGAGATCGCTTATTCGAAGGTTAACAATTCAAGCAGAGGGCCTTAAAAAGTTGTTAATTGGTGTAAAAACTTTTTCAGCTGCAGAAACCTGCGCTGTGATCAAGTGACTAGCTCCTTTGATCTTAATGAACTAAGATGTTTTTCACGCCTCACGGAGCTGGTTGGGCCCTACACTCCAATTACCAAGAGCACAGAGGTCATCTCCTTCTAAACAATTTTTCATATCAGCTAAATTGTATTCGCCCTGCATATAATTAGCCATAGGATTACCAGAACAACTGTATCGACTGGAATGTTTTTAAAATCACGCAGATAATAAATGAAATGATTTGGAGTGGAGAAGCCAGCTTTATCTCACTATCAGAAGATGAAAGACAGATGGAGGACACCTGTAATCAGATTGGCTGTTCATGTTACCTATTTTTTGCTTAAGGGGTAATAACACTGCTTATAATCAAAAGAAATGTGGGGGAGACAGAAGGGAGGGAGGAGAAGGGAAACTTAAACGGCATCCCTGTCCACAACACTTCATTAGAACTAAACTGTCTTTCCGTGCTATACAGACCAGGTGAGCACATGTCGAGACCTCAACCCATGCTGAGGGAGATACAGCTAGATCTTCATGTAATTCTGAGTTTCCTTGCCTACAGGCCTAAGCAGGGTTTTGGTTAGTTTTCAACTCGGGTTCAGTATGGAGAAGAGAATGTTTAATAATCCGCTCAAAATGAGATAAAAGATTTCAAAAAGTGGGAAATCCCAGAACGAAGGTAGATTACCTAGAAATCCCTCAAAATGGAATCTCTTATATTTTTGCACAGCTTCAGGTCCCATCTTCTAAGTGTCCAATAATTAAGGAGGGAAAAGAAACCACATAATGTGTTTCAATCCCCCGTGAGTCATGTCTCTAAAACTAGGATTCACCCTTCTGTTACTAAGACATCTCAACACGTAATATTTTAGAAATCTTTCCAGAACTCTTCTAGGACTTAACCACTCAGTTTGTGGTGGCGGTGGTGACTCTTTATTTCCCCAAAGGAATCTGCCTGGTCTCTAATGCTGGCTTTTCTCAGCCAGGGACCCATATTTTTAATCGTTTGTATCATGTTACCTCTTTAATACTTCATCCATCAGAAGACAGAATTGGACAGGATCTTGAAATTGGAAGCAACCTCGTGCATCATCAAGGCCAATTTCCTTATTTTGTACTACCACTGATGCTAAAAGTGGTTGGTTGAATCTTCCAAGACCAAATACTCTTTGGAGAAGCAATGACTGAGAGCTCCAGCTCTACAGAGTCCTATACTGGTTTAGATTCCAGCACCAGCACCTACGGATTGTGGGGCCCTGGGCAAGCTAGTTCACCTTTCTGAGCCTCAGTTTTCACATCTGTTTAAACAGAAATAGGAACAGTACTCTCCTTGTAGAAATGTGAAAAGAATCAAATGAGATAACGTATGAAAAGCAGCCCAGTGTCTGACACGGTGAGCACTTGATAAATGCTGACTATCGCAATTATTGGCAGAACCCAGACTACAACCAAAGTTTCTGACTTCCAGTCCAAAGTTCATTCCTTTTTATCACATTGGACAACTTTTTCGGTTGTTAGAGCTCTACCATCCAAATTCTAGTCCTTCTTGCTCTAGAAAGAAATATATTTCCTTTCCTCTGTATTGTATTTCCTTCACACCCACGAAGAAGTGAGTTAAGAAATTATTGTTCCTTCAAGATGGCTCTTTCCAAGCATCTCAATAGAAGCAAAATCAAGTGTGGGGTTACTTCCCTGAAGGAGACAAAACCACACTTGTTATTTCTAGCTGCACTGCAGTAATGCGACATTGGTGTACCTTCCCCCTCTAACTTGTTGCCTGTTTTCTTCCTGACCACAGTTAGCTATAGTTGTACCTCTACCTCCAAGAGCATCTATTTCATAAATTAATTAAGCTCTCTGAAAAGGCAACTGACGCCCAGGGTACAGAAAGGTGTTACAACAATGAAGTGGCAAGGCCATTCTGCCTCCTTCTGAAAAAGCGACATTGCCATTCCAAAAGGTTATTCTTGGGACCATTCATTTAGAAACTGCAACCACACCTTCATGATAAAGAAGGCAAAACAAAACACTAAGCCCACCGCTAACCTTGATTATGTTGTCAGAAAGAATAGCTTCTGAAGTGTGTCACGCATGAAAAGCTGTTAAGGTGGAACATTTTCAATTTTTGACCCTGGTTCATAGAAAATGAGTTTTCCTCTTTTGATCTGCGTCGCAGTGAGTAACCGCCACCTTTGACTCACCAACCATGCGTTGGTGGGAAGACAGTGCAGGGACCATCGGCTGGCTCAGCTGTCACAAAGGCTTTCAGGGAAGCTCAATGTTGTGTTACTATGGAAAACATTGAGGGAGCCAGCTCACACCACTGTCAACGCTCGGAAATAAAGACAGAAATGATCTGAGAAAACCATACTCCCAATTCTGTCAACTTGGAAGGAAAAAATAACATAAAACTCAAACTGCAACTTTGAGATCTTTATATCTTGAAATCTACCTGATTCCCCACTGAATAAGTTGGAAAATTATACCTCTGGAGGTTAAAGCAGAACCAAAAGAAACTTTAGAAGCCACGTTAGAATCCATGTGCCCTCTCACACCTTAGATTTCCCTCACATCTGCTCCCTTTTCTAGCTGGTTATCACATTCTGCTGCCTTCTTGTCCACATTTCTCAGAGCTGCCTGTTCCTCTCCTGGCTACCAAACATCATAGGCAAAATTCTTCAACAGTCACATCTCAATTATTTCGATAGTCTCTTTGTCGGTCTTCTTTGCAACCAATGTCTTTATGACCCAAAGCATCTTGCATTTTGCCACAGGATTAATCTTCCCTGAGTCATAGTTTTCATCACATCTTGCCTATTTGCAAAAACACAATGGTTCTTATTTCATGCAGGTATTCACATCCCTCCCATCTTTGAATACACACAGCCGCAGTCCCAGGGCACATTCATTTTACCATGTCTGGAATTTGCTTCCTTCCTTCTTCCAAGCTATTTGTTGCTCGGTTTTCTGATGCAAAATTACCTTTCCTCATCTTCCGTCCAAATATTACACTTTACTTCTTTGGTGGGAAAGTGACTTCAGCCACTTCAATATCCACCACTTCATTTTTTACTTCAGCTACTTCTCAGGAATTTTTTCTCCTCTAAAAGTATCTCACTCCTTTACCACTCTGTCTCTTGGTTATTCTACCCCTGCTTCCTCTCCGGAATGTGCAAGTTCTCCCAAAGTTTCCTTTCCCCCACAACTTTGTTCCTAAGCACAACCAGCCTCCTGGAGTAGCATGAAACATGCACAGGAGTCGAATATGGGGAAAAGCACAGGAGAGAGATTTCAAAGAGACTTCTGTTTTCAGCAATATCGTTATGTACACAGGACACCTAAAAATTCTGGGCAGTATGTAAAAAACTTTTTTTTTTAATGCATGGCTAAAATGTTGGAAAGTAAGAGATGTCCTTAGAGGTGAGAATAAAAAAGAAATTTCAAATCTAGAAATAGACTATCAGAATTTATCATCTAGATATTAAAAATTAGCATTTGTCTTCTTCTCTTCTTCCAATCCTGATGGATTGTAACTTGGCTTTGGCAGACCATTAGGAGGCCACTTGAGGTGGGACTGCAGATTGGGGACATCGGTATCAAGCAAGGCCCTTGCAAGTTTCTGTAGGTAAACTAGGGAAAAAACTGCCTCACAGAGAGAAGCAGTAGGATATTTATCCACCTTGGCCTTGGCTCTGGGAAAAGGGGAGAAGAGAAAATGATTCCTCTGAAATCTTAACCACAACTCTGCTGTCACATAAATTTAGGGCTAAATTCACACTGATTGTAGGACTCAAAAAAACCACATGCTGAAAATTTAGTTTAAAACAGGCATTGGCAAGCCATGGTCCATGACCAGATCCAGTCTGCCATCTGCTTTTGTACAGTCCATGAGCTAAAGTGGTTTTTATATGTTTGAATGGTTGAAAGAAAATCAAAAGAAGATAACATTTCATGATATATGAATATTATATAAAATTCAAATTTCAGTCTCCGATAAAGTTTCACTGGAGCATAGTCATGCCCATTTGTCTGCACACTGACTATACATCCTTCCAGTCTACGACGGCAGAACTGAGTCATTGTCACAGGGACTACACAGCCCACAATGCCTAAAATATTTACCCTCTGGCCCCTGACAGCAAAAGTTTGCTGTCCCCTGGTTTAAAGTGATTTCAAGTTGGCAGAAGCAAACACTAATGCTCTCTGGTTAAGCAAACTTGAAACACAAACCTCAAGGGAAAGTTATAAGGAATACAAGCTCGCAATTGTTTTAGGAAAAGCAGTCACTAACATTCAAGGAATAAGGTCGTGTGGGTGACAACAGAAATAACTAATTAGAGAATTCTACCTACAAAGTATGTAGATACCTAAATTATCAGACACAGAATATAAACTATGTTTTCATCACATTTACCTATGTCCATCTGGGAGTCTCTGTCCAGTCATGTTTCTGTATGTATTTGCTTGTTTATTCATCTATTTCTTTACTTCCTGATTACTTTTTTCATAGAAGGTGATTGGTGGTAGTTCTTTTTTGTTTTCTACATACATTATAAATGCCATTCCATTTATAGAGCAAGATATTTAGGGCTTAATTTTAAACTTTGTTTAAAATAGATCCTTTGTTTAAAATAGGCACAAATCCATCACTGGCATTTCATCTTCTCAGAATTCAACTGCCCATAAGAGAACTGGGAAACTGGTCTGCTGGAGCACTTACCACTGAGAAGTATTAGAAACAGCAGTGACTCCTAACCAGGACAAGTTCACAACTTGTGATCACTGAATTGAGAAATCTTCTATACACTTGACCTTCAAATAGGTCAGCCACCTGCAGACACCAACCCATGCTAGCTGAGGCTGTGAGTCATGCTCTTTGCCCAGATCATTGAAGACTAGTTCAACTCAAATGTCATCTTGTAAAGAGAGGCCTTCGTGAGCACTCCTTTTAAACAACCCCTACATACACATGTTGTTTTTCCACATTCTCCTATTTAACTGTCTTCAAGGTACTTCACATTACCCAAATATTACTTCAGATAGTCATTGTCTATCTCTCCCTTCTAGAAAGTAGGTTACATAATAAAGGAATGCTTCTTTGTCACACACACATCACTCTTGTATACTTGTATCCCTAGGACCAAAAAAGTACCTGGTCTATGGGTGCTCTTCACATTTCGCTAATTAATGGTACCTTGCCTGAAGAGATGCATGCAGACAGATCCATCCTTTGCTTAAGACAGGAGAAATTATAGAGGTTTTTGTTTGTTTGTTTTTGTCTCTCTGTAAAAGCCAGTGACCTCTGGTTTACTTTCATCTCTGCCTAAGAATGCAGGATGGCTGTGTCACACCAGACTCCAGATTTCATTTATTTTCAGCACCAAAAACCCAGAGAGAAGAGTTTATAAGTTTGGGGGTTCAACTGCTCTTTAATAGTGAACTCTGTCCTTTTAGTCTGCACTCTCTCCAGTCGGCTGGTCAGAGCAACAATTATGCGGCCACGCCCTCAGCTAAAGTGACAACCGACAACGAGCTAACCCCCCTGCCTCTCCCACAGTCAGAGGGCCGAGCTCCTTTTCTCAGTGGGGTCAGCATTCACCAGAGTGCACCCCCGGGGAGTCTATCCTTGTTGGAATTAAACTGGTCTCAATCCTGGTGATTATTTCTCTGTCCTGGAGAATAAAGACACATATATATTTGTTATCCAATTACCACACAGTTACTATTGCTTTTTAACTATCTATTCCAAAATGTTGTTGCTTAAAACAACCACCGTTTTATTACACACACAGATTAGTAAGTACTGATGGGATGTCTTGCCTCTGCTCCGCCAAGTCTGGCACCTCGTCTGAGAAGACTCACAGCCTAGGGGTGACTGGATGGCTGGGGCTGGAATCCTCTGGGGGGCGCCTTCACTCACTTAGCTGGTGCCTGGGCTGCCCTGATCTGTGGTCTGTCTGTGCGACTTGACTTCCTCAGAGCACGGTGCCCTCAGGGTTGTCAGACTTCTTACACAGTGACTCAGGGCTCCAAAACAGAGCACTGCAGTGAACGTGGCAAAGCTGCCTCACCTCTCACGAGCCCAGTTCAGCAGCCGCAGCATCACCACCCCTCATGCCAGAGGTCCAAGCAGGTCCTCTGTGTCCAGGGGAGGAGACACAGACCTGAGCTCTCAATGGAAGCAGTGCCAAAGAACTTGCAGCCAGTTGAAAAAAAAAAAAAAAACTGCTACACTCTCTTTTCCTCTTAAACTTACTCCTCTCTCCACATAGCCCAGTGTATCTACCACTGAGGCTGAAAACCATTTCTCTCGCTAACAACCCATTTAAGTTTGGGTAACTCATCTTTTGTTACCTCATCTGCAGAATAAAAGGGTTGGACTCGACGATCTTTAGTTTTCCTCCTTTCAGCTTTTACCTTACACGCTTCTGCTGTTGCAGTGTGTTGAATAGTGTCATCCAAAAATTCACGTCCACCTGGAACCTCAGAACATGACCTTTTTTGGAAATAGTGTCTTTGTAGATGTAGTTAGTTAAGAACCTCGTGATTAAATCATCCTAGATTTAGGGCGGGCTCAAACACAATGACAAGTGTCCTTGTAAGGAGATGACCCAGAAGGATGCAGAGATGAAGGCCATGTGAAGATGGAGGCAGAGACTAGAATTATGCTACCCCAAGCCAAGAAAGCCCTGGAGCCAGGAGAAACTGAATGAAGCAAGGAAGATGTCTGCCTCAGAGCCTTCAGAGGAGGCAAGGCCCGGCCGATACCTCGATTTCAGACTTCTAGCCTCAAGAACTGCCTGAGAATAAATTTATGTTGTTTTTAGCCACCAAGTTGGTGGTAATTTCTTACGACAGCTCTAGGAAGTGAATACAGTTACCTTCTTCCATCTCTTCCTCCCCGAAATCAAGCCTCACAGTTACCTCAGGTAAAAGCTCTTCCCTCCTCCCCACTCCCGACCTGCCCCACAGCAACGAGTGGCTCCGTGAGCACAGAACAGAGGCGCTGGGGGTGGGGGGTACGCCGGTCATCTAAAGCCTTAGTGCCCGCACACCACCTCTGAGCTGCTTTGTTGTGGTTGTTGCTGACCTTGGGCATGAGCAAAAAGTGAGGCTGAGGCTGAGGAGAAGTCCTAGCTGTGCAAGACACAGACATGCTCTAACGCAGGCTCCGGGCAGGGATGCAGGGAGCACAGGAAAATGTGTACGTCGTGTCCACTGTCAGTGCTACTCCTGGAGAAAAGAAATCCCGTATGGCACAGCTGCAAGCGGACGTTCAAGATCTGTGTTCTCAAGACACGGAAGGGAGAAAGGGTGGACTGTGCAGAATGATGAAGCCAAAGCAATGCAAGCGCTTTTCTTGAAAAAAAAAATTGTCTTCGAAGCTGGGAAAACAAGAAATAAAAGGAAATAAATTTAATGAGGGCATAAATAATCTACAAGTAAATCATAAAAGTGCAAACGATTCGACTGTGCGCATTTTGACTTCTGAGGACTTTGCAAGCTGCCAAAGGCTGTTCGCTTCTTCTCAGTTTAAAAGATGCTTTCATTCCTTGCTCTTGACTCTAATGCAGCTCTCTCCCCACCCCTACAACTGCTGAGTCCAGAAATGTGCAGCATGCTCACAGAAGAGCTCCCCTTCTCTCTCCCATACCTCATTTAAATTTCTAATTCTCCAAAGACTGAAAAAAATAGATGCCTCTAGACAAGCTGAACTCAGAAAGTCAAAGTGAATAGCAATAAGGGGTTCAATTACAGAGCACACACTCCCCTTATCTGGCTGACAAACACACTCCTATAATTTGAGTTCCTGCCCTCATTTTACTTTGAAAGTGATTAGAAGGCCTTAACATATTTTGAAAGAAAGTATCGTCCCTATATTCTTCACGGACCACAAGCTAAGCTAGCCTGCAAGAAGAAATTTTATTTCAAAGAAAGATTAGAGAGAGCCTTTTCAAATGCTATCAAAGCTGATGCTAAGATGTGAAAGGGACAGCTAATCAGATGTTTCGAATATAGAGCCTTGCATCAAGAGGGTATTTTTTTTTTCATTTGTGGGCAAATCATTTTTGAGTAGACTGTGAGGAAAAAGAACATATGTAATAAGGACATTAATTTTTACTTTACAAGGCAGAGGCTCACCAGAGGAGCATCAAATGAGCTGAGCTGTTTATCAAGGGTCTTCCAGTGAAGAGCAACCCAGGAGGCCGGCGGGCACAGCAGGCAGGTCAGTGAGCAAGGAAGCACTGCTCACAGCCCTTGTGGAAGCTGCGGAGATTAAACCTTTTTGTTCTTGCATTGTGGCCTGGTTGACTTTGCACCAGGTCGAAGCAATGATCTGTATAATTGCAAACCCTCCCCTATTACCAGAGCCTGTCACTTCAGAAAGCAATGCCTGGGCGCCGAGCCAGGTTTTGGTTTCACCTTAGTTTTCAGGATACTCTATATTGATAAAAGGAAATACATTATGGTGCATAAAGGGGGGAGGGGGGAGCAGGCAATGAGAGGGAGAGAGAGAAAGGAAGAGAGGGAGGAGAGAAAGGATGGGACAGAAAAGGATAGGGAAAGAAAGAGAACAAAAGCTGGGAGAGGAGGTTGGGCAAGAAGGTGGTCTGCGAGGGGGTAAAATTGTTTTAAAAAACAGCATTATCTGTGTTTGCCCGTTTGAGAAAAAGCAGTATGTGGAGGTACAGCAGATGTCCTTCCAACCAAGAGGGAAAATGGCAAAAAAGACCACCGCTGTCTCGGCATGCTCTGCTGTGCCTGTTCTGGATAACTGTCACCCTTGTTCTTAAGGTTTGCACTCAAAGAACAATTGTCATCTTAAATCATGCATCATTCATTATTTAAGTTAATAAGTAAGTGCACAGAAAACACTGCAGGGTGGGAAGGTACAGTTCAAATTATGGTGGAGGCCGAGGACATGAGAGAATGACATGGTGGGACGTGATCAAAACTCCACTGAGTCATTCTAGGGGCTCATTTCTTCTGAGAAGTATTCATAAAAATCTCTAATAGAAAAAAAAAATAGCCTATCGTTCCTAGAAACTCAAATCTTCTCATAGGCTGCTGCCATCCTTCCCCTTGAGAAACACTGATCCATCTTCCCCTTAATTTTTTTGTTCCAGGCTGTTAGTTGGTCCACAATGAATGGCAGGAATAATCAGGTGATCAATACTGGTTAGTCTGTAGTAACAGGGAAAGTTTTCACAGTTACAGGCCTGGGGAAGAAGCAATACTACAATCGCCCTTCTCACTGGCAGGTGAGCCACTCAAGGAATGGCACACCAAATTTCGTTACATTCTTTCCTCTGCATCTTCACAAACACGTGAGTGGACAAGCTCTCCCCTCCATATCCTCTGCAGAATCTCCTGGTGACCAGGTAATGTCTTGCACCCCTCAGTATCACAGTTTTCTCTGTAATAGCTCCTTTCAGTTCTCAAAGTGCATTCACATATATTAGCTTACTTGGTCTCACCATTCTGCTTTCTCTAGGTGAAGAAAGCCTCAGGAAAAATAAGTGGTTTGCTCAACATTGCATGCCAGGAAGGGATGCGGGACCAGAAATCCAGGCTTCTCAAATTATAGAAGAAACAGACCTGCCTAGCTACTCTGAAAACACCATTTTCGGCTGCATACTGGGCCTAAGTAAATAAATAAGTAAGTTTTAATCTACAAAAGATAAGTAGGGAATGTAGTTGAAGGTAAATCTCCTGGCCCTAGGTAATAAAGCCAAACGAAGAAGTGCAGGTTAGGAATCATTAGCAGCAGAATCTCTACTTATGCTAAAACAAAACAAATCTTGGTGTCAATTGTTTTTAAATTGATGGAGGGAATGAAAAAAGGAGTTATGACAGACCTTGTCTCACAACCTCCTAGCCTCACAAATGAAATTAATCAGTGCACACTTTGGTGGCTGAAATTACCTTAAGGCTAGGGATAATATATTAGTGTTTTCTAAGTTATGTCCATCGTAATTAAAGATGATTATGTGGTTATGCTTGATAAATGGGGAACAAAGCAATTATAGCTTTTATGTCTCCATTCCTATGATCTATCAAAATTAGATAATTAATAGCTTTCTGCAAGAAAGAGCCTACCCCTCATTGGCACTTATTCCTACTCACCTAAGCAAACCCCCTCACCATTGCTTAACTTTCTCCCCATCCATCTGAAACCACTGTTTCATGTATTCTGCTTCTGCTCTTGCAAACTGAAATATGCTTTTTCATCAGTACTTCAGTCAGCACACCTACTACAATATTTATTGGGAATATATCATGTTAGGTACCAAGAGTACAACCGTGATCAAGGCATCAAAAGTAATCATTCCTACTATGAGTATGGAGAAGAATATAGCTGTTTTTATTTAATAGCAAAATGACTGACTTAAATCCAACCGTTTTATTTTTTACTGAAATATAGTTGATGTATAATATTGTTAAGTTCAGGTGTCCTAATAGTGATTTGACATTTGCAAATGTTATGAAATGATCACCACGATAAATCTAGTAATCATCTGTCTCCATATAAAATTATTACAATATCATTGACCAAACTCCATATGCTGTATATTACTTCCCTGGGTCTTTTTTATTTTATAACCGAAGTTTGTATCTCTTAATCTCCCTCACCTGTTTCACCCCTTTCCCTCCCACCTTTGGCAACCACACTTTGTTCTCTGTATCTATGAACCTGCTTTAATTTTGTTTTGTTTGTTTCGTTTTTTAGATTCTACATATAAGTAAGATCATGCCCTTTATCTGTCTGACTTGTTTCATTTAGCATGATACCTTCTGGATCTATCCATGTTCTCACGAAAGGAAAGAATTATTTTTCTTTATCGCTGAGTAATATTAAATATTGCACATCGTCTTTTCCATTCATCTATCAATGGGTACTCACGTTGCTTCTGTATGTTGGCTATTGGAAATAATGCTTCAATGAACATTGTTGTGCATGCATCCTTTAGAATTAGTGTTTTTGTTTTCTACAGGTAAATATCCATAGTGAAATTGCTGGGTCATGTAGCAGTCCGATTTTTAATTTTTTGAGGAACCTCCTTACCATTTTCCACAGTGGCTTCACCAATTTACATTCCCAAGAACAGTGCATGGAAGCTTCCTTTTCTCTACATCCTTGCAAACACTCGTTATTTGTTGTCTTTTCCAAAATAGCCATTTTGATAAGTATGATGGAGCATCTTACTATGGCTTTCATTTGCATTTCTCTGATTATTAGCGATGTTGAGACTCTTTTCCTGTGTCAGTTGGCTACCTGTATGTCATCTTTGGTAAAATGTCTATTCAGATCCTTTGCCCACTTTTAATTAGGTTGTATTTTTTTTCTTGATGTTGAGTTGTAGTTCTTTGTATTTTTTTGATATTAAACCCTTCTCAAATATATCATTTGCAATATCTTATCCCATTCATTAGGTGGCCTTTTCATTTTGTGGATAGTTTCCTTTGCTGTGCAAAAGCTTTTTAGTTTAATGTAGTCTCATTTGTTTATTTTTTGCTTTTGTTTCTCTTACCTTAGGAGATACATCAAAAAAAAAATATTACTAAGACCCATGTCAAAGACTGTAATGCCTGTGTTTTTCTTCTAGGAGTTTCACGGTTTCTGGTCTCACATTTAAATTTATTATCCCTTTTACTTTTGAATATGGGTAAGGAAATGTTCTAATTTCATTCTTTCACGTGTAGCTGTCCAGGTTTCCTAGCACCACTGACTGAGGAGACTGCTATTTCTCCACCGTATAATCTTGCCTCCTTTGTCTTAGATTAATTGACCATAAATGTGTGGGTTTATTGCTGGACTCTCTGTTCTGTTCCATTGATCTATGTGTCTGTTTTTGTTCTAGTATCATCCTGCTTTGATTACTGCAGTGTGAAGTCAGGGAGTGTGATTCCTCCAGCTTTGTTCTTTCTCAAGACTGTTTTAGCTATTTGAGGTCTTTTGTGTTTCCATACAAATTTTAGAATTATTTGTTCTAGTTCTGTGAAATATGCCACTAGAATTTTGATAGAAATTACCTTGAATCTGTAGATTGCCTTGGGTAGTATGAACATTTTAATTAGTTCTTCTAATACATGAGCATGGTACATCTTTTCATTTGTTTGTGCCATCTTCAATTTCTTTCATCAATGTCTTATAGTTTTCAGAGTACTAGTCTTCCACCTCTTTGGTTGGATTTATTCCTAGATACTTTATTCTTTTTGTTGAAATTGTAAATGTGATTTTTTTTCTTACTGAGAGCTCATTACTAATGTATAGAAATGCAACATATTTCTATTTATTAGTTTTCCACCCTGCAGGTTCAGTGAATTTGTTAAGTTACTTCTATAGTTTTTTGGTAGTGTCTTTAGAATTTTTTGTAGATAGTACCATGTCATCTGCAAATAGTAACAGTTTTACTTCTTCCTTTCCAATTTGGATTTCCTTTATTCTTTTCCTTATTTGATTGCTGTAACTAAGACTTCTAATACTATGTTGAATAAAAGTGGTGATAGTGGGCATACTTGTCTTGTTCTTGATCTTAGAGGAAATGCTTTCAGCTTTTCACTACTGAGTATGATGCTCACTGTGGGTTTGTCACATATAACCTTTATTATGTTGAGGTTATGTTTCCTCTATACCCACTTTGTTGAGAGTTGTTATCATAAATGGATGTTGAATTTTGTCAAGCTTTTTTGCATTTGTTGAGATGATCATTTTTCTTCTTCAAATTATTAATGTAGTGTATTACATTGACTGATTTGCAGATATTGAACCATCTTTGCATCTATGGGAAAAATTCTATTTGATCATGTTGTGTGACTCTTTTAACATATTGCTGAATTTGGTGTGCTAATATTTTGTTGAGGATTTTTACTTTTATGTTTATTGGTGATACTGGCCTGTAATTTGTGTGTGTGTGTGTGTGTGTGTCTGGGTGTGTGTGGAGGGGGAGGTGTCTTTGGTTTTGATATCAGCGTGATGCTGACCTCATAGAATGAATTTAAAAACACTCTTTTCAATTTTTGGAATAGTTTGAGAAGAAGAGTTAACTCTTCTTTAAATGTTTTGTAAAATTTACCTTTGAAGCTGTCTGGCTCTGGACTTACGTTTGTTGGGAGCTTTTAAATTACTGATTCAATTTCATTACTATTAATTGGTCTATTCGTATTTTGTGTATCTTCCTGGTTCAGTCTTGGGAGGTTGTATGTTTCTAGGAGTTTATCGATTTCTCTTGGGTTTTTCATTTTAGTGGAATGTAATTGTTCATAGTATTCTCTTATGATCCTTTGTACTTTTATGGTGTCAGTAGTGACTTCTCTTTAATTTCTGATTTTATTTAGGCCCACTCTCTTGCTTTCTTGATGACTGTGGCTAAAGGTCTATAATTTTGTTTATCTTTTCAAACAACCAGTTCTTGCTTTCATTGCCATCTTCTTTTTTGTCTCTATTTCATTTATTTCACACTCATCTATATTATTTACTACTACTGAGTTTGGGTTTTGTATATTCTTCTTTTTCTAGTTCTTGTAGTTGTAACATTAGATAGTTTATTTGAGATTTTTCTTATTTCCTGAGGTAGGCCTCTATTGCTATAAACTTCTCTCCTATACCTGTTTTTGCCGTGTCCCATAGATTTTGGAATGTTATGTTTGCATTTTCATTTATCTCCAGGTATTTTTTGACTTCCTCTTTGATTTCTTCAATGACCCATTTTGTTAGGAGTCTCCTGTTTAGAATCCACATATGTTTATGTTTTTTCTGAGTTTTTTTTTTAGTTGATTTCTCATACCATTTGTAGTCTCACAACATTGTAGGTGGAAAAGATACTTGATAGAATTTTAATCTTCTTAAATTTACTGAGACTTGTTTGATATATCCTGGAGAATGTTCCACATGTACTTGAAAGAAAGGTGTATTCTGCTGTCTCGGGGTAGAATGTTCTGTATACAGCTACTAAGTCCATCTGGTCTAAAGTGCTGTTTAAGGCCAATGTTTCTTTATTGATTTTCTGTCTAGATGATCTGTCCATTGATATGTGGAATGTTAAAGTTTCCTACTATTATTGTGTTACTGTCAATAGCTCCTTATGTCTGTTAATGTTTGCTTTAAATATTTAGCTACTCCTATAATAGGTACATATATATTTACAGTTGTTATGTCTTCTTGGATTGATCTCTATCATTATGTAATGTCATTCTTTGTCTCCTGTAACAGTTTTTGTTTTAAAGTCTATTTTGTCTGATATAAATATCGCTACCCCAGCTTTCTTCTCATATCTGTTTATATGGAATATCTTTTTCCATCCCCTCACTTTCAGTCTATATGTACCTTTAGATGTGAAGTGAATTCCTTCTAGGCAGCATATATGGATCTCATTTTTTAATCCATTCAGCCACTTTTTTTTGCTTTGATTGGAGAATTAACCCATTTATATTTAAGGTAAGTATTGATAGGTATATATTTATTGCCATTTTACTCATTGTGTTCTGGTTTTATATTTCTTCCCTGTTCCTTTTTTCTGCTTTTGAACTCTTCCCTTTTTTAATGACTATCTTTAGTGTTATGTTTGGATTCATTTCTCTCCTTTTTTTTTTATCTATTACAGTCTTTTGGTTTGTGGTTACCTTGAGGCTCATATACAACAAACTATATAAGTATCTATTTTAAGTCAATGATCTCTTACGCTCATACACTTTCTAATAGTCCTACATTTTCACTCGCCCTGCTCTATGTTTTTGATACCATATTTTATATCTTTCTACTTTGTATATCCCTTAACTACTTATTGTGGATATAGATTACTTTTTTTTTAGTCTTTCTACTAGTTTTATAAGTGATTGATCTACTATCTTTAATGTATGTTTGCCTTTACCAGTGGGATTTTTCCTTTCATAATTTTTATACTTCTAGTTGTGGCCTTTTCTATTCCACTTAGAAAAGTCTTTAATGTTTCTTGTAATGCTGGTTTAGTGGTGATGAACTCTCTTAACTTTTGCTTGTTTATAACACTCTACCACTTCAATTCTGATTGATAAATTTGCTGGGTAGAGCCTTCTCAGTTGTAGGTTCTTTCATTTCTTTGAGTATATTGTGCCACTCCTTTCTAGTTGGAAGTTTTTGCTGAAAAGTCAGCTGATAGTTTTATGGGTGCATCTTTGTTATGTAACTAGTTGCTTTTCTCTTGCTGCTTTTAAGATTCTCTCCTTACCTTTCATTTTTGCCATTTTAATTATAATGTGTCCTGGTATGGACTTCTTTGGGTTCATCTTGTTTGGGACTCTCTGTGCTTCCCGGACCTGGATGTATGTTTATTTTCCTAGGTTAGGAAAGTTTTCAGCTATTATTTCTTTGTATATATGTCTGCCCCTTCCTCTCTCTTCTCTTTCTTGGACCATATATGCAAATGTTAGTATGTTTAATCCCTTATGCCATCCTTATTAAAAAAAAAAAAACCTTCTTTTCATTTTTTCTCTTCAGCCTGGGTGATTTCCACTACTCTGTCTTCCAGATCACTTATCTGTCTTCTGTATCAGCTAATCTGTTGTTGATTCCCTCTAATGTATTTTCATTTTAGGTATTGTATTCTTCAGCTCTGATTGTTTTTTATATTTTCTAATTCTTTGTTGAAGTTCTCACTGTGTTCATCCATTCTTCTCCTGAGATTGATGAGCATTTTTATGATCATTAACTTGAACTCTTTATGGGTAGATTGCTTATCCCCACTTTGTTCAGTTTTTTCTCTGAAGTTTTATTTTGTTCCTTCAGTTGGAGCATAGTCCTCTGTCTCCTCATTTTGCCTAATTCTCTATGTTTATTTCTACATACTAGGTAGGTTTGTTGCTTGTCTTAATCTTAGAGAAGTGGCTTATGTAGGAGACCAATGGGAACCAGCAGTACACTCCTCTCGGGTGACCAGTGCTAGATGCTCCAGGAGTGTCCCCTGTGTGGGCTGTATGCACTCTTCTGTTTTGGGCTGCTGATAATTGTGCATGAATTGATAGGCAAGGCTGGCCCTACCCTGGCTGGCTATGAGTCTCTGCCTCACATGGCTGCTGCAGACATGCTGGCAGGTGAGGATGGCTCCCTACACAGCTGGCTGTGTGACCTGATGGCAACTAACTGCTGCTGGCCCCATTGGTCAGTGGAGCAGGACTCTGGTGTTAATAGGATAGAGGAAGGATTCCAAAGTGGCACTTGCCAGTGCAAGTGTCAATGTAGCAGAACAAAATTCCAAAAATGATTACTGCCAGTATTTCCATCCTCAGGGGGAATTCAGTTGTCTCCTGTCTCTCTGGGAGGCTCTTCAAGATCACCAAGTGGGTCTGACTCACTCACCTTTCAAAGTACTGTCTCAAAGTGCAGCACTGAGGTTTTTTTTGTATGCTCTTTAAGAATGGATCTCTGTTTCCTGTAGCCATCCAGCTCTCCTGAACATAAGCCCCACTCATTATCAAAGTCCAACTTTCTGGGGACTTATCTTCCTGGTGCAGGACCCCAGGCTGGGAAATTAGATGTGCAACTGGGAAGGATCCACATCAGGAAAGATCTCTGCAGTTGCGATATCCCTCCCACTTGTGGGTTACCAATCCAGCAGTATGGTTCTTGACTAGAGTGTGTCTCTGCCACCAGCAACTCCCCTGCCCTGTCTCATTGTGACCCTTCTTTATATCTTTAGTTGTGGAAAATCTTTTCTACTAGTCTTCAGGTCATTCTTATAGATAGTTGCTCTGTAAGTAGCTGTAATTTTGGCATGCCTTTTAGAAGGATCTTGGGGTCTTCCTACTCCATCATCTTGATCTCCCTATTTTTTATTTTTTTTAATCCATCTGCAAATGGCTATGCTCCAGGTTCAATAAACAGTAGATATGGTGACTCTGTCAGAAGTACCACCATAAACCCTTTCCTACCCTTTATCCTCCCAAGAAGAGGAGTCAATGCTTAGAAAGTGCAAAATTTGGCAAGATTAAACATATAAGAACCCTAATTATAAGTACATAAATAAGATAGATGATGTGGAATAAAACTGCAAACTGTATAAAGTAGGTATTTGTATCTGTTGGCAGACTTCAGCTTCCTGGCAGTGTACCACAGATTGCACTTTATAGTTTTCATTCTGTCAACAGATTTTTTTTTCTGGATAGTAAGTAAATACATTGATCTGTTACCAATAATAACCCTATGGATTATTAGAACATTTTCTTCCAAGTTGTAGTCCCTTTGAAGTTTATTGCTGGTAATTTACTACAGCACATTTAGCAGAGCAAGGGAAGATGGGGTTAAGTCAGACTCACAAAAATACCCATATTTCAAACATCAAGGATGCTCTGGAACTTCTTATTATATTAACTGACTCAATAGCCTATGTGGTTCAGTAGGTATCTCATTTATTCCCCCATTTTTACTCTAAATTTTATCTGCTTCTAAAAAGGATATTATATGATTTAAATACATATACTTAAAATGAAGGTTAAAGAAACAATTTAGGGGAGAAAGAATAATTTTACCCACATGTAGAATGAGATCATTACATCAATTAAACACTTATTTTATCTCCCAGCTTCCTAGTAGTCAAGGCTAATATTAACTATAATACTATACAATTATATTAAAAGGAAGGCCACAATTTCACCTGGGGGGACAGTTTCATGACACTAAATTCCTGGACAATGATTTTCCACTCCACGTCATATATAAAACAGCAAGCAATAGAGTAAGCACAATGAAAAATAACGATTTTGGAGGTGATCATGAAATATTCTTCAGATAGTTCCTCCCTATATCAAAATTTAATAAAAACCCAACAACATAAAAACAGCCTGACATGAATATACCTTTGTGGGAAGTTAAGACAGCATTCCAAGTATACAGCATCCTGATGATTGTATTTTTACAAGGATAGAGTTTGAAAAACCTAGACAAGTGAATAGGTACCTCTTAGCCTCTCTTTTAACCATAATTTGTCAGCTATACTTTGAGTGGATGCTTTATAGGGGCCACCTCAAGACAGATCTTTTAAACGTGTCTAAAATGCTGACTTTTTTGTGCTGTTGACTGATAACAGTGCTGTAGATATGAGGTGGATTTTTGCTAAATAAAATATTGGTGAGATTCCCTAATGTTTATTACAAGGTAAAACTAACTTTCATACCCCTGCTCCTCTGGTGCCACAACCAGAATGAGCTATCCATGGTCAAGAGAGTGATTTAGCACACCTACTACACTGAGCACTATCAAGAAAAAAAATTTACAATTTTAGTTTTAACACAGTATATATTAAGCCTCAAGTCTTTGTCAATAATCCATTTGTTTTCTGAAAGACCAATTAGCTCAAAGTTACAGTCAGAGAATTGGAATCTTAAAATTGTAAAATACTCCTTCAGTGTTGGAATGTGAACACATCCAGTGACAGGTAACTCACTACTAAATGAGACAGCTTGTCTAGCTTTTAAAACAGTCTAAATGTGAGCATGTACTTTTATATAATGCTCTCCTATACAATTTACTTCTGCCTAACTTCTATCTACAATCCTTTCTTCTGCCCTCTGATGCATGCAGGATATGCATGAAAAACAGGAAACATTCATTTCAAACCACTGCTATACGGGACTTTTAATTATGCCATGGTCTTTGCCCATAGTGACGGGTAGTGCACGTATATCATTTCAACACAGAAAGCTCACAGCACAATTGCTTCTTGTGGTGTTAATAGTATAATTATGTTATTTTTCTCTATTGACTTAACATTTCTCTTCTTCCCCTCTGTGGTGAGAACTTAATCCAAATGTTTTGTGGACCTGCCCTTCCTAAAGTTTCTAAGGCCAGTGCTTTTCACTGTGTGCTTCCACCCCATCCTAGACGATGACTGGTTGGAATATGGATAAACATCTTAACCAGAGGCTACCAATTCATGACCTGAGGGCTTTGGCTTGCTTAGAGGAACTGGCCCCAAAAGATATTCTCTCTTTGAAGATGGATGTTAGCTGAACCTATTGTGGTAACCACTCCACAATACATGCTGTATGCCTTAAACTTACATGGTTATGGGTGTCATTTCTTGATAAAACTCGAAAACATTAATTAATTATTTTTTAAAGACTCTTAAATACAAAATACACTGCTAGTCAACGGTGAACGTTAGAGCAGGAAGATCGTGAATACTGGAAGATGTCTAAACAATTCAAGCAGTCACAGAGACACCAGTAATGAGGTAAAACAGTACTTAAAGAAGGGAGGATAGAGAGGGCGTGCGGAGGAGGACTGGGCTGGTCGTTCATCAGGGCCTGACCAATGTAGAAAGCAGTTTTGATACCTGGTGACTTTTGCTACCAGAAGGCCTACTTACAGTGGTTCACATCCTCAGATCCCTATGTGAGCTCTGTACCCTGGCAATGCCCTCCCACCTTTACCTGATCTGATCTGACTGGGTCTCTGTTGCTTAAAAATGAGATAGCCCCGACTGAAGGGGAATGAAATTCAAACATCTCAAAGGTACAGCTAGAGAATCTAAGTCACAGGATGAGATTTGAGCTAAGAACACAGAGAGCTATGTGCAGCACTGGCAACTGAAATCCTCCCATCTAAGTTCCATTTCATACGGGCTAATTTCAATGACAGAGATTGTTATATATACTTTTATGCATAAAAGAGCAGATAGCTGATTAAAACAGATCAACCATGACTCCACTCTGCCAATGTGGCTCAGAGAGCAAGTATACACATATAAAGAATTAAGTGTCCTTTGCACCATAGATTGTCATCAGGAACTTGGGTCTGCTTCACATTAAGATGTTGGTCCAACATGCAACTTGCCCCAGTTCCACAATCCTGATAAGCAGGAGTTCAAACTGATGTTGGAAAGCCCCATTCCACATGAACAAAGCAAATCAAAGAGTTGATGGACACCTACTCGGGGATCCTCCTTACACACCTCTCATCTTTGGATGTGTTGGAATTCTAGGAGGAGAGGTTATGTCCAATTGAGGGACAGTGGGGCAAATGAGGGACAGGACTGGTTATGACTGCTGTGAGGGGGAAGATATAGATGACATTTGAGAACCACTGGATTGGAACATGATTCATAGAATTTTCCAAAAGGGAGCAAGTACCTCATAGCACACAATTTTACACCATGCAGTATATAATCATTTTCCAGCTCCTTCTCCATTCTATTACAGACTTTCAATGACTCATTCTTGACACATGTTGTATTGTTCTGGACACCAGTTATTTTGAAAAACAGTATGGAATAAAATGCTCTCTCATCATTCCATATTCCTACGAGATGTTGGTAATTTCATTTGGCTTGTAGTATTTCTCTTTTTTTGGTTCATAAAATATGCCATTCACTGAAGCTCCAAGGTAATCATGCATGAAAATAAAAACATCAGAAAGCAAAAATCTATGTCACAAAATTCCCATTTTCTGTCTGCCCAGGGGAGGCTGTCTATTGAGAATTAGAGTGAGAAGCAAGGAGGGACAGAGGAAAGACAAGGCCTCCATAGTTAAAGTGATTTCTAACAGGCACAGGATATCAAAAAAAATGGCAGAAATTACATTCAGCAAAACCAAAGCAAAAAGGCAGAGCAAAATGAATCACAGAAATGTCTGCTCAGAATCTGAATATTAAAATACTGCTCTGAATAGAACAGATATGATTCCCAATTGAACAATGAGCTGAAATCCAGGAAGCTTTCAAAAATAAATAAAAGGTAATCACAGTGAAGAATAAAGATAAGTGCACCTTCTCATTTACATGAGCGGACAGGAGTTCCACAGACACCTGCTTATTAAAGTGGATTGCTAACCAGACTGCAAGGAGCAAAATGAAATGGATCATAAAGTTGCTCATTTTAATGCTATGTTCTCTCAATGAAAATGTATTTTCGAATTAAGATATTACATGCAAGATGAAATCTCCCCGACATCTGAGTGATCACAGACCTGAGAGTGATTCTGAAATAGCCAACAATCTATTGTTTGGGGCAAAGTGAATCTTTGTCTAAGTGACAGATCCATCATTATAATTCAAGGGCTTGTTAGGAGGTCTTTGTATATCCCCCCTTATTGACAATCGCTATTCTTACCTTGTCCAGGTAACTGTGGCTCTGCCTCATTGCTGTAGAGTGGTTGATTTGACCATGAAGTTCCTTATCTATACACACAGGATATAAGCCCTACCTTTGATGAGCTTTCATATGATTATGATTCTGCAGTTTGGGTTGGGCTCAGCTGGCCAGTTCCTTTGCTCATATTGCCTGAGATCACCCATGGTGGCTGGACAAGAGGTGGATGGTCTAAAATGGCCTTATTTAACTAGATCTGCAGCCCCTTGGTTCTCTTCCACATGATCTTCCCATGCTCCTTACATGGAAGCAGCAGCCTTCCAAGAGAGAGCACCCCAATACTCAAGGATGTGTTAAGCCTCTTTTTGTGTCATTTTTTGCGCAGGGCAATTAGATATTTATTTATTTAATGGAGGTACTGGGGATTGAAACCAGGACCTCATGCATGCTAAGGGCACTTTCTACCACTGAGCTATATCCTCCCCACCAGTTTGTGTCATTTTTTACTGAGGTTACACTGGCCAAAATCACATAGCTGGTCACACAGCCAAACCCAGAATCAAAGTGGGAGGAAAACAACACAAAGTCCTGAAATTCCAGAAGTCATGATTCACTCGGGGCTGTTAGTGTAATGATATACTAAAACTCCCATTTGAGGCTGAGCACAGAATAAAGTTCAACTTCTCAGCCCAGCATTAATAGCCCTACACATTCCTATCCCAATCACCTTTCCTTTTGTCCTCCCACAGAAATGTTACAGTAGCAAAAACAACAATGCACTTCAACTTGAAGACAAATTTGCATACCATATCCAGAATTCTCTTTTTCTATTGCAGAAATATGCTCTTATGGTCTCCACTCTCTCCATCCAGCTCCTTCCATCTACCAAGAATCCTGGCCATCCTTCAAGGTCCAAGTTATAGGTGGACCCTTCCATGAACACTCCTGTCACTGTCCTCACAAATGGGCATTTCTCCCTCCTCTAAACTTAGTATCAAGGGGGCACAGTGTAGTGAAAATGACTCAGGCTTTGGAATCAGGTGTATTGGGTTCAAACCTCAGCTCTTCCAATTATTAGCTTGTGATTATGGTTATGTAAGTTGAAATTCCTGTTTTTCTCTTTATCCTCTTATTTTGAGAATATCTCTCATCATAGAATGTGAATCTTTAAAGACATAAAAGGGTATTAACCTCATTTTATTGCCCAAGCCTACCTCTCTGTCCCACCAATGTCAACCGTTCATTCAGTGTTTGTTAGTTGAAGGCAGGGAAAGAGGAAAGAAGGAAAAGTACAGAGGGAAGGATGCTTGGTATTCACTTCACTTCCTAAAGCAAAGGACACCGAGTGTAGTACCTCTCTTTGTGAATGGGGACATTAACGATCACTGTCTGATAACTATCGAAATTGCTCAGCTGCCAAGACATATTAAGTGTCACTGTATGAAAACTTTTGTTGAACCACAGTATGATAAGTAAAAACATCATGGATTCATAGACCTAGAATAAATGCTAAGAAGTTGATTAACCTAGCTTCTCCCTTCAGACAGAACTGCACCCAATTCGTGAAGACAAAGATGAGGTTTCCCTTAGCACTGGAGGGACATAAAGATTCTGCTGAGAGGAGGCGTGGCAGGCACATCACCTGGACAGACTCCCACTGCTGAGACACTGTGAGGAGGATGCTGATGGTGGACATATACTTTCTAGTACGTCAACATTAAAACTGCTCACATTTTGCCCACAGGGATGTATCTATCAGCCTGGTTTGCAGCAGTGCTAAAAAGTTACTGGGGAGATGACGGGAAGCAATGAAGCTGATAGGCAGGGAAACTTACGACAATGTGATTTGAGTTGGAGGGAGGGAGACTTGGGTAAATGATTTAAAATGCTGCCAACAGAAGAAAGTTGTCACAACCAAATTTTCATTTCTATGTGAACTTCCAAATATCCTGATCTTACACAGAACTATGTAAAATTTTCTTAGGATATCAACTGATGCAGAAAGACAAATACTACATGGTGTCACTTACATGTGGAATCTTAAAAAAATTCCAAATTACAAAAACAGAGAATAAAAAAGTGGTCTTCAGGGTCTGGGGAGTAAAGGAAGTAGAGAGAGGTTGGGAAATGGGTACAAACTTTCAGTTACAGAACAAATAAGGTCTGAGAATCTTATGTACAATGTGGTAGCTGTAGTTGATAATACTGTATTGTATAACCGAAATCTGCTAAGAGAGTAGAACTTGAATGTCTTACCTAAAAAGAAAGCAAAATATGGAAGTGATGGATTTGTGAGTTAACTCAATGGTGGGTATCCTTTCACAATACATGCATATATAAAATCATCTGTTGTACACTCTAAATATCTTACAATTTTATTTGTCACTTATACCTCAATATAGCTAAAAAAACCAAAAACCAAAAAATCAATCTTTAAAACATTTCAATATTCCTTATTACAAAGGTCTTCAGGAAGAGATGAAGAAAATTAACTTCAAGAAAGCCTCTCTGAGATTTAAAGCTCAAATAAATTATTCAACTAGAACATTAGAGCTGATAATTTTGTCAAATATATCTCAATAAAGCTGAAAAAAAAACATTGCCAAAGCCAATGTCATGAAACTTCCCCTCTATATTTTCTTATAAGTATTTCACAGCTTTAGGTCTTACATGTAGGTGTTTAATTCATTTTGAGTTAATTTTTATATGTTGTATAAAGTAAGTGTCCAACTTCCTTCCTTACATGTGGCTATCCAGTTCCCAACACCATTTGTTCTCTTCTTCAGCAGACTTAAGACCCCTGTTGAAGACTGCTTTACAGTATGCATGGGGCGTTAGTTCTGGGCTCTCTATTCTGCTCCATTTGTCGATATGTATGTCTTTATGTCATACTGTTTTGATTACTGTAGTTTTGTAACAGGTTTTCAAATCAGGAAATGTGAGACTTCCAACTGTGTTTTTCTTTTTCAAGATTGTTTTGGCTATTTGGGGACCCTCAAGAGTCTATACAAATTCCAGAAAAAAATACCATTGAGATTTTTACAGGGATTACATTGAATCTATAGGCTGCTTTGGGTAGTATGGACATTTTAACAATATTAAGTCTTCCAATCCATAAGCATGGGATGTCCCTCCATTTATTTGTATCTTCTTTTAATTTCTTTCAGCAATATTTTACACTTTTTAATGTATAAATCTTTTACTTTAAATTTATTCATAAGCATTTTTTAAATGGTATTGTAAATGGGATTGCTTTCTTAATTTTTATGTTAATTGTTAGTACACAGAAATGCATCTGACTTTTCTATTTATCCTGCAACTTTGTTGAATTCATTTATTAATTCTAACAGGTTTCTTGTGGAATTTTTAGAGTTTTCTACATAAAGAGTATATCATCTGCAAACAGAGATAATTTAACTTCTTCCTTTGCACTTCAGATGACTTTTACTTCCTTTTCTAGACTAACTGCTCTGGTTAGGACTGCCTGTACCATGTTAACTAAAGTAGTGAGAGTGAGCATTCTTGCCTTGTTCCTGATCTTAGAGGAAAAGCTTTCAGTTTTTCCCCACTGGAAATGATATTAACTGTGGGCTTGTCAGAGATGGCCTTTATTATACTGGTGTAGTTTCTATTCCTAGTTGAGTGTTCTTATCATGACAGGGGGTTGAATTTTGTCAATTGCTTTTTCTGCATCATTTGAAATGATCATGTGGCTTTTATGCTTCATTCTGCAAATGTGGTATATCACGTTGATATATTTTTGTATGTTGCAGCATTCTTGCATTCCAGGAATAAATCCCACTTTATCATGGAGTATAATCTATTAAATGTCTTACTGAATTTGGTTTGCTATTATTTTGTTGAGGATTTTTACATTAACATTCATCAAGGATATTAGTCTGTAGCTTTCCTTTCTTGTAGTATCTTTGTCTGGCTTTGGTATCAGGGTCAGGGTAATACTGGCCTCATAAAATGAGTTTGAAAGTAGTCCCTCTCTTCTAATTTTTTGGAAGAATTTTAGGCAGACTGATGTTAATTGTTCCTTAAACATTTGGTAGAATTCTCTAGTGAAGCCATCTGATGCTGGGTTTTTCTTTGTTGGCAGGTTTTTGATTACTTATTCATAATCCTTACTGATTGTAGGTCTGTTCAGATTTTTTATTTCTTCATGATTCATTCTTGGAAGGTTATAAATTTCTGGGAATTTATCCATTTCTTCTAAGTTATCTAATTTGTTGGCATATAATTGTTCATAGTTTCCCCCATGACATCAATTATAATGTCTACTCTTTCATTTTTGATTTTAGCTGAGTCTTCTCTTTTTTTCTTAATCTAGCTATGGGTTTGTCAATTTTATTAATCTTTTCAAAAAGCAACTTTTAGTTTTGCTAACTTTTTCTATTATTTTCCTACTGCTTTTAATTTACACTCTAACTTTTATTATTTCCCTCATTATGCTAACTTTGGATTTAGTTCATCTTCTTCTAGTTCCTTGAAGTATAAAATTAGATTGTTGATTTGAGATCTTTCTTCTTTTTTAATGGATTTATTTACCACTATCAACTTACTTCTTTTTACTGCTTTCACTGTATCCCGTACATTTTGATATGTGTGTTTTTATTTTCATTCATCTTAAGATATTTTCTAACTTCCCCTGTGATTTCTTCTTTAACAGACTGGCTGTTTGAGAGTGTGTTAATTCCTACAGAATTGTGGCTTTTCCAGTTTTCCTTCCTCTGTTGAATTCTACTTTCATTCTACTGTGGTCAGAAAAAAATACTTGGCATTATATATTTTGACTTTTAAAAGCTAGTCCCCAAAAATTACATAGTGCATGATTCCATTTATATAGCCCCCCCTTTCCTTAGGGGAAGAGGTAATCAGGTTTATTTATTTACTTATTTTTTTAAGTGAAGGTACTGGGATTGAGCCCAGGACACTGTGCATACTAGGCAGGCACTCTACCACTAAGCTATCCCCTCCCCCTTATATAGCCTTCTTGAAAAGACAAAATTATACAAATAGAGAGCAGATTAGTAGTTGCCAGGAGTTAGGGATGAAGGTGAAAAAGAAGTGAGTGTGGTTATAAAAGGGTAGCAGGAGGAATCCCTGTAATGGAACTGCTTTGTATCTTGACTGTATCAATGTCAATATCCTGGTTGTGATGCTGTATTACAGTTTGCAAGACATCATTGGGGGAAATTAGGTAAATGATATACAGGATCTTCTCTGTATTATTTCTTATAATTGCATGTGAATCTACCATCATTTCAAATTAAAGGTTTAGCTGAAAAATCTCTAGGAAGGCAAGTATAGTAGTTCAGAGTACAGAGTTTATTGTCAGACAGAACAAGATTCCAGTTCCAGTTCCACCATTAGCAGTTGTTTGACTTTGGCCAATGTCTTAACCTCCCTGAACCAGAAGCCCTTTGTCTTTCATTTAGGGTTAGTAATAGCACCCATCCCATAGGGATAGGCAAGGGTTCAATGAATTAAGGCATAGAAAGCCTTATCCCAGAACCAGGCACATGGTAAGTACTCAATAGAATGCCATTCCTAATTTTTACTGCATACTTCCTCTCTCTCTCAATATAGCCCATAGTCAGCAAGCACCATTTTAGGGACACGGGAGAAATAACAAGATAGAAAGATAGGAAGACTTGTGTTTTCACACTGAAGTTGAGCAAAAATTTAGTGTGAATATCTTAGATGCATAAATTATAATGAGACACAAATGCAGTTGTAATTAAACTAAGCAATTTTATGAACTAGAAACAAAGTCACTGCCCAGATTTATGTATCCTCTTTTTCTTTTTTTATGAAACAGAGAACCAATTAAACAGCCTGAATAGAAGCCTGAATTAGCACTAAAAGAGGCACAAAAGTGATAAAGATAATTCCTTGCTAGTTTCCCAAACTGCTAGCAATAATAAGCAAAATCAATTAAAGTTTTCCTAAGATGAACTTTTCTGTTCATTGGAAAGAAATTTCTGAGATATTCACACTTATATGAATTGAATTCTCCAGGTTTTTGTGTTGTCTTCCTTTAAGAAGTATTCCTTTCAAAATCAGAAGAGGCTGTAAGGTAGTAATGGCAGTGAATCCTTTCTTTTCCAGAATAGTAGTGGATGAGGATAAACAGGCAACTGAAGTCCCTTGACAAAAATGTAAATCTGTTTTAGCAACTCTTTTTGTCTGAAAGCAGCTGACCATCAACCAAATGAACTGATCAGCATTTGCATGCTTAATATGTCCAATCACCAACTGCTAAAACGGGAGGAAAGGAAACACTCTAGGTCAGAATAAAACTTAAACAGTCTGTAGAGTTGAGGATACCGTGCATCCTTTTTACTCTAAATCATCATGGATTCTAGAATTCATAGACCATGAAAATTGAACTACGAAATAGAGAACAAAAGAACTCTGCATAACAGGGAGAATATGATTTTCTTAATGAGGTTTTTACTTTGTGAAAATGAATCTACTACCCTGGTGAAATAGACAGAACACGTACACTGAAATCAAACAAACTGTAGTCAAAACCCAAGCTCCACCAATTACTAGTTGTGTGACTTCAGACGAGTTATTAACCTCTTTGAGCTGCAGGTTTTTCTTCTGTAAAACTGGGTCAAAGTAGCTGTCTTGCTAGTGGCTCTGCAACCAAGTGAGAGCACGTGGATTACATGCCTACCTCAGTGCCTGGCTCACAGCAGGAGCTGAGAATAGGGTTAGATCCCTTCTCTCTTTGCTCTTGTATCTTTTGCTTCTCTTGTTATTGTGTCTTATTGTTGGTTTCAAGTTACTTCCCACTTCTGATTATGAAACTGTTCCTTAAGGACCAAACTCTGACTTTTCACAGCAATATTGATGGAAGATGTGGCACCTATCAAGTCTGGATATTCCAGTTCCAGGTTATGACTAATAAGTAAATTCTTCTGAATCAACTGCAATCCACATATGCTAAATAAAGTTCACATAACATTCATTCTTTGGAATATTAAAATGGAGAAAGAAATAGGTAAAGGGAATAGAGTTTGGAGAAGAGCTCAAATCCAATGACAGGGGGCACTTCATAGATCCATAGGTTCATTTCCATAATCTTGCAAAGTTAGTGGTCTCACCCAACACCTTAAGTGAAGGCCCTTGACTCATGCAGAGAAGCTTAAAGATCTGCTTCTAACCCAGTTTCAGCCACCAAAAATTCAGGAAATGGATAGTGGGAAAGTGGTTGTGTCTTTGAAAGAAAGAAGTCAGGTGGGTCTCCCATGGGCCAAGAAGCAGGAACGTGGATTTAAGCCAAGGTTGGAGGCTCCTTTGATTACTTATCTGTTATGCCTTCACTTCACTTATGCCTTAACTTTTTCCTAATTGAATAGAAGCAAGGTACCATTGTAGGATGCATTCTGACATGAAAAATGCTAATAATAATGTGCATGAAATAATACTGGATCAGAAAACTGATCCTTTTATAAGGTTCTGGTTATCCATTCTGGTACATATGACAGATTGTCACAATAATGTCCCCAACGAATGACACCTTCCTGTGTCCACTTCTCTTCGCAATGCGGCCCGCCATTCCTCCTATCAAGAAGTAGAATCAACTTTCCCGTCATTTGAATGTGAGCTGGGCCAACTGAATGTGGTGAAGTAACAGTGTGTGACACCAAGGCTAAGCCTGAAGACACCTTGCAGTTTGTGGAGAGGCCCCATCGAGAGCCAACACCAACCATCAGACAAGCAAATGAGGTCATCTAGGAATGGCTCAGTCCCAAGCTCATCAACCAACTCTCTGAGAACATGTGAAGGAGTTCAGCCAACACTAGAGGAGCAAAAAGAGTTTCCAGCTGAGTCTAGTCCTAGGATACTGTGATTCATAATAAGAAATATATGTTTGGTCTTGCCCCATGTTTCTGGTAAAAGCTCCTAAAACTCTTGGAATTTCCTAAGTGATAAGAGTAACAAAGGTGTTATTTGTTATGTTAGTGATGTTACTTTGGAACTGCATTTAAGGATGGAGGCTGGGTGCCAGGAGAACCAACCATGCTGGTTAGAGGATCCCACCCCCCTGACCTTCCAGGAGGGGAGAAGGGCTGGAGGTTGAGTTAATTTCCAATGGCCAATGATTTAATCAATTAAGCCTATATAATGAAGCCTCCAGAAAAACCCAAAAGGATGAGGTTTAGAGAGCTTCCGGGTTGGTGAACACATGACGGTGGGGAGGGCGGCGCACCTTCAGAGAGGGCAGGGAAGCTCTGTGCCCCTTCCCCCACACCTTACTCTATGCATCTCTTCTAGCTGCCTGTTCCTGAGCTATATACTCTTTTATAACAAACCTGTGATTCAGTAAATAAAATGTTTCTCTGAGGTCTGTGAGCTACTCTAGCAAATCAATCAAACCCAAGTAGGGGGTCGTTGAAAGCTTCAACCCATCCCTCAGAAAACAGGTGACAACCTGGACTTATGACTGGCATCTGAAGGGGGCTGCAGCCTTACAGAACTGAGTCCTTAACTAGTGGCACACAATGCTATCTCCAGGGAGACAGTGTCAGAATTGAGTTGAATCATAGGACAGCCAGCTAGTGTCCGAGACTTGCTCAGTGGTGTGGGGAAAAAACCCACACATTGTAAACGGGGACAGAATCATAAGCCCAAATTGCCCATGCACGGAATAGTGACCAAATACTCAGCTATAGTTTTAAGCTACTAATTTCTGGCTTGGTTTCTTACCCGGTAACAGATAACCGGCACACTGAATTAAAGGACCTAGTAAACGTCTAATACAAAATTAAAGTGAAGCACAGAAAACCAGTCACCCCCACCTCCCATTTTTGCTATATCCAGCTGCCTTTTCTTCATTCTTTTTTTTTTTCCTTGATATTTCTGCAACGTTTAAGATGATTAACTCTCCTTTTTTTGAGATGCCTCCTTGATTTTCCTCACTGCTTTCTTGGGCACCCCCTCCCTCATAGGCTCCTTCTCCTCCCCCTCACCTTCGACAGCTTCTTTTCCTCTAGATTCTCAGCATCCCAGCTCCTGACTCTCTGCTCTTCTCTCCCTGTCTCACCCCACTGGTAAACTCACTCACTCATGTGGCTTTATCCTCAGAATTATCTCCTCTATTCTGAAGACATACAAGTGTTTACCTCCAGCCTTGATCTCTGTGTATCATGGGTTATCAATAAGTGAGTTGCTTTTCATATGGTTTCATATGGAAAATAAAATCCACACATTCACTGTGATTCTCAGTATTATGTATGACAAAACTGAAAAGATCTGAAAATCTCTTAAGGGGTTCTGATTTCAAGAGAGGATTTCCCACCTGATTGTGAAAGTTTGCATATTAAATTCAGGTCAAAATATTTCCCAAGCTTGATGAGGAAGCCAAAAAAAACCCAAAACAAAAGTCAACAGGAGTTCAACTCATAGTCAACCCAAAGACACAAGATGAATGAAAGATTCAAGTATTAAATACTCACATGTCATTACAGCTTAAATATCTTCTTGGGATCCTCACTTAAGTATTCAAGGATGTTTCTACCAGTTCCAAATAGGAATCCACATGTAGCTCTGGGCTTCAAAGAATGAAATAAAACAATAATTTCAATTTTGTAAGTCCTCGGAGTGAAAACAACTGAGATGTAGCCTTTTTCTGACTGTTGCATGTTCCAATCCCTGCAGGCCAATTAAGTTCTTTCAAAGCCCCAGCAAGGGCTTGAAGGTTAATTAAAATGTGCAATTTAGGAAAAAAGAGAAAAACCAAACTGAGAACAGTATATAGGCACACACTCCACCAGCTGCCTGGGAAGCAGCATTTAATGAAGCAGCAGTGAGGCGCGGCACCTCTTCCCCATCTCAGCGCAGACCCCAGGCCGCGGCACGCCGCAGCCTCAGCAGGTGACGCCTGCGACGTCAGTGAATGGGCGGTCTCTCCGGTCCCCGCTCCCACTCTGCCCCTCCTCTTACACACGGATCCTGCTCTTGGGTGTCTTTATTATCCTTATGTGCTAAGACTTTCTCCCACAAATAGTAGATCCTACCCCACTGACCCTCCTCCAAAGCCTCACAGCCTCTCCTGTTCCCCCTCCACACACACTTGCCCACCTATTTTCTGCTTTTCATTTGGCTATTAGCTAATGGCCTGTTAATATGCTAATCCTCTCTGGAAACACCTGCATTTTAACCGAAGGGCCCGAAGGACTTGAAAGCCCATCCAGGGAAAGGGGTAGCCAGCCTCAGAGATGGTCCCAGTGATCCCTGCTCCTGGAACGCACGCCCTCTATGGTCCCCTCCCACCTTTTACCGGGGTTGGTCTGGGTTATCAACAGCATATAACAAAAGTGACGGTGTCATTTCCAAAATTAGGTTGTTCCAAAAACCAAAACAAAACCTTCCATCTTAGGTTTTCTCTCTCTCTTTCTCGGTCTCGTATTGGTTGCTCTGGGGGAAACCATAGAGAAGAACCCTGTGGAGAGGTCTTCGTAGTGAGAAATTGAAGAGCCATGGGACTGAGCTGGGAAGTGCTTCCTTCAGCCCCAGCTAAGCCTCAGAACCTGCAGACTTGATTGCTTGGCTGTAACTTCATGAGAGATACTGATCTAGAGCTACCCAGCTAAGTTTTTCCCAGACTCCTAACCTATAGAAATTGTGAAATAAATATTTTGTTTTTTTAAACCACTAAGCTTTGGGGTCA
This sequence comes from Vicugna pacos, assembly GCF_048564905.1. NCBI lineage: Eukaryota > Metazoa > Chordata > Mammalia > Artiodactyla > Camelidae > Vicugna > Vicugna pacos. The sequence goes on from NC_132987.1 coordinate 74,891,084, forward strand.
TTTGTTATGCACCAATAGATAGCTAATACAGAAACTCTGGATCTTGCCCACAGGATGGTGCCACTCGGCAGCACACAGAGATGACTTGCTGACGTGACGTAGACTGAGCTGAGCACCCCTTTCTGAGTGTTTCTACTAAGAAAAGAGGAGAGTAGACACTTTCAGAAAAGTGTCCTGAGGAGGTGGGTACCGAGAGAGAGTGTTGCTGGGCAGTCAGCTGGCAGTGGAGAAGGAATGGGGTGATGGCTCAGGAGAGGGTGTCTCCCTTGTCAGGTCAGGCTCTGGAGCCTCCTCTGTTCCACCGTTTCTCTCTTCCTCAGGCCTCAGCCACCATGAGGCTGTACACTGGCCACCTGCCACACTCTTGCAGGCTGCCCATCTCACATTACCTCTCCCAAGGTGTCTATCCCCTTTCTTTAAGGTTTCCTTGGAGGTGATTATACACGTTTGTTCCTTATGCATGAAGTGGGCTTTTGTGTGATGACTCCCAAGTTGTTCGTCAGGAGAAAGAATCTGTGGCTTGTAAAAGACGAAGATGGCAGTCCTTTTTAGTGGACTAACTAGTAGATCACATGGGAAGTTTACTGAAATGTGGACTGCTGTCCTATTCATGCATTCATTCATGTAACATATAGTCACCAAAAGGTTTCCGGCATTGGTACAGGTGCAAGGACACAGAAGTAAATGACTCAAATACCCCTGCATGAATGAAACTTATAGCTGAGATTTTGACTCGGGAGATCTGACTCTTCCTTCCCAACATGGCTCCAACGTACAGTCAGGCTGGTCAATCCCTGGCCTAATCCAACCTTAGACCCAATAAGGTGACTTCTTTTTTCTATACTCACTCTTTTTTATTATGCAATATTTGATACTTACTAAAGAATATAACGTTATAGAATATAATAATAAAATGAATGCCTGTGAAACCACTAATGACTTACGTCCTGGAATATCACTCGAACTATGCCATCCACCTTTGCTTTCACCTCTCCCCTTCTCCTGCTTCTGCCAGAGTCTTTCACCTCCTTGGCTGAGTTTATTCCTAAGTCTTTTATTCTTTTTGATATTGTAAATGGGATTATTTTCTTAATTTTCTTTTTGGAAATGATGAACTCCTTATTAGTGTATAGAAAGGCAATTGATTTTTTCATGTTGCTTTTGCATCCTGCAATTTTACTGTATTTGTTTATTATTTCTAATAGGTTAGGACCATTCAGTGATCAAGTGGGGGTTTTTTTCTAGTATGCAAGGATTGCTCAACATATGCAAATTAATTAATAGGATACACCACATTAACAGAAAGAAAAACCACACGATCATCTCAACAGATGCAGAAAAAGCATTTGACAAAATTCAACACCATTTCATGATAAAAACTTTCAACTAGGTACAGAAGGAGCTTATCTCAACATGATAAAGGCCATATATGAAAAGTCCACAACTAACATCATGCTAAAAACTAAAAGCTTTTCCATTAAGATCAGGAACAAGATAAGGATACCCACTCTTGCTACCTATATTTAACACAGTACAGGAAGTCCTAGCCACAGCAATTAGTCAAGAAAAAGAAATTATAATAGATACAAACTGGAAAAGAAGTTATTTCTACTTATAGATGACATGATCTTCTTATGTAAAAAACTTTAGACTCCACACATACACAGGCACACACAAATGTATTAGAACTAATAAACAAATTCAGTAAAGGTTTAGAATACAAAATTAATATACAAAGTCAGTTTCATTTCTATGACTTGCAAGTATACTAAATTAGTGGCAGTGGGCTACTTTGAGTAGTAGAAGGTATCTTTGGATGGAACCTCAGATGAGGAATAGGTTCCTGACCACCTATGGAATTTTGCAATTGGTTTGGGGTACAGGTCTTTTCTAATCTTTTGGAGGGAGCTTCAGGTATTTTAAATAAAGCATTGTGTAGTGGAAATAGCATGGACTCTAGAGTCAGGCAGAGCTGAGTTTAAGTTCTCTTCCCACCACTCCAGTTTCTGACTCTGAGAAAGCTAGTTTCTCTCAGTGAGTCTTCATTTCTCATCTGTAAAATGAGACTATTAATATTTACTTCACAGATTTGTTGTGAGAATGAGATCTGAGGTGTATATGAATATAGAATGCATAAAATTTAGTAGAGTTACATAAAATTTAGCTGTGACTGGTGGCAATGGTAGAATAAGCAGTGAACAGTAAAAGCAAAAAGCTTTGTCACACACCCAAACCTGATGTAAAAATTCTTCCCTCTGAATGTCCAGACTCTGAGACACTCCTCCTTCCCCTAATTTCTCAAAAGTTCTGGATAGAAGAGAGGATGTGAGCATGTCAGTGTAGAAAGACAGTAACAAGGTAACAAATATACTGACTCCCCATTGTGTTATTGAACTTGGCCAAACTCACAGTGGCTTCCAAGTGTTTGAGACTGAGAAGCAATATAGCAGAGTTGGAAAAGCATGTTTTGGCACCAAATATTCTCTGCAACTTACTAGTGGTGTTAGGTGGGTAATTCCTCTGACCTGTGGTTTACTCATCTATAAAATGGGAATGACACCTAGCTCATTAGCTTATTGTAAACATACATAAATCACCAGACACAGTTCTTGGCACCTGGAAAATGCTCACCAAATACTGAGGTCCCTTCTTTCTATTCTCCCATCTGAATAAATCAAACCAACTCTAATAACTCCCAGAGATTTAGAAAGAACTCCAGGGTTTATTGAATAATTCAAGAAAAAAGAGAGGTATATTATAACCCATTTAGATGTGCCATCGCTTCCCAAGAAAGAAGACATCATTTGTATGCCCTAATTTTTATGTTATTTTTGCTCTACCTCCAGATAACACTTAAAATACACTGGATTCAAATAAATCTACAAAACTATTCAAAGCACAGATGAAGCATATGTAGATTTTTAACTGTTACTTATAGGGAAAGGACTACGTCTATGAAAAAGATTTAGGGATGAAAGGGAATTTAGAGCACATGCAGCTAAATGCACATCCCATATGGAAACCCCACCTGGAACACCTTTTAGAAACAGAATGGTACTGCACTGCCTGGATACAAACCTTAGCTCTGCTCCTAATCAGCTGTGTGATCTTGTGCAACAAACTCTCTGAGCCTCTGTCTCCTCATCTCTAAAATGGGAATAATTATAATTCCTGACTTTTAGAGTTGGAGAATTAATCTATATCTATATAATATATACTATGTATATATAAAATATACACACGTATCAACAGTACTTACTTATACTAGTGCCTGGTGATGAGTAAATGTGAGTGGTCATTGTCATTTTCAGGTGACCACTGAACTCTAGCTTGAAACTTCAGGAAAACTCAGGAAACTTAGTACTTTACAAGGCAAACCTTCCATTGCTGGTTCTGTCCTCTGGGACAGAATAAAGCAAGGCTATTGTCTATCCAGAGAGGCAGACCTCCCGACACTCAGGGGCAGCTCTGTATTGCGTCTCCTGGCATGAAGGGTTTCCATACCCTTCATTCCCTAACTGCCCTCCTCTAATGGCTCCCCGTTTGCCAGCAATCTTTCTGGAGTGTGTCATGCAGAATTAACTCAGTATTCCAGATGCAGCTAGTAAAATGGGACTAAGATTTCCAACTAACAAAGAGTGACTCTGTACCTTTACCAACATAGAATCCCAATGTGTTATGGTTTTTCATTTGCTTGCTTTTGTTTTTGTTGTATGTAACATTATAAGGTCAAGCTTATTTGGTACTAAACATAGGTCTTTATCTCTTGGATTTTACCTTATTAGCTTGATTTCAGTGTTCTATCTGTTCTATCCTAATAATAGCATTTTAAATTCTATTTTTCCCTCTTCAGTTTCAGCTACAAAACTACCAACCAGACAGGAAGCTTTCATCCAAGTCACAGGGAAAAGAGCATTTTCTTAAATTGCTGATAGTAAGAAAGGAGCACTATTACATTCTAGAGCATGGAACAGAGTGAGGAGGTTGGGTATCTTTTGGACCCAATTCACCACTGGCCTGGAGTAATGTAATTTCTGCAAGGAGACAAAAGCCACTGATAACAGCAAAATTAATTATGTAATTAATTAATCACTAGGAAGGGGCCTGGAAAATAAATACCCAGGCTAAAAATCACACTGAGTGAGAAATGACCAATATTAGACACACTATGAGAAAATGTTTTATTGGAGAAAAGTGACTGGATTCCTGAACAGGGTAGGAAAAACGTTATCCAAAACAGGGTAACTAGGAACATTCAACAGAAACTTCAGTTTGCTCAAATTCCCTGGGCTCTACTAATACAAGCAGGCTCTCTTTCCTAGGAACTTTGGAGGAAAAGACTTTTTTATCTCACAGATCAAGACTTCAGACCACAGGATTTACACCTTCCACACATGCAAGTAACTAAGAGATACAAATGACATGGATTTCTAAATTTGAGGAAGTTGCTTTAGAATTCAGGAGAATGATTGAAAACGTGTAAACAGAACACAGTAATATGAAACAGAAACAGGAAGTCACAGGAGAAAAAAGGAAAATAGGAAGAAAACCAAAGCATGACTGAGAGCTTGTTCTGTGCTAAGTGCTTTCCATACATGACCTCTTTCATTTCTTCCTGAGATTCTTTAGCGTAAATAATCCATTTTTATAGATGAGAAAACTGATGCTCAATGAGTTTAAGTAATTTTCTCAAGGCATACAGGTAGTCAGAAGCCAAACATAACTCAAACCAGGTTTGTCTGTCTCTAAATTCTGCATTCCTCAGTGCAATACACGGCCTCCTTGGGTTACAATCTATCTGGGGAGAGTAGATGTATACAAATTGAACAAAACAAATTATGCCAGAGATCACTAAATTGATAAATTGATCATGGATAATATTCATAACTTCCATAGCACAGATTCGAAATCGATTTGGAGTTCAAATGCAAAGAAAACCAAAGAAACCGGAAGATTTCAGAGAAGGGAGCTCCATGGAAAGGCTCACCATGTGTTGCCCCTTCTTGACTCGATGTTGGAAGAGGGTAAGGAAATCAGAAGCCACTTGGGAGGATAAGGAGAGTCATTTCTTAAGAGAATTTGTTAACATCTATTGTGGTCCATGATAAGGAGTGTGAAGGATACAGATGGAAAAATGACAACTCCAGTGTCATGTGGTACCACTGACAAGGGTCAAAAGGAAGTGAGAGGAAAAGATGCTTTTATGTGAATTCTTTTTAGAATTGTTGAATATAAGGTGATAGTGAATTATAAAAACTAAAATCTCAGTAGAGGAAACAAACCAAAACTAGCAAGAAAATAGGGCTTAGGGGACAGATCTGAGAGGTACTTCAATATTGAGGTAATAACTGAATTTAAAGATCTTACAGATAACAGTTGAGCACAGGACAGGAAACAGCATATTGCTGAAAAGCTGTAAGTAGAGGATCCAGTGAAAGGTCACCAGAAAACCTGAGTGAGTCTCAGAATAGTGCAGAGTCACTAAAGCCAGAATAGGAGTCGGTCTCAGAGAACTGACTGACTGGCTTCAGTTCTCTACATCCAGCCTTTGCCATGTCCTCCTCAGAAGTGAATGTACTCATGCTGGGTTTACCCACGTGACTTCTTCTGGAAGAGCACGTGGGAAGAAGGGACAGGGTGCCAGCTCCAGGTCTAGGCCTTAAGAAGCCTTACATGTTTCCAATCAGCGTCCTGCGTCTCAGCCATTACCCTGAGAAGAACTTGCCCCAGCCTGCTCCCTGATCACAGGAAGAGGCTGAGAGCAACATGGAGGAGAGCCCCACTGGCTGACCTTCGTGTCCAGCCCAGCCACCCAGCAGCCACAGCCTGAAGCAAGAGCCACCAGCGAAACCCATCCTCTATCAGCCAAATCCTAACAACCCACAAAATGTGCCAGCAGTAACATCTGAAACATCTGATGGTTGTTTTACAGCATTGGGTGTGGGGTCAGTCTGTTATGCAGCTACGGCTAAGCATCAGGATAGCTGACTGTAGCAAATACATCAGAGATGACACAGGAAAAAAGACTATTGAATTTGGAAACAAGGTAGTCACTAGAGATCTTTAAGAATGAACGATAATGTTTCAGGAAAATTGCAAGTGCAAAAACTAGATTTCAAGGAATAAAAACAGCAGAAAGGATTAGGAAAAGCACTGATAAATAGAGATCACTTAATTGAGAAGCAGTCAGGTTAAAATAAAAAGGATAATTGTTAGAAGGATATTCAAAGATCACATCCCAATCAAAGAGGCTTGTGCATATTTGGAAGCACAGGGCAGGAGTCTGTGGGGTGGGCATGGAGGGCAGAGGGAAGCTGATGATTGTGGAGCATGAGAGCCTCAGTGTGGAGGAAAGGGTCCCCAGGAATCAGAGGGGAACAGGGTACAGCACAGAGCATAAAATTAGTGATTCTGCAGTCACCAAGGAGACATAATGAAGAAAGTGAAGTCAGTTCCTGAATCAAAAGGCCGCACATGGAAGGAGTATTTTTTTCAGTGAAATTCTTAGATTGTGTTGACAGTAATTATGGGAGTGTGAGAGAGTATTACATCCTTGTCTATGAAATTTCTGATTTCTTTACATTGACTAGGATTCCGAAGAGTCAAATATCTAACCAAGAGATGTATCCAAAGAGTCCTATAGTGTTTGTGGTAAGAGAAAGAATTTGACACTTTGCATAAAATTCAAGTCCATGGCGTGTCTCAGGGGATTTCTAAGTGATCGGCGGTGATGTCAGACAGGGAAGTGGAAGTTCATGGAGTCACCATGGGGGTGGGGGGAAATGTGCTGTGTGAGTGTGCTGGAAGAGAAACATGACATTCTGATGCTCTGAGCTGTGACTGGACCACTGCTGGCTAACAAGGGTGGCACTATCTTCGTGCTTCTGTGATCCAGGGGTTCATGAGATCTCCTTTCACTGGCCTGCGTTCCCAACCTCCAGCCAACTATACGAATGTATCTGTCGGAGGGCTTTTCAAAATGACGTAACAGACTATGAAAAAGGCCTCTGAGCATCTCCTAGATGAGGCTGGTTCTATTTTTGAACACTGGTTTGCAGTGATGTGCCCCAAACTAGCTGAGACCAATGTGTCAGAGCAAAACGGAATAGGAGCCATCTTTCCAAGATCTATTCCCGGCCGGGTGCTGCTGACTCGCCAGGAGAGGTAGCAAGGACCATGGCAACCACGCCATCAATAGCAAGTCGTTCTGCCTCATTTCTGCTCTAATGGGGAGGCAGGACAATATTTACCTCGCCTGCTCCAACCCCACTGGAGTATTATCAAGGCTTCCCTCTGGCACAGCACTCCTTTCTGCCCTCCCCTCTCAGGCTGTGTTTGGGCTGTCAGGGAAGAGCTGAGACCTGGATGCTTAGGGACACTGGCCCTTTGGCTGCAGGCACACCTGCAAGCAACTGTAGCCACGGTTAGACCCAGAGCAGGGCCAGGTGGGAGGCGCACACTTGTCAGGGGATGGAGTAGTGCAAGAGGGTGGGGGGAAGCATCTCTTGGGTCTTCCAGTGAAGGAAAAACAAATACACTGCAATCTGAGGACATGAGAATCCAGTCACCTGGCACGCTCCTACACACTCATTCCAGAGGCACATTTGGAAATGCTACGTGGGGCAAAGAAGAAGCATGTAGGGTGGATCTAGTGACTTCCCCTAGCTAACCCTAGGTTCAGATTTTAAAATTTGCCATTGCCGTATGCCAGGTGGCTTATGATTGGCAGGAATAGACTGTACTCCCCACAAATTGCCTAATTCATGAATGAACAATCTCTGCTGGATCTCGTTTGCTGAAAATCAGGCCCTTCCTACCTTTCTAAGCTCTCCTCTGTACTGTGGGGAGGAGAGCTACAGTTCCCAGATGCCCTGCCAGTGGACCCAGTTAGATTCGGCCAGTGTGAAGCACTTGTGTGAGGTTCTGAGGACAGAAGAGAAGAGCCTGTTATTCCCTAAGTGGCAGCTGCAGACCAGGATGTGGTGTCAGCAGATGACAGACATGGCCGGGGCTTCACCTGAGGCTTTTAGGCTTCCTCCTGAGGGGCGCTCACCTCTCCGCGCGGAAGTCAGCTGATGCCACGGTGATGGCTTCTTGTAAGCCTGTCCTTCCTGATTTCTGGGCAGCAGTCTTGCTTGCCTTCACTCTCCCAGCCTCGCAACCACGGGCTCCAATTATGCCGACTCCTGTTCCCTTTATTCAAACTTTTCCTACTTCAGATACCTGGAGCAACTTCTTTTCACTGACCAAACCCCCTGACTGATACACAGTCTGCTTGCTTCTGATTAAAGAATGTTGACAGATATTAGGATCTCTGGGTTCTTGACTGAAACTAAGCCCCAGCAAGCCACATCCTCATCTGAGTTGTAAAAGCATAGAATGAGATGGGAAACTGCCGGTTAGTTTCAAACACATATTGCTGTATACTAAGGAGAAAGCTTTATTTTTTAAAACAATAGAACCTTAACAGGTACCTCACCAAAGAAAATATACAGATGTCAGATAAGCCTGTGAGAAGACGCTCCACATCATATGTCATCAGGGAAATCCAAATTAAAACAAGACACCACCACACCTATGAGAAAGGGCAAGGTCCAGAACACCGACACCACCGAATGCTGGCAGGGGTGTGGCACAACAGGAACTGTCCTGCGTTGCTGGTGGGAATGCAGAATGGAGCAGCCACTTTGGAAGACAGTTTGATCATTTCTTACAAAACCAAACATATGCTCCAGCAATCTTTAGTATTTACCCAAAGTTGAAAACGTATGTCCACACCAAAATCTGCATACAGACGTTTACAGCAGCTTTATTCATAATTGCCAAAACATGGAAGCAACCCAGATGTTCTACAGTAGATGAAAGGATAAGCTGCATTATAACCAGACCATGAAATATTCAGCACTAAAAAGAAATGAGCTATCAAGGCACAAAAAGACATAATAAGTGAAAGAAGCTCATCTGAAAATAATAATAATCATAATCTGTATGATTCCAACTGTATGACATTCTGGGAAAGGCAGAAAGTGCAGAGATAATAAAAAAGATCAATGTGTTGCTGGGGTTGAGGGGAGGAAGGGATGAAGAGGTAAAGCAGAGAAGATTTTTAGGTCACTGAAAATATTCTGTATGATACTATAATGGTGGATATATATCTCTATACCCTTTTCCAGGCCCACAGAACGTACAGCACAAAGAGTGACCTAATACAACTACGGACTCTGGGCAATAGTGACACATAAATGAAGGTTCGTCGACTGCAACAGAACTACTATCTGGCGGGCACGCTGATGACGGGGGAGGCTATGCACGTAGTGGGGAGGGGGAAATGGAAATCTCAGAACCTTCTGCTCAGTATTGCTGTGAACCTAAAGCTGCTCTAAAAAAAATAAATACATTTAAAAAAAATAGAGCATGAGAAAATACAGACACAGAATTCTACCCTCAAAACCACACCACACTATACTTCCTACTGGCCAACTACTCCTCAAACACAATCTGTTGGCTACTTGGCTTTTGTTTGAAAACACCAGTTTTTGCCATCCTAACAACCTGGTTTATAAAGTGATTACGAGATCTATACCAAGCTCTTACCAAAATTTTCTGCAAACTGCAAAATAAAGGCTTAGTTCCCCAGATGGCTACAAGATAATGTTGGATTTAAGGAGAGGCAAGAGGCTAAAAAATAATAATAACTCAATGCTGAGAGAGGAAAAGCCTGTAATTTGGCTGAGATGGTATCCCTGGGAAGAATGCCCACTTGATACTGGAGACTGTCTCACTAGCCTGGGCTCCAGCACAAGAATGTGCAGGTCCCCACAGCTGCACTCCTGCTTCTGCCACGCTGATGGAGACATCAAGACAGAGGCACCCTCCTCCGAGGAGCGCACTTCAGGTCTTAAATGCTGTGCACAACTATTGTGCTAAAACAGACTCATCCAAGCCCAGAGCTCCCAGCGCAAAAGCACGCAGCTGAAACCAGCAGTTGAAAGCAAGGGGAGATGGCAAGGAAATGTAAGGAGAGGAAAGGAGGGCAAGGAGGAGAGGGAAGCGGAGGTGGTAGGAGAAGAGGAAAAGGAAAGGGAAAGGAGGATTTAGACGGTCTCCAGCAATACTTAGGGCCTCCGAGAAAGAAAAATCCTCAACAAAACGCTGGGAAACAAAGGGGAGAAAAGATAATCTGAGTTTCATTAATGGACCTCAGCCAGAACCAACATAAAGAGGAATTTCAATCTGACTTTAGACATATGTTTAACTGAAAGGATGAGAGAGCTTATTAGAGCTTCTATTTGCTGTTTGGTTCAGTTAAACCCTTTCCCCGTAAGCTTCTCACCTAAAGCCTCACTTTACATCTCACTCTGGACTGGCCACATTTCAAGTGCCTGAGAGTCACCTGTGGCAAGTGGAGTGGCTTCGGTGTTGCCTTGTACCTCACAAGATTGCTGTGTATGACGAGATAATTTCTGTGAACACACCTTATTAGGTCTATACAGATGGAACTCGTAAGTTTAAAGACCACTTGAGTCTGTCGTGTATCATGCCGACTATCCTGGGTTCTGTGTCCCTGCAGTACGTCCCCCCAAGACGGTGGTGACCTGTGATCGGGACACCACCGCCACATGCGGGCGTATCTGCTGCCACAGTCATGGCCTCAGGGAAAGAGCACAGATCGTGGAGTCAGGACACACAGGGATGAGTTTTCAACCACATTTTAGCGGCCTGACTTTGGACAAGTTCGGTTTCACTTTTCAGCCTCAGTGTCCTTTGCTGTCAAAATATCTCTTCTACATATTCCACAAATAATTGTGAGGATAAATGAAGATAACACATGGGAGTAAACTATTACATATTATAAAATGCTGGATATTGTCATTCTTATATTTATTAAATGAAGCATGCCCTCACATAATTGTTGCTAGGGTACTAGGAACACAGACGATTACAGATCTTTCAAATTTTTAAATAAATTTCCTATTCATTGCCTCCTCTAGGACAGAACAACTTTAAGGTCTGGTGGGCTGGGCTGTGCTGTCAAATGTGATGCTTACAGATGTCCTCTCTGCAGGAGAATGTGCCCCTGTGTGGATCATTTCTGCAGTCGGTAAAGGATGACCAAGGCAAATTCATATCAGAGACACGATAAGAACATGGGCTTGGGGTGAGAAAGAGCCGGGACCTGCTACTTGCTCTCTGAATTATTTTCCTTTTTGAATCTCAACTTCCCCACATGTGAAAGCAGCCACTGCCTAGAATTGTTGTGAGGCTTACCAGGGAAGATGTACTAAAACACTCGGCATTGTAGTTGGCCCAGGGTCCACCCCCATTAGCTCGTAACTGCTTCTATCATTATCTCAGGATGGCAGACACCTGACGCATCACCCTGGCAGAGGGAGAAGCTTTGGTGGAGTTCCAAGGTGACCTGACCATTCATCATGTTTGGGGGGTTTTGTGTGGGGGCTGCTGGCAGGTTTGTTTAGTGGGGACGGGCCCTCGGCTGGCACTCAGCTTGATAACTTTAAGCCATTTAGTCACATCCCACTGGACAGACTCATTATTTCTAAAGCACTAGAGAAGCAGCTCACAAGACTGATGGCTCCTTCCAGTCCCACCGGCTCCCCGGGGCCTCCCTCACAGCGTCTGGCTTCTCAGGGAGAACCTTTCTGCTTGATCAGCTTGGGCAGACTGAGTCCTGCCTCCGGAGTTCTCATACCCGACAGGCACTCAGTGGGTTTATGACAGCAATGGTCATAATTCGCAATGGTCATAATTCTGGTTGGATATTTGTAAGAAGTTCCATCAGCCCAAAGGATCTCAAATTACTTTCTAAAGCTCGCCTCTTGTAAGAAGCCTTTTCTAGGAATGACATAACCTGGGAGACAGTGAGAGCACCAGAGGGGACGGCACAGGGCCAGAGGGGTGACATGTAGCAGGCGTTTACAGCTGCAACTAACTGTGCCTTGGAGGACAGAAGCCTGGATGACCATCGGCTCCAGTTTGCTGGAGACACAGGGGCTGCCTTGCATGCAGAACTTCTGCTAGATTCCTGAGAAGTCCAAACAAAAGGTCTCATCCTTGGGAGCAAGAAGGTAGAGCAGTGCTTCTCAAACTTCAATGCACATGGAGCCACCTGGGGACCCTGATAAAATGCAGGTTCTGATTCATGAGGTCTGAGGCGGGACCTAAGATTCTTCATGTCTAAGAAGCGCCCAGGGATGTTGATGCTGTCAATTCATGGACCATACTTGGAATAGCATTAGTGGACCTACAGGAGGTTTGGGAAAGGCCTGGCCTGGTGTCCTGGCCACAATTTTTCCCAGATGTTATTCTTTCAACTTCACTTTCCTCATAGGCTCGACCCCCACCACCCCAGCAGATAAAACTCATTTTCCAGACTACTCATAATTCTGTGTTCCTGATCCCCTAATCTTCCATCTCCCTGTGCAGCCACTACCCCTCACTGTCTCTTCCCCTCCCTACTTATGCCAGTGCTCATACTTTCCTGCAGGGGAGCACACACTCGTGCTCAACAAATGCCACTTCCTCTTCCCACTCCTCACACCTTCATCAGTGGTGATTCACGGTTAGCACAGTTAAACCCCCCTCCTCCTCACCCTTACCCCCTTCACTCATTTCCAACATAAATGTGGATGACTTGGGTCTGAGTATGCCTAAGGACATTTCCCCACAAATGTTCCCCTCCTATGTGTAGTATATTCTAGTTGTAGGTTTCCCTACTATGATAGGCAGAAATCTAAGGTGGTCCCAATGTTCTTGCCCTCTGATGTATACACACCAGAACACCTTCTCCCAGTGATTCAACCAAATGCACAACCATGGCTGAGGACATAGCCTGATTCCTCTCTGACTTTCCCTCTTATCATTATTTCCCTCACTTCCCCTATTCTAGCTACACTGGCCTCCTTGCTTTTCCTCAAATACATCAAGCATGTATCTGCCTCAGGACCTTTGCACCTGCTGATCCCTCTGCCTACATCACCTTCTTTCAGATAGCTGCATTACTCCCTTCCTTGTGTCCTGTAGGTCTCCACTGACATTCCTCCTTAGCAATCACATTTATGATGTACATGACTTGCGACATATGGTCAGGCCTTCCCTAACCACACTCTTAAAATAGCCACCCTCCAACCCCTTCCCCACTAACACCCATCAACAAACATATACACTCTCTACGTCCCTGCTTTATGGTCTCTCCTTGCGCTTTGTCTCTCCCAAGAAGCTATTAACATCTATTCAATTTATCTGTTTGCTTTTTCCTTTGCCTCCCTCCACTGGAGCATAAATTCTGGGAGAGCACAAAGTTTGTCTATTTGTTCACTGTTATAGTCCCAATGCCCAGTAGAGTGCCTAGCATGTGGAGGCTCTCAGTAAATATTAATAAATAGATGGCTATGTAAATTGTGACATATTGGAAACTTCAATATAAGAAAATATCCAGTTAGCTAGATTAATACACACTTAACTACAAAAAAAAAGCATTATGACTTTAAATCCCTTTATAAATGTGCTCTATACTACTTACAACTTGGGCTTATATATTTTAAAATGCCTAGGTGTCTACAAACTCTCACGGTTGCGGGCACACATTTATACACATACACACATGCATACACACACAGAGCTTAAGGAGTACAAATAATATGCACCATAAATGTGTTTTCTGCGGGGAAGGAGTAAATTCTCTGTGAACCCTGAACAGCCTGGCACCCACTGCCTTAGCACAAAGAGGCAGAAACCTCTGCAAGGACAGGTGTCCTAGTGACCATGCTTCTTCAAATATCCACCTGACCAACTCAGCGTAATTTGGATTCACCAAATCTCTGCATCAAGCAGAAAGGCAGAGAACAAAGTGTATTTGTGTCTAAAAGGTGTCTTGACCATTTCAAAATGGCCTTAATTTAGTGTTAATGGTTTAATTTCCAGGTTGCACGTCCTCCCTCCTTAAATAGCACTTAGTGTAATTGATGCCGAGGGAAGTGTCCGCGGGGCAGGAACCACATGCTGTTTTACCTGCGCTTAAAGAGGAAAATGTCATGTCTCTCTGCAGAAACAATGCTGCCTGAAAATAGTGCCGAGTCTCAAATGAGATCTTTGAGAAAAAGCATGAAGCACAAAGTGGGAAAGAGACAAAAAATCATGACTAAGCATTAACATGAAAATTAAGGTGATTATTTTTTCTTCCTTATATTTTAAGTAATTTCCAAAAATATAACGGTAGTTACACATTATTTCACAATAACTTATGATACAGTGTTACACTGAACAAAAGATGTATTACGTGGAAAGTATTCCTAATTTTAGCTGGGGCTTGTCTTTGTCCATTTGGGATGTTATAACAGATAATCATAGACTGAATAGCTTAAATACAGTAAGAATTTATTTCCCACAATTCTGGAGGCTGGGAAGTTCAAGGTCAAGGCACTGGCAGATTTGGTGTCTGGTGAGGGCCAGCTTCCTGGTTCATAAATGGCTGTCCCTGCATTCTGTCCTCATACAAGGGCAGGGGGGAGCTCTGTGGGGTCTCTTTTATAAGGACACTATTCCCGTCCATGAGGACTCTTCCCTTATGACCTAACCACCTCCCAAGGGCCTCACCTCCTACTACCATCACAACGCGGGTTAGGCTTCAACATATAAATCTTGGGTGGGACACAGACATCCAGCCTATGGCAGGACTACAAAGAACCATAAGCCTCCAAGGAAGCACACTAAAATGTTAACCCTGGATATTTCTGAACAGAGGGGCTAGCTAAATTTTATCCCTCCCCTTTTTGCTTTTTATTATTTTCTAAATTTTTGACATTGAGTATGTGCTACATTTTTAATTTTTAAAAAGTTGGCTACTTTTCTAAAAATTACTACCATCCTGTTTTTATTTTTCCAGTTTTTTTCCCCTCATTTTATTTGTCAGTTTGCCTTGGGTTTGTTTTAAACAGATTTCATTACCGACTCCTGGCATTATACTAAGTGCAAGAAAGTTTTTATCTTGGAGAGGTAAAGAGATTGTCCCCCTTAAAGTCTCACTTTTTACAAGGAACCTTGCCATCCCACCTTTCCCTAAGACTGCCTCATTGCTTGTGGAAACAGGGCAGGCAAGGGGAGCTGCACTCTTGGCCTTAATACTCATCCGAATGCAGAGCTGAGTGGCCTTGGAGATCAACCAGCCCTCCCTCTCTCACAGTGGAGGAAACAGAGTTTCCAAGAGAGGAAAGGATTTATTTGCTCAAGGTCCCAGCATGCTTATGACATAATAACAAACCCAGGTCTAGAATCTCAGAGAGAACCTGTGTTCGCTCCGTTCTATGCTTATTCTTTGGACTCAGATACAGAATCCTTACGAATTCTAAGTACAGAGCATTGTATATCACAGATTCTCAATAAATGAGGGCTGGAAGAATAGAGAAACTAATTTTAAAAGTTTTGAACATTAATGATCAATACTTTACATGGAGAAAAAGAGACTGAAAAAAACCCCATCAATTCCCTTAACTTGATAGGAGAAAAGAAAAAGCAGAGACAAAACTACCTTAAAAGTAGAACACCTACCCCTGTCTGCCACCCATGTTGGCATCAAGTATCTGGATCTGTCCCCAGAGAGGAAGCCAAGATGACTCTGATGATGGAAACACACCGGGAGGCCTGTACACATCCTTCTCTGGGTCTAAGAGAACTGGGAAGAAATGTAAAAATGTCTATCTCTTTCTGGTGGTTAAAGAGAAACCCTCATTCAGTGGCCACAAGGGAGCTCCAGTAAGCAGTTGATCAAGGAGACTCCGGAACCCAATGGAACATCGCTCATCTGGGCAAAAACCGAAGGAGCCAACACAGGGCAAACTTCAGGTATTAAAGGGAGGTTTAAATGCACCCTGGAGGCAGTAAAAGGAACAGAAAGAACATTTAGTCCCAAAGATGGGGACAGTTTTAGGAGCAAAGAGAACATTTTCAGGATTTAGTAAGGCGTACTAAGAGTGATGCACAGGCTTCTCCAATGACAAGCTGCACATAAAAAACACGTTTTGCTTTTCTTCTGTCACTCTGCTGTCATTCGAACCGGCTATATTCCCCTCGGCAGCCTGGCTTACTCTGCTAGGCAGAGTCATTTCACACAACTCGGTAAACCACACCACTCTCAGAGCACGGCAGCTGCCAGAGCTGGCGGAAATTTCTCCATCATCCCCATGACGAGGGCTTCCAATGCTAGTTTTCATACTTTCCCATCCAGAGATGCCTTTTCTAAAGATTCCAAAGTGTCTTTTTAATCTCAATCTTTCACCCAGGTGAACCGTAACACAGACATGATAACCACCGTATACCAGCCATCCTCTCCTGGAAAGCTTTCTCTCTCAATTCTAAGGTTAGGGATTTGAATTTTCTTCATGGGATGAGAAAACAAAAGGTCACAGAAGATAATGAAGTGGCCCCGCTGTCCTGTGTATTATGGGGTGGGGGCAACGGGCAAGATATGCAAGCTCTTCGAGCTTCAGTTTACTTAGATGCTTCCCTTTTGGGAGCACAGGCTCCTCTTCAGAAGATCGTTTCTATTTCTTTTCATTTGCTGAAACCATTATCTAGACTTATTCGGTAAAAAGATGGCTTTCCAGACAGAGCTGTTCAGGCTGAAAGGAAATCTATCACAGGCTCTCAGCTTTAGAAAAAGGGCTTACACACAGAAGTCACTTAATATGCAGTCATTAGATTTAAATAATCTGCAGAAGGCAGAATAATGGCCTCCCCAAAGGTGTCTATGTTCTAATCCCTGAAATTTGTGGAAATGTAACCTTACATAGCAAAAAGGACTTTGAAGGTGTGGTTAAGTTAAGGAGCTTGCAATGGGGAGATGTATTTTCTTGTAGATTCAATATGATCACAAGGGTTCTTACAAGTGAAAGATGGAGGTGGGAAGGTCAGAGTTAAGTTTGAAGATGCTACACTTTTGGCTTTGAGGATGGAGGAAGGGCCCTGAGCCAAGGGACCCAGACAGCCTTTGGAAGACAGAAAAGGCAAAGAAATGGATTCTTTCCTAAAGCCTCCAGAGGGAATGTAGCTCTGCTGACACTTTAATTTTAGCCTGATAAGACCCACTTCAGACTCTGACCTCCAGAGCTCTAAGATACTAAATTCTGTGTTGTTTTAAGCCACTTAGTTTGCGGTAATGTGTTACAGCACTAATAGGAAGTTACTACATAACCCAATTGAAAAGGAACATTTCAGAATTACCCAAATTATCCCTCACCCCTTTCTATAAAGAGATGATTAATAGACAGGAAAGCAACCTCAGAGACTTCTAGTGTGGACTCTTTCACTAGCCTTTTTTAGCAAAACCGTGCCACTGCACACATGAGCACAAGGAACCGAGACCACCCTCACTCTGGGTAACATGCATTTCACAAAGTCGTATGCAATCAGAACAATCAATTCAAAATTACAGAGCTTTTTGCTCTGCAAATCAGCTCTCTGGCCTTCGAGAGATAATCTAGAGATTATAACAAATTCAGATACCTCAGTAGCACATGAAACAAAGACACAAAGACATTGCCTAATGTATAATTTGGGAGAGAATTTAATGATACATCTGTCTGTTTTGACAAAGCACAGTCTTGAAGTATCTATTTAAAATAAAATCAGCAGATTGGCAGTGATTAAAAATGAAAGGCTATAAAAAGTTTAGGGGAAAAAATGCATTAAAGTCTAATAGCTTTTGGTTTATGTGCCAGCACTATAGTAAATATTTCCAGCACTAAATTTCTCCTCTGAAATCTCAGCATTAGCTACTGCAAAAAAAAAATACCACCATTAAACACACACCAAAAAAAAAACCATCCTTTTTAAAGATTAAGCAATGAGTCCATCTGGGATCCAGTAAGACTGGGTATGCTTAATGTTTTAAGATATTTTATTGGACATTGCTGAGCATTATCTTTCAAACCAGTAAGGTAGGAACAATATGCTATTATTTTGTATAAATATTGCTTTGAAATCTTTTTGATACTACACATGTTATTTTGCCTGAGCAATTTATTAAGGAATTCTGAAAGTTTGTGAGTTTAGAATATTTTAAATGATCATTTGGAAATATACTAAATAGCCATATAACATTGATATCTGTCCTCAAAAGCTATAATAGAGTTTACACCTTAAAGCAACAATGTAATGACAATCAGAGACAGCTATTACCAAGACGAACTTTTAAGTAAAATTAGTTATGAAATCACAGGAATTACCAGTGACTGACCCTTGTAAGAACACGAAGAGTAAAAGCTAGTGCATGTGCAGTAACAGCCTCAGACGTAGAAGCCCACCCTGAATCACACCCTAGAGTAGACCTCAGTTCCCTCCTGAGATTAATCTTCCCCTACCTTCTGACTCCAATTATATTTAATGTCTCCCTAGGTCCCCTGCTTCCTTTTCCTTAGTTTATTGAAACTATTGGAAATTTGCAAGAATCTAGTCCTTACCTCCTAGATCTTTCATCTGATATAACTTCTCTTCCACAAGCTTCTTATGCCATGGTGAAGCCTTACATGCAGTGACTCTCCCAAGAACACTGGGACTTCAAAATAATTCTATAGATTTATAAAACTAGTTAATTGTGTAAATGACTAGGATGATTTATGGTATGGCACAGGACTGTGCAAATGTGGGCCTTTAATACCCCTATTATTAGAACCACTTCCTTTGGATAAAGTTAGCCAAAGCATCTCCAAGAAGGAAATAAAGAGGAAAGAATATTATCAAGGAAATTATGTTTGTTTGTTTGTTTGTTTGTTTGTTTATTTAATAAATATTTATTTAAAATCTACAACTTTATTGTGCCTTGTGCTAAGTACTGAAAATACAATAGGGGATAAGATGGACATGATTGTGGCCTTTTCCCTTATGGTCTAAAATCACTGGTAGAGCTCCAGCCATCACAGATGCATTCCAGGTATTAGGATGTAGGGAGGGATAAAGAAGAGCAAGTCTCCTCCCTTTAAGGGAAGAGGTGCCCACAGTGTCCCTTAAATCTCACTGACAAAAACTTAGTTACATATTTACAGTGAGCTATAAAGGAGCTGAGAAAAAATAGATTCTTAGATGTCTGATCTGTGCCCAGTTTAAGATTACTGTTCTTTCTAAGGAAAGAGAAATGGATCTTCAAAGTTAACAGCATATTCTGACACAGTATTTTTATTTCTTCTATGTAAAAGCATGTAACCTGAATTCAAGCATGGGAAATTCTCCATTTGGTTTGAATATTAATCAAGTGTGACACTATAAGAAAACAGTTTTGTAATCAATAAAGTGCCACATACATGTAAAATGTTATCACTGAAGAGAAAAATCAACTAGCTGTTAATTCAGGAAATTGGTACTTTTAAAATTCAGAGTCTGAGAGGTGTTATAGGACAGACAAAGATCAATCCCATAATATACTGACTTTCTTCTGTTAAATTAACAGTTATTTCATTTCAGATATTTATTTAGTTACTAATTCTTGTAGAGTTGTTTCGATTAATTGTTTTTCTTTTTAAGGTATTTATCATTCTCATATAAAACATCTGTCCTCAGGTTTCTTTCTAGAACGCACTGCATACTATCCTAATTTATCAAAATGATTCAGAAATAGATTCACTCATTCAACATTCAGTGAATGCCTACTGTGTAGCAGGCACTGTTCTAGGTCCCAAATGATAGAACACACAATAAAAAAAAAAAAAAACCCAAAAATATACTTTCAGAGAGCTTACATTCTAGTAGGAGAAGAGAGAAAAAAACAGCGAAGAAAATCTCTTTTTAGCTTTGCAATTTCCGTGAGTGATGCGAAAAACACAGGAAGAGAACCAGTTAATACCCCTTTACTTCTATAATGACAAGCATAATTTGACTGTTATATAAAGGTGAGAGAGAGATTGGGAACATTTGCAGGGCTGAATGAATCACCTGACCAGGAAGCGACTTTTTAGTAAGAACAGGAAAACCAACAGAGGAAAAGAAAAAAGAAAAAAACTGGCAAATATTAATGAAAGAAATAAATCCCCCCTACCTTGAGACATGCCACAAACGGCTAACAGAAACGGATGAACAACAGCATTTGCCGAGCTTGTCTTACTGAACAGCAGGTAAGGGAACAACAGCTTGTTTAAATAAACAAACAAACAAACCTTCTGCTTCTAACACAACAAAACTGGCTAAAACCGGACAGAACCCATGTGGCTGATCAGAGTTTGCGCAGAATAAACCTGCTCGTCCAATGGGCAGCCTTTTGAGCCGCGGCGGGAATTTCCCCCGTGTTTCATACCCGCTCGCCCAGAATTTGCACGTGCGACCCCCGGAGAGACAGGGAGCCTGCCTGCGCCTGCGCGCCTTAAAGTCTGTATCCAGCCGCTCTCTCCCTTTTTCTTTGCTGCGGTGGAACCCGAGCCCTTAAATAGCCACCTCACCTTGCCGTGGGGGCACAGATTGGAGCCTTGCTGTCGGCTTGCGTGGCCGCTCTGCAGCAAAGCCTTTTGTTTCCTCAGAAGCCGTACACTACTCGTTGGTTTCTAGGCGTACAGGGCGGCAAGCCTTTCCTGGGTAACAACCGCCGCACCAACCGACCGTGATAGCGCAGATAGAACACATCGGTGTGCTGCTAATGTGGGTGTGGCTTGGGACGATGTCAGTTCGAAACCTCGCGAGTCTCCTGGGTGAAATCTGAAACTGGCTCTGTACACCGCGGAAATCTCCGCACTGCCAGCCGGACTCTTAGAAGTTTACGTGTACCATCCAGATGGTCTCAGTGCCACCTTGCTCTCTCAAGGCTGCATCGTTGAAAATGGCTCTGGCTGTGGGAACAGTAGGCAGAATGTAATTCTAAGGACAGAGGAGAAGTGAGGAGCCTCCTACAGCCCAGGTCCAGCTCGTTGTCCAACCCGTGGTCACCTCCTCCGACAGATGAGAATGGCTAGAAACGCAATAGCTTCTTTAGCCCTGTGATATCTTAACAGACGAGGAAGTGCACAGGCCAAGTGAGCAGAGGAACGGTCACCCCAGTGCAGAAGGAGGTGAATTCATCCACTCATTCATCCTCCTGCTGGGGCTAGAGGCACAAAATAGACTCAGTCCCTGCCCTCATGAGGTGTCCAGTGTAGTATGGACATTAAATAGGAAAAAAAAAAAAAGAAATGTAAATCCATAAGTCGTATGTAGTACACTGAAGGGTAAGTAAGAACTGTATTGAGAAATTATAACATGTGGTCCTGTGATAAATTAGATGTGAGAGGGGGCAACCCTCCCCCCACACACCCAGTTAGTTTCTTAGTGAAACTAAGACGAAAAGGATGAATAGATACTAGCTGGGGGAAGAGTAGGCTATTTCTGGGAAAGCACTAAACATTAGAGGTTACTGGTGAGAAAACAGATTTTAAAGACTAAAGTCACTCAAAAACTGCAGTGTCCACGTGCTGATGACTCATTTGAATTTTGATGTCTATTGTAAAGCATTTTCCATTAATTAAATTTAAGATCTCCCTAGCGCTGGTGGGCTGTGGCTAGGCTGCACTGGCTCACTAGAGCCTACTGCAAGCATCTCTTTCTGAATCTGCATTTGATGTCAAAATGGTAGCTTGAAATTGGCCATGGTCAGCCTTTACATCATGAAAACTGGCATCCGAGCATTTTTTTTTCTTTCCAGAGAACTTGTTGTTAAACATTTACCAGAACATCATTGCTCTTACGTCAACTAACGGATGGCTAGACAAGAAACACCCAGAGAAAGACACTAAAAAGCAGTAATTTAATTAAGATATCCTAATTAAAAATCTGTTACAATATTTTGATATGTCTCTAATGGGTTAACATCTTCATAGAGAAAGGTTATTTTGGGAACAAAATAGAATAATCACACATTCAGTTCGCTGTATCTGTAGTAAGTTGTTTAATAACAATTGTTCTAGAATTTACCTACGTGTGATACTTCTAAAAAGTAAGTCAGTAATTTTTTGAAAACTACAACACATTTCATTGGTTCATATTACATTTTATCTATTCAACTTTAAATTATTCAAAACCTGTTTTCTGACTACTAACAATTGTGCCAAGCTTGGCAAGGGAAATGCTGAAGGAAAACAATCATCCTAAGGTTCAAAGAGTTTTCATTGTAGTTGGAATGAGGCAAAATATTTTAAAAATTGAAAGGCTACAAATTTTTTTTTAACATTTTTTATTGTTTTATAATCATTTTACAATGTTGTGTCAAATTCCAGTGTAGAGCACAATTTTTCAGTTATACATGAACATATATATATTCATTGTCACATTCCTTTCTCTGTGAGCTTCCATAAGATCTTGTATATATTTCCCTGTGCCATTCAGTATAATCTTGTTTATCTATTCCACAAAAGTTAATGAATGGTAAAATGGAGAGTGCTAACTACAGACAAAAATGGTGAGAGAGGGAAGACGTCACTGAGAACTTGAATTGATTGGTGCTATCAAAAATGCGTGGAATGTCATTTTATTATTATAAGAGTAATCTAACATATTGCTGGTTGGAATGTAAAATGGTCTAGTCAGTCTAGAAAAGAGTATGGAAGTTACTTACAAAACTAAATATGTACTTAGCTTAAAACTCAGCAATTACACTCTTGGGCATTTATCCCAGAAGAATGAAAACTTACATTCACCCAAAAAGCTGTACACATATGTTCATAGCAACTTTATTCATAATAACCCCAAACTGGAAAAAAAAACCAAAACTAGTTTGTCTAACCATTTACCCTTCAGTGGAATGAATGACTAAAAAAAAGTGTTGTACATCTACATCGTGAAACACAACTTGGAACGATCTCAAGGGAATTATGCTGAGTTTAAAAATCAGAATCAAAAGGTTACATTCTGTATGATTGAATTCCATTTACATAGCACTCTTGAAATGACAAAAGCATAGAGATGGAGAACAGATTAGTGGTTATGAGAGGTTAGGGAGGGCGGTGGCTGTGGCTGTAAAAGGAGAGAAGGCAGAGCCTTATGATGGAATTGTTTTGTACCTTGACTCTGGTGGTGGTCATATGAGTCTATACCTGTGGTAAAACTGTGTGAAATACAAACGCACGCACACAAATGAGTGCATGTAGAACTGGTGAAGTCTGACTGAGGCCCATGAACTGTATCACGTCAGTTTCTTGTTTGGCACATTTTACTATTTCTTTCATGATTTTACCACTAAGGGAAACTAGGTGAAAGATATACAGGGAGCCCTCTGTATTATTTCTTCCAACTACATGTGAATCTGTAATTATCTCAAAATAAAATGTCTATTTAAAAATTATAACATAATAGGAAACAGGAATGAGAAAATGATCTCCATAATGCCACTACACCATTATAACAATAACGGCCATTTCTTTTATTCTCATGAGTAGTAATTGGATAAACACACAGAATAGGATAGGTTTTTTTAGAATATCTCAAATAATAATGTATGACTCTAAAAAGACAAACAAAATCAGTCTTATTTATCCTCTGTGCATATGAAGTATGAGGAAAAAACGGCACAGAACTGCACTGCGGACTCAAGTTTCCTTTTTCCAATTATTCTACCTTTGATAAATATATCATCCTGCCTACATCATCTTTGGCTCTTGAGAGGACTGCGATGTCAGACCATTTAGGGCAGGCTACTGTATGAACGGAGTGCTTTTTTTCTTTTCTCTTAATTTTTAAGATACAGAGACAATCGGTAACTTCATAGCAGAGTCAATTCCAGGGTCTTGGCCTGCTATTGTGTTGGAAAGTAAAACTTCAGGCTTACAATGGCAGTGAAGTATGTTTTTCATGTGATAAGGCACAGACCCATGCGTTAATCTGTCTGTTTAGTTACGCTTAGAATCGTAGGGCTTGGATCTCCATGTACAATACCCCACCCCCGCAACCCACCCCACCTCCCTAGCCCCGCCACCACACACACCTACTCAAAACATACACATGTTTTAACTTCTTATGAATGAATGTAGAAAATTAGGTAGAACACAGTGCTGAATCTAAGCCCTACATTTAACATTTGAATGCTGTCTCCTGAGTAGCCCCAGGTAACATCCAAAAGCCACAACTGAATTTTAGATCCAGAGTAAAAGGTTTATGACCATGTTATTCAGACAAACACATGTTGCTGTGAAATACCACTCTGACCAGGCCATCTGTTTATCTGGGCAAATTCATTTTGTACACAGATCTGAAGGATAAATCAGCCACTTTTTTGGCACAACAGAGGCCTACAGAGAGAGCCAAAATCTGTAATTCAGTCTCTGCTCATCACTGGTCAAGCAAGAAGCCCTAATCAGAGCAGAGTGGCAAATGGCTGTTTTGAAACAGCAGGCTATGGTCTCTACTTCTAAAGCCTCTCTTTCTAGAAGGTCCTTCACGTTAGATTAGACAATTATACGTATATCTCTGGTGCTTACATGATCCAACCAGGTAACCAGGTATCGTTTTGGGAATGTGAATTACATTGTTTATCCTTCCAGCTATTTTTCACGTTATTGCTTTCAACCAGACATGTTTAAGATCTTAGATCAAAATAAAATAGTTAGTGTTAACTGATCATTGGTATATTGTTCAATAGACATCTCATGTGGTAAATTTAATAATTATATATTTTTAAAACTAAAAATCTGGAGAGCCAGATAAATTCAGGTATTACATCGTTTGCCTGTACTTCTCCATAGAAGGAATACAAGTCTGAAACCAAACAAGACACATTTTCAGATGTCCACTCCCTTTCGTGACCAGCTATCACTCGGGCTCGTTACTTCACCTCCTCAAACTTCATCTCTCTAAGTCTGTGTCCTCATTTGTAAAACAGGGGTAAGGAAAACTACCCCTCAGATTTTGTGAGCATCAGCCCAACAGCTGGCACACAATAGGTGCCGGATAAATTCTCATTCAAATTTCATACTGAGACTTCCGCAGTATCAGATTTCCTTGGGTTGTTGTGAGGAGCGGCCCAGTGAGTGAGTAGGAGCTCGATAAACGCTCGTTTTAGTCCTTTACTAAGATTTTGTCTGTAACAGAGTGGAACCACTGAACACGGGCTCCCGTCAGTTCAGGGCAGTGCGTGTGGTGGGGAAGAGTGCAGACCCTGAAGCCAGACTGCCCCGCTGCCAACACCAGCTGCAGCTCTTTCCACTTATAAAACCCTGGACAAGTTACTTCACCGCTCTATGCAGCGCACCCCGCCCTCTGAAGTGTGGATGGTAATAGGACACTTACCTCATGAGGACTGAGTGAGTTCATATAAAGCGCTCAGAACAATACTTGGCACATGGCACGTGCTAGACAAGGGTTAACCATCAATATTATTATTACCATGGTTTGTTTGAAAACTTATATTTCATGGCCTCTATATATTACTTTCAAAGACCCCCTTTTCCCCATCAGTCATTTAATTAAACTGTTTCTTTTCCATTGTTTTATGTTAAAAAGACCAGGGTAAATCTGGCCCTCTCCTTCCTGCCTCGTCAAGTCTTCCTGGGTGACATTACACTTCAAGTGAGGGATCAACGACCTTTATGAGTCTCTCCCAGGAGGGGGAGCCGGCTCTAAGTTTCTTTTGAATGTCTGAAAAAAAGGTGACTCTTTTTTTTTTTTCTGGTAAATCTACCCTCAGGCTTGACGTTCTCTAGGGCTCCTTCCTGCATTAAAATTCTGTGAGGAAATCCTTTCCACTCGTGGAGATGATTAGGGAGAAAGAAACAAGTTTATCTAAATCTCCATGGGAAAGAACTGAATAATAAAAATGGAACTAAGACATCCATACTCCCTCCTCTTCTTCAAGGAGGAGACCGTTGATATATTTCAAGGCCGTTCTATCACAATAGCTTAAAAAAACTTTTCTTGCTCTCCATTTTTATGAAACAGCACATTTAATTATATTAAATTAAAACTTTTGCAACCCAGAATAATAGCAGTGATCTCCTTTGCAGAGAGAAAGGTAGTGTTGCTGTTCTTCAACAGCAGGACAAGTATTTGGGGTGAATGGATATTGGGGTGATGGATTTGCTCTCTTCCTGAATACTCTTACATTCTGCTTCTCTTTGACCAGGGTAAGATGTTGCCTTAGTCTGGGAACATGGATTTTCTCCATAATATTGGCACAAAGTGAAGCTGCCAGTCTACACCATGAAGCCCTGAGTTTGGTGGTGACAGTTCTGTGCTTTACTGACCAGCCACAGTTTCAAAGACAGCATACGCCGGAGAGGGCAGGAGTGGCAACTCATCTCCACCAGTTTGGTTGTCTTCTAAATGGAAGGGAACCAAGACAGGGAGCTAGCATTAAAAGCGCATCCTAAAGAAGCTGTGGTATATTTATACAATGGAATACTACTCAGACATAAAAAGGAATAAATTAATGCCATTTGCAGCAACATGTATGTACCTGGAGATCATCATTCTAAGTGAAGTAAGCCAGAAAGAGAAAGAAAAATACCATATGATATCACTCATATTTAGAATTTAAAAAAAGAAAAAAGAAGACACTAATGAACTCATCTACAAAACAGAAACAGACTCGTATACATAGCAAACAATCTTATGGTTACCAGGGGAAAGGGATGGAAAGGGATAAATTTGGGAATTTGAGATTTTCAGATGTTAGCCATTATATATAAAAATAGACAAAGAATGATTTTCTTCTGTAAAGCACAGAGAACTATATTCAATAACTTGTAGTAACCTTTAATTAAAAAGAATATGAAAACAAATATATATATATGCATGACTGGGACATTATGCTATACACCAGAAATTGACATTATAACTGACTGTACTTCAATTAAAAAAAACCAAAATCCTGGGATTCTTCTCTTTGTTCCCTGAAAAAAATTCCTACATGCTCATCCTATTTCATATCCTGAGTTACATCACAACATTCATGAGGCACTGGAACCCCCTGGAACTCATGAAAGACAGTCCCCATGTCAAAGAGATCTTTCTTGGCGGTGGAGCTGACCTTCTGCAGAAGTGCTTACCCACCCGGTGAGGTTCTAGGGGCCCTGAGAAGCCCCTCACCTTGAAGTTCCTGCCTTCCTGTCTATTCCCCCTTCAGAACGTTTTACTCAGATTTTTTGCTGAGTAAATACACAGACATAAAATAATCTGTAATTTGAGATAAATTATTCCTGTCTTTCGTTAACCTTTGGAAAAATGAAACTACCGCTGAAAAATAGGAAAGGACAGATCTAATTATTTTCCTGCTTATCAAATTTTTCCTGTTTTCAAAGCTTAGCAGTGAAGATACTAAGGCTACTTTAGGACTAAGCTTGGGGATGGCTGCAAACTGCTAGCCTGTTAGATTGTAGGTGGCCAAGTAACTGCACAAAATTCTCTTGAAGCTGGAGCGTCGGGGGAAGAAAACTCTGCTGCCCACTTAGGCTGGAGTAACCTGACGTGGGCTGGGCGGGAGTCTGAGGAGGGCCCTGCAGATTCTCTAGCGTGTCCTCAGGACAGTCAGCCAGGAGTGCAGGGACCATAAGAACCAGATGTGCTGGGACAGCTCAATTTCATGCATTTTTTTCCCCTCAAAAGCAGCATTTTGCTAAATATAACTAAATATGATCTAATTTTTATATTGAAAGACTTTTCCAAGACAAATTGGGGAAAGTGTCCTTATCCCACATGTTCTGGTTTGAGGTTAGGAAAATGCAGCTTTATAGTAAGGAATGCGTAAGTCAGAGCTGGATCATTTGGTGACGTGGGAAGAGAGGCACGGCTGAGAGCGTGCGGGAGCTGAGGGCGGCAGAGCTATGCACCCCCAGCTAGAACACGGGAGGTAAAGGCGAGGGGTTCACACAGTCAGCCTGCAAGGCCTTCCGACTGGCGCCCGTCTGCGGGACCCGGGAGGACGGTGGGGCCGGGACGCAGCCTCTTACATCGCAGCTGCTCTGTGGCTCCAAACACCAAACCACACGTGCGCCCAGCCCAGCAAGGCGTCTGAGGTGTGCCTGGCCCCTCACCGGCGGTCCATCCTCTTCCTCCTCACACAGAAGACTTGAGGGCAGTTTCCCTACGAAGTTACTCAAAGCTGTTTCGAGGAAAACAAGAACAAATTTTAAATAGAAAACACCCATCATTTTAGGAGTTCAAAATTCTCTTCAATCCTCCTACATACGTGCTGAGTTCCTCTGCACTCCCTGTGCTGAACGTCTCCACGGTTCAGGCCAGCACTTCTGCGTCCGGGGAGCGCCCAGCACAGGGGGGCCTGACCTGTACGCTCGCCTCTGCTCCGCCGGCAAGATGCGTGGGGACCCGCCGCTCAGTGAGCTGCTCGCTCTGAGTTCCAGCGTTTTTGCCACGTGAGGTTCATCTCCACAAACACAGATTTATACCATTATGGATGTCATGCTCAACCCCTTAATTGTTCCTCTTGAACATGAGAAAATATGTTACGCACATCAGCTGAGACGCTGAAAGGATGTAATTTCTCCAGCAACGTGACAGGCAATCTCACTGACACCTGCATGTCACTGCTCCACCTGCACGTCCCTCCTTGCAGCGCTGAGGGAGGTCGAGGCAACAGCTCCGGTAGCGAGAAATGTTCGCACTGAACTCAAGGCGAACTACCTATGTGTTTTCAATGCCGTTTTGGGGCTATAAAACTAATACATATTTACCAAAATGTAGAAAACCTGAGAAAACACAAAAACATAAATATAAGATAAAAATCTATTTTAACTGCACAAAGGAGCACTGTTAATGTTTTGGTGTACTTATCCCAGCATTATTTATATAATATGCATATACACAAACACATGTTACATATCTTCCCACTCGTGACATAATTGACATTATAGAATAGAGATTTTGAATCTATTTTCACTCAATTATTATTATTTTGTTCCTATGATGTAAAATATTCTTTGAAAACATTTCGATGGCTGCATAATGTTCCATAGAATAAATATATCATTATCTATTAACTTTCCCCTACTAATAAGTTGTATTTTTTCCAAATATTTGCTCTTTTAAATGGAAGGAACCCTAATTCAAGAAGACACCTGCACCCCAATGTTCATAGCAGGGCTATTTACAATACCCAAGACATGGAAACAACCTAAATGTCCATCAACGGATGACTGGATAAAGAAAATGTGGTGTATTTATACAATGGAATACTATTCAGCCATAAAAGATGACAACATAACACCATTTGCAGCAACATGGATGTCCCTGGAGAATGTCAATCTAAGTGAAATAAGCCAGAAAGAAAATGAAAAATACCATATGATGTCACTCATATGTGGAATCTAAGAAAGAAAAAAGAAGAAGACAAATGAACCTAAATAGAAACAGACTTACAGACATAAAATACAAACTGGTGGTTGCCAGTGGGTAGCGGGGTGGGAAGGGACAGACTGGGAGTTCGAGATTTGTAGAATAGATAGAAAAGTTTGTACTGTATACCACAGGGAAATATATTCAAGATCTTGTCGTAGCTCATGGTGAAAAAGAATATGAAAACGAATATATGTATATTCATGTGTGACTGAAAAATTGTGCTGTATACCAGAAATTGACACAACATTGTAAACTAACTATAAAATAAATAAAATTAAAAAATAATAATTTAAAAAAACATCTTGATACATGAATTTTCATCTGATTGTTTTTTACTATATCTATAGGGTAGATTGCTAAGTGGGAAATTATTGAGTCAGAGATGGGCTTTCTTTTCAGACAGATATATTTGTTTATATTCCTAGAAGCAGTATATGAGAGTATTATTTTATTAGCCTGTTTTCAATACTGAGTATTATGATTTAAACATTCTTTATTTCCAAAAGGGGTGAAAAACAGCCATTTCTTGTTGTTTCAAGCCTCCTAGTGTTTAAGAGGTTTCAGTTTTCTAGGGAAAAAGGAGTGGTTGTGTGTAAGGCATATTTTCTTCCCAACATCTGTAGTAGTTCTACCCAGAGGGTTGTCCTTAACTGTCGCAAAGGAAACCGCTTAGTGGTAACCGTGATATTCTCAGTGCAGGGTTTCAAGAAAAACACACCAGGCTTTGAGGCCATGCCTTGTGGAATCAACACATAAGAGCACTGGCTGCAGAGAGGAGAGGGAGAAGCGGCAGGTCTGAGAAGCGGCCAGTCCTCAAGCCTGGAGCAGGCCCTGTCAGAGCTGCTGTAGCAGGAGGACTTTGGACCCTGGGAAAGGAGGTGCTGGAAGATAGAAAAGAGTCTTAGGCTATGAAGGTATTGAGACAAATACTGTCTAATGGCTTGTCTTATTGAGAACGTTCCTATTGAGCTGAAAGCCTCAAGGGGATGCTGGGATAGCAGAAATCATTAAACGTGGTTGTCAGATTGAGAGGCTTGCTAGAAATGGAACAAGTCAGACCTGCCCATCCAGCGGGCAGCACACAGTGGCAAGATGTCCATCCAGGAAGGCGGAGTCTGCCATCTGGAGAACAAGATGGCAGCTGTGTCCAAGCAGACAGCACTTGGCATTGGGAGTCCTTGGGTGATCCTTGGTGGGAGTCCCTGACCTCGGTAGGGCGTGGAGAGCTAAATACACTGTCAGCCCAAATGTGAGGCTAGATCTAGGGTTGCAACATGCAAAGACAGACCCCCAGTCCTGAACTGTGGTTCGGGGAAGGACTAGCGAGGGTAAGGGGACCCTGGATGATCTGAGGATCTGACAAGTCAGGTCAGATCCCCGGAGCTAGACATCTAGACAAGAGGCCAGTTTCTAAGAGCTGACAAGTGAGGAGAGGGTTGGGCCAAGAGATCCTCAGGAGCTTGGACACCGACTCCATGCATTCTTGTGGCGAGGCCAGGGATTGAGCCCAGACTCTGCCTCCAGACATGTTTGAGAGGTCTCAGCTCTGGGGACCAGTGGACTGAGGTGGCAAGGAGCTAGGAGAGTCATCAGAGAAAACAGGCAGAGAGCCCTGGAGGGTACCCCAAATGAAACTCAAAATATTGCATTTCATTCTCACCACTCAAGTTCATGCACAACTGATCATTTCAGATGATAAATTGCAAGAAATGTATGGGTGAGGGGGAAAAATGTATCTGAAGAGGCCCAGTGGGGAATGAACAAAAACCTTAATTGTTAAACTAGCCTAAAACGAACAACACAAGCAACCAAAATGAAGTGCACAGTGACACCAGCAAGGAGGGACTGAAAAGCAGGAGAAGGATTTGTAGGCACGCTTTTTTTTTTTTAAGCCAGCTTGTAAATCAAAAGCATGAGATTCATGATGACTTTAAAATGGCAAAGGTATTGAACTGATTTTCTTAATCTGTCTTTAATAAGGGAAATGGAACAAAGCAGCCACTTCAATTAGGTGGTAATGTAGAGTTGGCAAAAAAGTTCACAGCTGGTAAGAAAGCCTGGAGACTGGATAAACAGCAGCTTGGAGGGTTCTGATGAGAGTCAGTCCTGAAGTGATGCCTGCAAATAATTCACACAACATGGGAGAAGGGAGGCAGCATGGGGAGGGGCTGGTAAAGGGAAAGGAGGGAGGGATGGCAGCCAGCCGGGGGGGGGGTGCCCTGCCGCAGGCTGGCTGAGATGGGGATTAGAATAAGCGGTATCTGAAGTGCCCTCATTGCAGGCCCAGAAAGCAGGCATTAAAGCATGTCACCACTCCAGGAGATACGCGTTAGGATAAAGTAGTTAGGAACACGGGGAAGGAGTTGTAGGTGGTGGTCAACATCGTCTTGTTTTCCCACGTGTCTTTTACACATTCAAGACAGTTTGCCAAATTACTCCGAAAGGCATTTTTGGAAGAGCTGCTTTAGTGTCGACGAGCTTATGTCATATTTTGTTCAATCCAGCAAGTATTTGCCAAATACCTGTTAGATGCCTCACCTGTGCTGCAGGGGATGGAAGAGGCAAAAAAATATCCTGTCCAGTCCTTGCCTTTGTGGAGGTTATGAACTCATGGAGGCACCAAAAACCAAATGAGGACATAGTGCAGAATGATGTAAGCTAAATTGTCGGCATGTGAGATGCAGGCAGCTAAGGGCTGGGCCAGAGAACAGAGGTACTCAGGAGGACTGCTGATATGAGGGGAGACGTGAAGAGGGGGGCAGCTGAGATGGGCTGTAAGGATGGGGATGATCAAGCCAAAGAAGAAAGTGTGGGCTCTCCTTGCAGAGGTTAGAGCAGCAGGTCGTGTGTGCTGGGGGACTGGCAGGTAAGCTGATGGGAACAGAGAATTCAGCTGGGAAGTGGGACGGGCTCAAGTAGGGAGAAAGAATACCAAGTTGCACAGGGTTAGAGTTCTCAAATAAAGAACAGAACATGATTTGGTCAGCAGTGAGTTATTTGGTGTTCTTGAGTAACAGAGTGACATAAGAAAGGTGGACTTTCAGAAGGAGGTCCAGCCTTGGAGGACGCAGGGAGGATCAGAGCACGGACAGATGGTCAGGGGGCTACGTCTTCAATACAAACATCACTTTTCCTGCCACCATCCTGACCTAAGCCACCATAGTCTCTCAGCTAAATGCTTGAGCTGTTTGTTCTCTGAACTGGACACCCTGCTGAGGTCTTGCCTCCCTTTGGAAGTCAGAGTGATCCTGTTCAAATATGATCATAGTATATAACTCCTCTATTGAGAACCCTCCGATGACTCCTAAATCACACAAGGAGAAGCTTAAGTCCTCATTAATGCCCCAAGAAGTATTAACTGATCCAGTGCCCACCTCCCATCCCTTCTCAGACCTCATTTTCTACTTTTTCCCCCTTCACTTACTCATTGCTATTCCTTGGATGTGGTGGCCATAGTCCTGCCACAGGACCTTTGCACTTTCAGCTCCCTCTGCCCAGATAGATCTTTCCCCAGATGCATGTCCCTCCACCCTTTTCTACCTTTACTTAAACATTACCTTCTCAGTGAGGTCTTCCCTGGCCATCCCATCTAAAATTTTAAACCCTATGCTCCCAACACTTCCTAATACCTTTCCTAATTTGTTTTTCATTCAGATGTATCATTTTCTAACATACAACTTTTTCCAATTAAACTGTTTACTGTCTCTCTTCCCCTCAACTCCTCGAGGCAGAGATTTTTGTTTGTTTTGTTCATTGCCATATTCTCAGCACCCAGAGCAGAACTTGATAGGCACTCAAATCACATATATTGAATGAATGAGTGGATGAATACTAAATGAATGAATATGACAGAAAGCTGAGAAGGGTTGCAGGTGCAAAGAGGATGAGAGCTCTGAAAAAGGAGAAATGGGGGTAACTATGGAGAGCTGTACAAGGTGCCAGAGCCTCTTCGTTATCTGAGGAAGAATTAAGGAAATGCCAGTCCTCTCAACAAAAGCCCTGCTGTCACTCAAAGTGTCTGAAACATGGGCTGATAAGGCTCAGTTCTACAAAGGGTATCATCTTTGAAGCATGATGAACATCTGACTGAGACCCATTAATCGTCCTGCTACATGAAAACTCTCAACCTTTTCTTTCCAGGATATTCCTAATGAGGTTTTGAAACATGTACTTTTTTTTTTCTTCTATCTTTAATTCTGCTTGATATTACTGAGAAAAAAATCCATTTGAATACTGGTCAGAATTCTAAAGTCAGTATTATGTTCTATTCACTTCAAGAGATCATTTTAAAAATAGCACTTTGAGGTTTCTTATGACAAACATTACAATCCATTTTTTTTTTACAATGAGAAATCTCTCAAAGAACCTCACATATATGGAAATTGAAAATAAGAAAGAATGAAGATATAAGATGAGTGAGATGAAGGAAAGGAACATGAATGTGAGAGTGGGAAAAAAAAGTTCTAGGATAAAAACAAGAAATGAGTGAAGTCAAGTTTTTCCTAAAGTGCCACTATAAAGAAATACTTGTAAGACTAGAGTTGAGGTTAGATCAATGCAAGAATAAGGACACGGGGTTGGGGCAGGGGGCAGGGGGCAGGGTGGGCCTAGAAGCATGGAAAAACCAATGGCCCATGTACTAAGTGAACTTGGAATGCCAGGATGTCCTTGGCAGATTGAGGAGGAAAGAATTAAAAAGCTCAGGGACGTGGACATACCAGAGTAGATAATATTAGATATTATGTGAGGCTTGAAAAGCAACCAAAGAAAGGCCTGGAGGGCATACCATGTACCAAGGCCACCAGAAATATGCTCACGAGGGGCTTTGGCATCATTAAAATGTCCAGCAATGATGAAAGCACCACAGACGGTAGTAGAATGGTACCCCGATGATAGACTCCCACACAATAAAGGCCAAGCGTGCCACTACCTGCAGCACGCCAGGTGGGTGCAGTTATCCTACATGAGCAGCAAGGCGAGAGCAGCAGCCAAGGCGGCCGGACCTGCAGAGAGTGATGGAGAAAATGTGCAGGGGTCCCGGGACTAGCAGCAGCAGCAGCTCCTGGGAACTTCTTAAAAATGCAACTCTTCAGGACCCTCCCCAGACCGACAGAATCTGAAATTCTGTGGGTGAGGCCTAGGAACCTGAGTTTTAACTAGCTTCCCAGGAGATTCTGATGCAAGCTAAAGTTTGAGGATCTCTGAGTTAACAGAACACAGGTAAACTGGGACAGACTTTGGAAAACAGGGCTAGGCCAGGAAACCCAGGAGGTAGGCGTGAATCATAGCACAAAGCCCTTTACACTGGAGAAAAGGCTTTGTTTTCCCTTGTAGCCAGCAAAACAGAGCAGTTTATAGAGAAGTCACAGATTCATGTCCCTTTGCCCCACACATTTCTACTTAGGAGATCTCAAATGTGGGGAATTTGCGATTTTGAGTTCTGGGCAATGAATAGCTCTGCCCCTTGCTACACTGAGCAAGGTAACATAATGACCATGTCTGCCCAGGAAAGCAGTGTTTTGCTTTGCTTTGCTTTGCTTTGCTTTGAGCTGACAAATACAGGTCAAAAGCGTCAATCCCTCACCGTAACTTTGGACTTACCATCAGTAGGAAGGGAAGTGTTGAGAAATGTTGAGGGTTGGGGGCAGGAGATTATGGTCAAGAAGGCTGGGTTATTCTTAAACACAGTTCATGAACTCATGCCAACTTGGAAACATATTAGACTAGAATTTCAAAGGGCTGGCCTGAGATATGAACTACTTATTTTCTGGATGATTTGCCAACTAACTGCTCTAGAGCTTTCTTGCAGCAATTTCAGGTGTAGAAGGAATTTAGTTTTTCCTAACTATGTATTTTTTGGTGAAAGCATAAATCTAAAGTTGAGGCTTTTCCCAGAACCTCTGGGGAGAACTGAGGCAAAATACCTGATTGCAAGAGTTCACAATTCTGTGTCTTAACAGGGAAACTAATTTTACCTTTTTTTTTTTTGACTCTTACTTTCGAATTCTTGCACAAACCATCTATTTGTGTGGAATATGTGTGCTCTTCTGTTTTCCTGGCCATTTCCTATCCATTCAACACCCAGCTGAAATATATTTTCCAGGAAGTTTTCTGGATGGACCAGAATATGGTCCCCTTTGTAGCTCTGACTTTATTCCAATACATTTTTCAGATGTTCTACAGAGTGTGCATGTATACACATTTGTGGAAATGTGGCCATGATTCTTGAGTAATGAAGACCGAGAAAGAGCCAGGCTATTTAGGAGTCTAGTAACACAGTGGGAGAGGGCAGATATTCTCCCTTCTGTTGGTTATGGAGAACCAACAGATGATGGCCATGCAGGTGGCAGCTCTAATTTCTGATTACTCTACATCATACGTTTAAGTCAGCAACGTGCTAGAGTCAGCTGGTGCCAATTGTACATGTCTCTTCCCACTTCAAGTTCAGTGGTGTCATGTCGAGAGCCTAAAATTGGCCATGGTGGGAGTATTTATACCTTGGCAATCAGCAAATGTTATGAACCAAGTCTGTTTGGTCTTTTTAGTCCAGCAAGCACATGTCAGTGCCATACCACGGGTACTCTTTTTAATATTCCACGTCTTCCTCTAAACAGCTTATGCTGTCCTCTACATTCCAGAATACACAGAGTGTATTTATAACACCACTTTAATGTATTTGCTTACTAATTCTACCCTCTAGGTCAGGGGTTGGCTAACTGTGGGTCAAGTCCAGTCTGCAGTATGAGCTATAAGCCATGAGCTAAAAATGGCTTTACATTTTTAGTGGGTTGTAGAAAAAAAAATATCATTGGGAATCAGAGAAATTCAAATAAAAGAAGCCATGAGCTAGCACTTCACACCTACTAGGATAGCTGTAATCAAAAAGACAGATAATAACAAGTGTTGGTGAGGATGTGGAGAAACTGGAACCCTCATACACTGTTGGTGGGAATGTAAAATGATGCAGCAGCTTTGGAAAACAGTTTGGCAGTTCCTCAAAGGGTTAGGGCATAGTGTTTCCATCTGATCCTGCAATTCCACTCCTAGGTATATATGGAAGAATATAAACACATATATTCACACAAAGACTTGACCACAAATAATTCATAATTATTTCCCAAAAGTGGAAACAACTCAAATGTCCATTAACTGATGAATGGATAACATGTGGCATATCCATATAATGGAATATTATTTGGCAATGAAAAGAAATGAATGATAGATGCTACAGCATGGTTGAACTTTGAAAACATTATGCTAAGTGAAAGAAGCCTACATATTATAGGATTCCATTTATATATAACGTCCAGAAGGGGAAAATGCACAGAGACAGAACAGAGACTGGTGTTGCCAGGGACTGAGAAGTGGTAGGGGGAGGGGAGGCAGGGTGCAGATGGGAGTGGGTTTCTTTCTGCAGTGATGAAAATATTCTAAAACTGATTTTGGTGATGATTACACAACTCTGTGTATATTCTAAAAAGCACTAACGTTTACACATTAAGAGGATATTATAGTATCTCAATACAATTTTGGGGTGTTTTTGTTTTAAAGTGGCTCCCTGATTTTGAGATTTCACAGACCAGTAAAGCATCCATCCCTGAAACAAGATACAGGGATCCACTACAGATGCCAACTTTTTTTTTCTTTTTAAATAAGAATATTTAAAAAGTTACTATCTGGCAGCAATACCATATCATAAAAGAAAGGACATTTTAAAACCTAAAGGACTGATAAGGAATGAAAAACAATTCGTTAAGTGGAATAAATTTAGCTTCGTTAAAAAGGTAGTAAGTAATTTTCATAAGCAATTACAATAATACGTAAACTTGTCATGTCTTAAAAAACATTTCCAAAAAATAAGAAAAGAGGAGAATAAGATGGGGAGGGTATAGCTCAGTGGTAGAGCATGTGCGTAGTATGCACAAGGTCCTGGGTTCAATCCCCAGTACCTCCATTAAAAATATATAAAATAAAACAAAATAAAATAATTACCCTCCCTCAAAAAAAGAGAAGAGCAAGAGAAAGGGATTAAAACATGACTTTTAATTTAAAATTAATTTAATTTTAGTTTAGAAGTTAAAATGAGGAGAGCTAACATTCGGTTCATGAGGTGTTGCAGAAGACGTGGAAGCGTTAAGAGAGTTAGCAGTTCCTATATATGAAGAGGCAGTGGCAGAGAATTTTTCAGAATTGAGAAAGGCATTGATTGAGAAATGCCATGGTTAATTCCTGATTATTTAAGAGTTGATATTTGCCCCACCACCAAGGTAAGGAAACTCTAAGATCCTTAATTTTGTATTGGTATTTCTGGGAAAAGATTTTGTTGGGAGGAGACTGAAACTATTGGCTATGAGGTAAAAAGACTTATCTGAAGACTTCTTACATTTTTCTCCATTTCCAATTTGCATTACATTATAATATTATGCTCTTTTGGTTATTGAATGATATATTATTAAAGTAGAATTTAGTGCATTTGTGATCTTGAGCAGGTTAATGAATTATATAATGAATATTATAAATTCAACTTTGTCTTCAAAGAACATTTAGAAAATATTTAGACTGAACTGTGGCCATCCATTCTTAGGGTGGGTTTTATAATACTCAACTAGTGTGTGGTTCTTATTCTGAATGTGATACTTGTTCTGAAATTTAAATAATAAAAATGATTTATACATTTAAAAAATTTCCAATATGGCTTGAAATTTAAAAGTACTTCTGTTACTATTTTTTAAAATCACTTTTTATAAAGGACTTCAGTATAGAAACTTACACCTTTTATAAAAGGTGTTCTTTAAATCTTGAATTTTACAGTCATATTAATTTTTATATGTATTTTTAATATTTGATTTACTGACAACAATGAAAATGAAAAACTTTAGTTGATAAAAACTTTATTCAAAACTTGTCAAGAATCATATAGTTCAAAACTACAAAAATAAAGGACAATTTCTGATGACTTAAAAATAAAGAGTATCTAAAAACAACCACATTAACATCTACTATTTATAACACAATTTCAGAATCAAAGTTAATCTTCATATTTCTCTATCTTGCTACATTTGAGCTAGAACCCTTCTCCTCCTTACCCCACTACATTGTTATGTAACCCTTTCAGTTTTAACACTTAAAACACAACTTGGCTATTTTCTGAAAAGCAGGAATATATGCTACTGATCACTTCTTATACAGAAAAATAAAAATGGGTCAAATGACTAGAAACTAATTTTCACTTAAAAAAAGAACAAGTTAGTAAAATGTTTCTTTTGAAAACAACTGGTAGATAAGCATTCTGAATCGAGCTATATAAGAACACATTTCTACTTGAGGATTCTTCAGATTATTTCCCGTGCATTTATATAGTACAGGACATTCGCAAAATACTTTTCACCATTTATTGGTCAGGACTCACAACACCCAGGTGCTGTGAAATAGCAGAATTAACCTCAGTTTACACAGGGAGAACCAAGGCACACGGTGAGAGCTTGCCAGGGCCAAAGTGAGACCTCATTTGGCTTCTGACTTCTTATGTCCAGAGCCAGAAGCTTCTTTTTGGAAGACATGAATTTGTTCAATGATGGAAGTCCGAGCACGCGGGATTTGTCGTGGGAGAATCAATTCTGGCTCTATAGGGAAAAAGTTCGGAGCGTGGATAAGGTAGACAGCACAATTTTAGTATTAAAAGGGTTAATGAGAAGAAAGCTAAAACCAAAGTAAAGACTCTATTCAGATAGAGATCACCTTTCAGAAATAAAAATAGCAAAATAAGAATAGGAAAAAAATAATAGCTATAGACTTTCTCATTTCTAAGCCAAGGGGCTTTTATAAAATCACTTTAAAAGTAGGACCTCTCTTGAAGACAACCCTTAAACGTCTTATTTTCCCTCTCCATAGAACCCCTGTGAGGTGGAAAGTACCAGCTTACAGGGGGGAATCCGAGAAGGAAGGAAGTGAAGAGGTTAAGACCACATGGAGAGTGAACAGGCTGAAGCAGATGTTACGCCTTAAAGCACTGGCTTAGAAATAGAAACAGAAGGGAGAGGATAAACAGGAACTTTTCTGGATGGACAAGTGGAATAATCCTCAGATCCAGTAGCAACACCAGCTACTTAACATTTTTTCACAAAGGACTTGGAATTTCAAGTACACAGTGAAACCTAAGATGACAAATGCTCTTCTGGGTATTGAAATGCTCGTTTGAAGGGAATATAGCAACAAGTTCTCATTAGACCATGTGAAAAAACAGAGGCATTACAGCCACAGTGTGGGCAAGTGCAAACTAACGCATTTAGGACAAAACACTGCTGTCTGTAGTTAAAATATGATAATGCTGAGCCATCAGCATGACTTGAGAGAAGAATTTAATTTAGCCTGATCAATGTGTTAGGGTGGATTAAAAAAAAAAAGCTGGTCATTTTTGGCAAGAATAATGAAAACCAAAACAATGGTGCCCATGCGTTTGGGAAATCATGTGGAACTTTGGGCTTTATAGACCCACTGTGAGTTATTAAGGGACATTACAAATGTTTGAAGTACATTCCTAACCTCTGCAGGAGACACATAAAACACTCCTTCATGGCTGTCAGACATATTTGTAACAGGACAGGCCACAGTTCTAAGCCAGCGTAGCAAATCTGATGTTCTGGATTTCCAGGGGTGCTTTCCCTCCAGGTCTCCTCTAATCAACTTTCACAGCTCGGTCCCATGCCATGATAATAAACATAACTGGTTTAGGCCATGATACCGAGGGTCCTAGTGAGCCGCAGGAAACCTGATCATAAGAACTTAAAATGGTAATGCTAGGAAAAAATCTCAAGAAGGGGACTGTTCAGTCTCCCACCTCCAGATGGGGTAAAAATTTTCAATTCCATTAGTCTATCTCCTTGGGTCCAAATGACATGCTCCCTGTGTAAATCTTGTGCAAGGGGCAACTGTAAACAACACAGTTCTAGGATGGGGGCACTTTAGAGGACACGGTGCTGCCTTCTGAAAACAATAGGTGGATTAGTATTCTGAACTGAGCTACACAAGAGCACATTTCTACCCGAGGACCCTCCAGATTACTCACCATGCATTTATATAGTACAGGACATTTGCAAAATGCTTCTCACCACTTATTGGTCAGAAAGAGTCATAGAGATGTTGCTGTTTTCCATAAATACTCACAACACCTTTTCCCTTCAAACTCAGGCATTTATCCCTACACCTCAAGCTAAAGGTAACAGACATTGGATATAACTAGAACTTTTTGGTTTCAGGAGGTATGCAATTTGATATATATCATGGCCTTAGCCCCCAAACACTGACTAGAATATTCTGGGGAATGGATCAGTGGAAGGCATTTATTCCCAACCAACGGAATGGAGAATCCTTTTATTTGCCAATGGTGGTTTCCCTTCTCCCTGAGATATACAAGGAACTTCTACACCATGCTGTCAATTGGTAACGTTTGATAAAAAGATGTTTAGTGTCATCTGAATTTTTGACATTCTCTTTTATTCTAGTCTACTCGGCTGCAAACTTCCACAATCAAACCGAAAGATGAATAGATAATAACTAACCTAATAATGGAAATACATTAGAAATAAACCTAATATTTTACATATTTCAGCTGTTAAGGTAAATATGGCCTCTGTTCCCACCACTAACATTTTTGCAGAGATAATGCTAAAGCAAATATAATAAAATGGGCCTGAAATAGTGGAACGTTTGTAGATGTGAGGGTTCTCCTGTATGTGTGAATTGCAAAATTTTTCTTCAACTGTGAATTTTAAGTAGGCTTCTCTCTCCTCTGTCTGTCTGTCTTTCTCTATCACACAAACACACCTCCACCCCTAAGAAGGGAAAGGCTGTCACTAAGGAGAAATGCCAGTGAGACTATTCAGCAGGTGGCTGACATCAGAGCGGTGAACAGACGGCACCCCAGTGCGAGGGTGTGATAACACAAGGAATCCTTAACACATTCTGTTACGTGGAGCGTAATTTCAATTATTTTGGCATATGTTAATTGGTCTTAATATACACCCTAGGAGTGTTTAGTTAACACGTGAAGTTTCCTCTTTGGGACTACACCTTCCACAGGTTGTTAGTATCTGAAAAACTCACTTCAGAGTCACTTCAGATGCTATCACCACAAGAGCTCAGCACCAGAGACTTTGTTAATAAGTGATTAGTTTTGAATCAGTCAAATTAGTGGTGTTAAAGGTATGTGCACTGGCCCCGGTACCGTAGGGCACTCCATCCCTTCCAGGAACAGGGCATACAGCTCTAGTAAGCCCACTAGTCCCACGATGCCTAGATTACTAACCTGTCCTATGTCTAGAAGTTAAATGGAATCAGGTTGTTTGGCACTGAATCTGCTGGAATATGACTGGATTCACGTCTAATAACCCTTTTACATGAGATACCGTTGGCTTCTCTAAAAGAGTAGACTGAGGACTTCTTCAATCTTATATGACAGACTATTACTACAGAATGCTCATTCTGGTACCCGCTTGTTTATATACACGAATGATGCAGCAATTGGCTTAAAATCTGATTTCAGTGTAATACACCACTTGGTGAGACTGCGGGGAGGAGGCCTACGGCTCTCGCCCACTCTCACCTAGTAACTGTACGTGACCAGACTGGCCAAGTCCAGCTTACAACAGTTTTCTTTAATGGAGGAAACACAGAAAACTTTTAGGGGCAATATGATTAATTCAGGTATAGTTCACAGTTGAGTAGGCTTGCAGACAGCAGTTTCTAGTTTAATGGAAGAACTGGAAGTCCCTGGTCCTCCCAGAAAGTCTGCAGATGGCCCAAGGGCCTTGTCAGGTGAGCACGGAACAACAGGAGCACAAGGAAGAAGCCTGGGTGAGGCCCTGACACTCCCGCTTCACGCCCTTCCTGCTCTTCTGGCTTCCTACCAAAGCCAGCTTGCTTTCCGGCTGTCCGCTGTGAGAGTGCTACCACGCCCGGGAGTTCAAGAAAGGTGAAACAAACTCAGAAAGGCAATGAGGACATCAAACTGCTAAGTTGAGGAAGAGGTGTTAGCTTGTGCCCACTGAGGCTGAACCAACTGGGATGGAGCGGCTTTCATTATTTGGTTGCTTATTTTTGCAGAAATGGTTAA
Organism: Vicugna pacos; assembly: GCF_048564905.1. Classification (NCBI taxonomy): domain Eukaryota; kingdom Metazoa; phylum Chordata; class Mammalia; order Artiodactyla; family Camelidae; genus Vicugna; species Vicugna pacos. The sequence goes on from NC_132987.1 coordinate 74,933,502, forward strand.
TCTAATAGATACGGGATGCTTTCTGAGTATTTTGGAAAGTTCAAAAAGTAAGTAAAGGTGAGCATATACAATTGCTTTCCTCTCAGTAAACATCTCTTATGGTTTTCTTCCATGTACCCTCTTAGACCTCTGCTTAAAAACAAAGTCAGGAAAGCCTCTTCCCTCACACCACTCCCCCAGAGCAGGCTTGGAAGAAGTAACAGCAAACTGATGAGTGGTGTGATCTGGGGGTGTGCAGAGTAGGAGCCGTTCTGTTCCCACAGGGGCTCCTGGAAAGGGGACAAAACAGAAGTTTGGGTCTAATCAGTGAAATGATCCAGGTGAGGTGCTTGCCCTGGAATCCAGTGCATACTACACCCTCAGTAATGGTCGCTGTTCTCAGTAGTAACCGGTAAATCAAGAGCAACAACTGGTCAACAGAGTTTAAAAGGCTAAAATCCAGATATGAAGCCCTTCATGTAACAGATGCTTATTACAGTAAAAGAGATGCCTACCGCTTTCACTTGGCTGTTCTCAAATCAGGCTGAACTCAAATTTTCATCTGGCACTTGGTTCTCCGTGAGGACACTATGGTACTCTAAATGCTGGCAAGGGTGCTGGGAGCTCAGGTTGAACACACAGCAGTGATAGAGTCTTGGGCATCTTCATATGAAGAGAACTTAACAATTTCCCATGCATCATTACCATGTTTAACTCTTCCCCCATTTCTGAGAGGCTGATAGGGAAGGTGTTACAATCTCTGCTTTAGGAACAGGGGCAACTGATGCCCGAGACAGATTAGAGGGCTTGTCTAAGTTTCCATGGCTAGAAAGGGGTGAAGCTGGGACTAGAACCTGTTCTCTGATTCTTGGTATAATGATGTATCTTCTATGCCCCAGGAAACAAGAGGCTTGAAGAAAGGTTCTGTTGCAAATAAAGAATAGCAGTAGGAGACGAGCATACTGCAGGGAAAACTATACAACGAAAAACATAGTGAGCTTTAGACTGTTGTGAAGAGGAACTAGGAAAGCATTCTCAAAAGATGGATGAAGAAACTGTACTGTCTCTATGAGTAAACAAGGCCATAAAATGAATGAGGGGACCAGTTCATTTAGTTTACAGCACATTTCTTTAGTATTTACTAAGTGCATGTTACCGGGAAGCTAGCACAGGTAAGAATTTTATATTGCATGCCTCAAAGAGCATGGACTTCTCCAATTTTAGAACATATAAGAAAGCCTGGGATAGGGGGACCCTCATAGAAGAGGCAATAAATCACTGCCATTTAAGAATTAATCTAAATTCCTATCCCATTATGTCAGAGTAATCCTAAATGGTGCAGATGCTCTATTTCAGTGTGCTGTGCAAAGAACCTGGCGATCGGCTACTGCAGCTATAATGCACATTCCCGGAGCTTGGGCTGCCTACAAAACAGGCAGCCAAGGCCGGAGTTTAGGATGGGGCCTGCACACTTCCCCTTGAAACGCAAAGCTGCAGCCGTAAGTGGGTAAGCACTCTGGGGATTTATTTCTGTTTCAGTGTGTTTTAGCAAACCATTTATGGGGAAAGTATCTAGTATCAGCTGAGGCTTCCATCCTTAAGCCTTACTCACTGACCTTTAAGAGTCTATTCCAAATTTAAATGGCCATCGTCAAGTAGTCTAGGCTCCAAATTTAGAGCTCATCAGGTTAATTTTGGATGGTATTTTTTGGTTGAGGGGGCTGGTTGATCAAACCCTTTTAAAGCTCCTTTCTATTCCACTCAGTATTTAGAGAGAACAGATGGGAGGCACCAGGATCACCAATTATATAGCTCCTGTGACCCATGTAGAGGGGCCAACAGCTATAAAATCTACCAGTTTGTTCAAGAAATAGCATAGCTGACAGAAAGGCAAAGAGGATATTGAACTGGCTGGCTTTTGAGAGAGGTGTCTATATCCTGAGATTTCTTTTCTAGAACTACACCGAGAATGTGAAAAAAAAAAATTCAATAGTGGGTTCTTGGTAGGGAGGGTGAAAAACAGGTCAAAGGGCTCTGAAATTCAGTTCTTCCAAATCTCTTTCCCTAGTGCAAATGATCTCTATCTCCCCTAGGTCCAGGGTACACTTTTCTGACACTAATTCAACAACCTGCTTCCCAGCAGGACCCTAGAAACCCTCATCAAGGTGTAAGACATTTTTAAAGCTCACTAAAGGAGGCAATGCACCACAGTATCTCCTCCTCTGTAACAGCCAGTATTTATAAAACACCTCCTTATCAAGGAGAGCTCTGACTGGAGTTATCTTTCTATTGGAAAACAATTGCAAGAATCTCTGCACCTTCAGTTACATTAACTCACTGATGGGATTACAAGTAATAAAGTCAGATGTCCTCTTTCTGTGTTAGCTTGCTAGCAAGGGCAGTAAACTAACTCTGAGGTAGCACAGTGATACAGCAATGATGGTGCCTGGAGTTATATGGTGCCCTGTGATGCCATATAACCATCATCTTTTACAGAACTGTTGGCCACCCAGGTAATTGAAGGGGGGTGGTATTACCACTGCAGAACTACCTGGATAGTTTGCTGACAAAGCATGGCACCTAAAAAAAAGGAAACAAACATACAAGCAAGAAATAGAGCCAGCACAACATGAATCAAAACATTTCTTTGGTATCCTAGGAGAAATCTATGTTAATATTCTATCCCCTTGAAGCTTAGGCTGGAAATGTGTACTATTTTATTTTAGTGCTTTATGTCTCTTTCCCGTAATATATGACAAGTCTGCAGTGTTTTTTACATCTGTGACAGACCTCTAATCTCCCAGAGCACAGAGTAAAGCAGTGCTTTCCTTAAGATGTGCAGGAGGGTGATTGACACCTGCACGTGTACCTGTGCTCGCGCCTCTGCTCTCACCACTATAATTGCTACCTTCAAGCTCAGCAAGGAAAAGTTGGCAAAGGGAAGTGAGAAAACTCCAGACAGATATTGGCAGGCACCAAGGTGTTGCAAGATACACTGGTAAGTTAGTCAACTGTATTATTTGCACTTTAGCATCTCTTCACTCTAATTGTTTACCAGGGAAAGTAGGGGGAGGGGGGATCAAGGATCACATGATTAGCACATATGCCATATTAAGGTAGCTTTTTTTTTTTTTTTTTTAGCTTTTCAGACTTTCTACTTGGCTTTAAGAGCATGAGTTATTTCATGGGGATTTTCCAGCAGGCTTTTTTTCTGAGGTAGATAAAACATGGACAGCAAGTAGTCTGAAGAATGCAGAGGGTAGCTGAAACCTGGGTGGATAGGATTAGTTTGAAAGAAATTTCAGTAGTGAAAGCTGAGCCTGTCACATACAACACCACAGAAAAGAGGGAAAAGGCTCAAGGCTGTCCACCATTTAGACAGGGCTTTTAGAATTTAATAGGTGGGAAACAGGCTAATCTGGCCTGTAAAGAGCAGAACTGTGGGAACAATGACCAAGTGAGAGAAGTACCTTGGTTTGTACACAGCTAATCAAGACCAGGCAGACAACAGCAAGAAATATGCATCCCTCAGGACGACAGTGATCACGAAGGAACACATATTACAATAGCCCAAGAGTCTAAAAGCAACCAACAGGCTTGAAGGTTTATACTGCATTTGGTTGTTATTTTGGGGATAAACGGCAAATTTTGCCTCTTTCTTCCGGCCTCTTGTTTGTAAGCAGGTATTGTAATTATATTAAGCATGCCAGGGAAAGCCAAATCCCAACTAAATAATCAGTGAGATGGATTTTGAGCTCCTTTTTCTGCCTGTTTGAGTTATAGATGAACAGGCTGGACTGCCTGAGACCCAGCAAGGTTAATATTCCCAGCTGGGGCCTTTCTGTCTGGAGAATCACGGCTGTCATCCCAGGCAGATGCTCTGCTTTTAAATGAACGTGCCATTGTAGGCCAAATGTTAGTAGTTAAACACCATCATCACAAAAACACACAAAGCTAGAGTCAAGTTCACAAACACAGCTGGTGGTTAAAAAATTCTTAATGGAGGGAAGGAATCCGCTGTTGGCTCCAAGCCATTTATCACCACTTCTGATACACTTAGACCAGGTCTGCTTTATATGAGAATAAAATCATATCTACTGGCCTCAGTTTCTCTCCCCAGTCTAAGAATAAACATTTGTTAGAACACCCGTTGGAAAAAGAGGACAGTCACACGTAGTGTTCCCGCGGGTTGATATAGACCCTCTCCGGGTCATGGTTTGGATGATGCTTGCCAGGGCTCTGGTCTTGGTAGCACATCTGATCGTAGAGGGGGTACATCTGCTGAATCCCATCTTCCCCCACTGCATTCTCATCTTCATAGTCAAAACTCCTGCTATTCAGTCCATTCTAAAAATTCAAACATTGCTTACATTAGCAGAGCAGCTGTTTGCATTTTTCCTAGCTCTTGGGTAAAAACAGGCAGAAACAGAATACGTTACAGTCTGTGTCTCTGATTCGTTATTTCACACACTGTTGAATGGCAAGGTAAAATTCAACAACTTACCATTTTCCAGTCATTTGTTGCTTACGATCCCTGAACAAGAGTGGTGACATCTCCTAAATAAAAAATGGTGACTAATGGGGACTGTAGTCAGTTTCAGGTTTTGGAATTTGGAATTGGGATCAGTTAAGGTAAACTGAAGAAGAACAAGGTTGTGAATCTCAGGAGTCTCAGCAAGGCTCAAGCTTGGAGTCCATGCATGGGGTAATACAGAGTATTAAATCAAACAACCCAAACAAAACCAAAGGAAGCCACAGGATTCAGCACTGGAGAATTAGGGAGGAGACAGAGAGAAATGATCTGGTATTTGACCATATGTCCAATGCAGGTGAAAATAAGAAATGCTGTCAAAAATAGCCTCCTGTCTTGACCTTTCTTCCTTACTTGACTTTGGGTCCCAGGTGACAGCATAAAATGAACCTCCCCACCCCAATGCCCTATGGTGTCTCTGACCCTGTGTCAGATTATTGGTTTTATAAACTTAATTACTTCTAAGAGGAATAAGCAAGCTCAAGGACTTTACAAAATCACACTACAGATGCTCAGATAGTAGAGGTGAGTAAAATGAAATTTCATGGAAATAAAATGGTATTTTAATAAACATGGTGGCCGCCGGCTGGGCGTGGGCAGATTCCACCTGAGGACTGTGTTACTTACAGAGTGCTGGAGACCGCCAACCTCTCTTTCTTTGAACTGAGTCTGCAGGGGCAAGTGTTCACTCTGGAGGGAGAAGACAGAAAAAGACTTGTACTTTAAAGCACCAAGCACATGATAAAACTGATCAATCAGGACCACTAAGACTCCTATTTTTAAAAGAGCCAATCAAGTCTTGTTAAATGTCTGCCAACTAAGCAAAATGCTCCACATGAGGATGGGAAAAGCAACTACATTTCTTGAGAGTGTGCCTCCCTTCTGGCTCCAGACTTCTTGTAGAAGGAAGAAAATACACACAACGTCTGCTCCAGGCACTCTCATGCAAACTGGATTACATCTTACTTGAGGGAGCACTCCGCACAGAAAGTGGTTTGGGGTGGGAATGAAAAGTTGCCTTTTGTTTTTACCTACGGATGTATACATGGTCCGCTTTCTCTTCCTGCTGCCACCCCTATCCCCCGACCCCATACAGATCGTAAAGGGGATTTATCGTTTTCAGACCTCACCCTAAGAAGAATCTCTCTCAGCTTCCCTTTGGCTTATAAACACATACTTACCCTTCAGCGTCAAGTTCAAATATCATCTCTTTCAGGAAGCATAGCACAGAACCCTCGGGCAGAGAGAGCCACTCCCCTTTCTGTGCTTTCACAGTTTGTATTACCACAATTATTTGTTTATTTGCTTGTCTCCTCTAGATTGAGGGTACTGGTCAGAGTATTTTACAAACATTATCTCATTTAACCTTTATAATAATTCTGTTAAATCAATGTCTTTATTTTACAGCTGACTAAAACTGAGGCTCAGAGTGGTTAATTAAGATGTCTCCAGTCACACAGCTAGTTAAGTGGTAGATGCTTTGTCTGATTCCTAACCCAATATATTTATACCCTCTGCTTCTACTCAGTGCCTGGAAAAATAGATGTTCAATAAATATAAAGGAATGTCTGAAAGTCCCAGCATGTAGGCATATCTATCAACATGTTCTCCCCTTCGCTGTCTTTGCTTCTGCTGTCCTTTTGGTCTGGAAGTTGTGACACTTAGCCTCTGGCACTTGAAATACTACTCATCTTGGCCTGACTAAAGTCTTTTTTCCCCCCTACAAGGCTTTTCCACACTATCCATCAAAGTTAATTTCCTCCTACTTTTCCTATTGTTCTTGTTTATATGTCCATTATGGCACACATCACGGCCTGTCTGTTTTATAGTCCCCAGTGCCTGTATCTTTCAACCCCAGTAAACAGTGACTCCTTCTTAGCCATCCTCCTCCATCCTCACAACCTAGTTCCACAACAGTAAGAAGTCATTAGTTAATAATTTTACTGAAATCTCAACTATCAATTCTTATCTCATGTCATATGTCATGTTATCCAAATTACAAGTTACCTGTGACAAATTCGTTCCCCTGTCATATTCTGCATGATTCTAGGGTGCTTCCACATGCCCAGCTGATGCAGACAGTACACACTGGTGAAAGTCCAAAGTGGGGCCTGATTCATGGACGAGTGACCAGTCACACTGTGCCTTATGCTTAGAAGGTTCCCACTTTGGGGCTCAATGTTCTGTGGTTGCCATCTTAGACTTCTTAATCATTTTATTGTGAATTTGTGTTTTGTATGTGGGCTAATGGGACAATGAGGCGTGTTTCAGGGACTTGGAGCCTCAGCCCAAGGGTGTCCTGTCTCTTGCTGCTTATCTTTGATATGATTCTTGGCTGCCACTCCCCAACCTGGTGTCCCAAGCACCCCCGCCCCTCTCCCTGCCCCTGTACAGTGACTGCTGCTGCTCTCTGCTGTGGCAGGGGCCTGAGTGCTGATACAGGGAAGGTTGGGGTCAGGAGTGCATGCCCTCGGCATCATGGACCTGGCAGGTGGCTGGAGGACACACCTCATTCACACTCATCTAAGAACGTGGTATTGCCATCTTAATATTTTTAATTTTTAAACAAGCCCTGAATTTTCACTTTGCACTGTGCCTCTCAAATGACGTAGTTGATCCTGGTCCAAGGAAAACATACTAAAAAAAGCTACCTAAAATTAAAATTAGCATTCTCTTTTGTTTCTTTGCTATTTTAGATGAGTCATGGCTTTATGAGTAATAGTAGCATGGCTACCCTTTTCTCATGGCCTGAGATATCCAATCAGCCACAAATGGTACACTTGAAAATATGGGATAAGAAAAGAGAGTTCCTAGGACTGAATAGGAAGAAATGGTACCTGGACAGTAGGAATCATCTTCACTTGCACTGACTGGACAATAAGCACATGCTAGGTTCTCTTCTCTATCCAATATTGTAACCCTTCATCAGCTACACCTCACATGGGCCCATGAATTTTGTCATACAATGTTTTATCACATTCTTTATGTAGACAGACTCCACACATCCTAGGGATGACCCTGCGTTAGGGACTAGGAGCCATGGAAAAGCACACTGTGCTTGGCTCTGCATTGTGTGGACATCCAGCTTCTGCAAGATACATGAGGAACTTAATTTAATCTAATGGCGGTTGGGTACGAGTGCTGTCTTTCTGCTAGTCTGTAAACTACCTGAAATGTTGCATATTCTGACTTTTTAAAGAAGTTAATCACCACAGTGTACAGAAAAGTGTCTTGCATGATACCTTACGTATGTGTGGTGCTTAATGTGTAAGTACTAATTAACCTCTAATACTTTAACTGATGGATACATGAAATATATTATCCTATTATTATTGCGTTTCTTCCTAGAAAGCCTTGGGCTACCCTACATCTCTAACACATATTTTGATTCCCCTGCTTACATGTACAATCTTGTAGCAATTTCTACTGAGCTACAGCCTATATTCACTTTCCTGATTTACTGAAGTCATGTAGACTTTCATTCCTGACTTTCAGGTGCTAATAAAACTAGTTCTTCAAGTTTTATTAAATATTATCTTAATAAATATTTTTACTTTCTCTGACTTGATGAAGAAACCAAAACCTCAGCTCTTTACTATGTGTTATATTTTATCCTGTTTCCATGTAGATATTTTTTAAATCCCATAAACAGAGCTTTTAGAGTTACTGAGGCTTATTTTCAGTGATGACAGAACAAAGATTTCAGGTTGCTATTGTCAAGAAGTCTACAATAACCCTGGATACCCTGCTTGCTCTGGCAGTGGAAAAACTTCAAACTAGAGTTCCATCTGGAACCATTATCCCCACTACCAAATTTGAGCCCCGCTGGTCTTCTACATTGTTTGATAATTTTAGTCTCAAAGTGCTCTGTACTTTCTTCCTCAGGACCATGTCTTCCTTGGGCCCAGAATCTTTCATTCAGATTTATAAACCTTAAACATTGTTCTTTTTAAACACATTCTCCCACCTTTTCATACTTTTCTCTAACATGTTTCCTCCAATTCCTAGCCCCAACTGATGTCTGCTTCTTCCAGAATGTCCTTAAGCCTGGAGGAAGAAGGACTCCTAACTACTGCAGATCACTCCCACACCTACAAGAACTTCTATAGTGTTCTCTCATCTCTCAACTCTCTTATTGTTTTTTTTTTCCCCATGGATTCCTTCCTCCTGGCAAACATGTACAACCATCTGTCATCTTAAGAGATAAATGAAAAGATAATATCCACTAAAACTTCAACATCTTAAATTCTAAAGGTCATTAGTCTGGAATCTGGCGTGATACAAGCACATAGTACATTTTCAATAAATTTTTTATAACAGATCATCCTTGATGCAGGAGTTCCTCAGCTATAATATCCAACTGCTTACTTGTGTTCTAGTGACTGTGTTCCCTAATCCACAGAGATGATTTCATGACACTAAAGGAATAACACATGAGGGAATGGCTACCACACATAATTCACAAAATATGGATTCCTCAAGGCATATCACATTTCTATCTATTAAGTATCTCTCTGAAATAATTTAGAAAACATTGCTAAAACTGTGAACCAAAAGTCGATTTTCCATTTTATTAATAGTTGTGAGAGCGGTCTTCCATGTTGTCTGAGCAACAACTATAAAGATTGTGTTTTAATCAAGCAAAATTTACAACAGCATTAATTAGGCACTTGTTTAACGAGATACATAATTGTTACTGTTCTCCAGGATAATTACCCGAGCTATTCACATGAATGTCTCTTATTATTATAGGAGACCCTTGGCATTCAACAGATTTAACATTGCTGGTTTTAACCATTCATGAGTGGATTTTAAAAGGTTATGAAAGGCTGTAATTTGTAATTTTGTTGAAACGCAAATTTGAATCAGGACTGAGGAGGTTTCTGTCATAGAACAGTCATTTAGCTAGTTAACAAGCTTAGCAACTAACTGCTCGATACCCATCTTCCAATGCGTCTTGATTATTCTCAACTCGTGTATGAGTTCTATAAAAACCAGAGGAATTTAAGATCGTAGGGTTTCTCAAAAGCCTGCAAAGTATCCTCTGTGAATAGCAAAGGGATGCTCTATTGTTAATCAATCTTTTCCTTTTCAATTTAGAAATGTTTCTTTATTAATTTTTAGTTAATTCTTTGGTTAATAGTATCTACAATCAATTATGATCAATGCTACTGTAGATTGTTACTACACATTATACAGATTAAATGCATAAAGTCTACCTGGGTTTTATTTCCAAAGACTTGAGCTTTTATTTGCTTACAAATCCTCTTTCCCAATTTCAGGGAAAGAATGGTACACTTTTATGTTCCATCCTACAAATCATTTCTTGTTAACACTCTGAGAAGGTGACTGGGAGGTTCCCCCCAGACCTCACATGGTGCCATCACACAGTACATGCTCAATGAACACTTGCAGATGTAAGTCATCCACACACAGGGTCTGTTCTGACTCCCAGTCTCAGCCAGCAGTCCCCACAAAGGTCTTGGGTGCTAGAGTTATGTTGGGAAACTTGTGCCAACTAGACTAAAAACCTGAGGGTCTGAATTCCTAACTGGAAGGAACGAGGCAGAGTTAGGTCTGGATTAGTTCATGAGAAGTGAGTAAACATCATGAAAATAGTTTCTAGATCCTTAGTATGCAGGAATCTTACAAAGAAAGATGCAGGAGAGGGTCTAAGATTAAAGGAAGAAAAAAAAGGGACAAAGAAGTTGGCTCAATAATGTCAACATGGTTAAAACAGACCTCATTAGGCTCTGTTTAGGCAAAAGAATAATTATAACTTACAAGGACTGATGAAAGAGTCTTCCCTTACTAATAATTTTTAGTTAATTCTTTAATTTCTAGTTTCTACAATCAATTATGATCAATGTAGATTGCCACTACACATTACACAAATTAAATGCATAAGTCTACCTGGGTTTTATTACCAAAGACTTGAGATTTTATTTGCTTACAACTCCTCTTTCCCAATTTCAGGGAAAGAATGGTACACTTCTAATGGTTCAGCCCAGGGCTGAGCATTAATGGTCATTTGCTGTAGGATAATACATTATAACATTAATTTAGAGGGCATTTTCCCTGTTGTTTTATTGTTTGTTTATACCCTTCAGTGATATGGTTAGTACCTTAAAATGCAATGTCCAATCTTCTAATTTATAATATTAAAGACAGCAATGAGGCAATTACAAGCAGAAGTAACCACAGGATGTCCTCCTGGCAAACTTTTCAAGTGTAGGCTTAAATCATGAGACTTATAAGATAAAAGAACATTAGATACTTTATCCAATGAGGTAGCACTGGGTTTTTCTCAAGTAGCCACAGAATTATAACAGCCTAGTTGAAAACGCTGTTTTATCCAAAAAGAAGACAGTGTTCTTATCCCGGTAAACAAATTTCATTAATTCTACTGAGTATACATTCTAAATTTTAATTTTTCACAGTAAAATTTGATATGGCACATTTTAAAGAAATTTCTTATCTTGGCTGTGGTCTCACTTAAACCTTACCTCAAAATACACACGAAAGTGATACTTCACCTAAATTGTAATATATGCAAAGTACCTAATTAAGGCAGACAGATGATAAAGCTCATAGAAAATTATTTGCAGGCAAAGGAGACACATACAATACTAAGATGTCCCCAATCATAAATCCTACCCATTTAAAGGATACAAATCAAATGATTTTGCATTCATATGTGCTATTTTCCATAACCAATAAATACCTGCACGTTTTAACATCAGAATGCTATGTCATCCTTGTCACAATGGGCATCTTTCCTCTTCAGCCCCTTGCCCTGATGCTGCACCAGATGACCTATGCATACCACTTTATCTCCTAATTTGCCCACAAGGTAAACCTTCAATTCAGAGCTGTCAGTGTATTTTCATCCATGCACAAAAACATCCTTAAAGAAGACATTAATTGCCTGTTCTGTACCAGGTACAGCATTGTACTTAAAGCCACTATGTGCAGAAATATTATCTTATACATGCTAACATAAGAACCAAATGCTAATTTCTCTCTAGAAACTATTAATATGGACCTTCCCAAATATCATATTTAATCTAACATTTAAGTTCCGTAACTTCTGACACTGGAAAAAGATAATTCTGGTAAGAAATTCTTTGTGGTTAAGTAAGTCATGCTATTCTTAGCAAAAGATAAAAAATGTAAAAAGAGCCTCCTAAAATCTTTACCAGTAAACATATTTTAGATTGTGAAACAAAAGGCAATACACCAAATGTAGAACACCACTATTCTTTTACTCCTACCGAATGATGAGATAATACAAGAATCATTTCCCTTACCAATAAACTACTGATTTCATTGAGCATGTAATTAAAAGGTAGAAAATGAAATATGAATAGGTCTTTATCTGTTTGCTTAATGATTACTATCCCATAAACCATCTAAAGGATCCTTAAATATATTTAATTAATAGTTATATGTATTTCTTCCTTGGGGTCTTACATTTAATTGAAGCATATTTTTCATCACTTTCCTGAAAAGAAAAAAGAAATATATATATATAGGTAACATACACTATTTTTTCTTCTAAAGAAAAATAACCTAGTAACAGTAAAGAAGGTGAGACGGAAGAGAAATCGCCTGCCGTGGAAAGCTAATATTAACCCTCAGGGACAGCAGTTTTGTAAACACAAAACCAAAGTAGGCAGTTCTGTTTGAATTGGAGAAGTAGCTGTAATCCCAACTTGGCATTTCCCTGAACACAGGCACTGATGCCTTGAGGGACCTGCACAAAAATACCTTGAGCTGGAATCTGCTCATGAGTTAAACACGACCAGAACATGTCAGTGACTGGAACAGAGTTCACAGCACCAGTGGTTCAAGGAGAAGAGTGAAGCAGATGACACAAAAGGAGGGGAATCCTTCTGGTGGAGATAATGGTGCTTAGCTAGTTAAAGTCAAGGATCTTTTTAAGTCTTCAATCCACCCTACAGAGTCAGTATTGAGTGTTCAAGATAGGCTCTTACTAGATGCCATTCCTCTATCAGTAAGAAACACTACTTACTATAAAAGTAAATGATAGCTAACATAGCATTTTGTCCTCATGCACACATAATTTAAATGGCCAAACAGAGCTTGGGTAGTTTTTTTAGCCCCTAGGACAGGCTAACAACTGTGAATAACAGGTCATCTACCTAGTCTGGGATTTGTAAATGCCACGGCAACTGACATTCCTAAACTGGATGCTGAAAGGAGTCAGTCTGTTAGGATTTCTTCTATTTAAAACAAAGAACTGAATGTGAACTTTCGGGAAAACAACAGAGTAAACCAAATTAAAAAATACCAACTCAAAAGGCATTTTAAATAATTCAATATTAATGGTATTAAAGATGACATAAGTTATCTACTCCCTGCCCACGCTGGAATGGCTCTAGGCTGTGGGTGACCCTGGCTGGAATTGATCCTATCTCCAGAGGCCTCCTCAGGAGCCATGAGAAGGTACAACTGAAGCAGCAGCAGCCCTTTCCTCAGTCCTATGCAGGCAGTCAGTTCAGACTCAGTGTGTATGAGAAGTGCCATCATGTCTGGGATATGTGGCCTGAGATCAGATGGGAATTTTGGTCCTGCTGTCTATGGGAACTGAGCTTTATGGAGATGAGCTTCAGTCTTCTCTAAACAGGCCGGAAATTAATAGTCTGTCCTCTGAAATAACCTCATCATTAGTAGTACTCTACCAATAGAAATGCCAAAGAACTTATGGGTCCCCCTGCTCTCCAGGAATTTACAGCCTTGTTTCATGTGTCTTGTATTCCAAACAGTTAAACACCAAAGCAAGGCAGTTTGAATATAAACCACTTAAAAGTAGAAAGCCTGTCCTACCTTATGCTTTTACTTTTTCTTTTCTACCACAGTACCCGGCACACGGACTGTAGGTACATAACCACTACTGATGTGATCTGATTATAACCTCAAATCACTACAAGTCCACAATTTCTTACCTGAAAATTTTAGAAAGAGATGTATTTTGGAATTCAGAATTGTTCAGATTTTTGGAAAGGTGACATGTACTTATTTCATATATTTATAAACATCTACAGAAGGATCTCGTACAGAATCCCATAGTCAAGCATATAGATTTCTGCAGTGGAAATATGACCATTCACAGTAAGTGAAGAAAATAATGACTATGTATAACTTCATGAGAGTCAGCAGTTCAGGTCAGGTTTTGGTGCAAAATGAGTTAAAAAGTAAGCTTTAGATGCTTAGAGATTTTTAGAAATGTAGATAACAGATTGTGGACCTATAATTCACATCACAAGAGTGATTGGAGTTTAGAGGCTAGAGCAATCAAGGTAAGCTGTGGAGAGGTGGGGGTTAGACAGTATTGGTGAGAACCTGGGTTTTACCGGTGGGGTGGGAAGAGTCACGTGACCACCCTAAGGGGATGGGGTAGGTATGGGGGAGTCTGAGCACAGAGCACCAGATGGAGAGTTCCTCCAGAGCCACCTGGACCTTAGGTTATGGGAGCAACACAGTGAAAGCAAGCCTGAGAAATATTAATCTGACCAATGATGATGATTGTAATGATGATGGTGAGTGTGGCAAGGTTTTTCAGAGCACAGGAGAATCCAGGATTTAACCAGCATTAGCAGGGAGAAGAGAAGGGGAAGTAAGAGAAGGTGGAAAACACCAACAGACCTACAGGCTTAAATCAAGTCTGCAGATGCTGCAAGCATGTACAAAAAGAAAAAATAAGAGGAAAAAGGATCAATGGAGGCCAAAGGTTACTGGGACACAAGGTATATTTGTCCATGAAAAGGAAAACAGTATGAATAGCAGCAGAGATTATTATTACAGATTGAGTTGAATTGTCAGAAAAAGCACATTCCATCCAGGAAAACAACATGGATTTTTTTCAAAGCACAATAAAGGAGAAAGGTATACCCACTCCACTGTAGGAGGGAGTATATTATAGAGGCCGGCTAAGGGGGAGAATTATAGTTCTTAAAGAGAGGACAAAGACTGTAAAATCCCACAGTGGTGAATGAGCAGCTCATGTTACAGACAATGAAGCAAATGTGAGGTTGCGGTGGAGGAGAAGGAATAGGGCTGCTATCCCCCGAAAAAGGTGGGTAACACTTTATGGGCCCCCATAAAAGATTAAAGTGACTTGGAGTTGAATCAAAGAATTCTGACTGAAAGGATCATGCATGATTACAGGAGAAAGAGTCAGAAGAGGTGAAAGCTGTTGGCCTGAAAATGACAAGATGCAACAGAATGGGGAGGGGTTAAATGTTATCACATGGAGGGAAACACTGCTGCGCATGTGAAGATGAGGAGCAGCTGTAGGTTCAGAAATAGCCCTTCCTTGCTCACAGAGATGAAGCATGTTGTGTTAAAGAAGAGTGGCATGCACTTGGAAGAGGAGTCATGTTTTCCTGACAGACTCAGGATGGGTAACACATCAAAGAGAGTAAGCACCATCTGTGTATTCAAGGAAAAGGCATAATGTTTGCTTTTGATTGTAGCCTGTTTTTTTTTTTAATGTTGCATTTCTATGTAAGTTATTTGGAAGAGAAGGGGAAAGGAATATACTCCATATAAGCAGCTTCAAAAGCTGCAAAAATCTTCTATCACTTTTCCTCCAAAGAAGCTCAGAGTACTTTGCTAGAATCTCATTTTCAGTTCCAAAAGGATTTAGAGGATTTCACAGTAAGTCTAGATGCTCCACTGTGTTCACGGAACAAATGAGGTCTCCAACCAATGTTCATGGTGTGTGGCAGATCAAAGACAGACACCAACAGGAAAATTATATCTTCCTGATAACAATTTGTGGATGGAGAATTTTCAATAATTGATCCTAAAGACCCACTTTGATTTTCTCCTTCTAAAATCAATTTTAAATACCATACCATCTTATATTTAATATAGTTTGGAGAAATAAAATTTTTTAAAAAGTACATATGGAAATCCAAATTTCTTTTCTGTGAAACAGAATCCAGGCTAACTTTAGACCCTTTAAACATGTACAAGTCGATGGAAAAAAATCTTTTTTTTTATTTTCATCCTTCCTCATCTAGACTTTGGCAAGTATCCAAAAGAAAAAGGAGGTGTAACAGCACAAAGTCCTCAACTTATTTTAAAATATCATTATAGTTGAATCTGCATTTAGTTCAAAACAAGAAGAGATGGCTCAGAATATTTAGATGATTAATGCCAGCAAATGCCTGAATATCTCCCTATTTCGTGAAATGTTGAAAGAAATCTATCTCAAGTATTTGGCTACAAATCTGTGCAACAGACCTTTAACAGGGCAAGCTGGATGATGAAGTGAGTTGTTCTGAGAAAATGCATGTACTTCACATAGCAGCTAAACTTCTTTTCTGAACTTACTAGGAGATGACATATATACATTTCAACTGTTTTTAATTTAAGAGTTTTTTTCCTTATAAAGTTCTACCCATATGTGCCATGAGGTCATATGATATCCTCCTTATAAATAGCTTTCAAATGGCAATCTGCACTGGAGTACAGTGCTCTGTTCTGTGCAGATGCAAAGGCACCTGATGTGCTGGGGAAGGACGATGAATTACATCGCAGCAGCTGAGCATCTTCAGGGTACAGTCTCAGAGGCTGTGGGAAAACATAGCTGCTAAAGTCTAAGATTGTCCTTAATAACTGATGAATCAGACAGAGCAGACTGGCTTAGCCCCTTTCATCTGAGGAATTCTAAAATGTTAGTGCAAGAAGAGCCTCAAGAATTACCCAGAAACAAATGCCCTCTTTCGCATATGAGGGAACGGAGTTCCAGAGAGGTAAAGGGATTTCCCCAAGGACTCACCCATGACAGAACTGGGACGCAAATCCAGATCCACATCTCTTGACTCCCAGGCCAGTGATCTTTCCAGTGTTTGCGACAGTGTGGACTCGACTTAGACTGCCTGGGTTCTGACCTCGGCTCTCATAGCAGGGGACACTGGTGAAGTCATTTAATGCACTGAACTTCAGTTTGCTCACGTGAGAGGTGAGGATCGTGCAAGAAAGTGCCTCACAAGGTTGTTATGAGGAGTATGTAAGTTCATACATATAAAGCACTTAGGACAATGCCTTGCGTTTAAGTGCTAAATAAATGTAAGACCTAATTAGTTAACATGAACATATACTCTCTCAGTTGGTAGGCAACAGTGAACAGAAGTTAAGAACCCAAACCTAGAAGCCTTTCACTAGAAATAACCTTGGGGAAATTACTTAACCCCTTGAAGACTTAGTTTCCTCATCTACAGATCAGAGAAAATAGTAGTTCCTACCTGAGAAGGTGTCTGTAAGGATTAAATGAGACCGTTCATGTGAAGCGTTTACAACAGTGCCTGGCACACGAGTAGTGCTCAATAAATAATAGATATTTTCACAAACCATAATTCAATGAAAACATAACTTTCTGTCACCAACCTATTTCTTCCCTACTTAATACTGTCTCTCCCTCTACCTTTCACCTTTTTCCATCCTTATGCCCAATAAGTAAGAAAGAGTAGGGAATTTATTTTTCAACATTAAAAGAAGGAAGGAAAAAGTTAAAACGAAGGAGGATTTCATTTAACATATAAATGGCCAGATTTATCCAAACATAACATTGGGTGACAGCTGACACTCTAGAGAGAAGAAAAAGTAGGTGCATAAGGACACTGAACTCACCACATACCATTCAGAGCCTTAACCAAATATAGCAGTAATTTTGTTAAATGCAGAATAAGCTAGTAAATGAACTGAAAGACATGCTTTCTCTCATATGCTGTCACTGGCAATGTACATTGGTATGAAGTATAAATTTGTGGGCAATAACCATAAAAATAAAAATCCATATACCCATCGATTTCCACTTCTTAGGGATTCATCTAATAACTATGCTTCCAGGTATGTAAAAATTAATAGTTGCAGCTGAATATAAAACTGTTTTCCTAATTCTTAGTTCAAGGTTCTAGGTATCTTTCCAGTACCTAGTCATATGTACCTACCATTGAGGATTTTAGTGGAAAACTGATATCGTCACATTAGACCCTATATTCCGGTAACCATGCTTATAATCTATCAATTTTCTACAATACTGCATTTTTACTTACTCTTGGGCAGAGTCTACTAGGGGAAAAAGTGCTCATTGATAATATCACAGTATCATGCTGGATTATGCTTAATGCCAAATATTGATTTTAGTTTTGGGGGGTGATAGCACTAAGATGGCGGAGTAAGAGAGTCAGTCCAGCCTCAACCCCCCGACAAAGATCAACAATGAGACAGCTAATCAAAAACAAAAACATGTCTCAGAGGGCTCAGGAGTCAACTCAGGAACTTTCAGCGAAATAGCAGAACAATGAACCCTGAGCATCAATACGTGAAAAGGGAAGGAAGAATAATTCCATTTTGCTGCCTCCTTCCATCCTGAGCAGGGCCAGGAGTGACCTTCCAGTTAGAAAGAGTTCCCTTTACTGGGAAAGAGAGAGTGGGGTGAACCACCAACTTCTCCAGCCTTTCGGCGCACCACATGAAGGATCTGCCTCGGATTCACCCCACGCAGAGACTGGCACAGCTGAGATGTATAGGGATGGCTAGGAACAAGGAGAAAGAGCAGGAGCTGCCAATATCAGCCACACAGTGGAAGTAACCATGGTTGCCAGTGACCTGCTCTGCAGATGAACCCAGCAGCTTTCGTCACTGAAGAAACCAATGGTCAACACAGCCACCATGAAATCTCTGCAGATTTTACCAGTTTTCATCCCAAAGTATTTCCATTTTCAAACCACTAACCACCTGAGTCTTACCCTATTCCGTCCCCTCTCTGACTCCTCTGTAGTCCAGGATCCTCACTGGCAGCCAGCCCAGACTTCTGTGGCTGCATGGGTGCAAGACATAAGCCTAGACACCCCATGGATAACTCCTACCATGTACACATGCGTGGGCCAGTTGCTCTGGCTGTGTACTTGCACACCCCCAGCCTAGGCCCATTACTGGCCTCCACTGCCATGTGTGTTCCTGTAGCAAGATCATGCAATCACAGAAGTACACACTGAGAGCTAAGGCCCTCACAGCTGCTATGTGCCTACAGTTAGCCCCAGCTGTGGCTGCCTGCCACGGCCCCCACCACTATGTGTGTGTCTACAACCAGTGTCCTCTATGCAGGAATCTGCAGCTGGCCCCTACAGCCTGGGGTATGCATATGACTGCCTCTGACCACCACTGCTGCCTGCCCTGGTCCCTAACTGCTGGACCTGGATGTGCTGCTGAAGATCTCAACAGAGCTGTCCATGGACCACACAGTTGTCAATGCTGTGGACTCAAATGGACCTTAGCCAAAGAGATATCATGCCCCATCTGACTCAGGGCTACAATATGCCCCAACATTTGGTTCCCTGAAATCAGTGAGCTTCAAGGAAGATCAACTGAAATTATTCAGAGGAGCGAAAAAGAATGAACAGGAACTGAGAACGTCTATAGGACTTGTGGAACACTATAAGAGAAACAACCTATGTGTCACTAGCATCCCAGAAAGAAAAGAAAGGGAGAAAGGGGCAGAAAGCTTATTTAAAGAAACAATGGCTGAGAACTTCCCAAACCTAGGGAGAAACTTGGACATCCATGTTCCTGAACATAATTAGTTCACCCCATAATTTCAACCCAAAATAATTTTCTCTGAGTCACATTATAATAAACTACCTAAAATTAAGAAGAGAATTGTAAAAGCAGTAAGAGAAAATTTTTTCTCATACAAGGGAACTCCTTGTAATAATGCTGTAAGTGGATTTCTCAGCAGAAATTTTATAGGCCAGGAGAGAGGGAATAATAATATTCAAAGCGCTGAAAGAAAACAAAAGGAACTGCCAACCAAGAATACTTTACCAGCAAAGTTATCCAACTGAAATACAGGTGAGATAAAACACATAAAAATATACAGCACTGGTAAGGATAAGTATATAGTCAGATTTAGAATACTATTGTAATATGATGGTATGTTACCACTTAACTCCAGCATAAAGGATAAAGGGCAAAAGTATTAAAAAATTTTAGTTACAATTTCTTAATGGATCCACAACAAAAAAGATGTATATTTTAACTAAAATCGTAAGATTAGGAACAAAACAAGAGGGAAATAGGGAGTGGCTGATAGGAGAATACAAACTTTCAGGTCAGGTCTGAGGAGCTAACATATAATATGGTGGCTATAGTTGATAATACTGAATTGCATAGTTGAAATTTACTAAGAGAATAGAGCTTAAGTGTTTACACCAAAAAAAAAAAAAAAAAGAAGAAGAAGTAAAATGTGAGGTAATGGATATGTTAATTAACTCAGTGGTGGGAATCCTTTTACAATGTATACATGTATCAAATTGTCATAGTGCATACTTTAAATATATTATAATTTTATTTGTCAATTATACCTCAATAAAGCTGAAAAAATAAATAAAAGCCATGAAGGCAAAAAGAAAAATCACCTAAAAATTCCTACCTGAAGATAAAAATATATTTTTTCATTATATACTTATGTATGCTATATATAATTATATATAGATATGGATGTAACTTCAGTATCAGAAGAGCTTTTAAAATTATTTTATTCAACACATTTGTCTACAAGTCAGACCAAGTGATTTCCCAAATATTGTTCTTGAAATATACAGTATCTTAATCATTACAAATTTCTTATTCCATAACTTTTGTCTTCCATTGTGCAGCTAACAAACTTATGAAGTAGTGATGTCCATTCAAAGTGACCAAGTTACTTATTTGTGTAAGTTACTATTTTTTTAAATTTCACAAGCATGTGTGAAGCATCCGAATTAGCTCTCTGGGGCAACCTCAATTTCAAAGGCTTCCTGTGCTCTGCCAATGGCTAGTCAGTCAATTCTTCAAAAGAAACAGGAAATATGGGTCAGTTTCAAACATTCTGTCCATGGTGTATTATTCTAATTCTTTTAGGAAAGCCATTTTGAAGAAATCCCTCTCATTCTGTAAGTAATAAAGATGTAACAAATTATGTGAACAACTACTTTTGCTTGAAAAATTTCATTGGCAAAGATACCAGGATATCCATATGGTGGCATCTTTGCCAAATGAACAATGCTAAAAGAATTATCTGCTTCTTGATTAAGGTTAAACTTAGCTGTTTTAATAGTAAAAATTTTGACAATAAAAGATGAAACATGCATAAAATGTCCCATCACTTAAATATTCCTTTGCTTTAAGTCCAGTACCTGACTGTGACCCTATTTGGAAATGGGATCTTTGCTGATGTAATCAAGTTAGAATGAAGTCATATGGGATTTGGGTGGCCCTTACTCCAATGATTGTTGTCTTTATAAGAGGGGGATTTGGACACAAAGGGAGAACATCATGTGAAGAAGACTACAAGCCAAGAATTGCTGGTAACCACCAGAAGCTAGTGGAGTGGTATGGAACAGGTTCTTCTTTAGAGCCTCCAGACACCTTGCACACACACATTGATTTGGGACTTGTGTCTCCAGAACTGTGAGAGGATAAATTTCCATTGTTTAAAGACACCTAGTTTATGGTAACTTGTTAAGGCAGCCCTAGGAAACTAACACACATGGTCGGATACCTCTACTTCAGTCACAGTAGTTGTCAGTGGTGGGAATGTGGGGTAAGAAATCCCTTCTGAAGGCTGACTCTGCAAAACTCAGGGCAGTACATGATCGTCTATAGCTCAGAGAAATAAGACCAAAGGACTCCACATGGGAGGTGGCTTCAAGGCATAGCATCTAAATGTTCAGTTAATATAATTTATTTGATATAATTAAATATTTAAA
Source organism: Vicugna pacos (assembly GCF_048564905.1). NCBI lineage: Eukaryota > Metazoa > Chordata > Mammalia > Artiodactyla > Camelidae > Vicugna > Vicugna pacos. Next base: position 74,954,796 of record NC_132987.1, read on the forward strand.
TTTTATGTAAATAATAAAGTGTCATGGTAACTAGACTTTTAAAAATGGTAAATGGATGGATACAAGTTTCAGGTTCAAAAAAAATAAGTACAAGGAATAACAGACTTTAGATTTTTTTCTTGGAACTATGGTATTTTGCTAATTTTCTAATATTCATTCTAGTTTCATTAACTTGATTTCAAGCCCAATTACTTCTGAAATATAACTACATTTCCCACTTTGTACTTTTGTACTTAAGTTTCTTTTTTGCTTTACAGACAGTAATTCTTTATTCTTATTGGACTTTTTTTAAAAGATTTACTTTGATAGTATTCTTAGTTTTTATTTGTTCCACTTCTTCCACTGGGCAATCTTTTTCTGATTTTGAATTATGCCATTTACTCTTACAGATCAGATCCCTTCTATCTGTGTATGAAAAATAAGAAATCCTCTTTCTCAAAGTATCTATCCATGTAATTGCAGTCATGACACTGCACAGAAAAGAAAACATCATTGCGACATGAAAATATGCAAGAATGAGTGAATTCCTACTGAGACATTTTTTTCTTACTTAATTTTTTCTCATCAGCATTAAAGTCTTTGCCTTCAGTCTCTCATTGGTTATGAAATGTTGTGACCATCCAACAATGTATGGCAACTACAATGCAAATATAATGTAAACAGACTGTAAAGTGACATTACAAGTCTTGCAAAGATTTACATTCCTATATTGATATCTACTGACTTTTAGTTTTATATTTATATCCTTCAAGAAGCTCTGATACAAGAGAACACATAAAGGAAGCAAACTGTATTTTCCAAAAATAGCTGAAACATTACTTCCAGTCACATATGCTTTAATAGAATATAGTTCCCCAGCAGTCCGTGTCACCATAACCCTGAATCTTAAGCTGCCATGTAAGAAATCTAGCTGCCCAGAAGCTATGGTGGAGAGTATGCAGAAAGAATGAGAGAGAGGGAGAGAGATCTTTGGGGGAAGGAGTATAAACTGTTCCAACCTCCAACTGTTTTGGAGTCTTCCCGCCCCTGCATCAGAGCCTTCAGATGTCTACAGTCCCAGCCACCATCTGACTGAAACTTTGCGAGAAACTTTGAGCAATAACCACCCACTGGCACCTAATCGCTCCTAGAACACGATAGTAATCAAATGATTATTGTCCATTTAAGCCATTAAATTTAAGTAGTTTACTATGCAGCAACAGAAAAGCAACAGATTTTGCTAGCTGGAAATGAGAGGCTGTATAACAAAACCTTAAAACGTGTGGCAGTGGCTTTGGGACAAGACTACAGGCAATAGCTGGAAGGGCACTGAAGAGATAATAGAAGCTTGATGACCTTCAAGGAGGCTTTTGGTGTGCATTTAAAGAAAGATTAGGAAAATGCTATTGAAGCGGAAGGAAAGGGAAACATAGTATAGCGGGATAAAGTTTAGAAGCACCGCTGCCTGTGATGATGTAGAAAAGAATTATATAAATAATGGAATGATAGATTTACCTTAGGTGATGTCTAGGCAGCACTCTGTAAGTGCCAGCCAGCTATTTTCTTTTAGCTGTATATGAAAGATTTTTTTTTAAAGGAATTGTTCAAAATTCTTCATCAACTTACCTTAGGATAAGCAACAAAGTGTGCCTCCACCTCCCAGAAATGGCAAAATATTGTCAGAGCCTATGTGGAAATAGATGCTAAGGGTTTTGAATCAGGTAGAAAGAGTATAATGTTGAGCCGAACAAAACATCTTTAATACAGATGTACTAAGTCAAGATTCTTGATTCAGTATATCAAGTGGCTGGTAATAGTAGCTCTAATAGCTTGGTTAGATGACTGAAATCCAGGCCCAAAAGCGAACTACACTAAAGGAAGGTGAAATTCTAGAATTTCCTTGGTATACTATAAAGCAAAGTATCCAAATCTTAAGGAGACCAAATGTTAAGGTGGATTTATCATGTGAGGCCTGTTTAGCCATCCCCTAACTGTGCCCTCTGGGAGAGTCCTGAGAACAATCTCTTGACCAATTCTGTATGAAATGCATTCATGAGGGGGGCTCTGGCATCAATGAAGAACTATTATCTCTGTAAGCCAAGAATGACTAGGTACTGCTGTCAATGAACTGGGCTCTCTAAATTAAATGGAGAAAATGGCATCCTAGGATGGCAGAGCCAAGTGGCAGCACTTAACCACTAGAAAAAGGTGGGTGTAGTCCCAGATTAACAACCTTTGGGCACGAATTTTTCTTTGAAAGTCTAAATAAATTCCTTCTAAGTATAACACATCCTTCACCATCAGATTGTGTTTGAAAAGCTTTAGAACCCATACATATTTTATTTCCTCCCCACTTCACTTGTATTCTACAACCTCACAGTTTTTCCTACTTTCAAGATTATCAGAGATGCAAGCTCATTCTTTCTCTACTCTTGTTCTCAACAATTGCTTTTCCCTATACCCCATTCTATTTTTTCTCCTAATAGTTTTAATTTCTTGATTATAGGTTTTAAAATTAGAAAATATGAGCCCATATTTTGAAAAATCTACACAGTATAAAGCATATAAAGTACAAAGAAAAAAAATGACATAAAAAAGTGTTGATATGGAGCATGGGGAAAGTAAGCAGTACAGAGGCATGAATGTTACAATAACTGATTTTGATGATCCAAATAGATCCTGACATCTCATTTACTTATTCTAAGACACATCACTTCAGTTACCTATTTCTTCTCACACCAGCTCAGGGAATTAAAAAAAAAATCACAGTTTCTGAATTTTTATTATATTAGTTAAAAAATCTGCAATAGATTGGAATTTTGATCTAAAATAAAAGTTAAATTTAAGGGAGAAAAACATAATTAGGTTAAGAAAAATCAATATAACTGAAAGGAAGATGTTTGGATGGAAAGGACAATCCTTTGTGGCAGGCTGTCAAACACACACACACACATGAATGAAAGCAGACCATTTGAACAGATGTACAGATATTAGACAAGAAGAGGTTATAGTCCAAATATATTTGGCACTTACCATCCTGGAGTATTGCATTTCATTCCAGAAAACATATTTCATGAGAAATATTAAATTAGAACTTTCTCAGAGGAGACGGACCAGAGAGGGAAGATAAACTGTATCATACAAGGAATGACTGAAAACCCTGTAAACACTCAAGTTGGTTTTTAAACATACTGAGAGAAAGTCAGAAGAATTTACATATTTGAAAAGCTATCAAACAATTTCTGAAGGGTTGTTGTAAGCATTTGAGGTATGTAAAAAAAGGATCTGGGGTAAAAGAAATATGTTCTTAATAGCTGCAGCTTAAAAGGCCTAAAAGAATTTTAAGTATTATAGAAATCAGAATCGGGACTAACTAAGTTGAAAGGTGGCAAGATTTCTAATTTTCTAGCAATGTTGATTATCAAAAGTAAACTATAATGCCTCGGGAGCTAGTAAAATTGTTAATGCAAGTGTAGCAGGTTAGGTAATCCATAACATCACATCTTTGTTTTTTTAAAAAACTAAGTACAGAGGATCAGTGGCAATTAGTTCATTATGGGAAAAAAAAAATACTGCCATCAAGAACAGGGTTACTCAGCTGCAGAGAACTTTAAAATAAAAATATAAACTTGAGTCACTTCTTACAGCATCCAAAACTGTATTACATATTCGTTATAAGTCCCTGTATACAAGCATTATAACAGGAGAGAGAGTATACACTCTAAGAACAATTTTGGTATTTGGACTTCAAAGTATATACAGTACTTTGAGACATAAGGACAGAATAATGAAAATTAACCTAGTAGAGCAAAATGGAAAATAAATTAAAGGATAAGTTGCTTTTATATAAACTAAACAAATACAAAAGTAGCTTATAAAAAGTGAAGTTCTAATTGGCCATTAAAGTTTATCTTCTTTGATGAGAAGTCTACACAGTCAGCCTTTCATAACCACAGGCTCCCCATCTGAGGATTCAACGAACTGTGGATCAAAAAAATTTGAAAAAAATTTCCATAAAGTTTCAAAAAGAAAAACTTGAATTTTTCAACTTTAATAAATCTAGTTTATACTTTTTCCCTTTTCTATTCCATGTTTTTGTGTTCTAGTACGATTAAATTGTTTTGCAAATTGCACACACACACACACACACACACACACACAGGGTTTTACAATTTTACAAGTAGTTTATACCTCAGCAGGAAGTAACCACAGCAAAATTTTTCAACCTTGTCACTACCTTTTTTGAATACAGCCTGCAATTTTTCAAGTTCTGCTTAAAAGTGAAGCCATTACTTTAACATATTTCTAATGCGGTATTTGTGGTTTCCATGGGAACACACACATCAGTAATAAGGCATTTAAATGATTCAAATACATTTACATGGCATTTCTTTCAATAAACAGGATTGATAGCTTAAATAATTGCTGCCCGCCAAACATTTGAAATTGAGATTATTACCTTTGTAAAGCGCCAATGCATTTAAAATAGGAATCATTATAAAGCTAAGTATTTCCTTTTAAAGAACTTTAACAATTCTCTTTCTTCAGAGTTACTTATGGGCATGAAATATTCTGCAGTTAGCAAGTTTTATGTCTCATCTAACATTCACTGTAGTTAAAGGTACTGTAAAGATTTCATTCAAAGTGTATTTTAAGCTTTAGTATGTATGTGAGCAGTCAGTTATAATGGTAAACCAACCATAAAACAATGTATAATTTGCATTTTAAAAAGAAAATCTTTTTGTTCTTTAAAAAAAGTTTAAAAACTTTAAATAATTTTTGCTTATGTCAAATTGATTTTTATGAATACTCAATAATATTATATGAAAATGGTAATAGATCTTGAGATTAAACTCAGTGAAAACACGCATAGAATAGAGTCAGTTACTTCTAGGCTGCTTTTAGTAACTCACTAGCTAACTAATCAATTATTTAGTTAAATATTACACTCAGAATCACACTGAATTATCTATGTAGGACATTGGTCCCAAGTAACACCGATTATTTTTCAATCTACCATCAGTATTATTTTCTCAGGGGAAAAAAAAGGGTCAAGAGATAGAACTAGAATGGGCCTTAAAATTCAACTTTATTCCCAATGCAGAAATGCCTCCTCCAGAAATACAACAAAAGATAATAGCTGAGTCCTTTCAACACGGCCAGTTGGGAAACATGTACTAGATATTAACCCCTTTATCAGTAGACCCGACTACTAGAGAGGTCTTCTTTATACTGAGTATTCAAATCTATGTTCCTGTGTCCTTCACCTTCTGGTCCTAGCTCTGTTTTCTAAAACTATGAAGAAAAATTATACTCCCCAAATCAACAGGAAATCATCAAGGAGTTCAGCTCTGTGGAAAAACTAAACAGCAATTATGTAATCACAGAAATACTAAATGAACTGAAGCTGGGCTCTTGAAAACAAGAAACAGACCTAAAAGAATTCATCATAAGAGCTCTTGAGTGTGTTACACATGTATTTGCTCGTAATCAGCATATAAAGGTAAAGAAAGTGAGTTGTGCATTTTTGTAAATATGGAAATGATTTTAACTGCTTTGATGATTTCCAAAAAATATTTGTAAGGTAGCCTCAATGATTCAAACTAAAGTAACACTCCAGATAAGGTTCTCCCCCCAACAATGAGTCTTACTAATTCCTCACTAATAAAATACTGTTTAGTCTGATCATAAGTTTAACTTTTCAATTTACATGCCCAAGGAAACACATATGTCACTTTGGGGCTTATTTCTTTTCAGAATCAGATTCCTAAATAGCAAGCAATCAATATATTAACAACACTTAGTCAACAATAGGATAGTTGTTTGCCCTGAATATATTTCTTATTAAGCAAATACCACTAAAGCAAACAAAGAGTATATAAATTTGAGGGACCAACATCTTGGTTTGAGAATATGTGCCAAAGAATCAACAAAATAAATTTGGAATCATGTCACAACCAAACTTAACCAGTAGTGACAGCATGTCTCTGGGGAAAGAAAGTGGTAACTGTGTCTACTATCCTGCCTAGAAACAGGAAATCGGTACTATGGTAGCTTGGTAACTATGGAAATCCATCTGACAAACTGCCAAGACAGTTTAGGTGAGTCTCAGACTCACAGAAGAAAAATGGAATAATTTAGTGGCACTAGGTCAAATGACTAATGTTAACTCACCCAAGGAAAAACTAGAGTCAAACCCCTTGGAATGTTTTTTCACCTATTAGATTTTTTTAAATTCTTGATTTTTGGCATTGTAAAGATTTCTAAACCAATAAACATTTTGAATTTAATTTAGTATTTCTAACTGATTTTTAACTTGTAGCACTTAAAAATATATGGCCAGTGTGTTATCATTGAGGTTTTTTTTTTTAAATAAACCAATGGACTATCTAAAAGGGTTTAAGTTAGTTCATTCAAATATGCCTTCTTCAGATTTAAGAGGTTTCAAACTTAAAATTTTATGTTACTGAAAATGTTCATTCTAACTTCATCTTATTTAAGAAACTGGAATCAATTGAAAGCAAAAGTGTGTGAAGTATTCAGTAAGTTTGTCATTAAATGAATTGGTTTTATATTAAGTATCAACTACCCATTTTCCGACTCCTTTCTAAATGTATCCTATGCTGTTTTCTGGTTACTCCATTATTTTATGAAATAGAGAAAAAAATGAAATATTAAACAATACATAGAAAATCATAAAATTAGAACTCAGGTTACTCTCCATCTCTTAAAGTTCTATAAAATTAATGCCTCCTATTTCACTCTCCAAAGCGACTATCACAGTGATAAGTACTTTTACTACAGTTCACATGGGTATGTTTTACTATAAATTAGATATTCTTCTAATTACCTTAGGAAGATTTTTCAGAGGTTATGATATACGAGCCATTTTAATTACAGGAGGAAAGTATTTTAAATAGGAATGATCAGAAATGGAGAAAGAGGCTACTAAGAGATTGGAGAAAAGGCCTGGGAGTAGTAGAGAAGTCAGAAGTACAAGGGAAGTCTCTTACAGAAACAGCAGTCTCAAAATTGGGGCGGGTGCACTATTATATACAACCGTACACTGAGGAATGAATATCTGATATCAGGGTCATCCTGGAAATTCTAGGATAAAAGATTCTTGTACTAATCAATATGTCAGGAAGGTTTTGATAATAATAGCCTGAGATGGTCTCCCTGCAGTGTTTTCATGTTAACAGGCAGTAACAGATTACTAAATTAATCACTACTAATTCCCATTAATCTCTATTACTATTGTTCTCTGACGGTAAGTCAGGCTCTGTGGCAGGCATGGAGGCCTCACTGGCACTGCCCCCATCACAATACGAAAGTAACTGCCTAAAGCAGCGCTCCACTTAGGACAGCTTAATTCAACCAAGGACTCCGTAATTGAATCTACTTAGGAAGAGTCTAAAAAACCTCCCTCAGCTTGGCTCACTATAATTCACTGAATGAACACTGTAAGTTTAGACATATGGGTACTTACCTAAAATAACATATTATTTATATTATTCCCTCAAAAGTCCATTTGTGGCCTTTACTGTTTTTTAATTTTTTTTTTATTTTTAACATGTCAAAAAATTCCAAAACAACAATTTGCCAGGACTAAAATGAAGACTAAGTAGCCAAATTCAAAATAAAGTTAGATTGGTAATGTCTATGTAAAATTTAGTTCACAAATAAGAAGTCTATTCTCTGAAAACAATTTAGTGAACATTTAAAATAACTCAGCTCTCTGTCCAGACTGCTCTATACTTAAAAAAAAAAAAAAAAAAGAACTGCTCCCAATAAAGAACATGAAAGCTTTTAAATAAAGAATGCTATTAGGTCCCTTAAAATCTGGAAGGAAATTTCATTGTACTTAGCTTACTTTATTTAACTTCAATAGTTCTTTTACTTCTTATTATTTCTGAGTCAATCAAGAGTCACCTCTAATCAAGGCTTATAGCTCCCTGATGGCAGTGCAAATTTAACACAGATCTCAAATAAACCACTCAAAATTTAATGTTCTGATTGTGTCTCAAGTATGAATAGTCTAAATTTAATTCTTTAAAAACCTAGGCAAAACACACAATTTATGTGAATTAATGGTTAGAATAATACCTTTTCGCAGGAGTTCCCAAGTAGCATTAAGCAATTAAAAGTTTTTATTTTCACAAAGTTTAGCATTACATCTGAGTTAATGTTTCAGACTTTACTTTATAGTACCTCATAAACCATGTTAAAGTATTTTGGTGGCAACTTTAAAAAGATGAAGTTCATTTCCAGTTACTGTACATTGACAGTAATTCTTTGGAAATGATAAGATATTACAGATTGGCACCTAATTACATCATCTTGTTTAAAAACAACGTTGTACTGGTTATAAAATTTCCAAGTTGTTTAAAACAAAATTTCTAGGTGTTACACAGCCAGAAGGATGAGGTGACACTGCTATAGATTCTGATGTCCTGCTTGTTCCCGCCAAATGCCTGGAATAACCTGCTAGCTCGGGAAATTGTTTTTGTAAAGAATTAATTTCACTATCACTGCAACTCAACAACAATTACTGAGTAGCCTCTGTACAGAGCAGTTCATTAGTTATCAAGGAAGGTTACAAAGGTAGTATCATGGTTTCTGTTTCCAAGGGCTTATAATTAAGAAAATAGGAAAATAGAGGACTCACAAATACACATCTATTAAGTACAAATAATGAGTATATCATTTTTATAATTAATCAGTTCTTATAACTTATTTATAGATTCAAAGGAAGATGAGATGTTCTTAACAAAGATAGGACCAAGTGGAATTATACTATAGAAAGTTTTATAAAAGATGTGAATTAGATGTTCTCTCTGGATCGCTCAGAACATCTCAAAAGACCAACATTTAATTCTCTTATTTTAATCATCTACTTTTTTTTTCCCAGTATTGAGTATTGGTGATTGGGATGAAGCCAGCTCTTTTTTTGTTTGTTTTGTTTTTCATTTAATCTGAGTGAAATAATTCAGTCTGTATTAGAAATAGTTCTGAGGGAACTATTTTGCATAACTTTTTTTTTTCTTTCTTAAGATAGTCCTAACTTTCCCACTCAGGCAGTTAAACCACAAATCAGAAACAGTAGGAATCAAGGTCAGAGGATTTCAACTCCTTCCTGAAAAATCACATAATGCACTGATGTTGCTGATACATTAAAAATACTGAAATGCAATTAAACCCAGAATCTTTATTGACTAGAAATCATCACTCCAGGATCCCCAGATCAGCACTGGTTTATATGTATACAGTAAGTCTAAAATAAACTTTCTTAGAGTATTTCTATGATTTACTTAAGTCAAAATAACTGAATTTGAATCTTCTTATTATAACAAGATTGCTAATCTCATTTGATTCTACTAAAAATAAGAGTTAACAACATGACTCAAATATTTTTCCTTCATGTACCACTTTCTTAATATCTATATTTCTTGGTGAGATGAGAATTACTTACAATATTTATATCTCCTGAGGTTACTAGATATTGGAGCAACTCTAGTGACCACGAAAACTACTGTCTTTGAATTAATTCATTAAATTTACTGTCAATGAAGCTTATATAGGAAAAATAAAATGATGTATCATAAAAGTATATTAACCATATTAATAGAAACAATAATAGGTATTACCACCCCCATTCCAGAGAGAAAGTATGGCATTGCATTGTAATCATATTAATTGGATTTCATCAAAATTAAGAAATTCTGCTCTTCAATAATCCCTGTTAAGAGAATGATGAGCAAGTGGAGAGGGTATAGCTCAGTGGTCATGTGCATGCTTAACTTGCACAAGGTCATAGGTTCAATCCCCAGTACCTCAATTAAAAATTATTTTTAAATAAACAAATAAATAAACAAACAAACAAACCTAATTACCTGTCCCCAGCCCCCCTTAGGAGAGAAAGATAAGCAGGAGAATGGGGGAAAATGTTTCTAAATGATATTACCTAACAAAGGACTTGTATCCAAAATGTCTTATACCACTCAGGTTGCTATAACAAACTACCATGAACTAGGTGGTTTAAAGAACAAACATTTATTTCTCACAGTTCTGGAGGCTAGGAAGTCCTAGCCTCCTATATGTCTAAGATTTTGGCTCTTGGTGAGGGCACTCTCCCTAGTTTACAGTCAGCTATCTTCTTGTAGCCTTACATGGCAGAAAGAGAAATAATCTCTCTCCTGTCTCTTCTTATGAGGGCTCGAATCCCCTCATGAGAGCTCTACCCTGGTGACCTAATCACCCATAAAGGCCCCACTTGTTAAATACCATCACACTAGTGATAGGGTTTCAATGTATGAATCGGAGTGCGGCGGGGGAGGGCAGGGAGAGGGGACACAAACATTCATTCCATAACACAAAAGATATAAAGAACTCTCAATCCAGTAAAAATGAGCAAATGCTTGAAAAGAGACTTCACTAAAGAGGACAAACAAGTGACAAATGAGCAAATGAAAAAAATGTTCCACATGTTAGTAGCTAGGGGAAAAAGTACAAATTAAAACCATACTGAAATAACAACGCACCTATTAATGTCTAAAATTTTAAAGGTCTGAATATAATAAATGGTGGTAAAGGTATGGAGCAACTCATACATTGCTGTTGAAAACATAAATGGTAAAACCACTTAAGATGAATTTGGCATTTTTTTTAATTAACATTTTTAAAGTTATGTTTACCATATGACCCAGCCATTTCAAATGTAGGTGTTTACTCAAGATAAATGAAAGCATATGTCTACACAAAGACATACATAAATGTCCATAACAGCATTGTTTATAGTAGCCTAAAACTGGAAATAATGCAAATGTCCATCAACAAGTGAATGCATAAACAAAATGTAGTCAATCTACAAGGTATGCCTATCTAAAAGGAATGAATTATTGATAAAACAGTATGAAGAAATCTCAAAATTATGTGGAGTGAAAGAAGCGAGACCAAAAAAGAGAACCTACTGTATGATTCTGTTACATAAATTCAAAAATGTTTATTAAACTAATATATAGAGACATAAGGCAAATCAGTAATTGTTTCCCTGGAGATGGGGAGAGGGAGCAGGGGCAGGACAAGAGGGGAAGATTTCACAGGGTTCCCAGAAAACCTTTGAAAATGGTGAATATGGACATTATGCTGATTGTGGTGATGTTTCTTGGGTATGTGTATATATGTATATGTTTGTGTATATATAAAATACATCAAACACATTTTAAATATGTATAGTTTGTTGTATGCCAATTGTATTTCAATAAAATTCTTTTTAAAAAAAGAAAAAAAGACATTATCATAGGCATGTATCGATTTGTCCCTAAAATATAACCTCCATAAAGATAATACTTAAAAAAATTCTGTTTCATTAACTATGCATTCCCAATACTGACACATATTAAGTACTCAAAAAATAGCTGTTTGATAAATGAATAACAGAGAAAAAACCAGAAATATAAATCAAAAATTATAGACTCCATTTTAATTTTATTTCAAGCACAACTAAATTTATAATAAGAGTATCAATGATTTCCAAAAGAAATATATGCTGGGTTTACATGAGTCAAAGTAGTATAAGTTTTACTCTTCTACTGAAATAATTTCATTGCTTTGTCTCTTTAATTTTTTTTAAGAATTACACAACTTCTTTTTAAATAACAATAATAGTAACAGAAAACACAGAGTATTTACTATATGCCAGGCAGTGTTCTAAGGATATAAGATATGGTAATTTATTAATCCTTATAAAACCTTATAAAGTAGGTTTATCTTTTCCTCATTTATAAAATTTATTAGTAAGCGCTTTGATTTAGTAAAAATACTAATCCTTTATACTTCAGATGTTGCATTGATATTTTATTTGAATACATTATTTCAATATTATTTTATGTCATTATTTCATCTAAACTTTGTTGATTACAAAACTTCTTCCCTCCTCCGACCAGAACAAGGTCCTACAATTCTTTCACTACTTGTCTCAGTAACTACCACTACCTATTACCTGAAGGCAATATGCAAGATGAAAACTTTTTTGCTACTCGGGGGCAAAATCATCCTAGAAATACTCAGGATTCAGTTACTAAATATTCCACTTAGTCATACAGTTTCCTCTAATTTGGAATAAAATGTTAACTCTTGTAGCATCTTCCTCCCTCCTTTCTTCCCAAAGCCCACAACTACTGGTATCTGGTATCTAGAAACATGTTAAAATATTCAGATCCTGGGAGAAAAACAGACCACTGATTATAATTAACAAAAGCAACTTATCTAAAAATATTATTGAAAAAATGGCAGGGATGTATTGGAAAGATGAATTTTGAGAATAATGAGACTCTATAGAATTATAGAGTAGTAGGGTAAATAGGTTTAAGAAAGCCTTGTGCGGGGGTGGGTATAACTCAAGTGCATGCTTAGCGCTCTGCTGGGTTCAATCCCCAGTACCTCCATCTAAAAAAAAAAAAAAAATTAAATAAACCTAATTACCTCCCCCCACCAAAAACAAAAAGAACAAAACAAACCAAAAAAAAAAAAAAAACCAAAACAAAAAACAAACAAAAAAAGTAAAGTCTTAAATGAAATATGGTATTATGATATTAAGATACTTGGAGGACATATCTCTAACTCCATAACTTGATAAAAAGTAGGGCCACCATATGTTTCTAAAACCATACAGTTTGATAACATTTGAGCTCTAGTCATAACATAGTTTCTTAATTTTTTAATCTTCTTATTTTATCATGTAAGTCTATGGGAAAACATGATTCATCTTACTTAACTTTCTATACCACAAATTTAGATACCAAGGAACAATGTACATATAATTCATGCTATATATACATATATACATATGAATCAAAACAAAAAATTTTCATATCTACTTATAAAATGCTTAAATAGCACACAAAAGAATGACAGTTGGCAGGAGAAAAATGACCCTTTAACCACTTGAAAAGATGCTGAAACTCACTAATAATGAGATTGCAAAATTGCAATGATATATTTACTACTTTTCACCTATCAGATTACCAATAATTGGGCATAATACATATGCTTTTCGTGAGAATGTGGAGAAGCAGGTGATTTCAAGCATCGCTCAAAGGAGTGCAAAAGAGTACAATATTTATAGAGGACAATTTGACAATACCCATCAAAATTTTAAACACATATACTATTTAATGCAGCAAGTTCAAGTCTAAAAATTTCTCCTGCAGATTATACCTGTGTAGATACAAAATATCATATATATAAAGCTATTCACTGTAGCATTATTGGTTTATTAAAATATTTTGACATTATAAACTATATAGTATATACATGTTAGAATCCTGTGTGGATATGCAGAAGAATGAGAATTCTCTGTATCCCAATAAAGAAAGATCTTCGTATTTTAGGAGGAAACGGCAAGATATATAACAGAGTATATATGTTGCCTTTTGTTTGAGAAAAGATAAAATGTGTGTGTATTTCCTTGCCTTATGTTTTATATAAACCGTATGAAGACAAAAGAAATTTATACAAGTAATTTTTTGTAGAAGGTAGTGAGGGTAGGATAGGAATGGAAATGATAGTGAGATTTTAGAAAATACCCTTTTATATTATTTTGTGTGCATTATCCACTCAAAAAATGTAAAAACACTCTGCCGTGAATATTGATAAAAATTTACTAAAAAATATGACATATGGTAGTGAATTATTGGGGAAAAATCATAATTTTTCCAGACTGATTAAACATTCCAGTGTAGTAATTCAGGTTTTCAACAGATCTACATTTTTCTCTGCTAAAAGGTCACTGACAAAGGAGAGAAAAAGCATGGCAGAAAAATCAGAAACTATAGAAAAATAGAATATAAAACGTAATATTCACTGATAAGCCTAATACACAGATATCACAGCTAACATTTTGGTGTATTATTATAGGGTCTCTTGTTTCTTCTGCTCTTTTTCATACATGATATATTGAAATCTGATACACTGATATTACATAATATTGACATTAAATATACTGAAATATATTATCTGAGAATCAGATATTCTAGAATAAACAATGCAGAAATTTTCAAATCATAGATTGAAAAGAATATAAAGTGGGGCTTTATTCTTTCTTTCACATATTCATTAAAAAAAATTTTATTAGTTACCTACAACGTGCCAAGCTCTGTGTTGTGCCCTGGGACTACAGTACCAAGCAAAGGTCTCTGTCTTCATACTACTTACAGTCTACAGCAGAAGCTCTCTAAGTTTGGGCCTTAGGGCCTCTTTAAACTTTAAAATTTTGAGAACCCAAAGTACTTTTACTTATATGGGTAGTAGCTATACTAAACATTAAAACTAAAATATTTTAAAGATATTTAATTGATTTAAAGATAAACTCATAATATGTTAACATAAACAGCATCTTTTAAACGAAAAATAACCATGTTTTTCAAAACAAAAGTTAGTGAGAAGAGTGGTCTTCTATTGTTTTGTTTTTTTAATTTTTTTACGTTTGTAAATCTTTCTAATATCTGAGTCAAAAAAAGAAAGCTTGATTTTCACATCTGCCACAGCATTCAATCTGTTAAAATATGTTGTTTGGTTGAAATATAGTTAGAAGAAATGGCCTCACACAGATACATGGCTGGAAAAGGGAGGAATATTTTAATAGTCTTTCCAGATAAATAAGTACTGTCAGTTGTTTGTCTTGAGTGACAGTTTCACTTCATTGATTTTTGAGAAAATGTCTGCAAAATACTCACGCCTGAATAATCATAGTTTGGTAGTCATTCTTTTAAGTAAAAACAGTGTTTGACAAAAAAGGAAATTAGTTCAGCTTGGAATTCAGTCATATACTTTATGCATATATTCCGTTTCATCACACAGATTAATATACACATATTTACATGTATATAAAAGAAATATTTTAAATAATGAAAACTGTCCTGTGTATTTTAACACCTGAAATAACATTCATAATACATTTTCAAGGTTGTTAAAAATCAAAAATTTACCAAAAAAAATCATCTGACAGATAACTACTTCTGAAAATGTGGACATCAAGGGGGAAAAAAATCTCACGATAGTTTAAGAGATTACAAAGCTTTGTGACATGTCAGCGCAAAAATAACTTCCAAAGCCATATTCCCTACAGTATTGCTTCTTGACTGAAATTCCTGTTAGGTTCCTTAGTAGAGTCAAGTAATGTCATTTATTTCAAACAGTCACTAGTCCTGACTTCCAGATAATAAATGCTCCCTTAGGCTGAAGCAGAGCATTCTAAAAGATTTACATTTACATTTGGATTTTTTCATATTAAAAATAAAACTGTATTCATTAAAAATATTTTCCCAGAAAAGCTCCCTAGATCATTTTAGCTGGTTTGGGAAATAGTTCTTCACATCAGAGTATACAACTCTTCCAATACAAGGCTAAAAAATAGCATTATACATAGAATGCACAAATGTTGTCCAAAGTTTAAATACAAACAAATTGTATATCAGTGTCCAGTATTTCATGCATGATTTGAAGCTTAATGAGATTATATCATAAGCAAAAATAAGTTTCAGATTAATTAAAACAAAATAAATCCCATAAAAATATGAGAGTTTTTATATGATTTTTTAAAACACTTCAGATCAGGGACAGAGGGGGAATGGAGAGGAAGTGTTCTTAGATAATATATAATTTCCAGAAACTATAAGGAAAAGGACAGTGATTTTGACTACATAAAAACTTAAACTTTCTGTATAAGACACTATAAAGTTAACAAATAAGAGGCAAATATAAGACAAAAGATGACTGTCCATATCAAAGAGCTGCTAAAAAAATTAACAAGTGAAGTTTAAAAAAATAATGAAAAATGATGCAAATAGGTAGTTTACAGAACTACAAAAAGGCAATCAAGTATGAAACCTCTTCCAGGAATCTACAAAGCTTTTAAGTGAACTATTTTTCCAGTTTTATCAAACTGACAGAAAAAAAAGTTCTATTAAGCAATATTAAAGAGGGAAATGGATTTTAATATACTATTTATGGGAATATAAATTAATATAGCTAGTTTGGCCAGCAATATGACACCTATTTAAATGTAAAAATATTCACAGTAATTCTATGTCTTTGCATATATTTTATAAATACATGTGCACAAAAAGTACCCTCACTGCACAATTATTGTAATAGGGAAAAAAAGGAAACAACCTCAGAAGATCATTAGGTAATTTGTGGTATATCAACACAATGGAATACTGTCACAGCCATTCAGAATAAGACAGAGAGACAGTAATAGTTCTAAAACCTGAATATGCATTAGAATTCACCTGGTGAACTAGGCAAAATGCCCATTGTCTCCAACCCCTGGGATTCTGATTCAGTAAACCTGAAACTGTCTTCAAGAATCTTCATTTTCAATAACCCAGGGAATTTTGATAAAGGTGACAATATTACTCACTCTGAAAAATACTGGTTTGTAACAGAGTGGAAAAAACAATTTTTAGAACAATATGTACTCTGTGACCACATTTATGTTTCTAAAAAATTATCTGTAGATGTAAATGTGGATGACGTACACTTAAAAGTAAACTTGTGAAAAAAAGTCTGGGGGGGATATTTAAGTTAGTAACAATGGTGATCTCTGGGGAAGGAAATAATATATTCAGGAACAGGGGGATGAATGAGAATCTTCAACAGTTAACTCTATAAATTTCTGCAGTATTTGATTTTTCTTTGTACCAAGAATATACTTAATGTATTACCTATAATGTTAAGAAAATAAAACATAATAAAATGGTAAAAATACATTTTAATGTCATGAGTTCATGTTGTTTCCTAAATGAAGACTCACTTTTGTAGGATTTATCAACTATGAATCTTTGCAATATGGTAATAGTTCCCACTCAAGGAAATCGCCTCTTTGCAAAACCAGGCTTCATTCTCATAATTTAGATTTAGAGGGAAAATTCTCAGGTATGAATTTTGGCACTACAACCACAAAAATAATGTGCGAGTAGCAGGAACAAATGTAAGTAGTGAAGAACTGTTTGTTTCTGTGGTTTCCCAAGTGCAGAGCACTGATGGGTAGAAAAGTGGGCTCTCTTCTGTAAAGCCATGGTAGCATTTGGGAGCATGGCCTAGCTCACTAGGCCACAAGACCTGGTTATGAGGGCTGAGGACTAACAACTTTAAGTAGGAATTAACCTCATGAGCTTAAAATTGACAAGTTATGTAGTGAAGTGGAACATTATGAAGGCATTTACCATTATAGCATGCTATCATTGCATGAACTAATTAGACAGTAATTACACATGTATAGATCTCTTGGTAATCAGGAAACAGTTCTACGTATTTTGCATTTTGATATCACATCATTAATTAAAACACAATCATATAATTAACATATGACATAATGCATGAATCATAATAAATTATATTACTGTTGGATAATGATTTCAGTGTAAATTATTCCTAAAATCTTTATAGAATTAAGAATTATTTCATCTCCAAGTTTTGACTCTCCTAAGCAGTATGACAGCAATCAGCTCATTCTTAGCAATATGTTATAGACTCAGTTTTACAGCAAGAAGAGGGAAAAAAAATCAATCATGTTTTTCACCTGCTTAATCTTACAGATGAGAAGAAAATCACAATGTTACTAAATGGTCTATGACTCCCAAAGTCCAATGCTTATTATCCACTGCAGATGCTGCCCATCAATTTCCTTTCTAAAATTTCCATTACTTTTTCATTTCCACCTAGATTTATGCTTGGGATTATGCAATTTGCTCTAATCAACAACGGAGTAATTTTATCACATGCATCAAAACTCCTACTTCCAAAACTGATCCATCCAGGAAGACTTCTCTGACTCCAAGAATACTAAAACTTGCAGTTGGTACCACTGTCAAATCATTCAAGAAAAATCATCCCTTTGTGTTCATTTAGCAGTGCCTACATATTATACACATACATATATACACAATCATATTTTAACTAAATTCCAGGACATATGATCTGAGCCAAAAAATTTTTTTCCCATTCATAAGCTTTTGTAAATATTTAAATTGAAAATATTAAATAACAACAAGTGACATAATAAATTGATTTTACAGAGAAGAATAAAATTACATGCAATTACGGTTGTCCTAAAAAATTACTATAACAATGTTTTTAAAAAATTTCCAAACCTGAATCTAGAAATCCTCTGGTTAGTTACTAGCTTTGGAGAAGGAGGAAGACAGCTATCCTTCTGCAGCAGTTAACAACACCTCTAGCTAAATATTTTGATGACATTTCACACTACTTGTCAAGTTAATTTATTTGCCAAGAGATATGAAGCTATACTCTTTATGTGAAAATAAGAGTTCGGAAAAGATGACACATCTTCACCCCTAAGACGCGAAACTTGTGTTAAGACGACAAAGGTGGTGCCCACTGTCAGTGAGTGCACATGCCAGGGAATGCTCCTCCCTGCCCCACGCTTGAGCAGTAGACTGGTTATGTGGTCAACCAAGGACCAGAAGCTGAGAGCATCTTAACAGATATATTCTCCCGCAGTTTTTCCACCAAATTAAATAAATTAATTGGTGAGCAAATGATTTGCCTTATTATTTAAGCTGAAGATACAGCCTTGTTTTAGGAGAAAAATTCTATAGAATATTCCCACAGGTAATAAAACCCCAATACAGGGTTAGAGCCCCAGTAAGCTGAATGGGTGATACAGGGAAAAAATAAAAACAAAGCAACTAAAGCTAAGAAAAAAAGTATTCAAACATTCTGATGGCTTAAACTTTCCCAAGCAGAGCATATTAATCAAGACATAGAATCCAGGACAGAAGCACTGAATCAATACTTTCACATAAATTACTGTAAACTGATTCCAAAAGAAATTGTAAATTATCATAAATGTAAAGTAGGCTTAATAGCCATACCTAGAATTTTAAATTGGAATATAAACCTTTTGTTGCTAAATAAAGGAAGGCTAAAATTTAGACCTTGAGTATACTGAAAAGAAACAAAAATAAAATACATATGCCAAGGAGAAAAACCTCTCCATCATGCATCATACCCTACCACTCAGTTTTTCTATCTTCTATTTATATAAAAATGCATAGTTCATAATGAATCTGTATGTCAATAAAACTGTATTAACATAAGTCTTTAGACATGGGCTTTTAGTAAAAAATGTGTACCCCTAAGACAGTGTTGATTTGTCTTAACTACATTGGACATAACTTCTTTTCTTACTAATTTATAGACAAAATTTGATCCCCTAAATGTTTCAGAGAATTGATTATGTGTTATTATGTGATATTTAATACATAATGAACTAGATAATATTTTGAAATAAATCATATACATTGCTTAGTAGTTTTAATTTTACTTCACTTTAAGTATACTCAGGAACACTTACCTGATATAGAAGATCTTTCTGAGGCAAAGGAGGGGATCGCTCTTCATACACAGGAGGTGGTTTATGTGTGGGTGGAAGGTCGATCCTGCATTAAAAAGTTAAAAAAAATTGCTGCAGTTAGCAAAAAAAAAAGGGGGGGAGGGGTACAATCAAGGTTCTCTTAAGTTTTGAGGACACTTTCCTCATACTAATATTTATATTAGTGTACTTATTTAATTCAGTTCTTCTATTTCCACTAGCCTATAATAGATGGGACAAAAAAGTAAACTAGTTTTAAAGGTTCCAATGTTTAGGACCAATCTAATTAATTCATATTTAAAGAAGCAACTCAAATAGAATCATTTTTTAAAAAATTATTATTAAGAAAGTAATCTAGTATATGACCAAGTATTGCATATAAGTATTGCACATTTTTACATGTGACTATGCTTACCAACATTTTAAAGATAGTCAAACGTGTGTAATAGAAAGCACTTTTCTCCAAAGTGTCACAAAAGTGATTTAAAAGACTGCTGTTAAAATAATGATGAAAAATAGTTTATACTATATTTTGGAAATATTCTGTAACAAATTTTCAAAAGCCATGATCACTTTTAGAATATTTATCATGTAAATTAACATTTTCAATCTACAAACCATTATAAATCCTGGCACCTGAAATAAAGAGACCATTACATCCTTAGGGAATGCATTTATTTTTGCCAAAATTACCTAAAAATACTAAAAAAAGTATCTTCATATATTTTAAACATTGTTGAATTACAACAAAAATAGAATTAAACATACCTCATAGCTCTCTGCAATTTAGAAAATAATTTTTATAAACTCTCTTACTTTTGAAGATCAGACAACTAATTTTCAGTAATTGAAATTAATAAATCAAATAAAAATTTTACCTATATTAAAAGATAAAGAGAATGAAATCTATAGAGGTCAAAGTAATTACAATTTCTCAGTGGTCTAATAACTTTTGAACAGGAAATATTTTAAATGAATAGAATTCAAATAATAAATAAAATGGTTACACAGACATAATTACTAGTCTACTAGTAAATAATGTTTTTGAAATTATAGAAAAACTTGAGATAATTTGGGAACTAAGATGATGTTAACCACAAAGTACTTACTCTTGAAATAGTAAAAAAAAATCTGGTCTTAGAGATATTAGAATCAAAGAGTACTTTACAGTCCTTTTATTTAAAGTATTTTCTTTAATGTAGCAAAAACCACAGCAAATTTATAGCTCCAAGGTCCCAAAGGTCATTAAGGTGAGAAAACCAAGGTTCATGGAGGTGATGTGACATTCATAGTCAGATCACTAATTTGATCTTAGAGCTGAGGCTAACACCCAGGTTTCTTTAATTCAAAAAAATTAGTGCTATAACTGGGCCAGATTAGAGAGGCAGAGACATACACAAAGCACTTAGGAAGACAGAGGAAATGCATTTGAGGGCCAGCCTTATAGCCTCATAAAAAGCATTAATAACTACACAAGAAATAATGCCATTTGTATAGAACGAAACTGTTCATAAATGACATCATCTTATTCTATTCTTATCACAACCATGTAAGGTAAGCAGGAAAAGTATTATTCACATTTCATAGATGAAGCAACAAAAACCACTGATGGAATTAAGTGAACTGAGACATTGGTCTTTGGATTATACAGCAAAGTGCAATTTCTATTTCCTAATTCCATCTCAATGATTAGGCCCAAAACATTGCTTTCTCTTGAAGAGGCATATTTTATAATTCACCGAAACCAAAATTGTTTATAAAAGCTTTAAAACTCAATGTATTTAATAATTCTCGGCAGTTGAAAGTTAAGTTATACCTGTACATAAGACAGGCATACAGTCTGAAGAAGCAAGTAAACTTCTAAGATTCTTTATACCTGTCTTTCAACTACTTCATCGAAGACTTGCATTTTATTCAGAAGGTAGGACAACAAAAGTGTCATTATGTTACCATTTGGAAAGATGTGTCATATATGGTAGGTTAAAAAAAGGTGTCTAATATATTTGTCTTTAGTAGCCCACTGACACTGTTTATTTACCAAAATGTAGTTTGAGACTTTCTGACAAAACCATGGTCATCTTACAAGACCTAACAGTATCAACTGCTGTCCCTCAGACACTTTTCATACGAGTAACTATAAAGATACAGACTGATGAATACTGAATATTCATAGTTGAATCCAAGCAAAACAGTTACCTACACTTTGTCAAGGTAGGACGGTCTCTTTTTCCGAGGAGTAAGCAACACAGTCACAAAGATGGCAATGATGAAAAGCGCAAGGACAGCTCCAATTACAGCTCCAGCCACGGCTATAGAAGAGGTCTGTTTAAATGGAACATCTGTAAAGTAACAAAAATTAGGTTTTTTAAACAATTTTAAGAAGAGTTCTTGAATCTGTATCCTTTAGTTTCTAAAATGTGCAGACTTGACTAAAATATGTTAGCCAACCACAAGCTTAGTGAACCCCAAATTTGATTCATTACTTTTAGTAGCACTACACTAACACCCTTATTCTTGGCAAAATGTCGCCTTAGTTCTCCAGCTTTGCTTTTTTAAAGTTTTGAAAAGAGCATACCCAGTTAGATATCAATTAGTGAATCTATGTTTTATAGTCAAAGAATATCTGGAGGAGAAAAGAAGATAAAGGATGAAAACGAAGTTCTTACTCTAAAAGGTGACAAAACAAAAAAAATTTCAGTATTCTTTAATGGAGCTAGCCAACAATATAGACATTTACCATTTTTATTCCATTAAAAGAGATTATATTAAATAAACCAAAAACTTCAAGAAAGGGCAAAATAACAATACTAAAAAACAGAAAATATCCCAAATCTAATAAATGCAATCAAAAAGTGACATGGAAAAATTTTAGTTTTTAAAGCAGACATTATTAAAACAGTCTTTGTTGCAGATAATTTCCCTTAACTCGCACACATTTAATACAAAGTACACTTAAGACAGTGTTTCATGTAAACAGAAATTCTTCCCTATTTCCTGGCTATAGACACACTGTAACATTTTTGAATACCAATTTCTCTTCCCCCGCCTGCACCACAAATTCTGTAGAAAGGATTTTTAAAGCATATTTAGCAGTTAGCATTTCACACAATTCTAAAAAAAGCTACCCTACTTTATGAACTCCCAAGTGAGGGAATTCACAAAAATTATGTTCAAATATAAGTATTATGGATATGACAAAACTATTAATCCTTATGTGTAAGTTATTATTTTGATAATTTCAGCCATCTTAAATCCAGTAACTAAATTTTGTGGGGTGATCCATCAGTTACAAAGTACCCTCAATATACATGATTTCGTTTTATCTTTCTAACCAGTAAGAAAGACATTTAAGGTAACATTCTATAAATGAAGATACTGCAGTTCAAAGGTTAAATGTTCTGCCCAAGGTCATTCAATCAGTGAATAGGAAAGAATACAGGGTGAAATAAAGCTAGGTTGCGGCAGGATTGAAGCCTCCAACCGTATGCCCCTACTGGGACAGAATGATTTTTCTCAATGATCACAGTGATCCTTTTGGGTCCCCATCTGGAAATGTAGACCTCTTAGTTTTCAATTAATTGGCATTCACATATACTCTTAAATAATTACAATTACTGTTGGAATCCAGAGGTGGCCTATTTAAATAGAATGAAAGCAATATTGGTTTTGAAATATGTTTTGATTAATATCATAGTATTTCCTAAAAATACATATTTAGAAGTATTTTCAAACTGTTTTGATTAAAATGTGAGTCACATAGTATTTTAATTGCTAAAAAGAATGTTTTATTTTCTTTCCAATAATGAAAAATTCTTTAGCAAACTAATGATCTTGGGTTTGTTTATTAATGGGCCATTTTATTAGTCTCATTCTAGACTAAAAATCTTACACCAATGAGTGCATTTCAATTATCTTTCAAACACTTAATAGAATCTAAAAATATAGTTATTTAAAATAACATAACCCGCTTTATCATTCAGGATGTTATCCCTCATTTGCTAATACTTGTCTGGCTTGTCTTCCTACTCATTTCTCTAACCACAACTAATTCCATTTGAATATGTGCTACGTGAGAAAAAGATCTAAAATCCAAGCCAGTCAAATATTACTCTACTCTTATAAATGTGGAAAAGAGATTTGGGATGACTTAGGGCTAATCTTGTCTTCTACACCTTGTCATACACCTTGTCAGTGGCAAAAAGAAAAAATCCCAATGTGTCAAGTGTGTTACCTATTCCATACTTAATGGAATTTTTTCTTTTGCTAAGGAATAAAGTGTCCCTATCATTTTTGCCCAAACATGGAGAATTTAAATTTGAGTGTTATTTTGATGATAATGACAAAGTAAGTATTATATTTATAGTAATACTACTGAAATTTTTTCAAAAACTCAGGTTACTCTTTGAATATAATTAGCCATAATTAATATTCTTCAATGTACAGATCATTATAAATTCATTAAACCTCATAGCTCCTCCAAGAAAGTCTTTCATTTAAACTTAGCAATAATATTCAATTGGTATGCTTTGTAAGTAATAAAACAACATCAGACTTTTAATATCCTAAGCAATTCCCATCTCTGAATATATACTTTTTTAATATCCTGAGGTAATTCTCAACTGTAAATAGATAATATTTTTTTAAACATTTAAATTATGGTCTACTTATCCAATTCTGTCCTGTTAGTTTTGTAATTTCTAGCTCTAGAATTCTATAGCTGAGAGTTCACTGTATATATAACCATAATTTTTCCTTCTGTCTTAATTTGAGCATATTTACTTCACCTGGTTCATTTTTATCATTATCTATCCTCTTTTTACACACTTCTTGGTATCAGAACAGGCTAGTAAGTGCTGAAATGAGGAGGCAGAAAAAAGTATAAGCCCATTTACTAACTGGATATCCTACTCTACATAAGTTAAACTATGTTAAATACATATGACATACATTTCATATTTTCTTTTCTGATCTTCTAATTGAGAAGATAGAAAAAAAAATAAGAGTATTAAGATTTTAAAGGTATTAATTGTTGATGAACTCTAGTATAAAATGCAAAGAGCTGAAATTTCTTACATTCAAGTCAAAGAATTTTGATGAAAATTGAGAATTTAGCCCCAACATGGCTTCCCCACATCTCTGCCCATATAATCTACACACTCTATATTCCAACAAAACTATTACAAGGAGAAAAAAATTAAGTAAGCAGATGTATAAAAATTTGGCATTTTTAAACGTTAAGCAAGTTTACAGAGTGAGTGACAGGAAGCAACATTGTATCACCTAAGGAGGTGTTCTACTAAATCTAATTATATGCTTACAAGCAGCAGAAAACAAAAAGACAAAAGCATTAAAATATTTAGCATCAAGGACTGGTGAACGTCTCCTAAAAAACAGCTTCGTTATCAGAGCAGCTTATTAACCAATATACATTGGAAATTCACCTCCTGAAACAGAAAAATAGCATCCCTCAACACAACAAAAGTACACTATCTATCATTAAAGATACCATGCCTGTGTCCTGAGGAGAATGATCAAAAATCAGTTACAAATGATGTCAAAAAATTTAGTACAGATATACGAAATAATTTTCATTACTTCTTAAAAAATGTAAATATTATAGAAATTGAATTGAAATAAAGTTTTTGTTATTACTCTGATACAAATGAATAAAACGTATGTAAAAGCTATTCAACATGTTCTCACCTAATTCACATCTAAAACTGAGGCATTATAATGTTTTTAAAAGTTAACTTTTCTACACAGTAAAATACATGTTTACAGTAATTTGCTAAAATCGTTTAAAATGCAGGGAGAGGGTTATAGATCAAGTGGTAGAGTACAAGCTTAGCATGCATAAGGTCCTGGGTTCAATCCCCAATACCTCTTCCAAAAATAGGTACACTTAGTTACCTCCCTCCAAAATAAAATAACTGAATAGTGCAATAAAATAATTAGAATGGGTGAGTATAGAAATCTACAGTCAGTCCCTTTTCATACTTACAAATACCAAGTCCTAAAAATTAATTGAAACATTAAGCTTCATCCCTCTGTTTTTCTTCATTTCCTTCACTGAAACTTCTGTAATACCATCACATGATTCACAGATTAATGTGATACCCTACAAACTTATCTTCTCACCTTTTACTTGGGAGTAAATACATGTATTCCCATAATACATATCACTGTATTACCAATTTTTCCCCGCAAATATATCCCACATTTATTTTCCAATAACCTTTAATACTTATCTTTTCAACATAACATCTAAGCCTTTATATTCATCCAAATATTTATCTTACTACTTTTTAATAAAAGTCCTCTACTTGGGTCAGGTCAGTTTCCTCAGCCTCCCATCCAGCAAATTACCAATAGTAACCTAACGTGTGCTAGGGCTTGTGCTCAGTGCTAGGAATGCAAGAATAAATTGTATGCAGTCCCTGTCCTCACAATAGAGAGAAAAATCCCTAAAGTAAGGTCAGAGAATCTATAAAATATTTATTTTCCAATGAAGTATAAAAAGAAATTATCAGTAACCTAAAAACAGAGGAGTGAGCATTTAATAAAAATTAATGTTGTATGATAGGACATGGACTGGCAGTAGGAACCCTACCTGGTCCATGTGTCAGGTACTTTCTGCCACACAGGGCACCACAATATCCTACGAGGAGTGTGGAGCGGGACAGTTCCAGAGTGAGAGTGAGGAGACAGTTCCATCTTCACTTGGCTGTCCCTCTCAGCATAGTCAGCATCTTGTGACACATTGTGACTTATGCAAGCTCAGCTGAATGAACGAAAACCTTACCTAGATTTAACTAGAAGTCAAAAATATACAGGAGGCATGACATGGGTGCTGTGTGACAGGTGAACATCTGACACATAGACCAAGTGAGGGTATCAGTGCAAACACGTTATATACCAGCAAGCATTTATTCCTAGTAAATGTCATTCCTGCAAACAACTGAAAGAATGAAGATAGTATCAATAATGTAAGCACAACAACAAAATCCAAACAAAGGCAATGCAAGTAACTTACTTCTAATACCAAAATTTTACCAGTTACATTATGAAGTAAAACCATGGCAATCTAATCAGATATGACAAATCACGCCCCCCAAATCAAATACATTCAGAAACCAAATAAAATACAGATTTATATTTGCTTTTGTTAACAATAAACCTTACATTAAATGTATCCTGTGCTGAAATAACCTAATGTGAGGGAAGAAGCTATTCTGATTAGCAAGACATTGAAAAACCAAACATCTTGAACATGGAAGACTAGCTCTAAAAACAGGAGTTGGGATGAAAACTATCAAGATCCTCAACAATGTACTTCTTCCATTTAAATTTACATGTTTTCTAAGGTAGAATTAGCTTTCATACCTAAAAATTAGTATCAGAATATACTGAATATGGACTTAAACCTTTGAATCACTGAATCAAACAAAAAAAAACAAAATTAAAAAACCAAATGAAGCACATTAAATCATGTGGTTTCCTGAAAAATGTTTTAGTTTTTAAATGTTAATGTTTTTAAATGAAGCATAATCACATTGTTTACCTAAATATTACTGTTGGTGAAAAACATTTAATGTTATTTCATGATTTAAACATTTCTAGTTTTTCATGTTGGAATATCTTATAGTATATATAGCAAACCTCTATAGGAGTACATATAAAATTTATAAACTTACACATATTAGGAATACAAACTAACTGACAGGTACTCAAGAGTGTTGAAGACCACTGATCTAGACAAAGAACTAGAATGAAATGTGGTTATATTAGATATAAATTGATACAAGATTATGGGCAGCAGTTATTAATTCTAAAGGAAAAAGAAAAGTTTCATAAAGCTATAGTTTGAGCTGGACTTTGATTGAATATGGACTAATTTCCCAGTGTGGCAAAGGGAGGGATTTCAGGTAAAGGGAGCAACATGGACATAATTATTCAGACATCAAAGCACATGATATAATAAAAGAACAGTTAATAGATCTAGACATTAAGTAGGTTCCCTATTAGAGGGTCTATGCTTTGAGCATCAAATGGCTGCTAATACTGAAAGAAATCATTTACTATATGTCTTCTGATGAAGGAACATACCACCACTGAAGAAGTAACCTTGTCCCTCCCACCACACATTAAACCTTAATCTTATCAAGTTTCTAGATCTCACTGTCAACTTACAGAAAATACAGAGGTATAATTGGCACAATACAAACTGGAAAACTGCAGGACAAATGAAGCTTTCTTCACCAGATAAACTGCATGGGAAAAAATGAGGATGGGGAAGGGCATACAGAGAACACACAGATTAAAAGAAATTTCAATCAACCAATGTATAGGTATTTGGTAACAGCTAAAATTGGAAAAAAAAATTAGAAATTTGAATGATACTTGATATTAAGGAATTACTCATTTTTGGTGTAGTAATGAACCTGTGGTTACTTTTTCTAAATGTTCATCTTTTAGAGCTATATACTGATGCATTTACAGATGAACTAAAAGCAGGAGGGATTATGTGGTAAGAGTTTAAATGAAACAAGACTACCCAAGAACTGATAACTGAAACAGGTATGTGAATATTAATTTCATTATCCTATCTTACTTTTGCATAACTTTTCATGTTTTTTAAAAAAGGAAGGCCAAGGCCTCTAGATCTCATTACCTCTAGTTTTTAGATCAAACTATCTTTTCAAGACTAGGTTTTTCCTGAGGTATTTCTCATAACTGAGACTGTGAAATTAGGTATCATGTCTATACAGAAGTATTATGTGTGAAAGGAAATGAAGCCCTGAATTCTCAAAATTTGAGGATTATTTATACTTTTCTAATAAACTCACTTTCACTAGGCCTCAGCAATAGCGCTCAGCCAGAATAAACAGCAGCTATTAATTAAGACCAAGTGAAACAAAATACCCAGAAAGTGACTCAAGTTTTAGCCTTCTAAGTTGAAATGAACATGATAAAAAATTGTCATCAAGGTTCAAGGAAAAAAATGACCCCTAAGGGTAGACACAGCAAAAGCTTTGGGAAGCAATGTTTGGTTTCAAGCTCGCTTCTGATGGATTCAACTCAAAGTAGACAGGTACTTGAAAAAAGTGCAGCTTACTGGAACATAACAGAAGAAAACTGAAAAGTTGGTATATTGTGTATACCATTCCAAAGATTCTTACAGGAATTTTTATTGGTGTAACAGAAATGAAACCAAACTTAATCCAGTCAAATTATGTGATTTGAAAAAAAAAACCTGCTGTTCACTCTAAAATAATTCAAAGTTTAGGAAAAAGTCATAATTTTCAGTGTCAATAGTACAGAAAAGGGAGAAGGTGATTACAAACAGTAAGAAGCAATGTCATTCCTAGTCAAGGCAGCTCACAAGCAGTAAGTGAAAGACACTAAATGTCAAACTTAAAAACGACCTTATGTGTTAATTCCAAGCTGAAAGCTAATACATAAACATTTGACTTATGTCCAAGTCACAGCAAAACATTTAAAATTTGTTTTAACTGCTAGGGCTACAAAGATAATTCAGACTGTGGAGAATGTTACTCATGATATGTATATGAGATAGGAATTAGATGGTTAATTAAAAGCAAATTTTATAATGGTTAATATGTGAACTTAGATGCTTCCTTGAATGTTACTTAACTATTTAACTGTAACTTTTGCCTGATACACTCTTATTTGGGAAGAGAATTAAAATAGGCTTCTAATTCCACAAAAACATCATTAATTAAAGGAAACTAGGTAACACACACACACAGTCTCTCTTTCATTCCAGCAAATATGAGGACAAAGATGGTAATCCAGAGCCACAGGCTTGTTATAGAAACATGCCTCTAAAGAATTAAAACAAAACAAAAAACTTTTATTTAAAGATTTGTCGCATGGCTATTGGGGCTACCACCTGTTAAGCAACTTGGTAAAAAAAAAAAATCACTGGTACAAATTGAAATTAAATCCAATCCCAATATTTCAAAAGTTTGAGAAAGGAGCTCTGCATGGGTGATACATTAACAAGTAAACAGGGAAAACAATTCAATCTGTAAAGCATTCCTGTTAGAATTAAAAATTCAATAGGAGTACTATTTCTTCCTGTCTTATACCTTACATTGATTACTTCCACACATTGACAACTTCTTATTCATATACTTTGTTTTAGCAGTGTTTACCAAAAGCAAAATCAAACTCAAATCAGATGTTTTTGTTACATTTCTCTCAGTTTTTGCACTACACATTATACTTCCTTTAGCCCCTTATACTAACATTCAGCCTGGGTTATCAATATAAAACGTTCCTATATATGGCTATCAGAAGCAATACCTACTACTGAAAAACCTTCATGGTTTCTTTAATGTTAAACTTATCAAATAGAAACCTTTCAGGCACATGGTAAAATACAAAATCTGTCAACTAGAAAGTACTTCTCGAATACCACTTTTAAAGATAAACCCTAGCCTATCAAAGTTTCAATGTATTTTAATAAAAATGTTAAAAGGGGAAAAATAAAGAGTTGCATTCATCTCTATCATATTATTGAAATATTTTAACCAGTGTGAAAGAGACTCTAAAGTGAATACAAAAATGAAAAATCAATTCAAAGCACATAAAGGAAATAAATTAAAATATGGCCAAAATAAACTAAAACTATTCTTCCATCTTTTCAAAGAAGAGAGTAGGATTTCATCTATACCCATCAATTAGCTGTGCACATCACTGATATTCAAAAATTTAACAAAAATGTTTATTAATATGACCATTTATGTTTACAAACAAGTCTCTATGAACAGTAAACACATAAAGTTCCAATAAACAACAGTGCAATGCTTCAAGAAGTCTTAAGCACTAGTATCAGATTCTTAAAATTCTGAAGTCTTTTAGCTTGCCAAATGGTCTAGATTAAGGATACAGAATATATCAAATACTCCCTTGCAGTTTTTCATGTCACCCTCTACTGCCAAAACCAAAACCAAAACCAAAAACCAACAAAAACTAAACAAACAAAAGAACCCTAACCACACAACGGCCATAGTACAAAAGGAAGACAATAATCACTAAGTAGGTATTTATATTTCAAAAATAGTTTCTGAAATACATTGCTGATCTTAGACTCAAATTGAGATTTATACAGTATTCTAAATGAATTGCTCGTCTCAGATTCATACAGCATTTCAAACCACTGTTCCAAATATGAAATTTTGATTAAAAAATCCACAAATTTACATCTTCCATAGCAAAAGCTTTTAGACTCATCTTTCTTATGGCCGTATCATTGCTGATATTTAAAATAAAAAAATAAAGTCACAGGGTATGGATAAAGAAAGTTTTCCTTCCAACGATTTGGACCAAAGAGTCTTAATATTTGTCTATCAGTGGTTAGTTATATTTAAATCAAATATTTCTA
Source organism: Vicugna pacos (assembly GCF_048564905.1). Taxonomy (NCBI): domain Eukaryota; kingdom Metazoa; phylum Chordata; class Mammalia; order Artiodactyla; family Camelidae; genus Vicugna; species Vicugna pacos. The sequence goes on from NC_132987.1 coordinate 74,985,584, forward strand.
ACAAGGTATCAGTGAGCTTAACCATATCCTTAACTGGTATTTTAGTGTTATACTAAGTGGGAAGAGAAATAAAACAGGTTTCTAACTTCCAAAAAAATGGTTAAAATAAAGCAAATTAGGTTATAACCACGTAGAATAAAGCCTTTACTACTTGCAACATTCTATGAACATGTTAGAACTTTGCTTTATAAAAACATTATTTGGATTTGACAAGGATCGGGAAGAAGGTGGTTGGAAGGGTGAAAAATAAAAGTACCTACTCTGCCTTTTTAATAACAAAATAATTTATTTAATTTATGATTCTCCTACTGATGTCTACTTGAATTCCCTGGCAAAACACCTAAGGCAATTCTACACAGTCCTTTATTCAAATGAATCATCAACAGAAAAAAACATTTTCTTTGGGCTTCAAAATAGCTGTCATTACAATTGTATAGGACTCCAATGTAGAACCAATTTACCTCACAAAAAGATCTACATTTGAAGATTCAGGTAACATTCCTTTTTCAAAAGATACACGATTTTTGGAAAGCATATACTTAATTATGTATAAAAAACAAAACAAAAAACCTCATATTTCCAGTTTTAATTGGAAAAACAAAAATCTTGAAACACATACATACATTTAGGAGGAAAAAGGGGATGGTTTGCCAATATCCATCAGCAAATGTTAGTGATTAGTTCTATAATTCAGATTTTTCTTGTTCAGTCTCAAATTTCCAAGTTTACTCTATTTTTCCTATATATTTACCCGCTTAAACATCAATAATAAATGACTAAAACAAGATGATCTACAAAATTCTTTATATAGATTCTTGGCTGAAACATTTGTTTCATTTCTAAAACTGGTACTCCAATGCTTGTTTCCCCATGTTTTTCTATATACTGAAATGCTCTCTCTGTACTATATTTAACTATGTACCATTTTTCCATTATTATTCTTATATTTAGGACATAAAGCATCAAAACAAAACTACCACTTAATGTACCAAAACTCATTTTCACATGGCAATATAAGCATTGTCCTCCAGAGATGAAAAAAACTGTATTATCATGTTTAAAAGGCATGTTTTTATTATTCTTGAATGTATTTCAGACAAAAATATTGATCAGCTAATTATGCTTGCTCTTCCACACATCATGTTCACTGAGTTTACTACCACAGGTTTTAGTGCAACAAAATACCTTTGAAAAGCCACTCTACAGTAATTATGGCAAGGCTCATTAAAATGCAGAGGTAAAGATTCCATTTGTATAGAAACTTAGAAAATAATGTTTGAAAAGAAAGGTGTTTCATTAGGCTGGATATTTTTGTATACTAAAAATATAAACATTTCTTGAATTAGTTTTGTAGTCAATTCTGATGTTATATCATTTAGTGGTGATAGATTTTGAGAGGTATTATGTTTAACAAACATTATACTTGAGATTATAGTCTTAGGTAGACATTTAATACACAATGCCAAGGTAGTTTCCTTTTTTTTCTTTTTTTTTTTAATTTTTGTACCAAAAAAAGTCATACATTTAATGTTGACATTTCTTCTTACCTGTGTGCCTCAGACCAATAAAGTACTCTGCATTAAAATTTAAATCTTGAGACAGTAGTACAGCATTGAAAAAAAAATTGTAAAGCAGCTCAGATACATTGAACCCAGATTTTACATTTCCATTTGTCAAATTAGAATATAAAAAGTAAGCTTGAAAATCAAGTTGAAAAAGCTTATTCTTCCTCAAGAAAAAGTATGAACAATCTGAAAATGATCAGCTAGTATGAATGAAACATTGTACATAGTTAAGTCACATTTAGTGGTTGCTAAACATACCACTCCCTCCTGGAAATTACAGAACCATCTACATGTGAAACTAGGTCATCTTCATTTTCGTCATAATGTTCATCGCTGACGAACTTCATTCCCATTTTTAGATCTTCATAATAATCCATTGGTCTTTCAAATCTATTGAGATTTTCTACATTGTTCCACTGCGTTTTTTCAGGCTCTTCTAAATAGTCTTTCCGTATTAGATTGTTCACTGGATTTTTGTTTTCTTTTTTTACACTGTCTGGGTAAGAATCAAGCTCATCTTGTTGAAGAACATCTATTTGTGATTCTTTTTGCATATCTGATGGTGGAATGTAGTTCTTGGCAAAGTAGTCGCCACGAAACGTCCGCCTTCTCCTATAGCAGAATATTCCAGCCAAAACACTTACAAGTACTATGAAGAGAGCCCCACCCACTACACTAGCAATGATCGTGCCAATTGTGTCATCCTTAATTGTTGCCAAAGTTGACAATGGGAAGGGCAATTTTTTTGGTTCTGTTGCTAGATCCTCGAAGTCAGCAGTTGAGGGATGCCACTGAACTGTAGGCTGAAGGGTGGTAGTAGTAGGAGGATCTGATGGAAACAGTAAAGATAGACAAGACACAGAAAGGCAAAGAATGTCAATGCAGGCTGATTCAGCAGCAAGTTGAAAAGACAGCACAGTTAATGAATATATATTCATAGTAACAATAGTTTTTCATTCTTAATTTAAGATTAGAAGGTAGTGATGCTTATATATTTTTAAAAAATAACAAAACTGACACTTAGTCAGTTACAAATTATGTAAAGGGAATGAAAAATTATGTATGGTGTAAATCCTAAATCATTCTATTACAAGTTTAAGCATGATGTTGCACTCCATGGAATACTTTTTTAAATGAAGATTATTACTTAAGTGTCCCATATACAGCTGGCTTAAGAATTATCATTACCAAAAATTTAAATCAAATCATTCAAATGTACATTTTCTTAGCCAGTAGTACAAGAAAACAGAAGAATGAAAAAATTAAAGTATGTTTTGTTAATATCCATCTTTACCTAATAGAGTTTATTTTTTATAAGATATGAACTTATCTTCAAAGAATGAAAAACTATAGATTCTTGTTAAGTGGCCATAGTATAAGCTGTCGGTTTAATAATTCTCTCAAAAATATTTTCCTTAAATAAAGAAAACTCTTCAATTTTTAGAAAGGATATATGTAGTTTATACCATTATTTAATGATTTAAAACATAAAAAGCATGTGTTTAAACTGTGTTAGCCAGATGGGCTATTATCAAATGAGACTAATAGACAAAGACAAAGTAAAAACATGTTATAAACTATAAAGTGCTATAAAAAATGTCATCATCATTTCTATACCCCATAGGTAAGATATCTGAACATTTAGGAAAGTGAGGAATTTCAACCACATCTGCAAAATTTAATGTCACATTGCTTTAGGATGGAGTCTCAAAAAAAAAAACGGCAGCTAATATTTTAGAGAGAACATTCTAATGATACTTAAAATTAGATGCAAATGATCCTGTGTATTGCCATTAGATTACAGAGTAAATAGCCATTAATATTAAAAAGCAACTAAACATAAATAGTAAAAATTAAAGATTGGTTAATTATCAATAAAGTGGTATCTGTAGGTCATGTTACACAAAATTCTAGAGTTTGAAGAAAGGATGAATTAAAATTTTTTGAAGTTCTTCATTGATAAAAATAAATGACCCAAATGGTAATCTCCTAGAATTAATTTTTAAATGAGTGGTACTGACAGAGCTTTCAAAAAATGATTGTTAGAAAAATACTAAATCTACATGGGTAAGTTATTCTAAAATTACAAGCTAAAGAAAAATACTTACTGAAACAGGTTTCATCACGGAATGCCATATGTACAGAATGTGGTAAAAATTTAGCAAGTACAGTATAAAATGTAACAAGTACAGTATAACTAATTTCCTATGAGTTTAAATCAATATTAACAGGCAATCCAGTCAAGTACCTTGAAGTGAATATTAGTTATCATATTATATGTAAGTAAGTGAATCAAAGAAGAGTTAATTTGTGAGAACATATTCACTAGCTGACATATTCAATCTTTAAAAAAATGTTGAATTGTAGGATCATTTCTACTATAAAAGTAGTAAAGACTCATATAATCCAATCTCACAGAACCAGGATATTAAAGAAATAGACTAAAAATTAATCATTTGTAAGACAACTCATATTTTCTGAAGGAAAAAGACTAATGGAAAAGTCAAGTTTTGGGTATTAAATGTCATCATTACAATGATTCTCAAATAAAAAAGTATTACAATAAACAAGCATCAGCAAGTTTTAAACAAAAGCACAAATAACCTGCACAAATCACTTGAGTAATAATGTAAAATTCATACATTTCTGTGCACATAAAATTTTTAGTTTTTGATAGCTCTTAATGAAATGGTATTCTTCTCAGGACAGTACATATACACCTGAGAGCTCATATAAGATACATAACTGAACATTTTTACCAAGTATCCTTAAAAAAAAATCACTGACATTTATTTCTACTTACAATGTTCTTTACTGGAACACAGATGGATGTCTACTATCTAACTGAGATATAACAAATACAGCTTTCAGAAAACTTAACTACAAAAAAAAAAAAAAAGAGTAACCAAAAAAATCTGTTTGAAAGTCTTATTTGCCAGTGGTCCTAGAAACTTTTTAACCTACTGTCCCTTCCTCAACCAGTGTTAAAAATAGCTTAGCCTCACTGTGAATATGATTTTGTGAAAGAGGGACTATTGTTAAGCTCTATATTTTGTATTTTAAGCAATGGACATATGACAATGTATATATGACACTTATTCATGCTTTCTAATTCTTGCTCCAAGATAATTACAACGAAAGTCAAAATCTGGATAAGGAGATAGGAGGACATCTTTCTAATCACTAATAGCTACTTATTTATCATGATTTAAAAATCCTTCCCAATAGCATTCCTTATTCAGTCATTATTTTTTTATACTTTATCGAATGTGTGATAAATAAGTATATGATAAATATAATAAACTAGTAGACTCTGAGTTCTCCACACCCATATGAAGAATTTCTTAAGTTTCTTTTTCAAATTAATGAGCTCTGCCAAATAGGAAAATAAATAGCCCAATAAGACCTCTGTAGCTATAATGCACATTTTAGCCTAATAATTACTATGCTAAAAAATCAAATGCATTTGTTCCTTTTTCTTTTATACTATATACATTGTTTAAATAAACAAAATCTATGAATTTTAAAGTTTAAAGACTGCTAATTTAAGTGGGTCTGATATTATGTCTAGATACTAAAATCAGTATGATTTGAAATTCAAGGTTAGCATAGGAATATACATTGATCTTTAGGCATGGGAGAACTTAAGTGATACGTGAAAATTTAATTCTCTATTCTCGGAGAAGTAAGAAGTATCAGGGAAAAAACACACACCAAAAACTAGAAAAACACAATTCCCACCAGTTGGTTAGTACTGGACAAAGAACCACCACTGTACCACCATGAGTAATAAATGAAGTTGAATATCGCAATCTTGAACCTTGAATATTGTATCTTTTATCCAGAAACTTATGCCAATGTGGGAAATGTGGAACAAATTATGAACAATGTCCCACAGAGCTACCACCTCTATTCTATTTTGGGTAGACCTTTTTAGTCCCCAGTCATAAGTTACATTTCTTTTACATATATTTTAAAAACTCATTTATGAAATTTTATTACTGAGATAAAAATGTCTTCCTAGAGGAAGAAAGGATATCTATAACTTACAATAAAAAGATTAACTTTTTGATCACTTACTGTGTGAATTATGGCCTTTCATTGCGATAAAAGCCTACTAGCAGGCTTTACTAGTTATTCTGGGGAGGCAATCAATATTGTATCTAGGGTACTTGATATACTCTAAGCTCTTAGAGGAGTTAGCTGAACTCAGAACAGTGTACTGTATAAAAGACTCTGGATGGAAAAATAAAGTCTAATTCTTGATGATTACTTAAAGAAAACCATCTCATATAATGCCATCTTTCCTAGAAGTACCTAGTGGTTATTAACTGTGATTTTTCAGATTTACTTAAAATTTGACTTCCCCTCTTGTAAGAATTAGTAGATGTTGATCAAAAAGTATGTAAAGTTTATCGTCAGTGTTACATTAGTTCCCTTGTCAAAAAAAAAATAATAGTTACATACAAGCAGATTCTGGATTTTTAATTCTTTCCTGATTGTTTTCTTCTCAAACAAACGTATTCATTCATGTAACAAAAGTTTACTGAACACTTATTGTGTGTTAAACATTGCTGTAGCTGGTAGGAATCTAGTAGTGATTAAAGAATACAAAAATCCTGCCTTCTAAGGACATATGTTCTAATGGAGGTAAAAACAGGCAAGCATATAAATAAAATAAAACATGTAGTATGTCACATGGCAATACATACCACTGGTAAGGTTCTGTATACAACATAATGAGAGAGCTCACATCAACTTGTTGATGGATGGGATATAAGAGGAAAATCAAAATCAAGAATAAATATCAAAGACTTCATATCCTGAGCAAATGGATGGAGCTACAAATAACTAAAAGGACAAAGACTGTTGGAGGAAGAGATTTGGTGGCAAAGAGCAGAAGAAAGATGAAGAACTCAGTTTTGAATGTTAAGTTTTAAATGCATATTATACTTCTTCACAGGGTTAATGATCATTAATAGATAGATGGACACACAAGACAGGGGTACTGGGAAGTGGCCCCAGAATACCAAAGATACAAATTTAGCATATCGCCGAAAGATAAGAATGCCAAAATTGAAACGATATTTAAATGATTACATACTTGTAACACATTGAGCCTAAGATTTACAAATAATATCCCACACCAAATTTTGCAAAACAGAAAGTAAGCAGTCCTTAGGTAACTACATTTTAAATATGTATTTCCTACGGCTTCAAGATTCCTTTTTTTTCTCCCCTTCTTTTAATATAAAAAAGCCTCTTAGGGAAGAAACAAAGACTAACACATGAATATTTAATCTCATTTAGATCTCTACCAAAGCACTACTATTGGCAGAGAGGGCTAGAGATGTACATAGCTCTAAGCTTCTTATGAGATTCATGCAAAAAAAATTTGTATCCCTATCATGTGCCAGCCACTAAGTGCTGAGAATACACTGATAAAGCAAACACAAACTGTTTGTATATAAGGGTAAATAAAAGTGAATAAATAAGCATACAACTACAAACTGCAGTAAATGCCATGAGAAAATAATATGGGGAACTGTTCTTAGATTTAGTCACCACAGGACTGAGAACGTAACACAAAAGCAAGCTTAAAATTTCTCTAAAATTGCTAATTTATTTAGTTTTAGATTGTACAGAGATACAAATCTTAACTATTATCTAACTACCATACAAACCTACATTTCTCAAGGTTCTCTTCCTTTTCCCTTCCATTTTCCATTTGTTAGATATGAAGAGTGCTACATTCCTACACTCAGGAAGGAGATGCTTGAAATATTTATATAATTTTTATAAACAAGAATTCCATTGATAATTTATTATTTACAGCCATACCCAGGAAAAATATATTTTTAGCTTTAACTGTATTTTAAATATTCATTATACTCAGTCAAATTAACAAAATATTCACAGTGGAACAAATAGAATGTGAAAAATCTAAGTTCTTAGTGGCTTAAGGACTGACCATAAAAAACATCTTAAATTTTATTTCATTAGAACATTTTCAGTAGTATTCCTACTTCACCTCTTAATAATCCAATATGGTATAGTCCCATATTGAGTGGCAATGATATTTAATAAGAAGGTCATCAAAGTTGATATCCCATTTTATTTATCACATTTGTGTGCAGAGTAGCTACCAAAAACTAACAAAAAACTCAATGCTTATTCTTTGTGTAAATATGAAAGAACCTGGAATGGTACACACACTACCTAGAAAAAGAATACTATTTAACCAAAAAAATTCACTATATGCATGGGTCTTAAAATGTATATAAACCTACTGCACAGACATTTTGCCATTTCACTAAATAAAGGAGTGTCATTTTATATATGTATTTCGGTTAAGGTTACTTCATTATATTTCTTTTAGATTATTTGGAAAATCTCACACTGAGGAATATGTATTTTCACAAGTATAAATTACCATCTAGATCACATAGTGTTATTGTTATGACTGTTGTTATAGAAATAATTTTGTGAGTAGATGGTAACTTACCTGAAATGTAGATGATCTTTTGATCACTTCTTTGACCAAGGGAATTGGTCACTTTACAGACATAAACACCAGAATAATTAAAAGTCAGTGGGTGGACAAAATGAAGAGTATTGTCTGAAGCCAGTAAACCATCAGGCCACTGTCCATCCAACCTAGATTAGAAAGTATGAAATTATTTTAAATAGCTTCAGATTCTATTCATTGACAGCTGTTCAAATAAGGTATTACACTTTTGAGATGTCAGTAAAAGAACCAGCATATTTCAAGTAAAATACACTATGAAATGAAAGCATGTAATAGTTATGAATTTTCATTTTAATAAAGATGAAATAATAAGGCCCATTAAGAATATCCATTCTTTCAAAGTATCAATTAATGTAAGTATAGCTAGGCTAACATACTGGAGAGGACAGGAGGGGAGAAAAAAATTATGTGATTTTAAAGAAATAGAAAATAGAAAATTAGAAATACATGTTATTTGAAGACATACCCACATCATCGAAAGAATTAAAATAGTTCTCAGTGAATTGTGGATCTATTCATGATATATCTTATCTACAACTTTCTTAATGAAAAGTCATCTCATTTAAGTACATGATAATGTTATAGCATCCTCTGTAATATATTTAAAGAGCATCCTTTAATACTGAGCAATACTTTACTGTGTCATATCCAAAGATGGTTAGTTTCTAAAGCACTAACAAGGGTCTTCTTATAAAGTAATTTCATTTGTAAGATGGGCATCTGTGATAATAAAAACCAAGGCACCATTTGGTATTAATAACAACGCTCTTTAAATGGTTTCTATACTCATTTAGCTAAGAGGTCCTGTCTGGTGTTATGTATTACTATAAATCACAACAAGAATAAAAATCCCACTATAAGAACTCAAGAACCATTCAGTGCAATGGAACTAAGTATACTGCTGAACATCATTTTTCCAACGTTAGGGTATCTCCTGTGGAAAAAAAAATATTAAAAGTGCTTTTATAGCCCGTAAATTATTTTTTAAGAGGATAAAAAGTGAATAAACTCAGGCATCTAACTACTATAGTTTGAGCTAAGCAGATTTTCAAAAAATTCATTCACTCACTCAGCCATCATTATTTAATTACTAGGAACTTATTATCTACCATACCCTGATCTGCTGTTGTAGCTGAAATGCACAGGTAAATAAGATTTAGTCCTTGTTTTCAGTGATCTGAGAACATTAGTAGGAAATTAACAACTAATTACAAAGGGAATAAGAGCGAAGAATAATAAAAAAGTAGAAGCAAATCAACAATGGAGAACAGAGAGAAGGACCGCTCTGGGATCCCAAGAGCAGTGTGCAAAAGAACAATCAGTAAAATCTTCTACAGTTGTTACGACTTTAATTTAGCATTGAAGGATAAAGGCAATATTCTTACATGATTTAAGAAACAAAAACAAAAATCCCACACCTTCTTCTTAAGAGGACTCTGGAGAGAAAATTTTTATAAGCATCAGCTTTCAAAAGGTGAACTCTTCTGTTAGAAGTGAATATGAAACCTATGTATCTTACCAATTAGCTCTGTATTTTGGGCCCAAAGTTCTAATCTCTAATTTTGATAAATATAACAATGGCTTATAATTCTTTAAAGTTGTTTATTCAAATAAGCCATAGACAGAGAGACCTAAGTATCATATTAAACTCACAACAAATGACATACTAAACACCTTCTATGTTTATACCGATGTTACATGATTTATATTCGCTGTCTGTCTCTACTCTCACAAAAACTCTGAGGTACTATTATCAATGAGGAAACAAAGGATTAGAAAGGCTAAACAACTCAAAAAAGACATCTCCAAGTACAGAAACCAGGATGAGAACTCAGAATTACATGACTTTTAGAAATACCCCATCATAAATCTTAACCAATGCCTGCTTCTGCTTTTAAGAAAATATAAATGGAAGGCCTCTCTACTTTCCAAATTCTATTATTGCTTAAAGACAACAGATTGCCCAAATATACTGTTTCCTTGCTCCCACAAAATACAACCCAAAACGAGTAAAGGAATTAAAAAGCTATTAAAAACCAATGAGGAGAAAGAGAACAGGAGGCAGAATTCATCATTCACGATGTTTCAACAAACTTTTAGAAGACAGAAAACAGATGAAGAAAATATATGCTTTAGACCAGTATTTCTCAATCAGGAGTGATTTTTGTCTCCAGGGGACATCTGGCATATCTTTGTACAGTTCTGGTTGTCATAACTGGGAATTGGGGGAGCATGTGCTACTGGCAGTAGTGTAAACGCTGAGAAATGTGAATGAAAATCTCAGACCAGAGATGACACTAAACTTTCTACAGTTCACAGGACTCCCTCCAACAACAAAGATTTATCCAGTTATGGCAATAGCGCCAAGGTTGAAAAGCTCTGCTTTTGGCTGAAGAAGTGCTTGCAGGAGGCATATGGATAAGAAAGCAGCCAATTTGGTCCAAAAAACCCAAGAAAGACTTGGAACTACTGTATTATAGAAAGCCAGAGTGAGGCAGAGGACTAGAAACAAGGAGGTTAGTTGAAAGCTGAAAAAAGCAAAACAATAGACTCCTCCCAACTCTGTACAGACACCAGAAATTTATGTTTTAGGCAAAAAGGATGAAGGTTAATTCAATAAATAAATTGAATGGCCAGGAAAAAAAGAGTACTCCACTCTTCCATAAGTAAGATCTGAAACTTCTCCAGGGAAATAACCTCCTCTCTACCTCATCACTCTAAGTGGAATCTACCAATAAGTACTTCCCACTACAGAGTTTCCACTCAGCATTTTATTTTAAAGCATCACTGTGAAATGACTGGGCAACTAAAAAAATTAAAGAATATCTACAAAATGAAAGACCAGACAAAAAACCAAAAGAGCTTGGAGGAAAAAGGAAATAATATGTAAGAAGCAGAAAACGACTTTGTAGAGGAAATAATTCTAGTATCCTTAGTAAGAAGATACTATATCCATAAAATTAGAAAAGGATGCTATAAAAATGAACAGAGAATAAGAAAATGCTCTTAGAAACTGAAAATATGCCAAAAGAAAATTTTCAATCAATGCTGGGGGAGTGGGTGCAGAATCAAAGAAATCTCAGAAGAATATTAAAAACTGAAAATTATGAAAGAAAGGATGTTTAGTATATAATAAATAAGAATTCCAGTATGAGCAAACAGAAAAGAAAAGGCAGAGGAAATAACAAAAAAGAAAAGAAAAAAGGAAAAGAAAAAGAAAAAGAATCCATAGTTCACAGAAACAAGTCTCTAGGTTGAAGGAGGCAATAGTGCCAATTGAGAAATGTGAATGAAAATCTCAGTATAAACAGTTCGAAATTCCACAGATAAAGAGAAATGAGGATATCCAGACAGTAAACTACACAAGTAAAAAAGAAGCAATTATTAGTCTTATGGAAATCGAAGAGCTTTAGAACCAAAAGAAAACAGAATTCCACTATACCACTTAGCTCTTTGCAAATATCTACCTGTCATAGGGAGGCAATGATTACACAGTTTAACTAAATTAGCTTAATTTCATTGGGACTATGAAGGGCAGGAATAAGTATCCGGGTATGTTTATGTGTGAAGGGGTAGATATAAAATTAAATTTTCATCTTGCATAGTAAGAAGTCCATAGACAACATTAAAAATTAGTAAATTAAGAAGCAGTAGTTTAAGACCTATAATGGTAAATACCAGAAGAAATTGCTAAAATTGCTAAAGTACACTCTGAGGAACAGAACTATAGGGGCAGGAAGGTAGGGAGACATGGGACAGAAGAATATCTAGAAACTCTTTATTTAATTTCCAGCTATTACTATAGTCATGTATCACATTGATAAACACAACTTTAAATATACATTTAAGAATACTTTGACTTTTAAATAATTTCCCTTTAGAAATATCTAACATTACCTGCTCCACACAGACTTGAAGGGTGGTGGATTTGCATCAGCATTACACTTGAGATTAACACCCTTTCTTCCTACAAACCAGTTTCCATCATAGCCTGTTACTGAAACCTCAGGAGCATCTATAAAATAAATGTATGACAGGATAGATTATCTTTTGTTAATGATAGGTATAATATACAAAAATAAAGCATTAACATAATACACAACTTTAGAAGAACAGAAATGATTTTCCTTCTCTCATTATACATAACCAATAAGGAATACAGTATTCAGTAGGTACTGGTTGACTTAAAAAAATGAGTGACTGAATGGACAGTGAACAACAAACACTGGGCAATTATAAGCATGTACAATTCTAGTTACTATGGACACTGAGTGTAAGAATATTCACAAATCTATAATTACCAAAAGCAAAATAAAAGAGTCCTATTATAAAATATGTAAAGAAACATGAACAAAGAAAACACAGTAGTTAATTTGATAATGAGACACAGCATTTAAGCACCAAGTCACTATGTAAAACTGTCTTTAAAGAAATGTTTAATCTGAAAGGAAATATACCCTAAGAGATATCAAGTCAATTACAAAATTAGATTCCTTATATTACAATTAATTAATACCCTTTGGGCATACAGAGATGTGACAAACTTTCTAAGGCTATAATTACAACTTAAGTAAATTATCTGAGGCCTCAACTGCTCTAAAACATGAACTTTTATCCATTCAATGTACCCAAAGGTCTTTTAGCATATGTGCAATATAATTAGTTAAATGAGCAATTATCCATATTTACCAGTATTATAAATTTATACCTTCAAACGATAAAATTTAATACTTACCAACCATTCAACTAACATTGTTTAGTACCTAAAAGTGACAGGTACAGTTTTAGATGTTTGGTACATATATAGACTCTGTATTCATAAAATTTATATTCTAATAGTAACAGGGAAGATTTAACTAAAACCTGTTATGAGGGCCAAGAAGGAAAAGAACAGGATGCTTAGAGAGAAGGTAAAGAAATGTTACTTATGCAGGCACAGGGACCCTTCATCTTTCTGTGAGCTACATAGTAAACTAGATAAATACTACATGGCCAGATGGGAAGTTAGGGAGAGGCCAGATCAGTCTCTAATTCTGCAGGGAAAGTTGACTGTCAAGCACGGTTTACAAAAACATGATAAAAAATTACTCTTTATACTAAGGGACAATTACTTCAGTAATTAAAAAAACAAACTCCTGCTCTGATACTACCAAGAATTAACAAACATTTTTCTAACTTAATGTTGGTAACTAAAAAATGTTGCTGAAAGAACAGTACAGATATCTGTGAGTTTAACTTCTTTTAAAAGGAGGGGGTAAGTGTTAAAGTATCCCCAAAGAATACCTCTAAAATTTGAGATACGAATTTTGGACATAGATCTTATCTCCTTAAAGTTTGTTCAATGTTTTATAGGTCCCAATTAAAAATAGGAAAAAAATTACTCTGAGAACATTTTAGGAGCAAGCCAATAAATCTAAGCCATAATTATAAAGACTCACAACAGAATAAATATTTTTACATATTTAGAATTGCATTCAGGCAAACAAAAAAGTAACAGTACACATAGCTGAAGAAAATTTCAGTCATTATTAGACACAGGGAAGAAAAAATATGTATGAGAAAAATATCAATGGTACTTACAAATGGGATTTAAATTGTGTAAGAAAAAGGGAAAAGTTAAGAGTATGTAAAAGCAACATAAGAAAAGTATAATGAAAAAATTTAACTGGGTTCTCCAGATTAAGTGAGGGGAAAAGAAGTTACATCAGCCCTCTGTATCCTAGGGTTCAGTATGTGTGGATTGAACCAACTGTGGACGAAAAATATTCAGGAAAAAAAAAATTCCAAGAAGTTCAAAAAAGCAAAACTTGAATTTGTTACATACCAGAAACTATTTCCATAGTATTTACATTGAATTTACAACTATTTACATAACATTTACATTGTATTAGGCATTGTTAGTAATCTAGAGATGATTGAAAGTATACAGGAGGATGTGCACAGATTTTATGCAAATACTATGCCATTTTATATAAAAGATTTGCGGGTCCTTGGATTTTGATATCCACCGAAGTGCTGGAACCAATCTCCTATAGATAAAGAGGGACTACTATGATTGCATCAGCCTCAAGAATACAATGGCAATAACATTCACATAAGAAAGCTTCTCAAGTTTAACTCTATAAATGCTGGAAAAGATCCTCAGAATTACCTTTAGAAATCATTACAGCAAGTGTAATGAATATGTGTAACTTAAAATTCCACGTATGTCATATCAAAAAACAAAACAGTAACAATGAAAAATAGAACATCTCCTTCAAAAACCTGTCTAGGTTTATGACCTGTGCATGGATAGAAATGACAGCAGAACCTAAACACATCTCCTTATTTTATCTTTAATCTGCCTAATTTTCATTATCCTTGCTATAAACTACCTGCACACTCTTATTCTCTTGCTGCAAATTTTTAAATGCTACACAAAAAATGTATCTAAAATGAAAAACTTTGCAGAAAAGGAAAAAGTATACACACACATGTATATCAACAAACACACATATACACAAGAGAGTAATCTTAACAAAAGAAATAAAAGCACAAGAATGGACAGTTTTGAATCTTATCTATAACAACTATTATCCCAATGATGACTTTAAAATATTGTGTTACCTTTATGAGGATCTTATATAACATGATCAATAAAATCAGATTAGAAATAATATTGAAAAACTACAGACTTTCAAACTAATTAAAATGCATCTACAACATAAAAGATTTTTGCTGAAAATATCATGGGTAGCATCAATAAAAATCAGTAAGAGCTAAATTAACTGGATTGGAGAAGCAGCCGTTATTCTCCAAGTATTGCAAATTTTGAGGTATAAATGTCCACAATTTACCTAAATCCAGCCTATTTTTAAGGTTTAAAAAGGACAAAGTTGAATAATTTTAAGTTGGACAGCAACTTTAAAGTCATTATCCATCTTTACAAACTGAAAAAAAAAGTTCTGGTTAAATGAAATTTCCATGAAAATATTTTTTTAATTAAGAAAAAAATGTCAACAAGGAAAATCTGTAAGAGTATCTGAACACTAAATATTCAAACTAAAAACAGTTTGATACAGAATTATGTCAAAGAAAGTTAAAATGCATGACATGTTTAAAAAGCAAATGTTATCGTTTACTTACACTGGATATCTAATATGAAAGAATATCGAATGTCCTTTTCCAAGGCTGGATGTTTGACAACACAAGTAATTCGCCTTCCTCTAGCAAATCTGGTAGGAAAAAGCTTGTATTGGCTGACAATTGTTGCTGTTTCATTTGGAAAAGAAGTCGTAGTGGATTCCATTTCGCCAAGATCACCTTCCCAATCAATATGTGCAACTGGTTTTCCAGTGGCTGCGATACAAATGGCTGCTACTGTTTCATTTCCTCCATCAATTAAAGAATCTGGCCCTTTTATCAGGCTCACAGTGGGTTCAACTGTTTAAATTAAAAAAAAAATGAGTTACTTTTCAATTAAGAGTATATCTACATCCTTCCAAGCCACATCTAGCCATATTTCATAAACTTAGAGACAACTGCATATAAAAAATACACACAGGTAATGTCAACACCAAATGGATTCTTGCAACAAGAGAAGATCATGAGCCAGGACAAACAAGAAGCCAATAACCATTACAAAGATGGCTCTCTTTGGTAGAGATACACTTTTCTTTACAGGGACAAGTGAGTTTTCCCCCAAATTAGTATATAATAAAAATTCTTGTGAATTTGATCATTTCCATTATGAAGTTAAGGGTACTACTACTCTGAAGAGAAAAAAAAAGTGGTTTTAATATAGAATGCTTCATTTTGCAAGAAATTGTTTAAAACATTTAAAATAGGTATTGTTAAAATATAATGTCACTAATAGTTATGTCTATTGGAATTTACATGCTACCTATCTTTTTTCTGGTATGAAAGCGCCTCAGCAGTGGAAGTAACCTTAATGTTAGACCCTTCAATCTACCCGCCATATATCCTAGCTATCTCCTTACATTTTCAAGCAAATTTTTTGAGCTTCTTTCCATATAAATTCTTCAGTACTCACTTCATGAATTCTTTGGCTCAAGCCTAGTTTACTGCATACATTATGTTTTTTATCTGAAAGACTTTTTTTCATTTCCAAGATTCCAGTTGGTTCTTTCAATGTCATCTGTTCTTGATTGCTATCTACATATTTGTTTCGTAATATATTTTAAGGGATATCCTCCTTAAGCATTTACTCTTTTTAAGATGTATTATTATAAAAGTAACAAAAGGAAAAGCGCTTGAAACACATGTAATGAATAATTTACAGCAAACGTTCATGTAACCACCACACATCTTAATAAAAAATATTAGCACCTCCCAAGTCCCTCATATGCCCCGTCTTCATAATAACACCCTGCCTGTTCAACTGTGAAACCATTATACTAACCTTTGGAAATAACTTTTTGCTTACTTTTCATGAAAGTTCTACAACTAGCAAGTGCAAACCTAAACAACAATTTCATCTGCTTTTGAACTTTAAATGAACAGAATCAGACACATGTATTGTTTAATGAAATCAGACTATATTTTTTAATATTTTTTCTTTGACTCAATTTTGTGTTCCTGAGATTCATTTATGTGGGAGCATCTTAGTTGATTACTTTGCAATTCATTTTCTTAACTTTTTACTTTAAGGTCATTTAGATTTGCATGTAATTGTATAAATTATTAGTTTTAACTATTGTATGATTCATTTACTGTTGGACATAGGTGCTATTTCCTGTTTGATACAATTTTACTGGAAACATTCTGTTACTGTGTATTTTGTTATATTTGTACAAAAGTTTCTCTAGTTTTTCCCTTATACTGAAACTGTTATGACTACTTTTACTTCCAATTTTAGCAGATAATGCCAAAAAGCTTCCCAAAGTACCAATTTACTCCCAATCTTAGCACTCTGATCGGTCTAAAACACTCACTACAGGTGATACTGTCAGATTTCTCAATGTTTGCCAATCTTATAAGTAAGTAACAGCATATCATTGGGATCTTATTTGTAATTTCTAAGATTAAGAATGAGGTTAATGATCTTTTCATGTTTTGGGGCCATTTGGAATTTCTTCTGCAAAATAGCTTTTAAAGCCAATTTTTTTTTCTTATTGATATGGGAGAAGGGGGCCTTTTCCAAGTATATGTGCAAATATCTTTCACCAGTCTAGGGCTTGTATCTTTACCCTATGCTGTGTCTTGATAAGCAGAAGTTTTCATTCAAATCTATAAAACTCATCAGTTGACTGCCTTTATATACAGGCATGCCTTGTTTCACTGCACTTCGCTTTACTGTGCTTCACAGATACTGCGTTACTCACAAATTAAAGGTTTGTGGCAAACCATAAGTTGACCAAGTCCATCAGCACCATTTTCCAACAGCATTTGCTTACTTTCTATCTCTGTGTCACATTTTGGTAATTTTCACAATAATTCAAACTTTTTCATTATTATTATGTTTGTTACAATGATCTGTGATCTTTGATGTTACTACTGCAAAAAGATTATAACTGTCTGAAGACTCAGATGATGGTTAGCATTGTTTAACAACAGTTTTCTAAATTAAGGTAGGTACATTTTTTTAGACATAATGGCATTGCACAGTTAACAGACTACAATACAGTAAAAGCATAATTTTTATAACATTGATAACCAAAAATTCATGTGATGGTTTTACTGTGGTACTCCCTTTATTATAAAATTAGCTTTATTGAGGTGGTCTAGAATTGAACCCATAATACCTCCAACATACACGTGTACTAAGAAATACTTCTCTATTTCAAGGGCAAATTAGTATATGAATTTTTTTATGTATAGTTTCCTATTCTCCGCAGAAATTTTATAGATTGACTTATTCAAATGGCAAGCACTGTTGTTTAATAGTCTGTGTCTGATAATGCCAACATCTTATGCAGGCCTGTTTCTGTTGTCTTGTTTGTGTGGCTGCTGCTTGTGGGGTTTTCTTTACCTATATGTCTGATTATTCAAGCAGATGATAAGCCTGTGATTGAATAATTAAGGTAGAAATAATTTGAGGCTTAGAATAAAGGTACCATTCTTTCAGAAAAGATTTGTGTTTTCTTCTGCTAAGCTAGCGCCTGAGAAACACTATCCAGTTCAGGATCTTCCTAATTTCAGACTACTCAAGTGATATAAACAAGGCCCAGAAGTCTGTAAGAAGGCTGGTTTGCTGCTGGTGTACTACAATTCTGAAAATACAAGCCTTTCGGTATCAAGAGAATATAAGAAGGGTTATTAGACATCCTACCTTGAGTAGAATTACGTTCAGATATTTGTCTCTCTTACTTCTCAGGGATCTCAAAATCTTAGCTCATCATCTTAGGTGTTTCTTCTGAATTGTCAAATGTCCCCAAGGTTGAATACGGATTTCAGCTTTCAGTGCTAGGCTTATTTCCATGTTTTAGCCTTTTCCTAGATTTTGGCCTAGCTATATTCCTCACTACGTTGCTGCTTCTTTGAATTTTTCAATGCTGCTTTTTATATTTCATCCCCATCCCCTGCCCCACCATGGGAGAGTTTGTGTGACCAACCTGTGCCATCATTAGAAGCTTTTGTTGGAGAAACTTAAACTATTTCCACTACTTCTAAAAGGAATCAATCTCCTGGTTGTAGAGGTTATTGGCTTTATAAAGTTTCTTTTCTCATATACCTCAACATTTTAGTTAATTTCTCTGTACCCTTCCCTGTCTAGCAGTTCCGCTGTTGCTTCCGCTTAAGATGCTACCTACGCCCTGTATTCTGACTGAGAGGAACATGAAGCTTTCCCAGCCCTGTATTAACGCCAGGATTGTTAAGCCTACTTCTTTCTGCTGGTTCTTTCCTCTGCCTCAAAAGTTTCCTCTCACATGTACTAAATTGGTATTAAACCAATTGGTTTATCTGATAAACACTACTACCTAGATGATCCCTAATTTTATTCAATTTTGATATAAAACTTGACTCTATAGTTTCTAACCGCCTATCTGGGATTTTTTTCTCTATGTATCATCAAATTCAACAAACAAAATACTGAACTCATCTCATTCTCCCAATCCCCAACATCTGTTTTTCATTCAAACATGCCCATTTAAATGAATGGTAACAATTTACTCAATCACCAAGGTTCAAAACTTGTTATTGTTCAAACCTCCCTAGTTTCTTATATCCAGTCAGTTACAAAGTTCTGCTACTTTTTCCTTTGTAATAGTTCCCTTCCTCACTCAAGTGGCAGAAATTAGAAAATTAAGTTCAAGCTTTCATGGCCTCATGGCTAAAGCATTACAATTTCAAGACCTCTTTTCATTTTAATCCATCGAAAACACCAGACTGATCTTCCTAAATCACAACTTTCATCACATTACTCCCTATATCAAGTCTATGAATTAGGCACCCCTCTAATCAAGATGAGAAGAGTCAAAGCAGTGTTTCTCAAACTTTACTGTGTGTACATATCACTGGGGAGATCTTGCTAAAATGTAGATCTATTACTCAACAAGTCTGGGAAGGGTCTGTAATTCTATATTGCTAATGAGCTCCCAAACGATGCCATTGCTGCTGGTTCATGAACCACACTTAAAATTGCAAGAATCTGAGAATAAAAGAAGGAAGGTGAGAAAGAGCACAGAAGTGTATACCAAGTTTTCATTTCAGTAAAATAAAGCTCAAATTCCCCATCTTAATATTCAGGTCACTTTAAAGCAGTCCTACTCTACCTTTCCAGCCTTTAATTTTTGTATTTTATATTAGTCCTGTCAACAATCAACAGAGTATTCAGTGGTCCATCAGAAATAAGTGGCAATGTCGGGAGATATTCTAAGTTGAACAACTGAGGAAAAGTGCTACTAGCAAATAGCAGGTAGAGGCCATGGATGCTGCTATATAGTCTACAATGGACAGTGCAGCTCACCACAACAAAGAATTCCAGCCCAAAATTTCAACAATGCCAATGTTGAAGAAACTCTGCCTTAATATGTACTGTTTTCTGCCTCCCTGCATTGGCTCACTTACTCTCCTTTTGGCCTACCTAAAACCTACCCACCTTTCAAGGGCTTGCTCAACTATTTTTTTCTACAAAACATTTCTAAACTACCAAATTTACTAACCCATTTCTATACGCTCCTTAAACATTTAGTGTATGACTGCTATATATCAAGAACTCTTACAGGCTTTAGGGATACAAAGTTAAATTTTAAAGTGTAGACTTGCAGTGTACCACACGTTTATAGTGGAGAGGACATATAATATGCATTATGGTAATTTCTACACTAAAAAGAAGCTCAAGACACAACAGCAAAAGAGTGAAAAAAATCCATCAAATTGCAGGAGTAGTAGAAATTTCAAGAATGACTTGGAAAAGGATGTGGTTTGATGAGTAGCAGTTGAGCAGAATGCAGGAGGAGAAAGGGGGAAAGGTGGCAATCCAGGCATAAAGAAAAACACACGTAAAAACATAGGTGGTAACAGACTGCAAGTAATTAATAATGATTAAAAAATCTGAGATGCTGGGAAAAGTGAAGCAAGGAATAGTATAGATGAAGTTAGAGAAGTACACCCAGGTAAAATCATGACTAGTTTTATAGTATAAACATTCTTGAGTTTCATATATAACATTGAGTATTATATTAACTTATGGGAATTACTAAAATTTAAAGCAAAAAAATTTCATTCTCATGAGTTCTCTCTTCCACATGCAAACTATTATTTTCTTGACATTGAATTTTTTGTGACTTTTTTTTACCTTGATGGCTTGCACTTGATTTTTCAGATATTTATGCCTTCCTTGCCTTCCAATCAATTCTCAAAAGTATCAATTTTGTAAACATAAGTTATAGTTCCCCACAGTTCTTAGGGCAGGGTCTTAAACATACAAAGTCCTCAAATATTTAATTTTTATTTTTAAACAGTACTTTTCAACACAAAAAAATAATACAGCAAATTTGAGGAAACAATGCTTTGCTGTACTTCAGAGACCCTGAAATTATGCCATTAAATATTCGGGGCTGTGTGGTTGTTTGGTTCTCTGGAAGCAGACACTGAGATCAAGTGAGGTGTGCAAAAGGCTTATTAGGAAACAACATCCGGGAGAAAAGTAAAGAAGGATAAGTAGGGGATGGGGGAGCTATCTGCAGATCTGACAAAGTCCCTGACAGGCAAACAGGCAGATTCAGAGCAAAGACTGACTGTTAAAGGAGCCTCAGCTTGGGTGGAAATGGCTAAGATTGCTATTACTCTTAATTCTTGTTCTAGTATTCCAAAAGTACTCACCAGCTATTCCAAATTGGTTTACCTTTCACTGCAGGTGGCTATCTTAATGCTAATAAGCTCATTCTAAATTCCACCATAAACTTTAATAGTTATCAGACAGGAAAAGGCCAAAGATCAGTCAATGCAAGCAATAGCCCAAGATTCAAACAGCTATGCGAATCCGCAACAGCAGAAATAAAATCTGACTTGAAAAACAAACATGAGATATCAATGGCTCCAAGGCCACAGTCACTTAAAAAAATGGAAAAGCTTATTTAAAAGTGGTAACTTAATTAAAGGTTGAAAATTTGAGGGAAAACAATTAAAAGTTAAAGAAACTCAGGACTTGATAATATAAATAAAAGAACCTTTCACGAAGAAAGTAAAACAGCTATAAACTATATAGCATTATAGACAGGTAGCTAAAGACAACATTTTGTTTACACTGAGAGTCTAGAATCACAGAATTTTAAGACAGAACTTGAAAAACAATGTTTGAATTTTTATTTAAACCTGTATTTATATATAATTTCAATCATTTTAATTTCTTGAAAATACTTTTAATATAATCCTCACCACTACTGCCAAAATACATGGTTTAAGTATACCTACCTAATACAGTTACAGTTGTAGAGGACTGTGCATTTCCAAGCGGGAATGTAACAGCTTTGCATATGTATTTTCCAGAATCAGAGAATCCTATGTTATGTAGAGTAATTGTTGCATCATTAAGTGAATAGTTTTTAAACAAGACTCTTCCCTGATACTCTCCTTGAACAGAGAATCCATATTGAGGATGATGAACTGCAACAGTCTGTGAACCTTTGCCATGTATCTTCTCCCATGAAATTTGTGTTATAGTTTCATTTACTTCAATTAAACACTTCAACGAAACATTCTTTCCCCAAACTGCTGTGACATGTGGCTCCACAATAATTGGTCCAGCTAAGGCACCTAAGGAAAAAAGAAAAGAATAGTTTTTAAAAATAGAAAAAAAGTTATGCGACCATATGATCAAATTCCCTCCCTTCCTGTCTTTTCTCCCTTCTTCCCCTCCTACAAGTATACACACACACACACACACACACACACACACGACTGAGTAACAGAGGATGTTCCTAGGGTTGGATTTAAGACCCACAGAATGACTCCTAAATAAATCAAGTAATCATCAATAGTGGGAAAAGCACTAGATTAGGCCAAAATAAAGCTCAGGAGCAGATCCTTCCCCAGTCACATCTCCAGATAAAATCCGAGCCCTAGTTGTCACCGTGACTGTAGCCTTGGGAGACTCTGAAACAAAGGACCCAGCTGAGTCATGTCTGGATTCCTGACCCAAAGAAATGGAGAGATAATAAACGTATGCTGTTCTAAAACTACTAAGTTGCAGGGTATTTTGTTACTCAACAATAGACAACTGATGCATTTAGGATGTCAAACCACGTACAATACCAAAGTATCTTCTTCTGGAGGATTATTCTACCAAAAAACTATGAAACTCTTCATTTTTAAGATAGACCAAATGTCAGAAAACATTAACAAGAAAACCAAAAGCCACATATAAATGTGAAATCAATTTTTTTCCATTTCATGAAGAAAAAACTTTCACAATCAAAAGTTAAAATAAAATAATATCAAACATCACCCTTATACTACTGATTTCCTTCCTAAAAGCAATGGACCAAATCTAAATAATTTTAAGGGAAACAAGACTAATATTCACTCATACTAAACTCAAGCAATATACTCCTCACTGACAAATATATGAGAACATATATAACAAGTCCATGGAGAGCTTAAAACTCACATATATGTTCTGACAAAATAAATCCTCAAACCAAGAAGTAAACCAGTATTAGCATCTGGATATGGAAACTATATAAATACCTTTACATTTTAGAGTTATGTTTAATTAATATCATTAAATAAACACAAAAATTCACAAGGGTATCACTTTAAATGGTTCTAAACAACAACAAAAACTTTACACAATATTATTTTCATTAACCTTTTTGGGAGAAAAAAACATAAATGAATATATTTAAAAAAAAACCCAGATATACAGCTAGGTAAGAAGGAAAACTTTACGATCCAAGAGATGACTAAGGATATTTCAAAAAAAAAGACTGAAAATTCATACTGACTACTTAACAGCTATGTGGTTAAAAAAAAAAAAAAAGGTTTTTTTTTAACTATTTCACTAAAAAATGTATCAAGTCCAAAAAATTTACCATTCATGCCCTACCATGTGTTCAAGTGTAGATAATTAAGAAGCTTTTAAAATTAAATCTAAGACATATAAAATGTGTAAATATTCTAATGTACTTTAGCAATCTATCATAAACCTAGGACTACACTAGAAAATACACAAATAAAAAAGCAATATATGAATATTAAAAATTTTATACATTATAAAATAATACACAACTCTGTATTTTAAAAAGGACAACGATCAAGCAGAATATTCAAGAATGTAAGAATACTTTCAGACTATTCATCACAGTGAAAGGTCACATCTGAGACTGAAAAGGCACTTAACAAAATTTGATGTGTTATTTGACATTAAAAAAACTAACAAGTGAGAAAAAAGGATTTTTAATAATAAAGTAGATTCTTCTCAAATCAATGGCCATCATAACACTAAAATAAAAAGGAGAGGCATGGTTATTAAAGAAAGATCAAGACAAGATAGTGCATATCATTATTACCATTCAACAGAGCCTGGAAATTCTTGTGGAATGAGACAAGAAAACAAAACAGGGGAGAATAAATATTAGAAAGAAACAAAGATAAAATTATTATTTGAAAAACCTATTACTAGAAAAATCTAAGAAGGCAAAGTAAAGGGCTATTAGAACAAATAATGTGGCTGCTTGCAAAACATGAAAAATGTATACAAAATGTATACTCTAACATGTTATAATACATGATAACCTTTACAAATTTAGTGTAGAAAAAGACAATGAATATTTGCAGTATATTAATATTCAAAACATCCACGAATAATGTTAAGAACCTACAGATTTGAGCAACTGACTTGAATTAATGGAAGATATGTCATGTTTCTGAGAAGGAAAGCATAATACTACACAGATGTCCAATTTCCCCATGTTAACAAATTGAAAGCAACTGCAGTGAAAACCATGAAAAAATTCTGGAAACTAGAATAAGGACAATATGCTTTAAAATATTACCAAAAAAACCCCACAATGGCACAATTAGGGGGAGGAAAAATACTAAAACAAAAATAATAAAAAGCTTACTAACAGTACCTTAAAATAATTGAAGCATACAAATACACATATAATAATATACAGTATGTAATATGTTTCATGAGTGGGGAAATAATGAATTAGTCAAGATATGCTGAAAGAACAAGAGCCAAACATTTGGAAATAAATCCCTGCTTTATACTAAACACACACACAAATCCAGATGGACTGGAGATCTAAATGTAAAAAAATTAGCTATATATGCCTCTACATATACTGATAGTAAATTTTTGTATATTCTGGAAGGTAACATTAATTACTCTAAGGAGTGGAATAACTAAGGATTAAAAGAAAGGACTTTTAGTTTTCAATCTGTTCCTCTAGGATGTCAGAATTATTTACAATAAGTAATGTTCATACTAAGAGCAAATTAAAAATAAAAATAGAATCATCCCCCTCAGGTGGAGGCAGAGAAGCGATTAAGTATTACAGACTGAATGTTTGTGTCCCTCCAAAATGTATATGTTAAATACCTGACCTCTAAAGCCATGGTATGTGGAAGTGTGGTAATTAGGTTTATATGATGTCATGAGGGCAAGGGCCACGTGCTGGCATTAGTGTCCTCATAAGAAAAGGAAGAGGCAGTCCAGCTCCCTCTCTCTCTCCACCATGTGAGGACAAAGCAAAAAAGTGGCCATCTTCACTTTAGGAAAGGGTTCTCAACAGGAACCAAATCTGCCTGCACCTTGATCTTGCATTTCTCAAACTCCAGACCTATGAGAAATAAACATCTGCTGTTTAAGCCACCTAGTCTACAGTGTTGTGTTACAGCAATTCCACCTATGATATTAAGTTCCAGAATAAACTGTGAAAGATAGTTTTAATAGTATCTCCTTACAACATATAAGAATCATGGCTTATGGAGTAACACTACTCAGATGAGACAGAATAGACTTTAAAACATAATCTACAATAAAACAAAGAAAGGTATCATATAACAACAAACAGGTCAATCCAAGAAGAAGATGTAACATTCGTAAACATACATGCAACTATTAATATAGGATCATCTAAATATATAAAGCAAAGACTAATAGAGATAAAAGAAAGAACTGACAGTAATACAATAATACTAGGGGACTATAATAGCCCACTTACATCAATGGGTATATCATCCAGACAGAAGATCAATAAGGAAACAGTGGCCTTAAATGACACATTAGACCAGACAGACTTAATATATATCTACAGAATAGATATCTCATTCAAAAATAGCAAAATACACACTCTTTTCAAGTGTACATGGAACTTTCTTCAGGACAGGTCACATGCTAAACCATATAAACAGTCTCAATAAATTTAAGAAGACTGAAATTATATCAAGCATCTTTTCCAACCACATGATGAAACTAGAAAACAATTACAGAAAGAAAAACAGAAAAATACGCAAACATGTAGAGACTAAACAACATGCTACTAAAAAAAAAAGTTCATAAATGAAGAAATCAAAGAAGGAACCAAAAAAATACGTCAAGACAAATGAAAACAGAAACACAACTTTCCAAAATCTGTGGGACATAGTAAAAGCAGTTCCAAGAGGGAAGTTTACAGCAATACAAGCCTACCTTCAGATACAAGAAAAATCTTAAATACACAACTTAACTTTCCATCTAAAGGAATTACAAAAAGAATAAAGCCCAAAAGTAGTAGAAGGAAGAATATAATAAAGGTCAGAGCAGAAATAGAGACCAAAGCAAAATAATAGAAAAGATCAATGAAACCAAGAACTGGTTTAGATGAAACTGATAAGCCTTTAGCCACACTCTTCAGAAAAAAACAAAACAAAACGGGGGGGGGGGGCAAATAAAATTTGAAATGAAAGAGAAGTTACAACCACTATAAAAGAAGTACAACAATCATAAGAGAATATTACAAACACTTATATGTCAACAAACTGAACAACCCAGAAGAAACAGATAAATTCCTACACATTACAATCTTCTAAGCCTGAATCAGGAATAAATAAATAGAAAATTGGCACAGACCAATTATCAGTAATGAAAATCAAATCAGTAATCAAAAACTCCAAACAAAAATTCAAAGACTAGAAGGCTTCACAGCGGAATTCTATCAAACATTTAAGGAAGAGTTAATATCTATCCTTCTCAAACTATTACCAAAACTGAAGAGGAGGGAAACATTCTGAAACTCATTCTGCAAGTTTCAGGCCAGTATTACCCTGATACTAATACCAGAAAAAGACACTACAAAAAAAAAAAAAAAAGAAAAAAAGAAAAGAAAAGAAAACAAAACAAAACAAAACTGCAGGCCAGTATCTCTGATGAATATACATGCAAAATTTCTTAACAAAATATTAGCAGATAGTTCAAAAGACATAAAAAGAATTATACATCATGATCAAGCAGTATTCCAGGAAAGCAAGAATGGTTCAATATCTACAAACCAATGTGATACACCAAACTAAGAAAATGAAGGGTTAGAAGTACATGATCATCTCTACAGACACAGATAAAGCATTTGACAAAATTTAACATCTATTCACAATAAACTCTCAACAAATTCCGTATGGAGGGGACATACCGCAACAAAATAAGAGTTGTTTACTGACACATCCACATCTAACATCATACTCAATGGTGAAAAGCTAAAGCTTTTCCTTAAGATAAAGGACAAAACAAGCATGCCCATACTTTCACAGGCTGGAAGAATTAATATTATTTAAATATGTGAACTACTCAAAGCAATCTATAGATTCAATGCAATCACTATCAAAATTCCAGTGGCATATTTCACAGAATTAGAACAAATCATCTTAAAACTCATGCAAAACCACAAAAGATCCCTAATAGTCAAAGCAATCTTGAAAAAATTAAACACAACTGGAGGTATTACACTCCTTGACTTCAGACTATATATACTACCAAACTACAGTAATCCAAACAGTATGGTATTGAATAAAAACACATGATCAGTGGAAAAGAAAAGAGAGCCCTGCAAACAACCCACAGAAACATATAGTCAAGTAATCTACAAAAAAGAAGTAAAAAATATACAAAGGGGAAAAGGCAGTCTCTCCAATAAGTGGTGTTGGGAAAACTGGACAAATGCAGAAGAATGAAACTAGAATACTTCCTCACACCTTATACAAAAATAAACTCAAGATTAATTTAAGCACTAAATATAAGAGCTGAAACCATAAAACTCCTAGAAGTACAGTCTTAGTGATTTTTTTTTTTGGATCTATCTACTCAGACAAAGGAAACAAAAGCAAAACTAACAAATGGGACCTAATCAAACTTGTAAGTTTTTGTCACAGTGAAGAAGAACAATTAAAAGACAACCTATTAAATGGGAGAAGATACTTGCAGATGATAGGGCCAATAAGAGGTTAACACAAAAACTATATAAAGAACTCATACAATGCAATATCAAAAAACCAAACACTTCAATTAAAAAATGGGCAGAGAACCCAAATAGGCATTTTTCCAAAGAAGAAACAGATGGCTAACAGGGACATAAAAAGATGCTCAACATCACTATCAAATACAAATGCAAATAAAAACCACAATGAAATATCACCTCACACCTGTGAGAATGGCTATCATCCAAAAAACAAGTAATAAGCGTTGATGAGGATGTAGAGAAAAAGGAACCCTAATGCACAGCTGGTGGGAACATAATGGTACAGCCATTATGGAAAACAATATGGAGGTTGCTCAAAATATTAAAAATATAACTACCATATATGATTTAGCAATTCCATTCCTGGGTATTATCTGAAAACATAAAAACACTAATTTGAAAAGATATGCACCCCAAATGTTCATAGCAACATTATTTACAACAGCCAAGATATAGAAACAGCCTAAGTATCCATCAACAGATGGATAAAGATGATGTCATACACACACACACACACTGAAATATTACTCAGGTATAAAAAAGAATAAAATTATGCCATCTGCAACAACATGGATGGACCTGGTGGGTATTATGCTTAATGAAATAAGACAGAGAAAGACAAATACTCTATGGTTTCACTTACATATGAAATCTAAAAAATAAGACAGAAGAAGACTCACAGACAGAGAGAACAAATTAGTGGTTACCAGAGAGGAGAGAGGTGTGAGGAGAGACACAATAGGTGAAGGCATTTAACAGATATAAACAGATTTTAAGTATAAAATAAGTTACAAGGATGCAATGTAAAGCACAGGAAATATAATCAATATTGTATAACAACTCGGTATGGAATATATTCTATAAAAACATTTAATTAGTATGTAGTGCACCTAAAATTAATATAATATAACTCAACTATACTTCATTTTTTTTTAAAAAGAGGGGTTTTTTTTGGAAAAAAGAAAAAGAAAGAAGAACCATGGCTTGGTGGGCTACCATTAGTAAAGGGAGTATTTGGAGATAGAAAAAAAAAAAACATATCCACTGAATCAAATATATATTTAAAATATTCTACATTATTTGAATGGGGAAAGCCACCCTTAGTTTAAGAACAAAGACAGAAAAACCACCATGGAAAAGGTTCATAGATTTGACCGGAAAAACTAACCTCCTAATAAAAGCTTAAGCAGATATTTTTTTAAAAATCTGTAAATGGTTATTTTTAATGTGTTCAATTTTACTAGTAAACAAATATTAATGTTCCTATCAGGTTTTTCTTTTTTTGTTTTAACTTTTAGGAGGTTATGAGTGATTTTTTTAATTCATAATTTTTCTACAGAAATATTCCAAGTAGTTTTTGCTTGTTGAAAAAAGAAATTTTGGTGTAATTTTTTTGTTTCAACCCTTACCAAACATTTGATCACAGTTTTATCCTACCCCTTGATTACTGATATTTGGCTCTCCCTTAGATTCCATGAGCTTCTCTAATGACCTATCTACTTGTTTGTGTTTCAGTTAGCCAGAGCAGGTTTCTGCTGCTTGCAAACAGGAGTGTTTAATACATTTCCCAACCCTAGATTAAACCCAAAAGTTAAAAAGCACTTCTGAATATTTTCCCCACAGAATTTTAAAATCATGGAGAAACAGATTTTTCATTGTGGTTCTTGGACCACAATCAATACTAGAATGTCTCACCACTCAAGATCTCTCTAACATTGAGCCTACTTTCTCCTCCTACTTTCCCATATGAAGCTGAATTTGACTGGAGAGCATAAGTGTGCTGGAGAAACAACTGTTTGTTACTAAAGACCTAAAAGATTTGAAGTTCTTCAATAATGGTGACATAAGACTACAATATAAAGAAGCTAAGAACAGCAAAGAACTGAACCTTTCATATATGACAAGACCCCAACTTAGTCATATCTGGACACCTGCACACTTGAGGGGCCAAGGAAAACCACAATAACATACAATGTTCTGTTTCTGCCTTGTTTGTCTATTGGATCTTTAAGTAAGTTTCGTAGCTAGTTAATTAAATTGAACTTATTATCCTTTCAAAGAGAAAAGAGACAGAAATGATTGTTTCCCCCTACCTGTGGTTCCCTCCCCCCCAAAAAATACCACTGCAACCATGAAAACACAACTCTGGAATTTTCATGTGTATTTGAAAAGCCATTCAGTGAAGAGTGCCCAGAGGATAGAAGACATTAGGAAATACATATATTGAACAAGAAGCTTGTGACCACCCCCCAAAAGGAAACATAATGATTCATATAACTTCTATGGATTTTTAAAAAACAAAAATAAATTAAAGATGAGAGTCATATTAGAGATCATATTTAAGAAAAGTGATTGAAATGGAAGTTTGACTAAAATGGCAATAGTTCACTTTCCTCTCCCACTCTGAGCAATGAATCAAGAAGTCAAAGAAGTTACTACAAATCTATCTTTAATACTACCCTTTTTGATATTTTAATGCTATCTTTTACATCGTACTTTCAACCTATAAATGGCATGCATCTTGAACATTTCAGGCCCCAGGATCTTTCAAATGTCAGGATCTACAAAATAGATACATACAAATATTCTACAAATGAAATATTTATTGTATTATGTGTCCATCTACAAACAATACCTCCAAACATCTCTAAGGTATGGATTGTTTCAGACTCCTCAGAATTTAGAATAATTTTTAAAGCAACAACTGAAATAAATATCCATTTTCAAGAATATAGTAAAATCAGAGCATCTAGGTATCCTCAACAATTTCAGTACCCTTAAATACATTTTAGAGGAATCAAATTCATCACCCAGTGCATTCAGTAATGAGTCTGAATTGTTTTAAACTGATAAATGTTTGCCATGACACCTTTCAAAACGTAACAAAAAAGTCTTTTTACCAATAGCCCCAAACAATACTCAAAACAGAAATAAGCATAGAAGAGTACAAAGTGACTAATAAAATATGAAAACTATTTATGAACTTAAAACTCAAATACTAATAAAGTATGAAAGAATCTCTAACTCTGGGATCATAGTAGATCACATATTCTAAGGAAAAACCTGGATCACATATCAAACATGTTTGAGAGTATCCAGGGCATTCATTCTATCATTATGTATCAAGTAGGTACTTTGTTCCAGGCACCAGCTACTGGAAATAGTATTGAACAGATGCCCCTGTCCTTATGGGGTTTACATTCTAATTGGAAAGACAGAATTAACAAGAAAACAAAAAGATACCAGATAGATATATCTGTTTTTGTACCAATATCATGTTGTTTTAATTACTGCAGTTCTGTAGTATTGTCTAAAGTCTGGAAGGGTTATTCTTTTTCTTCAGTATCGCTTTGGCAATTCTAGGTCTTTTAGACAGGCCAGAAATAAACCCAGACTTTTGGCCAATTCATCTTTGACAAAGGAAGCAAGAATATACAATGGAGTAAAGACAGCCTCTTCAGCAATCGGTGTTGGGAAAACTCAACAGCTGTATGTAAATCAATGAAGTTAGTATACTCTCTTACACCATTACACAAAAATAAATTCAAAATGGCTTAAAGACTTAAACATAAGACAAGATACTATAAACCTCTTAGAAAAAAACATAGGCAAAACATTTGCTGATATAAATCTTAATGTTCTCCTAGGGCAGTCTACCCAGGCAATAGAAATACAAGCAAAGATAAACAAATGGGACCTAATTAAACTTATAACCTTTTGCACAGCAAAGGAAACCATAAGCAAAACAAAAAGACAACCTACAAAATGGGAGAAAATATTTGCAAATGATGTGATGGACAATGGTTTAATTTCCAGAATATATAAGTAGCTCAGACAACTTAATAACAAAACCAAACAAAAAAAAGCCCAATCCAAAAATGAGCAGATCTAAACAAGCAATTCTCCAATGAAGACATGCAATAAGCCAATAAGCATATGAAAAAAATGCTCAATATCACTAATTATCAGAAAAATGCAAGTCAAAACTACAATGAAGTATCACCTCACACTAGTCAGAATGGCCATTATTCAAAAGTTCTCAAACAGTAAGTGCTGGAGAGGGTGTGAAGAAAAGGGAACCCTCCTATAACTGTTGATGGCAATGTAGTTTGGTGCAGCTGTTCGGAAAACAGTATGGAGATTCCTTAACAAACTAAAATTAGACTTACCATATGATCCAGCAAACCCACTCTTGTGCATATACCCAGAGGGAACTGTAATTGAAAAAGACACATGCACCCTAATGTTCACAGTAGTACTATTTACAATAGCCAAGACATGGAAACAACCTAAATGTCCATCGACAGATGACTGGATAAAAAAGCTGTGGTATATTTATGCAATGGAATACTATTCGGCCATAAAAAATAAAATTATGCCATTTGCAGCAACATGGATATCCCCGGAGACTGTCATTCTCCTGGAGATTGTCATTCTAAGTGAAATAAGCCAGAAAGAGAAAGCAAAATACCACATGCTAACTCTCATATGTGAAATCTGAAAAAAGAAAAAAATGAATACAGCTACAAAACTGAAACAGATTCACGGACATAGAAAACAATCTTATGGTCACCAGGGGAAAAGGGGGTGGGAAGGGATAAATTGGAAGTGTAAGATTTGCAAATATTAACTATTATATATAAAACAGATAAAAAATAAATTTCTTCTGTATAGCACAGGGAACTACATTCAATATTTTGTAGTAAACTATAATGAAAAAGAATAAGAAAATAAATATATGTATAGGTATGACTGAAACATTATGCTATACACCAGAAATTGACACATTGTAACTGTCTATACTTCAATTAAAAAAAAATTACAGGAAAACAGTAATGGCAGATACGTAAAGGAATGCTGGGTAATTCTACATCTAAATAACCCTAACCAAATCTTGAAGAGACACATTAAAATTTCTTATTCTCAGGGAATCCAGGACCTAAGATGAATATAAAGACAAATGGGACTTTGTATATCCATTTTTAGGGAGAGACTAAGATTATTTTTACGAAGGCAGACACATGAATGTATTAAACAAAGATTATATGTGAGTAGAAGAGAAAAATAAATGCCAAGTTTTGTTAACCAAAAAAAAAAAAAGTATGTGGAGAAACAAAAGACACAGAATAGCCAACACTACTGAAGGAGAACAAAGTCAGAGAAGTGACACCATATTACTTCAAGGCTTACTATAAAGATACAGTAATCAAGACAGTGTGACACTGATGAAGGATCAAACAAACTGATGGAACAAAACAGAGTCCAGAAACAGAATGTTTTAACTATAGCCAATTGATCTTTGACAAAGAAACAAAGGTAATATAACTGAGCAAATAGTCTTGTCAACAAGTGGTGCTGAACTGGATATCCACTTGTAAAACTATAATCTAGACAAGACTTTACACCCTTCACAAAGATTAACTCAAAACGGATCACAAACCTAAATGTAAAACACAAAACTATAACACTTCCAGGAGATAACATAGGAAAAAAATCTAGATGACCTTGGTATGGTGATGACTTTTTAGATTACAACACAAAAGACATGATACACGAAAGAAATAATGGATAAGGTGGCCATTATCAAAATTAAACATTTCTGTCCTGCAAAAGACATTATATCAAGAGAATGAGAAGACAAGCCACAGACTGGCAGGAAATGTTTGCAAAAGAAATATCTAATAAAAAACCATTATCCAAAATACACAAAGAATTTTTAAAACTCAACAATAAGAAAACAAACAACTCAATTAAAAAATGGCCAAAGACCTTAAACACCTGATCAAAGAAGATATATAGATGGCAAATAAGCATATGAAAAGATGCTCAACATCATATCACTAAGGAATTGTAAATTGAAACAAGAAGATATCATTACACATTATTACAAAGGCCAAAATCCAAGCACTGACACCACCAAATCCTGACAAGGATGTGGAGCAAAAGAAACTCCCATTCACTGCTGGAGGGAAATGGCAAATGGTACAGCCACTCAGCCACTTTGAAAGACAGTTGGGTGGTTTGTTACAAAATGAAATATACTCTTATTGATCCAGCAATTGTGTCCCTTGGTATTTACCCAAATGAGCAGAAAACATATGCCTACACAGAAGCCTGCATGGAGCTTTATTCATAATTACCAAAACAGAAAAGCAAAGCGTCCTTCAGTAGGTGAATGGATAAATAAATTGTGGTACATCCAGACAATGGAATAGCACTCAGTGCTACAATGAAATGTGCTATCAAGCCACAAAAAGACATGGAGAAACCTTAAATGCATATTGTTAAATTTTAAAGGCCAATATGCAAAGGCTATATATTAAATGATTCAAACTAATATGATATTCTGCAAAAGGCAAAACTATGGAGACAGTAAAAAATCAGTGGTTATTAAGTGTTAGAGGGGATAGAGAAAAGAATAACTGAAACAGAATTTTTAAGGCAGTGAAACTACCCTGCATGATACTTTAATGGTGGAGACATGTCATTATACACTTGTCAAAACCCACAGACTGTACAACATCAAGAGTGAATCCTAATATTAACTACAGTCGTTGGGTGATTATGATGTTACCAATGCATGTTCAATGATTGTAACAAATATACCACTCAAAACTATTTTCACAGTCATACTAAGATGTTACGTCTTTTTCACTCTCATTGTGTCATGAGTATATAGTGGATTTTCAGAGGTTACAAAACATGATACTTAGCAAACAATGCTGAAGTAGGCATGAAAATCCAGTCATTATCTATTATGACAGATATTAAAGACATGCAAAATAAAAATACAATGCCATTCTTATCACTAATTTTTATAGGAAATACTTGGTTTTCATAAAAATATGTTAATTATAATGGGTTTATCATTTCTGAAGGAATTAAAACATTTTAAATTTCTCAGTTTTAATTTTTAACCAAATAAATATTGACAGAGAGATTGAACCAAGATGGCGAAGTAGCAGGACCATAAACTTGCTTCTCCTTGTAACTACAACAAAACCACAACCATCTTCTGGACAGCCATAGAGAAAAAGACTGGAGTCTAGCAAAAAGGATCTGCTTCAACTGCAACCACAACAGGAAGGTAGGAGGGGTGAGCTCATGATATATAGTTGGGCCCCATACCCTCTAGGTGGGCAACCCACGGCTGAAGAATAATTAAGTCACAGATGCGCTCCCACAGGAGTGAGAGTTCTGAGCCCCACATCAGGCCCCCCAGACCAGGGTTCCGGGAGCGGGAGGAGGAGACCCCAGGACATCTGGTTTTGAAGGCTCTTGGGGCTTAAATTCAGGAGCCCCACAAGACTGGGAGAGAGAGAGAGAGACTTAACACTCTTGGGAGGCGTGCACGGGATCTCGACTGCACCAGGTCCAAGGGCTGCATAGGAACCTGGGCCAGATCAGCCTGCTGGTTTTGGAAGTTCTCCTGAGGAGTAAGGGGACTGCTGCAGGTCACCCAGGGGACATACAAGCTGGTGACAGACATTCTGGGAGTGTTCATCTACATGAACTTCCCTGGAGGCCGACATCTTGATTGGATTAGTAACACCTAAGACACAGCCCCACCCAACAGCCTGTAGGCTTAAGGGCTGGCAACCCTCAGGCCATACAACATATTGGGTGGAAACAAAGCTTCACCCATCAGCACACTTTCTGAGCTGAAAACACCTCTAGGCAGGGCCCTACCCACCAGAGTTCCAGGCCAAGCTTCACCCAGCAGTGGGCAGACACCAACCCCTGTTATCAGGAAACCAACATAAGCCTATAGCCCAGCCTCATCCACCAGGGGGCAGATAACAGAAATAAGAAAACAATAGCCCCAAGCCTGTGGAAGGAATCCACAAACACAAGCCAGACTACACTAGGACCAGCTTGACCCCGCCCTTTGGGTGATAAGAGAGGAGTATACTGTTTGGACACATAGGACATCTTCCATAGAGGGCCACTTTTTGAAGGTTGAGAATCATAACTAGTCTATCTAAAAACACAAAGAGAAAGACAGACACAATGAGGCAGCAGAGGAATATCCTCCAGGACAAGACACAAGATAAAATCACAGAAGAAGAAATAAGTGATGACAAAATAGGCAATTTATCCAAGAAAGAGTTTGAAATGATGATGGTGAAGATGTTCAGAGAACTCAAGAGAAGCATAGATGCACAAAGTGAAGTTTTTAGCAAAGAGCTGGAAAATATAAAGAATACCCAAACAGAGTTGAAGAATAAAATTACTGAAATGAGTAACACATTAGAAGGAACCAAGAATAAGCTAAACGAGGCAGAAGAACGGATTAGTGAGTTAGAAGACAGAATAGTGGAAATCACCATTCCAGAACAGAGAAAAAAAAAAAAAAAGAATGAAAACAAATGAAGATAATTTAAGAAAACTCTGGCACAATGCACAGTACAACAATATTCAAATTATAGGGGTCCCAGAAAACGAAGAAAGGGCGAAAACAGCTGAGAAAATTTTTGAAGAGATACTAACTGAAAACTTCCTTTACTCGGGAAAGAAAACTCTCATCCAAGTCCAGGAAGTTCAGAGAGTCCCACAAAGCATCAATCCAAAGAGGAATACACCAAGGCACATACTAATCAAATTCACAAAATTAAGGATAAAGAGAGAATATTAAAATCAGCAAGACAAAAGCAACAAATAACATACAAGGGAGCTCCCATAAGGTTAACAGCTGATTTTTCAGCAGAAACCCTTCAGGCCAGAAGGGAGTGGCATGATATATTTAAAGTGCTGAAAGGGAAAAACCTACAGCCAAGAATACTTTATCCAGCAAGGCTATCATTTACACTTGATGGACAAATAAAAAATTTCACAGGTAAACAAAAACTAAAAATTCAGCACCTCCAAATCAGCTTTACAAAAAATATTAAAGGAACTTCTCTAGTCATTAAAGCACAAGAAAAGAGAACAAAAAGAAAGAGAGAGAGAGAGAGAGAAAGAAAGACCTATGAAAACAAACTCAAAACAATTAACAAAATGGCAGTAAGAACATACCTATCAATAATTACCTTAAATGTAAATGGATTAAATGCTTCAACCAAAAGACATAGACTGGCTGAATGGATACAAAAACAAGACCCATATACATGCTGTCTACAAGAGACCCACTCCAGAGCTAGAGACACATGCAGGTTGAAAGTAAGGGGATGGAAAGAGATATTCCATGCAAACGGAAACCAGAAGAAAGTGGGAGTAGCAATATTTATATCAGATAAAATAGGTTTTAAAACAAAGACTGTTACAAGAGGCAAAGAAGGGCACTACATAATGCTTAAGGGATCAATCCAAGAAGAGGATATAACAACTGTAAATATATATGCACCCAACATAGGAGCACCTCAACATATACGGCAACTTTTAACAGACACAAAAGGAGAAACTGACAATAACACAATAGTGGGGACCTTCACACTTCACATACACCAATGGACAGATCATTTAGACAGAAAATCAGTAAGGAAATACAGGCCCTGAATAACACATTAGACCAGATGGACCTAATTGATATCTATAGAGCATTCCCCCAAAAAACAAAACACACATTCTTCTCAGGTGCACATGTAACATTCTCCAGAATCGACCACATGCTGGCCCACAAAGCTAGCCTCAGCAGATTTAATAAAACTGAAATCATACCAAGCACCTTTCAGACCACAATGCTATTAGGTAAATAATCGACTACAAGAAAAAAACTGCAAGCACATGGAGGCTAAACAATATGCTACTACACAATCAGTGGATCATGGAAGAAATCAAAGAGAAAGTCAAAAAATACTCTGAGACAAATGAAAATGAAAACACAGCAACCCAAAACCTCTGGGATGCAGCAAAAACCGTTCTCAGAAGGAAGTTTATAGCAACACAAGCATACATCAGAAAACGAGAAAATCTCAAGTAAACAACCTAACCTTACACCTTAGGCAGCTGGAGAAAGAAGAACAAACACACCTCAAAGTTAGCAGGAGAAAAGAAATCATAAAGATTAGAGCAGAAATAAATGAAATAGAGACTTTAAAAACAATAGAAAATATCAACGAAACTAAAAGCTGGTTCTTTGAAAAGATAAACAAAATTGATAAGCCTTTAGTCAGGCTCATCAAGAAAAAAAGGGAGAGGGCCCAAATTAACAAAATCAGAAATGAAAAAGGAAAAGTTACAACCGATACCACAGAAATGCGAAGAATCATGAGGATACTATGAACAATTATACTCCAACAAAAAGGACAATGCAGAGAAATGGACAATTTCTTAGAAAGGTACAATCTGCCAAGACTAAACCAGGAAGAAATAGACAATATGAATAGACCAATTACCAGTACTGAAATTGAATCAGTAATTAAAAACCTCCCAACAAACAAAAGTCCAGGACCAGATGGCTTCACAGGTGAATTCTACCATTTAGGGAAGGGTTAACACCTATTCTTCTGAAACTATTCTAAAAAAAACTGCAGAGGAAGGAACACTTCCAAACTCATTCTATGAGGCCATAATCACCCTGATACCAAAACCAGCCAAGGATATCATAAAAAGAGAAAATTATAGGCCAATACCATTTATGAATATAGATGCAAAAATCCTCAAGAAAATACCAGCAAATCAACTCCAACAATGCATTAAAAGGATCATACACTATGATTGAGTCGGATTTATCCCAGGGAAGCAGGGATTTTTCAATATACACAAATCAATCAACGTGATACACCACATTAACAAATTGAAGAATAAAAACAGTATAATACTTTTAATAGATGCAGAAAAAGGTTTTGATAAAATCCAACATCCATTTATGATCAAAACTCTCCAGAAAGTAGACATAGATGGAACATACCTCAACATAATAAAGTCCATATATGACAAACCCACAGCCAACATCATACTTACTGGGGAAAAGCTGAAAGCATTCCCTTTAAGATCAGGAACAAGACAAGGATGTCCACTGTCATCACTTTTATTCAACATAGTTTTGGAAGTCTTAGCCATAGCAATCAGAGAAGAAAAATAAATAAAAGGAATTCAAATTGGAAAATAAAGAAATAAAACTGTCACTGTTTGCAGATGACATGGCACTATACATAGAAAACCCTAAAGAAGCAACCAGAAAACTACTAGAACTCATCAATGAATATGGTAAAGTTGCAGGATACAAAATTAATATACAGAAATCAGCTGCATTTCTATACACTAACAATGAAATAGCAGAAAGGGAAATTAAGGAAATGATATCATTTACCATTATGCCAAAAAGAACAAAATACCTGGGAATAAATCTACCCAAGGATGCAAAAGATCTATATGCCGAAAACTATAAGACACTGATGAAGGAAATTGAAGACAACATAAACAAATGGAAAGATATACCAAGTTCCTGGATTGAAAGAATCAATACTGTTAAAATGGTCATACTGCCCAAGGCAATTCACCAATTCAATGCAATCCCTATCAAGTTACCAACGCCATTCTTCACAGAGCTAGAACAAAAAATGTTAAAATTTGTATGGAAACACAAAAGACCTCGAAAAGCCAAAACAATCTTGAAAAAGAAGAATGGAGCTGAGGGAATCATGCTCCCTGACTTCAGACTATACTACAAAGCCACAGTAATCAAAACAGTATGATACTGGCACAAAAACAGACACATAGATCAATGGAACAGGATAGAAAGTCCAGAAATAACCCCACACACGTATGGCCAATTAACCTATGACAAAGAGGGCAAGAATATACAATGGAGAAAAGACAGTCTCTTCAATAAGTGGTGCTGGGAAAACTGGACAGCTACCTGCAAAAGACTGAAATTAGAATATTCTCTAACACCATGTACAAAAATAAACTCAAAATGGATTAAAGACCTAAATGTAAGACCAGATACTATAAAATTCATAGAGGAAAACACAAGCAGAACACTCACAGACATATATCACAGCAATATATTTTCTGAACCAGCTCCTGGAGTATTGGAATTAAAAGCAAAAATGAGTAAATGGGATCTAATTAAACTTAAAAGCTTTTGCACAGCTAAGGATACCATCAACAAAATGAAAAGACAGCTTACAGAATGGGAGAAAATATTTGCAAATGATGTGACTAACAAGGGACTAATTTCCAAAATACACAAACAGCTCATACACCTTAATACCAAACACACAAGCAACCCAATCCAAAAATGGCAGAAGACCTAAACAAGCAATTCTCCAATGAAGACATACAAATGGCCAATAGGCACAGGAAAAAAGACTCAGCATCATTAATTGTCAGAGAAATGCAGAACAAAACTACAATGAGATATCACTTCATACCAGCCAGAATGGCCAAAATTGAAAAGTCTACAAATGATAGATGCTGTAGAGGGTATGGAGAAAAGGGAACCCTCCTACACTGTTGGTGGGAATGTAGATTGGTGCAGCCACTATGGAGGACAGTACAGAGGTTCCTTAAAAATCTGAAAATAGACTTACCACGAGATACAGCAATCCCACTCCTGGGCATATACCCAGAGAAAAATAAAATTCAAAAAGACACATGCACCCTAATGTTCTTAGTAGCACTATTTACGATATCCAAGACATGGAAACAACCCAAATGTCCATCAAAAGATGACTGGATAAAGATGATGTGGTACATATATACAATGGAACACTACTCAGCCATAAAAAGAATAAAATAATTCCATTTGCAGCAACATGGATGGACCTGAAGACTGTCATTCAAAGTGAAGTGGGCTGGAAAGAGAAAGAAAAATGCCATATGACATCATTTATACGAAGAATCTAAAAAATAGTAACAATAATAATGACACAAATGAACTAATTATTATTTTGATTTCTTGAATATGTGTAAGCATATCTGACTGTCCCTTATAATTGGCTTACCACATTCTGTTGATTCTTATTTTGTACTTGGCTTTATTCCTTTGATAATTATGTAAGTTTAAAAAGCTAAAGATCTAATCTGTTCTTAGAAACAATAATTACTACATACATGAAAACTAAAAAATGTGCAATGTACTATTTATATGTATACTTACATGCAATATAATGTGCATGTGCAGTTGAACTGTAATAATTCTACATAATAAAACTGGAAAAAAAATTAAATAAATAAATAAATAAATACCGACAGATAAGATCCACATTAAGAAAAGCTCACTGCAGTCCTCGATAATTTTTTAGAGTACTAAAAAGTCCCAAGACCAGAGAGTTTGAGAACTGTTAACTAGGAAAATATATGATTTCAGAACAGTACCAAGAGCCACTTGTACATACTAATCTTGAATTACAGTAACAACAAGCAGCATTCAGCTGCTGCCTGAGTGGAGAAATGGAGAAGGCAAGGAGTGAAGATTGGGTGAGAGATTAACCAAGCTAGCAAAATTAAAAGAGAGATGAACAAGCAGTTGATTGATGTGCAGGCAAAGAAATAATTTCAATGGCAGACTACAGACTTTAAGCTGGTCAAGAAGGAAATAAGGGTTAAAGGATTACAGAAACAAATGTAACTAAACAATTACTGGAACTGAAGTACTAAGCAAAGTGAGGCAGAAAATGTGAGACAATGGAAAAGTCAATCTCTCTGAGACTCAGTTTTCACAATTGTAAAATATCTCACTACTTTACAGTTGTATGTTCTTGAAAACTGTCAAAGAGCTTTCATATACACCATTCATCTGATCCCCATATCCCAGCTCTCCCTCCAAAAAAACACATGGTGAGGTGCACAGATAATTTTTTTTCCATATGACAGATCAAAAATCAAAAGGGTTAAAAGACTTACTGCAGGTCATATAAATAGTAAGAGACAGTACCATTTGCCATAGTCCAGAGGATCAGGGAAAGCTTTCCAAGAGGTGGCATATAAGCTATGTCTTGAAGGCTAAGACTTTCATTGGCTAGAAGACCATTCCAGGCTAAGCAAAGATCCAGTATGAGGACAAAATACAGAAATAAAACAAGACTGGAGGGAAAGCTGGGTCCAAAATGGGTAAAAGCGTTTCAGAAATGACACAGTAGAGAACTAGAACTGAAGACTTCTAATTCCCCTCTGGCACAGTGCTTAGCTTTTTCATAGAACAGCACTGTCCCAGCCACTAGTCACATATGGCTATTTAAATTTAAATTAATTAGAATTAAATAAAAGTTAAATTTAGGCTTTTAGTTATACTAGCCACTATTTCAAGTGCTCAATTGCTACATGTGTCTAGTGACTACAGTATGGAAGAGTACAGCTTTATAACATCTGCTTCACTGCAGAAAGTTCTAGACAGCACAGTTCTAGAATGGAATTCAATCGTTAACTTCTAACTACAGGTCTGAGTTTTCTAGAAAGCTTAAATATATCAACTTCAAAGAGTTAATTTTTTTTAAAGTTTAGATTTCTATAATGATTTACATATAACCAGCACAGGAAGTAACAGGTTCAAGAGATAACAAACTTCTACTAGAATACTCATATATATTAATATTAAATATAAATTTCATCCCACTGTATATCATCTTTACTTCAGTAGGAATTTCAGTCTTTATAAATTGTTCCTTTTAAAATGTTGTTTCCACCCACTATTCTCAATCACTACCTTTTAATTTCGAATAAATATCTTGATTTAATCAACCTACATAAATAAAGCTTCTTTTTAGTTGAATCTGTTTTATGTTTATAAGTAGATTACTTCATATTTTCAGAAAAGAAGCACAAAATCTTAGAGTAGGAAGAGAATTTACAGTACATCTGATTTAATCTCATTTTACAGAGACAGTGAAGTGATTTGCCCTTATCATACGGCTAGTGGCAAAACACACAAGAAGCCTCTTGGCTTCGAGAAGTAAACTTTCCAACTCCATCATGCTGAGAATGCT
The DNA here is from genome assembly GCF_048564905.1 of Vicugna pacos. NCBI lineage: Eukaryota > Metazoa > Chordata > Mammalia > Artiodactyla > Camelidae > Vicugna > Vicugna pacos. The sequence goes on from NC_132987.1 coordinate 75,028,428, forward strand.
ATGAATAAATTCTAAACATTTCAGAGAAAGAAAATATAGAATGTCTATTAGTGGAGATATTCAAAAGCTCAATTATTTTCAAAATAAAAAAGCAGAGGGGGGCTGTAGTTCTTAAGTCAGCACTACTTCCACTAGAAGTGAAACGCACAGAGAATGGGTTTTCATAACAATTACAAGACTTCACTCTCTCCATTTCTATTTCAAATTGTGAAATTGTAACAATTTTTAAACACTAATGAAATTATGAGTTTTAATCATAATAAAACATATTCCCCCAAATACTATAGTAACTATATTATCTTAGGCCTTACTGTTATTCCAGAAGTAAAATTGATACCCAACAGTAAGCAACTTTCAACCTATGGAATTGTTTTTTAACCATACTAGTGTATTTATTTCTGATCCTTAAATTTACTTTAACCTTATTATTATAACTGACACATAAAATCTAAAGGTCTGCGAACATGTAAATATTCTCAGATGAAGTAGACATTGCAAAGAATTAGTGCTTTGAAACACTTACCTATTATCAATTCTCATGATAGCCCCCTATAATGAATGTTCCACCTAAAAATTTATATACACATTTATACAACATACATTAATAATTCAAAAATCTCTGTTTTAAAAGAGGCATCTCTAAACAAGTACATGGAGCTTATGGTTCTTCAGTATAATACTTCTCAGACCTAAAAATGAGACTTAAAATTGTTAATGGTAACAGAATGGAATAAAAAAGCAGAACTTTGGAGCCAGACTAATCTAGATTCAAGAACACAACGATCTCTACATTATTACCAGAGTGACCCTGGGTACTTGAAAGCCTATTTTATCACTTACAAAATGGGGCTACTATTACCTAATTAACAAGGTTAGAGTAAAATTTTTAAGAAAAAATTCAAACATGGGAGCATGTACTGACTAAACCAAAGGAAAATTAGTGGAAAAAAACCTGAGATGCAGTTGAAGCTAAACCGTGATTCTATAATGGTGCCAATCTTCATGGTTATATGATTTTTTTCTCCTCAAGTCCCTCTAGTAGCTGAGAGGTAAGCATAAAGAATTTGTACAGCTGAACTGATGGAGAGTTAAGATTTTGCAAGGCTGCTATAAATGAAAAATACTGGGGCAAAGGATTAGATATTACAAGATAAGTCTAGGTTGAAAAAATAAGTGAGTTAATATCAACAAAATAAAAGTATGCATGGCACATAGTAAGAGCTCATTGTAATATTTACTGTATTTCATTCACTGAATAAGTACTAAGTATTATAAGGTAGAAAATAGTATAGCCTGAGACTTCCTAGAGCTGAGGATCTAGAAGAGAAAATTAGACATTCAAGGCAATGGATGTATGGTAGAGTGATCATATAATTTGTTACCTAAGCCAAAACATTTTTTAGAGTGAAAGGGAAGCAAAGGAGCATTATTGATAAATATGCCAGAATAACAGTTGTAAGCCTAGACATTCTAAGGCAAAATAGGTTAAATCACCTTTATGAAAGCCACCATAGTTGAGGGTGAAAACTTAGAGATTTGGGAGAAGGAATGAGAGAAGTGTGTACAATGAAAAAAGCTGCATCTAGAAAGTAAAATTTTCTTTCAGCTAAGCCTAAACTAGCCATTCTAATTTTATTTGGTAAATCTGTGGGATAGCAGAATTTAAACTGAATTTTTTTTTGTTTTTATTTTTTAAAACTGAAGTATAGTCAGTTTACAATGTTGTGTCAATTTCTGGTGTATAGCACAAAGTTTCAGTCATACATGAATTTACATATATTTGTTTTCATAAGCTGAATCTTAGGCAAAGTGAACTGTAGAAGAAGCACAAAAGTAAAGAGATTCACAGAAACATAAAATGCAAGAAAAGTTTGGAGAAGAAAAATCCAAGTACTGGTAACAACAGAGATGAAGTCAGAAAGGCAAGTTCTTAATTCACTTTGTCTGCACATCCATTTTTTTCACTAACACTTATTTATCACCTACCTATATTGACCAGGGGCTTACCCTTCAGTAGCTTAAAAGCTAGTCAGGGAAAGTGTAAATAAGCAAGAGGGGAAAAAAAAAAGTAATACTGTAGAGTGAGAATACAGGAAGACAAAAAATTAGCTAGGAAAATTCATCTAGCAAAAGTTCACATATTATAGTGGAAAAAAAATTAAACACAGATGCAGACACAGTAATTAGGAGGTGTGAACCTGTGAATGTGACCTTATTTGGAAAATATATAGGCTCAAATACATATATAAGAAAAAGAGAAATGCTAGAAATCAATAATCTAACTGTTCTTCTCTAGAAAAAGAAAAAGAATAGAAAATAAACCCTCCCTAAAAGCAGACTACAAAACAGTAATAATTAAAAAGAAAACAAACAATAAGAGTATCAACCCTGAGTCAAAGATGGGTTCTTCAAAAAGTCTAATAACATTGGTAAACTCCTGGCAAGATTGATATAGAAAATAATACCCAAAATACAAATATGAGGAATGAGAATGGGGGCATCACTACAGATCCTCCAGGCACTAAAAAGATAATAAATGAACATCATGAACAACTTCATGTCACTTCATGTCAACTGACGTGAAAGCATGAAACTGACAAATTCTATAAAAACACAATGGCACAAGAAGAATGAAAATCTAAACAGTAGCATAATTATTTAAAAATTGAACTGTAACTAAAAATTCTTCCCATAAAAAATACTTTAGGCCCAGATGGGTTTACCAACAAATTCCACCAGTTAAAGGAAAAAGAAAATCGTACCCATTTTAAACTCTTACACAAAATAGAAAAAGATGCATTAATTCTCAATTTTTTAATGAATCTAGCATGACCCTGATACCAAAACTTGGCAAGAGCATTATAAGAAAGGAAAATTAAAGGAAGGCCAATTTAACTAATAAATGTAGATGGGGAAGAAAAAACAAAGAAAATAATAGTCAGTTGAATCCAGTAATAGAATACAGATATATTCATCAAAACTAAACTGGAGTTATTCCAAAAATACAAAGGTAGTTTTTACTGTAATTCACCACTTAAAAAAAAAAGCTCATAATATCAATTCAAAATCAAGATAAAGCATCTGATAAATTAAACACCATTTATGATAAAAATTCTGAAGCAATCTAAGAACAGAAACAAATTTTCCTAATCTGATAAAAAGAGTTCTATTTAAAAACAAGAAACCTACAGCAAACATCATACTAAATTTTGAAATGTTGAACACTTTTTTACCTCTGAGATTAGGAATGAGACAACAATGCCTGTAGTCACCACTCTAATTCAATATCATAGTGAAGGTCCTAGCCAGTACAAGCAAAGGAAAAGAAAAAAAAAAAGTATAAGGATTGGAGAGAAATAAGGCTTTAATTATTCACAGATGGCATGACAGTATACATGGGAAATCCAAAAGATTCAACAAAGTATTAGAAATAAATGAAGTTATTTAGCAAGGTCTCTGGATATAAGGTCACAATATCAAAAATCAATTATATTTTTATATGCCTGTGAAAAATTAGTAATATTTTAAAATATCATTTATAATATAAAAAATTACTTGAAATGTATAATTAACTTAGACTAAATTTAACCTAAAATGTATAGTTATGCAAGACGTCTACATACAGAAAAAACTAGAAAGTTTAATGGAAAGATAGTAAAGGGAATCTCAGGAAATGGAGAGATAAACCAGGTCATGGATTGCAAGATTTAGTATTATAAAGATGTCAATTTAGCCCCATATGAATTCATATGGATTTAATGTAGTAGCACTAAAAACCCCTGCAGATTTTTTATGAAAATTGACAAACTGCTACTAAAATTTACATGGAAAGGAAAAGGACCAAGATTAGCTACAATAAACTTAAACAAGTAGGTGGACTTCACTGCACCCAATACCAGGATATACTATACAGCTATAATGAGACATTGTGATATTTATGCAAAAATAGTAAAATGGACCAATGAAACAAAGAAGAGAATACAAAAATAAACCCAGACATATATGGCTACTTGATTTATTATAAAGGCAGTATTGCAAAGCAGAATCTTTCCCATAAATAGAGAGTAAATAAAAAAAATTTGGACCTTACTTCATAATCACAAAAATAAATTCTAGATGTTATCATATTAAAGGCAAAATAATAAAGTTTCTAGGGAAAAATGTTTTCATGATGGTGTAATAGAGATTTTGTTAATAAGACACAAAGAATTAATCATAAAGAAAAAGACTGGTTTTTTGACTACATGGATAGATTTTAAGGTGTTCGTCTACAGACACTATTAAAACAATGAAAAGGTCAGAATGGAAGAAGATATCTGCAATACAAACAACTGATGAGTGGTTCACATCCAGCAGCCAAAAACAACTCCTACAAATCCATAAATGACAATCCAACTAAATAAAAAGGGAAGAGAATTAACAGGTACTTCACAGGAGGATATTCAAATAGTCCATAATCCTTAGATCTCAGCCACCAGAAATATAAATATAAATTACAATCATAATGTTATTTATACCATTATATAATGATCAGAATGGATAAAAGAAAAATACTGGTATTACATTGGGCTGGTGAGGCAACAGAGCAACTGAAACTCTTATATCTTATATGTTACTGGTGGGAATTATGAGTTGTTATAAACACTTCGGAAAACTTTTTCAACAAAAACTTACATAAAATGAACCAGCAATTTCACCAGCAAAAGAGCAGTACAGGTGGTCCCCAACTTACAGTGGTTCAACTTTATTTTTGGACTTTATGATGATGTAAAAGCAACATACATTCAGCAGGAACTGTACTTCAAATTTTGAATTTTGATCTTTTCCTGGGCTACCAATAAGCAGTAGGATACTCTCTCATGATGCTGGGTAGTGGCAGCAACCTGCAGCTCCCAATTAGCCAAGCCATCACAAGGGTAAACAACCTACACACTTACAACCATTCTATACCAATACAATCATTCTGTTTTCCACTTTCAGTACAGGAATCAGTAAATTACATGAGATATTCAACATTATATTAAAAACAGACTTTGTGCTAGATGACTAGTCCAATTATAGGCTAATGTAAGTGTTCTGAGCACGTTTAAGATAGGCTAGGCTAAGGTGTGATGTTGTTAGGATAGGTGTCTTAAATTCATTTTGACTTAAGATATTTTCAACTTATCAGGCTATAACCCCTCGTAAGTTGAGAAAGACTTGTACAATGATGTTCACAGCAGTACTATTCATAAAAGCCTCGAAGTGAAAATAAATCAACTGTCTTCCCAACATTAAAGCTGATAAATTATGGATTAGTTATGGAACAGAATACTGTACAGTGGTGCTAAAAAAAAAAAAACTTCTGCTACATACATACAACATGGATGAACCTCACAATATCAGCAAAGAAATACTATATAAAGTTCAAAAACAGGTAAAGCTAATTTATGATGTTAGAAGTCAGAACTGTGGTTATTACTGGGGAAGAGAGGATTCATGATTGGAAAGGAGTGGGAGAGGGGCTTCTGGAGTGCTGGTAAAGATTTATTTCTTGACTAGGGTGATGGTTTCATGGATATGTTCACTTTGTAACATTCATCCAACTGCACATTTACTATTTATAGTTTTCTGTGTGTATGTATACGTATGTATAGCTAGCCAGCTAGATAGATACAGAAAGTTTTAATATTTCCTAAATCTGTGTCTCAAGTCTTGTTCAAGCCAGCCCATACTTCACATCTTCAAATGCTATTATTTACCTGGCACTTTGACTTGAATCAAGCCTCAAATCTCACAATTAACATAGTCAAAACCAAAACTATTACCCCTTTGTTATGAGGTGTTGCATCTCCTTTAAAAATATGCTGACGCCCTAACTCCGAGTACCTGTGAATGTGACCTTATTTGGAAATAAGGTCTTTGTAGACGTAATGAAGATGCAAATTAAGATAAGGTCAAACTGGATTAAGGTGCATTTAATCCAATATGATTGCTGTCCTTACTAGAAGAGAAACACACCTAGACAGAAACACACAGGGAGAACGGCACATGATGACAAAGACAGTGACTGTAGTAAGCAGCTGCAATTCAAAGACCTAGATGCTGGCCACCAATGGAAGTTGGGATGAGGCAAGGAAGGATTGTACCCAGAGTCTTAGACAGATCATGGCCCTGCTGACACCTTGATTTCAGACATCTGGGCTCCAGTACTGTGAGAGAATAAAGTTCTGTTAATGTAAGCCACCCAGTTTGTAGTATTTTGTTATGGCAGCCCTAGGAAACTAACACATCCTTCCATGTAATATCTAATTCTTACCTCAACCTCCCTTTCAGCAATACTTGCAGCATTCTTCTATCTGTCTAATGCAAAATATCCAAATGCACGAATTTTTCCCCATTACTCATATCCTGGGATCATCAAGAGGTATTATTTTGCCTTTTTATTACCTCCTGTTTTCAAACTTTTCCCTTTCTTTTCTACCATTATCATCCTCATTCAGGTCTTAACTCTACATTCAGATTAACCTGCTTGTGATAAATCAGTATTCCTTAAATACTACTTTACCTATATCATATTCAAACTTCAGTAACATTACAAATTCAAAACCACTCAGTAGCCTACCTCTAGTCTACCTCTTTCAAAAATAAATATAATTGGTCCCCTAAGACATATTTTATCCTTTTATCAGCTATTTTTTTCACGGTAACTAGAATAATCTCTGGTAGATACAGTGGTCAATTAAATACTAACAACATCCAATATAAACTTATTACCAGCTCCACATCATCATTCATATTTTACAAGTTCATGTTATGCCAACTCATGGCTTCAATACTGAACCATCATTTTATTCATTCTCAGTTGATGTCTTATTCCATTTTTGCCCAAAGGTTCTACTACTAAGTCTCAGCATCAGCCTGCATTCATTTATTCTCAAAATTTATCATTTAAATCACTAAAGATCAAACTTGTCCATAACTTCTATCTCTTTTACTTGAAAGTGTCTCTGTACTTGCACGTATTATTTTCTTTTTCCCTGTCTAGTAGAAGGAAGAGCCTCTCATCATTTCTAAGGCTAGCCACTCTCATCTGTGTTCGTAATGTTTCCATTACTTTCTGTTCCTATACCTTGCCATATGAATGTGCTTTTCCCATCTATCCACCTCCCAAAGACAGAGAAGCCTCATCATAAAAAGCAAAAAGCTTTTCTTCAACATTCTGTAGTGGACACCATGGAAAATATATTCTCTTGGGCTATGGCAGTAACAGTATCTAGTTCCTAAGAGCAGCAATGCCAATTTAAGAGACAAAGCTACAATATCCTGTGTCTCAAGGGGCAGCGAGCAATGACCTTGACAGTCTGCCCCTAGACATTCTCCTGGCTATGATTCTGGATATTGGTTCTGGATGCCAAGCCTCCTTTGGTTCTTCATTCCCATACCTGAACCACCCAATATTCTTCAATAAATTTTCTTTTAGCCGAAGTTAAATCTAAAATGTTTGTAATTAACTCTTATTTCTTTCTTAGCTCAGGCTGCTATAGTTAAATACCACAGTCTGTGTGTTTATATAACAAACATTTATTTCTCACAGTTCTGGAGGATAGAAGTCCAAGGTCAGAATGTTACCATGGCTGGGTTCTGGGAAGAACTCCCTTCCTGGCTTGCAGATGGATACCTTCTTGCTGTATCCTCAACATCACGGAAAAAGGAAGCTCTAGTGTCTCATCCTCCTCTTACAAGGGCACTAATCCCATTATGGACGTTTCAACCTCAAGACCTCATCTAAATCTAATCGCCTCCCAAAGAACTCTTCCTAATACCATCACATTGGGAGTTAGGGCTTCAACACAGGAATTTTGGGACAACACAGTAAGTCTACAACAACTGATACATTATTCTTTCCCCTCAAATTATTCACTCATCTTCCTCTTTCCCAAGAGCAGAACCTTACCCTACTACTTCTTCACTATCCCCTTAGTTAACTTTTTGGAATCTGACTTTTCTCCTAACCACTTTTACTAAATTACTGAGTCATCAATGCACTCTTCTTAACTATCAAATGTATTCATCTATTTATCAATATTTTGTTCCTAGATTATTTCTCCTTTCCCTCCCTCTTATCCAATCAAATTACCTCAATCTTTAAAATTTTTCCCAGTCTTCTGCCCCAACTACCCCTTCCTCCCTTTTCTCTTCTTCTTCCCTTCTCTTCTCCCTCTCTGCCTCCTCTCTCTCTGAAACAGCTCATGTATTACAAATACTTCAATCCTGATCATTCCCAATTCCACATCCTACCCTCTCATAACAAATTTTCAACTATAGCTCAAAAAAATATGCCCCAGAGACACCAAAATTAAAATGCCTCCAACAAGTCACTAGATTGACTCATCAATTCTTTAACCGTCCTTTTCTAGTCATTCAAGAGAGAAACCTAAATTCATATCCAACTCTTAGCTCCTCACCCATGATGATATCCAAACACCACATAATCTACTTGTCACTACCATCCCTCTCTTCAAATTCTTCTGCCAGATTGCCATTTACCTCCACAATCCTCTCTTCCCATGGACAATCACAATGGTTTTCCCGTTCACTTGCTTCTCATATCTCCCATACATCTTTTACACTGCTGTCAGAGCTATCTAATATTCTTAAATCACAGACAGACTCAGTAGTTACCTGCTTCCAAAAATTTCTCACTGCCTGCCATACAAAGTCTCATCTCCTCGGCATCAGCAAAGAATTCAAAAATCTATAATTTCCCTCCATGAAGCTCATGCTTGAACCACATGAAAACATTAATTCCTTCCACAGAGTCCTCAGTCCACTGCTCTTTTCAGCCTGGAATGCCCTCTTTTTCACTGACCTTCCCTCACAAAAGGAAAACTCTTCCTTCAAGGTTCAGTTAGAAAAGTAGCTCTTCAGTTAAGTCTTCCTCCATTCCCAGTTAAACCACTCTTTATTCTGTAATCTCACGACACTTTGTACTTCCAATATAAGACAATTCATTTTCCCTTGCATTATTGGTATTTGTATTTGTAAAGCACTTTACTGCCATTTATAAGGATTTCATTTAATTTTCACAGCAATGCTGCAAAGGAGGTATCATTTAGCTAAGTGTATAGGACATGAAACAGGCAGAAAGTTAAGTAATTGGGTTTAAAATACACACACACACACACATAATTTTCTAATTCCAAATCTCCTAACAGTTAAATTTTAAATTTCTTAAGAGCAAAGACTCCAAGGGACCTAACAGTCCTTTCTGTGGAACAAAATGCTTTGTGTTTTAATATTCTCTTCCTTGTTTGAAATAACCCTGTTTTACTGTCTGAACTCTCATCCATTCCTGAAGACATAGCTCAGAAGTATAATTTCCTCTAATTAGCTTTCCTTGACTCTTCTAGGACTTATCGATCTTTTTTTAGACTGTATCATACTACTTGGTATGTTATTATAAATATCTTTTGTGCATATGTATATGTGTGTATATATATATACATACACACACACACACACATAAAATCTAACTTGCAGTTAGTCTTACCAATGGGTTTATAAGCTTGGGAGCAGTCAGCACATCTTATTCCACTGGGGTATACTCTATATTGCCTACTACTTGGTTGGTGCTCTATTATCTGTTTACTAATGCTCAGTAGCCCACAGTCCATCCCCTGCTTTAATTTCTAAGCACTGTATTTTTGGCATTACCAGTATAGATCAACTGTTGTGACTAATTAAAATGTTATCACATTTTAAGGGTAAATATTATTCAACTCACTCTTGAAATTTAAAGCTCACACAAAGGTCAAGGAAGTATTTTAATCATCTGAAGGGAGAAAAGTCTAAAGTGACTATTTTAGATGACTGTAGAGGGCAGCAAAGCAACAGTAGTATCCTCAAAGAAAAATAATGTATTTTTCTTAGGGAACTTCAGATTTGTTTTTATATTTTAACAGATGCTGTTAGGATTAAAGCTTTTACAAGACAAGAGACTTTTTGACACGCTATATAAAAATTCCACCAGCTACTTATATGTTTAAATATTTTCACTATCAGTTATAAATATACCAAAAATATATCAATGCCCAGATCCTTTCATACATATATGGAAAAATAAGTTTGATAAACAATGTATGGTTTCAAAATAGCCACCATAATTGCTAACTCTTATGAATCTAAAAATTGACAATGTTTTACAATGAAAAGTGTAAAAAAATCTTTCTTAAATACAGAAAAGAGTGTCAATAGTCTAACTAAAGTGTTATTTCCTGCTAAAAAAGATGTCTTCATTAGTATTACTAATTCTAGCCTTGACTTGCGTTTCTTTTTGTCATTCAAAATCAGTCAACTGTAGGGGCTATATCAGCTTTAAAAGAAAAATAATGAATCTTTGACACTGTACTAGTTAGTGTATAAAAAACAGAAGGTAACAACTTGAAAGAGGAGTATCTTACTGTTATTTCAATGTTAAAGTTCATTCTGGTTTTAATTTGGACTAGGTAAATGAAATTGTATCATGACAATATTCATATATTTATAATCTCAGAATTGTTTATAGGGATGAGGTAGCTACTATAAAAGTTGATGTTCAATACAACTGCATTATTTGCATGTTTCCCAAAGCTTTTGTTGATAATTTTTTACCTCTTTTAAATTCAACAAACAGAAATCAGGGATTTAAAGTAACTGCTACAGCAATTAACATACGCAGACTCATGGGTTTAGTGAAAAATGTTATGACTTTCTAGCCCAGTGCCCTTAGTAAGCACAGAACTGTTAGCTATGTACCGTCTCCCACTTGAATCTCTTCAATTAAAGAAAAAAAAACTAAACAAATTGAGACACTTTAAAAATTTTTTGCGTTTAAAATAAAGGAACCAGGGTATCTCTAAGGAAATTTAAATACTAGATAGTTTATTGTCTAATTTAGTCAAATTTAAACTGAACTTGTAACCATGAATGATTATCTCTAATCTAAATCAAATTAGAAGGGATTTTGGCACTCATAATGACAAGGACACTTGTGAAAGGAAATCTTAATATAGCCCACAATAGTTATGACTAAGTTAAATATAATATTAAGAAGTTTCAAAAACAATGACCTCAGATATTTTAGTAATGACAATCAGGTCTATCATGGATAACTCAGGAAGAATCACTATATGCAATTCATCTTACCATAGTTTTCCAATACTAACTTTTGATTAATATTCTTGTTTTTCCTCTGAAATGAAGCCACGGAAGAGTCAAGCACGCTCTTTAACTGCATACAATGTTCTCAAACGCTGAGTTGGAATCCTAGCTGTATGCACCTTTTTCATATCTGCATAAATTTTTTTCATGTTCTTCCCAGTAACAGCACTGGTATAGCTCCATTACAAAACAAAACAGCTTTCTTAAATTAACCCACTTTATTTCCAAAACTCAAGCCCAGAGTGAGAGGTGTTATGTATAAAGTGAGGTGTTTAAACCAAAGCTGCTTAAACCACATATATTCTAGGGTAAATAATATACTACTGATTTTGCAACACCAAAGAAGAACCACCGTATTTCTCAGATTCAAAATGGGTAAGACAATGGAGAATAATGAGACAGAACTAAACAAAGTGAAAAGAACTTTTAGAAAAAGGAAAAATTTTCTCACCAAGCAACATCTTTAAAACTTATCAACCTTTTCTAGTTTACTAAATAAATAAATACTATATATATACATATATATATACATATATATATACATATATATATATACATACATATATATATATATGTATATATATATATACACACACACATACATACACACCCCCCCACACACACCCACACTCTTCCCCTCTACCCATTTTGGAAGGTAGGAATAGGAACAATGTCAAGATAGGAATACTATCAAGTATACAAGCCTTTCTAAGGATATAATTCCTATAGTGTCTTCTGTACAATATAAATATAGCTTCTGCAACATAACAGGTTGTTTAATTAGGCTGCAAAAAAGGATCGTTTACTCAAGAATTTCTTAGACCATTAATTAACTATTGTACACCGTGACTTTCCAAGAGGGAGGGGGTTACATGGTTAGTTTTTCCCATTCCTAAATGTATTCCATTATGGTATTTTCTTCCCAAAACATATCTTCTGAGACTAGCATTCTGCTAAACACTTTGGCAAACATTGCTCTAAATCTAAAAGCATGAAAAAATGAATAGAATTTGCTCCAGGGACTAAGGACTTGAAAGATACCTAGGATCAGACAGGAAATGAAGTCAAACTTAGAAGAGTTTTTGTAGTTATTTATTACAGCTATTATTCTGTTTTATTATTTTATTTCAACATGGAAGATGAAATCATAAACCAAGTATTCTCTTGATTTCATTTTGTTCTATAGCAAATTCCTTAAACAGTTATTAAGGGGGGAAAAAAGCAAATGTTTGTAGGGGAGCAAAATCTGCCACTCCAAAACATATCTTTAGTACACGATTATTTCAAGCCGAAAACAATCAAGGCCCAAAAGTCTCAGGAAGAAACTGTGACCTTCCCTCTAACTGCCTAAAAAAATTTAGATAGCAGGGCTGTTCTACAATTAAGCTATCATCAGAGATATCTGCAAAGAGTACAGGCTAACTGTGGTGGGGGAAACTCAGCAGGGCCTAGAGATCAGAGTCCACTCTGCATCCCATTGTTTCTACAAAGCCCAGAAAACATTTGTTTACCAAACATTTGCTTTTCCACCTTCATGTGAATTACCTTCCTCTCCTCTGAAGTCCCAAATCACTACCCCCAACACTCTCTTTTGTCTTTAAGGGAAGACAGTATTTAAGGTGAGAGTTTTGGCCATTCTGACAAGTTAATTTTCCTGGGTCTCTTCCAAGTATACATGCTATTAAATTTTGCTTGATTTTCTCCTGTTACTCTGTCTCATGTCAATGTAATTCTTAGACCAGCCAAAAGAATCTAGAAAGGTAGAAAAAAATTTCTTCCTCCCTGACATGTTAAAACCTATATAGTTTAAAAAATTAACATGTGTTGATTCTGTGATATTTGCTATGATACATACAGTGAAGCCTGAGGCAAGGTCTTTACTGCACAGAGAACACATCACAAAATAACTTTGAATTAAATACTAAACAATGAATATATAGAGTAATTACTTCAGGAAGAAGAAAAGCTGTATATAGACTTACAGGAGACAGGTCTCACTAAAATTTTAAATTCATGACTTGTAATTGTCATTTAGGAAAAAACTTAAAGTTCAACCTGGATAATGATTCACAACAAATTTTATTTACATAAATGATTAAACTATATCAGAGTCTATTGTAAAAATAAAAATCATAAGCTTTCTGAAATTCAGGAAAGGATACAGGTTCAGGCTTGAAAGGTAATTTTACATAAAAATATAAAAGGTAATCAAAAGTATGAAATAAATGGTGCTTAGATTTTTGGATCTGAGTGTCTGGCACACAAAATCATTCCATCACTTACTTAAAAGTTATTTGACTTTATCCTACATTTACATATTAATAGCCATTATTAATTAAGCGTCACATCTTTCACAAACCATACAGTCCAGACTGTCACTCTTTACAAGGACTTTAATAGATTACAGAATATGCTATAGCAATATATTTTTAACTCGCTAATTTTTTAAGGAGTAAATTATAAACTGTCAAAATACTCTATTTTTTAATAAGGGTATCACTGCCAGGTTCTCTTCAATGATTTTCAAATAATAGGCATAAGCCATAAGTTTTATTCCTTAACTATACAGATGCAAAATGTATATAAGAGCTGCTGAATCATTAAATATATATATAAGCATAAGTGGTATAAACAAGATAAAACAGTAAATATACATACACCTACAAGTATATAATTGCTCAGCTTTTTCCAATTCCTTTTTCTGACATTGTAGCTAAATGCAAAAAAGGATCTTTTTTGATTGCTTTTAAATTTGGTTCACTTTCCAATTGTATCTGTTTAGGATTCAGAAAGATTCATATGGGCAGTAAGTATTATAGGCTCCGACCTGATACCGCTAGTAACTTGATAAAATAGAGGTGAAACTGTGAATACCTCTTCAACCACATTTTCAACTCCACATTTTTCGATTATAACCACTAACATTCTAACTGATCATATGCAACTGCCAAGTCCTAAAATGTATTCTACATCATTAAGGGAAGATTCAACTAGGTTCCATACAATTACACAGTTGAGGTAATTTCACCATATTCTAACATTCTTAAAATCGAGCATCTGTATATTTACCCTAGGTAAATTTTGAAAATATTTAAAAAGCACTGACTGGGCTATATACATTCAAAGACATAAAGTGCAAATACAACAAGTCAATCAACTTGAAAACTCAACTATTCAGGTCATCAAGGTAGAATTTAAGAACAACAAGTATCAGGTTAGTTGGTTTATAATATGCAATATAATACACGCTAAACATTTGAAGGTATATTTCACGCTCTCTGCTAAGTGTTTTATTCTTTCATTTAATCCTCACAAGAACTCTACAGGCAAACTGATACTATCCTTTTCTGAAAGGAAGAGAAACCTTAAGTTTACTGAGGTTAAATAACTTACCAATGATTCACACAGCTAGTAAGTGGCAGTCTTTTTTCAGAATCAAATTCCCTATTTAGGCCCTAAATCATAAACTGGGTGAAAGAACACAAACTTATACCACCTACCACAATGTCTAAGTCTCAATAAGAAAATCTGACTCAACTGCTTTTTTTAAAGTAACTTTTTTTCTTGGTTTACACTCATATCTTTACCTAGTAGGTTAGGCACCCCTCTTCTGCATAACACACAGTACACCTCATACAGACCTTTATCATATGAACACTGAGCTGCCTTATAATCATCTATTTACTTTATGTCTACCATAATGCTGTAAGCTCCTTGAAGCCAGGACTCTGTCTTATTCATGTTTTATGTTCCCAAGTGTCAGGAATATAGGAAGTTCTGAGAGTGCTGTTAAAGGTTCAATTATTAGATCTTTTTTCCTATTATCCTCCAAATATCCATTTAAGATAAAACCTTGTTGAAAATGAAAAAGGTTGGAACTTAAAAAGGTCAAATAATCTACCTTCACTTTTATCAATACCATATCCCTGTTCTCTACCTCTCAAGAAAAACGTTGGAAGGGAACATGAGATAAATCTGATCACCTATGAATGATTACTGCCATCATAAAGATACACGGAATTCCAGAATCGAATAAACAAGGTTTATCAAGTCAGATGGTGTTGAAAACCTAGTCCCCTTGACCTTAACACATAGGAATTTCTTAGGCTTAAAACAACAACAAACAAAAATCCTGACAGTTTGTTAACCTGTAAAATCCTCATTTTAAAAGTCCAGTTCTTCAAATAAGACAGATACTGTACACCCTCAAAACAGCAAATCTGATATAATTTTTATAGCTCTCAGAATTTCACATCTAATTTGACACGAGGGTTTTTTTTAATAGTAATAAACTTAACATGACAAAAATATTATTTTGTGTTAATAGATACTGTAAAACTTTAGCATAGTTAGAACCATGTTAAACATAAGCAGTATATCAAAAATAGTAGCAAAAAGAAAAAATAATTTGTATGTGATAAGAAAAGCATTCTGATTAACAAATCATCAGAGTCACCTTTTTAAAGCCTACAGCTCTTCTCAACTCTAAAACTAACAACTCAAACATCAGTACATGCCAAACCTTGTAACCAGTACTATAACTGTTAGATCAGAAAACAGGTTACATAGAGAAAATTCTGCTTCCATACTTACGAAGTACCCATAAATCAGGACAACTGTGCCCTACTCAAAGACTGAATTCTAAAATAAAGGTTGATGGAAAAAACTTGTCATAGGGTTCACAAATTAGGGTGTTATAACACTATAACCCAAAAAAGGAAGCTCTTTAAATGAGCAGTGCACAGTAACACAAACCTAGCGTCGGTCTCTACAACTACAAGCAGAGTTAACTCTAAAAACTTTAATTTACACCTCTTCTAAATCACAGTCCATTTGTATGGACTGTAGGATTCTAAAATAAAGTATCAAGTCTCTCCAACAGCACATTATTACAGAGATTTTTTTAAAACTTTTTTCTCCTTCCATGTGAAAACCAATGTGTTCCTTCAAAAAGTAATCAACATTTCACTTACACAATCACTGTGAAATTATTACTCAAATCCTATTTCCTTTTATTACTTGCACATATTCCTTGGCTTAGTCTTCTGTGGGGCTTTGCCTAGCTAGATAAACCTTTATTGGAGGTACAAATAATATTCTCTTAGTCCTTAACACAATCTAAATCAGGATAGTAAACTATTAACATCCCCTCCCATTTTCCTCTCACCCAATTGTAATCCACAATCCTCTTTAATGAAAAAGAACAGTACACAAATTCAATCTAGAATCTTCCAACAACTTAAAGAAGTAACAGCGTTAGGAACTGTGCAGTGGAACCAAACATCTGGGGAGTAGGACTATAGAAACAATGTAGATTAGATAACATGCCATTTATCATACTGTACTCCATTAATTAGAAAATGTCATTACAGTGCTTGAAACGTGATGGTGATCTGGTAGTGGAAACTGTCAGCCTATAAGGGGCACTCAATCTCTTGAAAACTTTGCCTCCCTCATAACCAACAACTCTGACACACCTACAGGGTACAGGATTCTCTTTCTTCTAAATCATACCATCCAAGAAATCTGCACACATCTCTCTTTGTAATAAATACTGGTAAAACTTACGGTTTCATTTAAGATTTCATTAAACACTGATCTCTTACAGAAGACTCGTATACCAGTAAAAATATCTAAGGTAAACTACTCTTTCAGCAAGCCTAAGTTTGTTTCTCCACTTTCCTCATCAAGTGAGAGTCATCGAATGAATAATGTCCTGCAGTGTTTAGCTGTTACCAAAAGACAGATCTAGTCCCCAAAGACTAGGGGCCTCATTTTCTCAAACCACGGCCTTCTATTAATGATCACTTGCGTCCACTTCTCTTGCATGAGAATGCGTATTTTTACACGATCCCCAACAAACAGGTTTCTAGTCTTCCCATACCTAGAAACTGATTACAAAGAGACTATCTCCCAAATGTGACGACGCCCCCCGCCCCAAACAAAAAGTCTGTTAACACAAGAAGGAAGAAAGAGACAGGGAAGAGGCGTGGGATTTGTTTTGATCAGAACAGCCGGGGACATAGTCATTCAGGTATTTAACACATAAATATACCGAAGTCCTGAGCACAAAAAGGGTTTGCTAAAATAAACATGGACAGTGTGATAGATGTCCCAAACTAGAAGGCAGCGACCGGCTCGAAGCAAAGCGATCCAGAGGCTGCCAGGGCAGAAAGGGGCCGGAGGACAGAAGGAAACTGACTGGAAAGGATGCTACAGGGTGGGCTAACATGGTGTCTTCTCCAGCGTGTAAGGTGATGGGGGGTGGGAACTCCGAGGGCTTCATTCCGTCGGGGTCTGGTCCCTAAAGGTATCCAGGCTCACAACTTAAGTTTCACCCGGGAAAAAAAGAAGGCGGCAAACGAGCATCCCGGCACCTCAGTCCCCAGCACAGAGGTCCGCGCTTTCAGCTTCCTCCGTGAATGAGGGAGGAAGTAACGGTCCCGGGAGCAAACACGGAGGAGCCCTGCTCACCAAGCACTCGGCGTCCGGGCGGAAAGCACCGCCGCTGAACCCCCGGCCCGCAGCGTGGAGAGCGGCGCGGCACCGGGGGAGGGGAGCGGGCGGCCAGCGCCGCACTGGCCGGCCCCGGCCCTTCCCCGGCCTCGCCCCAGGCGCGGCGAAAAGTTTCCAGCCAAAGTCCGCGGCACCCGCTCACGCAGCCAACCGCCGAACACAACCGCCTCCCGCCAGGGAGAGCGGCCCGCGCCTACCGGGCCGCGGCGCCGGGACCCTCGGTCGCGCCTCCCTCAGCCCGCGCCGGCCGCCGAGGTTCACCTACCACAGAGCCGGGAGAAGAGCAGCAGCGGGAAAAGCAGCAGCAGCAGCAGTGGCGGTGGCGTCGGGGGCGACAGTAGGAGCCCGGCCCCGAGGGGAGAAGCGGAGGAAAGTTGTGCTTTGCCGCCTCCGGGACACAGCGGAGCCGGCCCCGGGGTCCGCGCCATCCCCCACCCTCCCCCCGGCCCGCTTGCTTGCCCGCCCCCTGGCTTCCCCGGCCCCGCAGCCTCAGGCTCTGGGCGGCGGCAGCAGCGGCCACGGCGCGGCGGCGGCGGCGGCGAAAGGTCCGGTGCGCGCGTCCCCAACTCCCAGTTCTTGAGCCGTCGCCGCCGGCTGACACTCAGCCGAGCGCTCGCGGCTGCCTCGACTCCGCCGTCGCCGACGCCACTGCCGAGGCTGAGGCGGGAGCCGCCCGCCGCCGCCGCCGCCGCCGCCACTCCCCTCCCCCCGGCACCCGCCAGCCTCCCGCCCGCCTCGAACTCCTGGGAACTCGGAACGCACCACCCCGCCCCGCACGGGAGGGGGAAAGGAAGCCGACCCTCAGAGAGGGAGCTGGGAGTCGCCCGCCCAACCCGCGCAACTCGCGCTCCCATCTGATCCCGGAGTGCAAGCCGCGCTCCTCCCACCCCGCCCTCCCACACACGCTCCTCCCCTTTCCAAAAAAAAAAAAAAAAAAAAACCAAAAAACTCTTCACTCCTCTTTGATAGCCAGGTTTCTTCCAAAGCAGGGTTTTAAAGAGGACTGGAAAATCTGGAATAGGTTAGTAGGCCCCGCCCCTTGCGTTCCTGCTTCGTCCCCCCCTTCCCAGCCTTTCTAATGGTCTCGCCCACTCCGCCCCTCGCGGGTCCACCGCGGCCCCGGCGCAGACTGAGGCGGAGGGCGGCGGGACGTTTCGTGCTCCCGGCTCGCCTCGCCCGAGCGGCGCTCTCCCTCTGGCTGGGACCCGGGACGAGGAGAGGGGGTGGGGAAGAGAAGGCAGGATGGGGCTGCCCTTCCGTTGCCCATGCTAAAGGTTCCTGTCTGGGACGCTGGACGTAGCCTAATGGACTGGGCATCTCCCTCCTCGCCGAGGGCTGAAAGGAGAGACTTTCTCCTCCTTCCTGCTTCCCGGGACAGCTGTGCTCTCCGAATCCCTCCTTTTTCCCCTCCCCACTTCCCCCAAGCCCGCTGAGGCACGTTTGCACAGGCATTTTTTTCTTGCTTTCTCTGGGAGGGCGGTTTGGTGAAAGGGTCAACAGAGCCGGGCGAGGAGAGGGGCCGCGAAAGATTTGCTTTCTCACTCTTGATTCTCTGGCCGCGGGGCTGTCTGCTGTTCCCGCTGGGCGACTGGCAACAGGAGGCCATGGATTTCCCCCATCGGATCGCCTAGAGTGCGGTGGTGTTTTCCTTTGGTTTTGTTTCATTTGCATGTTCGCACGTGTAATTTTATTTTCATTGCCTGTTTTCCTGTGAACTGATGGCGGAAAAGCGACCTCGGGAAGTAGTAAACATCTGCCCCTAAGAGGAGAGTCTGTGATCCACCACAACCTTCCCTCACCCCGATGTCCGCTCGCCCTGCCCTCTCCATTTGCCGGCCACACACAGCCCTGGTGGTTTAACCTTGGAGCTACAATCACCGGCGGTTCTGCGGGATGGTGGACAGTTTCGACTGTCCCGAGAGGGGCTCCAGTGGAGGCAGAGGACATACGTCCTCAATCCATTAATTTTACGTTGGTCCTGCCATCTCCACCAGATAGCCACAAATGTGCTTCAATAAGAAGAAAGTCGAATAAGGAGTCAGCCGCCGTTAAACTAATGCTTGTCTGCCGCCAAGATTACGCTGTCCTCCCCCTTCAATCGCTAAGGTCTCCCCAGCCTCCACCCACTGGCTAACAAGGTTTTACTCACCTCCAAGGCTACACACAATTCTACCCCCTGCCCATCGCTCTTTTTTTCTTAACTTCCGCCTCCCAGCCTGTCGTCCAGTGCTCGGTTTAAGTACCTCTTTTCCTCCACCTACTTTTTTCTCCCCTCTCTGCCTGTCCGCCTCTGTCGTCCCCTGTAAACCTGTCTCCTGCAGCACTCCTTTCCATCACCTATTCTCAGGATGCACTTACGAATAAACCTTGTCCTGTATCGCTCTGGGAGATGCCCTGATGATAATCATAATTGACGAAATGTAGCCATTGTGACATTCCTCAGCTGTGCTGACACCACCGTTTCCCTTGAGAAAATTTCTTTTCCTATTTTCTCATTCTCTAAACCTAATGTCACAGCTAAATTTAGACAGAGCCCACTGTGCAACGAATAGCTAATTATCTGTTTAGGTAGCACTTTAACACGTTGTTGAGACTCAGTTAAATGTTAAACAACCAAAATTTTAATATCGCTAGCCAGTTTCATTCCCCTAACCTTTCCCTGCTGGTTCCAATCTCCAGGAAAAAACAAAAGTAATTTAGCCAATATTTGAAAAGGTGCCAAAAGCTTAATATGGGGGCCATTCATGCAATTGCTACTAGAGACCATGAGGGATTAACAGGTTTAGTGCTTCTCAAAAGGATGATATGGAGCTTTAAAGGATACATTTCCTCCATATTCTGAGAATTGGATTAGTTGCAAGCTATGATTATATTCTCTTACCTAAAGTGGAGACATGGAAGAGCAGTATTTGTACATGTTATATAAGCATTAAAAGAGCACCATGCTGGTGTTTTTGTGCATAAATGCATTATGTTTTAATAATAATTTGTGTAGATATAGCATCTTCAGCCAGAGATGTCAAAGTACACGCTTACTTCCCAGGGAAATTTGCAATTACCATTATCCCTACTTGACAGCTGGAGGAACAGAGGCACAGAGGTTAAGTGCAAATACTACAAGCCTGTGTGGTGGTTTCCCTGCCAGAACCAAGTTCTTACCTTCCAGATGACACCACTGACCTCTCAAGATTTCTTTCAAAGTTAGAAAACAAATTGACCGAGGTAACTCAAATGTCTACCTTCTAAGTGTCCAATCTCAAACTACTTTCTCCTCAAATGAATACATACCTACCTTAAGCTTTCATATGGGAAATTATTACTAGCTACAGAAAAAGATTTTACATTATGTGGTACAACTCATTTTTTTCAAGGACCAGAATTACTGTTGATTTAAAAAAGAAGAAGAAAAAAAAAACCTTTAACATGAGAGTTTTACCAGGTTTTACACCATTTTCAGTCACCTAACTTTACAGATAAGTTCGTCTTTATTGTTTGAGTGACAAACTGGTTGAAGGAATACTTAATCATAGCTAACTTATTAATACTTCTGGAACTATGGAATCCAAAGTAGGCATGCTTTTTCCAAGGCAAAAAATTATCTGAACAAAAAGCAACATGATTCTAATGCCAATAGTGATTTCATTGTTTGGGGTTAAGAGTACTGATGATGTCCATCCCACTTTTTGCCTCAAAGACTGTTGACCAACTACCGAGATTCATGAACTCTTAACTGAAAAACAGAGGTTGACATCTTAATAAAAAAGTAATCATGTACAGTGCCTGGCATTTTATATTTACTCAAATAATCCAAGTTAAAAGTTTGAGACTATTAGAATTTCATAGCTGATTCTGAAACAAAAAGTATTTTGTAGTAGAGGTGGACTATTATGTACATACTTCAGCTAGTTCTTTTTACCATCAGCAAATTTTTTATAACCCACTGCGTGAGGAAGTATAGCTTTTCCCTCATTGGAAGAGATGAGCAATGCTTTGTGGTATGTTTGAGTTGGTACTCTAGTTGACAATAAGTTGATGTTACCCAGCTAGAATCACAGTCTTCTAAAGCAGAACTATGTAAATAGTTTAAAACAAACTGCAAACCCACAAAAAAGTCCACCCACTTTTATCAAATGCAACTATTTCTGACTGCAAAGATCTTCTCTCATATATTCATACTGTGTTTTTCCCTCATATTTCCCTTGGGCCCTTGCTCAAATTCAACTTTGTCATTGAGCTCTTCTATGGCACCCCCAGATGAAAGAGCTGCCCCTAGCCCCAATCCCTATTCCCCTGACACACAGATTGCTTTATTATCTCTACTGCACTCACTATATCTTTATTTATTGTCTGTTTTCCCTTCACTAGAATGAAAGTTTCACAAGGCTGGACAGGGATCTATTTATTTTTTCACTGTTGAAACCCAACCACCTAAAACAGTATCTACCATATAGCTCCCAGTTTGGATGATTAAATGATAACTACAGTGACATAGCATACTTGAGTGCACCTCTAATGGCAGACAAACCCAAGAGAATAATATTAATTTTTTAAGATCTTGATTATATGATCTTG
Organism: Vicugna pacos; assembly: GCF_048564905.1. Taxonomy (NCBI): domain Eukaryota; kingdom Metazoa; phylum Chordata; class Mammalia; order Artiodactyla; family Camelidae; genus Vicugna; species Vicugna pacos. The sequence goes on from NC_132987.1 coordinate 75,050,697, forward strand.
TTGAGTTTTTGAAGCTGGAAGATGGTTACTCTAACTGATCATTGCTTAACATTCAATTTAATTGCTTTTAGTGTTACTTATTAAGCTGTCGTCTCTCTACTCCATATTCACACTTACTACTGGGGCTGGGGCTCTGCAAACATGTCTCCTTTGCCAGCTGGCTTCTTGGTAGGTTCTATCAATAGGAGCCCTTGGAGAGAGGATGGAAAGTAGAAGTGGGGGAGAAGACACTTGTTCCTTTCTCCTTGCTTCCTGCTTCTATCAGCATCATTTCAGCAGTAAAAGCCCTTCACCCCATCATCAGCAGTTGGTTCCAACCTCCCACTTTACACCCCAAGAACTAGACCCATCACAACACCTCAGAGTGACCAGCACCAGCTAGGCTGTGCCCACTTCTCAGAGTTGCAGCCCCTAGTCAGCAGGAACTTTCCTCTGAGCTTTTCAGTTCTAAAAATCCAAACTTTTCCCTTTGTTTCCCCAGCTTTAAGACGGTAATAGCTTCCCACATTACATATCTCTGAATCACTTCAGAGTTCTCCTTTTTTGTGTGGAGCCCCCTCCTACCCCTGTGTAACAATACCCTATTATTAAGTTCCCTAGGTAACATGGTATGATTTCTGTTTCCTTGATTGGACCTTGATTGATGCTCTATTTTCAGTGACTGTTTCCCAAAACCTTCCTTGTAACAGTTATTTTTCTTTAAGTCAAACTGTTTAAAATCACAGAGTCAACATCAATCTCAATATAAGTAAAAGCAATACAGCAAATGAGCAAAATTTGTTCTATTTCATTGACAGCAATCCAGGTTAAGCAGAGATGGGTTTGAAATAAGAAAATTTGGAGGTAATTATGTTGGTGTCTTAGTCATATATATATATAGTTTTTTTTTTTTGGTTGATGTTCCTAATCTAGATAATGGAAAAACAAATACAATTTTCTAATGTTAGGTAATCTAGGAGATTTCTTTATTTCACTGACCTTAATTACCCTTGAAAATCATTATGAAACAACAAGGTCCCTGTGTAAAGCATGGGGAACTATATTCGATAACTTGTAATAACCTATAATGAAAAATAATATGAGAAAGAATATATATGTATAACTGAATCACTGTGTTGTACATCAGAAACTAATACAATATTGTAAATCAACCACACTTTAATTAAAAAGAAAAAGAAAGAAAGAAAATCATTACGGAACTGAAAGATAAGAGGATTACTTGGGAAAAGAATTGGACTTCTCTCATAAACCTAAAAAGAAAACAAACGTACATTTCACACAGCTATCTAAAGGCTAACTCTATTTATAATATATAACTCTTTTGCAAGGGGCACTAGGGTTCCAAAAAACAGTTTGAGGAACTGATAGGCAGAAAGAAGAGCTAAGCCATAGCATTATGGTAGGTTAAATAAAAGGGTAGGTTAACTGAGCAAAGATGATTGAGCTACTATGTGCTAAAATTTATGTAAGGTGTTGGGAATGGAAAAACTCAAGTCCTGACCCCAAATGCCAATAAAAACATTATTGCAAACAATGGAGTGATGTACAGTATAGCAGACAACAAAGGATGTTTCCCAGGTTTGCCTAAAAGAGACTGGGAATGCCTAACAGCAAAGGTAACATTTGAACAGTCTCTTTTTTTTTTTAATTGAGGTAAAATTGTTATAGAACATTCTATGAGTTTCAGGTGTATCACATTATAATTCATCTGTATGCACAAAAAAGTGATCACCGCCAAAGGTCTAGTTATTATCCATCACCATGCAATTGACCTCCTTAGCCCATTCCTCAACCTCCTTCCCTCTGGTAACCACCAATCTGTTCTCTGTATTTATGAGTTTGTTTTTTTGTTGGTTTATTTGTTTTGTCTCTTTTTTTTAGATTCCATATATGAATGAAATCATATGGTATTTGTCTTATTGACTTATTTCACTTAGCCTAACATCCTCAAGGTCCATTCATGTCACGTATAACAAGATTTCATTCTTTTCTAGGGCTGAATAGTATTTGAACAGCCCTAAAGAGTGACTAAGAGTTTGCCATATGGATAGGATAAAAGCAACAGAGGGAATATGAAAATGACAGATGGAAGATTACAGAGGCATGGCAAGGTATGATGAAACCACAAGTATTTCTGTGCTGCCATAGGGTAACATGCAAAGGGGAATCAGGAGAAAAGGCAAAAATGAAGTTAGATAAGTAGGCAGGGATCTTTTTTTTTAACCTTATAAAGAAGTTTGGATTTTATCTGGTAGGTAATGTGAACAAATGAAGAATTTTGAGTAGTGGAATGACAAGATTGGGTTTGCTAGAAAAGTCAAAGAACTGGTAGAAGTGAGGGTGGAAGGACTGTCAAGGGATTTGGGAGAATTATAAGAAATTTAGTAAGGAATTTGTTGTAAGGAGAAGAGAGAATAAAGGTCTGAACTTGAGCAGTGATCAAGCGAGTAGAAAGGAGAAAATGAATGCAGGAGAATTTTAGTATTTTAACACAAAATGCTTTATTCCCACAGTGGTTTGAATATGTGCACATTCAAATAGTCATAAAGTCATAAACGTTGCTGAGGGAAGTAGGAGGCAAAAGACACATGAACAAAAGGATGAAAAAGGATGGAAAGAGAAGCACTCAAAAGAAGGTAATGAAAATATGAGTAGAGGCAGCGGGATATTAAAAGAGAGAACATGGAGAAGAAAATAGGTGGAGGGAGATCAAATGGTAAAGCCTGCAATACTCTAATTGATGGTTTTAAAATTATTGGAGAAATTTTATAATTTACTTCCACTGTATATTATTCATTTGATTCTTATACATATATCTCAGGTTCCTGCAATATCCAGTACAGTTGCTTTTGAATTTTATTCCCATTCTTGTCCTACCCCTGTTCTGCTCAAAATTGAAGGGTATCAAAGAAAAGGGGAAGTTGACATCCAACAGGATCCTGCAGGGCCCTCCTGAGTACAAAAGCCCCTCTGTGTCCCCCATTTCTTGTCTGTAGAAAAAGGCTTTAGTCTCCTATGCCTTCCCTGAGTTCCAAAGAGCAGACTCAAGTAGTTACTAACTAGGGAAGTGAGGAAATGCAGAAATAAAGGAAAAGCAGTCAGGCATGAAAAGTAATGCTAGCTTAATAGTTCAGCAATAAAACAGTCCTAGTTCCTCCTCAAGGGATATATATAACAATCTAACACATATCTTTGAGTCATTCTGTAAAAACTTAGACCCGTTTCCCCACCCAGGTGAAGGATGGTGACTACATGCTGATCACAAGCGCTAGACCCCAGACTGGATGAACCAGGTTGATGATTGAGATTCCCACCGTATTACCTCACCACCAACCAATCAGAAGATCACACATCCTGCAACACTTACTCCCAATGTTACCTTTAAAAGCCCTTCCCTGAAAGCTGTTGGGGAATTCAGGTCTTTTGTGCATAAGCTGCCCATTCTCCTTGCTTGACACACTGCAGCGAACACTGTACTTTCCTTTTACACAACCCAGGGTCAGAAGATTGACTTTGCTGCCTGGTGGGCAAAAATGGTCAGAGAGTGCAAAGTTATTGGCTTTGTAGGTAGAGGAAAGGAGCAATAAGCTAAGGAATCTGGCAGGGTTTGGAAGATGGAAAAGGCAAAAACATGGATTTTCCCCTAGAGCCTCCAGAAAGGAATTCAGCTCTGCCAGTGCCTTGATTTCAGCTAGGTAGGACCTGTGTTAGACTCCTGATCTAGAGAACTGACAGATAATAAATTTGTGTTCCTGTAAACCACCGTCTGTGGTAATTTGTTACAACAACAGTAGAAAACTAATTGTGACAAAATGAGAACTATATATTGGATCTTTCTCTAGTTCCTGGCAGAGAGCTCCTATAACCCTCGGAGTTTTCTGAGTGATGGGGTGAGAGGAGTATCTTTTGTTATTTATAATAAACCCCTTTCAACCACATATATGCTTATGTTAATGAGATGACTCTTCGAAGTTAAGGACTAGTTGCCAGAGAAACCAACCAAGTGATTAGAAGGTTGAAACTTTTAGTCCCACCCAACTCCCAACCTCCAGGGGTTGGGAGAGAAGCTGGAGATTGATTTCACCATCAATGGCCAAAGGCATAATTAATCATGTGAACTTAATGAAATCTCTGTTAAAAACTCTAAACCCTGAGAGCTTCCAGGTTGGTGAATACATGAAGGTGCTGGGAGGCTAATGTGCTCAGAGATGGCATGGCAGCTCTGCACCCCTTCCCACAGATCTTGCCCTGTGCATCCCTTCCATTCTGCTATTCCTGAGTTGTATCCTTTATAATAAACCAGTAAATTTAATGAAGTGTTTCACCTGAGTTCCGAGAGCCCTTCTAGCAACTTACTGAATCCTGGGAGGGGGTCATGAAAACTCTCAATTTATAGCCAATTGTTCAGAAGTCCAGCTGACAACCTGGAACCTGTGATTGGCATCCCAAATGGGGGCAGGCTTGTGGGACTGGGGCCTTAATCTTTGGAGCCTGTGCTAACTCCAGGTAGTTAGTGTCATAATCCAGCTGTAGGAAAATTGGGCTGAAGAGCTGGAGAATTGTTTGATGTGGGAATCCTCCCCACCATACTCGGTATCAGAAGCTGGTGCAAGTAGAGCAGAAATGAAACAAGAGTTTTCTTTTACTGATATACCTCCCTATCCTTTTACCTTAATTCCTTTGACCAACACTCAAGAACCTTAACACGAAACTCAGCATTACTTCTAAGCACCTTATCTAGCCTGCCCTACTAAGACCCTAGGCCCACTCCATTCCTTGCCAGTCTGTTTTTTTCATGAGACTCTAGGACACCTGTTTCATCATGAACAAACATCCCCATATCCTTTTAATATTTCTACCTTCTATAACAAAATAAAACAGGCATATTGCTCTAAAATTTAAGATTCGTTGCATTATCTCATATAGAAAGCTTATGTTTCTTTCTGCTTCTTCAATTCATGCTGCCTGGAGCAGGGTTGGGTGTATCTACTTCTACATCATTGTTCTGTAGACTTCATTTAACAACCTGTCTTCTTTGAATTTCTGTGTACACTTTTTTATTCTGCTACTTGAAGTCCCTGACAACATCAATACTTTGTAACCTCCTGTGGACCTCTGGTCTCAGTGGGAATTTCTCACTAAAGAGCTCTTTCTAAACTACCCTCTGGTTTTCCTACTAGTTTACCATCATTGTTGAATTTATTTTTCAGCTTCTAATTTTTGTCTTCTAACACTTATCTTCAAATCCATTATTCTCTTTCTGGCTTTTTTGCCTTCCTACCCAGACTGGACTCCACGGTAAACGTCTCAATAATACACTTGCCAGCCCTTGTTTGCTTTGCTAACCCTCACTAACAACACTCAGCATTCCTGCTGTAGATCAGGAGTTGCTTGATAAAATCTCAACAGGGCACCAGCTACAATTCCTGAAATTTCATGGTATCAAAATTCCCCTTGGTTCTCAAAGCTGCTCAACAGTTCTTATAATCATCCTTCTTAAAACCTTTACAGTGATGGCTCCGAATTTTTTCCTTCCTCCTCAGACCTCCATCCCTTTCCTTAGCCCTTGCATTCTCTTTGGATAACAATCCTTCTTATCTCCCTGGAAAAATCGTAGCTCTTCTAGATGAATTGCATTAATCTCCTTCTAATTTAACTTATCTTGTCACCCTTTCCTGTCTCTTGCAATAATTTAAAAGTTTGTTGACACTAACATCATCTCTACCCTCCCCTACCTTCTAACAGTCAGACTGTTAGACTCTAAGCACCTGAGGATGGCAGAACATAGATACTACTCACCTCTTAGAAAACGACCAGACACGTTGCATGTTAGAATTCTTAAAATCAAATTTCAAATCAGGAAACCAGCTTTAAAGACAGCAGGCAGCTCAACATGAATGGACCTAGAAAATTTCATACTAAATGAAGAAAATCAGACAGAGAAAGACAAACACTATGATATCACTTGTATGTGGAATCAAAAAAATAATACAAATGAATCTATACACAAAGCAGAAACAGACTCACAGCTATAGAAAATAACTTGTGGTTAGCAAAGAGGAAGGGGGCGGATAAATTAGAAGCATGGGATTAACAGATACAAACTACTATGCATAAAATAGATAGGCAACAAAGATTTACTATATGCACAGGGAATTATATTCAGTATCTTGTAATAACAGATAATGAAAAATAATCTGAAAAAATACATGTAACTGAATCACTCTATTGTACAACTGAAACTAACACAATATTGTAAATCAACTATACTTCAATAATTAAAAAAAGAAAACAGACTGATGGTAGTTCTGCTGCCCTCTTGTACCCTACAGTCTTTCTGTTATAGGAATAAAATGCCAAACGGAAGAGTTGACCTAATGAAAAGAACTAAATTAGAAAGCTATAAGCCAGTTTGTCATGAGAATCATTTCTATCCTTCTCATGATCAAATATTTTAATGCTAAGCTGTTGCCATTCACTGTTTGAAAATGTCATTTTGGTATAAATATATGTGAATATTTGGGTATATAAATGTTTTGTGTATTCAGCCATAAAAACTGACAACTTAACACCATTTGCAGCAACATGGATGTTGCTGAAGAATGTGATTCTAAGTGAAGTAAGCCAGAAAGAGAAAGAAAAATACCATATGAGATCGCTTATATGTGGAATCTAAAAAAAAAAAAAAATGTTTTGTGGTTGTTTTCATATATGATTCTGTAACTAGGTGGCTAGAACCTCAGGATCTATGGGGATGAGGGAGTTTTTGCTTTATAATTTTCTTTGTCTTTTTTATTCTGCCCTTTAAATATTTCATAAGAATTCCATCTTTTTAATTCCTTATTTTGTATTTTCCTATCTATTTTCATAACTATCTCCAGGGTTACTTAAATTACTGTGGAATATACTACATTATTGAAAAAGATCTAGGTATTCATATTTCTAATACAACTTATCCAGAGAAACTAATGTGTCATTTCTGCCAGTTTCTGTATTTATAATATGAGAGAAATCCCTGGGAAACTGACCCTGTAACCTAATGATAAAATAACCTTTCAGAACTATTAGATATTTTATTCTTACAGCGATTATTGACAATGAATGAAGGAACTACCCTTTTGAATGCTATAATAGAATATATATTTCATTTATTCAGTAAATATTTATTCAGATCAACCTGTGGGGCCTTCCCAGGACTATCTCCTCCCACATATCCTCTGCTGTAGCTCCACTCTGAAGTACCTAGATGATAATGTCTGATGCACATTTCTTTTGTTGTTTTACAGATGTTAAAACCACCACCAAATGGAAGAAATTAACTACTGGGTGATGATCATGAGCATGCAGCCCTCAGACCTATTGGCACCTAAGGTTGATAATGTTAACCCTTGTGACACTGCCCTGTTACCTCACCATCGACCAGTCAGAGAACTGTGCATGAGCTGATGATATAACCTGCAACCCTACTCCCTCACCTGGCCTTTAAAAAAAAGGTTCAGCCTTTGTTGAAACCCTTCATGGAGTCTGACTATTTTTTGAGCACAAGCCACCTGTTTTCCTTGTGTTGGGGTCTTACAATAAATGCTGCACTTTCCTTCACCACAACCCAGTGATTGGCTTTACTGTGTGCAGGTGAGCAGACCCAAGTTTGGCTTGGTAACACAAACTCCATGCAGTGGAGACGTAGCAATAAAGAAGACATATCAAAACTACAATGGGTATCACCTCACACCAGTCAGAATGGCCATCATTTAAAAGTCCACAAATGATAAATGCTGGAGAGGGTGTGGAGAAAAGGAACCCTCCTACACTGTTGGTGTGAATGTTAATTGGTGCAGCCACTATGGAGGACAGTATGGAGGTTCCTTTAAAAATTAAAAATACACTTACCATATGATCCAGCAATCACACTCCTGGGCATACATCCAGAGAAACTATAATTGGAAAAGACACATGCACCCCAATGTTCACAGCAGCCCTACTTACAATAGCCAAGACATGGAAACAACTTACATGTCCATCGACAATAGAATACTACTCAGCCATAAAAAAGAATAAAATAATGCCATTTGCAGCAACATGGATGGACCTGGAGGTCATCATTCTAAGTGAAGTAAGCCAGGAAGAGAAAGAAAAATAACATATGATATCACTCATATCTGTGGAATCTAAAAAAAAAAAAAGAAAAAAGAAGACACTGATGAACTCATCTACAAAACAGATATAGACTCATAGACATAGTAAACAATCTTATGATTACCAGGAGGAAAGAGAGTGGGAGGGGGTAAATTTGCGAGTTTGATATTTACAAATATTTACTATATATAAGAATAGATTAAAAAAAACAGATTTCTTCAGTATAGCACAGGGAACTATATTCAATATCTTATAATAACCTTTAATGAAAAAGAATTTGAAAATGAATATATGTATGTATATGTGTGAATGAGACATTATGCTATACACCAGAAACTGACACATTATAACTGACTATACTTCAATTTTAAAAAAAAGAAGACATAGAAGTCCTTCTCTTTAATGACTTTTCAGTTTAGCAGGGGAGGCAGATATTAAATGAAAAATTATGCAAATTTTTGGTCACAATTTTATTAATATTGTGAGGAAAGGCACAGAGTGCCCAAGAGTAAATATCAAGGGACCAAAATTAATATGTGGAGTGAAAAATAGCTTTATTGATGAACTACTGTTTAAGCTAAGACCCAGAAAATGACCTGGTGTTAAACCCTATAAAAACCACATGAGCTCATATGTGTGTCTTGAAAGGATCCAATGTAAAGTCCACATGTGCCAATTATTTGTGTGTAGCTCTTAACTCCATTCCTGACCTTCTGTGTTCTCTGAGTCACAAGGGCTGGAAGCTGGCAAACTACATTTTGCAGACTCCTTGTCAGCACATTAATTTCTATTACTTTCTGATACTATGCAACAGTGGCAGGACATTTAGAGCAGGAGACATGAAGAAGCCGTTTTTTTTCTGCTTCTGGGAGCCTCGGGTATCAGCAACAGAAGTGGTAGAAAACTCTGGGCTCTAGTAGTCAGTAAAAGTTTTTAGCAGCATCTGTAAAAAGACAAGCACCTGTTTAGTTCCAAGCATAGTAGAAACAGGCATATTTCCAGCACATCAAAGAGAAGTGAAGGCTAGTGGGTGCCAGCTCAGGAAAGGCAGCAGCTTCCTGATCTTCAGATGATGTCTCATCACTATAATGATCCTAGGGTTCTGTTTTCCTGGCTGTATACTGACTAATGAAGAATAGGAGAATGGTATAAGGGCCTAGAGAGGTAGAATGGGTGCAGGTAAAAGAGATTCTTTTCGTTGTGTTAAGTATTTTGGACTTTCATTCTAACGGTAATGGGAAACTATTGAAAGATCCTCAATAGGGAGATGACATGATCAACTTTCCATTTTTAAAAAGAGCAGTTTGACTACCATAGACAAACTGGATTGGTACATAACTGAGCAGGAACCATGTGGGGCCTTCCAGGCTCAGACTTCTCCCCCATTTTCTCTGTTGTAACTCCTCTCTGAGGTACCCAGATGATAGTATTTCAGGCATATTTTGTGAGTTTTTCAGATGCTAAAAACCACCACCAAAGGGAAGAAACTAGTTGATGATCAAGAGCACAGACTTTCTGGTGCCTAGGGGTAGACAGTGTTGACTGCTATGTTACTTCAACATCAACCAATCAGACAATCGTGCATGAGCTGATCAGTACCCTACAACCCCTTCTCCCTCACCTGGCCTTTAAATATGCTTTGTTGGAACCCTCTGGGGAGTTCAGGGTTTTCCTGGGCATGAGCAACCGTGTCCTCCTTGCTCAGCCCTGCAGTAAACCTTCCTCTGCTCCAAACTCTTACTTTTCAGTTTGTTTGGCCTTATGGTGAGTCAGGCACGTGAACGTGCCTTCGGTAACAGTAATAACAAGAGTAAATTCAATGATCAGTTAAGTAGCTATAGGAATTTAAGTAAGAACTGATGATAGAGAAAAAAATGATAAAAATAGAGATGTTGACTGAGTTGAAAAGAAATTGATAGGACTCGGGGATGGGTTGGATTTTGAGGCTTAAGAGGAACAAAGTCAAGGATTATTCTGAGTTTCTGACATGACTACTGAGTAGGTAGTGGTGCCAATCACTGAGATAAGACATTTTAGGGGCAAATATTATACCTTTAAATTTGAGGTGCATATGAAACATCCAAGCAGATTTGATGAGTACACAGATAACCAGATACAGAACCCACAGCATTGGTCTGTACTGGAGAAATGAAAGGAAGGCAGCAAATTGATTGTATTTCAACCTGGGTACATATATGAGTTCGCTTAGGACATGAGCATAGCTTGAGCAGATAAGGCCTAATCCTGACAAATGGAGATATGTAAATAACATTTGGAAGAAAGGACAGCTCTGGCAAAAGACACTGAGGAGTTGTCAGAGAGGAAAAAGGGCAACTACAAATGAGGTGTCATTGAAACTGAGGGACAAAATATTTCTAGAAAGAGGGAATCATCAGTTAGGTTGAATGCTACAATTAAAAGGAAGATGTTGGTAATCTCCGGAAGAACAAGCAATAGAAACCAGTTGTGGCTAATAGAAGCAGAATTTATTATGTTACTATAATAACATGATATAATATATTGTATTAGTATAATAATGGAATTTATTACAAGGGTATTGGGTAGTTCATTAAATCTCTGGGAGGCTTGGTAAACCAGATTGGAGACTAGCAGCCAGAAACAATGACCAAAATCCCACTGCAGGGTTGACTGAGGTTTGGACCATACATTAGATGTGTAAGAGAGGAAAAAGTTTTCCTAACTGCTATTAAGTCCCTGGTTGGGTCTGGAAAAAAACTGACAGAGACAGATTAACAGGAGAAAAGCATATGCATGTATATAATACCAGTTTTACCTGACAGAGGACGCTTTATAAGAAATTGGCAACCCAAAGATACTGTTAAACCTAAGTATTTTTGTCTCAGGTTTGGCAGAGTGGACACTCACAGAGAAATATGATAGGGCAAAGGGTATGTAGTAAGTGCAGTAAACTGGAGGAAAATTAGCAAGGCCTGTCTGATTCTTCTGGGCATCCCCTTGTCTTCAGAAATAAGGATGCTCTTCTCCTCCATGTATAGGGAAGGCATCTCTCACAACAGGGACTTGTGCTTTGGGGAGAAGAGTAGGGGAAAAGTCACAGAGACCTTCCTGTTTCTGCCATTTTCTCAAACACCGTCGACCTAAAATATTCAACATGTCAAGGTGCCTTATTTTGGCAGAATGGGTCTAAACTCCATCAGACATCATCTCTTACTCTGCTGTCACTGTTACGTCAGAAACTCAGTCTTCTGACAACCATTATCATCATCAAAAAGTTTTTCAAATACCACATGGTTCATAGGTCAATGCATCTGATCTGTCTAGTGGTGGAAACACAAGCTAGGCTGGAATCGATGGAGGAACGCATGGAAGAGGAAGATCTGAGATTTGAACAAGTATAGATAACTGCAAAGAAAATGAAGGAGGGGTAGCTGGAAGGCAATGTGGTATCCACGGACAGTTTTTTAAGATTAGAAAGACCTAGAAGATGTGGAGAAGGCTGATATTAGGGAGTTAGAAGATAATCTACAATGTGAGATTTCTTGAGTAACAGGAGAAGAATGCCTGTGATCACACTGTTGTCTACCATTATTCTGGGGGTACTAAACAGGGAAAATGAAAAAGAGAATTTTGAGGTTTAAACATTAGAAAGAGAGAAGTTGAATTATTGTTATTTGCAGGTAGTATAATTGTACACCTAAAAATCCCAAGACAATTAATTAAAGCCTGTTACAATTACGGAATTCATTAAGGAGACTGACGACAAAATTAATATATACAGAAATTAGTAGCTTTTATATATTGAAACCAGTTAGGAGATCTAATAAAACAGAATCCACTTAAAATAACTAAAAGTGGTAAAATATCTAGAAATGATCTTAACAAGAAATATGTAAAATTTGTATGATGAAAACTTTAAAATAGAAATCATAAAAGTAGTAGAGAAAAATCATAAGAATTTTCTTCCCAATAAACTTGGAGTAGGGAAAGTATATTACAAAAGTCAGAGGCCTAAGAGTAAAACTTTAATAAATCTGACTAAGAAAAATTTTCTACATGACCAAAAAGAAAAACTTGCAACTCGAATTACAAAAGCTGTCTTTACATGTAAATAACTTAAACAAATCAATTTTAAAAACACAACATGGGAAAGTAGAAAAAGAATATGAACAGAACTCTTAGAAAAATACTTACAAGTGGCTTTTAAATATTTGAAAAGATTGTCAATCTTTCTTTTAACAAGTGAAATGCTAATTAAACTTACATTATGAAATCAGCAAAAAAAAAAGTTTGTGATGCCCTTCTGTTGGTGTTGGGTAAATATTATGACTCTCATACATTTTTGGTGGGATTGTAATTTGGTTTGTCATCTATGAAGGCTAATTTGGTAATATCTATCAAAATTACAATTGTGTTTACTCTTTTACTCTGAAATCCCATTGATAGGAATTTAATCTATAGGTAGATTATATAGATTCACATAAATTTCTATATATGATATATGGAGTAATATACAAAATTATTTTTTGCAATGTTGTTCATGATGCTAAGTGTTTGGAGACAAGTTAAATGTCCATCAGTGAGGTAAGATTAAATAATCTATGGTACATTCATAATTAATACTACTTATTTAAAAAAGAATGAACTAATATTTTATGATTTAATATTATCTCCAAGGTATATTTGTAAATAAAAAAACAAGATATGTAACAGTGTGTAAAGTGTATTGCTTTTTTAAAAAAGACTTAGAAAAGAATATGTTTGCATATATTTACTTGTCAGAATATCTCTGACAGGATACTTGCCCTAAGGAGAACATAGGTGACTGAAGCTAGGAATAGAAAAGAGACTATTCACCATATTCTCTTTTGTAACTTTTTAACTTTGAACCATTTATATATATTGCCTAGTCAAAATAATTAAAATCTGAAAACAAAATGCCTATGAGTTTCTTGGAAATATAGAAGGGAACATAATTCACAGAATAGGTGGACAGGTTGGCCTTGAATAAAAAGCCCATTTATTATTACAGGTCAGAAAGAAGAGAGGGGAGAAGTAGCATTGACTTGGTGGCATGAGATTGAAAGCTGAAGAAATTTTTTTTTGAAGCTTTTAAAAAAAATGTTTACTTATTTATTTTTTAGAGGAAAATGCAAGGCCCTGAGAGTATAAGGCGTATGGAAGAGGGTGGAACCTGAGAAGAGTAGAGTTGGAAATAACTGTTGTGGAGTTTAAGAGGAAAGCAAGCTGATTGTGTTACCAGGGCTGCTGCCCCAGAATCTTACTCTACCTCTCCCTTGAATAGAAACCAGTTACTCTTATCTAAGTTTCAGGAGGAAGCTGCGGAGAGAGAAGAACCAGAATGGGCTAGAACCAACTGGTGGAGAATTTGACTTCCAGTAGAACTTGAGCCTCATTATATGCTCATTGTAATGAATTAGCATGCTAAATGACACACCCACCCCTGCCATGACAGTTGGCAACTGCCATGACAACAACCCGAAAAGCCTGTACAAGGACTGAAAAGGAGAGTTGCATCAGTTCTGAGTTTAAGGAACATCCTGTTCTCGGATAAATCATGAATATTCCTCCCATTCTTTCCAATTCTCCCCCTTTTACCTCGACCCTCCCGTATATTTGGTATCTCCACCTGAACTGGGTTGAGAAAATGACTTGTGAACTAGGTTCCTGCTTTTCCATTCTTTGCCCACTGAATGAAGCCTGTGTTATTCTAGTCTCAGCATTGGTTTCGTTATTGGACAGGGGGTCTTGGCTGGGTTGGGACCTGACCAATTCGGTGACAATCACAGGAATGTAGTTAAAATGCAAAGCAGTATTATTGATGGCCAAGTAGAGGTTAGTTACTAGAGTTCCAAACTATCCTCTCAGTTGTCCGATTTGTCTCCAAAAGGGAGAGGTTAATGAAAGTGAAATGTCTACTTTTTTGCTTTTGGTTTCTTGCTGGTAAGGAAGACTGAGGAAGAGATAATCTCTGTTGCTTAGAGAACACCCTAAGTGTGGGTAATTAAGCTGACTGGAAATGCCACCCCAGTAGGGAAAAGTACCATTATACTGTTTACCATCGTCTGTCAAACAGAGACAAGAACAAATTTATAAGGATTTGCTTCCACAGAAGCAACACAAATTCTATTTGATTTTCTTAAGTTCTCAGAAATTTTGTGAGATTCTGACTAGTTTAAGCTCCATCTATAAAAACTATAAACAAGTTGTCAGCTTAGTGTAAATTCTTTTTTACTTATTTATTACTCATGTTAAATCCAGTATAATATGAATCTGTTTCAAAGTTTTTAAAAGAAACTTAAAAAAAGAGTAGTATACTAAACTGAATCTTTAAAGTATTTTACCATTTAAGCCAAATATAGAAGTAGAGCTATATCATGAATCACGCTGATTTATAACTATTGAAATGTTAAGAGCAGAAACACTGTGTGTATTAGCTATTTTTGACATATTAACATGTTAAAAAATTGAAGCACCTAAAAGTCATAACACATTGAGTTTTTCACCCCAAATGTTATACTCTGAAAGATTCTACTCACCAGAATTGCTTTTTAAAAATTCTAATTTTTAAGGCTGCAAATAAATGTAATTTCTCAGGAATTTAATCTTCAGACAGAGCTAAGACCCTTCTGTCATTTAAAAGTCAAAATTATGTGTGAGAAGACACAATAGTTTTTGTTATGATAATATGGTCTATTGAAAATGAAGGTAACATTCATTACTTGCAGGTGTGCTGTTACAAATCTACTTAGAAAGTGCTTTTGAAATCCCTTACTTTCATTCTTTTGCCTTTGGAGATTTTTTCAGTGACCAAGCATTACCTCCCATAGTGATCTTTAAATAGCAACAATAGAAAGACTTTTTCTTCAAAATTGTCATTGGAAAAGGTATTTTCCTTGTGCTGAGCTCGGAGTAAGACTGGATTGATAGGCATTTTGTAGTTAAGTCTTAGTCCCCTTAAAATAGATACTCCTCAGTGATAGGCCAATAGTTACATAAGTGTTTGTATGGGCAAGTATAAATTGTGCGTTTTGGCTTTCCCTATGCGTCCAGTGGAGTATTCCCATTGCATTGACTAGGATCCCCACTTATGAAGTATTATGAAGACACAAAACACTTTTCATTAAAGTAATATAACCATTGAAACAGTAAACAACAGCAAAATATGTTTAACATATATACTGTTTCATGTCTCCATGGCTCTGCAGAGATAACGCTAATTATAAAATGCTAATCTATAAAATAAAACAGAAGCTTGAAATGAGTACAGTACTTTTTTTGTAAAAATTTGTTTCTGAATACGATAGGGCCAGTGTACTTTTTGAATCAGAGAATTCTTAGATCTAAAAGGGTTCAACGTTCTTATATTTTATACACGAGGAAACTTAGGTTCAAACCCTTTAAGTAACCTGCTCAAAGCTACACAGTGTTACCAGCTGAATATCTTCAGCTGCACATTACAGATCATCTCAGGTACATTTGTTTAAACAAAGGGATTTACTTTCTCTTATAATGGAAAGGCTGGAAGTAGCCAACTGCTGGTGTTAGTTCAGCTAATGAACAACATCTAAGGCCTAGACTCTTTCAGTCTTTCTGCCATGGTCTCCATATGTATCTGGCTCTTCACCCTCATAACCTCAATGCTCAAGGTCACGAAAAGGTTACAACAGCTCCAGGCATTATAGCCAAGTGAAAGGCAAGAAGAAGGGAGAATTCAAAGCCAACAACATCTCTTCAACAGTATATTGAAACTCCTCCCAAAAGCCTTCCAAGAGATCTCCCTCATGTTTCTTTGGCTAGGACTGGGTCACGTGCCTGTGCCTAGGATGGGCCTTCCTAGCCTTCTGCAAGAATCATTTTAGAGATGATTGTAGGGTTGGCCAACCAACAATATCAGTCCAGCACAACTATTATGATTTTAGAAATCCGTTTTTCTTATACTTGGAAATTGGCTATATTCCACCTAAATACTCCAGGATGAAAAATAATTCAAGGATACTTAGTTGCCTAAAGTGGCATTAATTCAGAATAATGGAGACAAATTAAGGAAAAGGTGTCCTATATTTCCATACTGCTATTATTATTATTATTATTACTATTACTGCAATTATTACCATCTTTCTTGAGGGCAGGAATTTCCTTTTCCTTAAAGTTTGAAATTATTGGGACATGCGCACCTCTTTTCAGGATTTTAGGTCTCTAAAAAGCAAATCAGGCTTCTGAAGAACCCTCTCCGCCAAATATTGTTCTGGGAGGAGATGTTCTCAGCATGCTTGTAAGTTCTCACTTTATGTAGAGACTTCTGTCCCCTTTCTTTTGCCTCTTTCTTTATGAAAGACACTCATGGAGGAAATGTGGGTCTTACTTGAGCCAAGTTTGTTTCTACAGGTGCCAATCATAAAGTGCCTCAA
Source organism: Vicugna pacos (assembly GCF_048564905.1). Taxonomy (NCBI): domain Eukaryota; kingdom Metazoa; phylum Chordata; class Mammalia; order Artiodactyla; family Camelidae; genus Vicugna; species Vicugna pacos. The sequence goes on from NC_132987.1 coordinate 75,067,244, forward strand.
AAACATGTTAAAAGTTAGGATTTATCTGCCCTTTTGCTTTTGAGTGTACGATCCTTTAATGGATCTCTGAAGGAAACTAGGATGAAATGAGGTTGTGACCCCTTGCTCTCCATGAAGTGGAGAAAGACGGCAGAATCTGATTGTTCAGTTGCCATTTTACTGTATGAAATCTGTCTGTCGCTCCTCTCCAGACAGCCTCAGGGACTCTCTGATTTACAGTAAGGCTTAGCAGTGTGATTCAGCAGCAAGACCACAGGCTTTGGTTTCAGAAAGCCAAGTTCTGAAGCTCATTCTCCCTACTCACTAATTTGCTATGAGTATATCACCTAAACCCTTGTTCTTTAAATGAGGATGGTGATGATACTTTCCTCAAAGATCTGTTTTGAGAATCGGGGGGGGGGTGTGTGTTAATAAAGCATTGTATCAATGAGAAAGCAAGTTATAATTGCATTATCTTGGTTAGTTCAGTAGTTCCACTGAAGGTGGTTCCAATGGGCCTACTTTGGGGTAGACTGTATTTCATGGATTTATAACAAAGTTTTAAAGTTTAACCAAGATAATGTCTAGAAAAATTCCTCCTTTCTGTTTGTGTGTTCTCTGTTTCCTTTACATTGCTTGGATTACAAAGGTGTAATCTAAGAAGGGTTTGAGTCTTTACAGTATTAAGCAGACTCTCCCATTCACATTGAGATTATAAATTCTTTCCTTACACATCTAAAGGAAAGTATATATGGTTCACTGCTTTTGCCTTTACTCTACCACTTTATTTAGTAAGCCCCACTGACATCAAATAAAGGACTATTTTTATCTGAGCTCTTCTCTCATAGTACTAGAAAATGCAAGTTTGCTGGATAAAACCGATTTCAACTCTAGAGAAATTAGAAAAATGAGTAGACCTCTACTTACAAATAAATTGTTTACAGTCTTCCATTACATTTATTTTGCAAATATGTAGATACGCTCAAGGATTTTGATTTAGTGTCACAAGAATATACGTTTCATTGTGGCTTTCTCTGTTTTGTTGATTACTACATACATACCCAGCACTTAGCTAAAATACAGATGTGTTCAAAGAATATTTCTTAAAGGAACAAATGAATAAAAGCAAGGAACAGAATGCTTTTCATGAATATATTCTATATTTATTCACATATTTCCCCCTTCTATAAATTGAGAGGTAGAAAAAAGGTAGAGAGAGAAGAGAAAAAGAGAAGAGTGGGAAAAACAATTTAAAAAACATCTTTGTATGGAGATTTCCCTTTCCTATGCTTTCAAGTTTCAGATCCCAAACTTGAAAATCTGGTCCAGAGAAAGTGGTGTCAAGCAGTTCTTGAAAATCCAACTTAATTGTCCAGGGTTTATGGCAAGGTTAGAGACATCTTTTTATTGAATTATGCAAATGGTCCAAGTTTAGAAGGACAAGACAAATAAGGTAAAAAAAACAGTAAGAGGCATCTGGGAAGCGGGTGGGAGAGTAAGTGCTGACTAACTCTCCCCTCCCGCCCTTCCACGGAGGGCAGGCTGGCTCACTCTGCTCTCATCCTCTCTGTCCAGCTCCCTTGTCTGCCCTAGTGAGAACAGGGGCACATTCTACCTCATACAAAGTGTTCCCCAAAGAAAGGTGGTGCTGCTAACTATGAAACTGATTGATGCTTTTGAAGATCCCAAGAAGCCTGTCCTGGTAGCTGTGGTTATTACCTTGAAATATAAAAAAAAAGTGTATTTGAAGCAGTATTTTCTTGATTTTTTTTTCTCTTGAAGGGCATGTATGTGTGCATGTGTGTATTGAACATGTGGAGTGAGTAGAATTAGGAATATTTTTGCAAGTGTGATTTCTAATTGTAGAAACCATAACTCTGAGTTACTCTCCTAGGTTTATACAATAAACAATCTCGGATATGTTAATCATGAATGGAATCCTCTTTAAAGAATGATTTCTAGATATTTGAGAATTGTACCTCCAATTTTATTTTGTCCCTAGGATTCTGGATTTCCTGGTACTCTATACAAAGATTATAATACTTGATGTTTGAGGTGTATCTTTGTTCTGAAGAATTTCTGCTGTATGTAGTCTTTGGCTCAGGGAATAAATAGGAAAGTACATGTACCCAAAGGTCTTCTCACAAGGCAGGGCAGCCTACAGTGATCTACTGTGCCACTTATCTTCACAATTCAAAGAGGGACACAGAGAGGTTAGAGCCAGAAGTTAGAAGCTAGGAATTGCCTGTTGGCCACAGGACAGCAATTCAGCTCCTGGCAGTTTGTTTTTCTCAAAATTAGAGACTATATTGAAAAGGAGTCTCCCTTGTACAAGGGAAATACAAGCCATAGAGTTGAGGAAGTGCAAAAGAAAGAATGATTTACCAATCTTTCTAACACTTCTCCAGGATCTTTCTCCCAGGCTGAAAGGAAAATGAGTTTATCATTCTAATTGACAGAAGACGGCCACAAAGAAGCTATTTAATTTTTACAAAGAGATTTACCTAAAGCTATATTCACGTGAAGCAGGAGTGACCATTCTAATAGCTATTTCATTTTGAATGCTCTGGAAACAAGCACAACTGTAAGATCTAGCATTTATGCCAGTGTGTATAGTCTGTTAACTAAAACCCGTGCTTCTGGGGGAGTATTTGGGTGGAAGGTGAAGGTGAAGGTGGAGGTAATCTACCTGCAAAAGATGAGACATTACGAGAGCCTCCCAGTGCCTGTAGTGACAGGGTGACCCCGGAAGTCATTGTTTTGGACCAGCTACAGTATAATTTCCATAGGCTTGTTAGATCAAATATATTCTATTTTCTTGTTTGCTTTACAGTTAAAGCGAAGTGGGAGGCAGGGGGAAGAATGGAAGCCGAATACTACTACCTCTTCCCCACAGCCACGCCCACCCACCCACACACAGTTTCCTAACGGATAGAAATCTTAGAGCCGGAAGCGTCTGCAGACATCATCCCATTTTAATATATTTGCTTTTTTGTTGACATAAGCCAAGAATACATAGAACTGAATCAGCTGACCTAAGTTAGTATATTGTGAGAGGAAGGATGCTGTACAGAACAGGAGAAATGGATTCAAGTCCAGGTCTCCCTCTCTCTTTGTCTCTCTCTCCCTCCCTCCCTCTCTCTCTCATCTCCTCCTCATCCCCCACCCCCGCCTATTATTTAAGCAATAATGTTTTTATTCCCAGTGGTGGCTGGTTGATCGGGCTCCCGTGTGACCCACCTCCCGCCAGAGACACACTACTGGTGGTTAATAAGCAAAGCAAAGCAAAACATTCCATCCATACCCTGTGGCCTGAGTTCAACAGCTGACCCGAGTTCAGCAGAGGAGCTGCGGGCGGCCATCATGTTTGAAGCACTTGATGGAGGTTTCCTGAGGCTGCTCCCTGCACGGTGACCTGTCCTCCAGCTCTGAGGAGGGACTCGCAGTCACCTCTAGTGGCCGAGCTGTGGTTTCGAGGTAGTGGGAGTGGCCCCGGGGTAGTGGGAGTTGCCTCAGAGCGCCGGACCAGGGTGCCCTTCGCGGACTCATGCACCGGCTGCTCCACCCCCGAAGGCTTAGTCAGCCACGTCTCCTGTTGCCATCCTGCCTCGCACCCCGCATGTCATCTCTGCAAAGCACTCTATGCATGCTGGGGAAAGGTGAGGCATGGTCCCCCTCCCGACCGCCTCAGTGCCTGAGGGTGGTCACCCCAAAGCCCCACCTCGGCCGCGGCGCATTGCCAGCGTGGAGCCACGTGGTCACGCACAAGTCCCAACAAGCACGGCGTGGCTGGCCATCCACCACCCCAGGCTCCCCAGTCTCAACAGCGGCCCCTTCCCAAGCGGCGCCGGGCTCTGGCGGAGGAGGCGGTCAAGCTGCCGGCTTCTGCAGGCCCTGAGGGCCCAGGAGGTGAGTGTGAGGGTGGTCCAGGACTTGAGGCCCGAGCCCCACTTGAATGGTAGTGATGTATTGGGCGCCGCAGGCATGTGGGATCCATGCCCGGCGCAGCGTCAAGCTCGTCAGAGAGCGGGGCAGACCTTGTGGATAGCCCCTTCGGAAACTTGTCTATCCGCTGATTTTCTGCAATCAGGCTCTTCCCCTCTCCTAATCATTACATATAGCACTGACAGGTAATCTGCCTGAAACACTCTTTTATCATTGCATGCTTGTGCTCCATGCTGAATAGGTTCCTATTTTTGCCATACTAAGCATCAAATAATAATTCATTTGCTTCTCTTGGGGAAGAAGTTGCAAACTTAAATGCCTATACAGGCCAAGAGAATATATATCTTAATGAAAAGGAAGTTGCTAAAACGTGACTTCCTCAGACGTCTGCCACATGGGAAAGCAGACTCGGTGATGCCAGACAGACCTTTCCATATTTCAAGAGAAAGGAAATTTAGATTCTTTGTAAAATATCTCCATTTTAAAAATGTGTATAGCTAAATCAATTGTTTTCTTTGTGACTTCATTTTGTTTGTTAATTGTGTGAAAACTATACTTCAAAGTCAAAGCAATATTACAAGTTATATTGACAAGTTATATTGCTCCCGTCTCTGCTCATACCACCCTGTTTTGTCCCTCCCCTTATAAGTAACTTCTTTAATTAATTTTTTGTTTATCCTTCCATCATTTCTTTTTGAAAATATAAATATTATACATATGTACTCATATTTCTTTCAATTTCTTACACAAGCAATAGCATACGTTAAAAAACACCATTCTGCCCTTGTTTTTTTCATTTACCAATTTGGATCCATATCAGTATATAGAAATTATCCTCATTTCTTTATCTAACTTTATAGGGTAACATTGTGGGGGTATACCATAGTTCTTCCAGGGATTGACAAACTACAGCCTGAGGGCCAAATCTAGTCTACCATCTGTTTTTGTATGGACTTGCAGCCTAGAATGAGTTTTATGTTTTTAAGTGGATGAAAACGAAGTCAAAAGAAGAATAATACGTGAAAGCTATACAGAAGTCAAATTTCAGTGTCCACTAAAAAAGTTTTATTGAAACACAGCCACATTATCATCTATGACTGCTTTTGTGCTAGGATGGTGGAGTTGAGTATTGCAATAGAGACCATAAGCCCACAAAGCCTAAAATATTTACTACTTTTATAGAAAAAGTTTGTCAACCCTTGTTTATTCAGCCACTCTGTTATTAATAGAAGTTTTGGTTGCTTCCAGCTGACTGCTATTCTAAAATATATTCATAAAGCATTGCCTTGGACATAAGTTATTTTGTATTTTGCCAGTATGTCTTTACAATAGATGCCTTGAATTGGAATTGCTGTGTCAAAGGGTAAATACACATGTAACTGTCCTAGAGTTTGTCAAATTCCTCTCTGTGATTTATTTTTCCCACCAACAGTGTACAAGAGTAACCAGTTAGTCAGTCTCATCAACAGAGCATGCTGTCAAATGCTAATTTAAGTCATTTTAACACACTGGGAGATTGCAACCAGGTATGTCTAAACAGAAGATGCAGCTGAGGATTCACTCATTTCAGATCTGCAATGTATTATTGGTCAGATTTTCATATGCATGATGGTGCCTGGCCCCGGGTATGCAAATGGAGACTGAAAGCCATCCCTGTCCACCTAAGTTTGTGCCCTCCTGCAGGCCTGCCCACCTTGTTGGAGGAGAGGATGCCCTTACCTGATTGGTTCAGCCAGAGACAGTTGCCATGTTCTAGTGGACTGATTGGAGGTGACTTTTTGCAATTTACTGCTGCAGAGACTGGGCGGCAGGTCAACGGTAACAGTGGGTGGGAGACTGGGGAGGGAGTTGGCTCCACAATTTGTGACCTCTGTTGTTGGCTGTTTAGACACAGAACTCATTTCACCTATTTATTAAAAAATTAATATAAATATAAAATACTCTCCCCTTATAACGACTCTCCAAATCTACACCACCCTTGAAGGACTAGCTAAGTTCAGATTCTGTCTTCTTAGCAAACTGTTTCACAGTCACTCCCTTGATCCCCCATATATTTATCTACTTATGCATTTGGTCAGTCAGTCAGTCACCCTGTGTCATACAGTCTGTCACTAAACTGGTTCGTTTTTCTTGATTATTTTCTCTCACCCACCATCCTTTGTCCCTTCCCTCTTCCCTCAATCAGCCTTCTCTCCATCTTCTAGCCCCCTCCCTCTTAGATAATAGAGTGCTAGGTATATAATAAGATGTTTAATAGCCGTAGTGGCTAAGAGTGAAAATATACACTGTGAAGAAAAATGCACAAAATTTTCCAAAATTGCACGAGAAAGCACTTGACGATTCTGAGTTAGCTGCTGGGGTGGGGTGTTGCATCTTAATGGGATCTGCACGTCTCTTCTCTCTGATTAACAGGAGCAGATGTTATGTTCGAGGGAACTGTGGGTTGTGGTTATGACAAGAAGCTGAGGTCAGACCCACCAGAGCAGCAGCAGATTATCAGGAGATGGGGGAGACACCAGGAGGTGGGGAGTCAGGATGGTCTGACTGGAGGAATGCTACCTGCTGCTGGGTGATCTGTTTCCAGAGAGGGCGGCAACAATGTGAGGGTGCTAGCGTGGTTTCTTTGGGTGGTTGCTGTGTAGTGAGAACTCAGGACACTTGGTCTAATGGGGGCCAGAAAACTTTTAAGTTCAAGATAGTAAATATGTAGGCTTTACAGGCCACAGGGTCTCTCTTGCAACTACTCTACTGCTCCATAGTGCAAAGGTGGCCAGAGACATTATGTAAAAGAATGGGTGTGTCTGGGTCATGATAAAACCATGTACGCTGATTAGTAACTAATTTAGGATTCGGACACCGAAACAGAGAGTCTGTACACACTTACCACTGCGTACAGCTTGAAATTGGATAAAAGCACGTTGCTTTAATAGGGATGCCAGATGAAACACAGGACAGAATAATGTAAACCCTATTCTCAGTTACCACCCGTGTTTCACAACTGACGACAGACACAAGTGCTGACTCTAAAATGCTAACTGTAAGGTGAAGTTAGCAGAGAAGCGCGATTAAAAAGTCCGTTGTTTTAGGGCTTCAGATTATGATGTCATAATCAATGAGCTGTACTTCTCTGGTGCAAAAGTCTAGTGTTGGGGTGGCTCTACAATATATATTTGAAGCTATGAATGTCTATATGCCAGTCATCCAGCCATAAACCAGGATACAGTGAAGCACACACCGACCTAACGCTTTTTATCAATGATACAGGAAAGTACTTAACGTATACTTACTCTTCTTTACACTACTATGATTTACATAGTACTCGTACTACACATATATTATTTTTACTATGTTATATATAACTCCCCACAACCCTGGATGGTTGGAAGGACAGATATTATTCTTCCTGTTTTGTAAATGGGACTGTAAGGCTCTGTGAAGCTAAGTGAGGAATTGGAGACTGAGGAGATGGTCTATAGAGCCAGATCTTAAACCGGGGACAGCTGCACAGGTGTGCTACCTGTGCAACTGCACAGGGTCCTGCACTTTAAAGGCCCTCGTGCTTTGTTTAATGCTCTACTGTCATGGCTTTGAAAATTTTAATTTATTAACAAAGGGTCTCACATTTCCATTTTGCATTGGGCCCCGCAAATTATGCAGCCAGTCCTGCCTTAAACCAAAATCTTGTTCCTGTGTAATCTGTACTCTTCTTTTATTCCCTAAGAATTCTTAAGATACTTATATATGGGGCTGGCCATCAAGCTAGACCATGGTATGTTGAATCCATTACCTTTCAGTTTATTCATAGTAAATCATTTATTATCTTTAGAAGACAACAAAAAAATCCATTCAAAATTCTGATGGAAAATGAGTTTCTACCTAGAATTTTATACCTAGATAAAATATCTATCAAGTGTGGGGTAGAAAGTAGATGAAAAATATTTTCAATCAGCAAAGACTCATAAAATTTGCCTCTAGTACTATAGGGAATAATAAGGAAACAGAAAGCCATGAAATCCAGGAAATAGCAGCTACAAGCCAGGGGAGTAGTCAAGATTCATCCCAGGATAGTGATGCAACAGGTCTGGAGAGCAGCAGCCCCAGAGGAAGCAGAAAGTTGAGATGGAAACTTTTTGTGGTTGGGGTGGGAGAGAGAGGGGACTCATTTCATAAATACCTGGTATGATGGGACTTCAGAAAAAAATAAGCATGGTTATAAGAAGAACTGCAAGAACAAAGTAAAATAATTAGGAATTCTAGGAGCAAAACTAAAAGCCTGTGTAAGAAAGAAAATGTAACCATAGTACAACTATTTGACTGATAGTACAACTACTCGACTCCACAGTGAACATTTACATATGCTCAAAATACTCTAAACACTGTTAGGTGATTTAATTAAAAGTGATATATCTCTAGTGGAAGGAAAGGAGGAGGGGTGGTGGTGGTTGTGTTGTAATAGCCAAATCCTCATTTATCACAGAAGGGCATAAACAGTATCTAACATTGGTAAATCAAGAATAGCAATATAAACATACTATTTATAAATACAGACGCTAATAGTTAAAGCAAGATTGTCTCTGGGAAACAATACCTGGGATTGGGAGATATGGAGAAGGAAATTGTTGATATTCCTGTAGCCTTTCCAGTCCTATTTGATTTTTGTAAGCATATGCATGCATTACTTTTATGTAAATACAATTTTAAAAAACTATTTTAAAGTTGGAGTTCCACAGCAGTCATTAAGATGATGGAAATGAACAGATTGTGCTGTGATCTTTTCAGTTTTACCCTGACAGATCTAGCATGAGCCCCTATTTCTTAGCTAGCATATGTAGTTCTAGTCCATGTGTTCTAATTCTTACTCTCCTGATGGAGGTGTTTTAAAACTTAATTAGCTAATGCCTATAAAGGGATTTCAGGTGCTTGGATGAAAGGCTTAGTCAATGTTGAAGCTATTTTTTTATAATGAGAAATTTTAGGGTACATTTAGCTAGGACTTTTATCTGACATCAAATGACAAGGAAATACAGGAAACTGAACATTAGAATTACCACTATAACATTCTATTATAGTCTGCTTTACTTTTAAAACTCTAGATATTTTTAAAAATCAAAGGAAAATTAGCATTTTTACACTTCCTAGAGGTCACCAAAATGAAGGAGGAATAAAATATAGACAATAAAGTTGAATCAATTTTTAAACAAAATTAAATGCACTCTGAAGCCAAATATAAGATTAAAAAATTTAATGACTTTAGCATATCTCATGACATTATCTGGTATTAGATGGTATTAAAGAAGGAGAAGAGTACTTGATATAAAACTTTAAATAACATTTATTGAACACCTACTGTATACCAGACCTTTTAAAAGTTTCTTTCAAATGCATAATCTCTTCCAATCCATTTCATCTCCATTGTGCAGAAATGCTTAGTCACATGTTCAAAATTAGACAGGTAATATGGTGGGAAGCACCAGCAGGGAAGTGAGGAAGTGAGACAGAGAAGGGAAGGTGGCCAACAAGAGTACTTTATCAAGCAAGTTACCACATGGTAAAAGGAGCTGGATCCTGCTGGAGAACTCTGGAGCCACTGGAGAACACAGAATTCTCCCACCAGCTCCAACAATCAGCCGCTAGTTAAGGATGGGGTGAAGGAAGTGGAGTAGAGATTCATTCTCAGGCACTGCTGGTCTGCCATGCCCATGGGCAGAGAGAGTTCCACCAAGTCAACTACTGGATTTGCCTGGCCCAGATCACAGTGAGAATGTGGAGCTCATGCTCCAAAAGCCAGGAAACTGCCTCTCTCTCTCTCTCTCTTATGGTGTGAGTGTGCATGCATTTGTGTGCATGTGAGTAAGTGTGTGTGTGTGTGTGTGTGTGTTTGTTTATTTAATGTCATCCTCCCTCTGGCACAGGGACACTTACCAGGGCAACTGCAGATCCTCACAGTTGCCTAGTCCCACCCTGAACGCATCCCACAACTGGGCACATGGGATGTGTTGATGTGTTGTATGCATGTGCCTGACCCTGATTCTCAACTTGTGTCCAGACTCCCCTGGCCATAAGCAGAAGGTAGCAGAAGTCACTGCATCAGGGTAGGGAAGAGGCAGGAAGCAGCAGGATGAGGGAGTGCATATGAGTGGAGGTCCCAAAAGCCTGTGCATGTTCTACTGTCCCATTGGAGTTCACTTGCAGAACACAGAGTTAAACTTACTAAGAATTTCAGTACGGCAGCAGCAGAGAATTAAATCCCAAGCATGAGATCCTCTTCTGAGTCTAGGAACGTGTAAGACTGCTCTGGCATACCTCAAGAAGCCGGCCCTGACAGGATCAGCCAGATGAGGCCCCTGGCAAAGAGATGAAGATACTGGTAGCTGGAGAACAGAGGGGACTACAATGTAAAAGCTGTAGGGATATGGCTGGGACACTAACATGCTACAGGTGCCTGCTATAGGTACAAAGATGTAAGCTGTAGATAGCTTTTCCTGTAATTAATGTAACTTTTCAAATGAAATCACAAGAAGTTTTTTAATTGGCTCTGATGAAGGTTACTCCATCACTTCCAGATAATCTTCCTTTCCGCTCACTCACATACATCGGGGAGTACACACACGATAGCGTAGTTATCGTACATCTCACATGTATGGTTTCCTAAACAGGCTCAGTGATGTATGAGTATGTTTGTTGAGCTCCTATTATGTGGCACCAGCGACGGTGGCAGGTGCTAAAAATATAGAGATGAACAAAATCAATAGACTCTCTACTATAATGAGGATTATGTTCCAAGTTTCACTCAAGGAACCTTCTACTTGTGTCTCACTGAAATTCTCTCCACAGCTTGGAAGCACTGCTAGTGTTTGGAAAGGAGAAGTGATATCCTTACTTCGTGTCAGTTGCATCCCTTGAGAGTTATTCATGAAAATGCAATAGCTACATTTGCCTACCTTTTAAATCCATTTAGAATCCTTGCTAGGCTATAAATTCAGAGGAATATCCCTTGGGCTAGTTACAGATTTTGTAGAAATAGTTCTTTCTATTCCTTTTCATAATGACAAGCTCACCAGCATATGAGCCAGGATGAGCACATACGCGGTTGTTTTTAACATACTTTGGTTGCTAATTGTTCCTAATTGTCATAAGTTTGCTCCAAAAAGCAAAGCTTTGTAATAAGTCATCTGTACTCCCCCACTTAACTCAGCATTCACTTTTTCTTATCAAAGTGAATTAAGCCAGAAACTCAGTTTTCCATTTGGGACTTCATCAGTTATGATCTTAACACTGCTCCTAAACATTTTGATCTTAATTTCTCTTCATCGTTCCTTTAAAATATGAAAATAGTGCTAGATTGATGGCTTCTCTCTCTTTTTTTCACTCTTATCTTTGGTGTGAAGAAAATTTTAAGAAATAACTCCTCCACATCAACAAGGCTTCCTGAACTGTGAAAGAAAAATCACATCATGAAACAAAATAATTCTCACTTTGTTCCTGGAAGAAAATGGTCATTGTTCCTTATCTCTGAGGTAGTTCTTGCTATGATGGGTGAAATGGCAAGAATAATCGAGAGAAATAGCGGTGTGTATCACAAAAGCCAAATGCATCTTTCCTATTACATAAGTAATCATCAGCTCTCACTGACTGTTATACTGTACAGTCAGAGAAGAGGTGTTTCTATTCCTAGATATAATATGATAAAACCTCGTATCTCTCCTTCGCCATATTTGGAGTGACTTAAAATACCAGTTGCAGCTTGTACTGTATATAGTGTCCACATGAAGATGTGATATATCTTAGAACGTATCTATTTCGAATGAAGCTGTTGGTAAACTATCTTTATACATTCTAGAAAATCACAGATAGCTTACAGAAGAAATACTGAAAGAAGTAATATCACATAGAAATCTGATTTTTTTCTTATTAGGGTTGAAATATATACTGATAGTTGTATAGATCTCTTATTGATAAAATCATGTGGAAAGAAAGGCTTTAGACATTTTCAATGACATTTTTGTGCCACTTTCAAACTTTTGTTTTCTCTATCATATAAAATTAATTGCAAAACATTCCACTAGTGAAAAATGGCAGCAATGAAAGCAACTTCCCATTTCTCAATTATAAAAATCTCTAAAACCGAATAAACATGTAAGCAATCTAGATTAGCCAAACTTTATTTAAATGAAATACATATTACACTCACTTTAACCTGTGTTTTGGTGGGTCTTTTTCACATCTGCTGTTGCAGAACTTCCAGCCCCCACAGTTATTTCAGAAGATTCTCTGGGGATGTTTTATCATAATTCCCAAGTTCTGTCAGCTATTATTATGTGGTGTCATCCATTTTCTTTATCTCCAATTTCCTTATCTCCAACTCTGACCTATACCTCAGGATGCCTGGTGCTGAAGGGTGTGTTGTCTACAGGCCACATGAAGGTGGCCCAGGACAAGAGTCTCTGACTCCCACAAATGCCCTGCTCATCTCTTGCAGGCTGTTGTGATAGGAGTGGCCCTCACTCTTTCTGGACACTGCTCTCTCTTGCCAGATTATTTCCTTCTCCTGATGGGTTTTCCTTCTAGATGTAACAAGTCTTCCAGAAGTTAAAACTTCCACTAGTGATGAAGTACCTTCTCTTGTTCCTGCCATAAGTATCTTCTCTGCTGAGCTTTCATTCTTCTAGTGCTCAAACCGCAAACCCTGAATCATCCTTGATTCCTCTCTTTTTTTCACATTCTACATCTAACTCCTAAGTAAGCCCTCTTGGCTCTACTTCGAAATATATCCAAAATGGGATCAGTTTACACCCCATCTACCTCTACCATCTTAATCTAAGTCTCTGTAACACCTGGCTATTACAGTGGTTTCCAATGTATGTCCTTGCTTTCAACTTTGCCACTAATATAGCAACCAGAGTGACTAGTAAAAAACCCATGTTACGCTTCTGCTTTAAACACTTTGATGTTTTCTATCTCATTCAGAATGAAACGCAAAGGATATACTTTGTTTTACACAGTTCTTGGTGATCCTGTTCCTTGTTACCCAGTACTTATTCAACTCCCCCTCACTTACTCACCACTCACTCTCAACCCATATGTTCATTAAAGTTCCTTCCCTTCTTAATTTTCTGCCCTCTGCAGCTGTCACCTTGTCAGAGAAGCCTTTCCTGATCTGACTACCTTGTAAAAAAAAAAAAAAAAAGAGTAGTTTTCCCTGTCCACTTACATCCCACTCACTTTCTCATCGCTTAGTTGACTTTTTCATCTCAGCACTTTTTTGTTGTCTGATACAGTAAATATTTACTTGATATATTTGTTTAAGATCTGTCACTTCATGTAGAAAGTCAGTTCTATAAAAGTAGTAACATGATTTGTTTTGTTCAATACTATATCCTCAGAACCTGGCAAGTTGTAGGTGCTCAGTAAACATGTATCAACAAAATAGGTGGGTATGTCACATTTTCAATAGTGAAGAGTGGCTACTGGGACAAAATTCTAGTGTTTTTGGACCTTTGATGAAGTATTATAATAATTGCTTTATATCCTGCTATTAACTCAGAGCTATTATATCCAACGATAATACTATCACCAGTGATTAAGAAATATATATTTGATACTGAATAAATGACCTCAAATGTTTGGCTCTCTTTTAGGGAAAGTCTGGCTGCAAGTCTGGGTAGCTATAATGAGACTATCTTAAGGTATGTTATATCTAATTATATTCATCATAAAATTTATATAAGACAATTTTAGCTATTGATTTCTAATTCAATAATAACTAAGGTTTTTCTCAAGTTATATTGTATATATATTTTCTTTCAAAGTTAAGTAACTGAGCATATATATTCAAGAGAAGTAGAAATCTAAAAAAAGGAAATTTCTTATTCTATTTGTAAGCCTAGAAAGGAAAAAATTGTAAATGAACAGGACTTTTTTTCTTACATAACTTATATAGTTTTTTTTATTGTAACTGAATATATTTCCTTCCTGCCTTTGTCTTCAATGTCTTTCTCCTTTCTAAAAGTAATCATTTATTGTTTGTATACATAAAGCCCTCCTTCAAAATAATGTAATTTAAATGAGGCTATTTTAAAATTGGCCATTTGCTACAGGAAAGCTTGATAGGCCTAAAAACCTATCGAAACAGATTCTTTGATGGTCTTGTAAAAGTTTTGTTACTGTCTTCAGTAACTCAGATTGGTTTCCTAACATATAATTAGTCTCATTAATCCCTGGACAGTATTACTAGCCTCTAAGGGCTCTTGTAGACCAGCAAGGGTGATCTGAAAAGCATGAGAGAGAAGTAGGAAAAAGAAACAAGAGTAATTAGGCCATAAAATAGATAGTAAACAATTTCCTATGTTAACTAGCATTTATAACATCCTTTGAAGTCCTCAGAAGTTTCATGCCTGGGAAAAATACAGAGGTGAGAAAAATAAGATATGAATAAAGAGTGATTCTTTTGGAACATGAAAAGCCAGTATGAAAGTCTTTAGGCCAGGGGAAAACTTACTCTGAAAATTTCAATTCAAGTTTTGAATTAGGCAACCTCATTAAACAAACATTCTCAGTCATTACCAGAGTATCATTTCTGCAGTGCGATTATAGAGAATGCCATAATGAGAATATTCACTAGCAAAAGAAAAATTATTGTAATACTATTGTAACACTTTTCACCTAAAAATGGAAACTTGCCTTCTTTTATCTAAAATAATGTAATGCTTAAAGGCTGCTGAATTGCAATTATTTTGGTTAATCTTTATATCCCAGGCTGAATGATTAATCCATCAAAGCTTAAAAATACATTTCCAGGTGTTTTGAAGGGGAATTCATATGTGTTAATGGCCTAGATTCCACCCCCCCCCCCCCGTTTTCAATAAAGGTCATCAGAGTAGAATGGTTTAAAGCTGCGATTCTCAGACTTTACTGTGCACATGAGTCATCTGGAAGGCTCCTAGAACTGCTGGGCCTTTCCCCCAGAGTTTCTGAGTCAGTAGGTCTGGGTGGGGCCTCAAATTTTGTATTTCCAAGAAGTTTCTAGGTGGTGCTTATGCTGCTAGTCTGGGAATTATACTCTGAGAACAGTGAACTACTAGTTTAAACTAAGGCAAGTGGTTGCCCCACAAATCATTTTGTTTGAATTTATGTCTGTTCTTTAACTGGAGACTTGTTATTTATCATGCAAGGAAAAATATTTAAAATAGATTGTTCAGACATGATTTTTAAAATGCACTGAGCTCTCTACTTTGTCTTACTCAGTCTTACTTGGAGCTTACCAACAGCACATGTCCTCAAGATTACGGGCCTATGCCAAGTCTGAAGTTCTAGCTGTAGCAAAGAATCTATGCACTTAAAAAACCGTTTGTCCATTACTTCCATCTCCTAATACCAATCAAATTAATTGACTCAAGAGAGGTATAGCTAATACTAAATAAAAATCTTCTAGTTTAGATTATATTCATTGATCATCTAATACTTACACTGAACCAGTTTCCAGAGGTCTTTATGAACGCGTGGAATCTCGCTTACTGCAAAAGAGACTTTGATCTAATCTGTACTTTTTCTTAGCTGCTTTGCTTAAATTTTTTTTTACTTGATCAGATGTTCAATGCCAAGCTATTAAGATATGATTCACGATGGATATATTCTCATTGTCAATAAATTCCTCCCATCTCAACTCTTTTTTGTTCAGTTATATGTCCAGTTTGAAGGAAGTTTCTGTGGAAATAAAGATGAGAAACAAAGGAGTAGAAAATCCACATCCAGGGTCATAGCAGTAAAAATGATCCCCTCAAAAGATTTTTTTCCTTGATTTGATCCGATTGCATTTTGCTTCTCTATACCTAATATTGAAACTTTTCAATTTTATGTTAGAAAGTGGTTTCTACTGCTCATTTTGCACACATTATCTTCACTAAAATACCTACTGTTATGACTTCTGCTTTCAACCTCTCTACCTCAGACATTCAGCAAAACACGAGGGATGGTCTGTCTTGTCTCGAGGAAACTGGCATCATGACCATGGACATCCTACCATTAAGGTTATCTGAATTGATGACCTGCCATCTTCTTCTATTGCTCCAGGGTGACTTTTGTTATTTGCACCCTTCCTGCTAGTGCAGGATGATGTACTGCTATTTTACGTTCACTAGGCTTCTCCCAGGGTTTGGAGTTTGCAGAGATGCTTCTGATTTATAAAGCAACCGATATCCCTTTCTGAGTAATTTTGATATAAGGTTCCATGGATAACTAGTCTGATGAAAACTCGAAGATAAAATAAAAATCACATATGAACATTATAAGTAAATGACATTGACCCTTGGAATATATGGTGTAGACAATATATTCCCCAAAGTTACACCCTAGCAGGTCATTATAAGGGTTTAGGATACTTTAGAAAAGGTGCTATTTTTCCCTTCCTGCCCCACATTCCATCTCAGAGAACGTGTTCCCTTCTCATTCTCAGAGCTCTCGTCCATCCCTGTGAACTGGGAAAATGAACATGTCAATCGAACACTCTGATACAGATGATTGACTTTAGAGAGGCAGTCTGGGATTTGAAAACATGATTTAGAACTTCTAGGGACTTGGCTGTAGAAGCTAGTCTTGGAAGATAATGTAGCTTCAGAGATGGAGGACACTATTTCTATGCACACAGAGAAAGAGAAGAGTAAGGCAAATAAGCACAGAGGAGCAGGGAAAAGAGAACATTTGGGCTGGCGAGATCCTGACCATCCCGGAGGTTCTTTCTTATCCTCTGGAATAATTTTGCTTCTGCTTGCTCAAGTGAACTATTTCCTACAACTAAATTATGCTCGACTAAGACAACATTTATGGTTAAAAGTCCTTTATTTTCAAGTGGAGGGATAATAGAATAACAGGGATAACAGTCAATATCAGACCCACCATGCTGTCCAATCCAAATGTTTCCCATTACATTTTTTTCTTCGTTAATAATTTAAATCAGAAAAGCAAAAAGTAATACATGGTCAATGTAAAAAAAAAAATCAAATAACACAGATGTACAGAAGGTTTAAGATTCCTAAGTCTCACTGTCTCCCCGTGCTATTCCTCAGAAGTAAATTCTGGTTAACCATTGTTGCATATCCTTCCAGATTTGTGTATTTACAAACAAAAACCAAACACACATTAATGTACACCTATATATTTCTGTGCATGTATGTATGTATGTATCTGTTCTTGTTCAACTTAAGTACAATGTCTTGTGTTTATTCTTCTCCAGGCACAGGAAACATCTGTTCAGGGTTCTCCTGTATAAACCCTTCTTGAGTTTGAGGCCAGCCATCAATTGCTTTTTAGTTTTCTTTTCCCTGGGTCAAACAATCCCGATTGTACTTTTTCCTTGGTAAATAAAAGTCATTTTTTCTTTTTCTCACTACAAAAGAAGAACTGGTCTCTGAATTCAGTGCTCTAATGAAAAAAAAATTTAAAACACTAATATTATAGTTCTAATATTGGCTAGCACTGTATCAAAGTCTCACCATCTGTATAATGGGATCGTTGACTCATCCAGTCAGTTTTGAGGCTAAATTTTGCTCGGCATTCATTCACCCAATTACTCTCAGCTAACAGATATTAGAGTTGTGTATAGTAGGGTATTATCTCAGTTAATTCATTGTCTCTTTTAAAATTTATGCTAACTAGAAATACGGTTTCTTATTTAACAAGATGTGGCTATCTTAAAGCCAAAGACGGTAAACATATTCTTTGGAGATATTCCTCATTTCTCTGCATTCTCTGCATAACAGTGAGTATCTAAATTACCCATTGTATATCAACATCTGAATACTTACAAACCTAGAGAAAGTTCTTATTCAGTAGAATATTTAAAACATGTTTTATAGACTTGGTATTTCTGAAATGTCCAAATAGAAAAAATATCCCCCAGTGGCTTCCCTTCAATTATTTTTTAAACCTCTGTTTTAAAAATAATTTTTGAAATATATCATACCTACAAAGAGGTATATAAAACCTATCTGTAAAGTTTAAATAATAATAATATAAATATCTCTGTACCCATCACCCATCTTAGGAAACAGAACATTATTGGTACTTCCGAGACACTTCACCAAATGTATCCCTTTTACTCTCTTTCGGAGGTAACTGGTAAATCTATCCCAATTTTTTATTACCTTTGCTTTTCTTTATAACTTTGCCACCTAGATATCTATCCTTCAACATTACTATATTTAATTTCCCCAAACCTTAAACTTTACACAAATTGAATGAACTCATGAATTTTTCTATGATGCAACCAAATGATTCTGAGATTCATTCATGTTGATGAGTATAGGTTGCATGCATTCATTTCAGTGATGAATAATATTTCATTGTATGCATATTCTACAATTTATTTATCCATTATACTATTGATGAATTTTTGGGTTGCTTCCAGTTTTTGCTGCTATTGACAGTGTTCACGGATTTCTTAGATATTTGCCTAGCAGATGGACTGCTTGGATATGGCACAGGAAAACAGATGTGGGGCATGGGAAGGGTTATGTCCCAGGTCTCGGTTGAGCCCCAGGGATGTGCCCCACCAAGTGTGGATCCTTGGCTTTGCGCAGGAAAGAATTCAAGAGCAAGCCACAGTTGAGTGAAGGTAGATTTATTCAGAGAGATACATTGAAAGGCAAGAGAAAGGCAACAAGGTGTGGGGGTTGGGTGCTCAGATTAAAAGTAGGTACACATTCTATAGACAGAATGCTGGCCGTCTCCGAAGAGGGAGAGAGAGGGGTGGCCACGAGGCGCCATCATGTTGCTTATTTTTATGGGCTTGGTGGCTTCATATGCTAATAAGTGGAAGGACAAGTCTAAGGGGAAGGGGCTGGGATTCCCAGGAAAGTTGGCCATTTTCCACTCTTTGACCTTTTGTGGCTAGCCTTGGGATTGCCATAGTGCCTGTGGACGTGTTATTCACCATGTTAATATATTACAATGAGCATATAATGAAGCTCAAGATCTACTAGAAGTTATATCTTTCATCATCCTGAGCCTCAAGGTCTACTGGGGGTTGAATCTTTCACCATTTTGATGTTAATTGCTGTACCATTCCTTGAATGGCTGTGCCCTGCCCCCTTCCTGTCTCAGTTTCGTCAAAAAAACCTTTTTTAATACAAAGCAAATGTCCTTGCACATAGTAGGACATTAGAAACGCTTGAGTGAATTAATTTCAATAATTCAGTAGTTGATTTAAAGTCTTTTAAATATTTCCTAGCAAACAGGTATCTAGGAACAAATATGAAGAATATATCTGTAGATGGAATGTAAGGTGAGGACTTAGTAATTGTTTAATTGGATTTACCCATTCCGGAAGGAACTGCACCCTTGCTGAAGAAAACACAGCGCCACTAGAAAGGGATAACTTGTTTCCAACATGTGTTTTCTTTGCTAGGCTACCAAGCAAGAAACATTTGCCCAGCTAAGTAAGCCCTCTTAAAACATACTGGGACAAAACCAGATAGAAACAAGTAAAGTAAATCAAATATTTGCCCAGCTGACTTTTTCTTTCAAGTTGGTATTCTCAGTATGGGTGGCAAGCAATTTTCCCTTCAAGTCTCCTTCTGGCCCTTCTATTATCATCCAAAGCATTCTCATTCCCATCAAAAAGCATTTATTAAATACTTAGTTATTCATTGTATTGCAAATAAAATCATGGTTGCAAAGTGGATTAGTGCAAAAAGGGCTGTATGCTTTGTTACTGAAGAAAGCTTAATAACTTTGTTTAACCTCTATCATATGTTAAGCCTGTAGTTCTAACATCAATTCTTTCCATGCAGTTTGAATGATTTATATGCCAACAAAGGCCTAGACAGTAGGAACACAAGGGTAATTATTATAATGTCCCTGCAATCACCTGCAGCCCCAGGGAGCCCTGATTTTGCTTATCATCTTCCCTTTTGGCAGGAAATATTAAGAGGTCAAGTATTCCTGCCTTGGAATTAGTCTCTTCTATATCTTTATGGCAGGGTGTTGATTATGACACAGTTGTTTAAATTCCAGATTTGCTTGCCTTAATTGACATCAGTAACCTATCTGATTTCTTTCTTCTTACCTAAATTCCTAGCTTAAAAAGCTTGGCTTATTTCTTTTGTTTCTTAATCATCATTATTCTTCATTAGCCAAGTCACAAATGATTCTTGCAGATGCAATTTGGGGTGTCACAAATTACAGTTGAGGTATGAATAACTGCCCCCAGTAGTGAACCAAGTTTCCAAGTATTATATTTGACTTTACCCACTTAGACAGCAGGTTAGCAAGAAATCCAGTTTCTTTCCTAGACGATCATCTCCCTCCCAAATTCCCTTTCATGTTCCAAGGGCCAGTCTTGCTTGTTCTTGTCTTCTTGCCAGCTTTATTGCTGTTATATTTTTTGCAATTAAACAATGCCTAACATAATTCCTATGGCTAAAAGTTCTTCTTCAAATTAAATTTTTAGAGACTTCTAGCTCAAAGGTATTAGGACACTTCTTACTAGAAGAGTGCCTGAGGCCAGCTGCCTTCTCCCCTCCCCCTTTGTAATATCAGCCTGCTGAGGCGTTAGAGCTGCTCCAAGATCTGACAAAAATGTTTCCCATTATATTATTTTATTTAGTAACATTTCAAGTTAGAAAAATGAGAAGTAATATATGCTTATCTTGTTACAGTGGGGATTTGGACTCATCACCTTGGTGAGATTGCCAGATAAAATATAGGATTTCCAATTAAATGTGAATTGCAGATAAACAATAATTTTCTTTTAGTAGAAGTAGGCCCCATGCAACATTTGGGACAAACTTTTACTAAAATATTACTTACTGTTTATCTGAAATTCAGATTTAACTGGGAGACCTAAATTTTAGTTTGCCAAATCTGGCAACGCTACCCCTGGAGCTGGTGGACTTCCAAACTGCCAGCAGCTGCTGGTTGCTTGGTAAAAAGCTACCACCTCCTCCAACACTGTGCTACAGACTTGTGGCTGGTGTTGCAGCCAAAGTTGGAGGCATCTAGAAGTCCGGTAATCGTTAAGAATGGCTGGTGTCCAAGAAGATGAAGCTTAGGATGAACTTTATGCTCTAGTAGCTTTTGCATCAGCCAGTGCAGATCATTGTCTGCTGGTTCTTCAAGATTTTGGAGAAGGATCATCTTATTCCCCAATACCTTCCTCAGCGTTCTACTAGGAAAATGGTGTTTCATAGCAAAATTACCATGAGGTCCTTATATTCTAGCTTTTAGATTCATTCACATAATTACTTCAGGAAGACATAGCCTGCCTGTGGAAAAAGTGATTTGGGGTGGGAGAAGAACCTCTCTTCTGGCAGCCACGCCGTTTGTCCCTAGTGTTTACTGCCCCTGTGGTGGCTTTTTTCTATGGCTTTTTGGCCTTTCCTTGTTACTGGACTTCTATTGGGGTTATCTTAGTCTATTCTGACAGATTCCAATAATCTTGAATCTTAGGGCAAACTAGTTTGAGCTCCTGTACTCTTGTACCTCAGGAAGCTACTAATCTTATGCAAATATAGCTCCCTCAAGAAATATCAAATATACTGAAAATATGTTTGGTAGAATTCCCCAGTGAAGCCATCTGGTCCTGGACTTTTATTTGTAGGGAGGTTTTCTATCGCTAATTTGATTTCATTTCTAGTGATTGGTTTGTTCAAGTGGTCAGTTTCTTCTTGATTCAGTCTTGGTGGACTGTATGTTTCCAGAAACTTGTCCATCTCCTCTAGGCTATCCATTTTGGTTCCATATAGTTTTTCATAATATTCTCATATGGTAGTCTGTATTTCTATGTTATTTGTTGTAATTTCTCCATTTTCCTTTCTTATTTTGCTTATTTGTGCTCTCTTTTTTCTTCTTTGTGAGTTTGGCCAGAGGTTTGTCGATTTTATTTACTCTTTCAAAAAACCAGCTTTTGGTTTGATTGGTTTTTTTTCTATTTTTTTAATCTCTGCTTTATTTATTTCCTCCCTGATCTTTATTATTTCCTTCCTTCTGTTGACTTTTGGGTGTTTTGGCTCTTCTTTTTCTAGTTCTTTTATCTGGTGGTTTAAATTGTTTATTTGAGATTGTTCTTCTTTTATGAGGAAGGCCTGTATTGCTATAAACTTCCCTCATAGCACTGCCTTTACTGCGTCCCATAACTTTTTTGTGGTTGTGTTTTCATTTTCATCTGTCTCAAGGCATTTTTTAATTTCAACTTTGATTTCATCATCAACCCATTGTTTTTTTTAATAGCATGTTGTTTAATCTGCATGCTTTCCTTTTTTCTCCTTTGTTTCTCTGTAGTTGATTTCTAGTTTCATGGCATTGTGGTCAGTAAAGATGCTTGAGATAATTTCTATCTTCTTAAAATTGTTGAGGCTTCTTTTGTGCCCAAGTACATGGTCAATCCTAGAAAATGTTCCATGTGCACTTGAAAAGAATGTATATCCTATTTTTGGGGGGTGTAATGCTCTGAAAATATCTGTCAAATCTAAATTTTCTATTGTATCATTTAATTAATTTAATTTAATCATTTATCTGTTGCCTTATTTATTTTTTGTCTGGAAGATCTGTCTAGTGATGTTAATATGGTGTTAAAATATCGGACAATGATTGTATTCCCATCAATTTCCCCCTTTATCTCTGTTAGTAGTTGTTTTATGTACTTAGGTGCTCCTATGTTGGGTGCATATATATTAATGAGTGTTATATCCTCATCTTGTATTACTCCTTTGATCATTATAAAAAGTCCTTCTTTATCTTTCCTTATGGCCCTTGTTTTAAAGTCTATTTTGTCTGAAATCAGTACTGCTACACCTGCTTTTTTGGCTTTTCCATTTGCATGGAATATCCTTTTCCATCCTTTCACTCTCAGTCTGTACGTGTCCTTCTCCCTAAAGTGGGTCTCTTGTATGCAGCTCATTGAAGGTTCTTACTTTATTATCCAGTCTGCCACTCTACATCTTTTGACTGGAGCATTTAATCCATTAACATTTACAGTAATTAATGAAAGGTAAGTGTTTATTGCCATTTTGAACTTATTTTTGCAGTTCATTTGGTATTTCCTCTTTTTTCTTCTTCCTTTTGTGGTTTGGTAATTTTCCTTTGTATTATCTTGGATTTTATTTAGTTTTTGTGATTCACTTTTAAGTTTTTGGCTTGTGGTTACTCTTTTTTGTAAGTCTGTTAACCTATTACTGTAACTGTTTGTACTAAACAGATCGTAATATAATCTCAAACCCATCCTACCGAGAACAAAAGATTTTTTTAAAAAGAAGAAAGAAAAAAAATTCTATATTTTCTTGCTTCCCTCTCCCACTCTTAATGATTTAGATGTCTTCTTTTACAACTTTGTGTTTATTCTATTTGTAATTCATGGTAGTTATCATCTTTCCAGTTATGAGTTTCTCATTTTTGTAGCATCCTGCTTCTTTTCTATTTAGAGTAGACCTGTCAATATTTCTTTTAGCATGGGTTTAGAACAAATTATAATAAAATTTATATGGAACTACAAAAGACCTAGAATTGCCAAAGCATTACTGAAGAAAAAGAAAGAGGCTGGAGGAATAACTTTCCCAGACTTCAGACAATACTACAGAGCTACAGTCATCAAGACAGCATGGTATTGGTACAAAAACAGACATATGGACCAATGGAATAGAATAGAGAGCCCAGAAATGAACCCACAAACTTTTGGTCAACTAATCGTTGACAAAAGAGGCAAGAATATACAATGGAATAAAGACAGTCTCTTCAGCAAATGGTGTTGGGAATACTGGACAGCAGCATGTAAATCAGTGAAGCTAGAACACTCCCTTACACCATACACAAAAATCAACTCTAAATGGATCAAAGACTTAAACATAAGACAAGATACAACAAACCTCCTAGAGGAAAATATAGGCAAAACATTATCTGACATACATCTCAAAAATGTTCTCCTAGAACAGTCTACCCAAGCAATAGAAATAAAAGCAAGAATAAACAAATGGGACCTAATGAAACTTACAAGCTTCTGCACAGCAAAGGAAACCATAAGTAAAACAAAATGACAACTTACAGAATGGGAGAAAATTTTTGCAAATGAAACTGACAAAAGCTTGATCTCCAGAATATATAAGCAGCTCATATGACTTAATAAGCAAAAAACAAACAACCCAATCCAAAAATGGGCAGAGGACCTAAACAAGCAATTCTCCAGTGAAGACATACAAATGATCAATAGGCACATGAAAAAATGTTCAATATCACTAATTATCAGAGAAATGCAAATCAAAACTACAATGAAGTATCACCTCACACCAGTCAGAATGGCTATCATTCAAAAGTCCACAAATGACAAATGCTGGAGAGGCTGTGGAGAAAAGAGAAGCCTCTTACATTGCTGGTAGGAATGCAGTTTGGTGCAGCCACTGTGGAAAACAGTGTGGAGATTCCTCAAAAGACTAGGAATAGACTTACCATATGACCCAGGAATCCCACTCCTGGGCACATATCCAGAAGGAACCTTACTTCAAAATGACACCTGGTCCCCAATGTTCATAGCAGCACTATTTACAATAGCCAAGACATGGAAACAGCCTAAATGTCCATCAACAGATGACTGGATAAAGAAGAAGCTGTATATTTATACGATGGAATACTATTCAGCCATAAAAACTGACAACATAGTGCCATTTGCAGCAACATGGATGTTCCTGGAGAATGTCATTCTAAGTGAAGTAAGCCAGAAAGAGAAAGAAAAATACCATATGAGAGTGCTCATATGTGGAATCTAAAAAAAAAAATAAATAAATAAATAAATACAAAACAGAAACAGACTCATAGACATAGAATACAAACTTGTGGTTGCCAGGGGGATGGGGGGTGGGAAGGAACAGACTGGGATTTCAAAATGTAGAATAGATAAACAAGATTGTACTGTGTAGCACAGGGAAATATATAGAGGATCTTGTGGTGGCTCACAGCAAAAGAGATTGTGACAATGATTGTATGTATGTTCATGTATAACTGAAAAATTGTGCTCTACACTGGAATTTGACACAACAATGTAAAATGACTATAACTCAATAAAAAATATGTTTAAAAAAAGATACTGAAAATATCAATAGTTCCTCTTAAAAAGGAAAGAAGAAAAGGAGGGAAGGAAGGAAGAAAGGGCAAGAGAGGGGGAGAAGAAGAGATAAAGGAAGAGGGGAGAGAGAGGAAGAGGAGAAAGAAAAAATAGAAAGTTCCCCTCCTTAAGGGGCATTAAAAAAAGGAAGAAAGAAAAAGATTGAAGTTTATCGGGCACAGTTAAATCATAAAATGCAATACATTCTTAAATTAGGGGAAATAAAGCAACATTGATCCCCAAATCTAGCAATTACCCCGTTAGAATCTTTGGCCCTCCAAAGATTTTTTCTATGTATGCTTGTGTGTCTGTGTGTGTGTGTGTGTGTACGTGCATGCTTGACATGTCTGTGGGAGTGTATACATAATCACACATACGAATGGATTCGCACTCTACAGTCTACTTTCAAATCTTTTTTCACTTAATATTATAAAGATTTTTTCATATAATTAAAAATACCTCTAAAATATTATTTTAATAGCTGTGAATTATGCCATTGATTGTAATGCTTAATTGTATTTAACCAATCACCAATTTTGTTCATTTATTTCCAATTAACTTCTTACAGCTAAATCTTTGCATACATCTCAAACTATTTTCCTTAGAATAATTATCAGCAGTAGAATTTCTGGAACTGGGTGAGGGGGATCTTTCCTGTATAGTTAAAAAAATTTATTTTGAATAATTTTAGATTTGCAGAGCAGTGGCAAAGATAGTACAGAAAATTCCTGCATACACTTCAACCAGCTTCCCCTAATGTACGTCTTACATAACCATGACACATTTACCAATATGAAGAAATTAACACTGGTATATACTAAGCTGAGTTATCGCATTAACAGTTTTTTTTTCTGTTCCATGTTCCAATCCATATAACTATGTTGCATTTAGTTACCACATCTCCTCAATTTCTTCCAAATTGTTTTTCATGACCTTAACACTTCAAGAAGTACCATTCAACTATTTTGTAAAATGTCCCTGAGTTTGTATCTGTCTGATGTTTTCTTATTATTAGACTGTTTAATGTGACCATATGGCTTTAAGGTTTTTGACCTATACATTTGAAGTATGTGATGCATATCACAATATAAGTGATAGGTTAAGTGAATGAAGTTGTTTAAAGCAGAAAATATATTTAAATGATACAAAATATCTTACTTATTTTATTTGATTTATGTACCTTCACTTGCCAATATTTTAATTGTTGGGCCAAAGTTTTGTATGTTTTATTTTCTGCTTTTAGTACATTCTATTGATTGAATTTCTGAATCCCTTTTATTTCATAAATCACAACTAGAATTATATTTTATTTAAGATTTTAGTTTCACTGTGCTTAAAATGGAGAGAGAACTTAAAACATTGGAAAAGCAGCTTTTCAAAAATTCTACAATCTCTTCTGCATTTGACTCACCCTTATCTAATTTGACAGCAATTTTCTTTTTCTTTAAAAAAAATTATATTCATTGAGTCTTTTCAAAGCGCTTGGTTTCCATTGAAAAAAACAAACGACTTTTATTTCATCACACTATATAATATTTATTAAATCACAATTATAATAATGAATAGAAGTAAAATGGTAAGTTTATAGAAAACACTTGATAGACACTCTTGATAAACCCCTTTGGTTACCAAACATCGAGAAAGCGGCAGCACTTAGGTGAATTTGAGAGAAGCCCCCTAGCTTCAAGCACTTGGTGTGCGCATAATACTAGATAGTGTGCTTTGTAGAGCGCATGATGGGTGGTGTTTAGCTCAGAAAACTGGTTGAGAAGAAGCTAGTTAAGGAAGCTGCTGATGTATTGCCAAGTTGCCTTCCAGTAAAGTTGTAACCTACGTATGCTCCCAATTACATAATAGGAAAATTTCTATTTCCCTGCCTTTGGTAACACTAGATAATAGTATGTTGAACTTGTATATCAAACTATTATAGAAATATAGAAATAATCTATATTGATAGTAGAAAATTTTATCTTGGTGATTGCTAATGAGGTTGAATTTTCTTTTTTCTCATTTTGCTTATTGATCATCTGTATTTCTTTATTTGTATATGATCTTGATGTATTTCTACACAGATAGGAACCCAGTTCACTGATCTGCCTTTATTTTAGGGTTTCTAGACTGTGACCTTTTTCAGTTATCTGGTAACAGGTGTTCTATTAACTGCTGTATTACTAATCTGGGACTGAAACTGTTGCCTGCCTATCTCCAATCAATCCCTGTCTGGTGACTCTCAGCATGAACATTGTAAGCATCTCCTTTATTTAAAAAGTTAGATACAAGAACAGAGGGATCATTCACCAACAGGAGGGGCATTCAGCATGGAGATTAGA
Source organism: Vicugna pacos (assembly GCF_048564905.1). Taxonomy (NCBI): domain Eukaryota; kingdom Metazoa; phylum Chordata; class Mammalia; order Artiodactyla; family Camelidae; genus Vicugna; species Vicugna pacos. Next base: position 75,094,580 of record NC_132987.1, read on the forward strand.
AACAACATGTCCGGATAAGCCTTGCTACATGTAATTACATGATCCGCCACCTCTGTCCCTTGCCTCCCTAATAATACCCACTCCTACGACTCTCCTCTTTGCTGGTCTTTGCAACGTTCTTGGAACACAGTGAGCACATCCCCACCCAGGCCTTTCTGTGGGCTGCTCCCTCTGCCGGGAACATTCTTTCCCCAGTTATCTGCATGGTCAGCTCCCTTACCTCCTCCAGTTTTTTGCTCCAATGTCACCTGTGCACTGGAGTCTAAGCTGATTACCGTACTTAAAATTGTAACTTGCCACCCAACCACCCTCACCACTTCTGACTCCCTTTCCTTTTCCTTTTTTTCTTTTCTGTAGCACCTACACATTTCCTTATTCTGTATCATTTACTTATTTATCTCATATATTGTTTAATTCTGTCTCCCACTGCTAGAATGAAAACTCTACATTAGATGTAGGGATCTTTGTCTGTTTTGTGTTCTGATATAGTCGAACATTCCAGGGCAGTGCTTGGCATATGGTAGCACTCAATAAATATTTGTTAAATGAATGAATTAAATTTAAAGGAAGGCCTTCGGATATGCAAAGGAGAGACACAAGAAAGGGAAGTCCTTACTAGGGTACTGTCTGGAAAACTATGTGTGTTCTATTCTGAGCCTCTTGAAGATGTTGCTGCCCTCTTTGTTGTCTGTCCCACAGGGGTGACTTTGGATCTTCAAGTCACACAGTTCCGTTATTAGTAACTCTTCAAATGGCTAGGTTCACCCCCACAAGCCTGTGCTGAGGCTATAAAAAAGCCACTCCAAAACTAAAACCTCTCTGGGTTAGAGTTTCCCACACTCCAGTGACAAACCATAACAGTTTTCACTGGTCTAAGAAATTTCCCTTGGATAATTCTCGACTGCTCGATACTGGATGTCTAAGCTCAGGTTCCTATAATAAAATACTAGAGACTATGTGGCTGAGACACAGACATGTATTTTTCACAATTCTAGAGGCTAGAAAGTCCAAGATCAAGGTGCAGGCAAGGTAGACTTCATTCTGAAACCTCTTCTCTTGGCTTGTAGGTGGTTACCATCTTGCTGTGGGCTCACATTCCCTCTTCTTTGCGTGCTTGAAGTTGGGGGGTAGAGCAAGCTTCTCTGATGTGTCTTCTTGTAAGGGCACTAATTCCACCATGAGGGCCCTAAAAGCCCCACCTGCAAAAATGATCATACTGAGGGGCAAGGCTTCAACGTATGAATTTTAGGGCAGCATAAACATTCAGTTCATTACCCTGGGTGATCAGGACCCTGAGTTCTGCAGCCCCAAATGTGAGAAGTTTTAGGGAATCCATCCCATTCCATTTTTCTGAGCTCACCAGGCAGATCTTTGGCCTAAGGCAATAATAATCTTTTTTCTCAACCCTTGGAGGAGGAAGCCAGAGAAACTGCTGCAGGCAGAAGCACTGTTGGTTCTCATTTTCTTTCAATTCACTGAGACTATTATGATTTTTTTAAAGTTTAAGGAATTTTTAAGGGTGTTTTGTTTTAGACAATTCTACTTTTGTTTAGGACACAGAAAGTCACACACACACACACACACAAGTTGCTCCTATACTAACAACAGGAAAAATCCACATAGTCTAAAAGAGACTATCTTTCCTTAAACCATCAGAGAACTGAAGTTGCAGGGCAGCTAAGAGAACTTTGAATCCCAAAGAGTGATGAGTCCTTTTGAGGAGGGACAGGACATATGAACTTTTTTAACTTCAGCAGAGCAAGGGAGGAAGAGGTGGCCTTCAGGAAAGCAGGTAAGAAGAAATCAGCTAAAATGTCAATAAATTCCTAGAGGCCATGTGTAGGCTAGCATATCAGTTTAGGATAACTGTACACAAGGGGAGTTCACAGTCTTTTGCAAACTCTCCACCATGGGCTTACCCTGGATGCTCACAAGAAAGATTGGGGTCAGGGCAGAAGACCAGATAGAGCCACTCTTGGAGCCTCAGAAACAGTAGAAACTCTGGTTGCCATGGGGATAGAGGCAGGAACACTGAGAAGGCCCCATCCTCAAGTCCCAGGTGTACAGACTTTGCCAAACTCTAGGGCTGGACTAGGAGAATCAAGAACCACCCCTCAGTCTCCAGCAGGAGCCTGGCACCAAATAACAAGCAACAGCCATCTACTGTAGAGGCGGGGCAAGCACTTGGAGAGAAATGGCCTCTGAGGTGCAGGCGTGCAGGGACTGATGAAAGCTGAGGGTTCACTGGGAAACACTGGGAAAAGCCCTTCCTGTACCTCAAGGCCTCATACTAAGCATGGAGCACCACTGGAGGACGATGAAGACTGGTGCAGGGAGATACTGAGAGCAAAAACGAAAGTCAAAGAGGACTTGTGGATGGGTTGTAGAAGGGCTGAGAAAGCACATACCTGATGATACACCTTTTCAAGATTTTCTGCCTCACAGCTGGCTCAGGACTTTTGATCTTCAAAACATGTGTTTGAGATTTTTGGTAACTCCACTGTTGGCAACCGCGAAGCAGTGAAGGCCCTTCCATAGCATGGTCCAAGTAGCCAGATGGTGAATACGAAAACAGAGGGTGTGGGGAGGAGCAATTAAGTAACGAATTAAGTAATTATTCTGCTGCATTCATCTCTTTGCTCTTCAGATTTACCAGAAGCTGTACCATTCCATGATTTTAATCAAACTTTAGAGCAGTTATTTGTTCTGCCCACGTGAAGGAAAGAATCTAATTCTGAGAGTCCTATGCCTGCTCCCACCTGTTGTTATGGTTGCTGTGGTTTGATTAGTACCCACCTCCTGGTCCCTGTACCAACATTCATGCTAGTGCAGCCAGACAAAGTGGCTATGGCCAGGGTGAATTATAGGAAAATTCATTTATCATTCTTTCCAGTGGGATAATTTTTTTCAAATATTACACACTGGAAAATGTGTACAGGCAATTTGGCTTTATGAAATTTCAGCTAAAAAATCAATATAACATAGATGATGTTAAATGTTAAGGTTATTTTTTTAAACAACATTTCCTTAGATTCTCCAGCACATTCTCTAGCAATTCTTATATGAACTCTATAAACATTAACAAGAGGACATAGCATAGTTGAAGAAACAATTCATTTTTCAAGGTTAAATTTACTTACAACTTCTTAGGAGGCCTTCTACTGTATCTCCTACGGGTAAACATAACTGCATAGTTAGGAAACACAAACTTAAATATGTTGGTTACAATATAATTTCTATCACTTCAGATATGAGGTGCCCCAAATTTCAACTTCAAATTTAAATACAACACATATTCAAAGGAGAAAACAAACAGTAACATTTACTCATACTATTCTTTAGAATTTCAACTGAAACAATTTTCCCCTGATTACTGAATCAAACTTGGAATTCAAGATTACCTTGACTGTGTTACAGATGTGATTTTTTTTTTAAATCAGCCACCACCTCAAACAACTGTTTTTATCTAAATATGAGTTAAAAGCAACTGACAATTTTGTTTATAAATTATATAGATTTGTTCTATGAAAAACAGCAAAAAAAGCCTCAATCTTGATTTTATTTCCTTCATATTCTGGAGGAGCTGGAAAAAAGATAACTAAGCAAGTTAACATTTCTTTTGTTGGTGATGATGGTCCTGAAAATAAAGTCAACTGCTCCTTACGTTAGAATTTTGATGCAAGAATCTGATGATGTGTCAGCATTCCGGGTAACAGTCCGAGGCATAAAAGAGAGGACAACAGGAAAGCCCAGGCGTCCATTGCTTCTGACCGCCAGTCTTCAGATGCAAGCTTTCATCGAGCAGGCGTTGGGGTTGTACACTCTGCCTTTCTTGTGTCCTCCACAGGGCGAGGATGGTCTTTTTTATGTCCTTTTTTTTCCCTATTCTTCGTAAGCTAGACCTGGGTCGTCTTCTTAAGGTATTTTAATATGTAGAAAAATACAGCAGGCACTTGGACTGATTTGCTGGAGCCTTCACAGTAGTTTAGAGCTAGCGCTTGCAACAAAGGCTGCTTGCTTCAAGAGTCAGTTTGTTACACGCTTTCTGGATGAGTAGAACTTCAACTTCATTCCAGTATAATTTGAATGCCTAACAAATTCTGTATAAATTTTTCCTTAGTTTTTTTTAAAACAATTTTATCATTATTTTCTGAACACAAGAATAATACATGTTCATTATATAAAACCCAAATGTTGCAGAAATATGTCTCCTATAAGCTTTCCCAAAGACATTAATAGCTTAGGCCAGTGGACTTTTCATCAACAGTCTGATGATAGTCTATGTTACGGAGAAAGAGAGTACATATGGACAAATAGAATGCAGTTAGTTTTCTCAATAGTTACAACAAGATATGTGGCCCTAAAGTTTAATGTATTTCTTCTGAGCCTTTTTACGCCTCAGTCTGAGTCTATTCTCTTGTTATAAATTATGATACCACCATTTTAACCCAATTTCAAACCAGTGAGCTCCAGGCTCAGCTCAAAGATCCACTGATGCTGTTAGCAGTTGCCCAAAAGAAATGCATTTTGTTTGAATTTAGTTAAAAATATCTTTACCTTCCAAATGATGAACAAATATATAGACCAAAAAGAAATTAGAATTGAAAAAGTTTTAGTTTAATTTCACTCATTTAACATTTACTAAAGGTTAATTAAATAATATTTAAATAAATTATGTTTAAGAATTTTAATTTTCTGCTTCTGTACAGTAACACCTTACCTATCTGGAATTTAGTTAACCAGCAACCTCACCACCCCAACATAGCTTGAAACTAAAAATAAACCAAAATAGATAACATAAACAAAAACTCTTGCTCCTCATTTGTAACAGGCCTTCTCAGGCCCTCTCTCAAAACTAATTTACCCTTATGTAGCACATATTTTTACTAAGCTTTACATAGCCTGTGCTTTTAATAAACTTGCTATCTGGCTTATAACCCCCTCCTAGGTTGGGAGGGACATTAGGAGAGGGGAGAGGAACTTCTACATTCATACACTGACAACTGTGAGAAATAAGAGCTGTGAGATTGAGGGAAGGAAAAAAGAGTAAAAAAAAAATCTATAAGTAACAGACTTCATTATTAAAAAATTTCAGGTTAGGTTTGGAGTAATAGGTCCAAAGAATCACAAAAACCTCCCTTATACACCCAAGGTCTTTGTAGAACAATTCATCAACCTGATTAATTTGACTGCTACCCTACTCTTATTTTGAAGGTAAAATCTCTTCCAGCCTCTCTCAACCTTCTCAGTAGTAGGTACTTACAGTCCTACTCTAGTCTCTCTGGGGCTGGGAGTAAATTGTCCACATTTTTGACCCTCAAGTCTCTCCGCAACTGGCACCACTGTTCCTTCACATACCCTCTCACTCACAGCCCAGGTTATCCGACTGTTAGTATGATATATTAGTATGATATGTTAGTAGAAAGGACACTTCTGGTTTAAGCAGATATGGTTTTAAATCCAGCCCCATTATTCACAGCTCTGTAACCTGGGGCAAATGACTTAACTTCTATGAACTCCAGTTTAACCATCTGTGAAATGAGGATGAGGTACTAATATCATAGGAGTGCTATGAAAATTTAAGATGAAAATGTCTCAACAAGCATAGAGCATAAAACCATTACGCCATTATAAACTAGTACCCTCACTCTCCCCTAGTCACGTTCAACTACTCAATTTCTTTTTTTTTTTTGACTCCTGCAGCTTAATTTTTTTTTGAACAACAATATAACATTTTCTATTGATTTATAATCATTTTACAATGTTGTGTCAAATTTCGGTGCTCAATTTCTGATTATTCCATAACCATGGAAGCTTTGGCACATGGCTCACTGGCTTCCTTTCCCCCTCAGTGCCTGACAGCATCCAGTCAATATTCCTAGGCCACTGTTGCTTCACTGCTTTTCAGCTGCCCATTGTCAGGGTTGACTTGTGCCTTGGTATCAGTCAGGACTGTTTTACCTCACTATTTCCTAGGTCTGCTCCACAATCTGAAATTTTAAATTCCAAGTAATGCTCTTTCTGATTATATTCTCATTGTCCTCCACTCTCATTCTTTGCTTGTATCTGTATTTACTCTCAGAAAGTATTATCTCTGGTCAAATAATTGCTTAATTGTCTTCTGATGTATCAAGTTGACTTTCTTGCTTTTTTCCCTATCCAGTCTACACCTGGGGATCCAAGACTTCAGACACTCACACAGCACTCTCTTCTCTCTTGCCTCTTGTCCTTCTAATGTAACCACTCCAAAAATCCCTGATCTGTGTACAGTCTTGCTTTTCTGCTCATACAAGTCCTTTATCAGATATACTTGTTGCAAATATTTTCTCTCTGTCTATGTCCTCCCTATTCATTTTCTCAAATAGTGTCTTTTGCTGAGCAGAAGTTTTAAATTATGAAGTCCAATTATCAAGTTTTTGTGTGTGGTTAGTGCTTTCTGTGTCCTAAGAAATCTTTGCCTATTCCATAGTAATAAAGAATTTCTCATATATTTTCATTGGAAGTTTAGCTTTTACACTTAGGTCAGAAATCCATCTCTAATTAATCATTGTACATAGTGTAAAGTAGAGGAAAAGGTCTTTTTTTTCTATATAGATACCTAGTTGTTTTGGCACTGTTGAAAAACTTCTGCCCCCATTGAATTATTCTGGCACCTGTATGGAAAATCAGTTGATCAAACATGTGCATCTCTTTATGGATGCTGTATTCTATCACATTCATCTATCTGCCTATCTTTATGCCCATACCACTGTTAGAAAATACATCTCTATGAATCCCTTGCATTTCTGCATGTCTTGTGAGCAGAAGTACTGATGGCCTGTGTTCTGGAATATCTTTTTAAGGGTAAGAGATAGTGTCTCCCTCTAGAGTAAAAGGCAGGCTTGTTTATTGTCCATTATAATAAACATAATAAAGGTAACATCTTCCTCCTAGGCAAAAAAGTGAGGCATGCTCACTGCCTATTATAAAAAGATATGAGTTCCCTAAACTCAGGGTTCCTCTCCTGTAAATGCACTCTACTGTGTGTATGGTTATCATCTGACCCTTTTTGTGGCATCCTGTGGGAATGAGTGCTCAGTGAACTGGCACTAATGCCGCTGATACTTTGGCTATAGCTGTTGCCATGAGTAATAAGGTCCTTTATCTCTGACTCTGGAGTGTTATGTCTTCTGCCAGCATCCTTGAAACTGTGGCAAGCTATAAGATCCAGCATATGCTCTGTCTTGGCAAATACTCCATGTTTATTTGTAAAGAATGTCTCTTCTCCCTTTGTTGAATGTAGCGTTCTATAAATCAATTAGTTTAAGTTGGTAACAGTTATTTTTCAAATTTTCCATGTAGTTACCATTTCCCCCATTCAACTGTTCTATCAGTGACTTAAGAAGTTTTAGAATCTCACACTCTAATTTGTCTATTTCTATATCATTCTTTTAGTTTTTGCTTCATATGTTTTGAATCTCTGTTACTTGGTGCATACACATTAATGACTGTGATGTATTTTTTAGTGAATTAATCTCTTTTTAATTATGATATGTCCCTCTGTATCTATGGTAATGCTTCTTGTCAAATGTCTATTTTGCCTGATAATATTACAGCCACTTTAACCACATGTTTTCATAATATTGCTTTTATATACTGTTTAAAAGTAAAAGAATATCCCATTCTTTTAATGTTGTATCTACTTATTTCAATAATACTTCCTTTAAAAAGAATATTTTTTTGATTTTACTTTTTTACTGAGTTTGACAATCTCTGCTTCTTAATTTATATGCTCAGTATTGTTAGTTTTAATATAATTATTGACACTTCGGTGTTTAAGTCCACCATTCATTTTTCATTTTCTATTTGTCTTGTTCTTTGTTCATTTTCCTCCTTTCCCCTCCTTTTTGGGTAAATTTAGTATTTATAAGTATTCCTTTGTATGTCTTCTCTTGGCTTTTCATTGTAACTCTTTCTTTGTGTGTGTGTGTGTGTGTGTGTGTGTGTGTGTGTGTGGTTTCCTTAGGGTTTACTATATGCATCCTTAACTTATCACAGTCTGCTCAGAATTAATATAATATCACAGGATACATAATTTAAGAATCTTAGATATTAAACTTGCACTTAGCCTTTTCCAGATGATTGTGCCATTGCTGTTGTCTGTTTTAATTTTACATTTCTGATGTTCCCCACAATTCAATTTTATTACTTTTTCTTTTAAAAAGTAAACTGTCTTTGGAAGATATTAAGAAACAAGAACAAAAATGTTATATATTTGCCTAAACATCTACCATTTCTAGTGCTTTTAATTCCTTGGTGTAAGTTTGAGTTTTTGTCAAGTTTCATTTCATTTCAGCCTAAGGAACTTCCTTTATGATTTCTTGCAGTACAGGTTTGCTTATTTGAAAAAAGTTACTTTAGCTTTTCTTTACTTAAATTGTATTTGTTTTGCCTTCATTTTTGAAGGTTTTTTTGGGAAAGCATGAAATTCTAGATTGATGATTTTTTCTTCCAATGTTTTCTAGATTCTACTCCATTGTCTCTGGTTTATACTGGTTCTAAGGAGACATCAGTGATTATTCTTACTGCTATTCTTCTGTATATGTCTTATTTTTCTTTTCTTTTTTTAAAAATTGAAATATAGTTGATTTAAAATATTATGTTAGTTTCAGGTGTACAGCAAAGTGATTCAGTTTCTTTTCCATTATAGGTTATTACAAAATACTGAATATAGTTCCTTGTGCTGTCTTGTTTTTCTTGGTTGCCTCTAATATTTCCTCTTTATCTTTGGTTTTCAGCATTTAGATTATTAGTGATCTATTGAGTTTTGGTTTTGTGGGTTGATTTTTAAATTAAATTTGGAAAAATTTGGTCATAATTTATTTAAATCTTTTTCTGTCCAATCTCTTTTTCTTCTTCTTCTGAACTCTGATTACTTAAATGGTAAACTTCTTGATAATCTTCTCACAAAAAAAACAGGTCACAGGTTTTTTTTTTTTGGTCTTTTTCCTCTGTGTGCTTCAGTTTTTAGTGACCTGTGTTCAAATGTACTGGTCGTTTTTCCTGCAAGGTCCAATTTGCTGTTATGACTAGCTGGTGGTTTTTCTCCATTTTACAAATATTGTAATTTTTGGGGTCTAAGATTAATTTCAGTATTTTTTAGCATTCCCATTTATTGGTTGAGATCTTCCATCTCCTGACTTACTATGTCCATATATTTTCCTTTTAATCTTTGAACATCTATTTATAATACTTGTTTTAAAATCCTTGTTTGGTCATTCTAACAATTTTATAATCTCTCGTTCTGTTTCAGTTGCTTTTTTTTTGGTGGAGTAGGAGTCATGTGTCACATTTTCCTGCTGCTTCATATGTGTTATTTGATTGCTTGATGTTGTGGAAGATACACGTGGGGAATCTGGATTATGTTGTCTTTCTTGAAAGAGTGTTGACCCTTTTAGGGGTGAATTAATTTAGCAACTTTTCTTGCTAAATACTTATTTTTATTTTAGGCTTTATTAGGATGTATCAAGAGCAACCCTTACTTTAGGATTGGAAAAGCCCTACTTTGAAGCATGGCCTTTCTGAGACCTCAGAATGGCCAGAGTGTTTAGCAAGGTTTCATTAGTTTGGTTGGTCTTGACTGCAATATCTCCCACTATTGTGCTGGGACATCTAAATTCAGTTCAAGACTTCCCAATACTTATTCTTTGTTAGGTTTAATTACTCTTTTTCTATGCTTGTACAGCTTAGGAAATAGCCAAAGAAGGAAGGGGAACTCTACAAATTTTGGCAGCTCTATCACTACATATCACTACCCTGCACTCTGGTGCCCTGACTGACTAATTCCAGCCACCTTTGCATTTGTGAACTTTAATCTCTCTTCTCACCAGCAAGATAATTCCTCTCTATGTTGACTCCACTTATCTGTGCTACAGTTTGGAAAGTGTCTTCAGCCAGAAACCTGGGATGAATGTAAGCTTATGTCATCTATTTCCTTTCTAGGATTACAGCTCTTCTCTCTCATCTAAAGCCAGAAAAAAATTGCTTCATATATTTTTCTAGTTTAATAAATATTTACAGTAGAGAATATATCCAGCAGCCCTTACTCTGTAATTGATCAGGCCAGAAATCAGTTCTGTTCTTGTCTCCTGGATTCTATTCTTAACTCCCAGACTTATCCATTTCTTTTTATGCCCATAGCCATTATCTGACTTCCAGACTCATCAGGACCTGCAACACCAGTAATCTTGGAGAAGGCACCTAATTTGTCCTTTTACCACTGGTCTCATTTTCCTGCTATAATTCTTCGCATTTCTGCTGGAATAATCCTTCCAAAATATGAGTCTGATCATCTAAGTCTTCTTAAAGTCTCCAATGGCTCCTAATAGCCTTCATGATAAACATCAAACTCTTAATCCTGGCATTCAAAATTCTTCATTATCTGGTCTATGCCTACCTCTCTATCATTAAATATCTTCCAATTCTGCCACCTGCACCCCTTTATTGTGCCAAACCAAACTCTGCTGTGTTCATAGAATTCTCTGTGTCCTTTCCTCTTATCTAGCTGGAAATTTCTCTTTATGTTTTGGAAATCACCTGTCTTCAGGAAACTTCTCCTATCCTTTATCCCAAAGCATACACTCCTGCTTTGAATTAGGTACTTCATTTCTGAGTTCCTACAGTACCTTGTGTTTATCCACAGCACAGTTACTGTAAAGGTGCTCTATAACTTTTATTTTCTTGTCTGTCTCTCATACTACAGTGTACATTCATCAGAAAGGGAATTTTCCTTTCATCAAAGTACTCAATAATTGTTTATTGAAAGAATGAATAGAGCATGACTCAATAGTTGCTCACAGTGAAAATCATGGATCATTACAAAGATTTAAAATTATATTTTATATACTCTAAGAAGCCAGGAAACATATAATATGGCATACAAAGGCTTCTGTCCAAATTATTAACATTTTAAACATGATGCATATCTTCAGAAATGCAGAAAAACTTGTTATCCAGAATAATACAAGTCATGAAGATTTGTTTTTAGCTCTGTATTTTTAGTAATAGCAAAGGCAACCATTTTTAAAATATAGAATTAAAAAACACACAAAAAAATTAGGTTACCAGGCAAAATTACAAATTACTGTTGAAAATATGGAACAGCAAGGAATAGAGCAGATTTTTCCTGAAGAGGTCTTTCAGAATCTCTCTTCACCTAAATGCATCTCCTTCAAGACAGGCAGATTCCTGCCTTTTTGACCAGGGACCAGCAATTCTTGACTTATTAACTGCTACCTCTGTTGTACAAGTTAATAATGGTCTCTATTTGTTATTTGCCATGATATGTTGCCTTTACTTATATCAATAAACTGAGAAGTGAGGCAATTTGCCACAGATTAAATGGCATAGAGTTAGTAGACCAGTATTTAACTTCAAGCCTGTGTGAATAAAACCTGCAAGTATCCTACTAAACACCCTGGAGTACCAGAACCCTTTCTGTTTTCATGCTCTTGATGGTTGTTAACCTAGACACTATCCTAATTTTGGTGATAACCATGGATCATAAACACAGGACCTATTGTAAGTATTGTTGCTACCTGTTTTAGAACAAAGCTTTCTTTCTGGTGAATAAAACCTCCATCAAACATTCCAATTTTCTTATCTGTAGCATTTTATTGATAATCATTCCTGTGGGAAGAATAAAAACTCTTTGTAATAAAAGTAATGTCTAGTATTTGTAAGATATGGTAAGACATTTATAATTTTTAATATGTCTTATAAAATCCTTTGAGCTGCCTGAAGAGATGTGCAATATGAAGGCAAGTTATTAGTGATTGAAATGTGTTTTCCACAAAATCTCACCAGTTGTTTTAAATGCAATCTCATGGTAACAGTTTGTTCAGCCAAGATTAACATAAGCCAATATACACATTTGTAGAAAAATTCAACCCAATTACTTTGAGAACCACTGACATATTTTAGATCAAAATGCCAAAAACCTCGTAATTTTCTTAATAATTAATTTAAAAAATAACATCTTTTAGAGAAAAACTGTCCTTTAAAACACCTCTATGCCCTTATGTTACATCTATTAAACCAGATACTGAGTTACATAAATGGGCAAAAATAGGAAAGGCAACTGATCTCAATAGCTATAGCTCATGTTTTTTTTTTTCTTTTTTTCCCCCCTATTTGACATATGAGGCAAATTGCCTTAAAGGTCATTAGCCACGTGTTCTGCAGATAAATCTGACAACTGTTGCTGTTTAACTTGGCAGGGCTGTAAAATATTACAAAGCTGTGATTGAAATTCTGAAAGTTTCTGTATAGTCTTAAAACTTTAAAACCTGAAGCTATGATAGAATTTGTTCATTTTTTTATTTTTTTATTTTGTAAAATCAAACACTAGCAACTTCTGGCTTTTTTACCTCCTCAAATACAGTTGCAAGTATCCGTTTCTTGATCTAGAGAAACATATCTCTACATATATACCCCATAAGAATTCAACGTATATACTGAGATTTTTATTTGGACTTTGGGAGAATGGGGGGAAAGCTATCAGAAATATACCTATTGTATTACTTTATTTTTTCAGTCAGAAGATCAAATTAAAAATAGGAGACTATAAGGCTGGATGAGTAAGCTTTAACAAAACATTTTAGAGATGAATACTAAGCAGGGACTAGCTAAAAATTATTATTTTTTCAGATGCTGTCTGCATGAAAAATTTAAACTACAATATTACATGAAGTCAAGTAAGCATTTTAGGAGTTATGTATGCTAGTGAGTAGGAGGAGAAACTTAGGGGATAGATTAGTAGGTTGAATAGACTTCAACCATCAGTATAAAAAACGTAGTGGAATTTGGAGTTATTATTGTTCTTATTCCAACCCAACTGGGTACACAATCTTTCAGACACTTATTTCTTGAGTTTCCTGGGCCTGGGACACAGTCCTTTCTTCCTAAATACCCAGAGCCTATTGATTCTTCAACATCAATGTCATATATCACTCAGTCTTTCATCTAAATAACCATATTACTTCTTGTCTGTACCATTCATTTGTACTGCATTGTGGCAATTTCAGAAATAATTATCTTAAAAAACAATTTAATTCTTAAGATTGCCAAAGCAGAAACTAAAGTCTTTACTGCTTGGAATGCTCCCATCAGCCTAGGGTAGATTAGGTTCTTTAGAATTCAGTGAAATTCACATGTCAGGTAGACGTGGTTGATTGAACAAAAGTGTTCATCTTTGCTCCTGCCCAAATTTCTAGCAAATTCACAAGAATGAATAAAAAGGTACTGATTTATACAAGGAAGACAATAAGAATGGGAGAGAAGATCGCAGTGGACAAGAAAAATAAAAACTGGGGGAAATGTGGAAATGGGTAGAAGAAATACTTAAATAGGGCAGGAGAAGAAGAATCTTAAGGGCAAACAGAGGGAGATAACAAAATACAAACCTATTCATTTGTCAAACTGTAGGAAGGCTCAGATATTAAGAGGTACCAGTTAATTAGAAGAGGGGGATGCTACAGTCTGAATGTTTGTCCCCACCAAATTCATCTGTTAAAATCCTAACTCCCAAGGTGATGGTATCAGAAGGTGGAGCCTTTGGTATGTGATTAGGACAGAAGAGTGAAGCCCTCATGAATGGGATTCATGCCCTAGGCAGCATCCTTGACACTTCTACCATATGCAACACAATGAGAAATCTGCAGCCTGGAAGAGGGCTCTCACCAGAACCCACCCAGGATGACACCCTGCCTGTAGAACCCATGCTGGCACCCAGCCTCTAGAAATGGGAACAATAAATGTCTGCTGTTTATCAGCCACCCGGTCGATGGAATTTTGTTATAGCACCCCGAATGACAGGTACAATGGGGAGTAAAAACAAATGAATTGGTTTAAGGTACAAATTAGGCTCAGTCATCTAGGTCCCCACACCTCTCTGACGCAGCACCTGCCCACCTTGCTGCCACCTCCAGAGGAAATAAAGGGTTTGGGTTCAGAAGAAATTTAACCATAAGGACTCTAGATTTGTGGTTGTCAGGCACAAAGATGAATGTGGGTAAGGTGGCTAATTCAGAGAAGAATAGATTAAGTGAACGTGTATATAATGAATGATAAGAACACACCCCTCCCCACCTTCCCTGCTCAAATCCCAGAAAACCAGCTGTTACCTCCTTCCTGAGGCAAGAATTGGGAGGATGTTTCTCTGAGGAAACCCAAGAGACACACAGAAAATAACCAGTGATACATTTTTGTATGAGCTCGCAAAAAGGCTAGGTAGCCACCTACTCCCCACAATGAAGTGCTCACTCTCAACAAGAATTTGACACAAAAGAAGTTTCCAGTAAGTCTTACAGTATATCACTTTCACATATGGAAGAGTCATCAAGGATCACCTCCCAGCTGAGGAATTCTTCCAACATGAAAGAGAGAAAAACAAACAAAAGGAGCAAGGTAAGAGGGGTCACAGTGATTTCCAGAAAAGCACATAACTGATAGGTATTTTAAAAAAGAGCTTGGACTGCATGGAAAAGTGAAACAAGAGCCTTGTGGAAGCTATGAGAAAAACTAGCAAGATTATAAACAGACAAACAAAAAAACCCTCAAAATGGAAAAAAAGGGGAAGAAATTGTTAACTACAGAGGAAAATAAAATTTGGTTAAGAAAAAATGTAATATTATGTGGTTGGGCAGAAAACATTCATGTAGATACTAAATGCTGACTTAATAAAAAGTTTGATATTTTTAACTTTGTGGGATGGGGAAAGAGAAAGCACAGTAAACCTGCTAATGTCTTCAAATATGAAGAAGTTAAGAACTATTGTTTAAATTGATACATCTAGACATAACAGATTAGGTATATTTTTCAATATGAAGATTAAGTGCCAGAAAAAAGGTCACAAAGTTTAAAATGACTGTTTGGTAGCAGGGTAGGTCCAAGACAGGGGACTGTTGTTTCTATTACAAGCCTTTAAAACTCTGCATATGTTTCTATGATAAATGTAAGAAGTAACAACTACTTTTTGAACATTGAGATTAACTTATTTCCAGTGAGAAAGCTGAATCCATTTTACCTTGATGTTTAAAGTGACCAAAGGTCTCTGGTACCTTAAAGAAAGGGCGAAAAAAGAGCATCTTTTCTCCTTTCACACCAAAACGTTGGCTGGAGCAGAAACTACATGCTTCCGAGGTACCTGCATACTAGTCTCAAAGATAAGTCCAAAGGGCCCTATCTTCTTTCAAATGTTCTTAGTAAAGGCAGCTGTCATATTACTGTAATTACATATTACAGCCAAGAGGCGAGCCTGAGTACCCTGTTGGAAGGAATCCTCATTTCCTGGGCCTACAGTTTACCAGCGGAAGGCGTTTCTCTGAATGCTTCAGTTACTCTCTACCCGCCCCGCCATTGGCTCCTCCCACAGCAAGGAGGAAGGACTTCATCTTATTGGTGGATTTGATGGAGGGGAGGGACAGGGCGTGTCTGGTGCTGCGGCTTCGGTTCTTGGGAGCGCTCACCCCTAAGCATATGAACATCGAGGACAACTCCTCCTTGCCTACCAGGTAGAGTCTTTCTTTCTAAGTAGGAAGGTGTGGCCATTTATTCAGTGCTGCCAGCAACCGCGTGGGGTTATTCTGTTCACGGTTAGGAAGTCCGTTGTCCCACAGCTCTACTCAAGCTTTCAGAAGCAGTAGTAGAGGGGATACTTTGGTTCCGTCAGCCAACTGTCCTGTTGTCTTTAGTTGTTATTTATCAGGCTGAATCTAATTCAGCATTAACTCTGTCAGATGTCTGGCTGTCGTGCCTTTGGTTTTCTCAGTTCTGAGGGGTTTTCTGTGGTCAGCCTGGTGGCAATGTATAAATACTGTTTATATAAATACTAAATTTAATGACCTTATAAAATGCTTTCTTGCATTAATTGTGTAATAAGTCAACTATATAATGAGAAAAATGAAGAGATTAAATTAAATTTTCTTTATTTGCAATGTACTCTCATTGAAAATGTAAATAAAAGTTGTCAGTTGAGATAAATAACACTTTATTCTTCTCCTGGGAAAACATGGAAGTTAAGAATATGAGGATTCAGTAAAGTGAAAAGCTGATGAAAATGACGTATACTTTCCCGTTGTATCCTAAGAGAATGAGTTCAATTCACATTAGAAAATAGGTTTATGTGACAAACATGCTTTTAACATAAAATTATTGAATATCATCTGTGCGCCAGTCAATATTTTAATGCTAGGGATACAGTCAACAAAACAGGTGAAAACCCCTACTCTTGTGGAGACTACTTCCTTTTTTTCATTTTTTGAGATGTCATTAACAAATGAGTTTACTTTCTAATGGGCAAGACAGATAATGAACCATAAATAGGTAAAATATATGTTAGAAGGCAATGAGTGTTATGGAGAAAAAATAAAATAGGAAAGGTGAATGAATATTGAGTGTTGAGGTTGGAGATCAGAATTGCAGTTTTAAAATAGTGTATCACTTGAGTAAACACCTGGAGGAAATTGAGGTGACAACTCATATTTTCATCATCTTTCAATGTGCTATTTATGTTACTCACTAAGGGAGTGAGTGAGATAGAGAAGAGGTCAAAGGACTGAGCCTGGGAGCACTCCAACAGTAAGTGTTGGAAATGAAGTGAAGAGAGATGAAGAAGAAACAGCAAAGCAGTTGGTAGGAAATGTTGTAGAAGCCTCCATGAGAGGCCCCTCACCATCTGGGCATGTGTGAATAGAAGGAGTCTCAGGAAGATTTAATGAAGGTATTAACTGAACTTGGCATTAAAGAGTAAGCAGCGCATAGATGGGTGGGTTGTTTTAAACAGGTAAAATTGAGCACAGAGGCAATTACTGAGGCATGTGAAAGAAAATCAGATTTGGAGATAGATGACTATTTCAGTGTTCCTGGAAGGAGGGTTGGTTGGGGTAGGGAGTAGGAGCAAGGTTTGCTGGGGTGAGTTGGGAGAAGAAAGATGAAAACTGGAAGTTGAGACGATGAACCATCTTTAAAGAGTTGAGCATCCCATGATACTCACTGAGGAAATTTTGAATTAAATCAAATAAAGACAAAAGTCTCCAAATGGGACTTTTCCAGGGAGATGCCAAATAAATCTAATAGTGGCAGTTCTCTGGGATGGGGCTTTTCGGGGAGTTCCAAACCCATTTTGTTTCCTCCAGTGGCTTCTAGGCTGCTGGTTTTTATAACTACCACAGTTCCAAGACCCCTGGTTTAAGGACCTATCATACAGCTGGGAGAGAAGAGTGGGAATGGCACAAGTTAAAAAATGGCACAAGTTCTTGAGATTCAGCCATTTTTCTTGATGCAAAGTGTTACTTTCCAGAGTTTCAGAAAGTTGTTATTTGTAATTTTTACCTGTGTTCTTATTTTTTAAGAACTTTTATGGAAGAGTAGACTTTCAGGTGTCCTTACTTTCCTATTCTAGACGTGCTTGTGCTTCTCTTGGCTGTACTTTTTAACCACCAGTTTTTTCACAGAGCCAGGAAGGAGCCCAAACAAAGATTTATCATCTAAACATATACAAGCCTTGAACAAGAGAAGACCAACCTGCATATGATTTTCTTGAGTGTTTAAAATTTTTGTTTACATTATGTTTATTAAAGTTTTACCATGCAACTTTTATGCCATGATGAGCAAATCACAATCTTGGCTTTCTTCTAGGGGCCAAAGAATAGGTAAATTAACTTTAGATAAGAAAGAAGATACCAGGAGAAGAATTTTGAATGTGTAAGATGTAAGGAAGCAGTGGAAGATTCCAAACAGAAAGATACAACTGGGTTTGGTAATCATTGAGGATGATAATCATGATCATGATTGAATATGGTGTTTGTAGAAGCAAGAAGACTCAAAGTAGCACACTGACATTTTATATAGCTACTTTTATGCTAATTAAAGATCTTTTGAGGTAATGTGAAAGAACTGCTTTTTTAATGCCTTGTTTTCCTAGCCATAGATAAGGAAAAGTTTTGGATTTAAAAGAAGAATATGTGAAAATGCTGGCTTCTGCTGATACCACCTATAGTTAGTCAAGACATGCGAATTCAAATACGTCTTAGATATGTGACACACCTACTTTTAAAGTGAGCCTCATTCACAACATGAGAAAAGATTTTCTTGTTAAAGACAAGATGAATTATATAATGAATAAAAGAAGAATCCAACCCAGCAAACAGTTTATTTCTATGCTATTCCAAAATAAAAAACACTTAAATACATTACTTTTTTTCCCTTATGGTGTAACTCACCTATGGAATTTAAAATCTTTTACAGGCATTAGTGGAGAAAACAAGTTAATTTTTAATCTCAGTTCTGATCCTGCTTCCATACTGCAAAATGAATCTGGAGAAAGTCACATGGCCATATTGGTTAGTCTCACTATTACTGGGTTTCTCTGTAGTTGTAGATGTGCCTCCTAGTTCTTCAGTAATCCTTTATTTGTCTAAGTTGACACCTTTTCATTTTTATGCATTTGGCCATGAAGATTTTCTTTTGCTCTGCCAAATTTGTATACTCATCCCTGATTGTTTAACTGTGAATAGACACAACTGAGTAACTCTTAACTAAGGAAATTGTACATATTCATTATGAAATTTCCCAACTTTGTTTCCTTCTAAACTATCTTTGTGGTTTTATGCATCATCTAAACTGTCTTTGCAGTTTTATTTATCTTCTAATTTTTCCTATTTCAAAAAAATGTTTCTTGTCTTTTTTTTTTGGTTTGGAGCACAGAAAAATCTATTGCAGGGCCACGCAAGGAGGACGAGCTGATCACTCTCGAAAAACCCTAACTCCTGTTTTCTTTTTAAAGACTGGTCTACTTTTTGTGCCTAGGACCCCATAAACTCCATCTTTTTGGGGGCCTTGTCTAAGCAACCACTCTCTCCTGCATTTTTTAACCACCTTTTTTTGAAATTTACTTTCTCCTAGACTTAAAAAATTTTTGAAATTTCCCCTACCCTAAAATGTAAGCAAAGAAATACAAACAACCACTAACACAAAATGTTACTCTCAATTGTTTCATTTTTTTTGCTTTCTTTCATGGCCTAATGAATGATATTTATTTGTAATGAGTTAATATATTGATACATATTTAAATTATTTCCTGTTTTAACTATTGTAAGTAATACTTAATACTGGAAGACAATTCTTATACATATTTTTGTACATATACTTATGATTTATTTAGAATTAGTTCTTACAGGGTGCATTTCTAAGCCAAATTTTGCAAAACTGAAGGTTTGTAATAAATTGTCTGATAAATTTTCTTGAATGGTTGTATTAGTGTACACTCCTGTTAACAGTGTGTGTGTGTGTTTTCTAGCAATCTTTTCAAAATTGCATTTTAATATTAAAAAATCATTTCCAAGTGAATAGGTAAAAGTATTTTCTTTATTTATTTATTTTTATTATCTTTATTGTTAATTGCTTTTCTTTGATTATATGTGAGGTTTAAGGATCTAATTTGTATAATTTAATTCTTTCGTATTTGTTAAATTACCCAGAACATCACCCATCTTGGTGAATGTTCCATGTGCTTTTGAAAATCGTGTATTTTGCTGTTATTTGGTAGTGTATTGTATAAATATAAATGAGGCCTTTTATATCTTTATTGATTCTTTGTTTAATTATTCTTTCAAATAATGAGAGGCATAAATCCCCAACTGTAATTGTCGATTTGTTTATTTCTCCTTTCATTTGTATTAGTTTTTGCCTTGCATATTTTTAGATGTGTTGTTAAGTGCATAAACATTTTGGATTATTATGTCTTCTTGGAGAATTAACCCTTTATCATTATTTAATATTTCTCTTCATCCCTGATAATATTTTTTGTCCTCATGTCTACTTCGGTATTAATATAGTTGCTCCAGATTTCTATCTTTTTTTTTTAATTAAAATTTTTTTTTTTTATTGAGGGTTAGTCAGTTTACAACATTGTGTCAGTTTCTGGGGTACCCCGTAATTCTTCAGTCATACATGAATATACATATATTCATTTTCATATTCTTTTTCACCATGAGCTACTACAAGATATTGAATATATTTCCCTGTGCTATACAGTATAAACTTATTTATCTGTTTTATATATACCAGTCAGTATCTGCAAATCTCGAACTCCCAGTTTATCCCTTCCCACCCCCACCTTGGCACCCACGAGTCTCTATCCTATGTCTGTGAGTCTGTTTCTGTTTTATATGTAAATTCATTTGTCTTTTTTTTTTTTTTTGAGTCCACCTTTAGCATTTGCATTATATATCTTTCTCTATCCTTTACCTTTAATCCACCTGTGGCTTTATATTTATAATGAATATCTTGTAATCAGCATATAGTTATATTGTGCTTTTTTTTAATCTAATATGACAGTTTATCTTTTACATAGATGTGTCTGGACCCTTTACATTTAATGAAATTATTTAGATGATTGGACCAATATCTATCATTTTGCCAGTTGTTTTCTATTTATTACTTTCCATTTATTTTTACCTCTTTTTCTTCCTTATTTTAGACTATTTTTATAAATCTGTTTTAAAATCACTGTTGGCTTATTATTTTTTATTTTTCTTAAAGAATGTTTAATGGTTGCTCTAGCAGTTACAGTGTAGTCAGAGTCTGTATTACAGCACTTTGCATGTAGTGAAGGACTTTACAACAGTATGTCCCCAATCTCTCTCTCTCATTGTGTTATTGTCATACATTTTATTTTTAGCATATGCTATAAGCATACAATAGATTGCTACTGTTTTTGCTTTAGGCAGTCATTTATCATTTAGAGCAATTAAAAATAAGAAAAAATAAAATGCATATTATATTTTTATTTATTATTCAATTTCTAGTGTTCTTGATTTATTTGTACATCCAAGTTTGTGATTGGTGTCATATGCCTTCTGTCTGAAGAACTTTCTTAACATTTGGTGTAGTGCAGATCTGCTGGCTGTTAATTCTCTCTGACTTTATTTATCTGAGGAAAGTTTTATTTCTCCTTTATTTTGATAAAAATTTCACTGGGTTTAGAATTATGGATAAGAGTTTTTCTTTCAGCACTGTTAAAGTGACACTTAACTTTTTTCTTCCCTGTATTGTTTCTGATGAGACATTTGCTGTAGTTCTTAACTTTGTTCATCTGTATATAATGTATCTTTTTTTCCCATCTGACCGTGTTCAAGATTTTTTTCTTTTTCTTTGGTTTTCAACAGTTTTAATATGATATATGTAGTTGTTTTCTTTTGTATTTTTGTATTTACCCTGCTTGGTGATTTCTGAGCTTCTTGGATCTGTAGTTGGATTTTTGTCATTAATTTGGGAAACTTCTCAGCCTTTGTTTCTTTAAATGTTCCTTCCTGCCCTGTCCTCTCTCTCCTTTGACATTTTGGTTACATATGTTAGACTGATAGTGTTCCATGGCTCTTGGATCCTCTGTTCATTTTGTTTTAGCCATTTTCTTCTTTGTTTCATTTTGTTAATTCTTTTGACTTATCTTAAATTTCACTTATTCTGTTCTCTGCTGAGTCAAGTCTGTTGTTGAGCCCATTGAAGACATTCTTTATGCATGTTATTATATTTTTATTTCTAGCATCTCTGTGATTTTTTTGTTACGGTTTTAGCTTCTCTACTGAAATTACCTTCTGACTTTACATGTGGTCTACCTTTTACATTAGAGCCTTTAATATAGTAATCACAGTTATTTTTAATTCCTAGTCTGTTATTTTCAACATCTATATCATATCTGAGATTGAGTATCTTTATTGCTTTATTTTTTGACAATGCATTGTTTTTTATTTACTTTGATGTATGCCTCCTAATTTTTTGTTGGCATTTGAACATCTTGTGTAGGATAGCAAAGACTGAGATAAATAATTTTTATGCCTGAAGATGACACAACATCTTTCTTCTGCTAGGCTTTTAGTATAGGGGAGGTTGGGTCAGTTAAGTCAGGAGTTGAACTCTATTTGCATTTTATTGTTGCCATGGATACCTTCTGTGCAATACCAACTCTGAATCCTTTAGCATTACCTTCTGCTCGGGGTGAAGGCTGGTTTGTCAGGTTTTTCTGATGGCTGCTCTCCACCTTCTGCTTTGGATCTTCTGTTTGAGAGATCTTCCGTGGTCTTGCTCTTTTCCCAAAAGTGGACCAGTGTTCCTTGCTACTCACCTTTGGTTGCATGATGATTGCGTGTGTGTGTTTGGTTGTGGTGGAGTAGTCTCTGTTGTTTTGATTAAGATTTAGTTTTAGGCATGTTTTGCAACTTGAGTCATGGGAGTGAGATCTTCTCATGATATTGTTGCTCACCCAGCTGGAGAAGAGGTTTCATGGTGTGGGCCCAGCACTTGTTCCTGACCCTCCCCTAAAGGTAGAGAGTTTTTTTCTGTTCCAGCCTCTTAGCTACAGTGGGTTTCAACGGTGCCCAAAGGGAAGGGAGAAAGGGCTTGTTTCTCTTCTTCAACAGTTGAAGGCCTTTTATCATACGGGAGATAGGAGAAAAGGATCCAAGCGGAGTATGGTTTTGCGGTAGAGACTGTTCCTTCACCAGGACTGCATCTCAGCAGGCTTAATTAGTATTCTCACCAGTGTTTTTGTGAGCATTTAGCAAGGTCTGTGCAGAGTGGGTCTGCAAGTGGGAGCAAGTTCTATGTGTGCCACCCTCAGGTGCTTTATTCTCTGGCTAGCCAACAGTTGGCCTGTAGCAATTCTTTAAATATTTTAGATGAATTCTTATTACATGTATCCAGCAGCATCTTCCCCAAGTCATCAAGTTCTTGCTTTCCATCTATCCTTGGAGTGCATTTTTTTTTTCAGATTTCTGATTAGTTTGTTGCCTTGCAGCCTCAGCTGAATGATAGGTTTAAGTATTGTAGATTTTCTATCATTTTATTGTTGTGTACTTAGTGTGAGATTACATGGAACTTACATTTTGAACCACCGCACCTTGAGTATAGAATTGAAGCAGGATATTGAAGCCATAAGGACACAAACAGGACAGCCAATCTACACTGTTGTTCTATTCATAGCACTTGGCTATTGGAGTGCTCCCAAACTGAAAAGTCTTGTTCCATTTCTGGTAGAGAAGATACACCTATTTAAGGCTCTATATCTAAGAAGCTGGAATAGAGATTCTTGACTCTTTAGAGTAGCAAAATGTAGTAAAAGAGTTGGATTTTGCAATCATCCTTGCTTTCAAGTACCCTTGATAGATGATTTTTAAAAAGTAGAAGAAAGACAGAAAAATGTTGAAAAGAAGCTGAACTCAGAATAGTGCTGAACAGTGCCAGAAAACCTGCTGGCCATCCCAGCTCTCATATCGTGGCATCCATCCATTTACCTGTAATCTTAAAAGATATTTGATCAATTTAACATTGCTAATGCATGGTGAGACTGCTGACTTTTTGGTCTGTACATTTACGTCGTCTGGTTACACCAGCATGGAACCCTGTAGGAAAGGATGGTACAGCTATGATTTACTGCACAAGATTTAGCCATCTCATTGTATGGGAATGATACTCAAATTGTCGGAGTATCAAGTACAATAAAAGCTTTATCTGCTTTCCTGTCCTTCCTGCCAAATACACATGACAAACACACATTTCACTTTAGAAAAATGCTTAAAAGTACTCTGAGGTGAAAACTATTCAAAGGTCTCCAGTTTCGGGAGAAAGAACACACAGCAGCAAGGCAATTGCAGATCAGACTGATCTTCAAGGTAACAGGATACCCTTTAAGTCCCTTGAACTATGTCTCTTTTGTATATAACACTACAGAATTGTCAGAGAGGAAAAGAGAGAATCCCGTAGTACCTTTGAACCTAAAGTTTAAAAAATCTAATTCATTTTATATTCAGTCATTTAAAAATATAGGTCCTTAAATCCTGATCTGTAAAGTTTTCTTGATGGGATTGTGTTGCCACTGAACACTGCCAGCGACTCTGCGTAAATGCTAGTCTTCTTTGTTCTGCTTGCCCTCTCTCCCTTTTCTGTCTCACCACGGCCCTTCCTTTGTGGCTTAAAAATTCTATACAGACTCATCATTTTTATGCAGCTTTCACAGATAGATGGCCCCCGGGCCTGGTCTCTCAGCAACAGTTCAGACCTCATGTCTGATTCTTTGCACAGCTGAAACTAGCTGTGTGTTTTACTATGTGTTTTTATATATTCATATATTTATGTTTATCCTGTAAGCCATTAAGTGATATATTTATCAAATGTGGAAACATATCTACTTCTTTCACACCTCTTTACAACATCTAGTATATGCTTCTGCTTTTTAGTGTTCCTTTGAGTTAAGATTAGAATGAAAAATAAAATCAAGCTATGAAACTACTGACATTTGAAAAATCTTACTGGCCAACTATGATTACAACTGGTTGGGGTGATATGCAAAGGAAGGATGCTAACTTTCATTGAGCACAGGGTTATGGACCAGGTTATATTTCTCTTTAAATTCTTTCTTTCTTTCTGTATATATGGTGTATGTGTATGTGTGTGTCATGCAGGCTTAATTATTCTAATTCATATATATAGATGGAAAAATGAGCTCAGAGATAAAAGAGAGAATTTTAACACAGGAGTATCTGGCTGTAAAGCCAGTGCTGTAGTCAACAACTGACTCCCCATATAAACTCACCAATGATTATCTTGAATAACCCATTGACTACGCTCCAGGGTAAGACTTTGACACTCTTATTTAAGTACCAATTTTATAAAGAGCCCATATCAGGACACCAGTTATAGTGCAATCTCCTATTGGTCTTATTATTGAGATCTGATGGCTGAAAAAGTACAGCTGGTTTTAGAAATGCCTGCTAAAGATAATACTTAAAGGTATTATTGTATTGGGTCTTTGCAAATAAAAGTCTTTTGACAATATCTAATACTTATTTATTAAATAGTTGTCCTAGACACACAACATCTTTAACTGGGATGAAAGAACTCTGTTTAATATAAAAGCCAGCTACCAAAGCTTTTGCATACAAGGGGAGCAACTAGATTCATTTTGGAGAGATGACTTTGGTTTGGAAATGGAAGAGATGACAGATATGACAGACTCACTCTTCCTGCATTCATGGCCTAAAATGGGTTTGGAAGCTCCTATGACACTTTAAAAATCTTGGTGGCTGGGGCTAGGGTCCAGGCATCAGTTTTTAAAGCTCCCCAGGTGATTCTAGTGTGCCACAAGTTTGGAAACCACTGGTCTAGAATCTTGCTACTCAAAGTGTGGTACTGTGCTTATTAGAAATACAGAATCTTGGGCCCCCACTTCAGGTCCACTGAGTCAGAATCTGCATTTTAACAAGATCTCTTGGTGGTTTCTATGCACATTAAAGTTCCAGAAGCACTGGGCTAGAAAAAAGTTTTCAACTATGGCTCTGCATTAGAAACACTTGAGGAGCTTTTAAAATATAATGATATTCTGGTCTCAGCCACAGCAACTCTAATTCATTTGGTATAGGGTGGGACCTGGACTTTAGTATGCTATATACTTCTCAGGTAGTTCCAATGTGCAATCACTTTTGTGAAATAGAAGACAAAACTGAGCACTGCATAACTTTGCACAGAAGAAAATCTGGAGGTTACTCAGGTAGCCTGGGAGGTTAGGGACACAAAAAAAGGTGAGATTTAAGGATGCATATGCTGGGTGATGCACCAACGTGTTAGGAAGCAGGACTTTGTAAGGAAAACCTTTCCAATGAGAAATTTCCATGATAACAGGGAGGGAAGAATAGAGGTTGGTTGAAGGACTTTAAAAACACAGGTGTAATACTTGATTTTAGGTTGTTGTTTTTGTTATGAAGCAGGATGAGGTGAGCGTAACATTTGACCCTACTAGTTCTCAGAATTCTTGTGAAATGTGTAAAATCCTCTGAGAATTATGTAGAATGAAGGCTTGAGCTACTTAAAATATAAACTACAGAAAGAGTAACCCCAGAAAATTGGAGAACTTGAAGATGGAGGCATCTTGTTTTTGGTCACTTGGGAAACAAGCATATCATATAAGGATAGTTTATCCTTTGACCACCAACTGCTTTTTCAGGAATGCATAGTATTTCTCTAGTCTGATTCTAGGTCAGTATATCATTCTTGCTTTTTTGTTGTCTAGCCTTCTTTTTGCTCACTCATGCTGCCTTCCTCTAGAGTTTCATGTCATCCGTTTAGTTGGAGGGACTTTCAGATTCTCATGTCTAATTCTTAGGGCAGTAAGATTTTTTACTCTTTTTTAAAATTGAAGTATAGTTGACTTACAGTATTATATTAGTTTCACATGTACAACATAGTGATTTGATATTTTTATGCCTTATGAAATGATCACCAGGAAAAGTCTAGTTACCATATGTCACCATACAAAGTTATTACAATATTATTAACTATATTTCCCATGCCATATATCAAATCCTCATGACTTACTTATTTTGTAGTTGGAAGTTTGTATCTTTTAATCCCTTTTACCTATTTCACTTATCCACCCCCGACCCCTTCCCTTCTGGCAAGCACTAGTTTGATCTTTGTATTTATGAGCCTATTTCTGTTCTGTTATGTCTGTTCATTTTTTTTTTAGATTCCATATATAAGTGAATCATAAGGTATTTATCATTCTTTATCTGACTTATTTTACTTAGCATTATACCCTCTAGATCCATCCATATTGCTGCAAACATCATTTTATTCTTTTTTATGGCTGAGTACTATTCCATTGTATAAATATACTACAGCTTCTTTATCCAGTCATCTGTTGATGGACATTTAGGTTGTTTCCTGTCTTGGCTATTGTATATAGTGCTACTATGAACATTGAGGGTATCTTTTCAAATTACAATTCCCTGTAGATGTATGCCCAAGAATGGGATTGCTGGATCGTGTAGTAAATCTATTTTTAGTTTTTTGAGGAATCTCCATACTGTTTTCCATAGTGGCTACATAAAAATACATTCCCACCAACAGTGTAGGAGGGTTCCCTTTTCTCCACACCCTCTCCAGCATTTATTGTTTGTGGACTTTTTAATGGTGGCCACTCTGCTGGTGTGAGGTGATAGATACCTCATTGTAGTTTTGATTTGCATTTCTCTATAATTAATGATACTGAGCATTTTTTCATGTGCCTATTGGCCATTTGTATCTTTATTGGAGAATTTCTTGTTCATGTCTTCTACCCATTTTTGGATTGGGTTGTTTGTTTTATGTTATTAAGTTGTATGAGCTATTTATATATTCTGGAAATCAAACCTTTGTCCATAATTTGCAAATATTTTCTCCCATTCTGTAGGTTGTTGTTTTGTTTTGCTTATGGTTTCCTTTGCTGTTAAAAAACTTATGATTTTAATTAGGCCCCATTTGTTTATTTTTGCTTTTATTTCTGTTGCCTGGGTAGACTGCCCAAGGAGAATATTGTTAAGATTTTTGTCAGCGAATGTTTTTGCCTATGTTTTCTTCTAGGAGGTTTATAGTGTCTTGTCTTATGTTTAAGTCTTTAAGCCACTTTGAATTTATTTTTGTGTATGTTGTAAGGGAGTATTCTAACTTCATTGATTTGCAAGCAACAGCCATCATTTTTCAAGATAAGTTTTCTGCCTCGTTCTCTCGTCCCCCTTTAGAATCCATATAATGCAAATGTTAGTACACTGATGTCCCAGAGGTCCCTTAAAATATCCTCATTTTAAAATTATTTTTTATTTTTGATGTTCTGATTGAATAATTTCCACTATTTGTCTTCCAGGTCGCTAATTTGTTCTTCTGTATCATCTAATCTTTTGTTGATTCTCCCTAGCATATTTTTCATTTCATTTATTGTATTCCTAAACTTCAGTTAGTTCTTTCTTATATTTTCCAGCTCTTTGTTGAAATTCTCATTGTCTTCATTCATTCTTCTCCCAAGTTTGGTGAGCATCTTTATTACCATTATTTTGAACTCTTTTATCAGGTAAATTATTTACCTTTGTTCCCTTAGAGCTTTTCCCTGGGATTTTTTTATCTTCTTTTATTTGGAATGTAATTCTCTGTCTCCTGTTTTGTTTGACTTCTGTGTTTGTATGAATTAGGTGAAACAGCTATGTCCCCCAGTTTTGAAAATGTGACTTTCAGTTTGAGCATCCCCTGTGTAGACTGTATGTCCTGGGCAGTTTTAGCAAGCTAGCTGGAGATGGAGTGGGTGGGGGCCATGGAGATCCTGGGTTGCACTGCACAGGGCCATCCTTGCATGATGGCTGAAACTGGAGCAGGTGCATGATGGGGGATTCTTGGGTTCTCCATGTCAGAGACACCCTAGTGAAATAGCTAGAGCTGGAGCAGATACAGGCATGGGTTCTGGGGGTGCCCCATGCTAGGGCCATGTTTCGGGGATTGCTGTAGTTAGTGTTGGCCAAGGGCCTGGGTTGCACTGGGGCAGCCTTGGCAGACTGGCTAGAGTGTGGACCATATTCTCACCATGCTATTGAGGTGGAGGGGGAATGCAAAATATGGTGCTCTTTGGCACCTTTGACCCCAGAGAGAGTTCCAGCAGTTCTCCACTTGTATGGCAGATGCTCTGGGGTTAGTAAATGGATTTCCTTCATGTATAGTCTAGGTACCCTTTGAATAGCTGTTTTTTCACTATTTCCCAGGGTGGATGAGTCTACAAGCTGACCCCTCAGTGATATCCCTCCCTAATGGAGGTCACTTTGTTGGGGGTGGATTCCCATTGGTACCATGTCTGTCTTTCCTACCCGTCTCTATGTGGTCTCTCATTATTTGTTGTGCAGAATCTGTTCAATCAGCCCTCAGTTCTTCTTTAGGAAGAACTATTCTACAAGTAGGTATAGATTCAGTGTGTCTGTGAGAAGAGGTGAATTCATGGTCTTCTACACCATCCTTTTTGTATCAGAAAACCCAGGACTTTTCATTCTAACTCTTTGTGTCTGATTCTTTGTGTCTGATTCTTCGTGATTACATCCAGACACTCCTAATAAACTTCGATTGCTGAGGGAAAGACATATCCCTTTTAAATAATGAGACAAAAAAAAAATCACCAATCGATAAACCTAGAACTTTCTTTCCCTCTGAAATAAGAGGAGTCACTTATCTACACCCACTAGTTTCAGAGGGAAGTATACAAAACTCCCCTTGAAGCATCCAGGTCATTTGTATTAAGCTTGGGTACACATTCTGTGTTTACTGTGACTGTATCTTGTACAAGACATTTAATCCAAAGAGAATGTTAAGCATAGTAGCAAGAGTTTAAGATATTGAGCCATCAGGTTCCCAAGGGAGGAAATGCTTACCTCACTTCATCTAATCTCTCCTGCCTCCTTTCTGAAAGAAGGAAAGATGGACAAGAAGTAAGAGCTATAGAAGATTTTGTGTTTAAGGTGGTGACAAGTTTTCCAAAAATGCTATTTTTATGTATATCTTATCTTGGAGCACATTACAGAGCAGGGCTTCTTTGGAGCTTATGCTCCTGCACAGAAGTGTCAATGTAAAAAGTTGGAAAATGATCAAAGCTGGGTGTGGGCAGTCTGTGCAAGGGTGAGTGTAAGGGGGAAGAGCCAGAGTTGAGAGAAAGCAAGGTGATAATACCAAGGCACTCGCTCCCCTTAACTGTCAAGTAGTATATAATTTTCACTACCAAAATTTAGTGTCAAATTTCTCTAAATCAGAATACAGCCCATGCACGAATCTCCTTCATTTTACTATTTAGCAAAGTAGAACCATATTTTTCCTTTGTGAGTCAATATGACATTAAATAACTAAAACTAATTTCCCTCTATCAGTCTTTACTTGATGTTAGGTTCCAACCAGAAATTGAGCAAAGGATGTCTAGGAAGCCAGCCTGGAAATAAAGGAAGAAACATTAAATAACTGGAGCAGCAAGCAATCTGAGGACATTTAGTGAAGAGGCTGCTCTCCATACCTTTGGACTTGCCGCATACGAGGAGATGCTAAAAACCTGCATCTGGAATAGATTAGTAAGGGGGAAGAATTCAGTGAGTTCAGTCTGAAGTCTCCAATTGGCATGCAACATCTGGAACATCAGCCCGATGCACATGATAAGCACACTGTGTTATCAAGAAAAGGGTAAATCCTTTTGTGTACATTATTTGAGCAGGGAGGAGTGATGTATCTCAGTGAGATTTTCA
This sequence comes from Vicugna pacos, assembly GCF_048564905.1. Classification (NCBI taxonomy): domain Eukaryota; kingdom Metazoa; phylum Chordata; class Mammalia; order Artiodactyla; family Camelidae; genus Vicugna; species Vicugna pacos. Next base: position 75,124,687 of record NC_132987.1, read on the forward strand.
ACAAAATGATTACATTGTTTGTAATTGGGCTTAAAGGGTTAAGCTTTCCTTGTTCTAAATATTCACTTATTTGGAAGACCTGCCCCCCATCTTCCTGGACACCACTTTGGATAACTTAGATGTCATGATATAAATATTTAGTTCTCTCTTAGTTACCAAATAGTATGCTTCTTCCTCATCTAATCTTCTGCTTGCATCTGTCCTTTTAACAGTGTATTAATATCACCATTGCAAGTTAATTTAAAATTATATTTATTTGGTTGCTTATTAAAGTATGTTGGAATGAACTTCTCTCTCTTTCCTTCCCTTTATCAGGCACTTAGCCCACTTTCCCACATACTTTTCAAACTCCAACCAAACATAATTTGATCAGAATGTCCCCCTACCTACCGTCTCTCTAGCCTGTCTGTTCTGTTTCTCATCTCCTATGTTGAAACTAACACCTAGAGAGTTTGTTTCTCCATCATTGTCATTGCTCACCTCCAATTTTAGCTCTTCAGATAATATCACACTTCTCTCTCAACACATATGCAGCTAATTCAGCTGCTTGACATGTTTACTCCTCACATTTATACAAAACACATTTAAACTTTCGCTTTTCATTTGCATCTGCATTTCATCCTCTTTAGAAGAGAAATCACACAAGAGAAGCATCTGCCAGTTTTTGTTTCAATTTCATTGTACTTTTATTTTTTTTTCTTTCCTTTTTTTTGATTCATGTAGTAATGAGAGGAACTATACCACGGTTGTGTAATACTCGACTCTTACCATCTCAAACAAGGAACTGGAATCTCAGTAAATGTATATGTATGTAAATATATTTGGGAGCGATATTCTCTGCGTGTATGTATTTCACTTGGATGGATGCACAAGGTCATGTGTATAATGTATATTTACAACAAGGTTAGAAGATTGGCAGCTTAGCTTTCAATTCCTATTAGACAGGAAACAAACCAGTCTCTTCTCTAGCACAAAACCACCAAAGAGTTAGTGCTGTCTGGCAGTTGCTTTCAGGTGAATGATCAATTGTTCCTTTGCTTCTAGTTCTACTGGTGAAATTTCTATCCTGGACCAGAAATACTCTAAAGCCACACTTTACCCTTTCAGTACTTTCAGACTCTAGGTCAGGCCTTAGATTTTATCTTAAACACTCACGAGTTTTTTTGTTTTTCATTTAATTGTATCTGTATAATAATTTCTTGGTCTCTACTTCAGAATTTGCTCGAGTTTAATTAAATAACTGCAAATGATGCTGCTGCAGGCAGTATCAGGGTAAGAAGACAGGCTGGTTTGGTAGCTAAGCAACGGGCCTAGAAGTGATAATTTATAATCTGCATTGCTTTGTGACCTTCAGCTACTTTTTGCCTAGTTTCATTTCTGGTAGTGTGGGCTGATAGTGGGTATTGATGTGGTTTATATTAAATAACTAGACAAGAATATTATGTATTTCTTAAATCACAGAATCCCTCTTTCCTCTAATCTTCGGTGGTGCTTTCTCAGATTATCTGGATTTTATGTTCAAGGTTCATCTTGTGTTTGAAGGATACCTGAAAGTCATCCTACCTGTCATGATTTTCTTCAGGTGTAGAGTTATCCATTGATTCGATCTGCTGTTAACCTCATCATGTGTGTGACCTCAGGAAATTCATAAACCTGTCTACGCCTTCGGGCTGCTGTAGCTCCTGCACAATGAAATATACAAATCAGTCTTTTTTTTTTTTTTTTTCTGTGTACTTGCTTCTCTTCATTTGTCTTTCAGAGTAGCTCAGTTTCTCTTTTCCCAGCTCTGCAATTGTTCAGAGCCTGGGTAACTTGTTGACTTCTGCTCCCCTTCATAACATATGAAAAGAATCTTGTGCTTGGTCAACATAACCTGTTAGTAAGAATCTGTGTCACCAGTAATGATTGTACCCTGCCTTGGTTTAGAAGAAATGGTACCTTTTGGAAATGCAGGCACCTGATAAACAAGAATTGTAGTGAGGGATTTTCAATCATTTCACACCAATGGTATTAATACAGGTAGGAAACACTCCCTTAGCTGGACGGGAGTAAAAGCGCCCCAATGAATCATGCTGCACTTTTCTCCCCAGGAAGCTCTTGTGCTGTAAGTCACCGAGCCCGTCAAACATGGTAATGTGTCTGGAAATTTCAGTTGACAGAAAATGCATCAGTTAATCAGCAGCCTCAGAAAGTAAACAGAGCTGAGCCACAGAGAATGATTGCTGAGCAGCCAGTGTAGTTCTTTGAGGTGGTGTTAGGAGAGGCCTACTGAGACTAGATAGAGCAGCAAAGATAATTCTCCTTATCCTGAGGGGAAACTGCCCTCCAGCCACTCCCAGAATGCTGTGACGTTCAACACGTGCCTGTCTCACTTAGCTGGTAGACAGTATACCTTCCTGCTCTACACTCCCATCTTTCCCCTCTTCTTTTTCAATTTTGAAAAGTTACACCCCTACACATACACATACACATACACATCACCATCATCATCATCAAACTAGAGACTAATATAACAAATGTCTGTGTACTTTCCTGGAATTTAAAAATGGGGCCATTTTCACATTTCACTTTGAACTGAAAGCACTGGTAAAATTGACTTTCTTTTCTCCACCTAACCAGTTCCATTTTTCTTCCTACTTCCCTCACAGAGGGAACCATTTTATGAACTTTATGTGATCTTTCTAGTCAGTTCTTTAAAACTACTTCTACATGCATCCCTGAGACAGCATAAATTTTTTGTATAATGTACATTTATGTAATTTTGTGTAAAAATGTACATAAATGGTAGCCTTGTGTACTTCACCTAACCAATTATTTCCCTGCTCTCTACCCCTATGCTTTTGTTGCCCTTTTTTTTTTCCTTGCACATTCTTTCTCCTGTTTACACTTGTATCTGTCTCATTCCATTCTCTCACTTTTTTTCTTCATCTTTACGCTGTTTTCTTAGTTCTGACACACACACACACACACACACAGCCATCTAAACTGTAAAAAACCCAAAACTGCCTAGCAAGCGCTACCCACCCTCTGGCTGGTGGACCTTCCCATGTGTACTTTAGAGCGATGTGGTCCTCACTGCCACAAAAAGAGCAGTAAATCTGCGCCACCAAAAAGAGGAGCATTAAGGAGAGGAGCATGAAGTCTTTAACCTCTTGACTAACTCAAGTGTCTAATAATCCTCTTATGGAAAATGACCCCTTTGATATATATATGTGATATATATAAGCCTTGTGAGGATTGACCACTGCGGTGAATAGTGCATTAAAATTAATGTGGCTGCCTTGATCTTCTCTTAACTTGCTTCTTCCCTGATGGTGGAAGCAGCTGAGTTTCTGACTACAGCTTGCACAGGGTTATCAGGGATTTGACATCTAAAAGGATCTCACTTTTCCCCCCATAGTTTTGTGATTAGATCTTGGAATTTCCTTAGAGAATAATCTCTACTATATATACACACCTCCTGTTGCAAACTTCTGGTCTATGTACTGAACTCCCACTCTGATCAAAGGGCCATATGTATTGACTCACTAAATTCTTGACCAACTCCTGCCCTCTCCTGGGTTACCTGATGCTTTTACCATGTGTCTTTTTTTTTACCACATGTTTCTTCCCTCAGTCAAAGACTGACACTCCCTTCTATTTACTTGCACGCTTTTGGTTTACCTCTTCCTCTTGCAAGAGAACCAGAGAGCATGCTTACACTCAGACAAATAGTTAAACCTCTTCCAAGGTGCTTGAGTCATTATGAATACCCTGCTCTTCATTTTCACAAAACTTTCACGTGCACAAGGGATGTCGAAGAGAGGAGGCAGAAAAGTGAGGTGTCCTTTCCCCTGCTGATTTGATTGTCTTAGAACACTTCCGTGGGGGTAGTCCTTGATTGATTTGCAATATAGTTTCACCTGCCCAGGTGGATTACTCTCTTTGAGGGGAAGGCTCATGGCTATGTTTTCCAATGTATTTTGTGAAGCGGGCCATACTGAAGAAGCTCTCTGTGCCACAGGCATTCTGAACTTTTATTTTTTTGTTCCTTGGATACAGTATGAATATACCATAGGCCCCTCTACACACAGTTAGCCTATGCTTAGAACATCCCCAATAAACCCTTTCCCCACTCCGACTCCCATCTCAGTCCACCCCACATTTTCGTCTAGACAACTCATCCTCATGTGGTGTGACTCAGCTGAGGCGTTGCTTCCTCCAAGAGACCCTCCTAGATACTCCAAGTCTGAGGCAATCTCCTCATCACTTACCACATTCCATCCTTATTGCTGATTTACTTGTGTACCTTCCTGATGAGATTGCAAGCCTGTGTCCGTCAGGTTCAGGTTGTACCTTGAATGCCTGGCGCAGAGTCCACTACATAGTAAAAATCTTTAAATGACCCAGCGGTCCAGATAGAGGGAGCTCTTACTTCCCCCGCCCAACGATCTTGTAAAAATGTTAACTTTTCTCCACCTCCCCATTTTTCCTTTCCTAGACGGATTTCTTCAGCAAATTACAGAGGAAGGAAAGTTGTTTTGCTCTTAACCTGTCTATGAGTTAATACATTCCACATCTGCCCACTTTCCAGGGTAAGAAAGTATCTTTACACACATTTTTGGCTACTTGAGTTTGCCTGGTTAAAACTTTGAGTTTCACGAGTATGAAACATACCTTGCTAAAATCCTCATCTTAAGGAATATGAAGCATCTTCAGCAGAATCCATATTTCAGCTTAAGAAAACTCAAATAATGCTCCTGATGACACACTCACCAACATCTCATGTGTCTAATATATAGCCTTTTTATCTTAGGATTTCACATGGCTTTATCAACACTAATTAACCAGTGGAAACAAGGTCTCATGTGTAGAGGTAAAGAGATGGCATCAATAGCTCCTTTTATCACTGTGAACTAAGAGCCTCTAGATTTTTATCCACTAATGAGAAAATACACATCAAAAGTTGTATTAGTCCAAGGCATTCCTTTATCCAGGAGACTTTCCTGCCCTTTGACAGTCATTCCTAAAGAAACGATCCACTTCATAATTATTTGAAAAGTTTTGAAACTTTGGCCCCTGAGTGGGTAGCCAAGCTGCATAACTTCTCCAATGAGTTAAATAATTATTTTTTCCATCCCTTCCTGCAAGGTCCTTCATATGTGAAAGGAAAAAGAAAATCTGGTAACTCATGCCAAACAAGTAAAGAAAAATGGCCCTGAAATACACAAAATGGCAGCATACTGACTCATCACATTTACACTTACATTATAGCTTATTTTAATATAAATTCAAGCTGCTAAAAATTACTCCCACAGGCAGCTGTGAAAAGTCATTTTTTCCCCACACATTTCCTTGTAATAAACGAAGTCTTACAGTAATTCCTTTAAATAGCTCTAGAAGAGAAAATGAAGATTGTGTGCCAATTTCCAAATTAGGAAACTTCACCTCGGTGTGGTGACTGTCTCCCGAAGGGGTACTCCAGAGGGCGGAGGCTCCTCTCACCCGGGAGGTCCTGTCCTGTCCAGCGCTGAGGCCTGGCCTCCTGCGAGCTCAGTCTCCTTACTGTGTAGACTAGGCGTCCTGGAGGAGCCTGGCACAAAAGTAGGTTCTGGAATCAGAGAATATTTACTCAGGTATTCTCTCTGCTGCTTCCTAGCTGTGACCCTTTAATGAGTTATTTGTCACTTCTGCTTACCTGCCAGGCTTGCTGTGAGGGTCATATGAGTTAACATACGTGAGGTGGGAAGTACTCTAACTAGCATAGTAGTTACTCATTACATATTAGCTCCTTCTGCTTTCCTCTGTTTGTGACTTTGCACATTGTCTTTCCCTCCAGATACATTCTCTTCTATCTTCTCACCTTCAAGGAGCAGCACTTACAACAGTTACTCTGAGGATTTCTTTATGATTACAGTCCACACTGATTCACACCCTGCTTTAAGATGCTCTTAATTTTAGTTGGGGTCACTGGTTTGTTATTGCATTTTTCTAGTTGTACGTGTATACAAAAATGTCTGTAGACTTGTGACATTTTATTTTTATGTAGCTACCCAGTACCTAACATTGTGGGTAGGTAACCTAGGGGTTCCAAGCAAAAAGAATTTATTATTATTATCTAGGACCAAGGCAGATATATGAGACATCAAAAAGGCTAATCTCTAAAAAGACAAATACAGCGGTTTACACACTTTGGGGTTTCAAGCTTCTAGTTAATTAAAGAGTCATCCTTTCATTCTGTGAGCTGACCTATTTTTTATAATAAACTATCAGCAGGTTGGCTTTTTTCCCTCACATATTTTTTTCTGCAAAAATCTAAATCAAAACTTCTCACTCCATTATTGCTTTTGAATTTCAGTGACTTTGGATAGCTAAGCAATTATTGTACAGTCCCTTACTTTATTCACAAGGATTTAGGTGATGGGTTTAATTTTGGTGGCATGAGAAACAAGATTCAGGAATGAAATCCAGTAACATTCCTGCCAAACATGGTCAAATACACTGAGGAGAGACAACGTATAGTTCTTTGGGAGCTTCTAACCAACATAAATTGAAGATGAGATTCAGACTTAAATGTAGCTAAGTCTTTCTATTTGTAAGTGCTTGAAAAAGTTCATAGCAAAAACAGTTGCAGATAAACTGAAACATCCCAACACTTATAAACAATTTCTTTCAATTGTTTATTGCTCTGAAGAATTCATTATCCATCATTAAATATATAACTCTCTCTGTGCCTCACCCTAGAGCACCTTACATGGAGTTGCCCATTTGAGAAGCAACTCAAATGCAAAAAAATACTTGTGATTCAAGAGTCTGATACTGTGGTTTTTCCCCTTTAGGAGTGAGGTGACATTACAGTTTGTCAGGATAGTGCTGGGTTATGCCTGTTGTCCTGCATAATCATTCATTGCACTCACTTTCACTATCAAAAGTATCTTAGTTTGGGCAATAATTTTTAAAATCTTTTTAGGATTGTAGTTGCAGCTCTATTCGTTTCCTATGTTCATAGCATCTTATGGCCTAGGGCCTATTTTTCCAGATGAATATTTAGTGCCTAATACAGGTGAGTTATCCACCCATGTTGGTTAATGGTTCCTATTTGTTGAATTATGTCCCTCCAGAAGATACTTGTTAAAGTCCTAATCTTGGTGCCGCATTTGGAAATATGACCTTACTTGGCAATCATGTATTTGCAGATGTAATTAAGTTAAATGAGGCAATACTGGATTAGGGTGGGCCCTAAATTGGGTGACTGGTGTCTTTATGAGGAGAGAGAGATTTGAAGACACAGAGGAGGCACAAAGAAGGTCATGTGAACACAGAGGCGGAGATTGTAGTTGTACTGCCACAAACCAAGGAATGCGAAGGACTGCCAGCAACCACCAAAAGCCAGAAGAGGCAAGAAAAGATTGCTCCCTAGTGCCTTTAGAGGGAACGTGGCTCTGCCAACACCCTGCTTTCAGATTTCTAGTCTCCAAAACTGACAGAATAAATTTCTGTGTTTTAAGCCACTCAGTTTGTGGTACTTTGTTACAGGAGCCCTAGCAAACTAGCACCTCTCTTCAGTTCACCTGTTCTGGAAGATGACAGATAGGTACTTGGGGTTCACAAAGTGAAACTTATGTGCTTTGTACAACCCGAGTCTTCAGTCAGACCATCCCAAATATACACTTCAAGTAAGGTGAAAATACATCCTCAGTTTTGGCTATCTTAAAAAGCCTCCCAGATTGAATTTTGCATTTGACACAGTCTATATTTCAGATCATCTCATCATACCCTTCAGATTTGGTGAGAATCTCATAAAGTATAGCAACCATAAGTAAACCGACAAATTGTCAGAAACTCTTTAAAAATGTTTGTATAGATAGATGAATATGCATATAGATTTATCTATTATAACTTTTTAGGCAGGGTATCTGTCTCATTGTTGAAAGTGTTTATGTCTATGTAGATGCAGCTGTACATACAGATCTCTCGCTATATATACATATATCTCTTTATTATGTCTATATCTCTATGTGACGTTTTTCAAACAATTTCTATCCATCTATTCATTTGACATTGCTATTTATCTGTCAGTTGATAGATGGATCAATGGATGTTGACAGATATTGATATAGATGTAAACATCATTGACATATTCAGGAAATGCCATGAATAAAGCCCAGCTTTCAGAATACTTCACAACTGGACCTTGCTCATTTATATTGTGTAAAGACATTGTACCCTTTCTGAAGCTGTCTTCCTTCTACTGCCATCTTCTATTCTATGGGAATAAAATCGACATGCTTTACTTATCTGCTGTTAGGATTTAGGGAAAACATTCAGGCCTGATGGCACTAATGGCAGAGAGACCCAGAAGGGAGGATGCTGCTGAAACCCTGCTGGGGAATAAGGAATGGGCCATCTGGACCTCCAGCTGAGGCCAATTGGATCCAGACAAGAGCTGCCAGCAGGAATGGTCTGGATCTGGATGACAGCCATCCCTGCCTAAGGAAGTGGGCTGGCCCGGGAGCAGAGGGAATGGGATGCTCTTCTCAGGAGAAAGGACGTGGAAGACAAGTTCTCTCAGAGGTCACAGTAGGGACAGACATATTATAATTATTAACACTGACTGAAGGCCAAGAAGATGATGATACTGTTGAGAACATAGAAGCATTCTTGATTTCTGTCCAGGGGATTATTTTTTCTGGTAAAAAAAGTCAACTTTTTGGTGTTCTTGTCCCTTATATTTTGACTCTGCAGAGGAGTCATTTTACTTGAACCAAAAAGATCAACCTTTTTCTTCTGTCACTCCTACTTCAGACGTTATGTTTCCATTGAAAATTTCTTCCTTCTGGTGCTATTACTGTCATTCCTTTACTCTCAGTTACTATGGTATCAACTCTAGAAGAAAAGAAATACCCCCTGGTTCATCCACATCGTTTCTATTAGTATCTACAATCTTTTTAAATGATGTAGTTTAGCAGAATCATTGCTTCACTTTTATAGATTATCTAGTTACTAGATTTGTATAAACACCTCTTTAATTTTAGAGCAGGCAAAGGGTAACACTTGAATGAATTCTCATTATGCACTGTAGTTTATTCATTGAGTTTGCATAATAAGCTCTTGGCGAAATTTTATTTAAATCTGTGATTTTTTGAAGTCTAGTTTAGATAAAAGGTGATTGAAAGTGATTGCTATATTTATTGACTGACCTGTTCTTTCGCAGAATGAGTCTGTGGTGTTAGACACTTCTCTGTGCATTAGTGTTAGGAAAAGCATTGTAACCATTACTGCCATGAGCGCCATGACAGAGGATCCAAAAGGAAAAGTCCTGCCAATGAATTTTTGTTCTTTCAACTACCATAAACCATTTTATTCATTTTTCTTATCAAATTAATTGGTTTGGGTGGTATCTGGACAATAATTAAGGAATGGTTTATTATTATCAGAAATGTGCATCAGACCCCCTTGGAGAGTTTGGTTGATTGTTTTTAAAGCACTTGTGTCTAGGCCACCTCTGGAGCTTTTGAATCATTTGTTCTAGGGTAGATGCCATCTATGTGTAATTCTGCAAAACTGTCTCAAGGGAACCTGATACATATCCCTGAAAAAAGACATTATTTTAAAGAATGTTTTGCTGTATATCATACACTCTGCAACCCAAAGGTTTCAGCACTTCCCAAGTTTTTGTCTCATTCTTTTCTTTCTCAGATTCTAAGTTATACTCTGTATGTGTTGTCCCTGTACACATGGACCTGCAAACTCAAGCCCATTGAATTGGCAGCCAAATGTTTCTGTAACCGTGAACATCAAATACTCTTATTAACATGAGTGTCTTAACCTTGTGCCAAATTTGATCTACTAGCAATAATAGGATGGACTAATCTAGATTTAGTCTTTTTTGTTTCCTTCTTTATCCGCTGCTGAATAGTAAAAGGGCCAAGAGGGAGGCTGACAGTAGTGAACTAAAGCAGGGCTCCTCATCACTCACATAATTAGTCACTGGGCATCCATCTCTTGGGTAATGGAGAGTGGACTGAAAGGCTGAGACAGACGCAGTAAAGTGAAAAGTGTGGCAGCTAACACAGCCTGCCTCAGCTGCAAACACAAAACCAAATAAAAGAGCAACAAAGGATTAAAAAAATAAGAGAGGGATAAATAGTATTGTAATAGACTATATTTCATTTGAGACTGTTTCTACTGGAACATATCACAAGCCTAAATTGGAAATAAAGGCTATTAAGTTTCAGTCAACCCATGAAATTATTACTGCAAACATTCATTATTTTTTGAAGCTGCCAATTGACAGCCCCTTCTTGCCTGAAGAAAGAATTATATACCCCAGTCACAGTGTAACACAATCACTGAGTTTCAGATTATAAATTCATCACTGTGCTCATAAGCCCATGCCATTGTTTCAAGTAATATTAAGGTAAAATATATGTACATTTTTAACTGTTTTTTTAACGCTTTTGGTGAGATATATTGTCTGATGGAAATCATAATGCTAACAGTCAAAATGTACCAGATTATTCACAGAAGCCAAAGTTAGAATATCTTTGTGTATTAAAACACAGGCATACTTCGTAGATATTGTGGATTTGGTTCTGGACCACCACAATGAAGTGAATATTTGAGTAAAGAGAGTCACACAAATTACTTGGTTTCCTAGTGCATATAAAAGTTATGTTTACACTACACCATGGTCTATTAACTGTGCCATATTGTTATAGCTAAAAATAATGTACATACCTTAATTAAAAATATTTTATTGCTAAAAAAATGCTAACCACCTTCTGCACCTTCAGCAAGTCATAATCTTTTTGCTGGTGGAGGGTCTTGCCTCAGTGCTGATGACTGCTGACTGATCAGGATGGTGGTTTCTGAAGGTTGGGGTGTCTATGGCAATTTTTTAAAATAAGGCAACCACAAAGTTTATTTTTACATATGCTGTGAGCACCTAGTACATTGCTTTAGGCAGTCAGTTATTACTTAGAACAATTAAAATAAGAAAAATTTATATTTTCATTCATTATTCAATTTATAATGTTCTTTATTTCTGTAGATCCAAATTTCTGACTGGCATCAAATATCTTCTGCCTTAGAAGTCTTGACCCCCTCAAAATCATCCATGAGTGTTGGAATCAACTTCTTCCAGACTTCTATTCATGTTGGTATTGTGACTTTTCCCCATAAATCACAGATGTTCTTAATGGCATTTAGGATGTGAATCTTTTCCAGAAAGTTTTCAGTTGACTTTGCCCAGATCCATCAGAGGAATCACTGTCTATGGGAGCTATAGTTTTATGAGTATATTTATTTAATAATAAGACTTGAAAGTCAGAATTACTCCTTGATCCATGGGCTGCAGAATGGATACTGTGTTAGCAAGCATGAAAACAATGTGAATCTCGTGACACATCTTCATCAGAGGTCTTGCGTGACCAGGTTCACTGTCAGTGAGCTGTAATATTTTGAAAGGAATCTTTTTTTCTGAGCAGTAGGTCTCAATAGTGGACTTAAAATATTGAGTGAACCACATTGTAACAGATGTGCTGTCATCCTGGCTTTGTTGTTCCATTAATAGAGCACAGGCAGAGTACATCTAGCATAATCCTTAAGGGCCTTAGGATTTTTGGAATGATAAATGAGCACTGGCTTCAACTTAAAGTCACCAGCTGTATTAGCCCCTAACAAGAGAGTCAGCCTGTCCTTTGAAGCCTTGAAGCCGGGCATTGATTTCTCCTCTCTAGCTATGATAGTCCTAGATGTCATCTTTCAAAATGAGGCTGCTTCATCTACACTGAAAATCTCTTGTTTCGTGTAGCCTTTTTCGTGAACTATCTCACCTAGGTCTTCTAGATAACTTGCTGCAGCTTCTGTGTCAACACTTGCTGCTCCACCTCGCACTTTAATTTTATGGAGTTGGCTTCTTCCCTGAAACCCCATGAATTAATCTCTACCAGCTTCAAACTTCTCATCTGCAGCTTCCTCGATTCTCTCAGCCTTCATAGAATTAAAGAGAGTTAGGGCCTTGCTCTGGATTAGGCTTTGGCTGAAGGGACTATTATGGCTGATTTGATCTTCCATACAGACCATTAACCTTCTCTATATCAGAACTTTTGCTGTATTAGCAACAAGGCTGTTTCTCTTTCTTATCATTTGTATGTTCACTGGAGTAGCCTTTCAGTTTCCTTCAAGAACTTTTCCTTTGCAATCACAACTTGGCACAACAGGCCTTGCTTTCAGCCTATTTCAGCTTTTGACATGCTTTCCTCATTAAGATTTTTAATGTTTTTAAAGTGAGAGATGTGTAACTCTTCCTTTTTCTGGAACATTGGAGGCCATTGCAGGATTTTACTTGGCCTAATTTCAATGTTGTTGTCTCTTAGGGAATAGGGAGGCCTGAGGAGAGGGAGAGAGACGGGGGAATGGCCAGTTGGTGGAGTAGTCAGAACATACATGTTTATTGATTAAGTTTGATTCTTATATGGGCACAGTTTGTGGCACCCCAAGACAGCTCTAATCGTAACATTAAAGATCACTGATCACAGATCACCATAACAAATATAATAATAATGAAAAAGTTTAAAATATTGTGAAAATGTGACACAGAGACATGAAGTGAGCAAATACTATTGGAAAAATGGTGCTGATAGACTTGCTCAATGCAAAATTGCTGAAAACTTTTCATTTGTGAAAAAATAAAAAAGAAGCACTATGTATGTGAAGTGCGGTGAAGTTAAGTTAAGCATAATAAAATGAGGTTTACCTAAATAGGATAGGGAATAAACAGGTCTAAAGATGCAATTTTGGATGTACAGAATGCTCTTCCTATTATAGGAATAGATATTTATCAATTGTCACTTAGTCAATCAAATAAACATTTATTGGGCAGGTACTGTGTCCCAGATACTGACCTAAGTAATGGGAAAACAAAACTGAGTAAGTAATGGTCCTAATTCTTAAAAACAAGAAGACAAGTGAGTCAAAGACTATAGGAAAGAGTAAGTAATTGCAGCTTTGGAGTTTTGCATCAGGGGCTATGGCAGCACAGAGGTGAGATATTTAAATGGAACTTGGTAGTTATAGGAGGGCTTGTCATGGAGGTGACACTTGAATTGTCTTAAAGGGACGTCTTATTCCATATTATGCTTTGGTGTACATGGAACAAAAGGCAAGAGGGTGTGAAAGAAAGTTATTCTAAAAGAAAGTTAGATGAAAATTAGATTCTTAATCCCCTTTTAAATCTCATACAAGGTCAGATAGACTTGATAGAGGAGCTAATCTTGGAGTTTGAATATCCATGATGCCTTTGTATTCTTGATCTTCTGGGCTATGAGATCGTACCAAATCCATTTTTAATGTTTATTTCTGAAGAGTGTATTTTTGAGAGTGACAATTTTAATGAATTATCTTTTGTTATGGTCTATCTTCAGAGAGATTTATCAATTTAGTAGGATGAAAAAATTATACTTTATTCATTTTGAGTTTGGTGGAGTACCATATGCTGCAATGCAAACTGGAGAATGGATGGTTCTCTTGTGTAAGAAGGACATTATTAAGTGATCTGATATATCAGTTCTGATTAGAACAAAGTAAACTTCAGTTCAAGCTGAGCTATCCATTTACACAGGGCTCCTATTTACCAGAGCAAGACAAATACTTTTTACAGGTCAGTGTACTTGCAAAATAGAATTTGATACATTTTCAGCATAAACAATCTTAAGAGCCTTTAGATTTCTGTCTTACATTTACTGGGTCAATAGAAACCCAGTAAATTTCTGGATTTCTCTGACTTGGCAGGGAAATATGGAAAGCACTTTTGTTTGATATTTTATGAAGATAATAAAGCATATAAATAAGAACATCTATATTCTTTGAGCAGTGAGGTAGTAGTACTAAGGGGAATATATTTATATTCAATTCTTTGAATAAAAAACACAGTCTTTAAAAAGGGAATATTGGGTGTATGCTGATTTAATTTGATTATCTTATAAAGAAGAATCTAATGTAGTGTAGGTATGGTTTATTACAATGATCACATTACACTAAACATGCATCTTATAGACCACATATGTGGTGTGATCATAGCCTGAGAATAACTGAGTCATGAGATGAAGTATTTTGAGAGGTCTAGGAATTAGGCTGAATTTGAAGGTTCCATATAAAGTTCAGTTTCTGGCAGCAACCAAGGAGATTATTTCTCTGATTTTTTTTTTGTACAAATTATGTACACCAAATGCCTTTCTTCCTCCTACCCTGTTTTATAAAACTTCGGCAGCAGGTTAACATGTGCCAGTGATAGAATTTCAAGTGCTTTGAGGACTATATAGGTACATGTGGATTCAGGATCACCTGTGGATTTGATTTCTCTAGGCTCTTATTTTCCCATTCTGATCTTCCTCTCCTCTTCCTTTTCTTTCTTCAAGTCATATGATGAGTCAAACTTTAAACTATCCCATCATTTCTTGCCTGATTGTTAGAAAATAATTAAAAGAAAAGAATCACAATTTTCGCCATCCAGTGAGTATTGAGACTCTTAACATACACGTCTCCAGCACAGCGAAGTTTTCTTAAAGCAAGAATGATCTGAGGGAGAGGGAGACATAGCTAAGCAACTGGGAGAGTAACCTATGATTCATATTTTTTTAAGATTTGAACTTTTTGTATCTCCATTTGTCATTTTAAAATGTTTCCAATCTCATTTTCTATATCCACCCATGTGTTTGATTCTCTAACCTCATTAGATTTCTTGAAGTTCGCCAGGTTTGCGGTGCACTTCCACTCCCCTGTGTCTTGAATCAGGGTGATCGCTCGGTCTCCGTTTGCTAAAACCCTTCACATCCGGATGGATCGGCTCCAGGGTCACTACCTTGGTAGGGTGGAAGGAGACAGCCTACAGAAGCCTGGGCACAAGTTCTGTCTCTCACAGCTTAGCTCTCTTGGGAGTCTTTTGACCCCTTTGGGCTTCAATTTCCTCATCTGCAAATTGGGGATAATGTACGATTACTAAGTGAGAAAAAAATGTTTTCCTTTTCCTCCTTCTCAGCCTCTTTCTCTGTGAACCTGTTTCTGATGACTCTCACCAGGACTTCGTAGCCAGAATCCTTCCTTCCTGGGTGTTGATCACGCTTGTTTTGCCTCAATTATGAAAGTACTCTCTTTTATTATAATTGGGTGTTTCTATGACCATTTTCTCTAGCAAGCTGAAAGCCCCTTGAGGGAGGGACCACATTTTGCCTAGTACATACTAAACATTCAGTAAACATATGATGATGTTTCAATAAAATGGAAATTACATGATTCTTCTGCACAATTCCTCCCCCTCCCAATTTTCTATACCCAGAATCATCTTTAGGCATTTTCCAAGATCTGATGTTATAAATACATATGACACTGAAGTTGTAACGGACAGTAGCATCATCTCAGCTCAGTCTGTCTATTTGGTGTTTTTTGTTTTTGTTTTTGTTTGTATTTTGGGGTCAGAGAATTGAATCATTCCTGAGTGGACATATTCCTGTATTGTTCTTACATTTCAAAATGCTTTAGTTTTTTGTGGTTAGGTTTCTGTCTATGATTGCTTACAGGTAGATCTAAATTAGGTACATTTTTAGGGCAGTGATGAAATAAAAAGCATGACTGGCCTCTTTCCTGGGCCCCACATATGGGAAGCTGTAACACTGCACAGCCATGAAGTGTTCTTCCTCGCTTTGCCTATGTAGGCCCCTCCCAAGTGCTGTGCAGGAGAAAAGGTGTGAGTGATGAGTGCACGTGTGTTCTGTGTGTCTGAGAGAGAGAGAGAGAACAAGCACTGGGTGATGCTGGTGACAAAACATTTGGCATGCTTCTACATCTGTTGGAAAGAGCCAGCCAAGCCACCTGTTGTATTTCAATTCTCCATTCCTCAGAGACCTGGCGGCTTGCAGCAAAAGGTTTAAGATAGCAGAAATCCACAAGAATAGAGAAGTTATAGGTCACCCAGTTCTTTACCCCGGGGATCCCCATCAGACCATTCTCTACCATGGGCTCTGTAACACAATGCAGAACATTTCTAAAACAGTGTACTCTTTGTCTAGCTGAGTTTAAATTTTCTAAGGAACAAAGGTTTCACTCTCTTTTAAAGGAGATGAATCTGAAAATCCCATTGTTTACAAGGTCAAGAAATGTGTCCCTGACTGTCAGCCAACAGAGTCACTTTCAGAACTTCCTAGCATTCCCCACCTCACTCTTTTTGAACATCAGGTCTTGAATGGAGAAGGCTCTGATTTATCTTGGCCCATAAAATGCCCTGCAGGATGTTTTAACACACTGAGGAAAGGTTTAATCTATTTTTGTTAAAACCTGGAGAAAACCTTTTACTCCCCTCCAGGAGCTACTAACCCTGGGACACCTTCCCTCTCTCTCTTTTGTTTTCTGTTACCTGTTCTACCTTTCTTACAGTGACTGCAGTCCTGAAGCCCTACCTCCGTTGGTTTGTTTAAAAAATTCTTTCTTTCTTTCTTTCTTTCTTTCTTTCTTTCTTTCTTTCTTTCTTTCTTTCTTTCTTTCTTTCTTTCTTTCTTTCCTTTCTTTTCTTTCTTTCTTTCTTTCTTTCTTTCTTTCTTCCTTCATTCCTTCCTTCCTTCCTTCCTTTCCTTTCTTTCCTTTCTTTCTCTTTCATTTTCTTTCTGTTGCTTTTCTTCTTCTCCTTATCCTCCCCCTCCTTCTTACACAGTAACGTTTTACAGTAAATATATATACACAGTACATATAAAAGCTGTTTTCCCAGTTTTCTAATTCAAAGTCTTTCTTAGTCAAAGAGAGAAATTCAGAGGTGAGCTGCTCCAACTCCCTCAGTTTATAACATAGGAAACTGACATTCAGAATGAGGAGGTAATTTTCTTCTTTCAGGAAAAATCAGGAAAAAGAATTCCAATCCCCCAGAGCCTAGCCCAGGACAGTACCAAGAGTGAACCTTCCTGCCATGCAGAGGCCATGACACTGTCCCACCCCTCCTCTGTCCACGTGCAGGGGATAAGGGCTCCCCCAATGTGCTAGCCTCTGTGAGCACTTGCCATGAAGTCTCAAAGATGGTGTGGCAGCAGCTGCAGGAGTTGTCAAGAATCTGGCACCTGCCCCTGCTGGTCTGGCTGGATGCCAGGCTGTCTGCGCTGGGATGTCCCCTTACTAGGTGATTCCCCAGTCCTGATCCCCACCTTGCTGTAGTGGATTCTCAGCTAATGTTAAACGGCTGCACCAATTCTGGCCTTTCTTGGAGCAAAGAATTTTGATTTAGCTTCACCACCAGCCCTCCTGGCTCTGTCCAGAGCACAAACAAATAGCCTGTACACCTTAATGGTTACTCATCAGGTTCTGGAACTTCCCAACTTGGATTTGAATCCCCAGGCTAGCACTGATGAGTGTCTGTCCTTGGGACCAATTACTTAGTCTCTTTAAGACTCAGGTTTCTCAGCTATAAAATGAAGAAAAGATTAGGAGCCTCATAGAATTGACTTGAGGATCAAATAAACTCGTAAGCAAAAATCACTGGCATGTTCAAGGCACTTGGGAAACATTAACCATATTTTTTTTTTCTAGTTAAGAGATCCTGAGTGAAAACGGGGTCACTTTGATAGTTCTACCATATCTCATTGGCTGTCACTGGTCATTGCTGGACTCTAGACCTCTAAACAGCTTTATCGCCCCTGCTCAGGTATCTCTGAGAAGACAACAAGGGTGTTTCTCCCTTGTGCTCAGTCTCAACAAGACTGGGCATTTATCCTGTGCCACATTTGCACGGTGCTCCTGCCTCTTCTGGTGCAGGTGCTGCCATCGATTTCTCCTGCACTGGCCTCTTCTGCTGGGGTTGCCGCCGCCGCGGAAACCGGGGCTTATTCTGTAGTGAACTGGGGTGGGGGAAATGCCTCTCTCCCCTTTTAAGGGGCTATCCTTTATTAGAAGATCTTCCAAAGTAGTAGTAACTTGCATTCCAATGCCTTTTAGTTTTGACTCAGAGCTTCTGTCTGTAGATCTGAGTCCCTGGAGGGCTGGAATGGCAGAAACCAAGCTGGTTTCATCAGCTAGGCCTTTGGATCTGCCTCCTACTTTTCTTAGGAAGAATTATCTTCCAAGAAGTTCCAGAATCCTTTGGGCCAATAAACGTTAGTAGCCAGGTGTCGAGTCCATAAGATTTCCCCAAGCATGTTTGAATCTCATCTATGCAGCCCCTGTTAATGCTCATTTAATTTGAAATGGCAGAACTCATATCAGTAATACTTAAGGAAGATATTAACTCATTTAAGAGGAGGGAGTATAGCGCAGTGTTTGTGACCAGCCACCACCTGAGTCACAGTTAAAACTTTTCCCAGGCATTAAAACCTGCCACACAGGAAAGCTATGGACTTAACTTTTTCATCTTAGCAGCAAAATCTTATATCTGTTTCAAAATGGCTAATTTAAAAATCTGGTCTGCCTAAGGCCTGTCAGTGTGTAAGTGACTGGTATTGGTTCTCATTTTTGGCTTCAACCTTAAGCATCTCTTCAGCTGCCACTTACTAATGGGCTAGGTGTGGGAGATGCCAGGGATAACAAGGAAGTGATTTGTCAGCTTAAGGGATGTCACTGGTCATCAAAGAATCTTTTTCCTTTGATATGAGCTGTAAAATCTATCCGAGTCACCAAGTCAGATGGGTGACACTTGGTACATCTACAGAAACTGAACATTTATGCCAATTACAGACTGTGTATGAGGGAGGACAGAACTGATTTAGCCACTAGACAGGTAACTCACCTTAGGGCTCTGAAAAAAAGAGCTTAATGTTAACTAACAACCGAAACAGAAGCTAAATTTGACCTTACTAGTTCCAGTCTGCTGCCATCACTCTGTTTTATTTCTTTTAGGGTCATGGACTTAGGGTCAAAGCCTTATAAAGGAGTGGATTTCCTAAAATAAGTTATTAGAATTTTTTGAGGCAGAAATATGAATATTTATATACAATGTAAAATGTATAATATTATGAATGTAAATTTATAAGTAATAAGAAGTGCCACAAGGGATTAACAATATATACATTGTTAGTTCCTACGTGGAACTTTCTACATTCTAATTTGAATAAAGATACATACATGAAAAACGAGCTGGTAATTCCATGAAATAATTCCATGACACTAAGTGGAATAGACGCTTGACACTTAGAATGGAGTATTCCCTTTATTTGGGACGGCCAGGGGAGCTTCTTACAGGAAATGTGATCTAAGCTGGTCTTTGAAAGATGGGAAAAGTGAATATAGACGGATAGTAAGAGGAAAGGAACTCTTTTGTTACAGAAATGAAGTAAAGAGAAAAACCAGAGTCAGGAAAATACAAGGTGTTTTTGTGGGGATTGTGAGTAGACTGTTTAGGCTGGAGCAAAGGGATGAATTTAGGAGGACAGCTGTGGAAGGAAAGCTGGGATACAGGTTGAAGCTCTGTTGTGAATTTTTGAGTGCTAGGCTAAGGACTTAATATATTTTCAAATAGTCAAAAAGAACACCTTTGAAGCTGGATTATTCCACGCTGGAATCCTTTTTGAACAATTGATGTATGATGGTTTGTCATGTACTTTCTTGTAAATGCACAAAGTCATGTTTTGGAGAGTCAGTCTTGAAAGTGTGAGGGATGGTTCAGGGAGGTGAGACTGAAAATAGGCAGGCCAGTTAAGAGGCTTAGAATATTATGTGAGTTGATCTTTGGTAGAATTTAGAATAGCTAATGGTTGATCTAGAAAGAAAAGCCTCCAGAATAATGTGGGAATAAATAATTAAATAAGTAAACATGTTTGTGAAGAGTCACAGGCCTTGGCGACTTCCTGACTCCAAAGATGAAGGAAGAAGGAGAATGAGAGGTGACCGCCAGGATAAGCTTGGGAGATGGTGGGACCAACAGCAGAAGTGGGAAGATCAAGAGAGGAAATGAATTTTTGCTTGGATTATTGCTGTCTTCCTAAATGTCTTTTTTAAGAAATCTTTCACCCTAGCAAACTTTAGTTCCATTCAGATCTCAAGGCCTGTAAAAGCCATCTGCTGAGAGCAATTAAGACTAAGCACGTGAGAGTGGGTTGTATAGTATAAAGCAGTTAGGTAAAGGGTCAAGTACATTGACATCATTGACTACCCTCTGAATTTGTTAGAAATTATTCTCTGAAAATGTCACTGTTATATGGAATTGCATTCATTTTTCTCCAATACATCAGTACTATCTCTAGGGGATTTGTTTTAAATATTAAGTAGCTAACTCCTTAAATGAATAAGGCTTCAGTTAATTATTATTTTCTTTACTAAGAGATTTTCATAATAGCATTTGAAATTTGAGATTGGTAATACTAGCTGAATTCATCTATATTGCTAAACGATTATTGAGTCAGATGGGACTGAGTTTGAATCCTTGCTCTCTACTTAATAACCATATGATCTTTTGTCAAAGTAGTTCCCTTGGTAGAGTAAGATGTGGTGAAGATTTAAGTGAGTTAATGTGTGTGAAGGACTTGCTGCAACGTTTGGGGTAAGCTGATAAACTTTGAATAAAAGTTAGGTAATGTATTTTGAGCCCCAGAACAAAATAAGGTCACATTTCTTTAAATATCTCATTCAGTATGACCTGAAGAAGGCATCTTGCCATTGTAAGAACAACTCTGCCCTGGCAGAGCACAGAACCCAGAGGCTATCTTAGGTCTTGTGGTTAATTGGGATTGTAATCAAATCCCATCAAGAGGAAATCAGTTGTTTGGTTGTCTGCATCCTTTGGTCTCACTATGTAGGTGCTGGCTATTGAAAATAGTATAATAGTCCCTCTTTATCTGTGGGGGATACATTCCAAGACCCCCAGTGGAGGCTGAAACCATAGACAGTACTGAACCCTATTTATAGTATGTTTTTTTCTGTACATACATACCTATGATGAAGTTTAATTTATAAATTAGGCACAGTAAGTGCTTAACAATGACAACTAATAGTAAAATAGAACAATTATAACGATATAGTGTAATAAAAATTAGGTGAATATTGTCTCTGTCAAAATATTTTATTGTACAAATTTGGTATCTTTTCCATCTTAACGAAGCACATATCACACATTGTGGCCATAACTTTCACAATTTGAAGTGCAACAGCAAAACTAGAACGAATTTCTGGTTCATTTTCTAGTTCATTTCTAGCCCAATTTCTTTTTCCTTCTTCAAAATTTCACCAAAAGATTTGTTCTTATCATAGATCTTAGCAGCCTCAGCATACAATTTTTTTTTCTTGTAAGTCTAGAACTTTCACCTTTACATTTAAGGTAAATACAGCTTCTCTTTGGCATAGCAAATTGCCAGCACCACTCTTCTGGCATTTGGGGACCATTATTACGTAAAACAATAGCTACTTGCACAGCACTGTGATACAGTAATGGTTGAGATGATAACCGAGACGGTTACTAGGACTACTGGATGAGACACGCCAGACAAAGGGATGGTTTACGTCCCAGGTGGGACAGAGTGAGATTTCATCACACTACTCAGAATGGCCCACTATTTTAATCTTCTGAATTATTTCTGGAATTTTCCATTTAGTTTTTTTGGACCATGGAACTGAAGTCTCTGAAAGGGAAACTGCAGGTAAGGAGTGGGCACTACTGTACTGCCTTTCTGCTGTGCCCCACTGAGGTGCCTCCGGGTGCAGGTCTGCACAGGGAGAGGAAGCCTTCTTAACCAAGGTCATCCAAGCCATGGTCGGTCACCCAGAGCCAGCAGACAGCTGGGCCTCCCACATCAGGCAGCTCTAAGGTTTGCGTGCACACACTCAGGCCTGCATACACAGCTTTTACCCCTCACCTCTACGGCAGATACACTCTGTCAGGATGGCTGGTTTAGGCAAGTTTCCACAGAAATAATCTATATCTAAAACAGTCTAGGTCTTGTCTGGAGCCTGGCTCTCTAGTTCAGAGTCTGTTTCTCATATTGAATCTTCTCTGAGCAGCTAAAGCACCAGCTAATTTCAGCCGTGTCAACCTTAGTCTGCTGGAGGTGTTTGAATAACCTGCAACCTCAAAGGGGATGAGGGTGAAGTTTTTCATCTCTTTCTTTCCAGAAATCACTTTAGAAATGGGCCCATTTCTATGCCAGCATCCAAAGAGCTCCCGATTCCAAGGGATTTATGGTGGAACAGCTTCAGTTACAAGGTAAAAAGGAAAAGGAAGCCTGTTATACCTTTGCCTCCGACAATGGATGCCTATTTGTTTTACACCACTTTAATGCAAAGTGGTTCTTCCCACAGCTAATTGATGTTTCTCCTTGTAGAAACCAAAGGGGTTGGCAGTTTTAAAAATGCATGTTCTCTCATTAGAAAACTTAAAGTTCTGCCTCACCAGTCATCCCTCTACACTCTGATTTTTATTCTTATTATTATTTCAGAAATGAGGAGCTAAAAAAGCCCCTTGAGAAGACAACTTGAGAGAAAGACAAATCTGATTTTTTAAAAATCCTGTCCTCAAGTCAATTACCATTCTAGCTTTGGTCTATCATATACAAGATGATACCCTAACCTTCTAATGAGGTTTTCTTGTATGATATATTGAATATAAGGTCCATTTCAGATGACCACATTTGTAATTTTTTTCATTTAAAAATTTCTCAGTAGTTTGTCCCTTTAAAAAAGGAAATTCTCATTTGTCATAGTTCATATGAAAACCAGGTAACCACCTTCTACCTGTGGCTTTAATAAAGGGAGAAAGAGCCTTGCTGTTACAGTGTGGTCACTGTTAGTTTGACATTCTCATCAAAGAAAACAGCTCTCCAAGCAAGCCTGTCCTTAAAACCAGAGCCAGACTTGTCAGTACCTCGGAACCAGAAAAACTTGATTTCCAGAACTGTGATCAAACTGTCAGGGCAGTGCTGCTTCCATGGGAACCAAGACAAGCCCACCTGTCTGATTTCTTCCCAGACATAACTAAGAACTCCAAAGAGAAGCCAACCAGCCAAATGAAAGACATCAAACAATTGCATCACTATTTCCCTGGAGGGATTTGATCCTGAAGACTTAAGAAAACTCTCTTAAATTAGCTCTAATTAAATGCTGTGAATCTCCTGTTCCACCATTCAGAAAATAGATTGCCTCATTGTGTGTATGTGTGTTTTTTTTTTAATGTTACTAGTGGAGTCAGAGAATTGAGATTCTTTAAAAGAAGATTAAAAGTATGGAAGGGACAAAAAATAGTAGGGTAAGGGGGAAAAAAAGAAGAAAAACCAGAAAGTAAGGACAAGGCTATTCTGGATCCCCTGTGATTAAGTGAATGATGGCCCTTGGTAATCATTCAGTGTGTGCTGACAGAATTGGTTTGCATGATCACTCAGGTGGTACGCTCGCCATATTGATTATGGAGTGATATGTATAGATTATGAAGATGACTAATGGTGCCTTTCTCACCACACTGGTGACTGCATGTTCAGATAAGATCAAGTTATTTTGTATAGACTATTTCTTAGGATGTGCAGTGGGGGAGGTGGCAGTAGGAGGATTCACTAGACACTGCTTGAAGTTATCCTTACAAAATTGGGTTATTTTCAGATTTACCACAAAGTGTTTCTGCACAAAGGAAATGTTTTGTGGAAGGAATTCATGACACCATACAAGCATGTTTCTTTAATTGGAAACTGGATACACTCTACTAAACATTTTATTGGAATATTTATTTCACACTTCAGGAATGATCCTGAGAGAAATGCTTTGTGATTAACTGTGATTGCCCACATATTAAAAATGAGTAAAGGGAGAAGAATGAATATGCAGTTCAGAGGCAGGCTTCCAATTCTTTATTCATTTTCTAACATTTCTACCAATATCATTTCTCCCAAAGATAATAATATTAAGCAGGGCATCAATACCAAAGCTAGTCAGCCTGGTACCCTGTTATCTCTTGGTGTTATTTCAATCTTTTAATATAATTCTGCTGTAAATAGGAAGCTAGAGATAGCATTTTAATCCAACAAGCAGTTTTATTTTAACAGAGGGAAAAAATGAGACCCAAGACTTGGGCTGTTTTTATGTTCTCAGATAATACTCCTGACTCACAAACTAGTGGCTTTTTTGTTTAGTTTATTGAATGAATAGATCCTGTACGGTCCCTGGATGGGGAGCATCAGTATCACTTGGAAACTTATGAAGAAAGCAGATTCTCAGGTCAGTCCTAGACTTACTGAATCAGAAACTCTGTGGTTGGGGGATCTCTGTTCTACCAGCCCTCCAGGATGATTCTGAAGCCCACCAAAGTTTGAGAACCACTGAATTACACTCTCCTTATTTTGCATTCCAAGCGTGGTATGCAGCCAAGACTTAGCAAAAAGTATAGTTCACTGCCTTTCACTTTGTAGTTTCATAAGCACAATGCTTCAAACAACTGACCTAAGCAGGTATAGATAAAGGAAATATGTGACCTTCCCCCTACTTTCCCTTTTTTGGAAGGAAGCGTGATACTTAAAGGCAGGTAGTTAAAGGTCTCGTTTCAAGTGTCTGGGGTGTTTTAGTAGTTGCAGGGCTTGAAACCAGTTCTTTGACCCCTCCATCTGTAAGCACATTCTTCATGGAGTTGTTTTGAGTATGAAGTGAGAGCCGGCAGACTCTAGCACATACAGTACCTTTATGTGAATTAGAAAAAGGTGCCCTCTGATGAGGGGAAGCTAATATTGTCCATGTGTCTTCCTAAATTTGGTGAAGAGAACCTGGGCTGGACTTCAGCCCTGACTTCTGCCTGCTTATCTGGACTCCTCTGTCCAGGGCACATGTATATACAGAGTTCTTGAATGAGATAATGTTTATAAAGCAAATGGCATATAAGAGTTGCTTTTTATACAGTATGTTACATAATAACACACATCACACATAAACATAATTTGCTTTATATGCACCCATCACAGTTCATGGAGAGGAAAGTACTGGGAAGTCACTTGCTTATCAGTGAAGATGCTGAAACTGCCTAGTAAAAGCTTAAGAAGAATCATCGCATTTCTCAATGCTGTGATGCATGGATCGAATTAACCGTTTAATCGAAAGCATTTGATTTTACCCTTCATGCAGTGTAGATATATCCTCTCTGGACGGTTAAAAACAAGATCTGAAAAGAAAACTGGTTTCACGTTTGCCACTCAGATACCACCCATGACTTATCTAATGAGTGATGCAGTAATTTAAATAGGGCATTGACATTGAGAAATAATAAATAAGACTTAGATACACATGACTTGTGGAGAGGCTATTCCCTGACATGATATCCTCTAGGTGCTGAAGTCTGGTTTCACATCCTTTTTTATGGGCAAAGGTCACCAGGAAGAAAAGCCTGGGCTTCTGCAAAAGGAGGGTGAAGAGGGAGGCATAAGAAGGGGAAGAGTGAGGTTTTTGGCTTCTTCACAAGTTTACCTACGGTTGACCATTCCTGGAGCTCTACATTTAAGAGCTTGGATGTTCTCACCCTGGGAAAGGCGCATCACCTGCTGTCAGGTCTGGCTGTCTTAGACTTTGGCATTCACTTTTACACAGCTCGTCATTACTATCATCATTCCCTGGTGTAAGGTGCTGGCATCCCGCCTAATGTTCATCATTACACACTAAGTTGCCACAATGAAAATAATGCAACAAAGCACTGGCTTTAAAAGCAACAAATCCTTTAAAGGCTGCACTAAATTCTTGTCTGTACATTACTGGGTTACAGTACTACTACCATAAATTAAACGCTATATGAGGAAATGTAACAAAATATTATGTGGCCAGAGTAAAATGCTAACCTAAATAGCATCGTTAAATGTAACACAGGAAACAAAATTGGAAATCACTATTAGAACACTGCTCATGTTACAATGTCAGAGTCATGCATAATGCAAGAGTGGAACTGCTTACAGAGACTTTACACAAGAGAATTTAAACTCGCTTCTGTGGACATGAGGAACTGCCCTTTGAAGCATGGGCTCTGATGAGATTCTGCCTGGTGCTAACAACATTCCAAGGGAATGTTCTCTTTCCATCTGATGCATATTTATTTATAGGATGCTGAATGCAGGAGTGTTCGTATTTTGTGGCAGATTGTAGCTCCACCATGTTTTTCATTAATCACCTTTTCTTTGGCATCTTCACCATTGCTTTATTATTGATCTGCTTTTGAACCCTCTCTGTGAATAAACCTACAATCACAAAATTACCCATTGATCAATGTCAGCAAACACATTCCTGCAAACACAACCTTTAACTCCTTTTCTCCCTGAACCTCGTTCCATTTCACCTCTTGGGCAAAGGCCTGAAAAAACAGATGATCATTGTATTATTCCCTGAAGGTCAACAAATCCAGACATCGCTGGGTTTACAAGGCTGAACATAAAGCCCACCTCAAACAGAATACTTTTCCTCTGCTGCAGAGATTTTAAGTCGAAAGGTCTTTCTTATGCATTCGACCATTTTCCTCTCCTTGTGTTAAAGACTGTAGATCACATACTGGTGTTTGTTGCCACATGCAGAGGAGTCACCATCTCTGAATACATGGACCAAATACAAACATATTTATCCACATACTAACCTCTCTAATTTGGACATAATTAGAGAAAGGGCTATTTAATTAGTGAAAAGTCTTAAATTATAGATGGCTGATTACTTTTGAGTACATAAAGCAATGGCAGGAAATGACTAACAGTGTTGCCAAGTGTAAGACCTGCCAGGCCTGTTTTAATGAATAGCTAAAGATCACTGAAATTAGCACATTAATTGTATGCATGTAAATTGCTTCTGCTAAGTGCATTAAAATGTTGTTCTCTTTGTAATCACGTTGAAATTATTTATTTGGTTAGTACACCCTTTCACAATCATTCATGAAAGACAAAGACGTGAACTTGAACGCAGTCCCTGCCTAAATCGGGACACTACCGATTAGGTGCCTCCACATTTTACCAGGCACGCCAAGGACTCATGACTTAATTTTAAAAAAATCCAAAATGCACATCCAATAAACCCCCCTTTCCAAGTACACATTTCCTTGCTTCATGTCTTTCAGTCCCGCAGAGGGTAAGAAAGATCTCGGAGTCCAGATCAAACTCCCCAGGTGCTCATGCCTCGAGGGCACCAGCACTTCAGGGCTGTGAGACCTTGTGCACAGTGCTGACTCTGAGCCTTAGTTTCTCTTCTGCCCTCCAGGATTGTTGTGAGAAGCACATGGATAAAAGGATGCTTTGAAAGTGTTTATCAAACTTCCATGATGATAAAAATCACCTGGGGGCACTTGTCACAACATTTTTCCAGGCTCTTTCTCTGAGGTCTCTGCACCTACTGATTCAGGGGTGGCCATCAGCCACCCCAGGAGATTCTTTCCCTCTGAAAACAGTTTGGAGACACCTGGCTTACAGTAGTTTCTTTTCTGTCACATTCTGTGCACTCTATGTTGTCCTAGTGAGCCAAGAAAAACAAAGGAAAAGTAAAGATATAGAACCAAAAAGTCATCACAGCATCTTCGACAATTTTTCCTTCAATATCTCCAGGGAAGGGGAGTTCACCATCTTATAGAAAGAGCAGTTTTCTCTACAGTTGAACAGTTCCATTGGTTCAGAAGACATCTCTTACTGTGTTGGAATCTCTTCTTTTGAAGTTCTGTTGTTCTTGCCTGATATTTGTAGCAATATGGAAAAAGTCTACTCACTCATCCATTTGACAGACTTTCAAACTTTAAAGGCGATCTCTTATCTCCTTTTGATTTTCCGTCTTCAAGCTAAATAGACCAAGTTCCTCCCGCCATTATCGGTCATGGAACATAGTTTCTATAGTTCTCACAATCTTAGTCACCCTCCTCTGGAGCCCACTTGAGACTACCAATTTTCCTCTTAAAATGTGTTTTGTGACAGAATTGGATAGAATGCTATAAATTTCCTAGTAGGACGGAATATAGACAATCCATATTTCTATAAAAAATGCTCAAAATAGATTATTTGAAAAGAACGATTCATTGAAGTTAGCAGTTTCTAGCTCCAGCTGTTTGACTTCCTACATGACCTTAGATGAGTCAGTCAGCATATCCAGATGCTGGATGACTGATCTCTGAAACTGGGATAGCAATCTTCATCTGCCTACTCACCTCTTAGGGTTGTTCAGAGGATAAAATGTAAAAGAAAGCAGTTTAAATGATTATGTGCTACTTTTATGACTAAGTCAACATAACTATGAAGTGATGTCAAGAATAATAATTTTTTAAAAAGTTAAGATGTATTTTAAAATTAAAACAAACAAAATAGAAAATGGTTTGTTACCCTAACACTCCATATAAAATAAGAGTTATTAGGTTTTTAAAGGTTTTTTTTCTCTTGCTTCTATAGAAAAACATATCACACATTGGCTCATATTAGGCTGATGACAATTTAATAAAAATCTCTGAATTCTTTTTTTTTTTTAAATAGATTGTTGCCAAGCCAGGTTACCTGGAGTTTGCAAACTAGAATTCTGAACTTTACTTTTTTTTTTTTTTTTAATACTTTCACGCTTCCAGGATAAGGGTCAATGCCAGGAGACTGGAATTACCACAAAACCTTAAAGACTAATCTGTTAGGTCTGAAGACAGAGTTGGACACCATCCCTTACCTCTCTTGAGTTTATTGGAATTCTCTTCAGGGAGGAGAGTGCAGTTGCAGGAGCATTTTATTCCTCAGTTCATTTCGGAGATTTTTATTATCAGTATTTTCCTTACCTTTTCTTCTTTTTCTTTTGGTGTGATCTCAAGGTCACGTTTAGAGTAAATGAGAAGTGGGTGTCGCTCTCTCTGACAAGAGATAGTGGCTTAGATTCATGGGAGAAAATGACCTCATTATAAATATAAAGACTTAGCCTTGCTGATGGTTTCAAATAATATCTAATTATCAAGGACACGCTTTTTGTCTAATGACGAGTGCAGACAGGAAAACAACACTGGAAGGACATAAACCACAACATTAAAAGTGGTTAGTTCTAGTCAGTGAGATTAGCGGTGATTTCTTCTCACTTTCCTTCCTTATATTTTCTATATTTTCTATAATAAGCATGTATTCCTTTTATAATCAGAAACATGTTAGCAGGAAAGTGAAAGAAAACGAAGTTCTGTAAGTTTGCTGCTAGGTGAAAAGTTGATGTTTGTATTAGAAACACAATTTCATGAATACATTTTTTTAACTAGTGCCAATTCTGGAAGGTGAGAAAGGGCCTTTTTTATTATTCTCCACATTTCATTTCATCTGACATGTAGGAGCCTCTTTTAATGATAGATTTCAGTGCGGGAAAGGCACCTGGGGCAACAATTGCAGGAGATTGCATTACACTGTGACAAAATCTTTAGAAACGCTTTTCTGTCTGGGCGACCAAACAGACTGCAACAGGTGTAATCCTTTTTCTTTTTTTTAAAGTAATTTTCAAGAAGACGCCTTACACATTGGGATGCACATTGATTATTAAAAAAATCTGGCCTATTTACAAATAGTATTAAGATTGTCACTTCCATATTAATTTTCTTGTCTTTTATCTAAATTTAGGAAGTCTGAAAGCTTCCTAGGTAGGAAAGTCTGACCGCTAGATTGAAAGCTCTACGAAAGAAGGAATGATGTCTGTTTGTCTGTCTGTTCTTTTTTAAAAATTTTATTTATTTATAATTTTTTATTTTGGGGGGTGGGGGAGGTAATTGGGGTTTTATTTATTTACTTATTTTTAATGGAGATACTAGGGATTGAACCCAGGACGTGCTAGGCACGTGCTCTTCCCCTGAGCTATACCCTCCTCCTTGTCTGTCTGTTCTTAATTCATCTCTGGATTCTCAGCATCTGGCCTAAGGCCTGACATTTAGTAAGTGCCCACAGAACAGGGTAGAAAGAGGCCCTTAAGCCAGCTGACTAGGATACAGAACAGAGCTCTCTTCCCTTCTCCCTGGGGAAGGGTGCCTGCATAAAGGACAGAGAAACCCTAAGAGACCTGGGCAGAAGGGGACTGAGCAGACTCTGTCATAATATGGACAAACTGGGGAGGAGCTGGTAGAGGGGAGCTCAGGAATCCAGCTGGAATCTCCCCCACGTTGTTACTGAACTGTGGACGCTTTGTACTTTGGACAATGAGTTGCAAAGACCATTATTAAAGCTCTTTGGTTTGTTGCTTTTTTAGGGGGGAAAGGGATGCGGTGGAGGACAGGTAGCTGTAAATTCACTCTGAAATGTTTGAGAAAGGGTTGGGACAGGGCCCGGGCTGACAAAGTGACAAATATCAGAGTCAGTAGGCTCCATATCTGCCAGAAATAGAGACGGGGACTTTGGCATCGACTATGAATTACCAGAACAGGTGAGCCAAGCAAAGAGGGGCCAGGCCTTGGGAACAGGAGGCTCAGTGTGACTTCAGACAGACTCCCATGTTGCTGGGCTTAAACTCTGTAACCCCATGATGGAGGTTAAGAATGTCCTTTGGTTTTGGGGTGTGGGGAAGGACAGGTGGGAGTCAAGTAGCTAAAGCTCTTGGGATGTTTGGTCTGGAGAGACAGAGAAGAAATAGATGGTGTGGGGTGAGTGCTAAGGGCCTCGACTGCCTGACCTGAAACAGTAAAGCAGGAAGGTCTCTGGAAGGCAAGCTAGAGAAGACAGCTTGGTAACCACCACATGCCTGCAGTTTGGTGACATGCATGTCACTCGTGTTCCCAAATTCCTCTCCGTGTAGTAAAGCTGCAGGGATTCTTGTGTCTTAAATTACTGGCTGGAATGTGTGAGGATCCAAGTGACTCACTGTGAAAGGCAGCATCGGGGAGACCTGCATTCCCGAAGCTGGAGCTCAAGAGAAAAACCACTTTTGTCCCTTGGTGGCAACAGAGGAGCAAAAGTTTCTAATTGAGATAGATACGCACCAACTTCAACAGGCTTCAAGGAGTCTGCGCCTTGACCGCCCTCTCATGGTGGGAATTTTATGTACTGTGAGTAGCTTGAG
Organism: Vicugna pacos; assembly: GCF_048564905.1. Lineage (NCBI taxonomy): Eukaryota > Metazoa > Chordata > Mammalia > Artiodactyla > Camelidae > Vicugna > Vicugna pacos. The sequence goes on from NC_132987.1 coordinate 75,155,596, forward strand.
AGGGAGATGAATAGAAGCTTCTGAACCTCTCATATCTGGACAATCTCGACAGCTCCATATTAAAGCTAGATGTGGTTTCTAAGGGCTTATTTACCCCTAGAGATATCCGGACATAGCATTGCTAAGTTAAGCTATTCAGGGTTCCATTCTGTGCATCAGAAATCCTTTTGAGTCACCAAATAGCCAATTTGCTATTTGAGTCGATTCTGTGCTAGTCAGGTCAATTCTTTAAAATCTAAGTCATCTGGCCTGGACCATTGCCTTCCTGGGGCCTCTGTAAATCTGTCAGCCTCCTTCCAGCTGATCCTACCCACCCTTTCTAGATTAACTTTCCCAAAACACTGCTTCCATCATGTTTTTCTTGTGGGTGATAAACTTTGGTGACTTCCCACGGAACATTTGGTCTCAAGATGTGGTTCTTGAATCAGCAGCATCAGCATGACCTGGAAAGGTGTGAGAAATGTACATTTGGGGTCCCCTCCCCAGACCTACTGAATTAGAAACTCTGGTAGTGGGGCCCACTGATGTGCTTTAATAAGCCCTGAAGCGTGCTGAAGTTTGCCGTGGAAGACAGGCCAGCGTTCACAGCACTCCTCTACAGTCTTCTAACACTTGCTTCTTTTATTTGGTGCTCATTGTTCCTGTTTTGTCTTATGATTTTTTTGTTAGTGTGATCTGATTTCATTTTCAGAATTGTAAACTCCTTGAGGACCTGATCTGTGTGTTTTCTAGATTTACTAACTTGTGAAATTGTAAAGCTGGAAGGGATCTGGAAAAATACTATCTAGCCTCTTCATTTTGCAGACCTTTGAACAGCACCATGTGCGTAGTGGACATTCAATTAACAATTGCTGAATGAAATAACATGCCCACAGGGGCCACCGAGGTGAATTAAGACTGCTGAGACCTCACTCAGTGTCATCGCCTTAATTTAGATGGTCCCTTCTGGCACCCTCTAAGGGTTTGTGAATGCCTAGGGAAAGTCTTGGATGCCTCTGCCAGCTTTTCCCCCATGGTCCTTTGCATGGACTCTGGAATTTGCTTGCTGAACACAAGGCAACACAGTGTTTTGAGATACAAATGGCAGAGCAGTTGAATTAAGAAAAAAATAAAAACAAAAACAAAACGGATGTTGTTTTCTTATTGCTGCTTTGAGACTCGGCATGAAGTATGAATCTGTCATAACCAAGAAATAATATCTTGCCTGAATATCTAAGGCATAAATAAAAATTAATTGCAGCACACAGCTGTTAATTATCAGGCGTTCCAGGAGCAGTTGCTCATGAATACCTATTTAGCTGAAGATCCCTCGCTCGTTAGGACACGCTGACATCGACGGTGGAGACATTTGCCAGTTGGTGGTTGCATCTGCATGGCCTGGCAGTCAGGCTGCCTGTGGCCATCGCCTTGTAAGGCGGAGGCTTCTACAGCAGAAACAGGGCGCACTTGGCTTATGAAACTACTCTTTCTCCATTTCATGAGTGTTCACATCTAAAAGAGGAGATTCTTGACTTCCAAGGATGGCTTTGTGGTGATTCTTCTTCTACATGAATTGAGCCATGGGTGTGACCAACATTTGTGTGTGTGTGTGTCACTTTGTGGTAGGCAGTAGATTCTAGTGGTGTGCTAAATACATAAATAACTTTTATATTGCATTTTTATTATCAGAGTTCACTGCTTTAGGGCCCTGTTGAAACTATTTTTCTCAGAAGAATGGCCAAGACTTGAAAAATGTCTTTATTCTTTAGAGGGAGGACAAGGACAAAAAAGCCTGTGTATCTGAGAGATGAGAAGAAATTCAAAAGTTACTTCATTCTTATAGATTAAATTCACACACTAATGAAAAGGAGAGAAACTAGGAAAAGAGATGCTTTTGCATTTTCTGTGGGCAGGGCAGCTGCCTCCAAATTTAAAAAGCCTATCATTTTACTATAGGTCAGGTTCATTAAAACAAACCCACACGGACTTTCCTAATTTTTTGTGGTTGTTGTGCTGGGATTTGGGTTAAATAAAAGTGCTGCTACTTGTTGTTTAGAAAGTTTCAGGGTAATTATATTGATTGTAATTTCAGGATGGTGGGCCTGGCTTTCCGGGTCTTGTTATTGTCAGGTCCTTCCTGTTGTCCAGTTGCTACCCCTCCTCTCACCACGATGAGCCTGCTAAGCTCTCTGTGGCCAGACTTGACCTGGGAGAGGAGGCATTTAAGGAACGCTAACCCAATACTTTTGTTCTCAGCATCAAGTTATTTTGGCTCCGGTCTGCCTTTGGCTTCTGCCGTATTTCTAGAATCATATTTGTGTCTTGTTCCTTGTGTTTCATCTACCTTGCACTTTAGTTCTTGTACCTGGATTTTTGTCTCGTTACCAAGGACTGAGTTCCTGTCTTAGGAATTTGCTAGTTGTGCCCAAGTCCTCTGAGCACACATAAGACTCAGCCTTACACCTGCCATTCCTCCTCTTTCTCAGCCACCAGGGTCCAGCCCCTGCTCCATAGGCTGACTGAGCCTCTGCTGTCTCATGTTAGGCTCTCATGCTGCCTGCCTGACTGTCGGGGCACTTTTTCCTTCTGGATTCCTTGGCACCAGGCTGTGACTTCATACTGAGTGAACTTCCACTGTTTCATGTTTGTCTCCTGATGAGAGTTTCCTGGCTGCACTATCAACTCTTCTGTGCTGCCATCTTCTTCAGCTACTTTGTTCTGCCTGCCAGACTGGACACTCTCCCAGCACCTGCAGCTGGGCTGGCCTCCCTGCTGGCAGATCTAGTTTCAGGTCCCAGCTTCTTCCCTATGACCTGCCCAGGACTGTTTTAACAAATTCAGCAAATGCGAAATATGTCCTTCCCAATGTTTATGTTTCAAAGACTGTAGCTGAATCATTTTTACTCCAACTAGGCTGTGTGGCATTGAAAGGATTATTTCCACACTTCTTTTATTATTTTATGTGGATTGTGAAAATGGTTGCCTTTCCCTATTTGCAGGTTTTTTGAATAATAAAATGCAAACCAACCTTGCTTCTAATGGACTTTCTGAGTAAAATTCCAAGAATTTTATACTTAAGACTGCTATCATCTAATGAAATTGTGCCTGTTTCTGTCCTGATGTCCATGGCCAGGAGCTCTGGGCCTAATTATTGCACTTATTTATTGCCCTCAATTCTAATATAGATATGAAGAGCTGAAGAATAGGCAAAAGCAAAGAAAATATATTTGTATGAGTGTGAGTGTGTGTGTGTGTGTGTGTGTGTGTGTGGAGAGGGTGAATGGTGAGAAAGGGCAGAGCATAGCAACTCTGTTCATTTGACAAATGCAAAAGGGGTCGCTGTTAATGTAATAGTTATCAATGATGTGAATACTTATGGTATATCAGGCAGTGTGCTAAACACTTGAATTACCTCATTAAAGCCCCCTTAAATTGGTACTCATTTTGTTTCCACTTCACATGAGAGAAAACTGAGGTTGAGAGAGGTTAATTAACTTATCCGAATCCACCTGCAGAATAATTGCGGGATTAGAGATGTGTTCCCCGCAGTGCACTCCAAACTTGTGTCCTCTGGATTGTCTTCTGCTTGCTTGTTCTTTACTATGATGTCTCCAGGTTATTCTTGGATAACTGGAGAAGTAGTAAAGTATGTGGGAGGAAAATAACCAACATTTATTAGTTGTAATTTTCTGAGGATTTTTTATGTACAATATCTGCTTAATCCTCAGAAAAGGGTAAGGTAAGTGGTATCATTGTCATTTGCCATTAAGAGGGCAAAACAGAGGCTCAGAAACATCAAATGACTCCATATTGTTGTAGGTCGCTGTAGCTTCTTCGTTTGTTTGCAATTCCATTGTGAGTGTCTACCACATTATCCTAACAATGGGCATTTGGTTTTTTCCAAACTTTTTATAGTGTAAATAGTTCCTCTATGAACATTTATATGCATATATCTAGTGCACATTTTGCATAACTCTTTCTTAAGTGTACCCCTAAGTGTATGTATGTTGAAAATGAACACTTAAGTCAGTAAGTGAAAAAGAAGGCCATGCAGGGAGCAATGATGACAAGTGTCATTAACCAGTAATTTTGAATAACTAATTCTGTGAACCTGAGGTTAAAAAAGAGTTCTGTGAACCTGAGGTGTCACATTTCTCCCCTCAAAACAATCATCTAACTTGGTAAATTATCTAGGGCAACTGAGTAGTGGAGCTGGGACTAAACCTAAGTTCTGTGATTCCAGACAGTTCCCAGGCCTGTCCTACCTTAACCCACGAATGTCATTCTGTTTTACGTGGGTGGCAGGAGGACTACAAACTTCACAGGTTCAGAGGAGGATTATACACTACTGAGTTGCAAGTCTGTTTCTGCAGAAGAGATTTGGTTTTGAGAAATTACTCAAGAGTGTTTATATTGCTTCACCCCTGGGCCTGTGTGCTGCTAAGCTTGAAATGAAAAGAATGGCTTCGTGGTTTAGTTTTATGAGGGAACCAAAGCCATGGAGTTATGATCCAGTGCATATAACATTGAAGGATAACAATTTAAAGTCCAATAATTCTTGCCATTTATCTTCACCAGAGGATCTCAAAGAGTTTTATGAGAAATTATAGACTAAGAATCTGGAAGAGTTCTGTGCAATTTATGGTTAAAAAAAAAGGAAGTGCTAAAGTTTTCTGGAATGCTCCAAGGCTGTCATTAGAGAAGGCATGAAGAGAGCCCAGGATCGTTGGCTCTTTGGCTGGGAACCCTGGCAGGATTAGATGTGACCGAATGACTCAGTGATCCTGAATGGCTTCAGCTTGCTTTGCGTGGCAGTATTCCTTTTCCAGGGGTCCTGCTGCTTGTGGGAGGACATAGAAGACCCAGCATGCATCAGTTCCGGAGAACCTTTAAGAAACAGTGATACTGTGGTGGACATATTCATGCAGCTTTTGTAATGCACTCTCTTTCTGATTAGTGTTTCTCCCTCTTTAATTGGAATTTTAAGCACCATAATGATGTGAGCCAGCTGGAGTTTTTAAGCAGCACAAATATAAATGGTTATCCTAAATTATATTTGGGAGAAACTCACTTGAAGTATTTAGGTTAATAAATAAAGATACCAAATTAATATAGGCTATTTTGAGACTAAATATATAATACTATAAAACTTTGGCCATCTGCATGCTTTCTGGTGGCTGGCCACAGGATTTCTAATTGAATTACTACAGAAAATTCAGCACAAAATATTATCAGATTTAACCACCCACTGAGTGTGTTATTTGTTACTGTTTTATTAGGCTAAATCAAAGGTCACACATTGCTTTTTCTGCACTGATTTTCAGCCCAGAGGGGTAAAGTTTTAAAATGAGATGATGAAATTTTAGAAAAGAGCAAGAACTTAATAAAAGGAAAATGCTCAATTTTTTTCTTTAGAAAAATAAAACTTTCATGACTGCTTTATATGTACATTCCTAGCTTTTTAATAATTAGCTAGCTTGATGTCTACTTTCTGAAGCTTGTAACAAGTCTGAGGTTGAAACTGGAAGGAGAGTTGTTGAGGGGGGGCGGTGCAGACAGAGGTGCTCCTAGAGAAAAGACCTGTTGGCAAACCCAGTGTCACCAATATCCACATTTCAACATAGTGCCTTCTGGCCATGTCCTTCTAAAAGTTCAAAATGTAGGTGGGAAGGCAGCGTGGCTGGAGGAGTCAACCCAGTGGATAATCATTTCAGAGTCCATACATCTTCATTTGGTCATAATAAGTGGTTAGGAATGCCCCCTTTTTAACCTGTTCCGAGTAAATGTGTCTCATCTTATACCTGAGATGATTTAATTCAGTGGTTCTCAAAGTGCAGTCTCCAGACCTTGTTAGAAGTCTACTTCCTCATTTGCTAATCCAGAGCTGCTGAACCAGAAACACTAGGGATGGGCCCAGCAATCTGAGTTTTAAAAGCCCTCCATGTAATTTTCATGCCTGCTAAAGTTAGAAAACAACTGATTTACATTATGTTGATCAGTATACACTTTTTGATAACCATATCAAAGAGCAACTTTTTCCAATGTCTGATTCATAGTAGGCTCTCAGTAAATGTTACCTTGAAGATGAAAATATACTTAATTTGTAGTGCGATGCTCTGCGATGCTTCCTACCATATTTTAGTCCCTTTGTTACTGTATACTCAGGAATGAGTAGTTGCCCTCACAGATTATTCATTTTCTTTCCCTTTAAGATTAGCTCTTCAGCTTTTTATTTAATATGTAAGGTCATCTTCAGAGAAAATTGTTGTTTGATGCTTCGGTTTTTTAATTCTCTGGAGAGTTGCTGAGAAGCAAAGGTGGTTCCTGCAAATCATTTCTTTCCCATTTTTTAAAGAAGGATAGTCACTTCACTCAATAATGATTAGTTGATTAGAGAAATTTTTTTCTGGTCTCTTCTGCAGGACCAGCCAGAAGTTCAGTGGCCACAAGCTTGTTGTTTTAGGACTTCTAAGTTGGCTTTGAGTCTGCTTAGGCAGCAAATTCGCCCAAGAGCTTTAATAATCTCAGCTTTGCTTCAAGTGATATGTGAAAATGGAGAAAATCAGTCACAAAGAATTTTGAAGTGCAATAGGTTTATGGAGACAAACGGGCTCAGATTGTGACATGTGAATTTATATATATTATACACCCAATAATTTCTGACATGTGGAATCCAGAGGAATCATGGACTTCAGGTTTAGTGAGATTCATCTGGTACAAATTTCTTTTGCATCTTGTCTGGCAAATGACCTCTGGGGGCTGAAGAGCATCCCTGCATGTGGGCACACTGAGCTCTTGTGGGGAGGTTCCTAGCTTGGGGCATCAAAAGGGAGAGTTAGGGACTAGAGTTGGGTATGTATCCTATGGGAATGAAATAGCAGATCTGGGTAAAAACTTGCAATCCAGGGATCACTGAGATTTTGGAGCAGCCCCGCATGGAGGAGGATGGGGAGATAGGGCTAGTCAGGGGGTGCCGACACTCTACTAGGAAGACAAGGAAGTCTGGTGGGGTGGGAGAGAAGGGGGCCTGCAGGGAGCCAGGAATTGGAATAACTGTATGGCCTCCCTAGGTAGCATTCCTGTGATTCTAGTGGGGAAGTGGGGCAGAGAATGCATCTAGTGTAGAAGTGTGCTGAGTAGTGCTAACCACTACATGAGCAGCTCTTTTTTTTCCCTGAGTGAAGCCAGCCTCTGACATCACAGGCTTTGCACTGGTAGCTGGATTTGTACCTGCATCCTGGCCAGCACTGCTCAGCTTTGTCCCTCAAACTTCAGTGTGTTCATTCATTCAGAGGGAGGGGAGAATGGGACTGTATAGCCCAGGCCCTGGGAGGCAACCTGTATAGATGTGCATTTTGATGCCCACAAACAGTGAACACCTTCCAGGTGCCAAGCCCCATGGAGACATTAGGGACCAAGGGATGAGCAAGACTTCCTGCCCTCAGGGGGCTCCGAGCCTAGTGAAGGAGATAGGTATCTAAATAGGTTATTACAATTCAAAGCGATGATTTTTGTATGTGCAGAATGTTACCTGAATCAACAATTTTTTTCTGCCTGGGAAAGTCAGCTAAGTCCTCTTAGGAGAGAGGATACTATCACTTGGCCAGGTAGCAAAGAGGGGACGGGGCATTTCAGGCAAAAAGAAGAGTGTTTAAAGAAGTATGGTGCTCTCAGGAAGTGGCAAGTGGTCAGTTTTCACAGCAGCACAAGATATCTGAGGGTGGCTGGTGGACTTGAAGTTGGACAGGTGACACGGAATCAGATCACAAAGGACCTGTATCTTTCTGGGGGAATAGGGAGCAGAACTTTAAATAAGAGAGTGACGTGATCAGATTTATTTTAGAGAGATTATTCTAGCTCATTTGTGGAGGGTGAATTAGAGGGATAGTTGAAGCGTGAGTCAAAGTATAGTTGAGGCCTGATGAAGACACGACTCAGGGCCATTTCAAGGCAGCAGAGAAGCTGGGTTGACTTTTAGAGTCTTGACTGCCCAGATGACTTCTCTTTTTTAGTTCCATCCCCGTCTCTTTGAAGGCTCCTCTGGGTCCTGCTTCGACAGTTGCTGTCTTCCTAGTTGCTTCTGATACAGCAGAGAGATAGAACTTGAGCCTACATGCTTCTCCCACTTATTCCATGGAGCTTTTTTCTCTCTCAAAGATTTTACCACACTTCCCTAACACTGTGGAACTGAAGCAAATTACAAAGGATTCTCTGTTAATGTGTTGGTAAATAAAGTCTGTCCTCAGATACCATCTTTTGTGATAAGCAATATTCTTTGGACTTCACATGTAATTTAAGTGGCTTACACCAAATACATTAATTAATTCATGAAACTTTTATTGACATTTGCTATGTGAAGGCACTGTTAGATTTACAGACAGGTAACTTCGTACTCGGTGTCCTCTTGCCAAGTATACCAACTCTGCTTTATTCTTTATAGCTACAAAACAAGGAACTTCCTAAAAGCACCGGGTTCATTCATTCCTTCATTCATTTACTCACCCATCCATTAATCCACCAGTCAACAAATATTTGTTGAGCATCTACTTTGTGAAGGCAAAGCAAGGACATGAAGAACACATTAGGGGTAGAAATAAAAATAGAACAGAGTTTGGACAGACCTCATAGTTCCTGGAAAGCCCAGAATACAAAAATAACCTCAGGATTCTGGACAACATAATCTTTAATATTAGGGTCACTTTCATTATTAAAGAGCATCTTGGGTTAGGAAGTGAGGTTTTAGCTTCTTAGATAGCCTCTCCTATCTCTGCCTCCATGGTCCTCTGGTAGCTACTTGAAGTTTTTGATCACTGGACTGTGAAATTGTATTCATTAGGTCATGATCATTTTAAGAAATGAATAATGAAAATATTTTCCATTATCTTTCTGTAGGATTTTTCCCTCAGTCAAAAAGGGACTGAATAGCATGCTTTCCTAGGGAAGTATGATAGAAAATACTCAATGTACTCCGCCCACTTCCCAACTGATGGATCTGTTTGAAAATTGATCAGTTCCAGAATCAACTACTAGTTGTTTGTGAAGATGACAACGGTCATAAGAGACCATCTTAGAAGTGCTACAACCCAGACACATTTTCCTTCTTTGAAGTCTCCCTTTTAATTAAAAAGGCCCTTTCTTATTCTATAATCTCCCACTCTTCTGTGAAAAGAGCGCTTGCTGGGAGTTAGGTGACTTGATTTCCGATCCCAGCTGTGCTGCCGGCTACTTGTATGACTCTAGGCCAGGGACTGGCAAACTGTGGCTTGCTGCCTAATCTGGACTACAACCTGTTTTTGTAAATAAAGTTTTATTGGAACACAGCCATGATTATTTGTTTACTTATTGACTGTGGATCTTTCATGCTACAAGCAGAGATGAGTATTTGTAACAGAACTACATGGCCCACAGAGTGTAAAGTATTTCCTATTAGATTCTTTATAGAAAATATTTGCCAGGCCAGCATTAGGTGGTCATTATCTTACTTGAGTGTCAGCTTCTCCATCTGTAAATTTTGAGAACTGGATTAGGTTTTCCCCAGGGCCTGTGTCCTTGTTAGCATCCTATTACTCTCTAACTCTTCCTACAGAGAAGCCTCATCTCGTACAATCACTGTCCACTGGGTACAATGCTATTCATATTTTCATTCGCTTATTCAATTTATTAAGCATCTAATACTGGCAAGCCACTGTGGAAAGTAACAAGTCTAAGAGACTCTCTGCCCTTCAGAAGCTTATAATCTATTTAGACGACAGAGTTACAAGGCTCAGAAGTTAAATTATAATAGAAAATAATAAGGATAACATTCCAAATTTAGTGATAATGCTTAAAGGAGCTCAGAGGAGAGAAGTCGCCATGGACTGAAATGATCAGGGAGAAACTGTAGGGGAAAGTGGGATTTTTTTAAAAAACCATCATCCCTGTAACTCCTGTAGAATACTAGATGTAGTGTCCCTTTAAAGCAGTAGTTTTCAAATTTCAGAGTGCATGAAAATCACTTAAATAACTAAGAAAAAATGCAAATTCCTGGAATCCAGCTTTATAGATTTTGATTATAAATCTAGGGTATGTCCCAGAAGTCTGCTTTTCCAATGAGCACCCCAGGTGATTCTGACATACATGGAGACTGCTACTCTGGAGAGATGGTAAGTTTCTGCCAAGGAATCTATGCTAGGTTTGGCTGAATCTTATTAAACCATGGATTTTATGTGACTAGGAGGGACTCCATTGTCCATGGAGCAATTCCTTCAATGACTTTCTCTCCTCTTCTAGGGAAGCTGAGATCTCCCAGACCAGGAAGAACAGCCTGAGGACTCCATTTCTTAAAGCCATTGAACTCCTTTAGATAAGTCCAGAGGGGAAATCTGAGATCAGTTCAGCTGCCATGTCTTTGGTAGCTGAGGGTAAATCATTGGAAAGAGTCAGAGTCAGGTAACCAACTACTTTCTTTAGCATTTGACTCTTGGTCCTTTTGTTGTGAGCTCCTTGTTTCTGCAAAGCTGGCTGGGATCAGCATAGTGGATCAGGAAAAAACCCTCAGTGAGAAAGGTTGGGAGTCTCCAATCTCCATCCCAAATCATATCACTGATGACTTGAACATATCACCAGATACTCAAGATACAGAGGATGGATTCCACCCATGGGAGAATGACCCTCTGAAGAGAAGTTCAGAATTATCATCAAAGCCATTGGAGGGGACATCTGAGAGTCCAGTGGGTGATGTTTCAAAAGATCCTGTCATGCCTCCAGTCCGGAAGAGAAAGCTCGATCCACTTCCAAAAAGGCATAGACATCGTAGGAAGGTCTTATGGAAAAAGAGAATGAGAAAGAGCAAGAGGGAGGAGAAGGTGCAGACCCACTGCCCCAGCATTCTTCTAGCGCCTTTGGTACCACCACAAATTGAAGAAGACGAGGCAGTCGATAAAAAGCGGACCCTACTCAGTGCCAAGGAAGATGATCCCGACTGTCCCAATGAGGTAGGGATGGGGCAGTGGGTGGCAACACTCTGGGCTTGCTGATCTTCCATAGGAAAACAGATGACAACTCTTCACCTGGAGTGGGAGGAACTGGGGGTAAGCAGCTTGAGAAGCAAACTAGGATCCTCGGGCCCACATAGAGCATGAAAGAACTGGCTCAGAGTATGTGCGTCAGCACTGAGGGCTTTTAACCTCCTTCTTCTACTTGCAGGACAGATTACAGAGTCGGCAAGATAAAAGTGCTTGTGTAATGCATCAGGAATGTCAGGTCCAGCCCTGTGAGCTCTCAGTATCCCAGGAGCTCGGACCCTCTTCTCCTGCAGTAACATCCTTGGCATCACCACCGCTCTGCTTCGGTCGTTTTTTAAACTGTGTCTGCCAGACCTTCTCAAGGGCTAGAAAGAGGAAGTCTCCCAGAAGAGAGCACACCAAGCAGGCTGAGGCAGGAGGTGACGCTAAGGCTCTGAGACCTGGTCTGCTGCAGGTTCGGGGCAAGAACAAAATGCAGCCTCACTAAACCCTGTAGCAAGTTGAAATTGATTTAGGTTTCCCTTGCATTTAATTTTATAGTTTTCTCTATGTCTTTATTCCTGTCAGTTGAGTTCTTGTCTGTCAAAGCGAGAGCTCCTCTTAGGTTGAGATCCCCCAGCCTAAAGAGGTAGTAAAAGCAAAGTAACTTTGAGGCTTTTAATACTGTGTGCAGTAGTGGGATTGCTTCCTACTTCCTCCCATTATGCTGATGTGGGAGTCACACTGGAGCAGTGGTTCCCAACATTCATGCGTATTTTACTCATGTATTCATTTGGCTTAATTTTGGCTAACTTCTCTGAGGATGGAAGCCATACAATTTCATCATTTTGAGTAATGTCTCCTGATAACGACCACCAAGTGGAGACTTCTTATGTCCCACTCCTCCCTCCCTTTTTTTTTTTTTAATCTTTGGCTAAAGATTCATTTTGCATTCGTCATTTTCAGTACTTTGTTGAAATTCTGCCACTTTCTACTTGATTTGGCTATGCCTCGCTGGGTGGTGGTGGCTACTATTCTTGGACACGAAACCACTATTATTCTCCCATCTCTAAGCATTGCTTGGTGTTCTTTCTGTTGCTTGTTAGTAAGATACCTGGCTTCTGAAGCATGCCTCTGATGTTCTTTCTGCTTTGAAAACATAGTCGTACTATGTAGTGCTCCTTCCTTGTCATTCTTCAGCCGGACTCTCACAGAATCCTGAGTTCTTCTGAGAATCCTGAAGACAATAAGTATTTAAAAAAAAAGTTCAAAATCATTTCATTTCCTCCTTTTCCTGTGTGCTAGATTAATCCTCTTCCCAGGATATAAAATAAGAGTTTAAATTAATCTTATAGCCCCCTTTTGAGGAGGGAGTACATTTAAGAAAAATTTGAGTGTTTCTCTGTAGCTTTAATTACCTGTTGTTACTTCCTACTTGTCCCAGTTTCCCAACTCATATAAGGTTAATAAATAAAATTATACACATCAATAAATGTGTAAAATATCTGTGTAAGAAGGAAGTTGTATACTTTATTTTCTTCCTTCCTTAAGACTGACCCTAATGGTTACTGTATTAGAATTAGAGAAGATGACCAGCATGTTGGTTTTTTCTTACCTGGGACAGGGCTTTGAACTGTTGAGAGAATGTAGTTGGGAAGCGAATAGAACGAGTTGCAAGGGCAGTGGCAAAGATCCCAAAGACTGCCTTGGAGGTAACTGGTAAAGATCGGAATTGAAGAAGTCTTGTGGTGTGGTGTGTTGAGAATCTCAAGTTGGAATTAGAAATTTTGCAAAATGTCATCTCAGTGCTTGGAGTAAAATGAGGCTCCTTTCTAAAGTCATGCTTTGATACCTTTAGTTGTTTAAAAAGTCATTGATTTTTTGTTTTAGAGAGTATACGATTTTGACAGAGCTAATAGACCATTATAAATGGGCTCAAGCCATTACATGAAATTTCAAATTATCATAACTATATTTGTGTATAAGTATATATTTTCTCAATTTAATACAAGAAACGTACTCCCAGGCAAGGCGTAATATATGTAAAGTCTTGAGTCATTGAGCCTATTAGTAAAGTGCAAAGGAAGGTAGATATTAGTTTTGCTATTAATACTTTATTATTGTTATTGTTTCTTATCATAAGATGTTTCAGAATGAGCTGTTCTATCATAGAAAAACTTAGTTGGAGTCTAGTTAGCCATGTCTCCAACCCTGTCTCCCATACTGATTTTCATATAAGGTTTATTTACTCCAAATTTAAAGGACAGATTTCAGATAAGGAAAGATCTGTGTAAGCACTTAATCTAGAAACTCTTTTGCTTATCTGTCTTGACCCCTTGCTTACAAATGGGAGAAAGGTGTCCACCTCTCTTCTGATGCATTTGTAAATAAAGAACTGTATGTTCTCAGGTTTCAAATTTTGTGTTGTTGTCTTTATGGCTTGAATTATTAAACATGGTTTATGGCTTAATAAAGTTGTTTTTGTAAAATATATTTAGAAAGTTAGTATGGCTGTATCAAAGTAAAAACAAATTAAAAAATAAAGCCTACTACTGTTGATGGGAGATAAAGCTTAGGGGTCATTTTTGAAAATTGTTTTCCTGCAAGGCAGATAAGCAGATATTACAAATATATTGTAAACACAGATAATTGACAAGTACGAAAATGATCATATTTAATGTATTTATTTCCCTTTTTTTCCATGAGAACTCCAAGAACCTGGTAGGTGGCAGGTGTCTCATTGCTGTAGGTTGATTAAACTTTCCAGTGACTTTTCTAAGATCACTCGTTAAATCCAATAGGGAATCATAATACAAGTTCTTTAAGCAGATTAACCAGGAATCTATGGTTTTCTTTTCTACATGTGGTTGCCTTTGCTCTGGCTCTTGTTCCACCATCCCAGACTGAAATACTTCCTCTAACCATTTTGTTTTTGTCACTTTGTCCTCACATTACTGTCCAAATTCCAGCTAATGTCATCTTTACTCACCTGTCAATTTTAACATGAAAAAACTCTGGCTCATGTAAAGTTATACAAAGAACCAACAGAGAAGGTCTACTTATTAAATGGGTTTTGGCAGAAAAAGTAGAAATTATCTAGTTCTGCCCTCTTATTTATCGGGGGAACCTGATACACAAATAGCTCTCTCAAGATGACATAGCTGGTTAGTGGCAAAGCTAAAACAAATAATAGCTAACAGATCAAATATTGTGCTTTTTATACATCATCTGTAATCTTCAAGCAATCTGCATAGGGCTGGTATTAATATTTTCATTTTAAAGATAAGATAATTTAAGTTCAGAAAGGTCCCAGGACTTGGTAAGTCTTGATGCAGAATCCAGACCCAGATTTATTAGTCTCTGAAGCTTATATGCATTACATTCTACCTCTCAGTTATTATAATATGATAAATTCTCTTTGTTTCTAGTCTAACTCTGTAATGTCAAGAGCAGGCAATTTCTCTTATTTGCAAAAATTTAAATTTTAGCCTAAATGCATATATAATAATAATAGTCCTATAAAAAAGAATCCATTTAATAAGATTATCTCTTCCAGATAGAATTTCTGTATTAGGCAGTAGATAATAAAATAGTTAACATAAGTATCATTGGTAAAAGAAAATTGCAGTGTAATATAAACAAAGTTTTAATTATTACAACCAATTAAGCTGAGACAATAACTTAACTGAGAAATGACCAAGAAAAAACGGCCAGTACATAATCAAAGCAGGGCCCTCCGCTTGACAGCATCACAAGACAAAGCACGGCAAAGATGCATTAGGCCCCATAGAAAGCGAATAGACTTGAGAATGTTTCTAAATCATTTTCAGGTGAATGGTGTGGGACTTGGGTAGCAGAGAGACAGCCTCTTCTGTGTCACCCAGTGACCCTGAAATAAGTGAGCATACTCCTTCTAACTCCAGGCTTTAAATAGGAAATTCGAATTTTCTCACACTTTAGAACATTCTTTTCATTCTGATTTGACAAGGCCTCTTTCAAGACAAAAGGAAAGAAAAACAAAACTGGAGGATTCAAACCACTGGACTGTGTGGCCAAGGCATACTGTTCTTCATTTTTTCAAATTCAGGTCATGAGGCCAGCTGTTGTATATGGGAGATGGGATTGGTGCAGACTTCTTGAGCGATGCTCTGTCAGCTGTAGAGAACTGCAGCACTGCTCCCAGCTTGGACGCTGTGGGGTGGGCTTTCTCACCGCTCTGGCTCCCAGTGCTGGAGGAACTGTCTTTGTCTTTGACTAGGATTCTTGTTTCTCCCCTCCCCGCTGATCCCTGAGCCTTAGTGTCAGTCCTGCAGTTGGTGAGAGGCTCAAGGAAAGGCTACTTTAATACAGGAAGGTTATTTTAATAGAGGTGTATTGTCTACGTGAAGAGAAACCCTCAGAGCAGGTTAAAAGAATCTTTAAAGTTATATAATTTTGAATTAATTTCAAATACTGAGATTCTGTTTCAACTGATTTCTAATGTGAACTTGACTTCTTTCCTAGTTGTAGTCACCTGCTCTGATTCTTGGGTGCCTGTGAATATACACAGTGCTGGCTCATCACAGGGTAGCCCTTCTGGTGAGCAGGACAATGGGTCAATTCAGAGTGATGACACAGTAACTGGGGTTTTTAATAACTGCTGTGAGAAGTATCTCCTAATATCTGGCCCTTTACTTGAGAGAAAGCAGAATTATAATGACTGTAAATATAAAAAAAGGAACACATTTCAGTCAGCGTTTAGTACCAAAATTTCTACTTGGCCTGTGATCCTCAATAAGAATCTCTGGCTAAAATTTATGCAAAGAAGATAATAGATGAAAAATAAAACAGTAATCCCATAACTCCTTTTTGAAAAGCTCTCATCCATCTTAATTTAAAATGTTTCCATTTTAAAATTAAAATAATGAAGCAAAAGTCTGTATCTCTTTAACTCTAAGTTGTTTAATTCTACCTGCTACATAATTATGTAATAAGTGGTTGGGAAATATCTGTCTGAGTCAGGATTTTAAAGTTAAAAGTAAATACTGAATCCTGGTTTTGCCATTTGCTATTGTGTAGCTTTGGCTGTTTGTGTAAGTGCATTAATCTTTGGTCTCCTCATCTGAAAAAGGGGGATAGTAACACCCCAGAGGTGGTTTTGAGAATTTCATGAGGTAATATCTCTGAAAAAGCCTAGTGGCTGTTTTGTAGTAGAAAGCTTTTGACATCGTAATGCTTACTGAATTCTTACAAAACAAAACAAAACATTAACTTCACTACGTGATATACAAGGGTTAAGCAACTCATGGCAATCTTTACTTCAAAGAGAACTAAATTCATTTCTGGGGGGAATCACAGGGAGCAAATAGTTTTCATATTTGTTTATTCCCAATTTGAGTTTCTCTCGAGGAAACTTATCTCAGAATTTGACAAGTCAAAACCCCTTTATTGTTAAAACCTGTGAAATCAATATTATTTGGCCTTTATTTTTTATTTGTAAGGGTGAACAGATACTCATCTGATCATAAGCTGCCGTGGTTTAATGCAACATTTTTTATAAGTCATTAGCATTTTCTAAGAAAACTTCATTGTGAAGACAGTTTACACAATGGCTGTAATAGATTAGTGGTTCTTAACTTTTTCTGCTTAAACCCTCCTGAATGATAGGAGATACGCTGTCAATAACAATACTTCACTATGGCAATGATTATTTATGAAATGATGATAGAGGCACCTACCAAGTATATTGAAATTTGGAGAAATTATCATTGGGAGAAGCCCTTCCTTCTCTTTTACCATTTCCTTTTTCCATCTGTTGAATAATATGCCAAGACTGGCCATATAAGTGGCCAATAGATTCCAGGGTTTGTGATCTAGAATTTTCTTTTGTTCTTCTCAGTAAGCAAGTATGGAACATCTGTGCCTAAACTGAAGCTATTTTTTCTCAAAGTAAAACACAGGAAACATACAGAAGAAGTAGAAAAACCTGTCTGTGCTGCCAAATAATTTGCAGACTGTTCAGAGAAAATAAGACAAGAACTCACCCTGCGACTACTGAACACTATCAGAAGTCTCCAGACGAGCTCAGGAGAGTGTTTGACAGTGTGTAAGTGAACACTGATAGGCCACCTTGAACAGGAACGATTACTGCAAGACAGAATATAGGAGGTGACCGCTCTGAACAGGTAATTCTGAGCTGGGTTTGAAGGAAGAATATGGTCTAGACTTATCTAATCCTACAGCTAAACAAGTTAAAATTACTGGGATGAGTCCTGGAGGCTGGATGAAGCCAGAGCACAAGTGTGACCAGATCCGATGGGAAGCTGGCAGAAATGGGGAAGCCATTTCAGACGAGTCATTTGTCCAAGAGTAGGCAGTCTAAGAGGTGGGTCAGGAATAGAAGACAGAGCCAGAAACTTAGGCCCTGAGTAAAGGTAGAAATGGCACAGAGGTAGTCACAAGGGAGAGAACAGAGAGGGCGTAGGACTTTATCAGAACAGTAGAAAGGCCTAATGAGGTGTTGGCCATGATGTGTTTTGAGGGGGAAGTCCCCCTCGAAGGAAAAACAGGACAACACTGAAGGACATGAAAGTCATGATCTAGATGGAGAACACCGTGAAGAAAGGTACAGGTGTGGCAGTGCAGGCCACATGCTGGGGACACAGCGTAGCTTAGAAGTGTGGAGGGGGAAGTCATGAGAAATAAGATGGGGCCATTTGAACTCTATGTTTGTATTCTATACGTGGCTTTGATTCATAGTTGAGAGAGAACTGTTGTAAATTCTTGATCTTCTCCAAGAAGATAACATTGCCTAAGTTAGCAAGCCTAAGAAGGAGCAGGTGTGGGGGTAGAGATGTGCCAGGGCATCAACCTCGACTCAGTAATGACCTCTAAGAACATGTTGTTTGGTTAGCTGCCTTCTACTATACTTTTGGGCTAGATGGATGATTGGCTTTTTTTCACCACCTGCTTACAAATATTGTCTTTTCATTAGAAGGTGGATAAAATGAAAGGAACAGCTACAAAGTAACCCTTACATGAAAACACAGTATTTTGTATCATGAAGAATGTAAGAAATCATGAGCTGACTTACGGTTTGACGTTCTACATTAATCAAAAATTAAATGTAATACATTCAGTGGAAACTTCTAAATGCTAATTCAGAAGGTGATGTTACTAACCCTCCCAGGCAGGTCCCCAGCAAGGGTCCTCTCTGCCCTGTGTCACTTGCACCAGTAGAATGAGACGGAGCTCTGGTTCAGAAGCAGAGGAGAGCTTTGTTTTCTCTGAGCAGAGGCTGGAGAGGCGCGAGCTCAGGCTCCAGACCACACGCCTCCCCCACCCCGGGGGCCTGGGCGGGGCTGCTGCACCGGGATCCCCCCTCATCAGCAGGGAGGAGGGAGGGGCCCGCACAGCCGCGCGGCTCCCGCTCCGGGCGGGGTCGCCGCGCCGGGCGCAGCGTCTCTGCACGCGCCCGCCGCCGCCATCTTGGGTGAGCCCCAGGCGGCGCGTCAGCACACGCTCCCGAGCTGAGGTGTGGGCGCGGCCGTCTGGCACCGGGAGCTCTGGTCTGAGGCGCCGGGTGCCCGGCCTCAGTGCGCCGTACCCTACGAGCAAGTGAAACTAGAGGAAGCACAAGGGGAAAAAAAGGTTAGACTTTATTTTATTATGTAGTTTGTATTTTTATTTCCTGGGAATTGTTCACGGGCTTTGCCCGTGAGGATAACAGAGCAGTAAAACCCAGCATCTGAGAATGCACTTCAGTTCCTGGCTTCACCGCTTAGTAACTATGTACCTCAAACAGAGTCCTTTTTTGGTGCCCCAGTTTGCTCATCTGAAAAATAAGAGTAATTATTATTACATCATAGAGCTTTGGCGAGAATTAAATCAGATAATACATTTAAAGAACTTAGACACACAGTGCAAGCTCAACAAATACGCATTTGTTATCATCAGATGGGCAGGATCCTTTTTTGATTTGTGTGGGAAGAGGTGGTAAGGTCTCAAAGCGGGAGGATTGTATGAGGTCCCTGGGGAGCCTGACCCGACCTGCAGGGGCCCTCAGCTTCACCAGACACTATGAGTATGGCTCATCACTGTACCTGAGGGGTTCTGTGTGTTTAGACACAGTTATTACATGACTATAGGATATGTTTCTTAGCGTCTAACTGCAAAGGAATCTAATGCATCTTTAATCCTTAGTGCTCAGCATGGTGCCAAGCACATACGCACATAATAATTTCTCAATAAATGACTGTCAAGGAAATGAATAAACAATTCAGTGAAGAACAGAATTCCAGTATATGCAAAATTAAATGTGCCATTCACAGAAACAACATTTTGTTTCACTCTCAGGTAGCTTTTGCAGTGTTTGGCACTGAAGACAGCTCTCAGATCAGGGAACATAATGGGAGAACCCCGTAAAGGGAGTGAGTATGAAGAGATTCAAAGAAGTCTAGGCACTCTCTGTACTTCCCACCCCCAAGCTCCAGAGAAGGAGTGTCAGTGTCTCATTGTAAGAAGATGGTGTGGAATGGGAGATCTTGTTGTGGCCATCTTGGAAAGCAGTCGGTACTTAGAGAAGTGCCAATTCAAGTTCTGAAGGCCCCAGAGTGACAAGAATATTCTGGTATGTAGGAAATATTTTTTGGAAGATGCATATTCAAATGGAGATATTTTTGTGCAGATTTGGAAAAGATAGATTCATTACATGCAAGAGGTGCCATGATACTTCTCTCTGAAGAAGGTTCCCAACAATATGAGTAGGACAAAGGGAAGGGGGCATTAGCTAGCTTAGGTAATTTAGCCATGGAGAGCTGAGTGTCAGCGACTTAAATAAAGTTAAGAATCCTCACTTTGTCCTCTTGATGCCAGTGGAAGGTGATATTCTTTTTCTTTTTAATTGAGATGTGGTTTATGTACAGTATCACATTAGCTTCAGGTGTACTACTTACTGATTTGACATTTGCACGTGTCATGAAATGATCATCATAAGTCTAGTTACTATCTGTCTCCATACAAAATTATTATTGTATTATTGACCACATCCCTTATGCTGTATCACATCCCTGTGACTTACTTATTGTATAACTGGAGGTTTGTGCCTCTTAATCCCAAAAGCTGGTATTCTGAACAATCAAGGGCCTTCAGCTATGACTCCTTTGATACAGCATGGAGCCTGCATAGGTAGCTAAACCTAGTTTTTCTCTATTTGTGACTACACAAAATTTTCCATCACAACTAAAAGCTCAGAAAATCCTTAACCACCAAATTGAAAGTAGACAGGAAAATCATAGGAAAATCTATATCTGAAGTATGTATCAACATTCTTTGTTAGTAAATATTTATTTAGCTCTCACAGGTGAAATATAAATAATGACTGCAGTTTTCCTTCAAGGCAGATTAGAGTTCCGCTGAGAACAGTATTCAGAAAATCAAACACCAGCTTTGACCTCTATGCCAGAGGAAAGGTTTTAAGTGGTTTTTAAATTATCTATTTTAGGACTTTGCATGGAAACCCAGCAAAATCAGTTTGCTAAAATCTATACTGGCTGGCCCGGGTGACTTTTCATAGTCTCTGCCTGCGTCTGCTTTATTCACAATTGAACTGCTATTGATTTGTGTAATGAAGTAATAGCATACAAGTGATAGCTTCTCCCAAAGCCGTTCTCTGTCTAGGATTTGGGGTGGGAAACAGAGACCAATAACAATACATTTTCTTCTTCAAAATAGATTTGTTACTTTCAGTTTGCTTCTTTTCACCCAAAGAAGGCAATCAAAGACAAGTTATGATTCAACATGGCAATTATTTTCTCCTTCTTAGGGGATGTTAATCTGGCAGACAGAATCTGCCCTGGCCAAGGAGAGGGTAATCATGGTTGGCCTCTTACTTTACTAGCCTCTGAGAAGTAGTCCATCATTCATTTTCCACAATGATATTATTTTAATGGATCCCATATGCTTCCATAATTTTCTTTTGTTTAATGATTTAGCCCCCTGATGAAAAATCAGGAATAGTTAAATGATGAGGCGTTTGTGACAACCGTGTGTACCTTATATCTGACCACTGTTGTCAGGACATGGATAGTTTGACTAGAATGGAAAACGCTCGACCTAAAGAACTGGGAACGTGCAATGGAAGTAGGATTTTCATCTCCTTACCTGGGTACTTTTATGAATGGAGCTGTGGGCTCATTTACCTAGGAGAGTTGGGCACAGCCCTGGGAGTAGGATCATATGACTGCCAATGTCATTTAAGCCTTCTTGTCACTTATGGATTAGTATCTGATAAGTTATTGAGTCTAGATATCTTCATGTGCAGGATTAAAGGCATTGCTCTGATCACAGCACCTAAATGTCAGTGCCTTCTTAGGCTGCCAGGGCATAGAAATCGTGCAGCTGGGTTATTCTCCGTGACAGTAGGCAGAGATTGAAAACAAACTTGTAGTATTTATTTCAATTCCTTGCAGTGATAAAAATTCATGGGGTTGAAAGTTGTACATTTTCTGTGAGTTCCACAAGTTCTTTAACCTCTGACCTGGAACTTATTGAATGTACTTAATAGTATGTTTGGAAGCGTGTTCCTAAAGGAGTTATTTTGAAGTTCGGTGTTCTGTCTCTCTGCTTCAAGTTTAATTCTCTTTATATTCTAGGTTCCATTTCTGTTTTTGAATGACTACCATTGCTTTCAGAAAAGTCACTGTAACATGTCTTAAGATACTAGTATGACATACCATATGAACAGTTTGCTTTGCATTGTGTATGCTTCTCTTTCTGAAGAAATGTTAAATGAACCTGTTACATTTTACTTTAAGGAGTTAAGCTTAGAAAAGCCCTTCAAATAGCATGACTTCTTTAGACAGGTGGTAATTTATTGTTAGGCATCCTGAAATGGTTTGCCTGGCAGAAATAAACATACAATAAAATGATTCAAAAAGCGTTCAGGTGACTGTTTTGATTCAACAAATGACAAGAAAGTTTGAAATTTGAATATTTTGTGAATTGTAGTAGCAACTTTGGCAATTGAAGGGATATGAAGACAAATCAAATGGAAAGGAGTTCTGATTTCAATGTGGAAAATGTGCAATTATGTAGAAGATACTGAAGGTACTAGAAAAAGACTTCAGCAAGGAATTGGAAATTATGTTTAAATAACGAAGAAGATCAAGAATACATGATGACTGACAAGTATTAACAGAGCTATTAAAGATGTTTTTGAAGCAAATGCACATGACATATTTCAGTATTTCTTCAATGATTTCAACACAGTTTTTTTTTTTGTTGTTAACTGGTTGAGTTTTAGCAGATGATATATAAAAAGCCAAAAGGCTACATGGTAAGAAAAGATTTTAAATTATCTAGCTGCCAATCTTTTTAAATGCCTCGTGTATTCAAATATATATATATGAGAGAGAGGGAATTTTATGTATATATGTGTGTGTATATACATACACATATATATATCCAGAAAATAAATTGACAAGAAATGTTTTAACACACAAGTAAATAAATAAACAAAATGGGGTATTACATTTACCTATATCAGTTAGAACCAGATTCTTCTTTAAGTCATAATTATGCTTATTTATGCTATTTTGTTCTAGGAAGGAATGTGAGAAAACACATGTTTATATTGAAGAACCAACAGTATACTTTTCTCCAAAGAGATATTCAAGCCGTAGAAAATTAGGAAAGACATCAACACAAAGGTCAATATGAATAAGAGTTTAATATTGGAGTAGGGATGCTATGAAGATTAATTTAAATTTTACCTGTCTATTCTGTATCAGTCTTTCTGAAACTTTGTGGGTGTCAGAATCATTGGAGGAGCTTCTTCAAAATGTTTTTGCTTGGGCTCCACCCTCAAAGATTCTTGAGGCTAGGCTTCAGGAATGAGTATTTTTAACATTGTTATTTGCCCCACTATCCAAATGTGGTTCTGATAGCTACCAAGTCTTAGAACTGTTGGAGCAGATAACATATGTACAATATGAAAGGAGAACATGGCACTTGAATAGAAGACATTTGTACTTTTAAAAATGTCAGAGCTAATCTAGAGTCACATGAAGCATTTAAAACTCATTTTGATTCTTTGGTTCACATTTTATTTTTTGTATGTATATTCTAGAAAATATTCAAAATTGACTTAGATTACACTTGCATTAATTTATGAAACAACCAAATTATTAGGATTGGTAATTCTGTGAATGACTTCATTTTAAGCTATTACACCCTTCTTTTGACTTTGGTGGCGGATGAAAAAAATCATAGCTTTCTGCAGTGATATGCAAAAATTTATAAGCATAGCGGTATTTATGTCAAGAGAAATGGTATTGAAAAACTTAAGGCTTTATGTTACAGCGCTCTAACTTCTCTACTGCTATATTGGGACTACGCTTTTCATTCCTGTCCAACTGGCTCTTTGCTCTCAATTCACTGCATCCTGTTCTTATCTGGTAAGACCTGAAGAAACAAAAGACTTTCAGAAATCTTGCAGCAGGGCTCATAATGGTGGGAGGAAGTTTAATCCTTTGAAATAGAGACCAATGGTTTGTGGAGGGAATATTGGCTGTGGTTGTGTAGTCCTGATTGGTAGAAGCGTGGGGAGGAATGGAAGTCTCGAGGTATGCTCATGTTGTAGGACGGAAGGAAAAGGTTGTTGACTATAATCATAGGACCAGGCCACACATGAACAAGATGTTGGAGAGGGCTACGTAAAGTCTGCCTTCAGAGATGGTCTGGTGTGTTCAATATTTGTTCAGGCTTCAGGGCCAAGCTCTCACCATTTGAATCACGGATCTGTCACTTACTAGCTATCTGACCATTGACAAGTCACTTACTTTCTCTGATCATTACTTTCTTTATTGTAAAAGGTGGATAATAATAGTATCTGCCTCATAAGAGTTTTATGTGGATTCAATAAGTTGGCAACTGTTTTAATCGGGTTAGAGTAAATACTAGATATTCCCCAGTGTCCTAAATCTTTCGGGGAAGTAGGAGACATTTGAGATGGAAACACTACCATTAAAATAAGAATGTCATTCCTATGAGTGGTGCGTTTATCATTATATATACTGCATATATTTTATGCACTAGTAATGAACAATTGGAAATTAAAATTTTAAAATTCAGTAATATTTATGGTAGTTCCAAAATGAAAATACTATGGAATAAATACAACAAAATATCTACAGGATTGGTATGCTGAAAATGATAAAATACAGATGCTATTAGTGGAGAAACATATCTACGTGGATTGGAAGGCTCAGTATAGTTAAAATGTCAGTTGTCTCCATATTTATCTATAGATTTAATGCAATCGCAAACTATATCTCAGCAGGATTTATTTTTTTGGTAGATATCAACAAGATGATCATAAATATGTATGTGGAAAGGTAGAGGAATTAGAATAGCTAGACAATTTTTAAAAAGAAAGAGTTGAAAAAATCACACTATTGAATTTTAAGACATATTGTAAAGCTATAGTAGTCAAGGCAGGGTGGTACTAATGAAAGAGCAGATACTTAGAACATTGGAACAGAAGGGAAAATCCAGAAATAGACCTATACAAAAATGGCTGAGTTTTGACAAAGGTATAATAGCAATTCAGTGGATAAAGGACAGTCTTACCAACAACTAGTACTGGAATGACTAGAAATACACATGCAAAGCTATGAACCTCCTCCTACACCTTACTCCATAAACAAAATTTAACTAAAAGTGCCTCACGGCTGTAAATGAAAAGGTAAACTATAAAATACTTAGAAGAAAAGAATAGGGGAAAATCTTGACCTTTAATTAGGAAAGAATTCTTAGATACAACAACAAATATACAGTCCATTAAAGGAATAACTGATAAATTGAACTTTATCAAAAGTAAAAACTTTTGCTCTATGCATGACACTGTTTAAAGAATAGAAAGACAAACCACAGACAGGGAGGAAATATTTGCTGATCAATCTCAGGCCAAGGATTTCTATCAGAATATATAAATGTCTCAATATTCAAAAATTTAAAAAAGATCCAATTAAAAAAATGGACAAAAGGTTTAAACAAGCACTTCACCAAAAAACATATATAGCTGGCAAGTAAGCTCATGAAAATATGTTCTGTGTCATTAGGGAAATAAAAATTAAACCCACCTTGAGACAGCATTACATACCTGTTAGCTTGGCTAAAATAAGAAATACTGATGATATCCAGTGTTGACAAGGATGTAAAGCAAAAGCAGCTCTTGTACATTGCCTATAGGAATGCAGAAAGTTACAGTCACTCTGGGAAACAGTTTGGCAGTTTTTCTGAGAATTAAGCATACACTCAACTATATGACCCAGCAGTCCCACCTTTAGGTACGTATATTTGAGAAATGAAAGCTCATATTCACGTGAAAAACTGTACATAAATGTTTATAGTACCTTATTAATGACCATCTAGAACAAGAAGCATCACAGACATCCCTCAGTGGGTGAATATATAAGCAAACTGTGGTAATCTACATATGGAATGCTAATCACCAATAAAATGGAACGCACTATTGATACATAGCAGAACTTGGATGAATCTCCAGAGAATAATGCTAAGTCAAAGAACTCAAACTCAAAAGGTTGTACTGTATGAGTCCATTAATAAAGCCTTCTAGAAATGCTCCCCTACTCCCCAAAAAGGAATAGGGAACAGATCGAGGTTTGCCAGGGCTTAGGAGTGAGAAGAGTCTGAACACAGGTGGCAGCCGGAGGGAACTCTTTTGGGGGCTGGAACTTCTCTGCATTCTTTTGCAGGATGGTTGAAGAATCTATACATGTTAAAACATCACAGAACTGTACATCAAAAAGTGAATTTTTACTGTTTGTAAACAAAATAGAAATTTATTTGGATCATCAGCACTGTTTAATGTAGAATTGGGGAAATAACTCATTGTATTTTCAGCTCTATTTATAACCTGTAGTTATACATTAAATGAAGGTATTCAATATTTTGTTCTTTTATTAATATATTTTAATATTCAGCTAGAAACTTAATAGATGGCCCAGAGGATAATATGAAAACTAATAGCTTTACATTCTGATGCTTTCAAGGATTTTAAGCCCCTAGTGTTACTTCTTCATATACTAAGATCTCTAGTCTGCATTTTAATTAAAATGATAATTTCTATAAAATATGTAATCATTTATTTTTAGTAATGCTTTAAAAAAATAGAATAAGATGAAAGTCTTTGCTGTTCTCCTCAGTGCCCATTTCTGCATCTTTTTCAATTTATTCTGACATACAAACTTTTGTTTCTAATAGGGGAGACTTGAGTTAGAAGCTTTACTTAAATTGAGTGACTGTGTTAATGATGCTTTGGAAAAAACAAAACAAAACAAAACAGTGTACTGGAACGTTCTACCCCCAAAAAACAATGCTTTTTCAAAACTAGAAATCAGTGTAGTATACATTTTAACAAATTTCTAATATGAAAATTCAAGATCAAGCAGGTGTTATAAACTGCAAAGGGCCTCAAATTTTACCCCACTTGCAAGCTAACAAGACATCTGGCCACAGTTTCACAGATGCCCTTTGCCAGAGGCTTCAATCAGCAAAATCATCAGTCACTGAGAATTTTAGTTCAAAGAGGTCATTATTGTTTGGGGGCCCTGAAAGTAGAGAATGTGCCCTACCTTGATGTACAGCTTCCATTTCAGCCCATTGGTTGGTCCTCATTCAAAGGCTACTTATTTGCAGATTAGTGAATAAAAGGACCAAGTCTACAGTGTTCAAAGAGTATAATAAAGTGCTGAGCCTTCTTTTTGCTAGGGGCATGGGAGCAGCAAAAAGACAACAGTTTTTCCTTGACTGCCAGAGAGATTGAGTGTTGTGAATCTGTCCACATAGCCCTAAGTTTACTTGGTGAATAAGCCCCTGAATTTCTTTGGGGTTTATCAGCTACCCCTGCTGGTAGAGCTATGATAACAGTGCAGTCAGGGCCGTTAGCAGAGGCCTCCACAGGAGATCAACTATAGAGTGAAAGCTTTGGACACCATAAGGCAGAGGCACTTGTGCTAAATCCCGACCCACTTGTGGATGGCAAATAGGGTCAGAGTTTAGTTAGCCCTGACAAACATATATCGGAAGCCTAGCCATATGTATGTGAATTGGTTTTGGCCACTGAGTGCCAGCACCGAGAAAATAAAGCTTTGGCAACATCCTAGGCAGCGTATCGAGTGCCATTAGTCTGTGCAGTGGATTCAGTTGCAGTCACAATGTCTGAAACAGCCAGGGCCATGGGAGCAACTCCTGAATTCACTGGTGGTCAGGCTACTCTAATCCTCTAGCTCATCCTGGCCTTCTGCATTAGCCATTCAAGGATGTAGCATCTTTCATCCTGCGGCCTTTAAGTCCTCAGTGAGGGCTGTAATTTCTTTTTCTCCTAGGATTCTCTTCTGTTTCTGTTCAACCACCTGGCAGGGAACATGGGTTGGAGAGTGACTCACATGTTTCTCTAGCATTTCTCTACATGCAGTAGATGCTGAATGGGAGAATCCCTTCTGGTGCTTGTAAGCATTCACAGCACAGGTATATAAAACACCAATACCAATTATTTATTCAGCAGCGCAAGTCACAGTGACAGTACACTGAATCATCCCAAAGAGCCCACCTACCAGGTCAGGTTAGCTTCCCTTCCTTTCTGTGAATGCTGCCCAAACCCCAGGATCTGAATCTGGGCATTCCCCCCCGCCCCATCTTTGGAAAGGGTAGTATGGTGACTGCCATCTACCCAGCAAAGCATACAACCTTGAGTCCTCTCTCCACTGTTCCTTAGCATGCTTGGGTTGGTGCATATGGCTTTTTGGTGCCTGTGGGTATAAGAAGACTTTGGCACCACCCCTAATCAACTTTCTCTTCAAAGCAGTCGAGTCTGGATTAGAGGAGGAGAGAGAATCAGGGGTCTTGTGAGGGAGAGAATGACTTGCTTCAGTGAGCAGGTCATATTTACTTTCCATTTTGAGTGGTGCAGCAGCTGCACATGACTCAACCAAATGAACCTCCAATGTTTTTGATCCAATCAAAATCCATTATCAAGCAGCGAGGTCATCATAACCAACACCATCAGTACACCTTTGGAGACCCCTTAACTCAACACCACAGGCACATTGATTCCTACTTGTGGTCTCGGGGTTTATGCTTATTGTCTGGCTTGGTCTTTATTCTCATTGAGACAATTTTTATAAAGAAGTTTACCTTAATCTGTAGTACTCACTGCCACATCATCAAATTCCCTTAAATTCTGACTTGTTCAACATAGGACTAGGGGAGTTTTCCAAGGTAGCAGGGCTCACAGCAAACATTTATTCAGATTTCTTTGAGTCAGTTTCTCATTGTCTAGTGAGTTTCCTTTATCAACACTGTAAATCCGATCCAATGAGAACCTGAATACTAGTCAATGCCTCATTCATAGCTTCCCACAGGAGTTTTTGCCTGTCTCGGAGACATCTCCTTAAGAAGGGCCAAAGCTCCTTTTAGCAGTAGGATCAACTGGAGAAATTTCTGAAAATTATTCCTGTTGCCTTTGAATGGATCTAGGATTGCCATACCAGACTGCAGGAGGGGCAGACCCATTCACAGCCCAGCTGTTGCCATCCTTTCTTAGCAAGTACAGTTTCCCTCCCTCGTCTTTCAGTTGAACCAGCCAAAGTTACAATGGTTTGCCTGATTTCTCTCTATGTGGTCACAAATTTCCCTCCTTTCACACTCAGTGTGAGTGTGCCTCTCTGTAATTTGTCCAAAAGGGCACACAGTCTTGTGCTTACTTAGAATGAATCTGATTACTAGTTATTACAATGGGGCAAACCTGAGGCTTTGAGAATGATGAGCAAGGCTCCCCCCTCCCTCATGGGCAGCTGTGTTTGAACCTACCTTCTGGTATTCAATCTGCAACCATCTCTTCAGTTTCTCCTCATTAACAAGCAATAAAGTGAAGGATAATTTAGAGCCTCGTTGACCATACAGTTTGGTCAGATGTTCGATACTGATCAGGTAGAACTTTGCAATTTCTACTGTTTTCCCCTCTGAGTTAATATGGAGGTAATTGATTCTGTTCTTCTGTTAAATTACCCAAACTTCTGTTTAAAATAACCGATAGAAAAAAGGAAATCATATGTTTTAATTTTCAGAAGAAAGAAATCATTTTTACCTAAAAGAATTTAATCAAAAAGAAGCATGAGATGTTAAATTCATTTATTTCTGCAAAAAGGGGAGGTGTGTGGGAGGAGAAGGTATTGAAGCTTGAGAGGGGCTTAATAGTCTCTAATTGGTCCTGGAATATCTGGGTGAATTCTGATTAAATTTGCCACAGGCATAAGCATCAGTGGAAGAAAACAAGATATGAGACATTGGGCAAGTTACAGAGAAAAGACACTCTCTCATTTCTATGCATTTTTTCAGTACATATATTTGACGTACTTGTGGGTAGTTTCAGCATGTTCATGTGGTGTGGAGCCTATAGATTGAGAGCCCAGCGTTGGGAATTTGACACACCAGGTGATAAGTTCCAACCACACCACTTACTCTTATGATTTTAAACATGTTTCTCAATCTTTTTCACCTAAATTTCTTTAGTTTTATCTGTGCTGTGACAATAGTATATAATTTATACTATATGTATATATATACTATATAATATATGTAACAGTATATAATCTTATTGTGAAGATTAAAAGATGAGATAATATGTGTGATGTGTGCAATGCTTAGCACATGGAATCCTGAATAAATACCCAGCTATTATTATTAATCAATGAAGACTATAACAGCCTTATTCTGGTGTAACTAGAGTATGTAAGTGTAGGATATGATTATCCTAGTATGAAGAATTGGTAGCTTCCTACATAGCAAAAATTCATAATCCAAGAATTCTCCAAATGGCTCTTAGTTGATAAGATTGACTCCTGGAATTCCATTGTTAGAATTTTATTGCACTGAATTAAATGCATTTAAAATATAAAATAATTGGTGGATGGTAGATTCACCTTTCTTAGTCATTTTAAATGTAGGGGACCTGATTTGATTCCATCCTTTTCTGAGAGTGAAAAAGAAAAAAAACGAGAGATGAGAAACATGAGGAAGTTTTGAAGAAGGGTTGCCCCAAGGATGACAATATGGAGGAAAAGGAGGTGCTGTTTATTTGAAGACAAATTTTACCACCTTCTTAATTTAGTCAAAGTTCAACCCTATTTCAAAAGAATTAATATTATACACAAATATGCCATTTAGCCAAAGGATTCAAGAGTTAATAAAATTTCATCATTGTTCAATTAGTGCTTAAATCTTTTAATTTCATGTAAGTAAACAGATTTTGAATGGAATTCTGAACTTTCATTTTTTGGAGGTAATACCAGTTACTTGCATCCTTGGTAACAATATATTACTATGATTTTCCTTTATGCATGCAAAGCAGGCGTGGAATTGTGTTATCCTTTGTGGCCTGTCCTGGATGACCAGTCACACACCGGAAAATCTCTAATTTTCCTTTCTTGTGTTAGGTCTCACTGCCTTCCTTGGTTTGTGGACTGTTTACCAGTGTATGAGATTTTTCATACTACAAAACCAAGATACCATATTTTTTTCATGATAATAACCATTTGCAAACACAATCTTCAGAGTCTTAGGAGCTATGTGTATAGTTCCTCACTCATTGTAGAAAACACCCCACTGTACCCGTGAGAGGTATCACTCTTCCTCAGCTTGCATGCTTCCGGAGTATGAGGAGAGTGCTCTGGTGAGGGAGCCTCCTCTGTGGTCGAGTAGCTCTGATGCTTGATTTCTTATATTGACCCTGAATCTACTTCTTGATTATGATTCTGCTTTTTGGAGCAGAAGAGAACAAACCTTTCACTTTGTCGTATCATGGCCCTTTGAGTAAGTTTCTGTTGTCCTCCTTTACCTACAATGCACACAAATATACACAAACTGCCATGAACTATCAGGTTTCCCTCCATACTGAACGTCTTCAGTGTGCTGATATGATTTCCAGGATCCCAGGGCTTTCACTGATTGATTTTTCTCCTCTGAAAGGTAATGTATCTAAGGTCGCCACATGTCCTGGATGTCCAGGGATAGTACTGTTGTCCAGGTGTAAATAGTAACAGTGCTCTCTTTCACCCTTACAGTGTTGTTGGTTCAATGATAAATTGTAATGTCTCTGTTGTGCAAATAAAGATGGATTGCAAAACAGCAATCACAGAAGGCGTACCAGAGTAGCATACTGGACAATTCATTGCTACAGGATCAGTAGCAGATGTGTGGTCTGTGCCCCTCCCACACCCATTCTTTCTAGGGCAGTGCACAAAAACCTATCAGCGTTCTTCATCAGACTCCAGGAGAGGTTATCCTCACCCTTTGGGTTGTGGGCTTTTACACTGCATGATTGGTGAAGTGCCAGCTCCTCTGCTGTATTCAGAGGCTGATTTACGAAAGTTATATGACATGGCAGCACATTGACTACAGCCTTATCCTGCCCCTTGGTGAATTTCAGATTGGGTGTAACATCAGTCCCTCCCTGACTTATTAGACCTGGGATACAAGCACTGCTGTTGATGGTGATTGATGGCTTTAATCATTGGGCTGTAGCCAGTTTCCCTGGAACTTTGCAAGAGATCCACTCTTTTCATGTGAGACTTGCTTTCAGAGGATCAGTCAAGTTAACCTATTACTCAGTTCTTCCCTCTTTCCCCAAATCAAGAATTGGTCTTTTAGGCATCATAATCTATCATTTTAACCCATAAGAGCTGCATGGCCAGTCACAGCATGACTGTGTTTGACACTGAAGGACAATTAGGAATGGCTGAGTAATAACTGACTAGTAGGTCGTGTTTGCCTAAAAGAGAGGAAAGGACCATAGATTTGAACAGTCCTCTAGGTATCTAGTTGGAAAGTGTAACAGGGCCATTATCTGTACTTAAATGTGGAGGCTGAGGACAAGTTAACCATGACCAGCACCCTGGCAATTAGGAACATGTAATTAATTCTGGCCAATGAAATGAGAGCAAAATTAATGTGTCTCACTTCTGAGTCAAGCAGTGAAGAGTTGGTATGTCTCCCACATTTCTCTTTTCCCCTGCTGCCATCGTCTCGGATCCCACATGTTCCAGATGGAGGAGGGCACCTTGACTTACACTGATTTGAGTTAGGTTAAGCCCCTGAGATTTTGGTGTTTATTTGTTACCATAGCATAGCCTTGCCTATTCTGACTAATACAATGCACTGTGTCTTATTCATAACTGTATCCTCCCAAGAATCCAGTGGAATGTAATAAATGGAAGAATTGTTGGTAAGTATTTGTGCCAGTAGTAGAGTCCGAGCCCATCACTTCACAGGGAAGGTGTCTGAGGTATGGGTAGATTAGATTTAATTGCCTCGAGTACTTAAGATCAAGTTCTTTCCAATCCCTTCATGTCACTGCTCTAATGGAAGATGATAGTGTTTGGCTCACTTGGATGAATAGTCACACTTGCTTGGGTCACTGGCCCAGGAGCTCAGGCAGCCTCAGGACCTGCCCAGGCATGCTGCAGCCTAAAGGGTCAGTGTCTTCCCCCAGGCACGCCCTCTTGTTTGGGAAAATCTAGCCTAAAATCACGACAGCAGAAGTTTCAAGGTTAGAACCCAAGTGGCCTGACGTGCTAATTTACCACACTGGTAACTGAGGCGGTTCAGAGTCCAGAACGTGTTGTGCTCCTGATTAAGCCACACTAATTGAATTGGGCAAGTTTGAGTCCTCAAGCTCTTCATCTGTTAAAAAAAAGGGTTAGTCTCTAAGCTCTCCCTAGCATAAGAATTCTGTAATTCTTTGTGAACAAGGTAATATATATATAGTATATATATTTGAGCTAGTGCCAATTGGAATTACTGTTTTATAATTATGTAGTAAATCTGATCAGTGCAGACAGCCAACTAGGTAATTCAATCCCTGAAGTGAATTTTATTCAGTTTGGCTGTCTATATTCATCACATAAATTGAGTGATTAGGTAACCATGGTCCCTGTGTGAGAAGTCAGCAATCTGCAGTCAAGTTGTAGTTTCTGAACGGACTGATCCTCATTTCATGTGGGTCATACACACTTAATATTATACATATGAAAGTGGTGGATATATTAAGCTCAAGTATAGAAAAGCCACCAAGTGCTGGGAGAACTTGATTCATATTTGAAATGATAGAAGAAAATGATTTAAAACATGTTTAAGTTTAAAAAGTTAATACAATATTTTGGAGCTTGGCCAAATTTCTTTTCATGGTCAAGTTTTTTTGTTTACAATTGAAACAATATTTTCCATTGACTTAACGACTTCTGAAGTAGCATAATATATTAATAATTAAATTTATGCTCAATTTAAGTGTTCATTCAAGATTTTTGCTGCACATGAGAAGGTTCTGTAGAAAGAAATAAAATTATTTTTCCTCTACCATCTTAGGTTCACTGTCTGGGGCCTTGAAATTGGGCTAAAAAAAAAAAACTCAGCAGGTTAACATGAGAAAAACAGAAGTTTAATAGCACATGCATTACACATGAACATGGGAAAACCCTGAGTAATAACTCAAAGGCGTGGTTAGAACTTGAGTTTATCCTGCATCTTAGTGAAGCAAAATATTTTTGTAGAGACGTGACAAAGGAAAAGGACTTTGAGCTTCTGGGAGTGGCAAATTTGGGGAAGGCAAATATGGGGAAACTAATTGTAGATAAAGGCCAGTTTTATCAAGATTTATTACATAGAATCCTCTGGGTTGATGAGGGTCTAGAGTTGTCTCCAGTGGTTAACTTCGATCCTTCCTGGTCGAGAAGGGGGAGGAGAACATCTTTACAAATTTATGTCCTGCTTTTAAGCAAACAGGCGAAGAGCAGAGAGCTTCCCTTATATCTGCTTCTCCTCAGTTGTCTTCAGCTAAAAGTAATCAATATGCCAAAGTAGCATATTTTGGGCTGGCATGACCTGCTACCCTCCTGTTCCATGTGCCAGTTTGTAGTTATTTCACCCAGGTTTAAACTCTATGTGTATCATTTTGTGCTTTTTTTCTCCAATGCTGTTGATAACTCCATTACAATAGTTACATATGACAAATAGACCAGGAGAATATCCCCTGTTTGTAGGATTTAATTAAAATGCTTATTTTGCTTTAAAAGATATTCAAGATGGATAATGTTTCTCTTAATGGAAGAGAAGACATATTACTGGCAGATTTTATTATCTCAAATTAAAAGATATGAATGTAGCATGCTTCTTTTCCGTCCTGACAAGTGTATATACCACATGTCATTCTGAACCGTCATCCCATTTCTCTTGCAGTTTCTTTCTCTCCTTTAAATGACATAGGCGTCTCTCGCAGATGGAACTGTGCTGGTGCGCTGAGAGTTAACCCAATTAAAACAGCATAACTAAATAATAGAGGAATGTTTGCTGCATATGGAGGGAAAATGACATTTGAGAACTCATTTATTAGATTGATGAACTGATATATCTAATGCAGTGTTTTCCTGACATATCTGGCTGGTGGGGCAGGGTGGGGAAGGGGGGCACTCTATTTCAACATTAGTTGACAGACTCTGCCCTGCCTCATTAAGGCAGACTTAACGCTGACTACATCTGGGGAGACTTGTATCTTTTTGTTTTAAGTTTAGTGTGAAGAATGTAATGGGATTATGAAATTTTTTGTGAATGTACTTCTTGAATATTCAAATAAAAGTGGGCGTGAAGTGAAAGTTTCTCACCTAGGTCTCATGTCGCTGAGGCAAACTTTATTAAAGTCTATTCCAGTGGTGTGCTAACTTTCATTTTTAACTTCTTTATAGAAGGTTTATCTTTGCTACTGCCCTCCACTCACCCTGTGCTGTAGTCACATTGATTTTCTTCCCCCACTGCCTGATGAGTGCCTATTCATTTG
The DNA here is from genome assembly GCF_048564905.1 of Vicugna pacos. Classification (NCBI taxonomy): domain Eukaryota; kingdom Metazoa; phylum Chordata; class Mammalia; order Artiodactyla; family Camelidae; genus Vicugna; species Vicugna pacos. The sequence goes on from NC_132987.1 coordinate 75,190,444, forward strand.
CTTAGTCTGTGACGGCGACTTCTGTGGTGATGGTGGTGGCAGTGACTGAAGGAGGCCTGAAGAGCCACCCTGGTGTCATGGATCAGGATTTATTGTCTATATTGTTATTTAGCTTTTCACTATTTTGGTAGTTTCTCTGTTTGGCTTCTTCTTTTTTTTTTTTTTTTTACATTTTTTTATTGAGTAATAGTTATTTTACAATGCTGTGTCAAATTCTAGTGTAGAGCACAATTTTTCAGTTATACATGAACATATATATATATTCATTGTCATATTTTTTTTTTGCTGTGAGCTACCACAAGATCTTGTATATTTTCCCCTGTGCTATACAGTATAATCTTGTTTATCTATTCTGCATTTTAAAATCCCAGTCTGTCCCTTCCCATCCCCCGCCCCCTTGGCAACCACAAGTTTGTATTCTATGTTTATGAGTCTGTTCCTGTTTTGAATTTATGTTTTGTTTTGTTTTGTTTTTAGATTCCTCATATAAATGATCTCATACGGTATTTTTCTTTTTCTTTCTGGCTTACTTCCCTTAGAATGACATTCTCCAGGAACATCCCTGTTGCTGCAAATGGCGGTTTTTGTGGCTGAATAGTATTCCATCATATAAATCACAGCTTCTTTATTTTGTCATCTGTTGATGGACATCTAGGCTGCTTCCATGTCTTGGCTATTGTAAATAGTACTGCTATGAACATTGGGATGCAGGTGTCATTTTGAAGTAGGGTTCCTTCTGGATATATGCCCAGAAGCAGGATTCCTGGGTCATAGGGTAAGTCTATTTCTAGTCTTTTGAGGAATCTCCATACTGTTTTCCACAGTGGCTTTCCTTGCTTCCCTCTCCCACTCTTAATGATTTAGATGTCTTCTTTTACAATTTTGTGTTTATTCTTTTTGTAATTCATGGCAGTTATCTCTTCTCCAGTTATGAGTTTCTCATTTTCGTAGCATCCTGCTTCTTTTCTATTTAGAGTAGACCTGTTAATATTTCTTTTAGCATGGGTTTAGTGTTGCTAAACTCTTTTAGTTTTTGCTTGTCTGTGAAGTTCTTTATCTCTCCTTCTATTCTAAAGGATAGCCTTGCTGGATAGAGTATCCTAGGATGCATCATTTTTTCATTCAGGACTTGGAATATATCTTGCGACTCCTTTCTGGCCTGTAGTGTTTGTGTAGAGAAATCAGCTGAGAGCCTTATGGGGGTTCCCTTGAAACTCACTCTTTGTTTTTCTCTTGCTGCCTTGAGGATCATTTCTTTATCTTTGACTCTGGACATCTTGATTATGATATGTCTTGGTGTGGGTCTGTTTGGGTTCTTCCTGTTTGGGACCCTCTGAGCCTCCTGTACTTGGATATCTGATTCCTTTAGGTTTGGGAAGTTTTCAGTCATGATTTCTTCAAAGACCTTTTCAATTCCCTTTGTTTTTTCTTCCTCTTCTGGAACCCCTATTATGTGTAGATTGGCATGCTTTATGTTATCCCACAGGTCCCTTACATTGTTTTCATTGTTTTTTATTTGTTTTTCTCTCAGCTGTTCTGATTGGGTGCTTTCTGTTGTCCTCTCTTCTAGGTCACTTATTCGTTCCTCTGCATTATCTAGTCTGCTTTGTACAGCCTTTAGGTCAGCTCTCATCTCAGCAAATGAGTTTACTAATTCTACTTGGTTCTTCTTTATAGCTTCTATTTCATTTTTGACATATTTTATATCTCTAAACACTATTTCTTTTAGTTCCTTCAGTACTTCGATCACTCCTTTTTTGAAATCTTGATCTAGTAGGCCATCAATGTCTATTTCCTTGATCGTGCTTTCAGGGGATTTCTCTTGATCTTTTGATTGGGAATGGTTCCTCTGCTTCTTCGTATTGCTCATATTTCTCTGGCACTGTGGCTTAAGGAGTATCAGTTATCTAGTTCTCCTGGAGACAGTGTACTCTTAATGATTTTATCGAGAGGTTTTTGTTCACCCTGTTTCATGAACTCAGCTTGCTGTTTCCAGAGGCCCTCTGTTGGCACCCTCATCTTTGCTGTTCCCAGTGGCTGTGGGCTAGCAGATCGCGCCCCCTCCTAACACTGGGTCAGGAGCTGAGTTCTTACCTGGTGGGCAGGTGGGTCACTCCCCCTCCCAATGCTGCAGTCAGATGCTGCACTCAGGGGAGGCAACTGGGTGGATCATGCCCCCTCCCAGCACCATGGTCAGGTGCTGTGTTCCTGCCAGGAAGGCCGGTGTTTGCCCACCCTCTCCCAGCAGGTTGCTCCGCTGTTCTGTGCAGCTGCCCGCTCCGCCTTGGGTCAGCGCTCCATAGGCGGGCTCTGGGAAGACCGCTGAATGCCCCGCCTCTGCTCCGTGCCAAATGCCAGCTCCTTGTTTGTCTTGGCGGTGCAAGTTCTCTGAGGTGCCAGGGCAGAAAGATCCTCTCTGCCTCGGGCTATAAACAAGTCTCAGTCCTGCCCAGGAGGTTGCTGAGCCCCCGTGTGTGGATTCAGGGCTTGGCCTCGCACCTGCCTAGGTGCTGTGCACAGGAGGAGATGGCGGCTGTGGCTGCATCCTGCCTCTCCTCTCGCGAGAAGTGCCAGTAATGGCGGCGCAGTTCTGAGGAGACAAAGGCTATGGCACCCCTCCACCAAGGGCACATCAGCCATGTTGCTTTTCTTTTTTCGCAATTTATGGGGCCCAAGGTGGTTCTGCCCCGTATCCCCTCCCAGCCACGGTGCGCAGCACCCTGCTGTCCCCTGGGACTGCCTCAGTGCAGCTGCCCCAGTCCTCGGCCTGTCCCGGCCCCAGCTGCTGGCTCGCATCTAGGGCTGGGTGTCATAGGGACCCTTTGTGCCCGTTTAACTCAGTTCTGTTGGTCAAGGGGTGCTCAGGGCAGATCTGAGCCTTGGAGGCTCCCCCTCCATCCTGCTGGCCTCTCTGTTGGAGGGAGGAGACCCAGAGAACGAGCGCTAGTCCTCCTTTGTCGCTGCCTCCCTGCGGAATCGGTCCTGCACTGTTTTGCTTTTTCTTCTTTTTTCCTTTTCTCTTACCAGATTTTTGGTGTCTTTGTCTTTCGAAGAGGGCGATGTTTGGCAGGTGCTCTGGTTGGCTGAGTAGGTCCGTAGATGTGAGTTTTGGTGTATTTGTGGGAGATGGTGAGCTACAAGCATCCTTCTACTCTGCCATCTTGCTTCTCTCTGTTTGGCTTCTTTTAACTCTATCTTTTTCTTCTGCCTTTATCATCCTAGCTCTTCAGCTCAGTCTACCCATCTTTATTCCCCTGAAGACTTAGCTGTACCCTGCTTATACATTGTTTACAACCTGGCCCAGCTCTGGTGCCCCACTCATGACCTTTGCTTTATGATTTCACTTCTCAGGACTGGAATTCTGCTTGGGTTCCTGATAAGTGATACCCATTCCCTTCAATTTCCTTTGCTGAGGTCATCCATGGACAGACTTCTATCTAAGTGACCTCTTGCTATGTGAACTCATGGATTCTTTCTGCCTCTCATTCTGTGCTGTCTGGTATTGCAAGCTGGTGGAGGCGATGTTGCTGGAAAGACTCATTTCATATGCAACTATCTTTGAGAGAGAAAGTGGCCAGAAACTGTTCTTTCCTAAATTATGTTTTTTTTTTTAAATGAAGATCACTCTAGTGCACTAGCCAGCCACGTTGAGTTAGGGATGGAGGCATGAGATAACTGTAAATGGTGCATGTGAAGGAGCTCAGGAGCTTCTGAGGTGGCTTGGGGCAAACACTCCCCAATGATTGTACAGTAAAGAATGGTGGCAAGCCATCCTAATAACTTCTTTTATTTTGAGATTTATAACTTCTGGAAGAGTCTCAGTATCAGGATGTCCTCTAGCAGATGCTGAACACATTTTCTGGGTTGCTTCCTGAATGTCCTATACATCTCAACATGATTCTCAGGCTGGTGGGGTAACTTTCTTGTGACTTTGTGTAACTTTCTTGTATCCTGGAATAAACCTCCATTGCTGAAGGCAAATCACAAGTGTTTCTGCCTTAGATTTCTTACGAGGAAAAGTGCATACTTGCTGGAAACTTGACCTTCTCTTGGTAATAGAGTACTCACCATTGCCTGAAGCATGCTTGGTGTTGACAAGCCCTGTGAACACCAGGCTGCACAGTGATCTGGACATGTGTCAGGTCCAAACTCCATCCTCTGTCTTCCTGCCCTTGCTGCTCTAAGATCACACAGATTATACTTCTTGGAGGGTCTGAGATAGCGTTTTAAGTTCCCAACTCAGGTAACATAATATACAGATTTTTTCATAGATATTAGTTGACTGATCTAGAGTCAAGGAGGTAGTTATTCTCCAAGATAAGCTCTCAGACAAAAGTGACTGAACTCCCACAAATATGTATATATGTTTGTGCGCATGTATGTGTGTGTGTGTTTATTTCTATTTATATGGAATTTATATTATCAATACTATGCACACACACATCTTCAATATTTCTGTCCTAATATACTTGCTGCATTAGCCACAAAGTCAAATTCAGACTCTTAATGAGAATTTTCAGCAAAAGTGAATCATATCCCTTGTTATTCAAAGCTTCTTCCAGGAGGCTTGTCCACCTCTGATATATGTAGACACAGTGTTGCTAAGTATAGAGGCCACTCCTTGTCCCTCCAAAGGATTTGTTGTGTTTTCTGGTGTCATGGTACCTCAGCTAAGCACTAGTCAAGCATTACAAACGTAGCTACAGTTGTTGAGAAGTTTCATTATAGCAGTAGTTTTAATAATACTCCCAAGGATAAAATTCTTCTTAGAAAATACTAAAAAAAAAAAAAAAAGCTTCTACATATAATCTCAAATGAAGGGTGATACTGGATGCAGCTTTGCTTCAGAAGTGTGAAATACTTTTGAGGTAGAGAGATTTGGCCTTAAAGAAGTTGCATCAAATTATTCCTCTACAGCTACCCTCAGGTTTTACTCTGTAATGATTCCATCTGTGTCTCATCTTCCTGATGTGGAGTTTCTACTCCAGCAAAACAAATGTGCTTCTTTTATACAGCTCAGATAACTGGCCTCTGGCTTGTGCTGTTTCATTACCATTGCCTGGAATGTCCAAGGTCCTTCCTACCTTCCAATCTTCCTTAAGAAATTGGCTAAAACTCACCTCCTCCTTGTTGTCTTTCTGGACTAAAGTCATGCACATATGATTACTCCAGTCATCCCAACACACTCTTAGCATATGTGGGAATGAATACCAAATACAAGTCGTATGACTGCTTCAGTTTCTGGCATTTGGCTCTGACTATAAGGCATACACAGTGGCATCTCAGTAATTTGAGATTTATGAGTAGGGTGGGGACGGTGGAGTGCTAACAGCTTAGCTCAGTGAAAAGGCTTTGGAATACTGAGGGTTGGGTGCTTTTTGAGCATCAGGAAGAAGTACCCTCAGAATTCCTTTAGCTGGCTCTTGGCAGAAGTGTGGGGTAAGCTGATCCCCTCAAGGGTCTTAGTAAGCTATGGTCATCAATATGGGGGCCAGAGAGAAAGGACAGCAGTGGGTGATTTATGAACACACGTGGGAGACCTTCACAAAGAACTTTCTCTCTTAATTGACTCGGGTAAAAGCAAGTGTCAGCAAAACGTGGATGATTGACGTGAGTGTGAGGGCCCCCATAGTCTTTGTGGAAGACCTGCCTCTTCTTATTTCATCAAAAAGGCCACACAGAAACTGAGGACACTTAAGAGTACCAGCTGGACACCCTCTCTGCTGACCATGTTGTCTCCCACTCTCAACCACGCTGGGGCCTGCTGTGTTGGTGTAGACCTGTTCTCTATTGTGCTGTTTTTCCAGATTCATCAATAAGTAATATCTGCTCTCAGTGTGTCTCTTCCCTTATCTAAAATACCTCCCGGTGTCAAGGGTGAAAGTTCTTTCCTTTTGCCTTAGGGCACCAAAACTCTCGGCCTAGTCTTCCTATCTGGACAATGGTCTTCTCCATAACAAGAACTCTGTGATCTGGGTCAGCTTGGATAAATATCTAGTGAAATTTAGAAAAATTATCTCTCTTTCCAAATTGGTTTTCAAGCCTATTTATTATCTTACTAATAAGTAACTCAAATATCTGCCCACTGTTTTCATGTAGCAATAATATTCAAGCTCTGGCATTGGAGTGGGAGGTTATTAGGAACCACAGGTTAAAGGGACAATTAAAATACCTTACTATACTATTTGTAAATATTTTCTCAATCTTAATGTCACCCTATTACAAACTGATTTTTTCATTTCCAGTACTTTTACTATTTTCAAAGACCTCATTAGCCATCATCTAAATTTATAAACATAAGAACATTGTCAGATTCACTCATGTAATAAATATTTGTTGAGCACCAATTATATTCCAGACACTATTCTAGGCATTTGGGATGCATCAGTGAATGAAAACAAAGGTCTGTGCCTCATGAAACTAACATTCTGGTGCAGGGAAGGGAGACCACAAATAAATAAAAACATTAAAGATATAAAAATTATATTGTATGTTATGAGGTGTATAGTGTTATCAATAAAAAATAGCAAACAAATGTCATGAATGTGGAATGAAAGGAAGGGATCATTGAGAAAGTGACATTTTAGCAAAGGCTTCAAGGCAGTGAGGGAAATAGTGATATGTACGTACATCTGAAGGAAGAACATTTCAGGCTAAGAAGACAGCCAGGCCAACGTCCCTGTGTAGGAGTCATGTGCTCCAGGAACAAGAAGCAGGTAGTGTGCCTGGAGGGGAGGGAGCAAGGAGAGATGATTAATAGGGATTCTTTAAAACAATTTTCAAGTTCAGAAATAAAGAAATGCTTAACTATTAAAAACAATCTTTAAGTTGATGAAATAAATTGAAAAAAGTACATTAAGAAAACATTTTAGCAAATAAAAAGAATTTTATCAGCTTGTCTTTAATTTAATGCTAATTAAATGTGCTTTTAAAAATAGTTGTATCTTAAAAGGCCTGAATCAAGTTTAAAAAAATTTTTTTTACTGAAGTATAGTTTACAATGTTGTATCAATTTCTGGTGTATAGCATGTTTCAGTCATACATGTACATATATATTTCTTTTCATATTTTCTGAATCAAGATTTTCAGCCATTTTTTTTCTCTATGTGAAATCTAACATATACATACTAGTCATGTAAGTATAACTTGTGAGTGTTCTTACATATGCATATGTCCTCTTGATCAGCGATGGCCCGTTAAGAACATGCAGCTTGTTTAAAGATACTAGTGTCCTACAAAGTGGCTGAGGTTATCTAAGTCCCTAATTTGTTTGAATGTAGACATCTAAACTGAATAAAATTCACTTCAGGGATTAAATTACCTAGTATGCTGCCTGTGATGATTAGATCAACCCAGTAATTACAAAACAGTCACTTCATTTTGGGCTCCTTCATTACAGTGTTAGCACTACACACAGCAGAGTAAATCACTGTGTTAATAAAAATTCTAAGTGTTAGAGCTGGAGAGATCCCTACAGATTATTTAAACCTCCTCATTTTACAGATGAAGAAACTGAGGCTCACAGAAATGACAATTCAATCAGTGCAATTAATTCTAACTCAGAACACTTTCTAGAATCTGAGATATTTTAATCTGTTGTCCAGTCAGTGTGGTGGAGGGGAATATGCCAGAGTAGAAGAGTCGGGGGTCAGAGCACCTGGCTTAGGCCATTGCACACCTTTGACATTTCCACTGAAGAAAATCAGAGCCATTGCAGGTCCTGAGCAGAGGTTCAATACCACGTGAATTACATTTTAAAAGGTTCATTCTGGCTGCTGTGTTGAGTGGAATGAGGGGCTTAAGGGCAAAAACAGGGAGATCAGTTAGAGGGCTATTGCAGGAATCCAGGGGAGAGAGGCGGTAGCTCAGACCAGGGTGACAGCAGTGGAAGCAGTGAACAGAATATATTTTGAATCTGTTTCAAAGGTGGAGCCAGCAGGACTTTTTGGAAAACTGAATTTGAAATATGAGAGATAGGTGTCAAGGGTGATATCTTAGCTCAGGATGCCATAACAAAATACAATAGACTGCATGGTTTAAACAGAGAAATTTACTTTCTCACAGTTCTGGAGTCTGAAAGTTTGTGAACAGGGTTGCCAGCATGGTTGGATTCTGGTGAGAATCTCTTCCTGGCTTGCAGACAGCTGCCTTCTTGCTGTGTTCTCATGTGATGAGAGAGTAAGCAATCTTTCTGGTGTCTCTTCTTAAGAGGGCATTAATCCCACCATGAGGACCCTTTCTCATGACCTCATCTAACTCTAATTGCTTCCCAAAGGCCCCATCTCCAAATACAATCATGCTGGGGGTTAGGGCTTCAACATATAAATTTTTAGGAGAAACAATTCAGTCCATAGGAAATGACATCAAGGTTTTTGTCCTGAAAACCAAGAGGATGAAACTGCCATCAAATAAGACAGGGACTGCTGTGGGTGAACATGTTTCATAGGAGAAGATCAAAAGTTCAGTTTTGGGCATGTTGAGTTTGAGATGTGTTTGTAAGACCTCCAAGTAGAAATGCCAGTAGACTTATATCTATGAGTCTGGAGGATGGAAGTTCTGGGACTGAGATGTAAATTTAGGAGGTGGTGGCATAGAGATGGTATTTAAAGCTATGAGACAAATGGGATTACTTAGAGACTGACTTAATTTGCTAGGACTGCCATAAGAAAATGCCACAGACTAGGTGGCTTAATCAACACAAGTTTATTGTCTCACAGTTCTAGAGGCTGGAAGCCCAGGGTCATGGTGTCAGCAGGGTTGGTTCCTTCCAATGTTGTAAAACAGAGAATCTATTCCATGCCTCTCTCCTAGCTTCTAGTGTTTGCTGGCAGTTTTTGGTGTTCCTTGGCTTGTAGATCCATTCATCACCCCGATCCCGCCTTCATATTCACATGACGTTCTCCCTGTGTGTGTGTTTATGTCCAAGTTTTTCCTTCTCATAAGGCTATCAGTCATATTGGATTAGGAGCCCACCCTATTCCAGTATGACCTCATCTTAACTAACTACATTCACAACAACCCTATTACCATAGAAAGGTCACATTCTGAGGTCGTGGGGACTGAGACTTCAACATGAATTTTGGAGGGACACAATTCAACTCATGTTAGGGACCAAGCATAGATTTTTTTTTTAAATAAAAGAGGCTCATGGATTAAGAAAAGATATTAAAAATGAGTGATCAGTGAGGTAGAAAAAACAACTGAGAGAAGACTTTATACTCAAATCAAGGGAGGAAGTGGAGCTTATGTTCACCTATTATGGTTAATCAGTCAATATCATTTCATACCTACCAGACCAAAAGTTCCATGAATACCAGGATCAATTCTTTTGCAACTATTTTATAGCAATAAAAGGTATGTAATAAATAATGTAAAATTTAGTGAGATATTAATCAATGAATGAAACTTCTATCCCTACAACTTACAGTGTGCCACACAGGATGCTTTATTGCTATATTCCTAGCTTTATATCCTCCATGAGAGTGTAAGCTCTGAGTATAGAGATTGTCTCTTCTGCTCCTCAGCAGTACTCAGTGTCCAGCACACACTAGGCACATAGTAGAGGTGTAATGCATACTTCTTAATTGGTTTCTATTATGCAAATTTATGCTTATTAATATATTAGTTCATAATATCTTTTAATCTTGATAAATATATTATCTCTGCCATAAAAGACATTACTTGTAATTTGGAAGAGAGGCTAAAAACACCAGTTATAGTTCTAATACTAAAAACAAATTCTTCTAGAATTTTAATCTATTTTTTCCAGTTGAAATATTTTTTATTCTTGATTGTGTACATAGCTTTCTTTGTCTCTTTTTCTTGTGTGTATTTGCATGTGTCTTGTCTCTTTTAATTGAAACTGAGAATTTTAAGGCCAAGAATCGTGCTTTCTGTGCCTTTTTAAATTCCCTTAGTGGAATATGTAATTCAGTAGCTCTCTCCTACCTCCTCCCCCCATTCCCAACTCACATACTTTGGATTTACAGTAATCATTCAACAATGAATTAACAGCCTGATTCCCACAGTCACTTCAGAGAAGATTTCTGCTCTCATTCCTAACCTCTGGATGTCCTCATCTCTATAATCCTCTCTTGTGGTTTCAGCAACAAATCAACACTTTGCTTAAATCAGGTAAAATCCAAGATGACATCTTCAGAGCCTTGTTGATAAATACTGTTCAGGGAAGCCCTCTCCTGATTTAGATCACGTAGTGACTCAGTAATGCATCAGAAACGCTGGGGCGATGGTCTTGTTTTTAAGCACCTTATTTGGGCCCTGTGATTGAGAGTCAAGTGAGAAACAGAAAAGAGAATTAGTCAGCAAGCCTGGATCACTACAACAACAACTAGCAACAAAAACTCCTTTCACAAAAAGCAGTTTGGTAGAATGAAAGGAGGTGGTTGATGGTAGGAAGTAAACATTTTTCTTTTTAATGAATGTTAATTGTTTTATTTATCAGAATGTGCCCACTGAAAATATTTTGAGGTTTTTGTAACTATAATAATAGATTACAAATTAATGACTACTTACTTCAAATCCTGGCAAAATAAGTAGAATATCATTGAATACAGTTGTGTAACTAATTGAGCCACACTCTGGACAGAAGAGCCAATACAGAAATGTCTTTCAATTTGCTATATGAAGCATCCTCCAAATCCATGGCAACAAGGCTTCAAATATCTGCCAAAATTCTCACACTAGACTTTAATTTAGTTCATTGTTGGCAGAGAGAAATAATTATCTTCTTCCAAAAGCAGCTATAAAATTTTCTAGGTACTTTTCTTAGAAGTCTTCCCTCCATACTACCATGGAAACTAGGGAATGTTTGACTTATTGGGTTAGATTGTTAAACATACTGTATGTGTGGAAAATTTTTAATGAGAACCTATAGGAAATCATGATATAAAATGATGCAGTAAAAGAGAGAGGAGAAAACATTCCTTGTCAACCACAACAAAAAGGAATGGATTCTCAGTGATCTATTAAACACTATTCCCATTGAGTATCAGGAAGTATAATATACATAAAATTGGAGTCCCAGGAGGGGCAGCAGAGTGAAAAAGAGAGAGAGAAATATTTAAAGAAATAATGGCCAAACTTTCCCCAAATTTGGTAAAAACATTAACCTACAGATGTAAGAAACTCAGCAAACCCCAAGCAGGACACACAAAAAGAAAGCCACACCAATGCACATCACAATCAAATTGCTGAAAACAAAAGGTTTCAAAAACCTTTGAAATCATAAAAAATAGAGGAAAAACGTCTACATACAGAGGAACGGTGATAAGAACAATACCTTTAAAGTGCTGGAAAGAAAAATGTTGTCAATTCAGAGTCTATAGTCACTGAAAACATCCTTCACAAATGAGGGTGAAATAAAGACCTTTTTTTGAAAAAGAAAAAGTGGCAGAATTTGCTGCCAGCAGACTTGTACTATAAGAAATGCTCAAGGAAGTTCTTTAGGAAGAAGGGAAATAACAGCAGATGGAAATTCAGATCTACAGGAAGGAATAATGTGTTTGGGAAATGATACATATGTGGGTAAGTATAAATGATTATCTATGTTTTTTATCTTATAGTTTCTTTAATGAACAACTGGTGGTTTAAAGCAAGAATAAAAATATTTTCTTGGGACATTTATAAAGTAGATACAAGTGAAATATATGCTGTCAACAATGCAGAAGAGAAGAATAAATGGATTTATTTTGTTAAAAGTTTCTTACATTTCATATGAAATGATACAGTAGTAATTCTAAATACACTATGATAAGAAAAAGATGCATATTGTATTTCCAAAGAAATAAATAAAACAATACAAAGAAGTATAGCAAAAAAAATCCAAAAGAGAAAATAAAATGTAACATTAAAAATTGAAAAACAAAAACAAAAGCAGGTTTGATTTCACCTATAGCTTTTCTCTTTCTTTAACACCTCACTCCCAGTTGGTCAGGGAATCCTGCTGGCCTTTATTTCAAGCTATACTCAAATCTGACTATTTTTTTGCCACCTCCACTGCTATCAGACTGGGCTAAGCCACTCTTCTCTCAGCAAAAGCCGCCTAACTGGTGTCCCAGATTCTATCCTTCCTCTCAATGAGGCATTCTTGACACAGCAGCCAGAGTGATTTCATTAAATACCAAAGTCCTTACAATAGCATGCCATGCCCTGGCCTCAAGGCTCTGTCTACCCGTATTTCCTACGTTTCTCCCCTTTGCTCTCTCTTCTCCAGCCACATAGGCCTCCTTACAGTTCCCACAGCACGCTAGACACGCTCTCATCCAAGGGCCTTTGCCCTGGCTGTTCTGTCTAAATACAGTTTCCCCAGGTATTTTCAAGGCTAACTCCTTATCACCTTCCACTTTTTGCTCGAGTGTCAACCACGCTATGAGACTTAACCTTGATTAACCTATTAAAAATCACAGTACAGTCTCAACAATCCTGATCTGCTCTTCTCTACTGGCTTTTTTGTTGTTGTTTTTGTTGTTGCACTTAACACCTAATGTATCATGGAATTTATTTGTTATATTTATTGTTTGTCTTCCCCTAATACAATAAATTCCACAAGGATATACATCTTTTCCCATTCATTTTAGTTGATGTATATCAAGCATATAGAGCAGATGCTCAGTATATAATGATTAATCAAATGAATGGATGAGTAAGGAAGAGCTAGCTATCTTATTCATTGAGAATATACATATGTATTTTCAGTACATAGTACAGTATCTGGACATAGTTCAAAAAAAATTTCTGAAGTGTGTGACATGGATCTGAAGATGGAACTCAAGTCCATGAAAGCTGTTGTGTGCAGGCCCAATACAGAGTGCCACCTTTCTTACTCAATTTCAAATTTAAGTGAGAGAGAAATCTAAGGGTAAGACGGAGAATTAAACTGTTTCTGTTATTGATAAGATTAATATTGCTGAACATGGCTTCTGACTGTGGGCACTCTTTACTAATAGTGAACCCCATAAACAGACAGACCTACCCAGCCCATCATGGGTAGTGCTGCACCAAACTTGGGTGAGCCCCGTGCCTGGAAACTTACAGGAGGAGAGAACAGAACATGTGCTCTTCTTGTCTGGTTTCTAAAAGAAAGAAAAAAGTGCTGACCTAAGTATTCCTGGTTAATTTTTCTCAAAATTAGCGTTTGAAAAATAGTATCTCCTTCCTATGTGAAGAACAGGAATGTTTTAGGAACAGGCATCCTCCATATGGAAGAAATCAAAAGGAGTGCGGGAGAATTATCTTCTTCATATCTAGAACATAAACCACAATGACTCATCATTGTGAGAATGGTAATTGATTCTGTGGACTTGGACAAAGTCACTTAGGAAGGGAATGCAGAGAAGGCAGAGCCTAGGTTAAAGGCTTGAGAAACAGTCAGTACCTGGGTGGCAGTTTTATGGACTGAATTGTGTCCTGTCTTCCCTTCCTCCATTCATATGGTGAAGCACTAACCCCTAATATGATAGGATTTGTCTATAGGCCCTTCAGAGAGGTAATAAAGGTTAAAAGAGGTCATAAAAGTGGGACCCTAATAAGATAGAATGGTGTCCTTGTAAGAAAAGGAAGAGATGCCAGAGCTCTCTCTCCAAAAATGCACAGAGGAAAAGCTATGTGGAGACACAGCAAGTAGGCAGCTATCTGCAAGCCAGAAGAAGAGCTCTCACCACAAACAAGATTTTCTGGCAACTTGATCTTGGACTTCTAGCCTCCAAAACTGAGAGAAAATGAATGTCTGTTTTCTGTTGTCAAAGCCAGCCAGCCTGTGATATTTTGTGTGGCAGCCTGATCTGGAAGATGACAAGCTGGCCAGTTGAGGTGAGAGGAGTACACCAGGCAAGGGTATTGTCAAAGAATTGTAGGGCCAAGTGATTTCACAAGGAAGGAACAGTGACAGCTTCAAATGTGGCTGAGAGGTCAAGTAATATGAGGACTACAGTCCACTATAGTGTCCACTAATTCAATGACCCGGGTGATTTTACTGTCCCACGGACTGATGGAAATGAGTGTCAGGGTAGAATTGAGACAACAAACAGACAGCTGCTTCAAAAAATTGGCTCTGAAGAATTCAGATGGGCTGGAGGGAAAGGAAAGGGGAAAAAGGAGAAAATATTGGGGAAGACGCAGATCTAGGGGCTTATGTGGTATGTTTATAGAAGGTAAGCAGTCAGACCAACCTGACTTAGGTCAGGGAAACCTAGTTAAGAGTTGATAGCCCCATGGTTAGATAGAATAGGGCCAGACTGACTGTCTTGAAACCCAAATGGAGAGAATTTTATTTGATATAGAGGGAAATGGATAAAATGAGTAGTTTTTTTTTCAACTTTAAAATTTTTTTTGAGAAGGAGATAATTAAGTTTGTTTGTTTATTTTAAACAGAGGTACTGGGGATTGAACCCAGGACCTGTGCTTTCTGGGCAGACGCTCTACCACTGAACTATCCCTTCCCCACACTGAGAAGTTTTTTGACAATGTAATACACATTCGTTAACCACTTACTGTTAGCTGGCAACTGCTATAAGTGATATGGAAATGAATATGCAAAGCATATGTATATGTATATTTTTATAAAGTTGAGATAGTACCCATATTTTTTGTAACTTGATTTCAAGTTATTTTCTAATGCTTACAAGGAATACACTCAAATTAGCTTAAATAAGGAAGTATGTATTGCAAGGGTTCATGTACAGTCATAAAGGGACGAACTCTCAGAAATAGAAAACAGTTCCTTCAAGCCGAATACTCTGGATTGGCCATTCAATCCCCCTTTCATTGTTCTTCTAGAAAAGAAGTTAGAAACCTAAAAACTATGCTTGGTACTTTTCTGCAGCCAAAAAGCTCAAATTCTGAATGAGAAGTAGGCTCCACCAATTACGTTTACCTGGACAACTTTTGGGAGGCAGAAGTGAAGCAGGTGCTGCCTTCTGCATCTCTGTCAAACGGACGGTCTTCATACATCAGCTTTCCAGTGTTAATTTCTTCAACTTTCTCTCTGTTGCTGGGCTGATAGAATGGGGGCAGAATTGCCTTATTATTTTTTTTTTATTTTTTATTTTTTTGGCAAAGCTCCAGCTGTGGCCTCAGAGGTAGTAGCTTCCTAAGTTGATAGATTCTGAATCTTTTTGGAAGATTCCAGCAAGCATCCCAGAAAGCATAACCTAAACAAGGGATAGGAAAATTTCTATAAAGAACAGAGAGTATTTTAGGCTTTGTGGATCATACAATCTCTGTTGCACTTACTCAACTATGCTATAGCTTGAAAATAGCCACAGACAATATATAAATACATTGGCATGGCTGCATTCCAATAAAAATTTATTTATGAAAACAGGTACCGGGGATGGATTTTTTCTGAGGGCCAATTTGGCACCTTTGGCCTAAACCCTTCTCTTTCAAGCTTTCCAATGACTTTGTAGCATCTTATTCACTTTCTTAATAGTATTTCCACTGAAATAATATGTTGAATGGTTTCTGGTTCTTGTGTTGAACTCTAATACAATTATAAGTCTGTATATTAGTCAGAGTTAGATTATACTGTAATAACAACAGTCTCCAAATCTTGGTGACTTAACACAGGAAAAGATAATTTCTCATTCAGACTAAACATCTTAAGCAGGTCAGCAGGGAGACTGTTCCATATCTCCTTACTTAGGGTCCTAGGAACCACCTGCAAAGCCTTGCTGGTCTCCATAACATAGAGAAAGAGGAGAACATGGCCAATCACTCACTGACTCTTAACCTTCTGCTTAGAAATGACACATGTCACTTATCTGCCTGGGAGAAATCCCATGGCTCTGCTCTAACTTTAAGGAGTGGAGAGGGCAGTCCTACCGTGTGAGAGGAAAGAGAGAATGAGAGTATTTTAGAAGAGTTTAAATGACTCCTACAAATTGAATTTTCAAGGAGTATAATAAGAGGGAAATTCTGGATACCACTCAGCTAAAAAGATGTTTGAGGAACATTATACAGTGTTTTGCTGTCAGCAAGACCTAACTACATTATAGCTGTCCATTCATTATACTTGTGTGACTAGTAGGAAGCCTTGGTTTACTCAGCTGAATGATAAGAGTAATAACAATAATGCCCACTTTCCTCTTACCTTGGAAGCGACTTTTCCCAGTGTCCTGGGTAGTATGAAGTGCTTTTGGAAAGTGCATGAGTTCTCTGATGCCACTTGTTGCACAGATTGACATGAGGTCATGTAGCTCTCAACAGTGCTTTGCTTACAGAAAGAAAGCAATTTGGAGTCTGAGAAAATATGATTTAATCTCTGCACAGTTCTTTCTGTAGTGCTCTTCCCTCATCATATTTTTATCATTGTCCTATGAACATAGCAATAATAATACATTTGGTTTGGAGCTCTGAAACCAGACCGACTCAGTTTGGATTCTGTAAAAATTTACTGACAGAATGTCATCAGGTGTATTATGCCACCCCTTTCACCTCCGTTTCTCTTCGATAAAGTGGGCTTAGCAAGGATCATTACTTTATAGAACTGGTGAAGGGTTAAGTTAACACATGGAAAACACTTAGAACAGAACCTGATGTATAACAACAACTAAGTGATGTTTCTCCTCCTCCTCACTCCACGGCATTACGGTGATGATTACAAGATAAAATGAGTACAGAAATACCCTGTTACCTCTAAAGTACTTCACAAATGTTATTAAGGAACACATTATGAAACCCAGAAAAGCTAACTGATTTGTCCAAGTTCAAACTGGCCTCAGTCTCCGAAGAACTGGAGTTCATTCCTTTTTTTTAACTCTATTTGAGTCTCCACAGTATCTCAGCTCTTTCCAAATGATTGCTTTGCCAGGCAAGATTTGAGTCTCTTTCTTCTACTTAGCCCTGGAATATTTTTATTCAGCTCACTTTCATATTTTCTTGTCTTAGTGGTCATTTTCACTGCTGTTATGCTCCACCTCCCATCAGAAGGGGTTAGCTCTGAGTTCTGTAAGCTAACTCTAGAGAAATGTGCATCCTCCCTTCCCTTAGCTTCTGTGGACTGTACACAGCTGGGAGGAAAGGTGGTACAGTTCCTGGGAAGAACTGGCTCTTTATGGGAAGCCTCAGAGGAAGCTCTTCCAACGCTGAGCTAACCAGCTCTTGTGCCTGGAGCCTCTGCCGAAAGGAGAGTTCACACAGAACCCCTGCAGGGGAGCCGAGTCCCTCTGATGCAGCTCACTCTCCAGAGGCCCGTCTGAGGGCAGAGCACTTGGGAAGGGCTGGTTCTTCAGCAGCGTGACAGCCCTAATGCCACATCACCATGTTTTAGCCTTAATTTTTAAGCAAGAGCTTAAAATACAATGAAGCTACTCCCTACACCTGGACCCCGCCTTCCAAAATTCGTGACTGACTCCACGGCTAGTGCCACAGCACCCGAGGGCATCTCATTATTAAGCACTTACAGCCTGAAAGAGGTATGTGACATTCATTTCCATCCCACCCAGAATACTTGGGCATAGAAGGACAGGCAAAAATCAATATTTGTCTAAAAAAGAAGAGAATGAAATTTGTGGGTGGCTCCGTAATTTCAAGATGTGGTACAAAGGTTCTCAGGAGATGAATTGCAAATAAAAGAGCAGAAAAGAATTTCCTGGGTGTCATTTTAAAAGGCTTCATGCTAATAAGAGCCAAATTCATTCTTTGATATTTTCAAGCTTGCTGAGTAAATAACTCATAAATTTCCCATAATGATGATATGCATGTGACTGGTGTGCCTCAGAGTCTGACCTATTTTGCAGTTGACATCAGAGTTGGGGAAGCTGTGCGGGAGCGCCAGCGCCCCAGCTAGCTCCTCAGCTCTGTACACGCCCGACACGTGGAGTGGCTGGGGTGGTGTCTGTGTCAGAAGACTCTGAAATCCGCTTAAATGGTATTACTTATCTTGTGTTTCTTTCCTTTAAATTTGTTTTATATCTTTTGTTTTTCTCTAACCAAGTGAAGAGAAAGACAGTGTGTATCATATAATGGTCTTGAAATTCCTCATATCTGATCTTGAAGGTGGAATACAGAACACTTTTATTTAGTGTTTTTAAGCTTCAGGGTTTGAAGGGTACAACGTGTCAGGCAGATAATAAATCAGCAGGGCTGTAAGGTTGTGAGTGTTGTCAGAGGGTGAGTTTTCATATTCATATAATCTTCTCCATCTACTGAGTGTGCATATTGAGTTGCATGATCATGCAGTGATATCTGTAAGCAGCGCGTGGACATGAAGAGACGGGGGAGGTGGGGCTGCTGAACAACGGTGGTGGTAGTGCCAGGCTCGGTGACAGTCCTCAGGGTGTACCTGGCTTCGTTTTTTGGTGGGAGATTTTACATATTCAAGATAGCTGTGCGGTTTTAACTGTGACATTTCCTCACAGTAGCATTTCATGTGAAGCTCATTAAATGCTTTCTCATTGCAGAAATGTGATGAATGTAGTTACAGTTCTCAGTCCTACTTTCTACATAGATAATAAAACACTGATCTTAAACTATAATAAAGGAAGTGATGAAACTAAAACCACCATTTAATACTCGTATGACCAAGCCCATGGAAAACAATAATTTCACAGATGGAAGGTCAAATTAATTTTAACCAAATGCTTCAGTGCAAAGTAAAATTCTGAAATAAATAGGCTATAATATGTTTTTACAGGGTGCTTGTTTTTGTTTTCAGTTTCACAGACAGTGTCCTGTTTTTACAGTAGCCAAGCTGGCAGTGAGCTTTTCGAAAACATACACTGCTTTAGCGCTTTGCTGGGGTAATTCCTGGATATTAGGACAAAGTTACATTTACCCTTCATTTTCCGGAATCTCTCATTTCAATTTAAGCTTTTGGCCACTTTATTTAGAAAAAAAGTATTTTCCTCATTTGAAGCTATAATTAAAAGAAGGGTTCCTTTGTTGTTGTTGTTGTTGTTGTTTTTTTACAATATCCAACGTAGGACCTTCAGTCTTGACTGCAGATTTTGTGCTTTTCTCACAAATCTGCTAGCCTCTGAAGGATGTGGAAAATAACCAGCACTTGATATATAAAGCATAAAAGTATGCAAATGACCCCACTCTCCTTTATCCAGCCACCACTTTCCAAGTACTCTCACCCCAACAGTTCATGTTCTTTTCTCCAGCGCTCTTACATCCAGCCGCAGACCTCATAACCCACAGCACGTTATTCCTGAGGATTCACCAGTGCACCGAACCTAACGGCCATCTGGGAGCTTCAAAAGATATAGATGCCTGGGTACCGTCCCAGTTCATTCAGAACCTCTGGGCTTTGCAGTTTTTTAAAGGCTCCCTGGTGATTCTGATACAAAGTAAGTCTGATAACCAAGGCTCTGGAATATTCAAGTAGCAATATCAATGTCCCATATTCCACAAGCCTATAGAAGTTAACCCTTTTTCCCTCGTCCTCAAATCCTGAAGTCTCCCAACACTATGATCCTCTCAGTGCTTTTACATTCATAACTTTTGGACCCCTGAACTATCTTCAAAAGGCCAGTATTATAAATTATTCTCAAATATACCCTCATTTCTGAGGGCCAAGGAAACCCCAGGAGGAGCCATTGGGTCTCAAGGCTCACCACCTGAAATCCCTGGAGGTCCAGTGCTAGGCCTTTAGGTCTTACTTCCATCCTTCCTCCATCAGTGTTCCTGATGGACCCAGGACCTAATGCCAAAATGCATCAATTACTAATTGGAGCATCTCTCACTTGTAATCCTTTTAGTCTGCTATTTATCCTGTCCTTTCTCCCTGTTTCTTTTTTCAACATTCAGTATTTTTTGAGCACCTTCTGTCTGCTAGGCTCTAGATATACAGTGATGATCCAAACCAACATGACCTTTTTTCTTAAGGAGACTACAAATACTACCTGTAAGTAGTTTATATTCAGTGTATGCTCCGACTTTAGTTATCAAGGCTGACTTTGCTCTTAATTTTTTTTGCCAGAATTATCCTTTATAAAATATGTGACAAGTGAGGGTCCCATACTTTTTTTCTTCCTATGATCCAAATATAATTTTCCGTGGACACAGTCCCAATTAAATGGTTTTGTTATTAGGAAGACTCTTCCCTGCAGCTAGCAGCCTATTATTAAAAGGAAATAATAGTTATTAAAATATTTTTTGAAAACCTACCAACAGAACAATTAGATATAAAAAATTTCAACAGTGTTTAGTTTAATGAACATAAATCCACATGGTTAATGGCTAGTCTACCTCAAGGGAAGTGCCTTGGTGTGTCTGGTGTGTCTCTTTATTCCTCATTCAGCAGAGCTATCTTGCGTTACAGAATGCTTAGTAATCCTGGCCCTACCCAATAAATGCCTGTGGTGTTTACTAGTCATTGTGAAAACAAAAACTTCCTTTCATGATTCCAAATATCCTAAGGAGTAAAGAACCACCCTTGACTGAGAATCACTTGATTAATCTATTAAATATTACAAATGACAAATATTTAATTAAAGAGAATGGTTATCTACTGAAGAAGTTTAGCAAAGAGGTAGATAGAGCTCTGTTACACTGAGCTAGATTTATAATAGTATTTAAAAGACAGGTTGCTCACCCATGTTCATAACAGCATTATTCACAATAGCAAAGAGGTGGAAGCAAATCAAATATCCATTGATGGATGAATGAATAAGCAAAATGTGGTAAGTACATGCAGTGGAATACTACTCAGTCTTAAAAAGGAGGGGGAATTCTCACATATGCTACAGCATGGTTAACAGGAGTGAAACTTGAGGACATTATGCTGAGGAAGCCAGTCACAAAAGACAGATGCTATTTAATTCACATATATGAGGTGTCTAAAATACTCAAATTCATAGAAATAAAAATTAGAATGGTGATAACCTGGAGCTGGGGTGAGGTGGGACAGGGAGTTGTTTTTCAATGGAGGTAGGGTTTCAGATTTGCAAGATGAAACATTCTAATGATATATTCCTCAACATTATGGATATAATTAACATTACTGAACTGTACACTTAAAAAGGATTGCTAGTATTTAAAAAATATTGAAACAAAGCAAAATAAAAAAAAGCCAATAAAAGAGACTGTTAGGCAAAGCTGTATACCTTCTCATAATCTCTCCCTAAATAAACTTGAGTGTGTGCCTGTTATGATGGCCAATATATGTAATATGGGGGGAGGGTATAGCTCAAGTGGTAGAATGCATGCTTAGCATGCACAGGTCCTGGGTTCAATCCTCAATACTTCCGTTAAAAATAAATAAATAAAGAAACCTAACTACCCCTCCGCAACAAAATGAGCAAAAAAAGAGCCAGTACCACCTCATAAAAATATATATAATGTACTTTTTTTTATATTTTATTTTGATTATAATACATTATTGCTATTGTATAATATACTGAGGCAGGGCTTAAAGTGAGTCTTGCTCCTATGTTTTTCCTTTTTCCTCATCTCTCCCACTTATAACTCAAGGTCCGTATTCTCTCCTTCAACCATCATAAAAGTAGAAGCAAATATTCAAAAGAACTACAGATTCAAGTGCTTGTAAATACAGCTGCAGGAATTTTTTTTGCAGGACTTTTTACAGATATTACATAAGGTCCATTAGAGATACTATACAAGGCCTGGACCAAGGGTCATGGGGTATGGTTAGTGATGATTGGCATGGGAGAGCGAGAATTGATTGAGGAGGGGAAAGACCAAGTAGGGTTTTATCTCAAGAATGCAAGTTGGATTTAACATTTAAAAATCAATCAACGTAATTCACCTAATTATCTAAATAAAAAAGAAAAACTATATGTTCACTTAACAGTTGCAGAAAAAGCATTTAACAAAATTCACCATCGATTCAAGGTGAAGACTCTCAACAAGTGAGGCATAAAAGGGAACTTTCTCAACTTGATAAAAGGTTCCCTGGAAAATTTACGGCTAACATATTCAATGGTGAAAGACTGAATGCCTGTCTCCTAGATTGGGAATAAGTATAGTTTGTCCACTTTTATTTCTTCTATTTAATATTTTACTATAGGTCATAGGCATTTCAATCAGTCAAGAATAATAAAAAGCCACAGAGATTGTAAAGAAGAAAGAAAAGCCGTCTTTATTCACAGAACATATCATTATCATCATGTAGAAAATCCTACAAAATCTACAAATAAAGTATTAGAACTAATAGATGAGTTTAGCAACGTTGCAGGATGCAATGTCTATAGACACTAGCAAAGAAAAAGTAGAAAATGAAAGACAATTACATTAACATAAAATATGAAATTCTAAGGTATAAATCTGATAAAATAACTTTCCATGACCTATACACTGAAAGCTATAAAATATTGCTGAGAGAGATAAATGAAGATCTAAGTGGACAGAATACTGTGTTCAGAGATTGAAAGACTCAGCATTGTTAGGATGACAATTCTCTCAGTTGACAGTCTTCGTCTGTCAGATTCAACAGTCTCTATCAAAATTCTAACAAGCTTTTCTTTTTTTGTAAGAACTGACAGGCTATTTCCCAAATTTATATGGAAATGTGAAAGATATAGAATAGAAAAAACAATTTTAAAGAAGAATGTTGGAGAACTTACACCATGTGATTTCAAGATTTATTATGAATCTTCAGGAAACACAATGTGGCACTAACAGAAAGATAGATGTATAAATCAATAGACTAGAATAGAGTCCAGAAATACACACATATAAGTGCATTGATTTTTGACAAAGGGCTTGGAACAACTCAATGGGAAAGAATAATCTTTGAACATATGGTGTTGAAATAACTGGATATCCACATGTGAAAAAATGAACTTAACTCTTACACCATAAAAAAAATTACTCCAGAAGGATAATAGGTGTAAATATAAAAGCTAAAAATTTAAAAACATTTTTTCATTATTGGGAATCACTATATTGTACACCTATAACTTATATAATGTATAGCAACTATACGTCAACAAAATTTTTTTAAATAATAAAAATGAAAAAATATTTGTTCTTTAAAGTATACTATTAAATATTGGAAAGGCAAGACAAAGGCTAGGTTGAAATATCTGAAAACATACAAATCCAACAAAGGACTTGTGTCCATAATATTATATTACATAAGGAATTCTTACAACTGAATAATTAAGAGATAAATAACCCAATAAAAATGTGCAAAAGAGTTAAAACATACTTCACCAAGAATGTTGTATGGATAGCAAATAAATGTATTAAAATGTGCTCAATGTCATTAGTTATTATAGAGATGCAAATTAAAACCACAATTAAACACACACTAGATTAACTAACATTAAAAATCTTAATCACACCAAGTGATAATGAAAATGTGAAACAATTGGAACTCTCATAACTACTGGTGGGAATGTAAAATGTTGCAAGTGCTTTGGAAAACAGTTCAGAAGTTTCTTTAAAAGTTAACTATACGTACAGCATATAATTCAGCCATTATATTCTATGTATGTTCTGAAGAGAATTAAGCATATTTACAAAGTCTTGTATGGGGATGTTCATAGCAACATTATTCATAATAGCCAAAATGTGGAAGCTGCCCTAATGTCAATAAACTAATGAATAGATAAATAAAATGTGATATATATACAATGAAATATTCTTCACCAATAAAAAGGAATGAAATACTAATACATTCTACAACATGGAAGAACCTTGAAAATATTATGCTAAGTGGAGGTAGCCTGTTATAAAAAACCACATCTTGTATAATTCCATTTGCATAAAATGTCCGAAAAAGGAAAATCTATTGAGATGGAAAAGTAGATTAGTGGCTTTCTAGGATTGAGGATGGTGAGATGGGGGAATGGAGAATAAACAGTGAGTGATCTTTAAGTATTTTTTTTAAAGAGTGATGAAAATGTTCAAAAATTAGACTGTGGTCACGGTTGCACAGCTCTGTGAGTATGCTAAAAAACACTAAATAGGACATTTAAAATAGATGAATCGTATATAAAATATATCTTAAGAAATCTCTTTTTAAAAATGAAATATACATCTACCACATGACCCAACCATTCTGTCCTATATACTTACCCAAGAGAATGAAGGCATATTTCCAAAGACTTGTATATGAATGTTTATAGTAGATTATTCATAATAGTTCAATCATGGGCATGACCCAAATGTCCAACAAAAGATGAATGGATAAACGAATCGTAGTAAATTCATATATTATTTCTCAGAAACTGTAAGAAATAGTTATTAACATGTGCAACAATATATATGAAAATCAAAATAAATTTTATGAATATGAAAAGCCAGCCAGATAGAATATATACTGTATAATTCCATTTATATAAAATTATAGAAAATGCAATCTAATCAATCGTGACAGAAAACATATCAGTAATTACCGGGTACAAATGTGGGAGAGAGGATGGATTATAAAAGGGCATGAGGAAACTTTGGAGGTGATGGAAATCATTATTTGGATTTTGGTGATGGTTTTTCAGTATGCATATATGTCAGAACTCATCAAATGTATATTTTAAGTATGTGTGTTATGCTAAATATATATTCTACTTCATAATGATACGTATATTTAAATATAAGGTGAAAAAAGCATATTGATTAGGTCAATATATAATTCGAAGTAATTTGACAAAATCTGATGTCCATTCCTTATTTTCAAAAATAAGGATAAATAGAAAATTTCCCCATTATAATAATTATTGCACCAGACACTATGTTTATGTTTATCAGATAGTTTTGTTTTCTTCTTTGGACCAGAGGAAGGCAACATCTCCCAGCTTTTTCCTGGGTGGAGCTATAGGATTAGCCTTAACAAATGGACTGTGCATAGAAGTGATGTGTGCTATTTTTTAGGCCTGGAACCATTTCCCCTTGAGTTCTTACATTTCCTACCTTCACTGGACAGATGCTGAATATTAATTTTATGATTCTGTCCAAGGCAGAGCCACAAGGTGGATAAAGCCTGTGTCTCTGAATCCTTTATAGAAAGCTGATCTCCATTCTGGAATGTACTCTAATGTGAACAAGAAAAGCTTTTATCCTGATAACTCACTAGGAATTTGGAATTTCTCACTACAGAACTTGGTCTTCTCTAATTGATACAGATATCAAAAACATATCGGAATATATAGGAATAAGCTTAGCAGAAAACATATATGAGTAGTAGTATAGCATTATACAGAATTATTTTTAGAACAGTTTACAATATTATGAGGAATGTAAGAGAAGGCTAAAGTAAATGGAAACTTACACTACTTTTTTTGATAGCACAACTGATGTTACAAGGTATAAATTTTCATAAATTATTCTATACATTTTGATTAAAAATAAAGTTCATTTGGAAAAATGTTTGTCCTGATATCCAGGATATTTTTTAAAGGAAAAAATAGGTAGAGTTTGACAGAGGTCTATCAAATATTGAAACTTAAATGCTTCATGTAAAGGAAAATATATATCCAGAAAATTAATGAACATAAGTTCATAAAATTCATATTGAAACTTAACAAGTTACAATAATGGAAACAATCTGATACTAGACAGAAAATTATGTCCAGACAAATCCATGGATATAAAGTCCATAAAAAGGATTTTCTTTTAATGATAAATGTGGTAGATGAAATCAGTGATAGAAAAAGGGAGTCAATAAAGTTAAAACCGCTTGATAATTATTTGGAAAAAATCTGGAATTTCTACTTTACTCCTTGCACCAAAATAAAGTTTAAATTAGCAAAAATTTAAAAATTAAACTGTGAAGTTTTATAAGAGAAGATGTAAAAATGTATGTTTGAGGAGGGTTGCAGGGAAAACCACAAAACCCAAAACCATAAATGGAAAATATTGAAGATTTTGATTGCATAAATACTCAAAATTTCTGCATGTTGTAAATAACACAAAGTTAAAAGACAAATAAAATTGTGAAAGTAGTTGCAAAAATATGGTATAGACTAAATATATTATGCACAATTAGCTCAGACATACTTAAAAAAAGATCAAGTGACAGAAAATAAAAATAAATAGTTTATAAAATACAAAATATGCCCAACCTTACTTATAATCAAATAAGTGGAAATCAAAACAAAAGACACATTTCTCTCAGATTGGTAAAGGTTAATTTTCTTATGCTGGGGGAAATTTATGCTTCTCTATACTACTGGGAGTAGTGTTAATTTTGCAAACTTTTAGAGGGGAATTAGGAAATATGTATTTTAGAATATTCATACCCTGTGGTCCAGAAAATCTATTCTAGGAAGTTGGCCAATAAAACAAAATGTCACAAAATTATTCTATGTTGTAAGCATAAGAATGCTTATTGTAACACTATTTTTAATAGGAAAATGCTAGTTTTACTATGGGCTTTATTAATCAGTTCATTATATTCATCCCATGGAATATTGTACACCTGCTGTAAATGAGTTAGTTTAAGTATAATAATATGAAAAATTCAGAATGCAAATGTGGATTTCCACCTCAGGCCATAATGAAATGATAGGGAGGAGATAGTCCTCCCATCCTTAAACAAATGGAAAACCAGACAAAGTATATGAAACTGTAGTTTTTGAGACCACAATTGGACCACAGAGCACATATAATTTTGATCCTCGAAAGAAGGAAACAAATGGGGTAGGTGAACCTTAAGTTCTTGTTATCTGTTGGAGGTAATTTTCAGGTTGCAACACCTGGAGATTTTACTGAATTCAGGAGGCAGAAATTATAATTAGATGAGATCAAGGTGGTTAGAAAACTGGCAGAATACCAGAAAGAAAGGAGTTACACAAAGACAGAGCTCCAGATATCTGTAGTGGGGGCATTTTAAGTGAGTACCAGTCTGTATGTGTACAGGAGGAAAATTACCCAAGGCTGGGGAAAGAACATCTGGAAGGCAGTGGGCTTAACAATTCTTGGAGTTTACATGGGGCTGAGTAGAGTTTGTGATTTCAGCAGCAAAGTGGAAAGATCTCTTAATACACAGGACATTTGGTAGATTCTCAAGAGGCATTGCTTTATACATGGGCTAAAATATCCTAGACTATGAGCTGCTCTGGACCTGACCTAACCTTATAAACAAGGCTCAGAGGGGCAGAAATGACTGTAAATAACTTAACAACACACAACAATAAAGTCAAACGCTATTTTTAAAAATATAACAACATCCAGGACAATGTTGCATTAACATTCAAAATGTATATTGTCCAGTGAAAAGTTCCCAAACATACAAAGAAGCAGGAAAATATGATCTGTCATGAGAAAAATCAAGGAATAGATACAGACCTAGAAATAACACGGATGATGGAATTAGAAGACAAAGGCATTAAAACAGGTATTATAAATACGCTCCATATGTTCAAGAACATAGGGAAAAGCTATGATGAGGGGAGAAATGGAAAAATTTGAAAAGATCTCAATAGAGCTTCTGCAGATGAAAAACAATATTTGGAATGAAAAATATAGATTAGATGGAGTATTAATTAGTTTGCTAGGGCTCCCATAATAAAGTGGCTTAAACCAGAGAAATTTACTTTCTCATAATTCTGGAAGCTAGAAGTCCAAGATCAAGCTGTTGGCAAGGTTGGCAAGCTGTCTGCTTCACAGACAGTCATCTTCTTCTGGTATCTTCACATGGCCTTTCCTCTGTTTTCTAATCTCCTCTTCTTAAAGGACACCAGTCATATTGGATTAGGGCCCAACTCAATGACCGCATTTAACCTTGATTACCTCTTTAAAGAAAGACCCTTTCTCCCAATACAGTCACATTATGAGGTACTGGGGGTTAGGACTTCAATATATAATTTTGAGTGGGGCACAAGTCAGTCCATTATAAATGAGGTTAACAAGAGATCAGACACTCGAAGAAAAGATCAATGAATTTGAAGACATACCAATAGAAACTATTTAAAATGAAATACAGAGAGGAAAAATGACTGGACAAAATGAACACAGGATAGGTGAGATGTAGAATAAAATAATGCAATTTAACTTATGTGTAATTGGGTGAAGACATAGAAAAATACCTGGAGAAATAATAGTTAATAATGTTTGAAATTTGGTGAAAACTATAAACACACAGATTAAATCCACTCAGTGAATCTGAGCAGGAGAAAACCACACCAAAGATTGCAATCAAATTGCTAAAAACAAATAACAAAGAAAAATTTGAAAGCAGTCAGAGGAAAAAGATTCACCACATACAGATAAACAAACTGCAAATGATTTCTTGTCAGAAGTTTTGCAAGCCAAGAGACAAGGTAGTTACACCGTTAAAACTCTGAATGAAAAATTTGTCAATGTAGAATTTTGTACTTGCAAAAGAATCTTTCAAAAATGAAAGGAAAGACTTTTTAGGTAAATAAAAGCTGAGAGAATTATTAGCAAATTTGCACTACCTTTAACTTCAGGTTAAAGAAAATTATACAAGATGGAAGTTTGAAGTCATGTCATAAAATGAAGAATACTGAAAATTCTAAGTATGTGGGACCTATAAAATATATTTTTCTCATTTTTAATATTTTTGACAGATAATTGACTATTTTAAACAAGGTAATAAAACTCTATAACATATGAAGAAATGTATGACAAGAGTAAAGAGGACAGGATGTGTGAAATATACATGATTGGCCTAATGTTACTTGGTGTATACTGTGATGCATGAAAGCTATATGCTAGAACAACGAAAAACAAAACAAAGAAGTACATTAGTAGGACAAAAGTTAGAGATTAAAAAAAATCAAAGTGCAACAGAGTGTACGTTTCTTTTGGAGAAATATTTTTGATAGTTTCAAAAGATATTAACTTATTGTATTTAGAATAGTAAACTTGTGGTGGAAAAAGAGAAGTATTTTTTACATTTCATTATATATTTGAATATTCTTCAATTGTGAATGTATTAGTTTTAAATTAATTAATTAGTTTATTTATTAATGATAGTCATTAGCTGGACTTATGGGTCATTTTGTTTTCTTTATACTTTTCTGACTTAAAAACTAGTAATTGTCATTGTTAAATAACATACATTAAAATAATTTTCTACCTCCTACATTTTGATATCACAGTATAGCAAAGGATAATTATAATCCTAGTTCAAAGGCTAAAATTCTATGCCATCATGAATAAATTTATTTGAATAAATCTTCACTCTATATGTATATGTTGATCTTCTACTTACTACTTTCCTTTTTATGAAATATCCAAGGGAAAATAATATAAAAGATCACATGTGTAATTTAATTGAATTACAAAATATTATTTGCTATAAAACACAATAAAATTAAGTCTGAATGAAACAAAGTGCATTGAATGACATATGAAATATCTATTTACAATTCTGAGGCCCCTACTTCCTGGGAAAGCACATGTTTTGAGATGACCACCACAAAGTTTTCCAAGAAGTGTGTAATAAACAAAGGTCTGTTTATTCCAGCATTCATTAGATAAGGAAAAGCCACAATGGGGACTCTAGAACCTAAATGCCACTCTAATGGAAAGACTATTGTCTTGGGCATATTTCTTGCCTTGATATGACATCTAATTTTGATAAATGCTTCTCTTTCGTTTCCACATCTACACTGAAGTCAAAACATATAATACAAACAGGCAGTATTTGATTTGATATAATACCTTACAGCTATCAAATTTTTATGATGATCTCATCAGACCATGTTGTTGCAAATGGAAATAAGTATGGGAAATGCTGTTTTCATAGACCAAAGTATAAATGCCATGTCATTATAAGTAGAATTACAAAGCACATAGCAACCTTAATTTTTCCCTTTGCATAGAAAATAAAGATACATTTCTGTCATTCTTTAGTTTATCTCTTCTTCATAAGAGTGCTTAGAGAGGTATGAATGTTGACAGTGGACAATTGTGCAGGTTAGTTTCTGGATCTCCTTCCCCAATAAACTCCTGAGGGGAGAAAGTTGAAAAGAACAGAATGTAGAATAAGTACTGAGCTGATTGATTTTCCTGAGAACAGAACCTCTTCTGCAGGCATTTCATACTGGCTTAACTTCTTTTCCCAGAAACATAAGAGAAGCTTGCAAGTTAAGGGAGTAGGGGGAATAGGGGTGAAGGGTCCTGAACAAATCTATTTATATCGTATCTTCTGCGAATTTATCTTCCAAGTATAACATGTCCTATTTGCCCATCATTTATTAATTTAATTATAAAACATTAATGAAGTATTAAATGTAACGAAGGACTTTGTACATCACACTAGGAATCTTGAACTTCATTCCACAGGCAATAGGTAGCCAGTATGTTTTAAGCAGAAGAATTACATGATCAAATTTGTTTTCCACAAAGACTCCTTTGATAGCAGGGCAGTTGTTTGATTGGAGAAAGGTCACTTTAAACAAAGAGAAATGTAATAAGAGAATGTTGCAGTCCTCTAGCCCCTGTGACTAGGCAGTGCCAGTGGAGATGGAAATAAGGGAATTCAGAGATATTTAGGAGGTTAAAGCAGCAGGGAATTTGGACGGTGGGTTGAACAGGGAAGGGCCAGTGGTCACTTTCAGTCTGGGGAAATAGGAGACTGGATGGATGATAAGACTTTCACTGAGATAGCAAACATAAACAGAAGAGAAGAATTGGGGGTGGGGAGAGGATTGATTTAGTTTCTTTTTTTAAATTTAGTTTTAAGATGTATACATGTACATATTTGAGAAAGCTATGGGGTATTTGGAGAAATCGAATGGACAATTATGAGCTATGATCATTCATTTTAAATAGCATTGATTATTTTTCTTTGATTTTTAAAATCAATATATGTTCTTTGTAGATAGTTTGGGGAAAAGTAAGAAGAAAGGAGAAAATAACATTCACCTATAAATTGTCCATCCTGACATGACAGCTCCTGTGGCTAATGTTTTGAAGCATTTCTTTCTAATAGTTTTCTATGATTTTCTTTCTTCACACAATTAGGTAATACTTTTGTTTCTTGATTTTTTAATGAAAACTTCCCATGTAATTAAACATTCCTCTAAATATGATCTTTTAAAATATTTTATTAATTATTTTTTATTTTTATTTATTTTTAACATTTTTATTGATTTATAATCATTTTACAATGTTGTGTCAAATTCCAGTGTTCAGCACAATTTTTCAGTCATACATGAACATATACACACTCATTGTCACATTTTTTTCTCTGTGAGCTACCATAACGTAAAATATTTTATTAATTATATACAGTAAAAATCACTCATCCTTATGCATAGTTCTGTGAGCTTTCAAAACAGCTTAGAGTTGTGCAACTACCACCGTAACGAAGATACAGAGCAGTTCCCTCACCATCCGCAGAAAATTCCCCATACTTGTCCTCTGTGGTTAATCCCTCCACCAGCCCCAAACTGGCAATCACTAATTTTTCATTAACTAGTAATCGTCATTTTGTCTTTTCCATGATCTCATACGATGGAACCATTTCAAATATACTCATATTGTTGCCCTTTTATCATTGATTAGCATTTTATGATATGAACACACCAGAGTTTGCTCATCCATTTATGGACTGAAGGACATCTGAGTTGCTTCCAGTTTTCAGCAATTATGAACAGAATGCTAAAACATTCATATAGGTTTTTGTGTAAACATAAGTTTCATTTCTCTTGGGTAAATACCTAGGAGTAGGATTGCTGTATCATAAATATTTAGATTAGACATATAACAAACTGGCAAGGTATTTTCCAAAGTGGCCATACTATTTTTCATTCTCACAAGCAAAGTAGGAGTCGCTCTCCATCCTCATCAGCACTTGACATTAACAGTATTTTAAAGCCACTTTAATAGACGTGTAATGGTATCTCATTGTGGTTTTAATATGTATTCCCTTGATGAGTAGTGATGTTGAGCACTCTGTCACATGCTTATTGGGATCCATATTCTTCTTTGGTGAAATATTCAAACCTCTATCCCATTTTTAAAATGGGGTTTTGTTTTCTTATTATCAAGTTTTCAGAATTCTTTATGTATTCTGGGTCAAGTCCTTCATCAAATATGTGATTGGCAAATATTTCCTCCCAGTGTGTGCTTGTTTTTCATCCTCTTAACAGGGCAAAGTTTATATTTTGATAAGGTCAATTTTTAATTGTTTTCTTCCATGGATTGTGCTTTTGGTATATCTAAAATTCCTTTGTTTAACCCATGGCACAAAGTTTTTCTTTTACACTTCCTTCTGTAAGTTTTATAATTTTAGCTTTTACATATAGGTATATGTATTAATTTGAGCTAATTTTTACATAAGGTTTGAGGTGTGTATTGGGTTTTTCTTTTCTGTGTGTTTGTATTTAATTGTTCTACCATCATTTGTGTAG
The DNA here is from genome assembly GCF_048564905.1 of Vicugna pacos. Classification (NCBI taxonomy): domain Eukaryota; kingdom Metazoa; phylum Chordata; class Mammalia; order Artiodactyla; family Camelidae; genus Vicugna; species Vicugna pacos. The sequence continues at coordinate 75,222,696 of NC_132987.1, forward strand.
TAGACTATCATTTCCCCGTCAGATTGGTTTCGCACTACTGTCAGAGCCAACTGACGGTAGTCATGTTGGCCAACTTCTGCACTTGCTGTTCTGTTTCACTGACCTGTGTGTCTGTCCTTTCAGGAGTACTACACTGTCTTCATTACTATGGCTTTTATAGTAAATCTTGAAATCAGATCATATGTAACTTTCATGTTTTTCAGAACAGTTTGTTCTAGTTCCTTTGCCTAGCCATATAAATTTTATAAACAGCTTGTCAATATGTGCAAACTAATCCTGCTGGGAATTTGACTAAGTTTGTAATGAACTTATTGATCAGTCTAGGGAGAACTGACATCCTAATGATACTGAATTCTCCAATTAATGAACAACATGATTTATCTCTCCATTATTTCAATCTTTGATTCTTTCTTTAGTGTTTTTAGTTTTTAGGATGCTGATCCTAGACATTTTTGACCGTCTATTTTGTGACTATGTTAAACATAATTGTTAGGGATAAGTGCTTTTTGGTAAATTAAAACAATTTTTTTAATGTAGAAGATCATATTTGATAATAAAGTCTTATTTCCTCCTTGCCAATATGTAATTCTTTGCCTTGCTCCTGATATTAGGAGGAAAATATCCAGGCTTCACCACTGAGTATTATGTTAGCTATAAGTTTTCAATCTATGTGTGTATGTATTTTGATAGATGACTATGTCAGGGTTCTCCTAGGAAACAATCAGTAGGAGATCTCTCTTCTGTAGGTATAGACATAGATAGGCATATATGCCTATATGCTTATATAGACATGGATACCTATATGCCTATTTATATCTGTAACTCTATCTAGAGAGATTTATTAGGAGGAATTGGCTCTCACGATAATGAAGATCTGAGAGCTCCTATGGCCTTGCAAGCTGGAGACATAGGAAAGCTGGTGGTGAATTCTAGTCCCAGTCTGAAGGCCAGAGAACCAGGAAGTGGTGTAAATTCCAGTCCAAGGGCAAAAGGAGACTGATGTCTCGGCTCAAGCAAGCAGGCAGGAAACAAAAAGGGTGAATTCCGCCTTCTGCCACCTTTTTGTCCTGTTCAGGCCAGGACTGGATGATACCTACCACATCAGCATGGGAGAAATCTATTTTACAAGTCCACTGATTCAGGTGCTAATCTTATCTGGAAACACCCTTGCAGACACACCCAGATTTAATGTTTAATCTGGACATTCTTTTGTACAAAGTGACAAATAATATTAACCATCACAGTGACCTTTGTCAAACTAGGGAATTTCTCATGTATTCCTCACTTAGTGAGATCATGAATGCAAGTTGAAAATTTTTTTTGTAACTTTTGAGATGATCGTATATTTCTTAATCTCCAGAATGTTGGTACAGTGAATTACATTGATTGATTTTCAGTTGTTTGCCCCGCTTTTCATTTTGAGACAGAGACCACTTAGTTGAGAAGATTTATTATCTTCTCCAGCAACATGTTGCTGGATTCAATTTCATATTATTTTGTTTAGGAGTTTTGTATGTTTGTGAGGGATATTGATCTGTAGTTTTCTTTTGGTGTTGGTGTCTGGTTTGATATCAGGGTAATTCTGGCCTCATAAAATAATTTGGGAAGAGTTTTCTGCAAGAGATTGTATAGGATTGGCATTATTTTCCTTAAATATGAAGAAATTCCCTTAGTATATTATTTGGGGTAGATCTATTGCAAACAGATTCTCTTAGTTTTCTTTCATCTAGTAATATCTTTATTTCACCTTTATGTCTAGTGAATGTTTTCATTGGCTATAAATTTTTGGGTTCACAGTTCTTTTCTTTCAGTATCTAAAAGATTGCTTTACTCTTCTCTAGCATTCTATTTCCTTTACTGTTTTCTAGTGAGAAAACTGCCTTCATTTGAATTGTTGCCCCCTATATGTAATTTATCATTTTTCTCTCACTACTTAAAAGATTTTTTTCTTTATCTTTGATACTTAGCAGTTTGATTATGATATATCTGAACATGCTATTTCATGTCTGAGTTTATCTTGTTTAGGGTTTACCGAGCTTCTTGAATCTCTCAGTCTATGTCTTTCATTAATTTGGGGGATATTTTAGCCAATATTTCTTCAAGTATTGTTTTCTGTACCACTTTCTTTCTCTCTCCTTAAAGGACTCCTGTGATAAGAATGTTAGAACTTTTGATATTGTCCCACAGGGACCTAAAACTGTTACATTTTTCCAATATACTCTTCTCCATTGGGATAATTTCTGTTGATCTATCTCCAAGTTCCCAGATTATCTTCTGTTGTCTCTATTCTATTGAACTCATAAGTGAATTAAGAATAATTTACATATTATATTTTTTCAGTTCTAAAGTTTTCATTTTTACTTTAATTTTCTGCTGAAAATTTCTGTTTTCCTGCTTATTTCAAGTGCATTTACTTTTAGTTAATGGAACAATAATCATATTATCTGCTGTAAAATTGCTGTGCAATTCCAACAATTGGGTTGTTTCGTATTTGGCAACCGTTAATTATTTTTTTTGACCTTAATACTTCATTATATTGTCCTAGATTTTTGTATGTTGAATATTTTTGGATATATACTGTACACTTTAAACATTATATTTTGAGAGTCTGGGTTCTGTTAAAATTCTATTGACAATGTTGACTTTGTTGTGGTTTTGGCAGGCATTTAACCTATTTAGGGTTGGATAACAGTTTCTTTTCTTACCTTATTTAGTAGTGGTTTAAATATCAGGTTAGTTTTCAAGCCTCTGCCACATTGCTTTGGGTCTGTGCCACTCATGTGCCATGCAGGGATCAGTCAGGAATTAGGATCATGCTTTATATTATAGTTCAAGTCTCAAAGCTTTTTCTGTTACTTTGGATCTTTCCTATGCTCTTACAGCTCAGAGGTAAGCTTAGGACTTTGGCTGATTTATGCATAGAATATAGAAAATTCCCTTCTTCAGCTTTCTTTTCTATTGGATTCCTCTATACTTGCTATCTTACAGAGGACCTTTAGCCCTGTTCACTGGCACAAAAGATTAGGTTTTGCTATGACCAGGGTATACTCTTACCTTTCTATCATGAGGGAAAAGAGGAGAAAAATCCTGGAAAAGTCACACTTATGTGTATTCCTTCCTCTAGCTTTGACTTTCCCTCCCCAATCTGCTTATGGACACTTTTCAGCATCCTCAGGTAACTACCTTGTGCATTTCAGTCCAGAGATTGTAGTTGTAATCAGTTGAGGAGTCAGGCTATAGTCAGCTCCTAGATTTTGACTGGCAATAGTAATTTTTATAAATATAATTTTTTAAGTTACATTATAATGCACTTTATAAATATCCTAACATTTAGAACTGCTTTTCTAGTTGAGAACATTCAAATCTCTTTCATTTCACCAAAGTTCTTCTAAAAACACTACAGAGAACATTACTGAAAATAAACATTTCTCTATATGTCTGATGACTTAAGAATAAGCTCCTCTAGGTGTGGAGAAAAAGGAACCCTCCTACACTGTCAGTGGGAATGTAGTTTGGTGCAGCCATTATGGAAAACAGTATGGAGATTCCTCAAAGAACTAAAAAAAGACTTACCATATGATCCAACAATCCCACTCCTGGGCATATATCCAGAGGGGACCTTAATTCAAAAAGACACATGCACCCCAATGTTCATAGCAGCACTATTTACAATAGCCAATACATGGAAACAACTGAAATGTCCATTGACAGATGACTGGATAAAGAAGTTGTGGTATATTTATACAATGGAATACTACTCAGCCATAAAAAAGAATAAAACAATGCCATTTTCAGCAGCATGGATGTCCCTGGAGAATGTCTTTCTAAGTGAAGTAAGCCAGAAGGAGAAAGAAAAATATCATATGATATCATTCATACGTGGAATCTAAAAAAAAAAAAGACAAATGAACTTGTATATAAAACAGAAACAGACTCACAGACATAGCAAACAAACTTATGGTTACCAGTGTGGAAGGGCATGGGAATTGATAAATTGGGAATTCAAGAGTTGCAGATACTGACTGGTATACATAAAATAGATAAATAAGGTTATACTGATAGCACAGGGAACTATATTTGATATCTTGTAGTAGCTTATGGTGAAAAGAATATGAAAATAAATATATGTATATTCATATATAACTGAAGCAATGTGCTGTACACCAGATATTGACACAACATTGTGAACTGACTATGCTTCAATTAAAAAAAAAGAGAACAAGCTCCTCTAATTTAATTCACTAAGTCAAAGCATGCAAATGTTTTTTACTGCTAAGCCATTTTGACTTTACCTTGTAAGTGATGGGACATATGTGCTGAAGTGACTTTATCGGCTTTATACTTTGGGTAGAAAACTCTGGCGGCCATATGGGAATTGGCTGAATAGGAAGGAGAGGGAGGTGGAGGGGTCATTCATGAGTTAATTACAATGTTTTGAGTTAGAAACTCTAAGTGCATGAACTAAGGCAATGGCTCTAGAGATGAGGAGGAGGAAGAAATGGCCTAAGTTATTTTTAAAACAGAATTTTGGTGACGGAGAAGAAAGGAGCCCAGGATAAGTCAAGAGTGACCTGGGCTTTGGATGACTCAGAGAGCCAGGAAATAGGAAGCAAGAAGGAGAATGAGAAGTGCTCACTTGGAAAATTCTTGAGGAAAGTGGTGTTGCCACAGGAAATCCAGGTTTCAGTAGGGATGAGGAGATAAATGGAAGATTCCATGGAAAAATTTAAGGGAACTAGAATATTTCTTTGGAATACCAGAGCATGGTGGTAAGGAATAAGGTAAACAACATGAAGGAGAAAACAAAAGGCAAGAGAGAGGTCTAACCTGAATGGAAATGAGGCAATGGGAGGAGATGAGGGACTAGAGTATGAAGTTTGGAGATAGAAATAAAATAACAAAATTGAGACTGAAAAATCTGCACTACCCAGTGGATCTGTGGTGTGAGGCATTTCCCGGTGGACCCCACTTTGTTCCTCAGATGACTGTGAAGGCCTTAGTGCCCCAACAGGAAGTCTGCCTCTGCTTTGTGGTTAGGCCACTGGCAGTTTGCTCTGTCTCTTTAAAAAGTATATCTTTGGTAACCAGCTAGTAACTGCTTCTGGTTCACAAACTCCTCCCTTAAATTCTTTAGCCTCCATCCCCATCCATATGCTGAAACTTCTGTCACCTGCAAACTCTTTGTTGACACTCAGAGAACTTAAACACCACATCTGGCTGATTGCATGACTTCAGTAAATTGCTCAACCTCGCCCAGGTGAAGTTTCCTCAGCTGTAAAATGAAGAGGCTGGGCTAGATGATGTCAAAGGTTCTTTGTGGCTCACTCTTTAATTATATCCTTAGCATAATCACTTTTGTAAACCTGTTTTATATACATTTGGAGAATATAAATAACATAAGCTGGTGAATTACTCATCCAGTCCTTGGTCATGAAACCATTTCATACGCAGTATTAACAGACTCAGCAAGAGCTTTCAGACTGAACTAGGAGTGTTAGCCAGGTAGTGTTCATGGGCAAATTGTGGGTGAGGAGTTGTGGAAGCTGTGCTCAATCTTTCCAACCCAACTTACATTTACCAAACTGATGATTTAAGCATTGGCAGCTAATGGTACTTGCTTTGCATTTGACTAGTTAAACTCTGTAGTAGAGGTAGTGTACATGAAATTCTAAACTTTAACACCTAATATAGGGGCAAATCAAACACAGGCAGCATTTAGAGGGTAATTGTGATGAATGAGTAGGAATTAAAAGTCAATATCCTATTGTGGAAGTAACTCAGTTATTCGGGTTTTAACAAAGACACTGTAGAGGTTCTCATGAAATATTCCTTATTTCTATACCAGGACTGATATTTAGCTGTGGCTCTACCGGATTTAAAATATTGAGATGCTTTCAAGTCTCCTGAGAGTCGTCCCAATATCCTGGCTGCCTGGACCCCGTTCTTGGGACTTTCTGAACCTCCTTATGACTGAGCGGCTAAAGGTGTAATGCCTGGAGTGCCTGCTCCCACGCAGTGGCTGACACTGATGTCTGTGTGTCTGGGTTATATAGGTGATCACATAGTTCTATTTTAACTCCTATTCATCCTTAGAAGTGTTTTTTTTTTAATTTTTTAATGAGTTACCAATATTTAAACATTAGGATATTTCAAATAAAATCGAAACTTACCATTTTTCTTGATAAATCAGAAGACCTGTGAGGACTAAGTCTGAATTCCAACATGGCAACAATTGTCCAGAGCTGCATAATTATTGCCATCTCCAGGTTAATAGGACATCCTCCAATTCCCATCCCTAAAAAAACAGAGGTGCTTTATTTACTTATGTTATCTGCTTTGCTCTTAAAGGAAGGAAGTTTATCCCTGTTGACCTATAATTATTATCCCCTTTGCTGTCAAAAATGCCCTGGTGTAGATGAGCAATTACATGGTCATGCTATTCAGAGAGATCTGAAGCTGTGTTCTCTAATGTAAGGAGAGGATACAATTAACTATGAAGAATGTGTATACTTAAATAATATTTTTTTTAATTTTGGATGTAGTTATTTGTATACAAATTTTATTAAGCACCTACTACTTGTAAGGCACTGTACCAGAAGCTGGGGATGGAGTAAGATCAAGAAGAAACATGCTTTCTTTTCTTAAAAATTATGAACTCTATTGGAAGAGTTAGACAACTATACAAGAATTAAAATAAAGTCGATGAGTAATAACTTAGAAGAAATAAAGGGTTTACGGGACCATATGGAGTAGAACCTAAATTTGTCTATAAACAAGGGGAGGCTACCATAAAGAAGCAGAAATCTGAAGGATGTTAACGATTTCTCAGGTTGGAGGGGAACAGAATGGGAGAAGGATTCCAGAGAAAGGGAAATATGTACATGAAGGTCTCACTATGAAAATGTGGCAGGTCAAAGAATGAGAAATAAAAATCTCTGTGTCACACCAGAATAGGCTGGTCTAGGAGGGAGAAATAAGGAATGAGACTGGAGATATAGGTGGGGACTAGAAAGCCATGTTAAAGAATTGATCATTTATTATAAGGGCAATGGGCAAAGATTTTGGCAGAGGAGTAAAGGACCATATTTATGTTTAGAAAGGTGATTCTAAAGTAAACTGTAGAGCAGATGAGAGGGTTAGGAGGTAGTTCCAGTAATTCATGATGATAGTGGTGGTATGGCCTAGAACAGAGACAGTGAAATGGGGGGACATGGGTATCCCAAATAGTATTTAGGAGATAAATTGGCAATATGTAGTGGTTAATTGAATACTGGAGGTGACACATGGGGAGAAATAAAGGATGGCTGCTAGATTTCCGGCTTGGAAAATAAAGTAGATGGAGCTGTCTTTCACTGAGATAGGGAAGGCTTGAGAAAAAAAGTAGGTTTGGAGGTGAGGGGATGATGAGTCAGTTTTGGACAAGCTGAGTGTGGAGTGCTATGAGACACCTAGGCGAAGATGTCCAATGGGTAGTTGGATATATACTGGATTGGATTGTAGTTATACAAGAGGACAGGCTAGGACTATAGTTCTACCAATCACCTATGGATGAGAACAATCTTAATACATCTTGTAGATGGAAATAATCACGATAAAATGTGATAAGGATTATAATAGAAGAATGTATCAAGGAATGGCAGAATCAACATTATTTGATGAGAGAAATACCATTATTTACTATGTATAAAACATAAAGAAAATGTTTTCAAGAGAAGATGCTTATGAAAGATCAGATTGGACAATCAATAGAGGAGGTTGTGGGATTAAAAGGGCTTTGTTCATTTGTTTTAGATAAATGACTCATTGATCATGTTTAAATGTTGATGGAAAGAAAACAGTAGAAAAAGAGAGGCTGAGGATCCTGGTGAGAAAGCAGAAGGGAGACCAGGATAAAAGGAAGCTGAGAGGAGTTGAGAAAACTGAATCAACAACTCTACATACTGAGTTAAAATTCTTTTCTTGATCCAGAGGATGTATCTTATGTTAATTATAAATTACGTGATTAGCTTTGTAAGTGTTACTATAACAGAAACAAACAAATCTAGTGCACTTAATATCCGTTTACAAACAACCCATTCTCCTGTCAAAAAGACATTTGTTTTCATCTGAGTTTGTCTTCTGGGTCACCACATTGGTGACAACTTCAAGTTTTATAAAGTTAAATATATTCACTTGGAATATTGCTGGCTCCATTAACAGCTACTTTCCCTTCTTCCTGGATTCTTGCAAGGTAGCTCTCAGATTTTTTCAGAACATTCTCTCTAATGCTCACATCACCTGCACTTACCACTAGTTTCTCAATTCTAATTCAGTTAACCTGACAATGCATACACATTAAACCCATGGAAATGAAATCAAAGCATCTTTCTTTCTTCCTGGAATTCAGGAGGTAAAACTTAAATCATTAACTGACCTCTGTTTTCAGGTAGGCATTGAAGAGTGGCTTCATTTTTCTGGAGGCTAACAGAATCAACACACCACAGTCAGCATAGGCAAGACATCAAATGAAAGGGAACCAAAGAGAATAACATCACTTTTATACTTAGCCCTTTTTTTTAAAGGAACTCAAGGGACACCACATGCATACACTCATTAATATCTCAGAATGCTCTCATGCTGTGGAAAGCATTTTATAGTTAGAGCAAGGAGCTATTTGAATTGTGTTAGGAAAGTTTAGCACTATAACCCAAACTAGAACAAGAATTCTTAACTCTTGGTGGTTTAACACTGGTTACACTGATTGAGAAAGTTCCTGTGCTAGAACATAAAAGTGCAAAAATAATAGAATAATCCAGTGTTTTGACTAAAGCATCAGCAAGTCATTGGAGAATGAATTATATTTTTGTAGTTTGTTTGGGATCTCCTGGTCCTAGCATACATAGCTCCTGTTTTCTGCAATAATCTGTTCTTATCAGATAGATCCCTCTTCTCCTATCCAGAAGGGAATGGAAGCAGAGTCTGGAATCACAGATGTGGATTCCATTCCCAGGTTGATCACTATGGGATCTTGGGTATTTTATTTAAGCTTAGTTCTCTCATTTGTAAAAAGGGTAAAAAAATACTCTCTCTCGTACAGTTACAGTGAACATTAAATAAGATTACTGTAGGGCCTGACATATGATGGAAACTCCATAGTGATCTGTTTTTCTCCTTCTTGCAAATGGAAATTAAATTTGCAGGCTAATGTACTTTCTCCTCTCCCTGCATCCTCCCATCCTGCCGTGCCCCAAATAATCATTGTTCTTTATATATTCCCAACTCAATATTCCCTACTCCATCTCTGATTCTTTTATCTTTCAATATTTATACAGCATCTGAATAAGAAAGGTAGGGAATATTAGTTTTATGAATACAGAGCCCAATTTATAGAAACCAATCTCTTTCATCTTTCTAAAAACATTTTCAGGAGTAGGAGATCAAGTCTGTATTAAGGTACACCACATCAGCAAACTAAAGAGAAAATTTTGGCTCAGAATTTTAAATTTTTATCAAAGAAGTTATATAATACTATATGTGTTAAGTTGACTTAGCACTGATTTTAAAATCTGGCAGTTAAAATACATACTCAATAATTCAGAGATAGACTTATAAATTGTTCACACTTTCTTTAGCTCTTTTTCCCTGTTGGATAATGAAAAATTGATACACAAAATCCCTTCCAGGATGACTTCAAATTTCTAGAATGATTGCTTTGGTAAATAGTTTTATTTTTGACTTACATTGAAAGGTGTAAATTTTACTTTTGAAATATATTCTCTAAAGATAGAAAACCAGGTTACCAGAAGAGGGACAGAGGGTGCTCTTTCTACTTAATATAAAAATATCTTTCATATTAGCCATTTGAGGGATGGGGATGGCATGGAAGGCAGAGCTGGCCTAACAACGATTGCTCATTTAACTTCCGTCGGGCAAGAGACTCATTATTTATCCTGACCCACATCATTACTGTCACCTACCTAAGTGCTTCATTTTCTACACCCACAAGTCATACAATTGTACAGCAAGAAGAATAATTAACTATTAAAGTAGAGGGAAGGTATAGTTCAGTGGTAGAGTGTGTGCTTAGCATGCACGAGGTCCTGGGTTCATTTGATCCCCAGTGCCTCTGTTAAATAAATAAACAAACAAAAATAAACCTAATTGCCTCCCACCCAAATCAAAATTTTAAAAAAAATTTTAAAAAAGTATTAAAGTAGTAGTTTAAGCTTCTGTTATCATTTTTCCTGTACTATTAAATCTTATGGAAAACGCTAAAATATTTAATTCTTAAAAAATAAAATATTAATTTAATTCTTCGGTGATTGGGTAGTATTTCTCATTTATGTGCTTATTAGAGTGTAATTTGATGGACGTGAAAAACTGGACATCTTTCTTGGGCTCAATAATTTTGCACTTATAATAGTTATTCAGTAAATATTTGGTGACTGAATGCATAGATGGATGAATAAGTGAATGAAAGCTTTAATGACATTAATACTGAGTATGTACTCACCAGCTTCAAGAATTCCTGGTTGGCAGGTGCCTATATTTTCTAGTTACTCCAACCTATTTGATCTCTTGTTCTGATGAAGATAAAGAGGAAGAGTAGAGAAAGACAAGACAATTATAGGTAATACTAGAACAGCAAAATTCCTGAATATTTTTACATTTCTAGGAGCTATCAGCTTTTACTGTTGGCCTTTTCCAGAACAGAAAGTGTTTAACACTAGCTGCACTCATTACAGCTGTTATTGTAGGGTAGGAAAAGAGGCATAGTTCTACCTGAAACACCTGTGCATCCAACTCAGTCTATTTGTTGGACTTATTCCTGAAACAATGCTTTTGAATAATTTGTAATCATTGCTTTATCTTCAAAGCATATGCAGGCATTTAATTATATTGTATAGTAATTTGGAGGTTTTATTTTGGTAAATAACTTGCCAATCAGAGGATAGAAACCTGAAAATTTAAGTCCCAAATGGCTTTATAGTGTGAAAAAATGACTAACTTATAAGAAATGTTTACAACAATTACATAAACACTTGACTTAGTAATTAGTTTCAGACAATCATCTGCTTTAAGAGAACAGAGATTTGTCTAATTTCTCACCATATTAACAAGACTATATATTCAGTGAATCAAAAAATATGGGCTGTAAATTGTCTTAAGAATAGTTACTGCAGCTTTTTCTCAGGCAGATTGTTCTAATGCCTCTCCCAGTGCTTCTTTAAAGGGAACATTTTTTCTTAAAATTGCATTAAAGTAATATGGAATTTAAAAAAAAGAAATGTGCATAGAGTTGACTATTGAACAACAGTGGGGTTAATCCAGATATAATTTATATTTGGCCCTCTGTACCCATGGGTTCATCAGTGTAGTCCTGTAGTATTTACTATTGAAAAGGATCCTTGTATAAGTAGACCCCTGCAGTTCAAAGCTATTTGATGAAGGGTCAATTGTACTTTAGTTTTTAGATATTTATGTAATATCTATATCTAATCCATATCTATGTATGTTTATATGGACATATAATTAATAACAAGCGTATACAGATTTTTGTGTGTGTGTGTGTGTCTATTAGCTTTTCATTTCAGTGATCTACTTTTTTGAATTAGTAACTCATTTCTTTGGTTGAGTGATGTCTCATTTTAAAGAACACAGTTTGCATTTCTGTAATGAGATTCTTGTCCCAGAAATTGATAGAATGTATTTAAAGCTATCATAAAATTTAGGTAGTTCCAGAGGACTTGGAGCACATTTAAACATATTTTTCTATATTTGTGATTGTAGAAACTTCCTTTTATATGTGTACTGCTATATTAAGGCATACAATGTTGATTTCTTTTAAATATTTATAAGAGAATTACTTATTTTAACTCATAAGGAAAAAAAAAACGCTTAGCATAGCACTCTCAAAGATTTTCTGGGCAGATGAGGTGAACAAAAAGCAAAATCTTTAGTGTCAATGCAACTCCTCGTTGCAAGCATTTTAATATAAACACTGCACCTTACTTGTGTAGCATTGCTAGGAAAATACAGCGCCCAGCTCTTGATCGTGTCTTTACAACCTAGACCAGTTCTCTGTCCTTCTCCCTTGTTTCCCAGCTGCCTTAGAGATACAACTTCCTTCCCCGTTCTTATTAAAACTCCCACCACACAGTTTCTTCAGGGTTGTCTCTACCCAAGATTGCTTGTGAATGTTGGCCTTGTACCCTAACTTGTTCAGTTCTATTGAAAACAAACATCCAGATCTTTTCCTCTTTAAGATTTTGGCCACAGAATAACTTTGGGCAAAGCAGAACCTTGGAGTGGTTGCCTTGGGGGCATCTTCTCTCCAGCTCTTTACAGTATAGGCAGTAATTAACTACACTTTATCTTATTTGGTTATCACAATAGGGAGGTGATTATTTCCCCCCACTTTACAGATGAGGAAGAGAGAGCAAGAATAAGTTATTGATTTGTCCACTAATCTCTTGTATATTAGAACTTGAACCCAGGTATCTGACTCGTAAGTATGAAACTCATTGATGTTTATGTATATTTGCTGTTTTCTGTAATTTGGAATCGATTCCTTTGAAGTGTAATCTGTGGTTCTGAATAGTACATAATATTCTCCAGGCTTCAAGAGAATGTGAGAAGTGTAGCCACTTCTGGAAACTTGAGACTGGTTATGTTTTTTTTTTAATTTGCATAAATATCCCTAAAATTTTACTCTAGGTGAGCATAATGTTAGATTTAGGGGAGATTGTGGATTAGCTCCAGTCAGGGAAAGACAGAGAGCACCGAGAAGCACAGCTGAAGGCAGTGGACATAAACCCTCTTACAGGACATAAGAAAGGAGCATGTTAGGGAGCACTGGCTGGCAGCTAGCTTCTGCCATTTGGTTCCTTGGTGAGTCTGCTCTGGTTTCCTAAAATAGAAAACTGTGAGCAGTAATGTGGGGGCTTGTGGGGCCTGAAGAGATGTACTTAATCAAACTACACTGCCTACACAGACCACAGAACAAGACCTCTTCTTCCTCAGACATGTGGAGCTTTAACCTCCCTTTGCATTTGCACATCCTGGCTCCCTCTAAGAGCACCCATGGGGACAGCAGAGTTGTCAGGAGGACTTCCCTGACAGCAGGGAAGAGGGCTGGAGTTAGGGGCTGGAGTGGTCTAGGGCGGGGCCAGATTCTGCACACTAGCCTACTAGCCAGGATCACAATCATTCATCTTTCCATTGCCCACAAACTAATCTCAGAAAGTCTCAGTTAATGCAATTCAACCCTCAAACATTTTCACCAAATGCTTCCTCTTCAAGGCAATTATTACACAATATAGTAACCAAGAATTTCATATATCCTAAAAAATTGACCACACAATTTGCATATTTGCCTATCATGTTCAAACACTGCAATGATGCTATATATGATAAAATTTTAAATAAATAATTATACATAATTTTCAGTGTTTCTTAAAGTAATTTATATGTCCACCTAGTAATTCCTAAAAGCTTCTTTGTTCATAAAAAGTCATTTTTTTCTTCAAAAATATTAGAAAATAGCAAAAAAACACATGTAGAATTATAATTAATAAAGATCAAAAATTTAAATAAAAATTAATTTTAAAAAGTTAAAAAAATTTAAAAAGCCCACCATTCAACAGCTCAGTGGTCATCTAGTTGGTGTATTAATCATATCTTTTATTTTCTTTATTCTGATGCTCTGATATCTGGGTCTTGGGAGGAACACCTCTTCCCAGGGTTAGCCAATAGCTAAAAATAGTAAACAATTCACCCATGAGTGTACTTTTCAAATACAAGCTAACCAATCCAGAGTCCACACCCCTACTACCTCCTTTATTGAATTTTCACACCCTGGGTCACTATCCATCTGCCTTAATATCCCAGGTACCAGATAGCTTGGGGCAGCCCCTATGCTTCAGAACCCACTGGAATTATTCAAATTGCCCAATCCTAAGCCAGGTTACTCTGTGTTACCATTTTTTTCCCATTGAAACTGCAGTGTGGTTATGATCCACAGTAAAGGCTCTTGCCTATGGTTCTCTCTCTCCCTCTGCCTCCTGACCAGCTCTGGTGCTTCCCCATGTGGCCCTGAATGGTATTGTGCACCCCTTCCACTTGGGAATTGTGAGCAGTAAACTATCTTTTCAATGGTAATCACTTCCTGATCTGCTGGCCTTGCCTATAAGTGAAGTTTTCTGTCACTACCCTATATTTTAAAACAGTTGGCAATGTAAAGAACTGGTATGGTGCTTATAGTCCCCACTTTGTGTCCTGTAGAGAATAATTAGGCCCTTTGGCTCCTTCTCACTCTGGTGTCTGAGTCTATTATGATGTTTCTTTCTGGGACCAAATTTCTTCAATGGTAGGGATTTTTGTCATTCCATCCATGCAGGAGAAGAGGACAGACAGAATGTGCACTGTATCTCCTTCATAGTGCAATCAACAGAAGATTCCTAAGGAATTTCAGAAACCTTTGTTTATGCCCCTAATGATTGAAAGTTCACCATCACCAACAAAAACTTATATTAAATACTGATATTTACAAGAAATTTCATGCCAGTAAGGAACACACTAGAGTGAAGAAATCAAGTCAAGGGCCTAATTAGTCAATACCTGATTCAAATAGGGATTTAGTTATGAGAAATAATTAAAAAATTATCTTGGTGCCTAGAACCAGGATAAAAGCCCAGAGAAGAAAAGCAATGAGTCAGCTTTGAAGAGGAGCTATTTGACCATGGTTGAACCTAGCTTTGTATTTGACCTTTGTGGAGATCACATTTTTCTAAAGTACTAGGTAGGACTATGCCTACAGGAGTAGGTAAGTAACATCAGTGGGTAGATTAAGAAAAATGAAAGATATATGAAGATGTAATGAGACTGATCAATAAAATTAAGTTGGGCAGGGGGGAAACACTTACCCAAAAGACATTGCCAATTGGCTCAAATATTGTCCCCCAAATTACTGGCAATGTGAACAAAATATATTGTATAAACTCTCCAAGCCTTACTTGTATGATGTAGAAAAAAGGTATAATAATGCTTTATACACACAGTTTTAGTCAAAGTTACAAAAATTAAGAAAAATTAAAGGAGACAACCAGATGACACAGTGTTATGTATGTATGCAGTAGGTACTCAGTAAATATTTCTTTCTTTTCATCCTGACTATAACACTAACTAGCGTAATAACCATGAGTAAATTCCTTGGTCTCTGTGCCTCACTTTCTTCAGGATAATGATAGAAACCACTTTATAGTTTGTTGTGAGGATTAAATGAAGTAATATGTGTAAATCTGCCTTAAGAAGTACTTGTTATAAGTATTAAATAATGTCCACTAAATGTTTGTTTTCTTCTTTTGGAACTGCCTCAGGAAATCATGGTACATTCTTTTTAAATATCTGGATGTTTATCTTTAGAAGTGTATATGGATATTTCTAGATAGACAAATGTTACTATAAAATAATGTCTTAAATTTTTGTTATGGCTTATAAAAATTCTTAAATTGGGAGATTAAAATGCTGATACTAAGAACACAGGTCTAAGGGGATAACTGATCTTAGTAGAGTCTTAGACCATAAAAATACATAACCTGGAAGATGCAAAAGTCAGAGTGTTTAAAAAGGGTTTCGGTTAATGGCCAAGTTTTTAAATAAAATATTGAAAGAGAAGGACTGATGCACTGATCAAGGCTCAGAATTTGGAAGTCCTATGACTCTCTTCCCAGGGTGGATGTCAGGGAAGGGGGGAAAGGCAAGGACACTCATATGGTGAGTGGAAGATGTGGGGCTCGCTGTGTTTCCCCTCACATAATTTGCTAGGGCTCCACAACAAAGTACCACAAACCAGATGACTTAACGGAAATGTATGGTTTCATTGTTCTGGAGGCTAGAAGTCCCAATGTCTGGATGTCAGGAGGACTGGTGACTTCTTATGGTTGTGAAAGAGAACCTGTTCCATGTTTCCTGCTTAGCTACTGGTTGTTTACTGGCAACTTTTGGTGCTTCTTGGTTTGTGCAAGCATTTCTGTGCCTCATCTTCGATCTCTGCCTTCACCTTCACATGTGTTCTCTCTGTGTGCACATCCCTATGGCAAATTTCACCTTTTCATAAGGAACCGATTTATATAGGATTAAGACCCACCTTAATGATCTCATCTGAACTAATTATATCTGCAGTGACCCTATTTCCAAATAAGGTCACATTCTGAGGTGCTGAGGGTTAGGACTTCAATATGTGGATTTGGAATTAGGAAGACAGTTCAATACATAACACTCCTGTTCAGGGAAAATCAGTTAGTCGTGGTACAAGAAGTCACTGGAATCCCAAAACTAGGCAGCAGATATGTATAAGACCCTATAGCAGGAACCTAATAAAGGTCTATGCTTACAGAAGACATGCGTACATTCTTACCTCCCTGCCTTCTCACCTAGAAAACACTTCCTGTTTTCTCCTTTATCCAAGTCCTGTCCTTTAAAACTGAGATCAATTTCCACCTTCTTCATGAAGACTTCTTTGAGATCACCAGCCCTTTGGTTATTTCTATCACCTCTAAATTCCTACAGCCTTATTGTTAGGATACCTGATTTTTTTATTTTATGCATGCAAACCTATATGCTTGACTCATATGAAATTGATAATATTAAACCACTTTTGACCAACAAAAACTGCAATTTCATGCTTCACCCTAATACTTGCATTATGGTAGTTAAGATCCTGAGACTCTGAACTTAGATTCTGTGCCAAATAGTAGATCTAGGACCCAGATCCTGGGCAAGGTAACTTCTTGTCTCTGTTTTCTTATATGTAAAATGGAATGATAATATTATCAACCTCATGGGGTTGCTAGAAAAATTAACAAGCTTATATATGTATATGTTTATGATAGTGCAATAAGTGCTATAACACTCCATAACTGCTAGCAATTATTGTTATTATTATTGCTATTTACTTAATATTCATGTTTTATTTAGCACAGTTTTTAGTATTTTACACATTTAATAAACATTTGTAGAAAGAATGAATTACTAAGTGAATATATAATGTCTTTTCCATGACATATGCTCTAACACAAAGCAATATACAATGCAGATAATAAATGCTTGCTGCTGATTATTAATTAATCATTAATAATTCATTATGTTAATAATGGGAAAAATGAACTTAGAATGAAGCTCTGTATAAGTCATAACCCCCATAATTTAATTCTGCATTGCTTTTCTTCATGCTAAAATCTTTCAAACAAAGTTTTAACTCACTATAAATAAAATGTATGCTCTGGATTGCAATCTAAATCAACCAGTCTGTCAGGTGCAGGCTCTTGGCAAGCCCTCCTTAGATTTCTCATGGTTAGTTTTCCATCATCAACAAGTAAAAGAACAAAGCAAAGTCTTTAACCAGTCACTGTGGCCCTTTGTGATGGAAGTGCACTGTAAGTTTACTTACCTGGAGTGTTTGCGACATTCTCTGAAGTCTAACTGGAGTCTTGTCAAATGACTGTCAACCCAAAACTAACTCAAGATTGGCCCTCTGACTCCTTACACTAGTATTAATCTATCCCAAAACTATGCACCTGATTTGAGGAAATTTGAATTTAAATTATAATATTTTAAAATCAACATTTTCTTGTGTTTTAGAGTAGCTGGTTAGGAATCAGTCTTGTGGCTGAAGCCCAAGTGTCCCTTATTTGATCTCACTTCTTAAAAAATCCTGTTCAGTATCCATGCTGCTAGGAAATGGATTGCAACAGTGGGAGCAGTCCAGTTGTCTTGTATCTATACAAATTCAGAAAACATGATGGAATCCATCAGAGAGCCTTTAGAGATCATCTGGTCCAGTGTTTTCCATTTACACACGAGAATACTGAGGTTACTGATCTGCCAAGTCAACCCAGTGAATGTGAGAGTTGAACTCTAATTTGGGACTCCAGTGGTATTTGTTACTCTGTTACACTTTTAGGGTGTATCTATTTTTTCAAAGGGTTAAAATAAGAGATTCAGGCTTGGGATGCTGGAAACTCAAACAGAAAGCATATCTCTGAAATGCAATTACTGGAAGACCTTTAGATTATTACGATGACTGAGGCAATGTAATGGACAGCACTGTGGTGACTTACAATCTACAAAATAGAGAAAGACATTCAAAAGAATTGCAGGGAGTGCTGTGAAATCAAGCACCATAAAAATACTTATTCATATTTTAGGGAGAGTTATATAAATATTTTGATGGGTAGAATATAATCAAATTAAGGAGATAAAGATACTTCATTTTGTGCTCTTTTTAAAAATAAAAATTGAATCCAGGAAAAGTAAAACACAAACACTTCCTGTTATTAAAGTATTTCATTAGAATAGTTCAAACTGCCAAAGAGAAACTTAATTACAGAAAAAGAAACTGGTAGCAAAATGCCATGGCCCTTAAAAATGTATTTCTAAATCATAAACATTGAAAATATTCATTGAAAGGAATTTTTATTGGCAGCAAGAGCTATAGGACTATTTCTCAGTGTTTCTGGAAGATTTTTAATTAGATGTAAACCGAAATTACTCTTCCCTTTGCTTTAAATAGCTCTAATACTTGCACATCTGAGTGGATGGAAGGAGGCAATACTGTCATCATGATATCAGATGGCAGAATGGTAGGGGCATAGGCTAGGGGTTGGGTGAGGTAAGTGGTGGGAGCTAGAATGAAGGACCATCATCATGTATTTGGAAAGACAGTCTGACCTTGTGTTAGCTGGGAGAACCCAGAGGTCTGCAAGAGAGGCTGAGACAAAACGTGAACAGAAGTAGACTGCATTTCTGTACATGTTTAGGGGCAAGATTTTCTTTTATAAGCATCCTGAAAGCCTGTAGATGTGAATGTTAGCAATAGCTGCCTTGGAAAACGTTATTTTAATTATAAAAGTTCATGCTCACCATATGAAATTAGAAAATTTGGAAAAACTTAAAGAAAATCCGAAATCACTTATAATCCAATCACTCAAAAATTGTCTCCATTTACATTTTAGCATGCTTTCTTTGCAAATACAACTTAATGTGACTGAGAACAAAATCTACGTAGTTTCTGATATCATTCTTTATGAGATTTAGCAAATATTTATCAATAGTTTTACTTTAAAAGCATGCTTCATTTTACCATGTGGATGTATCTACATTTATTTAGCCACTTAGTTTGCATTCAGTGTTTTGCTCTCGTGAATAGAACTGCAGTAAGTCTTTTGACTGCATCTCTGGTGATTTCCTTAGGATAGTTTGCTAGGACTGGAAATACTGGGTGAAAGGATATAAGTATTTTTGAGGGTCTTGGTAGAGTGTTGCCTAGCTGCCTCTCCTGACAGGTAATATCAATTAATCCTACAGCAGCATGTGAAAAGTCAGCCAACTTAGGTAATTGTAAAAAAGAAGTAATCTACACAAAATTGAGCCGGATGTGGGCAGAGTGGTACAGAAACTTCAAGAAAGATGGAGGCTGGAAACAGCAGCACAGGGGTGGACATCAGGATTGTGCTTAGCTGTGTTTGTGTTTCCAAATCTTGGAAGCTCAGGGAAAGGTTTTTCTTTTTGTTTTTTAACTTTTTATTTTGAAATAATTATAGATTCACAGGAAGTTGCAAAGGAGTATAGGGAAGAGCAATGTATGCTTCACCCAGTTTCCCCTCAGTGGTGACTTCTACATAGTCACAGTACAATACCTAAGCCCAGAATTGGACATCCGTGTAATATGTGTGTGCAGTTTTATGTCATTTACCACGTGTTGACTCCATAACCACCACCACCGTCAAGGGAGAGAACTACCCCATCACCACAGAGGCTTCCATTGTGCTGCCCCTTTAAAGTCACTCTCACCCCCAACCACTCCTAACCCCTGACAGCACGAATGTGTTTCACTTCTCTGTAATTTAATCTCAAAAGTGCTCTATAAATAGAATCATACAGTATGTAACTTTTTGAGATTTTTTTTTAAACTTGTCATAATGCCCTTGAGATGTATCCAAGTTGTTGCCTGAGTCAATTGTTCATTCCTTTCCATTGCTGAGTAGTATTCCTGGGTGTAGATATACCACTGTTTGTTTAACCATTCACTTTTGGAAGGACACTTTGGTTGTTTCCATTTTTTGGCTATTACAAATAAAACTGCCACGAACTATCATGGAGAGGTTTTTGTGTGAACATGTGTTCATTTCTCTGGGACAAATGGCCGAGAGTGCACTGACTATATGGTATGGTAAGTGCAGGTTTAGTTTTTAAAGAAACTACCAAAGCATTTTCCATCATGGCCATTATCAGTTACAACCCCATCAGCAAAGTATGAGAGATCCAGTTTCTCTGCATCCTGGTCAGCATTTTTTACTGTCACAGTTTAAAAATTTTAGCTATTTTCATAGATGTGGAGAGTTTTTTTTAACAAAATAGATGCTTGGGCCCTACCCTAGTCCGACATTTGAATCAGAACATCTGGAGAAATTGTGTATCTCCATTTAAAAATTCTCTTCAGAGGGCTCTAATATGTGGCTGGTATTGAGCATCACTGAACTAGAGCAGTGGTTCTCAAAGACTGGTCTCTGGTCCTACAGCACCAGCGTCACCTGGGAGCTTGTTAGAAATGCAGATTCCCAAGCCCCACCTGAGACCTACAGAATCGGAAACTCTGGGGGTGGGGGTCTGGAGGTCTATTTTAACAAGTCCTCATGGGTGATTCTGAGGCACGCTAGTGTATGAGAACCACTGACCTATAAGGTAAAAACAAGAATGAGGCGTCTTGGCAGAAAATATCCTCAAATTTAAAAGAAGCTGCAATCAAGTCATAGAGGGTGGACTTGTTGATGGTAGATAATAGCTGTCTGGGATGGGGAGATTGGGGGTTAAAGGAAACAGGGAGGAATAACTGTCCTTGGTCTTTAAAAAAAAAATAAAAGGGACAGAGTCTGGGTTTAGGCAGTGGCCCTGGGAACAAATGACAAACACTTAGATCTCTGAGGAGCAGCTGCCTGGATTGCTCGTGAGATGTCCGGAAGGGTCTTCTTTAGCATGGGTTAGTTTGCATTATTTTAATCTGGGGAACTGAACTTACTTCGAATGATGTTTAGCTGCAAATAACTTCAAAAATCCTAACAACTTTTATTTTACATGTAGATTGGTGTCTACAATTAATGTAGATTTGTGTAAATACACTAATACTTGCTCAGAACAATTATGGACAAAAGTGAAGAAATTGGGGGATGATCAGACGAAAGGAGTAAAGGGCTCCAGGGGCCATATTTTACTTGGAAAAAAATCTGGCTCAACGTGTGGTCCCTGAACAATCTTGTACAAGTATATCCCCTCTGCTGCCTCATCTGTAAAATGAGAGTGCCTGAGTCTGGCTATGGTGGGAGTCATGGGTCACCCACTGGCCTTTAACAGCAAGTTTTGTTTATACGCTCCTGAGGCTGCCTAATACCTGTATTGTCATCTGGACTATTTGGTTATATTTACACTGTGTAGTTTGTTAAAGCACTGAACATGATTTCCTTGCTAAAACATGTTTGTAATGATTCAGATAGAAACTTATTTGGATGTAAAATTATTCCCATGTGGACATATAGCTTTCCTTAGTGTTTCTATGTAAACTCCAAAAATAATGTGATTTTGTTTGGCTACTTTTAGCTGCAGAGAAGGTCAGTTATGTTTAACAATGTATCTCCAACACCTGTAAAAATTACTGGGACATAGTAATATGTGTCTAATATATATTAGCTAATTATTGAATGAACAAAAGGCATGCCAGGCAATGTGTCTTAGGTAACAGAGTTTACCTCTGATTGAGTACAAATTTGAAGTTAAATATTATTTTAATTGGAGTGATCTGTTGCAGTTAGATCTCTATCTTCCCCTATAACATGACACTATAGCTGGATTTCAAGTACCTCCTATCAGTTATTATTAACAGAGAGTCTTTGGAAGCTTCTGCTTTCCTGATCCATAAAAAAGATGAAGAGGATAGAGCTGTGGTTTGCTTAGCACTAAAGCTGTTACATGGCTGATGTTCTGGAACCGAGGTGAGCTGTAGGGTTGCCTGTGGGGATACCTACTTGCAGTTTGCTTCATTGCCTCTTAACTGTAGAAAGGAACATTATTCTCTAGTTAGACCGAGGAAGTTGCAAAAGGCCAAATGTCTTCCTAAGAGTGAAGGGGAAGACAGCTGCCCATGCTACTCCCAGTCCTGGAGCCAGCACTGAACTTTGAAAGCAGCTGGAATCTGAACCTTGAGTGAAGTCTCCCTAGGATAGGTGTGCTCCTGCTATTATGCCCTGAAGAGGCTCACAGACTTCATCCATCATCAGAAAGAACCCAATGTTCTTTATGATTGACTGGGATCCAAAGCAGGGTGCAAACCTTTTTTTATTCTTTATTGAGAAACAAATATTTCTTGTTTGCACAAACTTCTCACAGGTACTGGAATTCCCCTCTCATTTTTATTTCTCTCCTCTTTTTCTACTTAATCCAGGTGCAATGCCCCGTGCTCCATCTGTCAAGCTCTGTTTCACCTTGATCCTCGTATTTCTCAAAATGGACAACGTAGACAAAGAAACACATCATCTCGCTAATTAATATCCATCAACTCTCATAGAAAAATTTCTGTGAATTATTGAGTTTAAAGACCCCTCCCCACCAGGGGGGAGACTAGGGTGGGACAAAAGGCTGAAGCAGGCAGAGACCTGTGAAAACCGTCTCCTTCTCTTTGGCAGATTGACTGAGATTTTCTTCAAGTTCTCATAGTAGTTTGTCATTGCCTTGGTGTCACTTCTGATCCCATCAAATCTTAATGACCACTCTAGTTTCATGCTGTGCGGAAATGAAAGATAATTTCATCTGTCTTTTTAAACATGCCTCTCATACAGGCAGTTATTTTTTAAACCACACTCCTAGCACTAAATTTACCCACCAACACGTTCATTACCTATGACCACTTAACAGGGATTTGTTAATAACAGTAAACAACCACTTGTCAGGCCAAGAATGGGGCACTGAATAGATCAATACTTGCAGGGGTTCTCATGAGCATGCAGGGAGAGGAGGGCCGTGGCAGACCTCTGGGAGCCACTAACATCACTATGTCACAATTTGTCTTTCCCTGGAAGCAGATGAGATTAACTGCCTGAGAGCATTGTCATTATTCTTAAGTGAGTTACTGTACAGATCTATGCAGTAGGCTGTTTGCAGGAAAGAACCAAGATACCAGAGTAAATGTTTAAAAAATGAGGTTTCCAGAAACTGAGCTCTTAGGAGTTCACTGACTTTCTCAGAAGAGGAAAATTACGCTAATATGGGCTGTTTATTAGATATTTGTTTTAAGTTAAGCTTTCTTTAGTGTTACTATGTAAGCTAAATATTATGTATCTTTTATCTTTAAAAGTATAGACAACCTGTACATGTGTGAAGGATACTGTTGGTTTCTACCTAGTTTCATTCTTTCTTCTTTCTAAGTGAATTCTTAAAAAAAATCATTTCTAGATGTTTACCTCTTCCTCAAACAGCCATGTACCTCTGGAAAAGCTGATCGCCATTCCAGCTTTGGTAGTGGAGTCATTGGATTAAGGATAGTCCTAGTGACTCTTTGAGGAATGGGTTCACGAACCGACTTTGGCCAGTGAAGTGTGGGGGCAGTTCTTCTCGGAGGATCTGGAAAGAATTTTCCTCATCTCTAAGAAATTCCACAGAAGAAAAACTATCTCTGAACATTGTCATGTCTGGATATTTCCCTGAAACTGCTCTGTGGTTGCCATGCTGCTCTATCTAAGGACAGAGCCAGCTATCCTGTTGGATAGTTGAGGGTGGCTGAACTGAGAAGAGGAAAGAACCCAGCCTCCAAACTGCTGAATCAACCCATCCTGAAATCAAATCAACTGTTGTGAAAGACTTTAAGGTCCAAACATTTGGACATTTATTGAGTTCTTTTTTTTCTCCTTGGCTATTTATGCAAGAAAAATAAGAAATGTTTTGTTTCTATAGCATTCTTCATGCTTTTTTTTTTTTAAATAACTGTGCTTTGCAAAATAAATACTTATCCCTTGAATACTCATGAAGATCTGGAAAAAGACATCAGGGATACAGTGTTTGCTGAATTTGATTAAAGTTGACAGAAGGAACGCATTGTCTAACTTCTTGTCCTAAACTAGAGAGTACCTTTATGTTTCATTCCACTGCTTAAGCCTCAGAACATTTAACCGAGTTACTCTCTTTCCTGACTCACACATGTCTCGCCTAGCTGAGTCTCTTGCTCTGTTCATATAGCACCTTCCTCTTTTACTCTTCCATTTGCTTTCCTATAACATCCTTCTTCTCTCAGCTATTTGCAAGTAGGTCAGCTCCCCATTTCATCTTTGAAGTCATTTTGGAAATTATCATTTCTTAAATTGCAGTCCATTCTCTATGCTTGAATATAATTGTAAAATATTCAAAGTGTTATTACAAAGGATACATTTTCATGAAAATTTTCTGATGTAATTAAAAATTTTAATGTATTATAAACTATGCATATTAGTTCTCAAATAGTTTGTATCCATAGATTTAGTTTCATCTCATTTTATAGAAAATATAAGATGCTCTAAATTTTGAAATTAACATTTTTAAAGAATAGTAAATACTTTTGGCCAGGCTATAGTTAAGCATAGTTTTAATTTCTGTTCCTTAGAAATTGATGGAAATAATTATAAAAAAATTTAATATATTTTAAATGATTGTTTTTATTAGGGATGCTAGTGGAAGTGTAAGGGTGGCAAAATGTCTAATTTTTTCAAGTTCTAATTTATTCATGTTTTATGGTATATTTTTTCCATTTATACATTTTTCTTCTGAAGAGTTTAATTTTAAAATGTGTCATTTCAATTCTCTAATATTTTAACTTCCACATAAAATTCTACATTTAGAAAAATATTTTTCTACTTGCAAAATGCTTAATGTAATTGAAAAGGAAGCTGAAACAACATATAGTACTTTAGAAAAAATCGTGTTTTTTGCCAAACTCAAATGTACTTTAGCGTTGAAGAATTTTGCAGTTTCAGTTTAAACATATAAACATATATATGTGTGTATATATATATGTATGTATGTATATAAAACAACCCACATTATTTGAGCAGGTTCAGAATGAGTTGCCTCATCTTTAGTGGTTTCATGTTTTTCTTCCCCTCCTTTCAAAAATGCTTAAATTGACTTCCTGGAAATTTACCCTATGCACCATTAAAAATGAGTTCTATAGTCAATCAAATTGGGAAAATGCCACATACTATTCCCCACTGATATTAATGATGCACATCATCATATGAAAGAATCAGAGAATCCCAGTAGTGAAGACATTTGTTTCATTCAGCCTTTAATCACAAGGCTGTTTCTTCCTGTCACAGCTGTGAACATCCCATGGAACTGATGTTTCATTTAACACACTTTGGGAGGTATCACCCTAAATACGGCTTTGCATCAATCTAAAGAGTCACTGGAGCTTCTCTGGTTAAGAAAACATCACTTGTGTAGCCCTTGAATTGCTTTAATTTTTTTTTTCTTAATGTTTTAACTGGGAGGTACTGTCTTATGTTGTCATGGGAATCCTTGTTGACAAAGCAGGGCTGCGGAGCCGCAGCTGTTGTCCCAGCCCTGGAAATACTGAGCCTTGCTGGTGATGGAGTTCCTTTGACACAGGCTGCTAGTTTACTAGTTGCATTCCCATGTGAATGAAGTTACTGAATTCATATGGTAAGGAAGGGTGAGGTTTGTGTTTTCTTTTTACCTGTATCAATTTTTTTTTCTGGCTGTTTCATGTATGGGGGCAGAGAATTGGCCAAATGATGAATATAAATTGAATGGTAATTATTTCAACACAACCAAGGGAATTTTCCCCTCAGGCCAGAGGTCATTTGAAAGGTTTGGGTTTTTTTCCCCTCACGTTGTTACACACAAAACATTCTAAGCCTGACTGGAGATAGGAAACGAAGAACACAGTGCCACATGCTGACCTTCCTGCAGCCTTGAGATTCTGGAGATGGGCTGTGTGTTCACACGGGCTGTCACTGCGTGATCTGTGGCTTGACAAAGAAAGAGTCTCTTCTCTGACCCCAGTTCCTTCAAGCCTGGAATGCCTCACATTAGAAGTTTTGAGTTGACTTACCAAGTTACCATTAACTTCCCATGTATATAAGGGAAATGTTTCTCAACATATTTTACAAGACGTTTAAAATACTTAGGTGTTCATATTTTCTTTTTTCCATTCAAAACATAAAATTCATTTTGTTACTTAATGCTTTCCATACTATTCTGATGTTGTCTAATCTCTTGTGAGAATTTTCCTTTTTAAGATTCAGCTTCCATAAGGGATACTATTAATGAGTTTTTTAGAGTTAAAATCGCAGTGTGGCTGAAATCAGAGAAATTTTATAGAAATAGATAACTAAAGTAGAATTTTCTATTAGGATCCTAGGTGTCTGATTTTTAGGGGTATTTCTGAAGTGAATCCAGTCAAAATAAAAAGTGTACTCCAGAGATTTAGTTTTCTGTTTTAATCTTTTCACCAAATTTTATCCTTAAACTTAATGGCACAGAAAAAGAGAAAGGAAATTGATTTTAAGGAGATAATTTACTTTTGTCTTTTTAATTTTGGAAATGTGATCATCATTTACTTATCCACTTATTCACTGATACACTGACTCTGAACTTTTATGGAGTACCTAACTTTCTCAAACAAAACCACTGTAATTGGATAGGTATGTTACCTGTCTTGTGGCTTCAACACCTCACGATCCTGGGACTGTGTCACTCATTTCTGCTCCTAAGGTTTTGTCCCCATTATTCTCTTGGGCTGTAGGTCCTTCCCTTTTACTCTCTGTCTATTTAAACTCTATGTGTGATCCAAGGAGTAATTCCAATCCCATCTTCTTAGAAATTCTGCTCTGCCTCACTTACACACTTATTTAATAATTCCTCTAAACTCCCACAGCACTTCTGGAATGAGCCATATAATTTAGTACTTAATTACATATAGTCTCATATCATTTATCTATAAAAGATTTGTCTTCCTGGCTGCATCTTTACGCTGTAAGGCCATAAACGCCAGGGGTTCCTATTCTTTAGTATCCTTCAAAGCTCCCCAAACACAGTAGATGTCCAATAAATGCATGTTTACTGATTTACTGACTTTTTTTCGTTTGTTTGGGGGATACAATTCTGTTTAAGGGAATGGGCTATGGTATTAGACTATCTAGACTAAAATCTTAGCCCTGCCATTTACTGGCTGTGCCTTTGGGTAAATGGCTTAAATAAATTTCCTCATCTGTTAAGTGAGAGTAAAAGTAGACCCCTGCACACACCATGTAGGTTTGTTGTGAAAATTAAATGATACAGTGCATGTAAAATACATTAACACAGTAATGCCAGGAACTTGATAAGAACTCAGCAAATACCAGTTGTTATTACTAATGCAGCTAAATCAATACTCTTCTTTTTCATCTGAAATGTAGCTGGAAAGAACATTACAAGAATCAGGAGTGGGGCTGGATAGATTAGGTAGAGGCAGGAAATAGGAACTCATATAATCCTCATAAAGCCCTTGAATGTCTAATCCTGTCTTGACATCTGTTGCTCAGAGGACTCAAGTAGCACACCCACCTAACGGTTGTTTCAAAAAATATTGTTTACTTCCATTTACGTATTACATATGAATAGGTTCTTGTGCTTCAGCTTGGTTTCCTTATTTTTTCCTTTTTTTAAATTGAGGTATTTCCATTATTTTGATTCAGAACATTCTGCCACTTATGTATTTATGTTTTAATACCTTTGTCAGCAATTATGTAATGAGACTTCAGTCAGATTATCCTTTATGGGACTGAATAATCCATAATTAAAATTAATAGACTGAAGACCCATAAAAAAGTAATACTTTTTTCTATTTTATGGGAAACAAATGGATTAAGAAATGCTAAATCATACCAAGATTTTATGCCCCCTGTCTTGTTATTCAACAAGAGAATAGGGCATGTGATGCTTGCAAAACTCTCATGAGAAGACCCCTATTGTCCAGAAATTCTGCTTATTTACAGCTTCATACTTCTATCAGAGAATAGAGAGGAGCTGCCCTGGAAAGTCTTAAATGAGGTTAGGAAGTTGTGTTTGGATGTCAGATTGAACTCACTTCATATGAGGTGAGGACTGTGGCTGGACATCACCTAAGGCTCATGACTCCTGTCATTGGGAGGTAAGAAAGGAGGGCAGATGACCTCTTCTCTTTGAAGCACCTACTCTTCATGCACAGGAGCTTGTCTGTGGGGTGCACCATTTTGCCCAAACAAGCTTATCAACTTAGGGATCTTGGACCTAGATGCTTTAAGTAAAGCTCATTGTCTTCAGTTGAGGGCTGGAAGCAATGACAATATTATTTGAATGTCTTGTGTAGAGAGCAAAGGACTAAGAAAAAATCCTTTGGTCTTTGTCCCTGAGTAGCTTAAAACTTCTATTTGGTGGCATTTAAAAAAAACTACAGCGAATGCCTAGCTCAAACACTTCACTTTAGTAAGATTCCAGAACACCTTGGTCTGTTGCGTTTTTCAGAGAATGAGCCCCTCAGCTCAGTCAGCAACCTTGTAAACACTACTCTTGAATACAAACACAGCCTGCTAGAAGATTAGGATTTGGGAGGGAAGGTATGTGGCAGCATCCTCATAAATAATGTTACTATAAAGCTTTAGAAGTTGGAAGAGGAGGTAGAGTTCTCTCAAATGGTTTTGGGTGTGTTTACTGTGTCCTTTTTGAAGGATCAGTTTTACTTATTCATGAACCATCCACAGAAGAGGTAGGTTGAGGTTGAAAAACTTACCTGTTTTGACAATTATATGACAAATGTATAATCCAGATTCTTTGATGTTGTGGCAGTTGAGAAGTCTAGGAAGGGAGGATGTTTTTTGTTTTTTTTTTTAATTTTGGTTGCCAGTAACTAACAATAATGATGAACTTTAAACTTTCCTTTAAATGATGAGCTGTTTATTTCTTAATGTGAAGCCTGAATGAGATGAAGTAGTAAGAATAAAATAAAAAGTATTCTCACAATCTCAATTGATTCTGTATGCAAATGTGTGTGTGTGTGTGCAAGGTACAAAATGCCTGTATTGTGGTCTGTGTTGCTTATTTCTTATCATCCTACCTCATGGTTTCTTTGCATCTGAAAGAATGATACTTGAAGAACTGGATTCTCTAAATTTCAGTAGGCTGTTCAAAAACAGCTGCAACACCAACAAGAGAATGTATACACTTAATGTGGAGAGAATTGCAGGTTTATTTTGCCATACAATGTTCTGCATGAAGAAGATGCTCCACAAACATTTGTCAACTGCCCAATTTGCCCAAAATTTAAAAAAAAACAACTTGTGAGGGCATAAAACAACCCTTAACCATTCCTGTGATCACATCTCTATCTTTTCATTTTACATTTTTTTCATTTTGCAATACTGAAAATCTCTATCTGGCATTTGCACGTGTTTTTCTGTGAATTTTTGCAGATGGCACAGCAGTGTTACTGTAGGATATTAGAGGAGGAAGGGAGATCTTAGATCATCTAGTTTTCAAATCTGGCTTCTGTCTGCCGGCATTAATGTCACCTGGGAAACTTGTTGGAGATGCAAATTCACAGGCCCTGCCCCAGACCACAAAATCAGAGACTTTGGAAGGTGAGTGCAATGATTGATATTTTAACACGTCCTCTGGATGATTCTGAGGCACACTGAAATGTGAGAACCACTGATCATATCCAATCCTTTCATTTTACAATAACAGCATTGAGACTTGGACTACCTCAGCCCTTTCATCCTGTGCTTTCTCCAGACTTTCATTCACACTTGGCTTCAAGTACTGTCTATATGCTGCTGACTTCCATATCGGTATGTCTAGACTCTTTTCCTAAGACCCGTATCCAGCTGCTTACTTGACACCTGCACTCGAGTGTCACAAGTACCTCAGATTCACAGGTACAAACCCCGTATCTTCTCCAGTGTCATACATCTCAGCAAATGTGCATTCTTTTGGCCAGCTGTTAAACCAGAAACCTGGGAATCCTTTCACACCTCTCCCTCACCCTCCTTTATGTGATTCTCAGAACATCAGTTCTATCTCTGAAATTGCTCAAAATAATTCTCTCTGCACCTCTATTGCTATGAGCCCAGTGCAAGCCATCATCATTCTCTCTTGCTTTCTTAGTCCCTTACTCCTCTTTTGACCCTTCCAGTGCTTTTTATAGAGAGGAGCCAAAGTAATCTTTAAAAACTGGTCATGAAAGTTCCATTTAATAGCTTTACATTGTACTTAGGTTAACATCCCAAATCCTTCAGACTGTTTACAGATCCAGTGTCCCTGCCTAATCCATCTTCCGCTCCCTCTGACTCCCTCTCTCCCCCTTTTTTTGTGGGAGAGGTTATTAGGCTTATTTTATTTATTTGTATGTTTTATTTTAATGGAGGTCCTGGGGATTGAACCCAGGACCCCGTGCATGCTAAGGCATGCACTCTACCACTGGAGCTACACCCTCTCCCTTCTTTTAATTCCCAAATATGGTAGGCTCTTTCCAGTGCTTTGACAAATATCATTCTTTGTGGCTTGAAAACTGTCCCCTCTACTCTTTACTGAGCCTCTTCCTGCCTTCCAGTACCAGCTGAAATCTGTGGTCCTCAATGCTGGCCGCAAATAATAATCACTTAGGTGAGATTTTAATAAATAATGCTTACTGGACCTCATTCTTCAATTCACTTCCTTTGATCTGGTGTAGGGTTAGGCACTCACATTGATTTTAAAGCTCCTCCAGATGATTTTAATGTACAAAATTTAGAACTACCGGCTTAAATGTCATTTTTCTCAGAGGGGCCTTTCCTGACTCACCACTCCCTGTTAGAATTCCTAATTGACTGTATTTTTTGTTTGTAATATTTATTGCACACTGTATGGTTATATTTAGTATTTGTCAGCCATGCTCAACTGTGAGCTTTATGGGGGGAGACGTGCTGTCTCTTTTGTTTGCCTGTATTTCCAGCAATAAACGGTGTCTGGCTTAGGGTTGTTGGTCCATAAATTATTGGTGGATAAGTCAATAAATTAATTTACAAGATTTTAAAGCTAGCTTATGGTAGAACCCAGTCTAAAACCAAGCTTCTGTGACTCCGGCTTCTGTAATCTTAGAATGCAGAGAGTTCAATGGTATTTTAGATCTTACGTGCACAAACTGGAGCAGTTCTCATCTGGCAGCAGCCTCTTCTGGTGAAAAGATGGTGGGGACTGTTAGTTCCACTCTGCTTAATAGCAGCTCCATGCCACATGGCTACGTCTTGCTTTATTTCTTGAACTCTAAATTCCAGATTCACTCCGATGTTAGGACATCCTGGACTCTCCTAATAAAAGAAGCACTATTGAATTTTTATGACACTTACATATGCTTTGACATGAATTTCTATTCAAATCTGGTGATGCAGAGAGCTGTCAGGAAATAGTGGCTCTTTGGTAAGGAGGTGGTAGTAGAAGACTTAGCTGATTCATGTTCACATATGTGCTGTATTCCTCTTTAATGTGCCACCTAGTAGTCTATCATATTTCACTGATACCTTGCTGCGACGGAAGAGACAAAGAACATTCAACCAGTCAGACAGTACTCCTTTGGAAAAGTCAAATTCATAGTTTTGAATGATAGCTCTTTTCCCCCCAAATAGTGTACCCAGTTGGCAACAGTGGATTGGCAGATAAACATTAATTGTGGATACTGACTATTACTCAAGGAGGCATGGTGCTTCTTTTTTCCTGGGAAAAGAATCTGAACTCAGTGGCCAGCTCTGGGCTATCTGGGCAGCCTCTCTTCTGAAGTCGTCCCTATGTGACGTATTTATTCACGTATCTGGGTGGTTGTTCTTAAATCAGAGTCACAAAATTTCCAGGATGGTCCTGGTATTAAGCATACTGTCTTACTAGTGTCTTAAAACATCAAAATGCCACAGGAATCCCCCCGATTTGGCAGTAACAGTGGAATGATGCAAGTCAGAGGCTGAGAAATGAAACTTGCGCAAAAATATCTACAGGAACTTTTATGTGCTTTACTAACCTTACTCTCTTTGAACACCCCCTGATATTAATGCCAGGGTAACTGCTGCGTTTGCCTGAGCAAGGCAAAGCTGAGTCACTCATTCAAGGTGATACGCATGACAAATATTTCCAAGTATAACTGAAAGCAGTTACTTGCCTACATTGCTAGCATTCTTTAAAGTTCAAAATAAATTATATTTCATTTTAATGTCAAAATGAATGTAAAAATCAAGAAAATGTGTACTTTCAAAGCAACTAGGTAAAAGGAATATCCCATTTTAAGAAATAACCAGTAATCACAAGTGATATTGTGCACATTCCAGAAGTGAGATGTATATTGATAGCACTGGGAATTTGATATGCTTTTATATACTCAGGCAAAAAAAAAAAAACTTGATTTATTTTAGGCTCTATTAACTTACAGGTAGAAAAGGGACACTTTTTTTTTTTGTAAATTCATAGAAGGCTTTCTTACTTTTTAGAAAACAATCTGTTAAATAAACATATTCTAAAATTACATTTAATGAGAGTTTGTGAGCCAAACAGGGTGAGTAGAAAGACTCTCTGGGGCAGAGATGGCTAAGAGGATATAAAGATGTTTGTCATGAAACCAATAGGATTCAAAACACACAGTGACATTATTTGGATCCACTGCCTCATTGTTATGTACAAATGCTCTGATAGAAAGGCTGTTTTCCCTAAATAATAACTTTTGGACATCAGAAACAAAAAACATACCTTTAAATGTATCTCTAAAATGTTTGTAATCCAAGTGAAAAAGCACAGACTTGCCAATATTCTTAGGAGAAAGAACAACACAGAAGTTTTAAAAAAGAACTGAAGTTTTTACTGGCAGTGAAATAACTGAAATAACTGAAAGGACAACCTAATTTTAAGAGATTATTTTGTTAAATTTTGCTTTGCATTTCATATAATGTAATTTTTTCAGAAAGAAGCATTTAGTTATGTGATTGATGCCATTTTATCTTATATGATCTTAAATATTGATGCAGAAGTGTGAAAAATATTAACAATGTGTCTCAAATTTTGTCGTGAAACAGAGAGACAATAAATAACGTGGGCCAACTTTCTATTTGGACTCTCATTATGCATTACAATGACTGAATTTCTTCACTTTGGAAGTGGGTCTTCCAACCTAGAGGATTTGTTGATCAGCTCTAGGAAATGGCTGTAGGGTTAGGATTTTCAGGCCTAAGTGTCTAGATGTACTTCCCGAGGACCAAGTATTGTGTTAAGTGTTGTGGCCTCTAGAAATGTCTGGAAAATGGTCCCTTCTGTGGAGACGAATCTTGTCTAATGAAGAAGGCAGTCATGAACACAGTTAACCACAAAACTAAGTCAGGTGGTGGGTTCTAAAGTTGAGCAATAAAGAAAGAATTTTGGGGGCAAATAGGCAAATAAGGTTAATTTTGACTGAGTTGCTGGCATCTGACTAAAAAAAGCAATTTTTCTATCCTCATGTTGTCTAGCAGGATGTCTTGCATACAGCAGGTCTTCAATAGCTGGGCCAAAGTCAAATCAGGACAGGTACTCGCCCCATCTTGCCGTGGGGGTGTGATGGAGAAGGCCTCTGTATTGTTTTTGAGACAGATGCCTGCTGTTTTTAGTTTTACTCAGCTGACTGAATCTTAAAACAGCAAATTAAGTTTAAACATCCAGCAGGGGATTTCCTGTTAAGCTTAAAAATTTTTTAAAAGAAGTTTTTATCTAATATTTTTCAGCAACAGGGTAGGCAGATCTTGAAATGACATTATCTGGGAGGAACTGGGAACACCATGTGCCTCCAAATATCTTCCTCTTTTTCTTACTTAAAATTTTACAACTGAAGGTAATTCCTTTGTTAAACTCTCAACTACTTTTGAATACAAATGTCCCTGGGAAGGGTCACACATCATCCTGTTGTTAACATCTGAGTGTGGGTCAGTAGGCTCCTTTTCAGACCAGTTTTGTTAGTACAAGTCAGTAAGGTATGTCCAGGGGAGGTGCGAGTGTTCATGGAAGGTGGGGCCCCTGGGCCTGTGTGAGGCATTGAGAGGCCGACTTAGAAGAGGGGAGCAGGATTTTTAAAGAGGAAAGAGGAGGCCTGTTTGCCAAACATTACCAGGACTTGTCCCAGCTGTGAGATTGTGCCACGTGTTGTGATTGTTTGATACTAGTCACTGCAGTTTACAAGCCTAGGTCCTCCCAATTACTTTAACTTAAATTGAATTTAACGTAATTGAAATTGAAATTAGTGAAATTGAAATCACTGAAATTGAAATCAATTGGATGTTCTGCAGGCTGTGAAGCAGCAGTCAGGATCCCTTGTGAAGGCTGGACTCTGAAGCTGCATGAAGGGGCTAGTGACACTGGTTAATAGCTAGTGCTGGGTCAGGCATCCGTGGTCACATTATATAGAAATAAGGAGATGCCCCCAAAGAACAAAGGTATAAATTACTGAAAATAGACCACTTTTCCTATTTTTATCCCTTATTGTTATTAATAATAATCCATACTATATTTGATATGAGGATAAATAACGTAATTTATGTAAACAGCATTTATTAAACGGCTACCTGTGTGAGGCTTGGTAGCAGTACCTGTCATGCAGTGTCCTATTTGGACCTCATCAATGACCTAGATTCACACATAGAATTAACATAAAATAAGCTGAATTTCAAAGCAGGACAGTCAAAGTCTGTCTCAGACCTCTTAACCATTCTGCACTATCTCCTTTAGAAAGGGATGCAAAGAAAGACACCTGGGGCCCTGACTGCCTCAGCCCCACTCCACTTTTGTGTGGGTGCCTTGCTTTCTGATGGCCACGTGACTCCAGGAGGCTATATTGTATTACAGCTCAGCAGCTCTTCAAGCTTGAACATCCCATGCTTCTCTTTACCTTGGGGTCTCTTAGCAGTGGGAATGGGAGGGGCGTTATCTCAGAGGGAGCTTTATCTCTTACTTCATGATAAGCCCCTTTGGCAAATGAGAGGAATGGGCCATTTGCTCTTGTGCCCTTGTGGAGATCAGTGTCCGTGACCTGTGGGCCTCCTGGAGCTGCTTTCTCTGCAGAGCCCCTTGGCCGTGAGTCACAGGGAATGCCATTGCCGTATATGGATGGGTCATTGGGCTGCACGGGTTAACTGGGATTACCAATGACTATAATGTTGGTGTTTTGAGCCTCAGCAACTCGGCTTTGAAGCTGAAGGGCAGGGTGCAGGCATACTTATGTGTCTTAATTTGGTAATAATAGCATGCTTTTCTGATGACAAGGCATGCTGTGAATATCCAGGTTTATACTATGCATACTGTTGATATTTGATACAATATTAAGTTAAACCACGGCTTGTCCATTTGTCTAAATTTTGTCCCTTAAACTCCAAACGCTTGTGAGTAGACTTAGGATGTGGTGGAAAAGTAACTAGGAATTGGACCTTTTACTTTTCTAGCTAGTTATACCTTTGTAGACTTCTTAGGTATTTTCAGGTGATTTTGCTTATTTTTGTTTGCCCTTACTTGTTAGAAAAAGTAAATATTAATCTGAGGTTGCTTTGTTTTGAAGTTACTATAGTCATAGTCAAATATCACTGTATGGGTCTTTTGACCCATGGAATATTACTGCTTAAAGCAATCTTAGGGATCATTTAGCCTAATTCTTTTATCAGGACTTTTCTCCCTATCCTTAGGGGGAAAAAAAAGGACAGATTTTAGCATCAGAATTGCATTTAAATTCTTGGCTTGCCGCTTAGTAGTCGTGTAGCCACGGGCAAGTCATTGGACTTCTCTTAGCCTAAGTACCCCCATCTGCAAAAAACAGAGGGTCAGTTCTACCTACCTTTACAGATCTGTACGTAGCGCAAGCTTAACATGTGGCATGGCTTCAGGGCCTGCAATAGAATGCTAGCTTAACAATTGTGCTTTCTTCCTTCTATTTTAACTCTATAATAATATGCTTTGCTTCAATTTTAATTTTAAATTAAAATAATTATGAGATATTTAAATAAGGTTTTATACTTACAGCACTTTCTTTTCTTTTTCTGAGGATGTAAGAGTAGCCTTAGGATCAGATATAGGGGTCTGTCTAGACAGAAAAGGAAACTTGTGGAAGAATAAAAGAGAATCTGCTTTATTTTAAATTTTCAGAGTAGATATAGGGGTAGTGAAGTAAAGGAAGGAGAATGAGTTCTTGAAAAATTCCTGGGCTGGAAATGTGAATGAATTTATATATAGACTGGAAGTATAATTTAAATAATACTATGAAGGGTGAAAATGTAAAACAGACTTCATGACAATAAAAAATAAAACCCTTCAAAATGAATAGTATGAGCCTACTCAAAATTTTTCACATTCTAAAAGTCATGTAGGAGTCAGGGTTTAAGCCTGAACTAAACTAAAAAGAGATTCATCAAACACATTGCCTGGAATTAAGTGAAGAAGGTAAGTGGCACATTTTTCCCCTTCCTGTGTTTTTTTCCTGGAATAAATATATGTAAATTGTCAGATTTAGAACCATGATTTAAACATGATAAAAACATTAATTAAAGTTCCTACTTCAGGCAGTATTAATCCATTAAGGTCTTCATTCATGCATCTTCCATTCATGCATGCATACATTATTTTATTTAACAAATATTTATTGAACTTCTATTGGACAGTCTTCTATGTGCTCGGAGAGAGTGGTGAATAAAAACTGACAATAACCCTGGTCCTTATGGTGTTAACAACCTAGGAGGCAGAGAATGGCAATCATCATACACATACACACACAGATATAAAATAGTGGAGGTAAATGATAAGTGCCACATAGAAAGGGAAACTTAGAGAGATAGGGAGCAACAGGAAAGGAGGGGGCTGCAGGTTTAAACAGTTGGGTCAGGAAGTCCCATGGTTGAGTGCGCCTTGCTTTCCTGAAGGACAGCATGGAGGCCAGTGTGGCCAGGGCAGAGCTGGTGGTGAAGGATTAAGTAGTCATAGGAGATGGGATCAAAGAGGCAATAGAAGCCATCTTATGCAGGCCTTGTAGGGCATTGTAAATATTTTGGCTTTTACTCAGAATCTAACAATTAATTTATAATATTTATAATAAAAAAGAATGACAGCAAAGAAAATAATCTACCTGGTTGTCCCAGAAAACCCTCAGACCTTAGTTACCTTCATCTTTTTCTCCTTGTCTGCTTGCTTGATCCAACCACCTACCAAGGGCTAAGCTGCCCTTCTCCATCGTCGCTGACTCTGTTTTACTCCAGACCCTCATCATCTGTCATCCGGGCTCCAACATTCACCTCTTAACTCCTTTCTCTGCCACTGTCTTTCTATTATCTCAAATCCAACTTTCTCACTGCCAGCTGATGTCTTTCAGAAACGCTAATCTGTTTGTATTGTGCTGCTGATACAGCTTTTGAAGTTTACATGTTTTCTAAAGTATGGCTATTTACCAGGCTCTCTACCAGTCTCTCTACAATCTAGCTGAGATGCGCATTTCTAGTCTCAACTCTGGCACTCCTCAGAGTATACCACTCTCCTGAATATGTTCTGAGCTTTTGTCCTTGGGGCTTGTATGTGCACATTCTGCCGCCTAAAATGTGTCCATGTTTTGAGTCTGTCATACTCTTATTCAGCCTTAAGACCCAGTAGCAATTCATCTTCTTGAAGAGCAGTCCCAAGCTTTTCCAGGTAGAATCAGTGTGCCTTTCCTCTGGGTGTTCATCAAACTGTTCCTTCCTTTGTTTTTACATACATTTCTTTCTGCCAGATTCTCAGCTCCTGAAACATAAAGACTATGTCTTATTCCGCTCTGTAGCCACAGTACCTAAGGGCCATGCCTAGCATGTAGGAAATGCTTAATAAGTTTTAAAATAAATAGATAAATCTATTACCATATGAGAGGTTATGTGTGGGTAGTTGGATATAACTAAGTTAAAATAAGTAATATGAGTAAAATAGTCAGAGAGGGTTATCAGATGTCTTTATTATTAAAATTTTGGGAAAATTAATTTCTTTTGATCAAATATTTTGGCCTGAGAGTTTTTCTTTGATAGATTGAGAGTGTTGAATTGGATAGTCTTTAAGATTCCTTGCAGCTCTAAAACACTCAGTTATTCATTCATTTATGGATGCATTCATTCACTCAAACTTAACTATTATGTGCAAAGCATATGACTTCACCAAATCACAAATCATTCTTTTTTTGTGTGTTTTATATTTTGACTTAGTTAAATACTATGATGAGGCTAGAAATAAATGTATGGTATTTCTGTTCAGTCTGTCATAAGCTTATAAGATTAGAATATGTTTAGGTGCAACCCAAATACACAACATTAAGGGAATTCGAGACAGAAAATGGATACCGGAGATTTGAAATAGCATTTAATACTGACTGACATCTTAATACCACTAAGACATGGAAAAACTCATGTCATCCTTCCTACATAAGATAAAAGAATTTGGAAGAATATCTTGTTACTATACATGCTGGAGCATATCCACAGAATTGTTATAATAACAGTATTCAGTATTTTAATACAAATTCTTTACATTTAACAGATGAGAAAACGCATTAATATCTATACTACTTGAACTTGAAATTTTATAGGGAGAAAGCAAGGAATGAAATTTATAATAGAATTGACTAACCTAAAAACAATCTTTTTAAAAATTAATTAATTTTTTGTATATACATTTATTGAAGTATAGTCAGTTTACAATGTTGTGTCAATTTCTGGTGTATAGCATGCTTCAGACATACATGAACATACATATATTTGTTTTCATATTCTTTTCCACCGTAAGTTACTACAAGATATTGAATATAGTTCCCTGTGCTGTACAGTATGAACTTATTGTTTATCAGGTTTTGTGAGAATCCTCCTATATTTCAAAGCAAGAGACACTCTGTCAGAGTTCAGTAGGTGTTCTGTGCGAATCAGTGGATTTGTAGTTGTAATTCTTGGTGTATTTGTGGGAGAGGGTGAGCTGTGAGTCTCTCTGCTCTGTCACCTTGGCACCTCCACCCCTAAAAATAATCTTCTGAAATCTGACAGCATTTCCCCAAAAGTAGAATTTCTTTTTTAAACAAAGAATCCTGGCCTTGAAGACTACAATTGGCATAAGATAAAGGAGACCAAACCAGAACCTTATTTTCTAGGAGTGAGTGGCGATTGAAATTATTTTCATATTAAGAAATACTAGTTATATATTATTCTT
Source organism: Vicugna pacos (assembly GCF_048564905.1). Taxonomy (NCBI): domain Eukaryota; kingdom Metazoa; phylum Chordata; class Mammalia; order Artiodactyla; family Camelidae; genus Vicugna; species Vicugna pacos. Next base: position 75,261,960 of record NC_132987.1, read on the forward strand.
CGTTTCTCTTTTAACTCTTATTTTAGTGCTCTTTTATTCAAAGTTATTAAGCATATATATGCTATTATACAATGCCTATCAAAAATTATTTGGATCTAAATTAGGTATTTCATAAATCTGCCTTTATATTACTGGGTATCACCCTGACGCTTAGTTGTTGGCTTATGAGAGTTTGTCACCATGTGGAATTTTCTACAGCAGAAAGAGTCATGTATAGAAAGTGAGGCAAACTCTTGTATGTACTGGAAGGTTTTGGGTTTTATGCTGTAACTCCTTGCCTCCAGGCCACATCTTCTTGTGTTCTAAAATAGTCCACAAATATTTCATTACAAAGAACCTTTATAATTCACCAACCCTCATGGGTATGAATCTATATCTATGTATTTCAATCAAACTGCATTAAATGAATAATTATTCATTTTCTCCTTCTACACTAAGCAATTATATAGTCTTTTCTCATCTTTCAGAACCTATCTTAACATTTCTACTCACTCACTAGCTGTCAGCTCCACTGCCCTTCTTTTTCTTGCTTGAGCTTGCTGGACTTGTTCTTGTCTCAAAATCTTTGCCCTTATAATAACTTATGCCTGAAATATTCTTCATCTAGATTAGTGACTCTCAACTGGAGGTGGTTTTGCCCCTCAGGGTATGGTTGGCAATAACTGTAGGCATTTTTCATCATCAAAATCTGGGGTGAGGGGTGCTGCTGTCTGGTGGGTAGATACTAGGGATCCTGATAAATATCCTGTAGTGCACAGGACAGCCTTCTTCTCTTTCTTTTTTTGGCCCCAAATGTCAATATTTCCAAGGGAGAAGTATCCTTAAATATCTAAGACGTTTATCCTCAGATATACTGAGAAACCAATCATTAGATTTTATCATATTTAATTCTTTCTAACCATTTAGAAAGAATTTAGGTTGTAGTTCATATATTACCTGTCCAGAAGAGGCCTTCTCTAACAATCCAGTGTAAATAGTTCCACCCCTCCTATCACCTAATCACTCTTTGTTCTACTAACTTGTTCTTATGTCACTTATTTTTTAGTGAGATTAAAACTTAATATAATGGTTGTTAAATATAAGTTTTACAGATAAAGGCTTTATCTTATTCATTATTATCTCCTCTGTGCTTACAGAAGTGACTGCCACATAGTTGACAATATTTTTGAGTGAATATTGGAAGACAGATGAGATCTGTAGGCCATAGCTAAGGGTTATATATACTTAGTTCTTAAGATTTCAGTTCAAAGGAAAAAAAGTCTTCCTGCTCTCTTCTTCAACATGATGGCAGAAAACATGTACTTTCTACAAGTTTAAAACATCTTGAAGAAGTTATGCTTTTTGTAATGGTAGAATAGACTGTATTGGACTATCCTTCTCATAGATAACAATCATAAACTTTGGTCAAAATAGTGAAAAACAAACAAACACATACATGACTATACAAAGGCAATGGAGAGTGACAAAAGAAATAATAATAATAAAAAAAGAAACAGTGGCAGGCACTGAACTGGGTCAATTTAACTTTTATATGGGTTTCCACCTGAGGATATTTCCAGTCCAAGTCAGTAGAAACAGATGATGAGCCGAATCAGATGTTGGACTTAGTAGACAAGGACTTTAAAAGTAGCTTTTATAAATATGACAGGTGTATAAAGGAAATCATGGTCTTAATGAATAAACAGATAAGGAATTTCAGCCTGAAAAAGAGTCAAATGGAAATCCTAGAATTTAAGAATGCAATATTTAAAATGGAAAAATTCACTGGATGGGGTTAACAGCTGATTTAGGTGGCAGAGGAATGCTCAGTGAACAATAGAAATTATCCAATCTGAAGAGTACAAGAAAAACAGATCCCCAGTAATCTTACAGGATTGTATTTTCATTTTTCCCTTCTTGGTCTATAAGCTATTGGTCTCATATATTTTACTTCTCTATATGTTATAATCCCAATGTTACATTGTAATTTTTCTTCAATTAGCTTTTAAAATAGTCAATTATATTTTAAAGATCTTTAACTAACAAGGGAAAGAGTTATCATTTCTAGTGTTCTCCATTATTTTGCATAGATCCATATTTCCCCATCGTGGATCATTTTCTTTCTGAGTGGAGGATTCCTTTACAATTTTTTGTCATGTGGTCTACAGGTGATGTATTCTTTGTTTGTGTACCTGGAAAGTATTTTGCCTTCATATTTCATAGACTTTACTTTTTAGAACAGTTTTAAATTTATAGAAAAAGTAAAAGATATTATAGAGAGTTCCCATGGATTCCATACCCAGTTTTTTCTTTTATTAACATTTTACCTTAACATTATACATTTGCTATAATTCATGAACCAATATTGATATATTATTATTAATTATATATTTTCATTAAAGTTTATTCAGATTTTCTTGGCTTTTATCTAATTTATTTTTTTCCAGGTTCCCATCCATTATACCATAATACATTTAGTTGTCATGTCTTATTAGACTTTTTTAACTGTGACACTCAGACTTTCATTATTTTGATGTCTTTAATAGTGTTGAGAGGTACTGGTCAGGTATTTTGTAGAATGCCTGTATATTGGAATTTGTTTGATGTGTGTGTATGTGTGTTTCATGGTTCGATTGTTGCTTTTATGTTTGAAAGGCATTTTCACTGAATATAGACCTCTGGATTGACAGATTTTTTTTAAAGTACTTTCAAAGTATATTTCTCACTATGTATTGTGTCCTTTTTGTCAGACTGATTTTAATATTTCCTCTTTGTCACATTTTTGAGCAATTTGTTTACTGTGTGACTTAGTGTAGTTATTTTCATGTTTCTATTGTTTTGGGTTCATTGAACTTCTTGGATTGGTAGATTTATATATTTGGAAAAAATTGGGGAAATTTTTCTATACATACTTTTTCTCCTCTCCTCTCTCTTCTTTCTTTTGGTACTCCAATTCCACTTGTACTAGGTTGCTGGAATTTGTTCCACATCTCACTGATATTCTGTTCTTTCATATTTGGAATGCTTTTTCACTGTGTTTCACTTTAGATAGTTTATATTGCTATATCTTCAAGTTTATTAATATTTTTTCATGCAATATATAATCTACTTTCAATCCCATCCAGTTTATTTTCATTTTAGAGATTGTAGTTTTCACCCCAAGAAATTAGATTTTAGTCATTTAATATCATCTATATCTCTACTTATCATGATTTGTCTTCCCTCTAGCTTTTTGAGTAAATAGAATACAGTTGTAAGAACTGTTTTAATACCCTTCTTTGATATTCTAATGTCCATGTCAGTTTGGTTTTCATTGAACTTTCTTCTCATTATGGCTCACATTTTTCTGTTTCTCTGCATGTCATGTAACTTTTGATGATTTACCAGACTTTGTGAATTGTATCTTGTTGGATGTTGGATATTTTTGTATTCATAAAAATATTCTTAAACTTTGTTCTGGGATGTAGTTAAATGACTTGGAAGCAGGTTGATACTTTTGATTCTTGCTTTTAAAATTTGTTAGGTGGACCAGAACAGCATTCAATATAGAATTAATTATTTCTTACTGTTGAGGCAAGACTCTTCTTTACCTAATGTCCTCATGAAGGTTTTACAGTTTGGCTAGTGGGAAGAGACATTACTATCATTCCTATGCAGACTCTGAGGATTGTTCTGTTTTATCCTCTGGGGAAATTTTTCTGCAGCTTTTTGCTAGTTTTCTTACATACTTGCGCTGATCAGGACTCTGTAGAAAAATTATAAATTAGGCTTTATCAAATTTAGAAATGTGTGCTCATCAAAAGACACATTTAAGCAAATAAACAATCCATGCACCAGGAAAAATATTTGCTAAACACGTATTTCAAAGAAGACCAATATCTTTAATACATAATAAAACTACTATGATGCAATTATAAAGCAATCTAATATACAATAAGCAAAAGACTGAACAGATGCTTCAAAAACAAAGGTACATGAATGGACATAATCACCTGAATTAGTGATCAGCGTCATTAGTCCTTAGAGTAAATGAAGATTGGAACCATGTGAGATAATTCTACATGCTCACTCTAATGGCTAAAATTAAAAAGAACTGACAATGCCAAATTTTGGTGAGAATTTAGATGAAATAGAATTTGGTGAGAAAGTAGATGAAATACATGGAAACGTCATTTGGGATTGTACAATGGTAGAATCACTTTGGCAAAAATGTTTGGTAATTTCTTATGAAGTTAAATGTATACTTATTCTGACTTAGCAATTTAATTTTTAGCTGTTTCTCCAAGAAAAATTAGAGCATATTTCCAAAATAGACTTGTACATGAATGTTCATAGAACTTTATTCGTAAGAGCCCCAAGCTGGGAATTATCCAAATGTTCATTAACGGAATTAATAAACAAATCGTGGTATAACCATACAGTGGAATACTACTCAGGAATAAATGCCTGATATAAACTACCTCATATATAAATCTCGCAGAAATGCTGAACAAAAAAAACTGGACACAAATATATTGTGTGATATATTGGCACATATATATTGTGTGATTTCATTTATGTAAAGTTCTAAATTAGGAAGCTAATGTATGGTAAATAAAAGCAGAGAAGTAGTTGCTCTGGGAATGGGGGATTGACTTGGAAGGAGCACAAGAGATCTTTCTGAGATGATGAAAACATTCCATATATTGATAGAGGTTTGGGTTATATGAATACATGCATTTGTCAAAACTCATCCAATTATATACTTAAGATTTATGAATTTCATGAAATATACGTTTTACCTAACCTCCTACACTGTTATGCAAATACTGAACTCTAATTAGTAGGTTTCCTTCATGCAGTGCTATTGTTTAACAACTCTGAAACTACTCTGTGTGAATTCTAGGATTAAGCAAATGAGTAAAAGCAATGAAAATAATAATGGCAGCCAGATTTTGTGCAGTTAATAACAGATTTACAGAAGTTAGAAGAGGTAACACTTGAAAGTAGGCTATTGTTTTGGATTGGAATTGGTGATATCAGTATGAATTCATAATTCTGAATAAATACATATATATTTATAATATTTTATAAATTATTTATATAAATATATATATATATATTTCTAGCACTGTCCACTGTTGAGAGAGCCTGGAATCAATGATACACTAATAACAGTGAACACACTAGGGTCAGATATTGGTTGGTTCATACAGTTCTCCATTAACAGGAAGTAGGGCTCCTTGGAGAAATGTGTGATTCTGGGGCTGGGAGATGAAAAGTAGAAGAAAAGCCTAGAACGTCTGTGTGCCAGAAAGTGAGTAAATGATCAAAGAATTGTGGCAGTGTATTAAAAAATCACATGGCTTATCTTAAAGGGAGACCCCCTAACCAAACTTGGAGTGATATGAGCATTAAAATCAATAATGATAGTAATGGATTATAGCCCATTAAATAAAATAAGGATGCATAAGTTCATATTAACATAAGTAAGTAATTGAACAAATAAAAGGGGAAGAAGAGAAAGCTTTCTGATTTTCGAATGGCACTTAGTAAATGAAGAAGGAATGATGACGTTAGAAATCATCAATGGATGCTAAAACTAGTGAAGAGAATTTGGTGATGATCAGAATAATTACCTCTCCACAAATTATTTTTAAATACAGAGAAAAAGTAGTAACTTTGGGGGGAGGGAAGAAAACTGGTAGCTATCATCTTAACTAAGTGATTAAAACTGTGTATTCAATATTGGAACAAAAAAATTTCATGTGCCTTTTGACATGATACACTTAGGAAGACATAACAACATTTCTATTTTATTCCTGCCCAAGATAACTGACCTGAATCTAATCATGAAGAAACATCAAACAAACCAGACATTTGACATTTTTTTTTTAATTTTAAAAATAGAAAGACGAAGAGCTTTCTCAGATTAAAGGAGATAAAAGAGAAGACAAATGCTATGTGTGATCCTACATTGGATTCTGGACCAGGAAAAAAAAAGTTGTAAAGGAAATATTATTGAAACAATTGTTGAAAATTGAATGTGGACTGTGGCTTAGGTGATATTATGAATGTTAAATCTCCTGATTTTGATCATTGTACTGTGTCTGCACAAGAGAATGTTTAAGGAACACAGACTGGAGTAGATAGGGGCAAAGGGGCATTGTATCTCTGATTAACTCTCAGATAGCTCAGAATGATAGAGCAAATGAGGCAAAATGTAAACCACTGGTAAATATGGGAAAAGGGTTCACAGGCATTTCTTCTAACTTTTTTGTATATTTGATATTTTGCCAAAATAAAACAGTTACAAAAAAGATTTGTAACGTGGGTCAGGACTCCTGACTAGGGATCGTTGATTCAATTTTTGTATGGGATGGCTCTACTACCTACTCAGACTTTCAATTCTATCGTATTTTCTAATGGAAACCTACAGTATTCTTTTCTCAGGGGAAATGTTTAGGTCAATCATTTTAAAAACTTTCCTGGAATGTTGAGTAGAGTGTGAGGATTACTCTTTCTGAGACAATGGAAATATTCTTTATACTGATAGAGGCAGGCCCTCTTTCAAGCGCTCTTCGTATACTGTTTCCCCTCATCCTCACAATTTAGGACTTGGATTTTGTCATCACTGTTTAAAACATAAGACAACTGCAACTTGCTCAAAGGACTTGATTAGTAAGCAGCAGGGCCATAATTTGAAATCTGGTTTATTTAAAGACAAAATTTAAGCCCTCAGCCCAAATGACCCATTCCTTCCCTGACCTCAGGTCTGACTTCTCACACTGAATTGTAATCATCAGTCTCTTTTCCCACTAGGGAGGGATCTAGGAGCAAGAGGATTTCTCTTACTTTCTAACTTTTCTTTTTCTTTGTCTCCAGAACCCAGGATATGGCTTGGCTCACAATGGCTTAGTCAATATACGTAGTTTAAATACCATTTTCAAGACCCTCAAAGGTAAAGATTCTGTTTTAATGCAGTGTTTATTTCACGTGGCTATTCATTCATGTGAAAGACTATTACAGGCTCCTATTGAAGAGACTTTGTTGGGTCTGCTTTATTTTCATCAGTTATTATGTAGGTAGACCCTTTGGCTGATTGTTCATTTGACTGCTTGTGATCTATTCATTCATGCAGGCCCTACTGTGGTAGACAGGCTGCAGTGGACATCTCCACTAGTCTTCACAGCACACACCACTGTCTTTATTGCACAGTGGCATTCTTTCCACCCTGCTGTTAAGACTTGGTGTTGGTATTCTCCCTGTGAGTCAGACTCTTAGCACATCTGTACACAACATGCAGAAATGCAGAGATGTCAAAACCCAGGACACATACAGCCCAACAGTTGACAAGCAGAGTGTTATTAGCATTGGTAATAAGACTACCTGGGTCTGTCTGCAGAGGTCCCTCAGCTTGGGATCATTTATATTCACTGCACACAGCTTCCAAACCTGGCTCTTAAATGAGCCAGCTTTAGAGAAGACAATGGAAACCCTGACAGTAAGCTGAAAATTTGGGGTAGTAATCCATTCATCCTAATTAAGAGAACCTCTCAGACCTGCCTCCTGTCAATTAACACAGTTGTGTGTGGTCCTATTATTTGAACTGACAACAGCAATCTTAGGTTCTATTGGCTCAGGGAGCCCTTTCTCCTCCAGAACTCCACAGTCCAGCTCTCCTCTTGGTAAACAGATTCTCTTTCACTTGCAACAGCAAACACTTCAAACATTTGCATTTCACTCATTACTTGTGCTGCTACAGGCTGAGTGTGACCCTGTCATAGAAACAAACCCAGCTAAAAACCACCTAATGGCATTGGTTATATAACTATTAGACTTCCCTGAAATATACTTCCTAGGACCAAAAGAAAGGAATGGAATCTTTGCACCATAGGATTAGCTTGGTCTGATCTCATTTGTCATTTCTCTTAGTAAAAACCACTTTCTCCTTAAACCCAAATTATAAGAACTCAGCTCTTGTCCATAGTAAGAAGTCAGCAGAAAGAATATCAAACTTTGTATCAGAAAGCATGTTGGGAATTTACAACAGTTTTAATGCATTTTTTCCCTTGACAGTTATTATTTTGACAGATGGAGGTTGGGGTGTTGGAGATGGTTGGCAACTAGAATTTTTGTGTGCGGAATAAAAGAAATCTCAAAATTGAGTCTCAAAATCTCAAATGGTGCCCTTCCTTTGATCTGTCACATTGTGTTACCTTTCATCACATTACTGCACAACTCCTCAAATTTAAAGGAGCAGGCTTTTCTTTTTCCAGGTCAGATACTAATTTAGAAATTTGGTGTGAAGTAATGATGAATAATGGATGAACCAGCTTTCTAAATTGAAGTCCCAGATTCTGAGGGACTTGGGAAATCTTCAGAGCCAGATGGAAAATGTCAAATTGAATGCCAGGGAGAGACCCACGTGAAGGAACCCTTACTTTTCTACCTGCCTGGTCATCCACTCATTGCCAGCTGGAGTTTATTTCCCTTAGTTTTGAGAACAAATCAAATTATCATATGTTAAAATGATGAAATATTTGTCTCTAAAAGTTCTATTTGCATATGGAATCCTGCATTTTTAAATTAACTGCTAATGCACAGAACCCTGGCATAAGTTTGGAAAGTGGACCATATTGCTTTCAGGAGTCTTTGATTTGCCAATAAGGTCAACCAAAATCCATTTCTGCTTCCTGTGCTTGATGTTTATGTAGTCTTCACATTCTTTTTAGAGAAATTTGTCTACTTCTTTGATGAACAAATAACACTGAGCTGAAATTTTTTTCTTCAGAAGACTTTCTGTAGTGCAAAGAAGTTGAATAAATACTAAATATTCATCTGAAGCATGAGATTATTGACGTTTGAGCTTCTGAGGTTTTAAAAATTCTACCTGAAAGGATATCAGGTAATTTAGAAATTCCTGCCCTATCATAATGTTTTATTGTTTCTCTAAATTTTCTCTAACTGTATTCCTTCTGGAAAAGGCATTCCATGGTAGTCTCCTGGACACGAAGGAAAAAGAAGATGAGTGACAGTGCAATTAGAAGATTTGTAACTGGTTACATTACCCACAAAAGGTAATGAATAGTGGCTTCAAGTTACCCTTTTGTGGGACTTCTCTTAATTTTCTATAGGCTTGTATTTTCAGAGTTTTTAATCTGTTAAAAATCTAAATTGATTTTTTTTTTAGATGGGAGTGATAATGAATATACTGGATGAAAGAATAAGGACCAAATGATCTTTATAGGGGAGATAAAGGCCAAATCTATCAAAATGAACAAATCTGAGGGCCTGCCATCTGGGCCCAAAGACAGCTTCACAAGTACTTAATGTAGATGTTTCTTTAGCAGGGACACATGTAAAAGAAGGAAACTTGCCTCACAGAAAGTGCAGTGTGAGGCAGCAGTGTGATGTGGCTGCACAGTAAAATTGTAATTTTAGATGCGTTGTTAGATGCACAGTACAACAATGAAGAAAGTGATAGTGTTGTTCCTGTTAGTTCAAAACCTGGGGAGTTCCTGGGTGAAATCTGAAATTGCTCTGCCACTACGTGTACATAAATAGAGACCGAGACAAAAAAGAGGCAAGCTGCTCCCTATTGGTGAATGATAAGTTTAATAAGCAAGAAGACTTACATACAGGGCTTGTCTTGGTCAGCCACAAGCAAGATCTCTGCACCTGCCCCCCAGAATCTTAAACATTTATATTGAGATCATGATGGGGTTCAATCATGTATCCAATTCAGATGGTCTGAACAACATATCGCTCTAGGTGCATCCTTGAAAATGGCTCTGGCTGTGGAAACGGTGGGCAGAATGTAGATTCCCAGGACAGAGTGGGGGGTGAGGAGCCTCTGGTTGCCTGGGTCCAGATTACTGATCATCTGGCCTTCATGTCCTCTGGATGATCTCTTCCACCTGTACTCTTGGGATGTTATTGGGTCTTCACAGATTGTAAGACAAAAACAAACAAGAGTGTGAGAAGCAGCAAGCAACATGGTATCTTATACAGAAGAGTCAAAGCTACTAGAGAACTTTAGGTGGGAGACGAGAAGCTTCAAATGGATTTGATGCCAATATTTGTAAGAAATGTCAAATGGAAGAAAGATCAGACTTTCTTGAGATGACTTCAGTGAGTTGAACTAGGTGCAATGGGCAAAAGTTCTGGGGAGAGGGACTTGTGTGACTTAGAACAAGAAGGGCTTTCTTTTCTTTTTTTAATTGAAGTACAGTCAGTTACAGTGTGTCAATTTCTGGTGTGCAGCATAATGTCCCAGTCATGCATATACATAACATATATTTGTTTTCATATTCTTTTTCATTAAAGGTTATTACAAGATATTGAACATAGTTCCCTGTACTATACAAAACAAACTTTTTTAAAATTTGTTTTTATATATAGTGGCTAACATTTGTAAATCTCAAATTCCCAAATTTATCCTTTCCCACCCCCTTTCCAGGGTAATCATGAGATTATTTACTATGTCTGCGAGTCTGTTTCTGTTTTGTAGATGAGTTCATGTACCATATGATATCACTCATGTGTGGAATCTAAAAAAGAAAAAGAAAAAAAAAAAGAAAGGGCTTTCTCATAGGAGTGGCAAAAGATACACAGGTCACCTCACTGGAAACATTCAAGCCAAAGCTAAATGATGACTATGAAGGAGTCTTGTAGGGAGAATGCAGATGGCAGTTGGATTTGACAGTTGGTCGTGACTCTTTTTTCTCTGAAATTCCTCCTTATTAATCTTGTAATGATAATGTGCCCAAGTGAACAAACCTAGTGAATTTGAACTTTGGTAAGAAATTAATATCCATTATGCATAAGAAAAAGTTATGATGTAGAGATGTTAAAGTGTCTGTCCTTGGAAATTTTTAAGAGTAGGAGAGACAATTACAACCGTAACTTAGAGACTTTCATGGTTACAGACTGGCGTCCGAGGCAGTTTCTTAAAATATCTGTGGTTATTTGTATACCAGGGGTCTGTAGTCTCTTTAAAATCGTTGGTCAGGCCTTTTCTACAAAACTTTTAAGCTCAATCAGTCTTGTGTAATTTCACTTTATGACATGGAATAGGCTTCTCATAACCTTCTGGCTCATTCCTGGGAGAGAAAAAAACTATGGTCTATTGTTTGCTTCCTCCTCACACACTGTCCCTCATTCCCTCTTACCTTGAATGGTTTCAAGGATGTGAGTTAAAACATACTATTTGATATTGAATAGTATTATAAGTTCTATCCATTAGAAAAAGATTTTTATAACCCTAATATTAAGATTCTTTGACTTTATGTGGTGAGAAGAAAATAGCGATGAGATTATTCCTAGAGCGTAGACAACTAATCTGAATTAAAGTTTACGTTTTTGGCTCTGTTTACCTTGACGCATACCTGTTAGGAGAAGGGACAGCAGGATACAGAATAAAGGTCAGGGAGGGTCACAGACATGTTTGGTGGCAGTTAGCCCGAATTTGCTGATCCTCAAAGTTACTGGGGGTTAAAAATTCTCTGGGAAAGTTCCTGATTGAATAGCTTTGGAATGGGGCTGAGAAAGCTGTGTTTTTAACAAGTGTCACTGGGGGCTCTTATGCTCAGACAAGGAGATGCTATTCTAGACAATTTAAAGTCACAGTTCAAGCAAGGTGGGAAAACTATGGATGGACAGGAAGTTGTAACAGACCAGCCTCGTATACAAGTTAAAAAAAAAATTACTGTTCTCTAACAAAGATGTCACAGAATTGATCTGCTCTTTTATGCCAGTGGTGCTACCAAAAAACTTGAAGTCTTTAAATCATGAATTATTGAATTGGCTCATGCATTCTACTTCTGCCAGAGTATTTCTTTCCATGTGCATTTTGGAAAGAGTCTCAAGTAAGCTGTTTGCCTTTCATGGATCCATCTTGTTACTTTCAACACAAATAAGTTTTTTTCCTTTTTGAAGCAAAAGCCAAGCCACTAGCAGATGATTTAATGAGCAAAATGTGCCTTCTCCTTGTGAAGGAAAACAAAGGGCATCATCAGCTGCTAACTGTGACGTGTGGGAGAAGATTTAGTCAGTTGTCTCCTCTGCTGCGACCAACTACTTCTCACCCACTCGTTCCTTCCTTTCCCTGCTTTTCATAAACTGGCCATTTGGTGCTTTTCTTCTTAATTCACCTCCACCCTGACAGGCACAATGATAACATTCAGCTCTGTTAGAGGTTAACTGCTAAGTCTTTCCCCCTTCAGAATAAAGTTTGAGACAAAAACTTGAAATTTGAAAGGATACATTATAAAAACTATATTTTGATTGATGCAAATTATCTGTCTTTGTTTTTCTCATGAAATACCCATAACCTTTACAAAGCAGACTTTCCCATAAGAAGCTTTTTCTTTTTTAATGCATAGGTGGGGCCTCCAGAGCAAGTAGTGATGTTGTAAATGGGATGACTGTGAAGTTTCCATCAACAATTGTTTAATTTTCATGAGTCTTTGCTGTTGAGCAAATGAAGAAAGGATATTAAAGACCACTGTAATTTTCAAGCATTGACAATAGACAAGACATCTAGAAATGATTGTTCATTTCCTCCCTTTCCTCTACTTTTATGGAAGAACTATTCAAAAGAATAGGCTAAAGAGATTATGAGATTAAATAGGGTGGCTCATATGAGAAATAATACAAAGATGAATCATGGGAAATACTTCTGGTAAATTCTCTAAGATTTAAATTGAAGTCATATCACTTAAAGTGACACTTAGAGTTTGGGACTCCTCTGTGCTTTCCTGAGCGATATTATGTGCAAAAGACATCTATTATTTTTCTCTTGCTGTCTACTGTGATATTCCTTGTGTTTGAGGACAGAACTTGGCAACAGTCTTTAAAAATATTTGAATGTCAAAAAGAACTTGAATCCAGCTCTATGAGTCACATTATTTTATAAAAGTCTTCCCTTTTTAACTTATGTTTCTCACCATGTGAAGATGTCCTTTAAATGGTTTTCAAGCTATGTTGTATTCAGTCATCTGAAACTGAATATTTCCCTGCAAAAATTTTGTAGCATTGTTTCAAGAAGTGTTGGTTAAAACACACTATAATTCATCAAGTAATTTGATTACTTTCCAATAATGACTTTTAAAAAATTCTTTGTATTCGACTCCATTGTTTTTAAAAAATCTTATTGCTACATAAAGCTTTTATATTATTTTCTTCTAGGAACTCTAATCTTTCAAGTAATATTTATATTTGTGTTTGCCATTTAATATCCCTTTATGCTTTACAAATCAAACATGTAGATATTATATATGTAATCTTATTAATATATTTACATTTGTAAATAATTTTATTTTATGTACTGGTAAGAGTAAATAGAATACACATATATGCACACATGCAAATTAGTAATATGTCATGAATGACTGCTGACATTTAGTGAAAGAGGTAAAATAATTTGTTCAGTGTTACATAGGGCTATGTGACATAGCTCAGCTAGTTTGCAGACTTGGCTTTGTCCAGCGCTATCTCTGCCTACATTATTCTGTCTCGTGGTAATGGCTACTATTGCTCTTGCTTTTAACATATTGTGAAGTTTATTTGCATTTCTCCTTTGTAATTTATTGGCATTTTTCTCTAATTCATCTAATTTTTAAGCTACAGAGTGAATTAGGTAATTTCTTCAAAACTCATATTTAAGCAATAATCACTAAGTTGTTAATTTGCCCACGAGTTGTTTTAAGTTTGCACCTTAAAGATCAGTGTCTTTACCTGATAGCTGCTGCTCTAATTAGTGACGCCTAGTGCATCAAATGCAGATGTTCAAGAAAATTAGATAAAGACACAAAAAAGCATAAACCAACACATTTTAGCTTATTAAGCTCACTGAAAATTTACCAATTTGGATAATATTGGGGAAAATTGTGAATAAATTGTTAAAATTTCTGAAATATAAAGCATTAATTCCCTAAACATTGTAGAGCAGGTAGTATAGCATGATAATACATGTATATTTTAAAATAAATGTGGCTCTTATTTTCAAGTATACACAGTAAACTGAACTAACAGAATTATTTACTGAGAAGAAGAATATATGAGGGAAGTAGTATGGGGTAGTGGAAAGAAATGGGTTTCCCTGTGGAGTGCCCTTTTCCCTGTTTTATTCCTTTTTTAAAGTAAACTCTCCCTTTATAAAATGATGTTAATAATACCCACCCCACAGGGGTTCAATGAGATAGTTTAGGTAAACTATCTACCAAAAGGTTGTTGATCAGATCAGCCCCTCCCCTGCCACTCTCATTTGCTTCTCTCAGCACTGTTTTGGGATCCAGCAAGAAGGAAAGACAGGCTGCAGCCTGGAATTATTGAACGTTAGTTGAAATGCACCTTTTTGATAATATACTCCTCCATACTTCCTTTTTGTTTTTCCTCATTCATTTGTTTATCTGTCATATATGCCAGGTGCTGTCTGATGAATGGAGGCAATAAGGACACAGTGCTTTAATTACTGGCTGAGTTCAGGAAGTTAGTTTGTCTGACTCTAGTCCAGGCTGTGTAGCAATGAAAACAAGAATCATACAAAAGAAACAAGAGTAAACTCTTATAAAAGATTATATAATTAAAATCCAAACTGTTAACCCATAAATGCCTGGGGAATCCCAGCCAACAGACTGACCAATAGGCTAGAGGTGCTGTGGTTGGGGGGAGGATAGGAGCCAGTAGGCATTGAGGGATGGGAAACACAAGATGTTCCTGGGAGGGAAGGCGTGGAGGCAAGAGATCACGTGTTCTTATCTAATGGTGAAGTGGCCCAGCTTAATGAATGGAAGTTCATGTTATAAAGTCAGCTGAAATAAGGTTATTAGATTGAGATGAAGTTTGATTTAGGGAACCTTGAGAATTAAACAGAGAAGTTTTGTCATAATAATCCCTAATATTTATTGCATATTAACTGTTTGATAGGCATTGTTCTAAATGCTTTTAATATATTAACCCATTTAATCCTTGTTACACTATGATGTAGTTACCATTATTATCATTTTATAGAGGAGGAAATTGATGCACAGAAGGTTTGAATCATTTGCCAAGGCCTTACAGCTAAGATGTTGCTGGCCTGGGGTTTGAATTCAAGCAGTCTGGCTCCAGAATCCATGTTTTTATTACCTTTGTTAAACTATCTGAGAAGTTATGGTGCAGGTAGGAAATGACAGTTTTTGGTGAGAGGGCTGAGAAAATTAAAGCTACACATAGAGAGGTATGTATATTGGGGAAGAGTAAGAGTCAGAGACCTTAGGTGACATTCCAGGATAAGTCAATGGGTCTATAGGCTAGGATGGGTGGGGTTACGGAAATGGAGAATTTAGGAATTTAAGCTGTGAGGATGAAAGTAACTTTAAGTTGCTCCAAGTACTAAGGCTGATTACTTGGCCGAAGGATTGTGCCATTGACAAACATAAGGAAATTACGGCAGGTGGCAGTTTTGGGGAAAAAACACAATGAATTTGGCTTAATGCACACAGAATTTGATTTAGCTTTTGAAATTGTGAGGCTAGCACTTAGGATTGAGAGATAGATACATAAGTTCGGGAGTCATTAGCAAAGAGATGCTAGTGAAAGTCACAAGAATAGATGCACTCACTCTCCAAGGGAGAGACTGTGAGGAGAAGAGAGCAGAAGGCAGAAGGGGCAGGTTAATTAGTAACACCGGCTAATGGCCAATCAAAGGTTGCCAAGCAAAGTACCTGCCAGATTTGTTTAAACAATGTTTTTGTAAATTTTGTTTACACTTGTAATTTGCTTAGCAAACCCTGTCCTCCACATAGTTTGTGGGGAACAGGGCAACTTTTGAACCAATTTCAATAATCAGAAATTAGAATTCTGAGATCGCCAAGTAAATACAGTTTATATTAAACACATCACAACCTCCCCCATCCTGGCCTGACCTTTATCCTTTACTTAATATGTACCCCTCATCTTCCCGAAGGGACCACATAATTCTTATATTGTACCTTCCCTCTCCTGAAAAATTTCCTTTCATTCTTTACCTGCAAGACAATTAAAACAAATTCAGAGGCTCAGCGTTTTACCCATCACGGATCTAATAGTCCTCATTTATTAAGGAGCTTACGTGGACTCTTTTTCTTTTTCCCCTTAAAATATTTACAGCAATCTATTACTCATTCTGAATTTTAAACCACTTAGTTTTGTCTGGAAATAGCAATTCATTTCATGTATCATTGTTTTTGTTTATCACTATTTTATCTTTCATTCTCGTCTTCAGACAAAGAAGAGTTCTTTAAAATATTCTTTGTCCCAACTGACTTCCCTGAATTGCGTGCTCTATTAATCAAAGCTTAATTTACTAAATGCCACCTCAGCCTGTTGCCCTCAGACAGAGTATATCTTGATTCACTCCTTTTTTAAAAATTGAATACTAAGTCCTTCCAAAATGATCACCCTGTCTTTTTTGGTGACCCTCCACAAATCTTTGATGATACTCAGTTATATGGTTCAGTAATTTTATTAGTAAATAATAATAATAACCCATCACATTACTGTGGTTTTGAACTTAATTACAGAGCAGTGAACCCTGTATTTTCATTCTTCTTTTAAATCTTGCAAACTGACTTTTAACTTCTTTTGATAGAGATTTAGCCAAGTATCTGCCTCTTCATAATCAAATTGTTTATAGGTTCCATGTCATTTATTTCATTTTTCATCAATTCCAGCTGGTGAGGATTCCATTTTCATGAAGAGCTGCCTTAATTTCCTTCAGACCTCAGATCACAGGGCTGGTGCTACTGACAGTAAGTCCATCTTAAAGGAATGGTATTGCCATTAGCACTTCTTTGCCTGCTGCAAATCTCTGCAAACCAGGAAGAGACAGATTGGGACAGAGCTTGGATATCTACCAGGTTAGGCTTTGAAATTTCTTGGTGGATCCTAATTGATGGTTGAGACTCTGTGGTTTATGGCAGCATTTCCCAAAATGTATTCTTAAATGCTATAGTTTATGAATAAATGTTACACATAAAAAGTATTCCATAGTCCAAGATGTAAAATTCTGGCTTAATCAAGGTTAAGAAGTTGTCTTTCCTCCCTGACTTCTCAGGGCCCTCAAATACACTAATACGTATTGTGAACTTCCAAGAGGAAGATGTTGTGTCTTCTGAAGCCCCAAGTTTTTTCTCCTTTCCTGTATATTATAGAATTATTTCATCAGACCACATTTTAGGAAATGTAGGTCTAGTTATGGATTCTAATATAAACGTTTTTGATGGGTTTATTTGTTTTTTCCATTAGCTTTCCTTGTTTACAGGATCTTATTTTAACTTTGAATATTTTGTTGTAAACTTATTTTAATTTCTCCATTTCCAGTGAAACTGTAGACAACCGGTTTTAACTTTTATCTTTGCAAACTGTTTTTAAGTTTCATTAATAGAGCAGCCTGGAGCTTTTATTAAGTTGTAGAGGCATTTTGTTTGTTTGGTTGGTTTTTGGTTTTTTTTTTTCTGTAATAGGAAATTACTGTCCTCAATATTGAAAAATTATTTTTACTGGCCTTGTTACTAAGTGCATTTATGTAAGAAATATTTGTTGAGTACATATACTCAGTCATAGGATGAACAACCTTCCTACGTTGCCTAGAATGAAGCAGTTCTGAAGACATGGGATTTTTGGTTCTAAAACTGGAGAATTCCCAGACAAATTGGTACTAGTGTGGCACGCTTAGCAATGTAGCAGTAAACAAGGACAGTCCAGGCAAAAGAAATAGCATGTATCAACGCCCTGAGGCAGGAGCAAACTCTTTGTAGCCAAGAACAGATGCATTACATTAAAGGGGTTTCTGTTGGAGAAACAGGCAAAGGCCAGGTCATGCAATGCCATATGGGATTATGATTTTATTTTAGGGACAAAGGGAAGGCAACTGGATGATTTTAGTAATGACATGATGTTTTAAATTTTAAAAAAAGTCGCTTTGGTGAATGAGCGGAAAATGAACTCTAAGATGAAAAGAGGCTATTATAGATGTCCGAGTGATAGAGGATGGTGTCACAGAGAAGAGGAGTAACTATGGAGGGAGGTATAATTTGGAAATATAATTGACTGGACTTACTTAGGGACAGTATCTGGGGTACACTTGAGTTTTAGGACAGGTGAAATAGATGAGTGGAGGTGTCATTTACGGGGATGGAGAATATCAGTAGGTACAGTTTTGGCAGGGAGAGTATCCTGGATTACGATTTCTGATTTGGAAATGTAAAGCTGAGTTACAGGGCAGCAATCAACTGGAAATGTCAAGCAGGGAATTGGATATAGAAGTCTGGCTGTATTGGAGAGGTCAGACATACAGCAACATATCCATCAGCATATAGATAGTGTTTGAAGTGATGGGACTCCACGATACTACCTAGGTAGAGAGTTTAAAAAGTGAAGTACCGAGGGCCCATGACTGAGCCATGAGGTGCTCCAACAATTTAGATGTTGTGTTAATTCTTCTGAAGAAAATGACTCCTTCGTCCAGACTCTGAAAATAAAGATTAGTGAAAGTCTGTTTGGAACCATCTTGCAGAGAGTGCATTCAAATCCCTGTTGACCAGGCTTGGTTTTTCAACAGAATCATCTGTAGAGTGGAAGAGGTGACCCATCAGGCTGCAGCAGCCAGGTGAAAATCCCTCCTAGGAGTGAGCTATTTACTTCCTTTGTCCTTATTTGATGGTTACATTTTGGAAAAAGAGAGCTATGGTCCCAAGTGAGTCTGAAAGAGCACCTATGAAGTCATGAAAGTACAGCATACCTAAGTCTGGGAACGTTTGCCCTCATTACTGATGCTTGTATGTTTGATGTGTTCCAAATATAAGCCATTCAAAATGCTCACAGTTTAATACAGTTTAAAAAATATCTATACCATTCTCTGAAGTGTACATGAAAGAGAGGGAAATATGCTTCAAAATACAGCGGTTCTATATCCAACGTTGTCAAGCAGAAGTCAGGGGAGGGCTTTCACGGGAAGGGACCTTTGGGACTTGTCTCAACCATCGCTTTTCTCTTGACAGGTGTATCCTTTTTGTGGAGAGGGATGATTCATCAGAATGTTACGGTCTGATGAAAAATTCCTTACAGCCATGTAATTTCCTGTGTCTTAGTTTTGTTTTCACTAATAGCTTTGGAAATTTATTTAGTTTTCTCAAGTAGTTTTTCCCAGTGGGAAGAAAAGGCATCAGTGAACAATATATTTCTCATAGAAAATTAATAAATAAGTTGCCATTCTTGTAGTAATTAGTCTCTGGGGTTCAGGAAGCTTGAGAAATTTTTCTCAGGATGGTATAATTCTATGAACCAAGCGCCCAGGTTTTGGACCTGACAGAAGTGAGTGACCCATCGGTGAGTGTCAGACCTCAGCAAGTGAGCTTAGCCGAAATGGCTTGGTGTGTGGCACAGCTGCCTTCACCTCGCAGGCTCAGGGGAAGTCTCTATCTTCCCTGGCATCTGCTTCAAAGTTTATTTTGAGGATTTGCCTCCCAAACCTGTTTCCTCTTTATGGTCTGTGGTGTGCTGTGCATTTTGGTTTCAGGCCATTCCTTTTGTGTTGACTTTGGGACCCTTTTTGCTACTGCAGCTGTTCTCTCCCCACCTTCCCACAGGGATCACGACCGTGGCTGCTCACAGCAACTCCGCCTTAATTCTAGAACTGCCTGTGTCTTACTGTTTGTCTTCCGCACGGGACTCCAGGCAGGGCAGCCCCGAGGAGAATCATTAAAATCAGCTTGCTGCATTTGTCTAGGGCTTTTTTTTTCTTTCAGTTTTCTAGAAATTAATGAGGAGTCAAGAAAACTTAGATACTATGAGCCAATTTCTTTGAAACTTATATCCTTTCAAATGAGCAACCCTTGAGGGGCTGAGCTTGGCACCTGGGTTTCTTAGGGCTATCATAACAAAATACCACACAGAATGACTTAGAGGAACAGAGATGTGTTGTCTTACAGTTCTGGAAGAAAGAAGTCCAAAGTCAGTGTGTCAGGAGGGCCATGATCCCTCCAAAGGATCTAAGAAAGAACAGTTCCTTGCCTCTTCCTAGCTTCTGGTGGTGGCTACAATATTTGGCATTTCTCGGATTACACCTACAGTACATCAATCTGTTTCCTTTACCACGTGGTATTCTCCCCTTATGTGCCAGTACTTCTGTGTCTTTTCTCCTCTTCTTTTAAGGACAGCAGTCATTTGGGATTAGGGCCCACACTCATGGCCTAATCTTGATTACATCTGCAAAGACCTTATTTCCAAATAAGGATATATCCACAGGTAGCAGGGTAAGAACTTTAACATACCTTTTTGGGGAGACACAATTCAACCCAAGCACTTGGTATAGACCTTAAGATCTAGAGTTTATGGTGAGAAAATGTTCCATCGTTATCTTGAGATGAAGGTATGATGGACCTGCTTCCTCTGATTGCAAATATTCTAACACTTGCCCCATTTTCTCAAGGAGGATTCTTCTCAACATTATAACAGAATAAGAGTTTGTTATTTTCTCATCCTTGAAAATTTATTTTGCCCTGTGTCACTGTTTCATTGGGATACTTAGATAAAACACATAAACTCCCCAAGTAGATAAAATGAAGAAAACGGTTATTTATTGACTTTTGAGCTTCAGAAGCTAAGGACCTTGAATAAAACAATAGAGTTGGAAGTATACTTCCTGATACAAATCTGATACAAATTCTTCCTGCACCAGTAGAGATGAAAATTCTATGATTTGGGGATAAAGGGAAGAGCTCTAGAAGAGTGTAAAAGAAATAGTGAAACTGTAGGAAGAATAGCAGTAGAAAGAGTTGCTGGTATGGATCTCCGAGAGAGGACCCTTGCTCTGCCTCCGTGGTTGGCAAGATCAATAGAATTCTTTTGTAGATTCAGGAATATGAGAGGAAAGGAGCCCTGTGCTCACTTGTTGTCTGGGAGCCCTGGGAATGGCAGCCTTGCAGATTTTCCTGTATTATCATTGATGTCAAATCTCCATGAAAGAGAGTTTCAAGGGATATTGAATAGAGAGGTCCTGAGACAGCCTTAGCATGGGTAGGCAATAGATTTTTGTAAATCTGGGAAGGGTTTAAATGATAGTGAGAGGGCTCATAGATTTGGTGAAGTCTTGATGGAAGGATGACTGTGTAGCTGGGTATCAGATGCAAAGGTGGATAATCCTGCAGTTGTTGTTGATGTTAAGAGTGCAGTAATGGAGGAAGTGACAATGTGAAAATAAATCTTTCAGTGAATGCCAGAGTGGAAAGAGAGCTCCTAGGGACAAGACAACTCTCCCCTCCAGATCAATTAAGGCCATGAAGTCCAGGGAAGGAAATGAAACTTCATGGGAAAGAGCAAAAGAGGAAACCCTGAGATGACTGGAGTTCACTCCAAACTAACCAAGATGACCTTTCTACTACCTGACAAAAAGAGGTCTCAACATGGAAACTAAGTTCATTTATAGAAAAATAAAGTCACCTCCTTTTGTTGTCCCCTGAGTTTATGATCTGAAATATCATACCTACTACGACATCTCTGCAGTAAACAGATGAGTAAGAAAATATCTTGCTCATCTTCCCTGGGAAAAAGTAAACACCCTTTCCCAGTAAACAAGCGAGCTCCAAGGCACTCTGCAGCAAGACATACCTGCGGTTTGGACAGTAATCCCCCAGGGGAACAGGGTCAGTGTTTCTGCCATGATTGTCCCTCAAGTGTGTAACATGACGTGCCCTGAGAGAGGATATATTCTCCAAATAATGAAGGGGTGATTTAATGTTCATTAAAGAATCCCATGGCATGGTAAAATGAAACTTACCACAAATAGGGGAGCATGTGAGGTGGTGACAAGTGAAACTGGTTATCCCTGTTTTCCTTCTGGCCGAGAAGTAGCCAAGCCTGGAGTTTTGTAGGCACTGGCTCAGAGAACAATAAAATGCCCTTCAACATTTCTGAGCTCTGATTGTCTCACGTATATCACAGTGATGCTTTCATCTCTCTTTAACTTCTGTCTGTACCTAGTTGTTAACGATAATATAATAGTAATCAGCATTTGAGATAAACACAAGTATGCTAAACTCAGCTCTTTATGCATTTTCTCATTTAAGAGGCACAACAGTTCTACGAGGTAGTGAGTACTCATTCCCATTTTTCAGATGAGAAAATGAGGCTGCCGAGAGAAAATAAGTAACTCTGGGTTCTACAGCTGGCTCGAGCTAAGACACAAAATCCGGGCTTGTTTTTAGCTACTATGCTCTATGGCTGCCAGACTGTGGAAAATATATTTGGAAGCCATTTGGTTTTGAGTGTTTGATTTTTTTAATATAAAGTATATAATATTTTTTAAGATACTTATGACACCCACCTGCTTCAGTGGTTGCTGCCACCCTCTCTTTTCCAGCCTACCTCTAGGGCAAAGAGGGGAAGAACGGGCCTGCCAGGGAGATAACTGCAAGCCAGCGAATCGGTTAAAATCATTGAAGGCACAGAGGAAAACTGCTGCCGAGAGAGGTCACTGAAATCCATCTCTGATTGTCCTCCTCCAGTGATCAGAGAGCTGGGGCTTGCTGGCCGTGTCTGGGCTGCAGCAAGTGCTAAAGAAATCATATCCATTCTTGCAGAATCCCTTGGGTCACACTAGTAGATTAGGGAAAGTGATAAACAAACACGCCTTTTAGCCCTTGTTTTGAGCTCTTCAAAGGCTGTTGGGGTGACTGCTCCAGTGGTGTCCTTGTCTCCTCTTCATCCTTATCACACCTTGCTTCAGGTGCCACTAGACACGGAGTATCTGGTTTGCTGAAATGGATGGAATATCACTTCAGAATACAAGTTCATGCAGTATTTATACCCTCTTTTTCTAGCTCAAAATAAGACTTTAAAATTACTTGCTGCGTTGTTCTCCAACATCGCCTTACGAGTTTACCTACCACTTTCTCCACAATACGCAATTCCCAGCAGTGCAGTAGCTAGATAGGAGTTTGTACCTAGGCATGTATTTCTGAAAATCTGTCCCTCCTATATTAGGATGGTTCTCTTTATTCCAACTCAGTCTGCTGAAATGGTTACTTTCCTTCTGAGCTCTCTCTTCCCTGTTTCTCCTGAGGGGATACAGGCGTGTTCCTGGGCTGAGAATTTTATTACTAGAATGAACGCCTTCTCTGAATGTAATGCTGATGCTTTGCAACTTGGCAGCCAGTCGTGCTGCGTGTTTCAGGTTACCCCGCACTTTGCCGGGCTCTGCTTCCAAAGCTCAGTGCTAGGTGTGTTCACTAGAGATGATCACCCTTTCCAACCTGCTCCAGCCCTGTCTTAAAAAGTGTCTCCTGCTCATAGTGTCGCTGTGGACGTGGGGTCAGTAAATTACAGCCTATGGAACAAATGTGACCCAACACATATTTTTGTAAATAAACTTTTTTGTTGGAACACAGCCACACCTACTCATTTATGTATTGTCTCGGACTACTTCTGTGCTACAACAGCAGAGCTGAGTAGTTTTGACAGAGAATACGTGGATCCCAAAGGCTGAAATATTTACTATATTGGCCCTTTACTGAAAAAAAGTTACCAATTCTCGTGTAAGCTATTGCCATGATCCTTATTAGGCACTATTTCTATAATCCCAATGGCCAACACTCAGGGCACCAAGAGAACCAATCTGGAAGCGTGTCTCCTCTGATCAGATTCTCCCTGCAAGGAATTTGTGATGACAATAGTCAGGGGTCCATTTGTAAGCAGAATTTAGGAAACCGGTCCACGTCAAGATTAAAGGATGAAGCCAATCTGCAGCAGGAAGGAGAGAAGTTAGATCTTGCTTCCCTGAGAAAACAAAAATGATGGAAATAGCAGCTGTGTTGGCTCCTGCTGACTTTCCTGTTCTTGGTTCTAGTCTCTCACAAGGCCCAGCTGCATATTTTGACCTTGGATTTCAGGAGATAACCTTGTTTTGCTTCCAATAAATTTCCGTTTTCCCTTAAGCTCATTTCATGACCAAGTCAGTGAGTTTAGACCATAGGTATGCTGAGGGTTTTCATTCAACATCCTTTCTTTCACAAAGTTTGCTTCATCTTTCCTTGGCTGCTCAATGCTCCTCCTAAGCAGTTAAGCACAGTCACAGCATATCTGACAACAACACTAATTAGATGGGCAATTGATTCCTCTAGGGGGAAGGAAGGATGCTGGTGGGGGAATACGGTTCGGAAATGATCACTCTGTGATAATTTGGGAATTTTTCAAATTGTATGCAGAAGCGTACAGAACATTTCACTCTCTACTTCTGTGCTTTTGTGCGAGTACAGACATAAAATTTTTTATTCACTTTCAAATAACAGGTCCCTGCTTTTTTTCTTTTTTAACATGATGTTTTTAGCCTCACTAATCATGTGGTGATTTTTCTTTATTTTGGTACTATTTGGATTTTTTCAAATGTATTCCCAAAAATTAGAGAGGAGAAAAAGTCTCTGGGCTTTGGAGGGCTTCTCCAAACATCTCATTAGTGTGGTAAACAGCTGAAACTTAAAATGATACTTTGATGAAGGAAGGTAAATGGCAGCCTTTTTTTTTTTTTGCATTGATTTTATCAATATTTTACTTTGAAATTTGGGTCTTGTAAACTTTTGAAAAATAAGGAACATAGCAAACAAGCAAATAATAACCAATAAGGTCATTATGAGGCCTAGTCATCAAAATCTCTCTTAGGTTATTCATTTTTTATAAAAATTGAGTGTCATAATCTTTTGTTTCTAGATGGACACAGACATCTGATGAAGGTATAGCCTGAAAAGAAAGTGCTAGAGTTTAGGGAGCACAGAACTTATTGATCTCTGGGCACTTTCAAACTTTTGTGGGATTTATAGAATTTATAATTTTTCTTTTCTGTGACAGTATATGGCACTGCCCTCCTGGAACACTTTAAATGCAATTAATGGTTTACTTAAGAGGTTTTAAGCAATATTTTATGGGTTTTTGGAAACATTAAACTTAATTTCAGAGAAGACACACTAGCTATATACGGAAGCATGAGATTTTTTGAACTTTATCTAATAGAATAATTTTTAATGCAATATCTTAATGACCAAAGAAGTGATAAAACTCGTGTTACCCATATTATCTAAAATATTCAAGAAATTTGAGGTTTATTCCATATTACTTAATATATATTTTACAGATTATAAGATGTCTTTGTCATTTTGTTTAGATTTCTCCTTATTAGTATTTTAAGCAATATTTCAAAGATGTTTACATACCTTATGTTTGTCTGCTGAATTAATTTTATTTCTTTAACAAACACAAGTTCTTTCTGGGTGCTAGACACAGTGGTGTGTAAGTACTCAAAAAATATGTACATTTAATCTCCACAACTACATGAGGTAAGTGTACATTTCTGTGTACAGCTGAGGAAACTGAGGCACACAGATTGATTAGAGTAGCTTGCCTGTAGTCACACAGTCAGTAAAGTGAATGATCAGGATTTGAACTAAAATCATCCAGCTCCAGAGCTGATGCTTTTAACCACTCTTGTGTATTAAATGGTTGCATTCCCTTCATTTTGGAGAGGGATACAGATTTTACTCCTCAGAAAATTACCACCCACAGTACTTATTCTGTAGAGTCAGACACAGGATCTCTTGAAACATGTCAAAAAATATACTTGTGACTCAGCGAGAATTCTTGCTCAGAGATTCAGCCCTCAAACACTTCTAACCACACCACTCTATCCAGGGCACAGCAAAAGTAGAAACTGGGTGGCGAAATCAGTAACTTGCCAAGGTCAGTGTCAATTCCAAACACAGGACAGTGCCAACCCTCTTCTGTTTGAAGGCTAGATTGAGGTTAGGACAAAATAATCAGATGAACAATCCTCTATTCTAAACTACTTCTCTGGGCCTGAGAAGAGGTAGATTTACTTCAATCAACCCAGTTTTCTTGCATTATCACAATAGCTTCTAGTTGTCATATGAGTTAAAGGCAAATGTACCCAAGATCTTAAGGAACAAGTTTGTTTCTGAGCATCTTCTTTCTTGGCCAATAGCAGAAATTGCTTTGTTGTTTCATTAATTTAATTTTTTAATCATTATAAATTTAAAAGAAGATTATTTGACTTAAGTTTGAATTGAGTGTGCTATTTTGTATTTGCCTTTTCCCAAGAGAAAAATGTAGATACTGAAACAATTTCACATTTTGTTCTCTCTTTCTCTTTTCATCTCCCTCCTTCTTTCCTCCTTCCTTCCCTTTATGTTGAACTTCTTCCAACATTAGAAATAACAAGGTGATTTAGGTCTTAATCCCTCCCCTAAGGAGCTCAGAGTTTCACAAGAGAGACAGACATCAAAACAAAGAACTGTAAGTCAATGCAATGAGCACCATAATGGGGATATGCCTAGAGTATATGTCAGACAGAAGCCCCTTAAAACCATGCCAGAAATCCATACTAAAGAAATAACAGTCAAATGTAGAAACCATTGGGAGTCAAGAGAAGAGCAGAGAGAGAAGCCATTACCAATGCCTGGTATCAGAGAAAACAGTATTACTCTCAAGAGCCTTAGGTAATCCAGAGAAAGAAACAATTATGAATAAGTGGAGGGAAAATGTGCAGGAGGTCTATTTTAATCCTACTAGACTGGGTCTTGCTACCACAGACTCCTTTTAAAGGAACAGGAGTGGAGCAAGACTGGGTCTTGCTACCACAGATTCCTTTACCCTATGGATGCAGGGTTGCATGGAATACCAAAGGAACATGGAAGAGATAGTGAAGTTCTCCTGGAAGAGGGTTGGGAAGTGTAGGTAGAAAGAGGGGCAAATTATAGAGGCAAGAGAGTGCATAGAAAATTTGAAAAAGGCTGTTCTCTCTCGCTCACTGTGGTTGGAATATAGAACCTATTCCAACTCTGTTGCTTTGATCTGTCTAGCTCTCCCTCTTTCTCCTACTCCATAGTGTCCTATGTTTCTGGCTGGGGCTGTCAATCCCAGTATTCCTCTTCTCCCCCATGGAGGCACATCAGTGACTCAGGTATAGCCAATCAAAATTCTCTTTCCTCTGGTTACGGTGATTCCTGTAGAGATGCTTGGATACCAGAGTCTGACTGTTTGGCTTCAGATTCTAGTCCTGCCACTTCTCAGCTCAGTGATCTTGGGCAAGTTACTCTCTCTCTCTATACTTCAGTTTCCCTATCTCCAAAATGCAGTTGATTATAGCGTTTTTGTGAGGACAAAATCACACACACACACACACACACACACACATATATGTTTATAAAGCATGGAGAACAGGAGAACTGTGCCTGGAACATGGTACACACTCTCCATGGTATCATTTATTTATTTAGAATGGAGGGAAATGTGCTTTGCATTTTTGGTCAAAGGATTATAAGAAAGTGCAGTGGGGGCCGATGGTAGACATTTATACTGCCACATGGAGCAAGTCTGTCTACGGCGGAGGTGAATGTGGCCAGCACTTGGGGAGCAACAGAATCAAGATGCCATTCATCCATCTGTTTATGTGTCTGTCTCCGTATTAACAATTACCTATTCTGGGACCAACAAATTCCTTAACTAGTTTGGGTTGGATTCCTGTCACTCGCTACTTAAAAAGACCTCTGTGTGTTTATAGGAAGGCTCTGGAGATAGTTGAGGCTGAATAGGATTAGTTGGGGAAGGGCTGCTAATTGAGTTTGGACTTCATGGTTTAAGCTACCATATAACGTTAGTTTTTCAACATGCAACAACACAGAGATGTGTTTTTTTTTTAAACAAAAAAACCCTTTTGTTACCAGAAGGAGAATAGAGTGATATTCAGGCTTTTTCATACGTGTAGTTACACCTGTGCATATTTCAAAATTATGCTATGAAGCTGTATTTGGCAGATGATTACTATAACGAAGGGAGTTATAGCCAACATGACTTTATTTCAGAGATATCCACAATGATTCTGAGTTTGATGCTCTTTAAAAGTAACGATGATGAAATTAGGAGCACAGAGGGGTAAGGCTTGATTCAAGGAGGAGTTGTCTTTTACTTGCAAGCGGGTTTACATTCTCATGAGAGACACCAAATATTTTACACAATATTTTGCTACTCAGTTGAGCTGCTGTGGAAAAATTTGGGGAGTTTTAAGTCCTACTTTAATGTTTCAATATATGTCTAACCTAACTTCAGTTCCTCCTCTTCTTTAGTTATTCGTCCAGATGGAGCCTCCTAAAATAATACTCTGAGAAAGCATATCACCTCCCCCATGGGGAAGTTTCAGTGACTCTCTTGTCTGTTGAATAAACTACAAAATCCTCAGCCTGACTTTAAGGTTACAATCTGGTTCTTACTGAAGTTGGTTAGCAAGTATTTTATTGAGTGCCTACTGTGTGCCAGGAATAAACCAGAGCATCTCTAATAGAAATATAATTTGAGTCACATATATAATTTTAAATTCTTTGGTAGCCATATTAAAAAGGTAAAAATCAGGTAAACGATTTAAATAATATATTTTAATCCAATATATACAGAATATAAAAAATATAATGAATATTAAAGATTATTAATGAGGTATTTTACATTCATTTTTAATAAATATCAAGAATCCAATATACATTTTATACTTACATCACATCTCAATTCACATGGCAAATTTTCACTGAAAATGCTGAACTAGTATTTATTTATTTATTTATTTATTTATTTTTATTGAGTTATAGTCATAGTGTTGTGTCAAATTCCAGTGTAGAGCACAAATTTTCAGTTATACATGAACATACATATATTCATTGTTACTTTTTTTTTGCTGTGAGCTACCACAAGATCTTGCATTTATTTCCCTTGCTATACAGTATATTGTTTATCTATTCTACAATTTTGAAATCCCAGTCTATCTTGTTTACCTATTCTACAGATGCCTGTCAGTATCTACAAATTTTGAAATCCCAGTCTGTCCCTTCCCACCCCCTGCCCCCTTGGCAACCACAAGTTTGTATTCTATGTCTATGAGTCTGTTTCTGTTTTGTATTTATGTTCTTTTTTTTTTCAGATTCCACATATGAGTGATCTCATATGGTATTTTTCTTTCTCTTCTGGCTTACTTCACTTAGAATGACATTCTTCAGGAACATCCATGTTACTGCGAATGGCGTTATGTTGTCAGTTTTTATGGCTGAATAGTATTCCATCGTATAAATATACCATTTCTTCTTTATCCAGTCATCTGTTGATGGACATTTAGGCTGTTTCCATGTCTTGGCTATTGTAAATAGTGCTGCTATGAACACTGGGGACCAGGTGTCATTTTGAAGTAGGGTTCCTTCTGGATATATGCCCAGGAGTGGGATTCCTAGGTCATATGGTAAGTCTATTCCCAGTATATTGAGGAATCTCCATACTGCTTTCCACAGTGGCTGCACCAAACTGCATTCCCACCAGCAGTGTAGGAGGGTTCCCTTTTCTCCACAGCCTCTCCAGCATTTGTCATTTGTGGACTTTTGAATGATGGCCATTCTGACTGGTGTGAGGTGATACCTCATTGTAGTTTTGATTTGCATGTCTCTGATAATTAGTGATATCGAGTATTTTTTCATGTGCCTATTGATCATTTGTATGTCTTCCTTGGAGAATTGCTTGTTTAGGTCATCTGCCCATTTTTGGATTGGGTTGTTTGTTTTTTGCTTACTGAGTTGTATGAG
The DNA here is from genome assembly GCF_048564905.1 of Vicugna pacos. Classification (NCBI taxonomy): domain Eukaryota; kingdom Metazoa; phylum Chordata; class Mammalia; order Artiodactyla; family Camelidae; genus Vicugna; species Vicugna pacos. The sequence continues at coordinate 75,291,560 of NC_132987.1, forward strand.
CTGCTTATATATTCTGGAGTTCAAGCCTTTGTCGGTTTCATAGTTTGCAAAAATTTTCTCCCATTCCATAGGTTGTCATTTTGTTTTACTTCTGGTTTCCTTTGCTGTGCAGAAGCTTGTAAGTTTCATTAGGTCCCATTTGTTTATTCTTGCTTTTATTTCTGTTGTGTGGGTAGAGTGCCCTAGGAGAACATTTTTGAGATGTATGTCAGGTAATGTTTTGCCTATATTTTCTTCTAGGAGGTTTATTGTATCTTGTTTTATGTTTAAGTCTTTGATCCATTTTGAGTTGATTTTTGTATATGGTGTAAGGGAGTGTTCTAGCTTCACTGATTTACGTACTGCTGTCCAGTTTTCCCAACACCATTTGCTGAAGAGACTGTCTTTATTCCATTGTATATTCTTGCCTGCTTTGTTGAAGATTAGTTGACCAAAAGTTTGTGGGTTCATTTCTGGGCTCTCTATTCTGTTCCATTGGTCCATATGTCTGTTTTTGTACCAATACCATGCTGTCTTGATGACTGTAGCTCTATAGTATTGTCTGAAGCCTGGGAGAGTTATTCCTCCAGCCTCTTTCTTTTTCTTCCATAATGCTTTGGCAATTCTAGGTCTTTGGTGGTTCCATATAAATTTTATTATGATTTGTTCTAGTTCTGTGAAATATGTCCTGGGTAATTAGATAGGCATTGCACTAAATCTGTAGAAAACCTTAAAAAGTCCACACAAAAACTACTAGAACTAATTGAAGAATTCAGCAAGGTAGCAGGTTACCAAGTTAATGTTCAAAAATCAGTTGCATTTCTTTACACTAACGATGAATCAACAGAAAAAGAATGTAAAGAAACAATCCCCTTTAAAATAGCATCCAAAGTAATAAAATACCTAGGAATAAATCTAACAAAGGAGGTGAAAGACTTTTACATGGAAAACTATAAACCATTGATGAAGGAAATTAAAGAAAACTTAAAAAAATGGAAAGATATCCCATGCTCCTGGATTGGAAGAATTGATATTGTTAAAATGAACTGGTATTTAGATTTCATAAAATGTACTTGAAAAAGTAGACCCACATATCTAAGTTGTTCCAAGCACACTTAAAATTTTTCAGGAAGTGAATTGAGTTTTTAGATTTCAATTTTAATTAATTGAAATTAAATACAATTTAAAATTCAGTTCCTTGGTCTCTCTAGCCGTATTTCAGGAGCCACATGTGACTCATGGCTGCTATTTTAAATAGCACAATTCTGGAAGCACAGGCCCCGCACTCATGAAGCTTACATTAACGCACCTTTTCCAGATCTATTTTATACTGCTTCCCTACAGTGTCTGATGGATTAAACCTGTCTCTAGGCTTTTGTTCATGCTGTTCTAGGTAAGCTTATTTTGTCCTTCAAAATATGTACTTCTAACCTATTGAAGTTCTACTGACCTTCCGTGATTAATCAAATGTTAACCCACCTTAGGCAAACTCTTCTCAATCATCTAGGCAAGAGTGTTCTGTATTTTCTAAAGTTATTCAGAATTTGGACTGCACCTTTCTTCTGACGCTGATATACTACCCTGTGGTCTTTGGGGTCAGTAAACCCAGGTTCGATATCTGGTCCTTCCACTCACTGGCTGTATGATCCCAGGTTACTTCCTTCACTTTTCAAAGCCTCTGTTTCATTATCTATAAAATGATGACAACAGTATCTACCTAATGGGATTACTGGGGTGAGATAATGCTGAAAAAGTGCTTAGCTCAGCACTCAATCTATTAGCAGTAGCAGTAGTATTCATATATGTTCCTCATCTAACTATAATGATTTACAAACAATAATAGTAATAGTAATAATTATAAGAATAACAATGCTAGTAAGTTTGTGCTAGGACCTATTGTGACCTTATCCTGTTTAAGCCTCCAAACAATTGTGAGATAGGAAGTGTTATCCTCATTTTACAAATGAAGAAACTAAAGCAGACAGGGATTCAGTGACTTACCTACTGTCACACAACCAGGAAGAGATGAAGTTGGTTTTAAATAATAGAAGGGATGAAATAGAGTTTGACTACATTGTATTTGTATTTTCTCTCCTGTACTTTGGAGGTGATGTAGAGCAGTTGGCAAAGCATTTGGAATCAGACGGATTTGGTTTGGCATGCTAACTCTGTCACTGACCAGGGATATAATCTTGGGAAACTCACTTCATCACCCTAAACCTTGAGTTCTTGCTCTGTAAAATGGAGGTAATAAAACCTAACAGGGAGTATACAATGTAGAAGTTAGGTTCAAAATGTCTGGCTATTAAATTCAAGCTTCACCTTTGAAACTCCTAGTTTTGCAACATTTAGCAAGTTACTTAATCCCTGTGCTGTGATTTCCTCATCTAAAAATGGGCAAATTAATAATATTAAGCTCATAGATTTGTCCTAAATATTAAATAATATAACCCACATAGTCACGCAGATTTATAACTAGAGATAGTAAACACTCAGTAAGTATCAGCTGTGATTATAATTATTCCAAGGCTGGTCCTGGCAGAGATAGAGTACTCAGTCTGTTTAAATTTTCTGTTTGCTTCCACCTTTCCTTCCTTCTTCTAGTTACATCCTTATATCTGTTTCCTTTATAGAATATGATAATAAATTTTACATATATTATGTACTCAATAAATATTCAACTGACTAAATGGAGTCTTTCAGCCAGCTTTTTATATTATTTGTATTTTATACAAGCACATCAATATTATTTTCAGAAAGTGTAAAATAATTGCATGTGAACTAGAGATAGTAAACTGTTACCAGTACACAGTATTTTATATTTCCCTTGGGCTCAAAGTGATTTTTGTTATGTTTGAGGCAGTTTGAATTTCATATGCATAAAATTTCCTGTTATTCAGTCAATAAACTCCTCTGTCCTATTCTGATAGCCTTAAATTAGAATATCTTTCAAATTCAATCACAGTACAGACTGTAATGAAAATGAATTCGTTAAGGGAGGCAAATATTGTCATATGCAGTGATAAAAAGATTTGAATAATGTAAAATGCTACAGCAGAAACTGTAGAGATGTAATGAATATTGTACATATTGTGCTTTATTTCTAGCCTTAAATGTGACCTTCCTCCTGTTCTGAATCTTTTATTGTGCTCCCAATTTTATTTGCCAATTGTGATGATCTGTTCAATCTCTGAGCAAAATCATTCTCCTTCTTTTTAGAAACCTGAATTTCTCCCTCTGTTTCTCTTTAGACCTTTATTTGGACTCAGACTTTCTTAAAATTAAGAACATTGTGTTCAAGTCTTGTTCTTGTGCATTGGCAAGATGGTAGTTTTTAAAAACTCAGTAATCACTTTCTTGACCATTAACTAAGGGTATAACACTCTGCCAGGCACTGGAGATCAGGAAAAGAACAGTCCCTGACATTTTGGAACTCATGGTCTAGTGACAGTGACATCACATACATATATAAATATGAAATAAAACAAGTGACAATATATTCTGTTGTAGTAAAAGCAACAAGCTGTTTGGAAATATGGGGGGTGGGGGATGGGTTCTATTGGTTGTGAATAAGTAGGAGGGCAGACTTCTTAGAGGAACTGAGCTAGGTCTTGCTTAGCTGGTAGGTATTCCCCTAAGGGGCAGGCTGAGGGAGTATCTTGAGCAAAGACACGTAAAAAGAGAAGAAAACAGTAAGTAGATAGTAAGATGAAGTCAATAAGGCTAGGTTAAGTCACAGGTTAGGAAAAAAACCCAGAATTCATTTGTGGAAAGCATTGTCAGTCTGTAGTCTATGATTTATTTTGATACATTGAGATACTATTGAAGATTTCCAGTTGCCTAGAAATAAAAGTGAAGGTTTTGAAACACTGAAAGTTTCTAGTTTATTCCTTCACAATTTACCAATCCATAATCAAAATGTGTTATTTGATCTTGCATGTCACTTAATTGAAGATATTCATATGTATTTTAAAACTGAAATTGCAGGTAAATTCAAACCTATGCAGCTTTGAAAACTTTCTTTTTTGCTTGATAGTTAAATTAAAGCTCTTATCAGGAACTTTTTTTTTAACTGAAATATAATTGACATACAACACTTAGTTTCAAATGCAGAATAATGATTTGATGTTTGTATACATTACAAAATAAGTCTACTAATCACATTACAAAAATTATTAACATTATAGTATTACTCAACACAGTAATTACTTTGAAAATCTAGTCTTTCCCCCTGTTTATCATGTTATTATTTCTATTGAGAGTGTACAGCATTTCTATATTACACTAAATGATTATATTAGTTTCCTATCACTGTGCAACAAATTATTACAAACTAAACAACTAAAAAAGACATTTACTGCCTTAATACTTCACAGATCTTTAGGTCAGACATCCAGACACAGAACAGCTGGGTCCTCTGTTCAAAGCCACACAAACTAGAAATCAAGATGTCAACCAGACTACATTTTCATCTGGAGTTCAGGGCATTCTCTCAAATACATTTAGGTTGTTGGCTGCATACAATTCCTTGTGGTTGTAGGAACAATGTCCCAACTTTCTTGCTGGCTGTCAGGAGTTCTTTCTCATTTCTTGTATGTCATACTCAATTCCTAGCCATGTGACAGGAATTTTTCCTTCTCATAACAATGACAGTGCCCAAACTTGTACTCCTCAGGGAAAACCATGGCAATTTGTAAACTTCAGATCTTTATCTGTGCATATACATGTATTTTTTGTTTTATATGTATATATATATGTATCTTTACAAACGTATGATCATACAATGCATCATAAACATTCTGTACACTAATAAAACAGATTGAATTATTTTTAATGACTATACAGTATCCCATGATATCACTACACTATAATTTATTTAGCTCTTATTTTTGTTAGATATTTACTTTGTTTTAAATTTTCAGTATTGCAAAGAAACCTGGCATCAACATATACACTGTACCTATGCCTTGTGCATTCCTGTAGGATAAATTTTAAAGTCTTTAAATGCCAAATTTGCCACAGCTGGTAGGCACCACGGAAAATTATGGTAACCATAACATTTAAGACAATCCCTATCTTGATGTTGAAATTGGTTACAGTATAACCCGTAATACTTCTATATAGTTGTTAACATTGTTAGTAAAATCAACAGTTTGGGACAGTGGCTGAAAGGATAGGTGTAATGTTAATAATTCCACATAAGTAGCATGTGTGTGATGGTTAATTTTATGTGTCCACTTGACTAAGCCACAGAGTGTCCAGATATTTGGTCAAACATTATTCTGGGTATGTTCCTGAGGGTGTTTTTAAATACAATTAACATTTGAATCAGCAGGCCAAGGAAAGCCTGTAGTTGTCCCTAAAGTGGGTGGGCCTCATTCAGTCAGTTGAAGGCCTGAACTAAAAAAAAATGGCTGAGTAAGAGGGAATTCCTCCCTACCCAATAACCTTTGAGCTGAGACATCAGTTTTTTTCCTGCCTTCAAACTTGAACTGAAATGGTCTCCTTCTGAGGCTTAAGCCTGCTGGCTTTTGGACTGAAATCACACCATTGGCTCTCCTGCTTGCTGACTGCAGATCTCGGAACTTGTCAGCTTCCATAATTGTGTGAGCCAGTTCATAATAATCTCTCTCCATTTCTACATAGATATCTCCTATTAATTTTACTTCTCTGCAGAACCCTAATACAATGTGTTTTACTTGTGGATGTTCTTTTGTTGGCAGCTGTTAAAAGAGTTTCACAGGCAGATAGAAGCACAATATACTACAATCAGGGACCTTTGGTTTTCCTTTTCTTTAAAAGATAGTGGAAATCTCTAATTCTGTTATCTGAGCAGCTTGGTATCTCAGTTTCCTCATCTGTAAAAAAAAGGGTTTAATTGTAAGGTTTAAACAAGATCATTTCATGGACCATCGTGCATGGTAAGTACTTCATAAAATACTAGTGCTTTTTTTTCCTGCTCCTTCTTAAGAATCTTAAAAAGCAGGCAGATGGACTATTTCATATGTCCACAGAAGCTGGGCATCAAGAATCCTTCATTAGAGGCCATGTTTACTTGTGTGCCAGCAGTTCTTGAGAGTGAATTTGCACTGCCTGCTGTTACTGAGTTACTTTTTTAACAATATTCCATTCACAAACACGTGGGGTGGTACTGAATAACTGCTACAGAAGTAAAGGATGCTCTTCAATAAAAAGAGAGCTTTATTGCTGTAAATATGATCTGGCTTAACCCCAACCTAAGTCACTGCAGCATATAGATACAGGAAAACCAAAGATGAATTAATGCTAATCCTGAAATGTGGACTCCCCTGGCATTTATGTATGATGCAGGAGCACAGGTCAAATCATTCTTGCTTCTCTATTTAAATGCACATATGTTTTCAGGCTCTCTTCACCCCAAATAATTTGAATAGAGAATGTCTTTATTACGTGTTCAGCACATGTAGAAAATCACTCTCAATTTGATTGAATTAGAAGTAATTGGTTATACCTTAAAAATGTGGAATGCAGAATTCTTGTTAAAAGAGTAAAAAGCATTTCAGTATATTCAAAATTCCATTTGTTAACTTAAAGTCCTGGAAAAAGCTAATTTCCAGATGCTCTGCATCTTTAGAATTTTAATTTTAATTTTGATTTTGATTTGAATACAGTTTTATTTAAACTGGTCCTTGCCTTTTAACACTTGTTAGAAATGTCAAATATTATGCTTATAGCAGTAATAATGTCTTTAAAAAAATGATTCCTTTCAATTGTATAATTGCAAAATAAATGGCCTTGTGCTTGTTGACAGGTACTAAGTTATTGGTTGTTCATGAAATGCTGATTTTTGCTTCATTTGTTTGTCTCTTCAATCATCAATCAAGCATTTTCTCCTTTCCTTTGGGAGCTGACAATATGATATGGACATTGAGTAGTAAGTCAACGAGGGTTTTCAGTCTCTTACATGCTTTTTTCATCCATCTTTGGGTTGTTACAGTCTAAATTTTTGTTCCTTCAGTTCTACACAAGGCTCCCAGTAATGGTCACAATAAACCGCCTTTACTTTATCTGTTGTAGATGCTAAGGTCTGTTGACAAAGAGAAAGCATTGTATAAGGAAAGAACATGGATTTCATTTAAAGGCAATCCTGGATTCAGAATTTGAGCTCCATTGCTTCATGGCTGTATTACCTGGGACAAATTATTGACCCCCGTAAACCATGTGCTTCCTCAACTATAAAATGGACTATGCTATGTACAGATTGATGAGTATGAAAAGAATATTGATCGATCAATCTACCTACCTACCTACCCACCTACCTATCATCTCTTGAAGCGTGGCACCTGACAATGTGTAAGCACTTGACTCAGGTCAAGTGGGTCTCTTTGAAGGGCACTAATCACATTCATGAGGGCTCTGCCTTGATGACTAAATCACCTCCCCTGGGTCCCGTAACCTAAAACTGTCACCTTGCAGGTAAAGATTTCAACATGTGAATTTTGGTAGACCCCAAACACTTAGGCCATAGCACCTAGTATTTTTTTCCCCCCTCTCCTTTCACCCTGTTCTCAAATCCTCAGGACCAGGCTATTGTGCATTAGAGCAGTGGCATGCCAAGAAGAGCAACATTTAATTCATTTAGTGAAACTGTGGATCTGTGAAGGATGGCCAAAGCATGTTGGTTTTCACTTTCTTGTCTTTCTGATCTCTTGCTGCATAGGCCAGGATGTAGTATAATTATAGGGGTGGGCAGTTTCTAGCCAGGAGATGTGAAAGAGGAGCCACAGGGAATCAGAAGCTACTGCTGAAGTATCAGGAAGGGAGATGCATGAAAGAAATACACTCCTGGATTCATCCTTGACTTGCACTTACAAGAGTCTGATCCCTATTAGCACATTAATGGCTTTGGGAACTAAGGTAAAGACACATAGATAGTTTTGTTTTGTTTTGTTTTGTTTTGTTTTGTTTTTTGATTTAAGAAATAAGATATAGACCATGACTGGGTCACTAACATGTAGGACAAACTCCAATAGTACTGCAAATAGGACTGCCAGATTTAGCAAATAAAAACATAGGATGCCAGTTGAATTTGAATTTCAGATAAACTATATGAATATATATATATATATATGTATATTCAGATAAAAATATAAATGTTTTAGTCTATGTTTATCTTATGCAATATTTGGGGTCCTGAATTTTATTTATATGCAGCCCCTAACTGCAAAGGCATTGATAAATGAACTAACTTTGAAAGAACAAAGCTACAGAAGGTGGATTGGAACCTGTGGGATAAAACTAACCAAGTCATGTGCCCGCTGAAACAAAAATTTCAATATTCTCTATAGGGTTTGAGCAAGATCTATATTCTCAGAAACAAATTTTCAAAATATCCAGAATTCAATAAAAATTATTCTTCATTCAAAAAACCATAAAAAATATCAGCTTTCATGGGAAAAGATGACTAACAGATGCCAATGGCAAGATAGGAATTACCTGGCAAAGACTTTAAAGCAGCTTTTATAACATTTTTTTTAAAGAATAGTTGCAAACACTCTTAAAACAAAAGTTAAAATTGGTAAGTTAACAAGGAAATATATAAGGAAATGGAAATTTTGAGCTGAAAAATATAAAAACTGGATAAAACTTACAACATCAAGAATAAAGGAGGAGAAACAAAATTAGTAAATATAGTAGAAAGATTGTTGAGTTCTTTAAAATTTACTTGGCATTTGAAAGCAAAAAGGATATTTTCTGATGGGATTTTCAGTATATATGGATGCAATATATATGACAACTATAACATAAAGAAGAAAAAATAATAAGACCTGTATAACAGTAAGATTTCTACATTACAATTGAAATGGCAAAATATGATTCTAAATAGTGTGCCAGGTCAGGTATGTATTTTATAATTACCAGAACAACTACAAAAAATATACAAAGATATATAGTCAAAATCAGATGGACAAATTAAAACAGAATACTAAAAGTTAGTATTGAATTACTGGTGGTAAAATAAATATATATATTTTAGAATAGAGAATTCTATATTGATATTTTATAAAACATCAATATAATTTTATACCAATAATGCAGAAATATAATTTTTGCTTTTAACTATCATGTGTCTTTTAAAGAAACTGAGGGGAGGGAAGGAAAGAATATATATATACATATAGTTTTTTTTTTATTTACCATGGAAGAGAATAAGATAATGTGATTTGCACCAAACCAGAAAAGAGAAATCAAAGAGCTTCCCAGTGGAGATGAAAAGTTGAGAAAGGATGACCAGGCATTTTGGTGACGTTTCAATTAGTTTAGTGTGAATAGGACAAAGGTGGTAAGTCAGGAATGATGGGAAGTGAGACGAGAGAGGAGGACATGAGTTAGATAATGAAGGACTTTGTGGGATTTTCCTGTCTCCTTCCTCTGGTAAGCTTTTTCGTGTAAAGTTTCCATGAAGAGTAGTTATTGTATCGGTTTTGCTCAGTGTTGTAATGCTAGCAGCTGGCATAGTGCCTGGCACATTGACTGACTGAATGAGTGAAATGGGTGTTCTGAATGAGGCTGCCATTGTGTCCCATTCTGACCTTGTGTCCATTTCCTTACCATGAATCCATACAGCTTTTTTTCTTTTTCTCACAGTCCCTTCCCCCCATATCCTTAGTCAAGGACCACATACTTCTGAAGTCTGTGGTCTCATTGCTCCCACTCCGGTGGGGAGGGGCCTTCCTATGTGGCCAAGCATGCTCTTGGGACTAATGTATGTGGCTACGATTTTTTAGAGCTCCTCTTGGGATTTGGGATTTGATAACTTTGGGGATGGGGGGCGGATAGGATTGATAATGGTCAATACTCCCATTTTCCTATAAAGTGGCTAAGCTCAAATGCTCCCTCCACCTGCCTCTGACTACCCACATGAAAAGACACACACACATACACACTTTTATGATTAACTTTTTTTTTAAACTTTGGAAGAGAGAGAGAAACAAAAAGAGTCTGAGAAGAGTCAGAGAGAGAATAATTTTAAACAAATTTATAAAATGTTTTTTTCCAAATTTTCCTTCTAGCGTGGTTAGCTATGACATACAAATTATAAAAAACTCTATAAAATCTTGTTCCTATGCTTGATCAGGCTGCAGTATTTTTCAGGAGTGCTAATTATGTGGAGCAGAAGGTCCTGCACTCTGCCAGGGTCTACATTATTATCAGTGACTAGCATTAGAAGTATTCATTTAGATTTGAAAAGTCTCAAGTTAGTTTAAGATGTGACTCCCTCCAATCTTGAGAATACCTTGTTTGAATGGTTTCTGAATTGTTTAATTAATTAAACTATTTATCATTTATTTTTTTTGAGATCTTGATTTATATTTTCCTCCTGTCTTTATTCTCAAGATTCCTAAATAAGTCCTATACAATTAAAAAAACCCAGGTTTGAAGAATGTTATAAAGTCTGGTTTTAGAGTAATGAGGTCCTAGGTCATTTAGAAATTAGATATCGTCAGCTGGGAATGCAGAACTCGTGTTGCCGTTTTTACCTCCACTATCTGATATATATATAATAAACAGCAAAACTAAAGAAACAGGAAAACACTAAGGCAATTTCCTTTGACTTGTAAGGTTAAAAAGTAATTGAAAAAATCTAACGAAAAGAATCTGTTCCTTTAAATGCGGTTTATTGCAATTTTAATATTTTATGGTTGCATTTTAACTTTTATCTCATAAATTAAAGATTAACAGTCGTGCCTAAACTGGAATGTATTTTATCCACTTACAAAAATGCATTGACTAACGCTAATTAAATTTGCTTAATCAAGCTTAACAATGCTACATGCTGTTACTCATCAGCAAGTAAGTACCATACACACTCCCCAAAGTGCTCAAGCTAGAACACCACGGATTTTTTCTGTTGGGGTATCGGAGGGTTCAGCCATCTGTTATTTACTCTATTTTTTAATAAAAAGTTATTATTCATCTTTATGGCTAATCATTTGCCTTGAAAACAAAACACATTTTATGATTATTATTACCATTTTAACTCCACCACAGCCAAGGAGACACAAAGGAAAATGGTTTGTACTCAATTATACCACATTAATGTCTGCAAATGGTTTAGCTTCGGTGGCAGGAATACATAGGTATTATGCAGGTAATACCTAATATCAAATTATACGCAGTGACATTTAATCACCTTGCCCTAATGCCTTCAGCAGAATGAGATTTTCCCCAATAAAATAGGAAAATGTGATCACCCTTAACACCCTGAAGGACAAGACAGTGGCTGTGTCATTCTTTATCATGTATTGCTTTTATTCATAGCTAATCACATTTAAACTGTTTTAACCCAGACCCTGCAGATATACAATAAATCATACTGATAGAGAGACTAAAACCTGTTGATGGAATTGCCTTCAAGCTGCACTGAGCATGAAAAGAAAAAAAAAAACATGGATTGAGATAGGTGAGGTCAACCTCAGGAAGGAGAAAGGTGAACGAAGTTCTGTATGAAGAGAAATTGTATGTTAAAGACACTTAGTGGGAAATTGCAGTCTAGTGTCTCCAATGATAAACTCCAGTATCGTATGTGAAGCAGCTGATTCCAGGGTGACATTTTAAGATGGTACCCAGGAAGGTTCATGATGCTGGCAAAGAGGAACATGGTAACAGAAACTCAAGCATTAAGGGGTTAGAAAGAAAGAAAACAACAACGTCCAACACTTACTGAGTGTTAACTGTATAATGTTTAGTGTCTTTTAGGCACTGTTAGGGGCCTGATAGGTGTCATTTTATCTTTACCTTGACCCTCTGAGGTAACTATTTCCATACAGTTTTCTCACATAAGGGCACAGGCTGAGAGGAGTTAAATAACTTCTTTACAGTCACACAGAATTGAGATTTATAGCCTGCAAGCCTGAGGCTGGGCTCTTACTCACTTTATTATTCGAGTGAGCTAACAAGTCATCAGCCAACATTTTCTAAGCTTATTGGAGGGAAACAGCACGTTCCATAGAAGATACTTAATGACTGTGCTTCTGGAAAGTGCAAAAGCTAAGATTAGTTTAGTAATAAGAACCCTTTAGTAAGTGTAATACAGAGACTATGGCAAAGATGGAATAACCTGGGCTTCTGAAAATGGACAAGTGTTCCAATAAGCCTAATCTATCTTGAAAGGCCATGGGTGACTCCCCAGTGACTCCCCAGGTTTAGGGGTTAGCATTGCAGTTTTAAGGGTAGCATTTGATATCTGGAATGGACAAAGAGTAAGTTGCTCTCGTGTATAAATGGTCAAAGAGTAAGTTGGTCTCGTGTATAAATGCTGCTTAATAAATTTTACTTCTCTCAGACGATGCTGCAAACAATAAGCACAATGGTGGGGGGAGGAGGGAGGGAGAGAAGAGACTGCCTCCTGTGCTTTTCTTCAGTGTGTTGGCATCATAAGACAGATGTCAAAATAACCATTTCCCTGATCTTGAGGAGCTGATAACCAGCTAGGGAGACAGGAAGGGTATGGATTGTAGAATAAAACAAGTGTAGCATAAAGATGTCAGTTGTCCCCAGACCTTACTCAGGGTAACTTTCAGGTCTTGCTTCACTTTTCAAAAAATCACTATCGTGGTGTTTGAGCTGATTATCAGCAGGACTTAGAGCATCTCCCAATTCTTAGACAGTTCATTTTGAATTCCTGATGCCAGGAAGGCTGCTTTTAATTAATTATTTTCTTTGTCATTCTGGTCCAAGTTTTTTCTTTTCCTCCTTTCAGCTTTCTGGGAAACAGGGCTACAGAGTGAGCCATTCTTAGCACAAGAGTGCTCATGTTTAGGAACTTCCCTTGTTCTGCACTGACCCACAACAATTAAAAGTATTTTGGATACTGGGTCTCCCTTTTGAGTGGTTGCGCATTTAGTCGGTTCTGGTATTGGAGAGAACGCCCCAGCCTCTGCCTTCCTCTAGTGGACCAGCTGGAAGCTTCCTCTACTATCCATCTAGGTGAAGTCCTGGAATGGATTTGCGGAAGACTCTTTCTTCCTTTTCAATCAACCTAGCATGATGGCTAAGAGCTTGGGCTCAGGTGTCAGCCTGCCTGGATTTGAATTCAGTTTCCATCATTTCTTACCTGTGTTATGCTGGGAAATGACCTTTCTGTGATTCAGTGTCTTGGACCACCAAATAAGGACATTAGTTTCTCCTCCTAGGCTTCCTGTAAGCATTAAAGAGATAATTTATACAAAACAACTAACAAAAGTCATATAAACATCCTATAAAAGTGATTTGTCAGAGTTGTTATTATCATCATCATCATCATCATCATCTCAGAGTTGTTATTATCATCATCATCATCATCATCATCATCATCATTAGATACATTGCTACATTGATATGAGCTCTGATAAGTCAAAATGTACATAGAACTTAAACTGCAATTCTGAACATTTTATTCTTGGATTCTTCTTGGCATCTACTTAGTACCCTGTGGAGCTAATCCAAGACAACATTTTTCCCCCAAAAACTCAGTATTAATTGATGCTGCTTTGGGGGACATGTTAATGTGCTTCTGTATTTACTTAACGTGGTTCATAGGACATTAATAGTAAGAAAAAATCTTGACTTTTCTTGCACAACAAATACAGACCAAATCCAGTTAAGACAGGAAAAAACCTCTAAGGTCTTCCTCTTAAAAGGGTATATACTAGAATTAACAGGGCTTGTTCTAATTAACCAAGCATAGCTAAAACCATGGGACATGTAAAAATACAGACATTTCCCCCAGAATCCTGACCCTCAGTTCTTTAAAGAATGATATTTTTGCTCAGAGAAGCAGCAGTAACAGAAGGCAACGTTTATGGAAGTGATGCCAGCCAGCCAGCTGTCATTAACACTTATCATATCATCTGGGTGTTAACTTTCCTTAGAGCACCTGGAAGTGAGAAAAATTATTATTACGTAAATATAATTAACAATTATTTTAGAGTGTGTGTACGTCTGTATTTGAACCCTTTGATGTTGTTTAGCACAGATTATAGTTCAAAACTCAGACTTCTGAGGCCCCGTGCAACTAAGGTTGACTTCGGTCAAAACTAAGTTGCACAGGATGAGTAACAGTACAAATAGAATTTTCCCAAGTCCACTTTTTATCAGATGGTAGCTTTTGTACTTGGTCACCTTTCAAGCTACGACAAAAAGGCAGAATGGAGGCTGCCGTAAACAGGGGTCTGAGGCCAAAGCAAGGACCGCCCAGCTTTGCTTCTCCATCGTGCCCTGGAAACTTCTCACTCGGCTTTCTACCTGCTTCCAGGAGGCCTCTGATGCGGTTCCCACATAATTGGTGTGTCCCTTCTAGCTGATTCCTTTGATCTTGCTTTTTCTGGCCCTGTGATTGACACTATCTTTACCACATTCCATTAGTATTGAAGGTCTCTTACCCTTGATCTGTTGGTATTTGCTCTTTCTACAACCCCAGGACCTTCTGAGTCACCTGCCAGACATTTGTAACATCTCTGCTGACAGTATCCAGCACCAGCCAACATGGAGCCTGAAGCCAAGGACATTTTTCTTGGTTTTCTATTCATCCATCTCTATTCGAATTGGTTCTGGGTGAGATACACCTTTTTTACTTTTTAAGCTGCCCTGTCCTAAGAAGAAATAGAGATATGAATCTGGAGCACCATAGAGTAATTATTTGAAAGAGATTAAATGAGATGATGCATATAAAACACATAACACAGAGCTAGGCACATGGAAAGAGTTCTGCAAAGAGGGCGCGGTAGGCTTTAGAATAGTACATTTGGTTGTTTCTGGCTTTAATGGCATAGTAGGTCTGGAAATGGCAAATATAAGTGGGAGCTGCCTACTTAGGTTTGTCTCAGCAGGAGAACTGTTGCTTAACTCCTTTTGGAGAGTGTGAAATCATACCATGCAGTCTGCTTTCTATTTCCCCTTCCCGTGAAGTCAGCTCTTACTTGTTCTTACAGACTTACATGTGTTTGTTTTTATCTCATTGAAGCCAGACCAAAAAGGAAGTGGAATTTACTTGCCTATTGTTAGGTAGTCAATGTTTGTATCCACCACCCCCCAAATTTATATGTTGAAATCTTAACCCCAATATGATGGTATTAGAACATGGGGTCTTGGAGTTATGTAATTAGGTCATGAGGGTGGAACCCTCAGGAATGGGATTTAGTGTCTTTATAAAAGAGGAGGGAGAGCTTGTGCGGATACAACCAGAAGACAGACGCCTGCAACCCAGGAAGCAGGACCTCACCAGTCATTAGAGCTGCTAGTGCTTGATCTTGGACTTTCTAGCTTCCAGAAGTGTGAGAAACAAATATTTGTTTTTTAAGCCAGCCAGTCTGTTGTATTCCGTTATAGCAGCCTGAACTTTATTAAGACATCTATTTTTATTCGGGAGCGTGCTTTTCAATTTTGAATGTGCATACGAGTCACCCTGGGGTCTTGTTAAAATGCAGATTCTGATTCAATACATCATTGGGGGTAGGGTGGGAGTTTCTGCATCTCTGACAAGGTGCCCTTTTCTAGCCACAAGATGCTGCTAATGTGTGCATTGCGTTCTGAGTAGCAAGGTTCTAGAAGATCTTATGCCATTCTAGCATATGAAAAGTGGGGCAAATGAAATATAAATATCCCTGCTATGTTGACAAATTAAAACATAGGCAAATGTCTTTGAGTATCTAGTCTACTTCAGGAAGTCAAAGTTGTAGGGTTCAGAGAGTACTTAAGTATCTCCACACACACAAAAAATAGTGAATACTTTGTCTCTTTGTCTTTAGAGTCAAGTTTGAATACTTTTGAGAAAGGGCTCTGTAATATACTCTAAATTCAGATTCTAAAACCAGATGTCATTTCTTTAAGCATCGTTTTAGTACTTAGATGATGACCAGCATTAATATTATTGTTCATATTGACTCTGGGGGAAGAAGCACAATGAACTCATTGATGGTGAGCCACTCCTAGTACCACAAGCACAAATCACACATAAACTCCAGAAATTAAAACCCTCACTGAAATAGAGACTTATAAACTGCTCTTCGCACGTAGTTCTAAGCAGATGAATCTGAGCACACAGGCCTTGTAAAACAAGTAACAATAATTTCCTGCAGGTTCACTGTGGTGTCGTATGCTTTGCCAAGCATTTCCCTCAAAGAATGCTTAATCTTGTGCTTCTGGCCCCTTTCTACTTATCCCATCAAAAATATCTGTGTGCAGTAGCTATATTTTGGAACACTAAGTTTGGGAACAACATCTAGTTTTTGCCAACATAAACAACATTTAAATACAATGATTGTTAGCGTTTTCCTCATACGGAGAATGAGACATTTTAAAAGGGCTAGACATTGCTCTAAGTGTATTTATTCTAGTCATCCTTGAAATGGAAACTCTGTCAGACCTATCAAATGTTTGAAGTTTCCTCTGCAGGGAGGAGGGTGAAGTAGTGGACCTCGTCCTTCCTGAGGCCTGACATCCTTTACTTATCTATTTGCCTCTTTCAGGGTCACCCTTCTGCCCCTCTGTACCCCAGGTCAGCAAACAGGCTGTCTGGAACTGCAGTTATTTGGAGATTTGACAGCACAGAAGTAGAAATCTATGACAACCACTTAGCACTGGGGCTTGATTTTGTGCTTCTGCTGACCACAGCAAGTTTCCTTATGTGATTCTGATGCTAATGCATGTTCAGTACATATAGAAAGAGACAGGAGTGTGCAAGGGAATCTGCTAGTGATGCAGAAAAACAGAGAGATGAAGAGGTCAACCATATCATCCCTCTCCTTATCTCAAGGTGAAGCAGGGATGTCTCTGTCAGACAGGGGAGATCACAGAGAGGGATATATTTGTCTTTTGATCTCAGAGAACAAAACCAACGTTTCTGCTTTCCTGCAGCTTCTGGCACGATAAGGAGAAGAATCTGTCTGTGTGTTAGGGGGTGGGGTTGAGCCCTGAATAGCTGATGTTCTTTTATTTCTTTTCTTCTAATCAGGAACAGCAACTTCCACTTGGTTTGTCATTTTCTTGGTTTTGATTAAATTGTTATATATGGTAACGCATGTGAAACTGGGTACTCAATATTTTTCTTGAAGGGGGGTGCATTCCTTCACAATGAATGATTAAATTTCGCATCGATTTTTAAAGTGTGTCTTTAGAATTAAGGACAGAGAATAAAAGATTATGACTAGTACAAAGCAGTCTCACTACTTTCCCCCAGATATGACCGTGATAGCAAACATTCCATAGTATAATAATGCAAGAGGTCACTATCTCTATCTACTTGGCTATGTCTGCCCAAGTCCTTTACTGACAATGATTTTTGACTAAGTCTATTCCTATGCATTGAAAGAGTTCTGAGTTTTGGGATGAAAAACTCTGGCATTCAGAAGCCTAGAAGAGCAGGTGAATTAGGCAGTTTGAGGAAAGGATAGGAAAATTATTGCTTTTTTCATTCACAAAATGGGAGATAAGAATTTTCTCTCTAAGGGTAATGGAAAACTTAAATTCAGTGATCAATAAGACCAAATAGTGTTCTTTACTCATTCTTTCTTTTATTATTTTGTTTGTTTATTCATTTATTCACTCCTTCTTCCAAGAGGTATTCATTAAATGCTCTTATTGTGTCAGATACTGTACTAGAGATAAAGAGAAAAATACGGAATAGGTGTTACTAAGGGAGCTCATACTCTGGTAGAGAAGACAGACATTAAGAAATAATTATGCAATGCAGTATACAGAGGCAGCTAAAAAGTACGTAGGCTTAAAGAACAGAAAATGATGCTTCCTTTGGGTGGGGGGTGGAAGGTTATCAAGAAAGACATGACAGAGGCCATGATGTATGATGTGAGTCTTGAAGGATGGGTAAGAAGGTGCGTTATAAACTTAAAACCATTCATATCCTGTGAATGAGCAGTTCTACTTCTTCGATACTTCAGATAAATATCCCAAGGAAATAACCAGGCATCTACATGAATGATATTACAACAATGTATAAAAACAAAAAAGCCATTTTCAACACTATAGCATAGAGTAAATAAATTATAGTACATCGACTGTTGAATATTAATGTAACTTTTAAAAAATTATTTTGTAGGAGAAAATGTTTATTATATTGTTGAGTGAAAAATATAGTTACTTTAAGTTTGTTCATTTTATTTCCAAGCTTGTGTATATTTGTGTATGTATGTGTGTATACATGTATGTACCTATCTCTATATATAACCAGAGCATAAGCTTGTGTATATTTGTGGATGAGTATATATACATATGTAACTAGAGCATAAGGAGTATATGTTCCGTATAAGCACCTTTAGAACAACCTCCATGGCCCTTTGGAAAGGTGTGCTTCCCTTGATAAGCATGGTAGTTGGCCTGCAAAGATATCTAGGTCCTAATCTCAGGACCTGTGAATGTTACCTTATTTGCAGATATGTTTAAGTAAGTTAACGATCTTGAGATGAGGCAATTATCCTGTTTTGAGGGGGATCTAAATGTAATCACAAGGGTCCTTATGAGGGAAAAGAAGAGGGAGGCTTTCCTACAGAAGAGGAGGTGATGAGATGGATGCAGAGAGAGATTTGAAGATGCTATGCTGTCAGTTTTAAAGGGGCCATGAGCCAAGAAATGCAGCTCTCAAGGCTGGAAAAGGCAAGGAAACAGATTCTCTCCTAAAGCCTCCAGAAAGAGCAATGTCCTTGCCGACATCTTGACTTTAGCTAAATGAAACTGATTTCATACTTCTGTCCCTTTGGAGCTGTAAGAAAATAACTTTGTACCTTTTAAAGCCACTAAATTTGTGGTCATTTAAGGAAATCCATAAAATATATAAAATCAATAAAATTAGATTTTATATTTTCATAATACGTCTCATTGTCCCATAGTACCCCCAGGCGCTTTGTATAATTCTTCCCAGGATGTTTTTTAGTCTTGAACGACTAGCCTCCATTCCTCTTTCTCTTCCCTAAGGAGGGTTCATTTGGACCTTACCTTTTAAGATTCCTTGAAACTTCAAAGTTTATTGAATAAAAAAATATAAAGGAAGGCAGAAAGCAATAAAGCAGAAATGTAGTTTTGTAAGAATTATATTTAAAATTAAGAGATTGGACTATATAATCCCTATGGCTTATTCAGGTATATTTTTAAATGCAAAGCCTAGCTGTGGTTTTATTCTTTAAATAGTATGTTGTTGAGGATCACTTTAGATAATCTCTAGTTCCAATCTTTCATGCTATTTTTTGAGAGCATTACAATATAAATGACTATATATGGAGATAGCCTCTGATCAATGGATATCTTGTTTAAAAAAACTTTCTTTAACACAGTTGTCAGTTTTAAGAGTTAACATCAGGAAACTGTAATGACAGGAGCTTGGACACCACAGATGTTGAGGATATAATTTAGGCAGACTGGTTGGCTGTCTTATATTTTCAGCATTTCCATAATATGATTTAAGTGAGCATCTTTAGCTGTATCACTCCTTTCCTTTGAGATCAAGTGTTTTGCAAAGATAGTCTGTGTTTCACTGGGAATGGGTCTCCATTTCCTTATTTCCGCTCATACTTTCACTCACCAGAATCATGAACTTTTGTTTTATTTGTGTCCCTGTGGTGGCTTCCACAGTGGTTGCCACAATGTAGGTATTCAATAATTATTCTGAAGTCAATAAAAATTTTTTATCATTCCACCTTCCTCCCAAAGAAGAATCCTTTTTGTAATCTTAATTGTGCCCCTTATTTTCTCTAAAAGAATAGCAACCTGATTTCTTTTTTTGTATATATATATATATAGAGAGAGAGAGAGAGAGAGAAAGAGAGGCAGAATATGTATTTGTTGTAGTTTACAATGTTGTATCAGTTTCAGGTGTACAGCATAATGCTTCAGTCATACATGAACATACATATATTTTCAAATTGGAAGTTTGAGATTTGCAGATACTAACTAATATATATAAAATAAATAAATAAGTTCATACTGTATAGCACAGGGAACTATATTCAATATCTTTTAGTAACCTATGGTGCAACCTGTTTTTTAATGAGGATAAAAATGGAGAAAGCTTCACTTTCTAGATATTGCAGCCTCAAACTGTTATCAAAAGAATGCTGAGAGAAGTGGTGCTTGAAGACACATAGGCCAGTCGTTTCTCTAAATTTTCTCTGCTCTCTCCTTGGATCTGACAGCCTCCAGATCCACGGGACAGAATGCTGTCCTCTAGGACTAATGCCTTCACCGGATAATTTTTGCCTTCACCAAATAATGCTTCATTGTTTTTATGTGACTTGGTTTCACTGAGCAGCGCTCCAGGAAAATATGAAACCTGTTACATCTCCTATATAAATATTTTGAGAATATTATGTCCCTATAAAAAGTCTTTATAAGAAATTTCTTTTATAGAAAAAAGTACTAAAAATGTGTTGTTTCCTCTAAGAACTCCTTTGATTTTACCAAAAAACCCTACAAAACTCACTCCATTATTTGCTTAGGCTATCAGGAAGCTAGGCTATTAGGAACTCAAATTTGTGGGTTACTTTTTTTGAACAGCTAATTACATCTTATGGCTCAAGTCAGGGATTGTGAAGAAGTTTCATCCCACACACAACCCTACTAAATCCCTTTTGGATATCTGGAGCACCGGCTGAAGAGTTACGTGGCAGCCTGAAAACTTAAGGGGAAGAGTGCTGTGATCTACTGTAACTGTCCCATCAGCAGGTGACATGAATGTGTGCATGTGCTGGTCATGGTCTAGGTATTCTGTGTATTTACCCTAGTCTTCACTTTCAACTCTATTTAATTTCCTTTGGCTCCAGATTTTTAATTTTCCTTTTTCATCGTCACATCCATGTATGTAATTTTATATCAATTTCTTTAAGCAGTTTGTTCCATAGGGTATTTCAAACAGAATCAACTTTCCCAAAATTCTGGATAACATTTGAAATACAGGACAAGCAGTCTTTCCACAGAGTAATATTAAGAAACTTAATTAACAAAAGGAATCTAATCTGATACTCTATATATAAACAAATACTCTACTATTAATAAATGTAATTTTATATATATTACATGCAATATATATTATATACATATTACTTGAAATATACCAACTGCATGTAGACATTAATAACACCTAGGGGTCTTCAGTCTACAAAATCTACTCAAATCATCACTTCATATTTAGTAACTCTTAATTTATCTTCCTGAATAGCATGGAATTCTTTTCTTTACATCTTCCATCCCTTCAAGTTCCACAGGACTCATGGGTACTGCCTGACTTTTAGAGGAATTATTTCTCAGCTTTGACTCGGTCAAACCGATCTCACTTTTTCTTACTGTGTGTTTATGACATGCCAGACCCTATTCTCTGTGCCAGAAATTCAGTAGAGAAGGCAGATTGCCATTGGCCCTGCTCTCTTGGGGCTCAAAACCTAAATCCTGCCTCCCTGAGCCAGATCTCTTGACATTTTGTCTTCAGGAAGCCAAGACGTTGATTAGCTATTGCTATTGAACAAAGGATCCTATGGCACAACTATTATCCCTAATATCCCTGTGTTAAGAGGGCAGTGCCTCTTACTTTTCTTGTCTCTCAACAATCTAGCTACATATTTTGACTTGGAGAAAGAATTGCTTTTTGCATTCTTTTTAATAGCTAATATGTCCATTCAATCAAACAACATTCTTTCTCCTTCCCCAATTGTATCTATGCATTTAATGTGTTTGTAGTAAGCTATTGGATTTTTCTTTATAGGCAGACAGAATATAAATAATAAATATTCTAATGAATACCTGGCATCCTATGGGCATGCCTTTTCTGTTGACACATAATGCAGATCTGTTAAATACATGGAGATCTGCCAGGCTCCTGGAAACAGATGATCTGTTTAGCACAAACCTCCAGTGTTTAAACTGATCTCTTCTCCTGTCTTTGCTTTTCCTTTTTCCCTTGCCTTCTCTCTGCACTCTCTTTCCTTTTCTTTTCCTTATACTACTTTACGACACTAGGCAATGTTTACATCAGTGGATTAGCTTATATTAATTATAAATATAATTTAATTTAGATTAGATATTAAGCCTTTGGCAGAGTATCCATGTTGGGTTTCCTTCAGTCACTGCCTGATTTTGTCCTGACAGAGAAACTGTGGAACTTGCTGTCCTACATGATGAGGTCAACTCTTGCTTGAAAATGTATAATCAGAGCTAATTAATACTGCTGGTGACTAGAGGCATTTCTCCTCCTGTGGCAATTATGTTGAACTTGGTCAATGTGGTGACTGGATGGATGAAGCCAGGAGGCTGTTAAAAAAATAACAAAAAACTTGACTCATTAAAACATTCTCAACCATAAATTTAATAAAAGAGATGCCTTAACTTCTCATTAAATTTTGATATGCTCTTCCCTCAGGCTTGAGGATTTGTTCTGTTCTAAATCTCTGCTGAAACAGCTTCTGAAGTGTGTTTGATTTAACTGAGGACTGCTATATAAAGGGGGCATTTGGTCTACGGTATTTTTAGAATTAGCCTCCTAAAAGGTCACTTTTTTTTTCCTGACTAAATTGTGTAAGAAAGTCCACTTAACTGACTATGAGTTGCTGAGACCCTCCCAAGCCTGCCCAGGTGAGTCCCATCTGCTATGGGACATAAAACTCTGCCAGACTCAGAGAAACAAAAAGGAAGTTGATGAAGAAAGTAGCAAATCTGAACTCTGAAGGTTAGCATTCCTGGATGAGGTCCACGTCAGCTATTCAAAATGCCGCCATGAGACTCTCCAGGTGGCCCTTGTAAACTTAGCTGAAGCGGCCTAGGAATCTGCCCGGTTTATCACTCACTACTTCATAAAAACCAATTTGGCCGTTCAGGGTTCGGGTGTGCACTGGGCTCTCTTGGTTAATGATTGTTCAAGACCAGAGCAGCAGTTTGCTCCCTCAGCTTCCTGCAGTCCAGAGTTCCGCTCTCTTCCCTGTGACACTTGAAGGAGACCTCAGAGTGTTGCCCCTTCCTTTCTCGTCGATGCTTTCACAGTTGGGCATGTCAGTGTTTTCAGCTGAAGCAGTAGAGTCACCAAAATGTGCAGTGGCTTTAAGGGCAAAGTGCCAGTTTTGTCGGCTACCAGTTCTCACCATCAGCTCTGGCTCAGTACACCCTCAGCCCCACTTCCCCACAGCTGCCATAGCCATAGAGATGGAAGAGACGTGGAAAGACGACTTGGCCCAGGTTCCTGCCTTCAGCAAAGTCATAGCCCCACTCTGCTGGGTCCCCCGAGAGCACACTCTGGAGAAGCAGCTTCTGAAAGGTGATTTTCAGTAGCAGCACAGTTGGCTGAGTAACAACGCAGTGGATCACATTTTCGTCTTTGGGGATTTTCATTTCCCCACAAGAACCTTTCCCATCTTTTCGTCTCCTTTTCCTTCATCCTTTAGTGATGACATCCTCTAAATGATCAGAGCAGGTCATTTGGCTGTCTCCTCATTCTCCTTCCCTATTTCTTTTCCTTGGGCTCTAATTTTTAAATGTTAGTATATATCAGAATCACTTGGAATGATTATTATAGAAATTCAGGGTGAGAGTTACACTAGGGAAAGAGTTGAGGAGGAGTAGAATGCAGAAAAAAATTGCAGTTGGAAAGTGGAGAAAAAACATGCACGGACACTTTTCCAAAGAGAATATACAGAAGGTAGAATGGTACAGTCTCTCTAGAAAATAGTTTGGCGATTTCTTTCACAACTAAAATGGACTCACCATAGACCTAGCAATCGTATCTGCAGGCATTTACCCGAGAGAAATGAAGCCTTCTTTTTATGCAAAAACTTCTACACAAGTGTTCCTGGCCACTTATTCATAATAACTGAAACTGAAAAGTACCCATTGTCCTTCAGTGGGTCAGTGGTTAAACATACTAGCACATCCAATTCGTGGGATATGATTCAGTAAGAGAAAGGAACAAATTATTCATACACATAATAACTTGGGTAGACGTCAAGAAAATTCTGCTGAGTGGAAAAAGCTAATTTCAAAAGGTTAAATGACACTACATTTTATTTGTCAAGTACCGTAGTTACAGAGATGGAGAGCAGACGTTAAGTTTACAGTGGTTGGGAACTAGAGGAAAAGGGGACAGGTAGATCTATGAGGAAGCAACCTGCAGGAGTTGTGCAGTGCTGCGGTTTAGTATCTTGATAGTGGTGGTGGATATGTAAGGCTACACATGATAAAATTGTATAGAGCTATATAGACACACACACAAACATACGCACACACGCACAGTGCGTGTGCAATCGGTGAAAAAGAGACAAAGTCTGTGGACTGTACCAAAGTTAATTTCTTTGGTTTTCATACACTTGTACAAGACAATAACATTGAGGTAGGCTGGAGTGGGATGTGTGGGATTTCCTTGCACATTTCTTTGCAACTGCTCATGAATCTAGAAACTTTGATAAAGATTTAAAAAATGAATTTTAGGTTTATTCCAAATGCTAAGGGAGGGTTTCTACAAGGGCGAGAGTTATCAGGAGCTGGAATTCATGGGAGGGTCATCTTTGAATGCTAGTTAGCAGACGTCCCCTCAAAGTTATTTCAGATCATCCAGTGTCCATCTGGCCTGCAGACTTGTGAGTTAACTAAGTGTGTACACTCCATGCTGCTGATTTAGTGGTTGTTTGCTAAAAGCATTAATATGGCCATAACACGGGTAACATCTATTTTTATTTTAAAATGTATTCCTGTTATACCCAATTAAATTAAATGCCCAAAGAAAACAAAAGTGCATTTGCCATGATTTTGGATAGTATGCTTGAGGTATGGTGAGACTCAAGAAAAAGTGATTGCTTTCTGAATATTGATAATTACCAAGTTCAAGCTCATTTTGCTCATCTTGATAAAAATATTCCCAATCCTTTATCTCATATGACATCAGTAATGTTGAAAATTTCTAATTGTGATAAAGCAATGGATCTTGCTCTTGAAGCTTTGGAATATCCCATGTTCAAGATACATTAATGAACATGATAAATTTTTTCCAAAATTAATGCCATCATTTTTTTCTGATGAATTGGTATGCTCTGTGAGCATTTTTCAAAAAAAAATGTGAATATATAAACCATCATCTTTCCATTTCTCTCTTGGCAGTCATGACACTCAGAGCCAAGTTTAATGTTCAGAAATATCAAATTTCACATTTGTGCAAAAACATCTCTTCCTGTTTACACTATATATATTTAATCAATCAACAATTTTATTGGTAAATTAGTAATTTAAAGTTTTCATGAGTCAATCATATGAATGTTAGAACATGCCATGCTTTGTTTCCTTTTAATGAAGTTTTCTGCAAAGTTATATTTTAAGTAAATTTAATTAGAGTGTAACATATATGGAAATGTGCATAAATCATAACTATACATTATATATAATATATTAAAAATATTAAAAAAGATATATATATCTTTTTTATTAATATATTAAAATATATATTAAATATATTAAAAAAGAGCATATCAATTAATATATTAAAAAAGAGCATATCAATTAAACCACTACTCTTATCAGGAAATGCAGCATTGCTATTACAGCAGATATTCCTCTTGGTCACCCCCAGTCACTACTCACCCCTCTCCAAAGGAAATCTCTCAAAAGGTTTCACTAATTCTAATCCCACAATTAGGTTTGCATATTTTTGAACTTTACATGAATAGAATCATACAATATGCACTCATTTTTGACTGTCTTATTTTGATCAGTATTATGTGTGTGAAGTTCATGCATGGGGTTGTGTATGGCAGCAGTTCATTTAGTTATATTATGGTGTAATATTCCTTATGTGGGTATGCCATCTGTTTATCTATTCTACTTTGGATGGACATTTGTGATGTTGCACAGTTTGGTATTACTATGAACAGCACTGAGGAGCATTCAGGTGCTACTTTTGGTAAACATACTTATGAATTGCTTTGGGACATATACCCAGGAGTGCAATGACAAGATCAAAGAGTACGCCTAGGTTCAGCATTCATAGGTATCACCAGCTTCCCCAATTTACACTCCCAGCAGCAGCGTGTGTGTTCACCACAGTCCTCATTCTGGCTGACCCTTGGTATTACTAATCTACTTAATTTTAGTCATTTGAGTTGGTGTGAACTGATACCTCACTGGGTTTTAAGTTGTATTTCCCTAATGAGGCTGAGAAAATTTTCACATGCAAAATGGCCACTTGGATATTTTCTTTGGTGGAGTACCTGTAGGAACACTGTTGGTGCTCTGCCAAGAGCCCCTGGATCTTGGTTTTTTCCTGTGCATTTCTTCCCTGGCTTCTAGGTACAGTTGCTTCTAATGGTTGTACCTGAGACTAAGTTCCATCAGAGAGCTATCCTTGGGTTCCTGGAGTTTACTGATTCAATTAGCTCATTTAGATTTTTCTTTAATGTCTTTGGCGGATTTTAGAATCTAACTTATGCTTGCCCATTAAAGAGTCAGGAAGTGTTTCCACTTTTTCAAACTATAGAAGAGTTTATGTAAAGATAGTTGTTTCTAGCTTATGAAAAGTCATACTGAAAAAGTGTTCTCTTTTCACCTTGAGTTATTTTTTCCCCCATTTTCACATCTCAACACTGGTCATAATTCTTAAATTGGGATCTCTGTATTCCTAAAGGGATCCCTAGGAGTTATGCAAAACCACAGTGTGAACACATCACATGCTCTAGGATGTCCATTTACCTAAAGACAGAAAATTATTTGTATAATAAAACAAATATGAATATATTATGGAATATATTCCATAACAGGAATAGGAAACAAATGGGAAGCATTAGGAGGCAAAATTTATGTGACTTTTTAAGATAAAACTTGACATCACTTCTCTAGTCCTTGTCTTCTTTGCATAGTGCCTACTCTGTTCTACATTAAGGACACTTTAGAGTGAGAATTTGGAGAAGCAATGAAATCATATCTTCTGCAATGACAGGATGGTGTCATGACGGAGTAGAAAGAATACACCATTTGTAACTGAGATGTGGGTTCAAATTTGAGGCAGCTCTTTCCGGCTATACATATTACCTTGACTTTTTGTGCAGCTATATGTATGAATGTGTCAACAACTATAAAATTGAATATGGCACAGGATGATTGCATTGCAATGCATGTACAGGGACTAACATAAAAGTTACTTCCTGTTAGTTTTACTACAGTTTGTGGCAAACAGTGAATATCTAGGTCTGGAGCCTGCGTCAAGGAAGAAAACAGTAAATGGAGAAGCAGAGACCAGGGGAAATAGAATCCAGAACCCCTGGTTGGAGTGAAAGTCCCCGGGGGTAGAGGTAGGGATCTGGGTAAAAGCAAGTCATGAGTTGTGGGTTCAAGGCTTCCTTTAGTTGTTGAGCACTCTCTTATACATGCATTGACCTGCCTGCTCCCGACTTTCAGTGTAGATGAATGCCCCAGGCCACGTTAGTTTGTCTCTTCTTTGAACCTCAGTCAAACCTAGCTGTGTGAAATCAGCACTTGGTTACAGAATAATCTGTTTTCAAATATAACCTTGTTCCCCCAGGGAGACTGTAGGTTTTCCCCCAGGAAAAGGACCTCTAGCCCAATATAGTCATATACATAGTAGAGATTCAAATTGTGTTTTTGAAGGTGGAATATTTGAAAAATACTAAACAAATTGAAACATAATACAAAGACTTGATTCTTCTACTGTGAGTAAACACTTCCCTCACTGGTTAATTGTTTATTCAAAGAAATGTGTGGCCTCTCTAATAAGATCTACCTGGGATAGATATATATATATATATATATATATATATATATATATTTTTTTTTTTTTTTCCTCTTTTGGAGTGAAGGAGCTATGCCTCTCAAGTTCGGTGTTTGTCTATGTTGTCTCTTCCTTGCTAAAAACACTGATACCATTGCAGGGAGCTTCCATCTGCTGCAAATGCATGAGATCCTGTCACCAAATATAGGCTAGAAATAGGTCATTTGGTAGCTGTTATTGTAGTTGAAAGTTTTTTTTATGAAATTATGCTGAGACAGTTTCTGCTTTGTTCATTATGAACAAAGCATTTGATCTGGTCTCCCATCATTAGCAGAAAGTAATTATTGAGGAGCATTCTTCTGGCATTTTTTGCACGTTAGCAGGGCTGGCCAATGGTAGACTTTCTGACAAAATATTTCCTTCTGATCTCTTGCAGTTTCTGAAATTCTGGAAGTCCTTTGAGATAATGATGTATGTTTTTAAAAGTTCCCTGCTCTACTTCAATTAAGTTATCTGAATGAGGACCACATTGATATATTAACATCATGTTTTTTAATTTATCAATTTGAATAGATTTGGGAAACCAGAGGTTTAGTTTGCTTAGAGATTAGAACAGTGGTTCATTATGTTTTATATGAAATTTATGAGTCAAGAAAGGCTTCCTATGAAGGCCAAAATCAAGGATCCTGGAATCTGGATATTTTGGGACATAAGGAATATGGATGAAGAGATAAGGAACGTAAGTTTAGAGGTGTGAGATTTTTCTCTCCTTCACTATCCGTCCCAACTTTAAAAAGACCTTTAGTTTAGTAACTACATGTATTAAGAGCTTTGAAGTGTAGACCTGGAAGAAGGAAGTCCATGCATTGCTGTAGCAAGAATTAACAATTAAAATGTCTATAAGCACCAGGCAGGTAGCATAAAAGTGTGGATTGGACTTGATGAAACCAGTGGTGAACTGGAGACATTAGTCCCTAATTCAGCTGGTGAACCAATCAGTTTCCACTGCCTCCTTTTAATAGTTATTACTTTATTTGGAAGAATACAGTTGGAATAGGACCAGATTTTTTTTTTTCCCTGAGCTGAAGGGAAAAACTTCACAGGGCATTCTACTATGTAAGTGTCAACATTCACAATATTGGAGGCCAGAGTAGGAAGCAATAAATTGCTCCTTTTGTTGACTTACTGCCTAAGCCAACTTAAGGCGATTTATTAAGTCTTCCACATAGTCAGGCATCTCAAACACGGTTTTGATTAG
Source organism: Vicugna pacos (assembly GCF_048564905.1). Taxonomy (NCBI): domain Eukaryota; kingdom Metazoa; phylum Chordata; class Mammalia; order Artiodactyla; family Camelidae; genus Vicugna; species Vicugna pacos. The sequence continues at coordinate 75,320,509 of NC_132987.1, forward strand.
ACAAGATAAGAGTATAAGATGCTATAATAAAGAATAGAAAACATTATTTTAAGGACCAGTGTGTTTAGAAGTATCAGGTGTATCTAGACTTTTTAAGAAGGTGACTTGCCACCATCTGATATTTCATGTTCCATGAGGCTGTATTTGAGTCAGATCTGTAAATACTTTTGCTTTGCATTCTGGGAGGCATATCCAACTTTGTCAATTTTTTTTTCTTTTTCTTTCTTTCCTTCAAGCAATCTACAGCAGACACATGGACATCCAAGAGCTGTAAATGTTTAGTGCATAATCCAAAGTCTAGCCGAGATTTTCAAAGGAAAAGGTTTGACTGCAAATGCTTGGCTCAGATATCTTTATGCACTTCCCTGGCTACTCCCCCAACTCCCAGTCCATTTGTCAAGTTCCCAGAATAGAGACACAATTGCATGAAATCTTTTTAATGCCATTGCATTCTCCTTTTTTTTTTAATCAAGAAATAGTTTTTCTAGGATATTACTTTATTGTCACTGCTAAATTAACTGCAAACTTTCTTTTCACAAATCTTTTCTTACAGTGGAAGTTTAAATGGGCACTGCAGTGGTTAATATTGCAAATAGAGTCATTTGAGAATGTTTTTTGAAAGAGTAATTCATTGTGATTCCCTTGCGTTTGTTGTTTCTGATGTTTCAGATTCTTATGTAAAAATATGTAAACCTTCACTACGAAATTTTTTAATTGATGTGGTAATGTACTTCAGTAAATAAAGCCACAAGTAGAGCTGTGCTGTTGAATTAGCCATCAGTTTAAGAGCATAAACAGAAACTGGCCTGACTTGAATTCTTGACCTTGTATTTTAATTTTCCTATATCTGAATTTCCCTATGTATGTCTTACTTTCAGTTTCAACCATTAGCAAATTCTTCAAAACTGAAGTTATCTGAAAAAATAATCTGATTTTTTTTTGAGGTGTCCCTACCAAACAGGGAAAGTGGGTTTTTTGTTTGGTGCTATTGGATATGGTAGGTTGTAGTACCATTTGGTGCAGTGATTTTCCATGTCATCTCATGGCTCTGCCAAATGTGAAAGTTGTGGTGGTTTTCAACATCTTCAAATTATAAATTAGCTTAGTATTGAGACTTACAATGTTGGCACTTCAAAAACCCAGATGGGCTGCAAAGTCTCAAAAAGTTTAACATTTTCTGACCTTCTGTGGTTGAAAAAGTATTAGACTTAAGAGCCAGAATATGTGGGTTCTAGTCTTGGCTCTGTCACTAACCAGCTGTGTAATTTTGGACAAGTTACTTTTCTTCTGTGATCCAGGCTTTTCTCTATTATAAAATGAAGAAGTTAGGCTACATGATTTCACACATCTCTGCAAATCTAAGCCTATATTATGCAAGTGATCTCTGGGTTCAAACCCTAGATTTGTCACTTGCTCCAAGCCTATGAGCATAAATTAATTTCTTTGTTCCTCAGTTTTATTACTGATAAAATGGGTATGGTAATAGTACAGTATGAGGAATAATTGAGCCATAGACAGAACTTAGCATATAATTAGTGTTCAATAAGGGATGGCTGCTATTATTGTGAGTCTGGGTCTAGCAAATCAAACACTGAATTTGAGTCAAATTACTTGTATTTGAGGACTGCATTCTCCATTGACCATATGACCTTAAAAGAAGTTACTTAATTTTGAGAGAAACAACTGATTTTTCCAACCTCCTCTACTTAAAATTAAGAAAAATGAATAGAAAATCAAAAAAAAAAATCTGATCCTTTAGGAGTTCCTGTGCTACACAGGCAAAGAAATGGTGATACCATCCCTATCCTTATGTTCTTGAACACATTTCTTCCTCAGGGTTCTAGCATAGGAGAGTTACATTTCATTGCAAAGAGGCTGTGTGGGGGTGGTTAGAAGCACAAATTGATCTGTAGCTTTTGAAAGTTTTATATTAAATGCAGTTGTATTTCTAACTTCAGATTAAAATTGACTCTGTATTAAAAACAAAAATCTAAGAAATTTGTATTTTTCTTCTCTTCATTCTTGTGTTGATTTCTACGCACATAGCCGTGCACTTAAGGTAAACGTTATGACACCTCCTTGGGCTCTCACGAAGAAGTCTCAGGCCCTCCCTCAGTTTCTAATTAGGTGGTAGTTGTCTATCTGGATTTCTGTTGAATATACAGGGTAAATAGGCAAGGGTAGCTTTGAAACTATCTAGTTACATGGCTGTTTAAATGCAAATAATAGAGAACATCATATACTGGAAAAGCAACAGTCCCCTACTCCATCCTTTGCATTCCCAGCTCCACTCCTCAGAAACAACTGCTTCTTCCCATTTCCCTACTTAGCTCATCTGGTGATGCCTCTATGACTCTGTTAACCATGCTACTGTAACTCCTGCTCAACATACCAACTCTAGAAATTTATATGAGATGCAAAATTTCTCATTCACCCATTTCTGTATCTGATTTATTGCTAACATATTTTTTTAGCTATTTTCCATTCTTCACATCAACTTCTATTCATATAATCTAAATATTTATTTCCTATTCTGTCAGTCATACAGAATATGAAGAAGAAGATATACATACATATATATATTTGCCTATTCTCATCACATCTACCTGGAAACTTATAATGAACTATGCACAGTCAAGTTTGATAACTTCTCTGATTTGTCTATAGATTGATCTGAAAAGTTAAAAAAAGTGCTTACATCATTATGAGATATAAGTTTTGTTCACTATATATCCAATTAGTTTACTGTGATAACAAATCATTTTCTGTAGTTCCAATGTCACAAACCCTGTGACTCACAAAATATTCTAGTCTTGGTATGAAGTTCAAGCTTTTAAACAATTTTTTTGGTATATATTTCACCATCATTCAAACTCATGCTGGCGTGTTATAGTTGGCCTTTCATTTGGACCGTGCCTTTCTTATAGAGTTATATTTCTCTTTCTGGAATTCTGATTGCTTTATTTTATTCTTTTTCAGTCTTTGCACTTGTAGAATCTTTCAAAGTATCTTGAATGAATATTAAAGATCTGATATTCTCTTGGTCAGAGGTACGGTGGCTATCTCTCAAGTCGTTATGTTTACATGGCAGTATGAAAAACTGGTGTTTTATTGCTCTGGTAACTGGATGCAGAAGAAAGCCAGGGGACTAGGGCCGAAACAGTATAGAAGAGCAGCGCTTGAATTCTGGGCTCCTCTTGCTTCTTGTTGCCAGGACGACTGAATACTGCTTCACTTGCTGTGGGTACTATCACCATGCTGCCTATCAAAAATGGCTTTATAACTTTGAACCACTTATTTCTGAGATACTGAAGGTGAAAATAAATTCCAGGAGACACCACTGTGAAGTCTTTGGTGCTACGGCTGTTATGTTAATAACAAGACGCTTAGAGGGCTTGTTGCTAGTTCACAATGTAGCTGTACCTGTATTTTTGTCTCGTGGGACTTTTGAACTCTAATTACTCTAGACACGACTGTGGGGAGCATATTTACTTTCGATCTCTGAGGTCTTCATCTTGAATCTTTCCAGAACGATGACTCAAATGATCTCTGAGAAGAATGTGGTGATGAATTAGATGAAGATCACAGCTGGCTGATGCCTAATTGCCACTTTAATTTGAGGGACATTTAAACGTATTAAGGCTGCCAGATGGTATGTGGCTCAGACTGATATTCTGTGGGCTCATTGGAGACAGAGACACTGGTTGCTTCCTGCCCACAGTGGCAGTGGGTAGGTGGGGATGTGGATGGACTTGAATATATCTTGAAACTTTTCACAGTTTTAAAGCTGAGGCAGAATCTGATCCTACTAACCATAGATTAGAAAATTTTATAGTTTCTTTTGCTAAATATGCTCAGAGATGTTCACAGGAGGTTTGAACACAGGAGTTAAGACACAGGAGTCCTTGTCTGACAGTGCCTTTTTCTTCACCAAATGCCGAACTTTGGAAGGAACATACATACAGTAGTGGAGGGAAAGGCTTAGCACACCTAACAGTCAAGCAGATTGAACCACAGTGCTGACGTTGTAGGGTGTCAGATATCAAAGCCAGATCATGCTAATATTCAGTCCCTGCAACAATCCCCTTAGCCAGAAATTTGGGGGAAAAAAAGGTCTAAATGGTTTTCATGTAATTCTATCAGGCCAGGAAGGAAAACCAATAATGACTCAAGTCCCTAGTAGTAAAATGATGCTCAGTCTATGTAGGTTATTGTGTGTTACTAGGAAGGAGTGTAAAAGTAGGTCCTGGCTTCACCTAGGTCGGCATAGAAAGTTTTAAAGGTAGACTTTGGTACCATCATGGATTTGACATTGTCAGTTTCACTGCTCACCCACAAATGTCTCAATTCCATGTAAAAATGTGTTTTATTTTTTTTTTTAAGTTAAATGGAATGAAGTTAGGCAATCAAATGCCCTAGAGTCCTTTAACACAGAAGCAATAGAACAGACTAGAATTGTCTTACAAAGGTGAAGTAAATTAATAATGTTTTCTGGGCAATGGGTAAGATTATTCATTCTGATTTAGCCTAAAGGACTCAGGACCTTCTTTGGGCATCTGAGGGACTTCCTTATGGAAAAGGGACTTGATTTATTATGTGTAGCTTCAGGGACTAAAAGTCAGACCAATGGGTAGCTGTTAGAAATCTCTGAGGCAAACTGATGCCCCATTTTTAGCAAATGTACAAGATCAAGAAAAGTCCTTCACGCAATAATTTAGTTCTTGGTATTTCCTTATTTTCCCTTTCATTTTACCTAATTTCCTCACTTGTTTAATTTAAATTTTATTTTGTCCTATTTAATTGTGTACATTTTTCTAATAATGACACAGAGCATTAAACAAACACATAAATAACCAGTGAATGAAAATTTCAGTATAGCAGTTTTTTACTCGGAAAGAGTAAAACAAAGAAACCTACTAGCAGTGAGGCAGACACTGTCGGTTGCCACACAATATACTCATAACCACACTGATGCAGGTATTGAGGTTTTGTCCTTTGTGGGCTTTTCAAAGATTTGGCAGTCTCTTTCATGCTGATGTCCTGTTCCCATGAATTCTTGGTATAATGAAAGGAAATCTTTTCAAATATATCCAATCTTTTGGATTGTAAAAAGAAGAATGAAAAGAAAAGATACACCACCAGAATTTCTTCTTGGACATATCACAGCTAATTTGTGTTGCTTCTGCAAAAGACTTTTTTCATTTGCTTCTAAACTGCCTAGTTAACAATCACAAATGATTATGCTTAGAATTTTGATGACAGCTGTTTTCTAGGGAACGTTTTTTACATCAGCTCATTTATATTACAGGCCCAAAAACTGAGGCAGAAAAAGTTGAAGGACTTGACCACACTGGCAGATAATCAGTAGCCAAGACAGGAAATAGATTTCAGCTTTCTGTCATTCAGGGTAATTTGCCATTCACCAGAATATGCTCATGAGGACATATACTAAGGTGTGATCTAGTTACAGCTGGACGCATACCTAAAAGGATCATTTTGATAAGCATTTCATAAAACAATAAAGCCAAATTCAAGCACTCTACACAATTGCTGCTAATGGAAGATACATAGTCTCATTTCATACTGGCATTCAGTGGACCATGCACACAGTCCACAAATGGCCACAAGAAGAGATTTGGTTTAAAAATAAATCTAAAAATAAATCCAATCTGAGCCCTACCTTAGATTTAATCTCAATACAACCCTGACATAATTATAGCATTTTCTGATATTCCTTTTGCAGATACAGAACTGTTTGTCACCCTATCAGATTTTTCTTGTTTCTCCATTAATTTTGAGCTAATGACTAAAATACGAAGCTTGTGCCCCAGTCGACTGGGAGAGAATGCAGGGAAAGGCAGCTGCTGTTATCTGAAGGAGGCATGCAGTGCCCAGGGCAGAGGCTAACAGGTGAGGTTACTTGCATGCATATAGTTTGGAGAGGAGTCAGGAGGGTGCTGTAGGAGAATCTGGGCCAAGATGCAAAGGATCAAGCAATGGGAAAGAAAAATGAAAAGGGAAAATGCAATGAAGATTGAGAGAATTTAAACAGTGGGATAAAAAGAAAATTTTTTAAAGTTTAAAAAATTCCATGGCTTCCCCCAGATAGAATTACAAAAATGTAATTACAATTCAAAATGCATTCATATTGTAATTTTGAAGTTAGGCAAAAGGGAATGTTTAAGAATAACGTGAGAGAAATTTTTAAAGCATCATCTTTCCTCTAAATTCCATATGCCATGAGGAACAATCCTCCAACATGAATCATGGCTACTCAGTTCTTTGTTTTTAGGCTTTTGGTTTTTGTGCTTGTAGTTTTTAAAGAAGATTTTTTTTTCTTAGAGCTGTTTTAGGTTTATAGTAAAATTGAAAGTGAGATACAGAAATTTCCCATATACCCCCTGCCCCTACACATGCATAGTCTCCCCCATTTATCACCAACACTGACCAGAATGGTACATTTTTACCAAAAATGAACCTACATCATAATAATACATCATATACATCAAATAATATGCAAATATACAAATAATAATAGTACATCATATGCATCAAATAATATACATCATAATCAGCCATAGTCCATTGTTTAGAGTTCACTCTTGGTGGTGTAGACTCCATGGGTTTGGACAAATGTACAATGCCATATATCCATTATTAGAATATCATACAGAGTACTTTCAGTACTTAAAAATCAGTGCCTTAAAAATCATCCGCCTATTCATCTCTCTGCCTGTTCATCTCTCTTCCCACTCCTACCCTGGCAACCACTGATCTTTTTTACTATCTCCATGGTTTTGCCTTTCCCAGAATATCATATGGTTGGAATCATATAGTATATTGCCTCTTGTGTTGGGCTTCTTTCACTTACTAATTTGCATTTAAGGACTGTCCATGTCTTTTCATGGCTTGATAGCTCATTTCTTCTTAGTGATGAATAATATTCTATTTTCTATATATACCACAGTTTACTTGCCCATGCACCTACTGAAGGCCATCTTGATTGTTTCCAAGTTCTGGCAGATATGAATAAAGCTACTATAAACATAGATGTGCAGGTTTTTGTGTAAAAATAAGTTTTGAACTCCTTTGAATAAATACCAAGGAGCACAATTGCTGGATCATATGGTAAGAGTATGTTTAGTTGGTGTAAGAAGCTACTAAACTGTGCTCTAAAGTGGCTGTGTCATTTTATGTTCCTACCAGCAATGAATAATGGTTCTTGTTTCTCCACATTCTCAACAGCATTTAGTGTTGTCAGTGTTCTGCATTTTAGCCATTCTAATTAGTGTATAGTAGTGTCTCATTGTTACTTTAACTTGAGTTTCCCTGATGACATTTGATGTGGAGCACCTTTTCATATGCTTTTTTGTCATCTTTATGTCTTAATTGGTTAGGTGTCTATTAAAGTCTTTGGCTTATTTTTTGATTGCATTGTTTGTTTTCTTATTGTTGAGTTTTAAGAACTTTATATATTTTGGGTAACAGGCTTTTATAAGTTTGTCTTTCTCAAACATTTTCTTTCAGCCTGTGGCTTCTCATCTCATTCTCTTGATATTGTTTTTCAGTGCAGAAGTTTTAAATTCTAAGTCCAGTTTATTGATTTTTTTCATGGATTGTGTCTTTGGTATTGTGTCTAAAAGGTTGTCACTATACCCAAGGTCATCTAGGTTTCACCTATGCTATCTTCTGAGAGTTTTATATTTCTACATTTTAAATTCAGATCTCTGATCCATTTTGGGTTAATTTTTGTGAAGAGTGTAAGGTCCATGTCTAGATTTATTTTTTGTCCAGTTTTCCAGTACCATTTGTTGAAGAGACCGTCTTTGCTCCAAAGTATTGCCTTTGTTTTTTTGTTTTTTTTTTTAAAGATCATTTTGGTGTGTTTATTGGAATCTATTTCTGGGTTCACCATCCTTTTCCACTGATCCATGTGTTTAGTCTTTTGCCAATACCACAGTGTCTTGATTACTATAGCTTTAGAGTAAGATTTGAAGTCAGGTAGTATCAGTCCTTCAACTTTGTTCTTCTCCTTCAACATAGTGTTTGTTGCTCTGGGTCTTTTGACTCTCCATATAAATTTTAGAATCTGTTTGTCAATATTTGTAAAATAACTTCCAAAGATTTTGAGTAGGACTACATTGAATCTATAGACCAAGTTGGGAATAATTGACATCATGACAATATTGAGTTTTTCTATCCATGAACATGGAATATCTCTCCAATTTATTTAGTTCTTTGATTTCTTTCATCAGAGTTTTGTGGTTTTCCTCAAATAGGTCTTGTATGTGTTTTGTTAGCACTATACTTAAGAATTTAATTTGGGGGGATGCTAATGTAAATGGTAGTATGTTTTTAATTTCAAATTACACTTGTTCATTGTTGGTATATAAGAAAGCAATTGACTTCTTTATATTAACTCTGTATTCTGAAACCTTGCTATAATCACTTATTAATCCGAGAAGTGGGTTGGGTTTTTTTTGTCAGTTCTTTTGGATTTTCTACATAGATAACCATGTCATCTATGAACCAAGAAAGTTTTATGTTCCATCCCAATCTGTATACCTTTTATTGCCTTATTGAATAAGCAAGGCCTTTTAGCATGATGTTGGAAAGGAGTGGTAAGAGGGGAAATTCTTGCCTTCTACATGATCTTAGTGAGACAGATTTGAGTTTCTCACCGTTAAGTATCATGTTAGCTGCAGGGTTTTTATAGATAGCCTATATCAAGTTGAGAAATTTTACCTCTATTCATAATTTACTGAGAGTTCTTAACATGAATTGGGTTTTGTCAAATGTTTTTTTTGCACCCATTGATATGGTCATGTGATTTTTCTTTTTGTGTGTCCATTGATGAGACAGATAACATTAATTGATTTTCAAAAGTTCAATCAGCCTTGCATACCTGAGATAGTTCCCTCTTGGTTGTACTATATTATTCTTTCTACATATTGTTGGATTTGATTTGCTAATACTTTGTTGAGGATTTTTCCACTTATGTTCATAAGAGATATTAATTAGTAGTATTCTTTTATTCTAATGTTTTAGTCTGGTTTTAGTATTAGGGTAAGACTAGCCTCATAGAATAAGTTGGAAATTATTTTTTCTGCTCTCATCCTCTGAAAGAGATTGTGGAGAATTGGTATAATTTCTTCCTTAAAGCTACTCAATTTTTTAATGCACTAACCACTATACTTGTTTGATCATGATAATTATCAGGACCCTGTGTTAAAAATTAAAATTTCCAGGGTATACACTATCTTATTAAATCAGATTTTTCCAGGTGAGTTATCTGGCAATCTATAATTTTATCAGGCAAACCAATGTAATTTTGAAGATCTGAAAAATTTGGGAAACAGTACATTAGAGAATGTTGCTTAGGAGCCAAAATCATGGGCATAAGCCCCATCTATGGAGAGAAGGCACTTTGGGTAAATGTGTTGGCCCAAGGTGACCCTTTCACTATAATTGGTCATTGACCATAAAACTATTTGTCATGACAAGTTTATCCCGCAATTCGTAGAACATTAATGAAAACCAAATCTGTTTCAAAATTCACCTTCTATTGTTTCTCATCTTTGTATTTGAAGAACTGCAGTAAAAATACTATCATTGTTGCTACAGTCACTCTTTATAGTACTTCTTTACCTAGAAAGAGAAAGTTAAATTAACTTTACAAGCCTCATGAAAGGCTTTATTTTAAGCATCACACATAGCTAATTAACAGCATATGCTGTGTGGACTCCAGTGACTGCAGCCACAATAGATAATTCATATAACAGTGGAAAGGGAGTCACTCTGAGGCCAATTCCATTTCTTTTCTAGGGCTAAGAACAGAGAAGTGATTACTGCTATCAACTATAAATACCTTCATTTGTTTTAGTATCTTTATTTTATACCAAAAAGAGCTTCACCACCTGCAAAATCTCAACTTTCCTTTTCTTTTTAAACTAGGCATATAAGTGCTATAAAAGAGATTACTGTTGTCATGAAATTAGTATGTGGTTTATGAAATCAAAACTATACCTTATTCAAATTCTTAGTTATGCTGTTATTTGTTGTACAACTTAGGGATTTGTATGTAATTTCCCAGAGCGTCAGCTTACTTATGATTATAATGGGCTTAAGAACACCTCCTTATATGGAGAATAAATGACAAAAACCATGTGTTGTGGACTGGATTGTTCTCCAGTCTTTATTCTCTTCTGCCACGTGGTCTTGAGATGCATAAGAGTGACGTACTTCCTACTCATTGATCTGGGCTGCATCATGCAGATAATCGTGGTGGATGGATTGAGGACAGATGTGGCAATGTGCCAGTTTCAAGTTAAGAGAACTTACAGCTTACTCTTTCACTCCTATGACATGTCATTGAAAGACCATGCCTGAGAAACCATTGTCCCTTCAGCCTGGAATGATCTATAATTGATATATGTGGGAAAGTTTTGAAAATCCAAACCTCAACTGAAAGCAAGGATGATCCAGCCAACTTGCAGACCCATTGGCAAGAAAAGTTAAGTACTCATAAGTCACTGAGTTTGGAGTAGTTTAGGATGCAAGGTTATTGTAGTAGCCAAAGATGGCTAATTTATTATGTAATACTTCCGAGGTAGTAGCCTCACACAGCATGAAATCTCCCCCTAAGTATTTTGTCTCTTAGTATTGTTTGAATTTAAAATATAAAGCTATATAGAGGTGGATAAGTAGATCTAATCAATACATATATATCTAATATTATAGGAGTGATGGTGGACAAAACATGAAAGTGTGATATATCAATACACACGTCTTAGGAGCATAAAGGAAGTGGGTGGGATATTGGGAACTTTAAAAGGAAAATTTGGTATAAAATTAGTAAGGAAACTATATAGAAAAGGGCAAAAAAAAAAAAAAAACAACCTAAAAGGAGGTAAAAGAAGCAATTCTTTGAACACTAGAAAATGAAATTCAGTTTGGAAAATGTTTTATTCAGATTTTACTTACTTTGCTAAGGTACTATGGCAGCATAAAGAATTTAAAGACAGGAGTTTATAATCCCACTGGGAAGATAAGACCCAGAGCCATATGAGCTAGTGCAGTAATGATGTAGCACACAATAAGCACAGTAGCAAATGAGAGACTATAGAACCTAGCCAGTGTCTAGCACAGAGTAAACGTTCAATACATTTTCGATGCTTTTCTCTTGGCTTGTCACAGAAATACTGGCAGTTTTTCGCCAGTCAGGAGTGAAGTTCTTTTTTGACTGTGCCTCCTTAAACACAGGGCCAATATTTTACTAATCTTTGTGTCCTCGGTGTTTCATATAAAGAGAAACATGTAGAGAAAGCACTCTACAAGCTGAAGAGAAGAGGCAAAAAAATCTCTAACATACCTTGAATTCACCAAGTGCAATTTTTACCATGTAAGATTTTTAAAAAATTCATTCTCTAATTTATCACTAAAGCTCATTTATGCTTTTTCCAAACTTCATTTTTGACACTTGCAACTGATGTGCTTGAAATTTCTGTTTCCTGATACTGTGTTTCACCTTCTTGTCAAATAAAAAACAAAAATCCACTCATGTGGGAAAAATCCTTTAAATAAATACAAGATTTACTTGATTGATTGATGTACTTGTTTTACCTAGACATAAAGGGAACTAATGAGTCTGATATTCATCAATCTTGTGCACCTTGAAAACATAAGACAAAGAGCTGAGGCCTTGCCTTACGTGGATCCTGTGAGATAACTTACAGAACAGTAATTATGATTTGTACAGTACATTTCTCTAAGACCAGGACGTGAGGAAGAATAGGGCGCAGTCCCTTCTCTCAAAGACACTACAGTCTAGGAAGGAGGATTGGAAAGACACACAAAGACCAAAACACAGAAAATGAAGGTAAAGTCCATAAATGACTTTCAAGCAGAAACAGCATTTTGCTTTCAAAGAAGATCCCAGAGAAACCATGTGCCTGCAGGGGGGAAAAAAAAAAAAGACAAGAAAATAAAGGTATTTACCTAAAATCACTGCTTAGGTTATCTCAGAAACTTGGCTAGGGTCAAGTGTGGAAACTTCAATCTTGAACGTTTTCTCTCTTAGTGGAGGTTCTGAGACTCTGCCCAGTAAATGCAGAAGAGCATTCTCCGCATACTTTAGCAGCCAAATGGAATATTAACCTGATATGTTAATGAGTTTTTTTAGAAGATCTCTTGAGGGTACTAGAGTTTAAAGGCATTCATCTCAACAACCTCTGTCCTGTAGCCTCTCGTTAGGAATCGGGGGGGGGGGGGTTTATCTGATCAGGTGGGGAGAAAAAGAGTACAAGGTTTCTGGACTTCTGGGTTTGTCAGACTGGAGGCTGCTTTCTGTGAGGCATGACCCCCGCCTGGATGTATAGTGTGATTAGATTGAAATGAGGATGCTTTAATATTGAAGTACATTATTTTAACATTTTCCCTGACTCCCTTTTATCTACCATTCTTCTTCCTAAATTCAAATTCCTTATCTTTATCTCTTTATTTTAGGATTTTTGACATTGGAAAATGGAAGATAAAACCATATTTTAAGAACTGTAGCTGCCATAGCCAAATAGATATTAACCTTATGATGGGACAGATTTGTATATATGTCAAAACCCATTTATTTCATATCCACAAAGAATAGAATAAGGAAATAGTAATGTAAGAGATTAAGATAAAAAAGAATTTCATAACCACATATAAAGGCTGTGAATTTTCTTTCTCTAAATTTAGTTTTCTTGTCTTGTTCCTTTCTGGTTAGGTCTAACTTTAGTAAAGAAGTAGCCTTGATGAGAAATTATTTGTTTCTTTAGAAACTAAAACAAAAGTAACAACTTTTACCCACCTGCACTTAATCGGTATGTGCTGGATTCAGCTGATACAGCCTCACGAGGTTTTACAAACTGACTGTTAATCATAACCATTATTTAAAATGAAATTATAAAGAATTAAAATTAAATAAATTACACTAAAAACAAAAGTAATAAATTCCCAAACCTCATCACATTTTAATTATTTTACTGACTTCTTGAGGTTACCTACATCTTTGAATGTGGAAATGCTGTTTAACGGTGTGTGGCTGCACCCAACTTTCAAACTCTGAATTCAGTGATGTCATCTTGGTAGCCTGAAGCAGCCGTAGTGGGAGTATTCACACCATGGAAATCAGCAAGCACTACAATAAAGATTTGATTTATTGCTGTTGTCTATACTTAAGAAAGTACCTAGAGGAAGAAATGATAATAATGGAGATTAAACCTAAAAGTGTGTCCAAAAAAGAGTGTGTCATGTCTAGTGCTGAAGCTGAAAGAAGTTTCAATTTTATGGTTAGAATTTGTACAAAAGTAAAAATTAGTTTAATTGCACATCACATATCACATTTAATGAGAGCAAATTTATTGGGAAAATAATGACTGGATTAGGGTACAGTTCCATTTATCAAATCACGAGTGAATTGCACCATAGATTGATAAAAGACTTCGGCAAAAATTAGTGGAAGCATTCTGTGAGAATCAACTGGCTGCATATAATTTATAATAAATAGTATTTCATATGTTATTTTTCATAAATTGTGTGCCATGCATCTTTTGTATTAAAACTTATAGAAAATTATGTACCTGTGTACACACACACATTTTTTCTTCCTGAGAACTGCTTGTTAAACATTTACCACACACTACTGTAAGAGATTACCTGAAAGAAAAGTAAAATTATCTTTCCACTCAAAATTTTGACTATTTGAATAAAATACTTCTTAACCAAGTCATTATTAGCTGGGGAATTCTTTAACTTTTTTGATATTGGGAGAAATAATACAGAAGGGGAGGAAAGAAAACATCTGTGGATGAAAAACAGCATTTGAAAAACACTGAATTGGTGACCCCTCAAGGTTGTGTTTAGTTCTTAACTAAGTGACACTGGAGGCTCAGATGTGAGTGGATTGTAAATTAGATTCTGTACACGTTTTTTCCCCTAGTATTTATTGTCTTTCTTATGAAACATGACTTTTTTTTAAAAAAGTTTTAAAATTTTGAAACCCACCTGGAGTTTGAGTCGAAGCTTTTAAGCTAAGGATGGGGTTTAGAAGGATAAGATGTCTCCCTTTCATTCATTGGAGGGATGTAGGGACGTCTGACATTTGTGTTTCAGAGAAAAAGATAATTTTCATCAAAGCCAAACCATGGTGTTAAGCAGTAGACTAATTCTTTTAGGCAACGTAATCAATATGGAACCAAAGTAACAATATTATTTCTTTATTAAGGGTATAAGGGTAAGGTATAATGTCTGGTCTATATCTGACACTGAACAACAATGCTGATTGATCTGTCGACAGAAACTTGTGTATTAATTTGGGGGACTAACTATCCTTGACATGATTAAGCTCTGAGAAGCACTTTTAATTAATGGTATTTGGGGACTAGGACAACAAGAGTCAAAAACTTTTTTGTATTAATTTAGTTTACTATATTGACTATCCATTGCTGGTTAATAAACCATCCCCAAACTTAGTGGCTTAAACCAATGTTTTATTATGTCTCACAACTCTGTGATCTGGCTGTGAAACGCTTATGCTGCTCTTGACATCACTCGTTCTTTTCATTCATTTGAGGGGTCATCTGGGTTGGAGTCAGAGGGCATATTGTATCCTCATCTGTATGTCTCAATTGGCTGAAGGCCGAGATATCTCTCCCCATAGAATCTTTCATTATTCTGTCACCCAGCTTGAGTTATTTTTCATGGTGGCTGGGTTTAGTCTCAAGAGTTAAAGTAGAAGCTACCAGCGTCTTGCTGCATAAGCTTAGAATTGGTACAACATTACTTCTGCCACATTTTATTGGTCAAAGAAGCCATTAGTCCAGTATAGACACAAGGAGAGAGGAAATGAATGCTTCCTCTTGGAAAGAGCTACAAGGTTGCATTGCAAAGATGCATGGGAAAGATTGTTGTCACTTTTGCAAACAATCAACCACAGTCACATCCCCTGGAAAGTCTATAAATGTTGTTTGATAATATTCTTTTATTTGTGAGTTCCTATTGTTGGTTCTAGCATAATAGAAAAATAATTAAATCAGCCTTCCTATAAATGTTGCTTGAGTACATTAAATAATATAATTTTCAATTACTAAAATATATGACATATTAAGGATGAGTTGTTCTTGCTAATAGACAAGATTGACTCAATGGTCACCCTGATAAAGTGCAAAATGCACATTAATTTCAAGCCTCTGACACTGTTGATCATGTAAGCCAGCTATCAGTGATTTTGTAGCTGAATACTTGACAGACTGGAATGTCCTTTCTGCCCAAACCAGTTAGAGGTTTCTATATTTGGAATTTGCCTACCATTACTTCCTTTTCTAAAAGCCAACTTGTCTGACCTTTTAAATGAAAAGGAAGTAAAATATAGTGTCATTGCATTGGCTTGAACGTATTTTGAATATTTTCCCAAGAAAATAAAAAAAAAAGCAAAAAGAGAAGTTTGCAGGTTGACAGAGTTTTGAGGTGTGTGGTTGTGGAGTTGCCCTGAAAGTGCTCTCTTTTTCAGAACTCAGGTCCTGTTCCTGATACTCCTTAAATGCTGAGTCCTGGATTGCACGCCTGTGGTGTGCAGGAAAATCGAGACCAGGGAGGCAAAGGCCTATACTGAAGTGTGAAGGACATTTTTAAACACAGGAGTTTTGATGCTGAGGTTCACTTGACTGTATGCAGGAGGATTTTACTGCAGAAACCCAGAATGTAGATTCTGGGATCAGACAGACCTGCCTCAGATGACAGGTTTTACCAGCTGCGGGACACTGGGCAAGTTATTTAAATTCTTTTAGTCTAGAGATAATAAATGGTAACACTTATATCTACCTTGCTGTACTACCAACAACAAAGGGTTGTTGGGAGTTTGAAGTGAAATACATCAGCAACTAGTCCAGCAACTGGCTCCACTGGCTTCTAAACAGCTGAAAGCGACAGTTATTAGTAACTATAATTAGTAAAATTAAAAACCCATAACTTTTAGAAATTATAACGCCAAATACAGCCTCAAGTAACTATCAAAATGGATTTATGAGACATTATAAGCCATCATATTTATGTATGTTTTCAAATTTGTATTTTGAATATAAACTTGTAACTCTCCAATTTGTATTGCTAAGTAGGATTAGGTTAACAAAAAGGGAAATATAAAATTATTGTACCTACTTTAAATTTTGAACATCTCAGCTAGCTACCTTGAAACACAATTTCTGTGTTGGAAAGTCCTCTGCTGTAAAGGGCATACACAATCTTACAGGGTTGGGTGAGGGTTACATAGAGTTTTTCACCTGATGTTTGATCCCCTTCATTTCTTAGCAAGAGATTTGTTCACATCCTGATCTCTCATTTGAAATACTCTTTCAGCTCTTCTCTAATTGTCTACTGTAGTACTGTCTAGCTGATGCTTTTTCTTGTTTGTATAAAGCATAAAGAGACTTTTCTGTTACCCTCCCATCTGACCTCACTAGGTGTTAACTTGGTATCATGGGAGCTTTTGAAGAGCTGCTAAAATTCCTGAATTTTCTTCTGTTGTAGCCCCATAACCTTCATAAAGCACATTTCTGACAAGTAAGTTTCTCTCCCCAAGATCTCTTTTATTCTTATTTATATTTCCTGGTCAATTTGCCCTATATAAAATGACATTATCATGACAGAAAATGGAATTAAAGCCACTTAGAAGGTTTCTTTTTCAGAGATAGTTTATTAAAAAAAAATAAAGTAGGAGTAGGTTTGGGCCTGAAGTGGAGTTTTCAGTCAATCTGGTTGTTCCACCTGAAGTTATGGACCAGTTCCTCATACCTACCTCCAACCTCCAGACACCTACTTATACGGGTCAAAATGCATGCAAGAGAGGAATCTGCTAGGACAAAATTTAGGGTTAATGTTCCTTGGGGAGAAATAGTGAGATGAAGATGGCAGCATGGTGCCTGGCCAAGGACCTTCAGCTACTTCTTATTCAGTGTCTAAAGCAGAAGCTGAGAGGCTTGCTACCATGAGGGAGTCTTTAGTATTTGGGCAGGCATATGCTTGGAATTGATGTTCAAAGGTCCACATAGAATTGGAGATGTTGACATTTCCCTCAGTTTTGCGTTGAAATATGTGTGGCTCTTACAAAAGAGGATTGTTATAGCTATGACCTGCTGCATAACAAACCACCCCAAAATAGCAGCTTAAAGCAATGACAGCATTTCTTTTTGCTCACTTTTATGCATTTTACACAGGGTTTGGCAAGAGTAACTCGTTTCTGCTCAACTAGGTGTCAGCTGGGGCCTCTCCAAAGCTGGAGGTTGGAATGAAGGTCTCTCTTTTTACACATCTAGCAATTTATGCTGGTTGTAAGGCTCAAACCTTAGCTAGGGCTGCTGGTGGAAACACATGGCTTCTCCACACGGTTTGTGTTTCCCTGCAATATGGTAGCTGGGTTATGGGTGCCAGGATTCTAAGGGGAGAGTCAGGAGGAAGCTGTATCCTTTCTATGATCCAGTCTTGGAAGTCACATAGCATCACTTCTGCTTTACTCTGTTGCTGGGAAGTCTCCCCAGGTCCAAGGGAAGGATAAAGAGATTCTACTTCTTAATGAGGAAGTGGCACAATCCTCAAAGAGCATGTGAAGCCAGAAATAATGCTGCGACCAGTTTTGGAATACAATCTTCTGTTAAGACTCATGTGGTTGCAGAAGCTCATCATGGTTAAGCAGTTTCAGAAGTACTGAGGGGACGTTAGAGATGCAGGTCTCTCATGCAGCATCTGGGCACCGGTTCTACTGGTGCAGTTTGCTTTTCTTCCTGGCTCTTAGGCAGAAGATACCACAGGGATCCAGATAAGAAAACAGGAAAGGAATGATGCCAGTCTTCTATCCAGCACTCCAGGAAACCCTGAAGTTTTTGAGGCACTTACGCAAGTGAAGGCTACTAGGCACAGAAATGTGTTTCTCAATGCTAATGTGAATTCATTTGTACCCCAAGCTAGTAAGTCCTAGACCAATGCAGGCTAACGAGAATATCCAACAGTCACTAAGTGCAGCTTTAATCCTGTATGCTTTTATACCAATGATTTTGTTTCTCAATATCTTGGAATTATTTTTTTTCTTCCTGAATCCATCTTCAAATTGACTCCTTCAAGTTGAAACCAGAGAGTATTGAGTCCTGTTAAAATCAATAAGAAATTGTCTTTGTTACCATGATTTTACAGAAATTCATAGAAAACCTTTTATATTTCATATTCGTACAACTGCATTTGTGTAACTTCATTATTTGTTACAGCTGCATTCCTGCCTCATCTCTTGTCTATTCAGGTAGATGTTAGATCTTCCTTTAATCAGTTTACTTCCAAGAAGAAATTTCAGAGAAATTTGACTTAATTTCTGTTGGAATGACTATTGGTACAAGTTGAATTTCAAGTGCCTTCATTTCTACTGAAATCCCAAAGCAGGGTATCCATGTGGTCGCTTTCATCATTCTTGACTGATGTCCTCCACTTACCTAAGACAGAGCCATTGCAGATTTGGCAGTCAGACCCTACATGCCTACCAGCTCATCTCCCGGTATCTCCTCCTCCTCATTAAACACGCTGTATTGAGCATTGCCAGAACCAACACTAGACTCCTGGGTGTCTAATTATTAACTTCACTCTCAGCCACAGCTGTTCACTCAGACTGCTTCTATGGCTTTTCACAGCAACTGCTGGCAGTGTTTTGCCCTCTATCCTCTAGTGACTTCTTTCCCTTAGTAATCCGTTAGAAGGAAACATATCAGAAAGCTTTTTGGAAAAGCTAAGCAAATTATACTTACTGGGTTACTTATATACGATGCTACAAGTAGATCTTACTTAAAATGGGAGGGGGTTCATGGATTAGAGACACCTCTTTTTTTTTCCCTTTTCTGAAAGTTGTTTCTTTGACTCTGTAAACTTTATACTATAGACCTACTAGTTGCCCTTAATTAAATTCTCAATTACCCAAGAATGAAAATTATTTTTATTAGGATGTGATTTCTTAAATTTCCTTTGGAAGCTCCCATATTTGTATGATATGTGCCATGTTAAAGGGCAGCTTTCAGGCACATTGATTGTGAGTTTGAATAACAAAATATGATCTATCCGACATAGAAATTTATCATAAAGACTCAAAGTAAATATGTGAATTTATTCCTATGTATCTACTGGCCTAAGTTGGCTCAGGTTTAGCATATTTAGTTTACTAGGTATGAAGGTAATTTTACATGTCAGCTTGACTGGGCGACAGGGTGACAGATACTGGGTCAAAGATCATTCTGGATGTTTCTTTGAGTGTGTCTTTGGATGAGATTAACATTTAACTAGATGGACTGAGTAAAGCAGGTCGCCCTCCCTGCTGTAGCTGAGCTTCATCCAATCAGCTGAAAAAGTAAATAGAATAAAAAGGCTGACCGACCTGAGTAAGAGAAAATTCTTTCTGTCTGACTGTGTTGAAGCTAGGGCACAGCTTCTTTCCTGCCTTCAGACTTGAGCTGAAATGTCATCTCTTCCTGGGTCTTAAGTCTGCTGGCCTTCAGACTGGACCACCATAGGCTCTCCTGAGTCTCCAGCTTGCTGACTCGCTCTGCAGATCGTGGGGCTTGCTTGCCTCCTTAATTGCGTGAGCCAGTTCCTTATGAAAAGTCTGTCTGCCTACTTGTCTATCCACATGCAAACACACACACACATCTTACTTGTCTGTTTCTCTGGAGAGCACTGACTGACACACTAAAAGGGAACCTCATACAAACTTTTCGAGGTTTAATAAAAACTGAGGCTGAAGGAGGTTAAAAGGCTCTTCCAAGCTAAATAGTGATAGTAAAGTTTGGGCTCAGGATATAATGGAGGAAAATTCAAAAAACATGATTCTCCCCGCCACAAGATATGGGATAAACCAGGGTGGCTGGTCCTACCAGCACTGACCATCTGCAACAGATCTTAGCTACAGATGGATGAGGCAATCACAGAGGCTTTCCTGGGGGACTGGGATGGCATGGTGAAGGATCCATCATGGGCTGGATCAGACTGAATCTGAACTGGATCAGGTAGTCTACACCTGACAGGCTTCCTGATGTCCCAGTGCCTTTTCGAGTAATGAGAGAGATGATGCTAAGTGCAGCATCGCAATGTGAAAGAGGAACCTAAGCAAAGACTCTGGAGAGCCTTATTCACAGAACCACAGGAGCTACAGGACTTTAGGTAGCTCAGTGCAATGACCATGCATGCCCAGCTCTCTAGGAGAGATTCCCATTGTTACAAAGCTAAGAGGGCTGCATGGCCACATCCAGCACACAGATACAAAGTTGATCAGGAAAGGGACCCAGGGACCATAGTAACTCTGCCATGACTTGTTCCATGTCTTCAAGAAATAAGAAGAGGAACTGGTAACAGAAGAGATTAACTTTATCTAGACTAAAGACCAAGCCTCTAGTCAATTACAGGGCCAACTGTGACTGATAAGGTGGCATATGGCCCGACTGCTATCTCTCCATGCCATCCTGAGGGGGAGAGGGGGCAGGGTGTCAGGCCCCACCTCAGGTTCCCTGCTTTGTCCCTCCCCAGGTCCTCACTTCTGGGGCTGTGCGTGGTTCCTGCTGCCACTAGCTCTGACTGAGTGTAGAAGCTGCCCTCCTAAGGCAGGAGCTTCTGCCCCAGCCTGAAACAGACAGGCTTTAGGGTTATGTTCTGTCACTGAGCCGAGGATCTGGTGGCACAGTTAATAGCTGAATCACCAGGCTGCCAGGTTTGTCCCAGATCCCTTCCTTCTCCTGACTCCCTTCCTTGGGTATGTCTTCTCCCTTTTTCTCTCTTTCCCTTGGTAACTATCTGAAAAACTTGTCTTGCCCCTTTTACTTAGTTCTTAAATTGCTTATCAGGTGTAGAGCTCTGACCAGCCCGTGAGACTGGCTTGGGCCCTCTACTTCACTTTCCATTACACTGCACATTTGGACTTGGGTAGATTTTATTTCCATCTGACCTGTCTCAGTTGATTCTAGACCAGAGACATTGGCGTGAGCTGGCATTGGTCTCAGGAACTGACCTGGAGGTGGGTTGGGAGTTATCCTAGGCAGGGGCCAAAAGGAATAGGATCTAATACTTAGAGGAGTTAGGGCTGAAGTGGAAACTAGGGTGGGTTCAAGATATCAAGTCAGGGAGGTTGGAATTACAGCATCAGTAACTAGAAATAGGACCAGTGATGGGTTTAGTAGACAGATCTTGGCTGGATCTGCTGAGCTCCAGGGTCCTGGAGGCTGCAGGCTTGTGGAAAACAGCAGAGAGCTCTGCCTTCTGTTGGGGTGAGCGGTTAAGGCACCTTTAGGATCCTTCATGTTAAATGAGTGCTTCACCTTTTTCTAGCTGTGTGACCTTTGGTAAATTACATAATTCCTCTTACTTTCCGTTTCTTTGTCTACAGCCTGAAGGCAATAAGCCTCGCTCACAGACTACTGTGAGGATCACAGATAGAGAGGATGAAGTTACTCACGGACGTGGCCGGTGTGAGGGCTCATCAGATGGTCACTCTCAGTACAGCCCAGTCACTTGCTAACTGAATGGCCTTGGGAACTCATTTTACATTTTTAGGCTTCTGTGTCTTGTCCAGCGAATGAAGAGATCAAATCAGATCATCTCTAAGTCCTTCCAACTCAAACACCCTAAAATCTATTTGAAGATCTTAGTTGGCAAAAGAGTCTGGCTTTCCAAGACAATTTTGCAACCACCCTGCAACTTAGGCCCAAATGCACAAATTAGATTAGATCCCACTATTATTATTATTTTTTAAAACCTTTTGAAACATTAAAGCCTACATATATGTTTAAATAACCTTGTCAAATTTGTGCTCCCTGCAGAGGTCTTTTCATTATTCTTTCTCATTAAAATAAAAATCCCTCTGGTTGACTTTCTAAATGTGTTTTTGTTAGGCCTTCAGCCTGTTGTTAACCATTTTCAACCTAATATTAAACTCCGTCCTCCTAAAGCTGAGTGCTCTGCTACCCCCGAGACATCACCCACGATGATGATAGAGTGGGCATTTAATATGCTAAATAATAATAATAGAAAATCAGAGTGTGTAGTGATCACTGGCCGCCCAACAGGGGTCTGTCTCTCACTTCCTTTATCAGTCATTTCTACTGTAACATTCTGCATTGAAAGGGGAGGGAAAAACCCTGCCAGCGGCAAATGCCTCCAGGCTCCAGGCTGTGGTAAATAGGGTATCTAATATCCAGAAAATGAATATGCGGCCTCCAGAGAAACGTATGCAACGAAGGGAAATGGATTCTCAGATTAGGAAGTTTAGTACTGAGGAAGAAAGGGACCTAATTTGCAAAAGAAAAGAATAGATGTAGTTGATTTCCTCCCTACGGATAAACTGCTCTTGGATATAGTTTTTCCTCTTCTTCATTTCAAAAGCTTTAAGTCAAGGGTTTCCTGTTCCTTTATGTTCCATAAACCAAATCATTCAGATAAGCAGCCCTTTGCTCTATCAACTAATTACTTTCTGATTTGCTTTGATCTATTATTCAGGCAGTAAATTCCAGCTTCATTGCACCCATAATGTAAAGCCCAAATGTAATCACTGTTGCGAAAGGAGCTAACTGAAGAGTCGTCTATTTGAACGAGGCATTGCCTTTTTCTCTGGAAGTGTGGTGTGGTATACATTCACTTCCCATGCCGTTCAGGCAGATGACCTTGTTGCAAACCCCGCTGACGCTCTGGGTCCTTTTGCCAGAAAACGATCATTTAAGAATCACACTTTTGAAATTGTAAGTTATATGTGATGCTATTTTGTATACTGTTCCTGTATGTTAAGATATAATATGATATGATATGATATGATGGTTAATTCGTGAATTAAAGTTTTGTTTTTTGGTTTTTTTTGAGCAGTGGCTTATGGAATCAGTACTTCAGTCAAATCTTCACAAACATTGTCAACTTTGCTGCAAAGTTATTTCTTCTCTGGCTCAACTGCAATAAAAAAATATTCCTGCATAAATTATTGTTTTCCTAATTCATCTGAACAAATTAGGTTTATAAATTAGAATTCCCTTACAATCTACTGAATTCACATCACTCCATATATTCAGAGCCAAGAGAGTCATTTGTGAGAATGTTAAAGGCTGCTATGATTACTTTTACTTTGATCTATGTGAAAATACAATTCACTAACCATTTGGCTTTAAGAAAAAAAATCAATTTTTCCAAAATCCCACACAAATAAGAGTTTGAACTCTTCAAATGATTCTGTAAACTAAAACAATATTCTGACTGTGGCTTTTCTTTGAAATTTATTCTTTATCATCTCTTTTCCTTCCTTTCCCCCTTTTCTTTCCCTCCCTCTATACCTCTCTGCATATGTAGCCATGTGGACTACAGGGCAGTAGGTGACTTCAATTCCTTGTAACCTGGCTGCAAAGAGGGGCTTGGGCCACTGATTCCAACTCTCTGGGTCCTTATGGCCTGTGGGGAGGGGGCAGGAAGGGCCGCTGTGCAGGTGGGTGCCCTGAATGGGTTCCTGGAGGATAGAGCCGGAATGAAGGGGAGGCCCCCACCAACACCCTATGGTCTTCCAGCACTGGCCCCTGCCTATTCTGTCACAATGCTGCACTATTGGTTAATATTTTAGTCTCCAGATTCTGATTTATGCCTATGCAAAACAATTATGCCCAGGATTAAAAAAACAAACAAAACAAGGTCTGTGTTCCAGACTGGTTCTAAGCATGGAAGGGATTCCATAGGACATGAATTCCAAAGCATTCAGATCTTTTTATGGACATTTCTCCTTCAGACACTGCCTGGATAGCTTTTAAGATTCTGGGCACATTGAAAGAGCAGTTGATTTTATTAGGTTAGCTCTTCATTAAGCAATGCTTTAACATACATTCCTTGAGCTTGGTCATTTGGCCTTAGACATAGTTGATCAGCTATTCTGAGCTATCTTTCTTTGTGATCCTTCAGCAGTTAGTTCTCTCACACCTCCATCCCCCCTACTCCCAGCCCCATGTAGCAACTTTTCTAAAAAACTTATCTGGTTCCCTGAAGTTAGCTGTGTTTTACTAGAGCGTCAAGAATTTGGTTTACAATAAAACTGCTGTTTTCCTTTTACATTATTTTCCCTGGCAAGGGCTTTGGAGCAAGGTGAATTTGGCCTCTTTGAGAGCTGGGGGTTTGATAATAATTAACTTTCTTGATAACTAGAAGGCAGTGAGAAGTTTGAAGGCCATAGTACCTGTTGTATAACTGGCTAGCAGCCTTGTTACTTGTTCTCTCCTGAAACGAAAAGAATGATTGAATTGTATTCTGATCTTATCTATTGTGAAAGAGTTCTTGATTTATAAGTTGGATTGGAAGGATCTGGTGCAGCACAAATAAAACTGGATGTTAGTGGTAGCTTGTGAGTTTTCTTAGTCTTTGGTTTCTAAGAGCAGAATTACATGACTTTGCAAATAAGGAGGTAGTTGGTATTTAAAGTCAATATCACAACTATAAAAATTACTGTGTTCAGGTTTTTTATATTATGAAATTCCTGCTGTTGACGAAACCTGACCCAGTTCAATTGCTTTCACATTTCACTGCAAAATACTTTTGGAGTTGTCTTGTCTTCCATCATACTAGAAGAAAAATCATCTTTTTGGCTGCTTGATCTCTAACTCTCTGAACCAACTTCCTCATTAGTAAAATGGAAATAAGTATAGTTTTTTTCCCATTAGGTTGGGATAGGATTGAATGAGATCATGTAAGTGGTTTAAGTGAGATAATATATGTAAAGTGTTTTGGATGGTGCCTGATATACAGCAAGCACTCAATAAATATCAGCCCTCACAATCATTATCATCCTTAGCACCATTATTATCATCTAAGTCATTTTGCTCCTAGTGAGTTTAATTTTGAAATAAATTGTCCCTTCAAACTTTAGTAATTGGAGGGTGAGAGACTTACTGGGTGTTGTACTTCCAGGTTCCTACCATCAGTTTGGTCAATCTAGAAATATGCTCAGGGTCAAAACCACTCTTGAACCCTCCTTGTAGGTAGAAAGAGAGAAATGCTATTAACTGTGGTCTACTGCAAAAATACTTTTGATTTGTGGCACCTGTTTTTGACCACTCTTGAATGTTTTCAGTACTCTATTCAGGAAGCCTTCAGTGCATATTGCTGAAGTTTATCTTATCATAGAGCATGCTAATTTTACTGATGACAGATATGGTGCTTTTGAGTGGTGGAACAGGGCTGAAATCCACCTAGGTGTAGTCAGAGGAAAGGACATGTCCTAGTTGGCAGCTGTGGTGCGGGCACTCTCCTGCGTATTTTATCCCCCACTAACTTGGTACAAATGAATGGAAAGAAAAGCTTATACTACAGAGTATTCACTATATGCAAGTAACTTTACTTTAAAAGGTAGTATTTACAGAATGTTTTGTATGTGTGTTACATAATTCAACTTATATAGTCCTAAGCTATAAAGTCTCTGAGATAGATACACTTATTCTTCCTGTTTTACGGATGAGAGACTTGAAACACAGAAAACTGATACAACATGCTTAGGTTACCAAGCTAGGAAGAGGCAGAACTGAGACTTGAAGCCAGGAGATCTGGAGCATCACCACCACATAGTTCCTACAGCAACCCTCTGAGTGGGTATCGGAGGAGGAACCGAAACTCGGGGGGAGTGAAGTCACTTGAACTTGCCTTCCACCCTCTATAACACTCAGATAAGGAGAGAAGTGTCATCTCATACATATCCGTGATCAATTATGTCTTGGTTAAAGGCAAGCAAAAAGCAGGTTTGGATGTGGTCATGCCCCCCTGTAGTTGTCTGCCAGAGTCCTGTGTGCTGTCCCAGGTAAGCAAGGCAGCGAAGGGGCTCAGGAGAGTGCAGGACAGGTGTGAGGAGACAGTGAGGTCTCTGTCTGGGAGCACATTTGAAAGTAGGTTTGCAGCCCTCCTGGCACACCTGCTGGCTTATGAGAAGCTGACCGAAGATCCTGATGGACTGATCTTGTTCTCTGAGGCATGATCCCTGCTGGGCTGTCTCCCACCTACTGGCAGGGGAGGCGGGGTTAGTATCCTTCTCCACCTGGAGGGTCGCCAGCTGAGGAAACCTTCTCTGCAGCTGCTGTTGGTCAGACTGAAACCAAGGTAGGAAAGAAGAGAACCAAAGCAAGCAGACAGTAAGAAGGAAAGGAGAGGGAGTAAAAGAGAAGTAGAGAAGGCAGGATAGAGGAAAGGAGCCCGGAGCTGGAGTTTATCCACCCCTGGCAGAGGTGAGAGTGGGCCTGCCCTGGACCCAGGGGTCTCCTGTTCTCCTGCTCTTGGGGAGAAAGCAGGTTTCTTCCTCTCAGGGCTTAGAAGCCTGCACCAGCCAAAAAATTCATTTGAAAAATTAAATTGTGTCTGAAGAGCAAGTGCCCTCCAAAAGGCCCTGGAGGTCAGAACAATCAGGATTTAAATTAATTGCTTAATGGGAAAAGAAACATTTCTGAGAACAATGCCGATAATTTGTTAAAACTAGGGTATGTTTGTAACTCTTTGAAATAAATTGAATTGCTGGTTATAAGAATTAATGCTTACAGAGAAATTGTGATTGAAATCCCTGAAGTTAAGTATTAATTCCTTCAAGCAATTGGTAATTAGTGAAGAATTGTGCACTTGCAGTCAGTATTACATTCAACACTTAATTATATACTGTCTCAAATTGTTTCCTGGTTGTTGCATGTATGTTGGTCTTGTCTTCCTGAACCTGATCATAAACTCGGTGAGAGTAAGTGTTGGGATTTGTTCTTTTATTGGTGTCTCTGGCTGTGCCTAGCACAGCTCTAAACACACACAACGGCTCAAAGGTTGATGGATGCTGATTGGAATACATCCATGAGCTTAGGAAAATTTTGCCTTTTGAAAAAAAAATTATTTCGTTATCCCAGCATGCCAAGAGCAGGACAAGTTTCTCAGGAGAAACAAAAAAGTGAACGCGTGTGTGATTGTATGTGTTAAATGGAGTAGGGAATTTGAAAGAGGACGTCCTATTTGAGTGAAAAGAAATTGTAGCTGACTGGAGGTCAGGCGCTTGCTGTGGAACAGCTTGATGTAGGTTTTGTTGATTTACCTACATTTTGCAATGTCTGAAAATAGTCGTTAAGCCTGCAAGGGGATCAGGAACAGAGGGCTTCAGTGCTGCATGGCTGCCTCAGAATTTTCTGGGACCTCCATACTTTTCAGAAGCTTTGTCTGTGACTTGTTTATAAAAAAGCAACTGAAAAAACAAGGCTTTGCTGCTGTCCATTAGTAAGTGACAAAAATAAAATATTTACCATTATGTTTACTAAGTTTAAATTCATTTCTCCATGTCAGAAGCCTATGAGCAGTCTTAGTATCAGGAATATTCACTCATATTTTTATATTTTTCAGTAAGTCAGTCTCCCACTTAAAAACATTTAATGCATGCATCTTAACAACAGCTGTCTTTGAAAGAATCCTGAAGATTATTATTCGGTGAAGAATTGTGTCTTATATGTATTCACTTTAATTTTTTTTTTATGAAAGGTGACAGTAGTGGAGAAAGGCTAAGAAAAGATAAACAAACTGCTACTTTACAATGATTGTAAGGTAATTAAGAGATGGCTAACGATTATACTACCTCACATCAAATCCAGGTACTTCTCTTACACGAAGGAAAGGCCCTCTATAAATATTTCGCGTATCTATTTCTCAGAACTCTTTCCCACTGCTTTTCATATTACATACTAAATTCCAGTAACTTCAGGTTGCTTATGGCTCCCACATACAACACATTTTTTCTAATTCTGTGATTTTGCTTGGCCTCGAAGACCCTTCTTTTTCTTGGTAACTCTTGACTTATCCTTGAACACTTTTCCTGGGCACATCCTCCAGAATGTCCCTCTCCCCAGATCCTCAGATTGGACTGAGGGCCCTAATGGTGCATCTGTGGCACTCGGGCACCCTAGCATGCCTCAGTGCCGTCTCCTTCCACGTTGTAGAAAAAATCTGATCCGATGTGTATCTTCTCCACTAAGCTGCAAATCCACATCTATTTTTTTCCTCCTCCTCCACCCACCTCCTTATATCTTTCTCATTCTTTTTCTCTTTCTTTCCTCCAATGACCAGCACAGTGCCTAGCAGCACACAGAAAGCGCTCTGTGAGGGCTCTGCAAATTCTGGTAGGTGTTGCCACTGTTGTAATTAAAGCGCTGAGGCTGAGAATGGAGACTTCTGTGTAATTGAAGTAAACAATATTATAGATTAGACTTTTTCCAGATGAGGGAGGGTGTAAGGTTGTCCTTTATATCTGCGTGTGTGCGTGTGCATGTGTGTGTGTTACTTTATCCAAGACAAGTGTATGTCCTGAATGTTTTCCCCTGACAGGATTTTAGAGGAAATAGAATTATTTGAATTTTTGGCTTTGCTTATGTTTAGGATTCTCAAACACTTGAAAATATGATTGTATTTGAAACATGGAATTTTACATTAGATAATAAAATTTTATACCTAGTTGAGTAGTGGGGCTATTTAAATGTAAGAAGCTTAATAATGACTATTCTTTTCAAATCTTCAAAATGCACAGTCATTAATTATTTTAGAAGGAATAAGTGAATCAAACAATGTAATATAGTAGAAAGAGCCCCGGAATGGGATTAAGATGCCTTAAATTTGCCTTTAATTGGCTATGTGACTTTGTGACTTTTGACAAGCTGCCTAAACTCTCTAGTCCTTATCTTGATTAGAATAAGAAAGATTACCAGAACGGAATTTAAATTCCACTCTAAATGAATACTTTTCTGGTGTTATGATTCTACATTAAAACATTTAAGATTATCCAGGACAAATAGAATGCATGACGGCAAGGGCAGAAGTGGGGAAGGAGAGATTAAAGTGGAGTGTGTCTCACCAAGGACAACTTCTGGAAAGTCCTAATTCAGTCTTGAAAGAAGAAGTGATGGGAAACTGTATAAGCTAGGATATAAAGGTGAGCTGAACGGCCTCTGTGATTATTTCACCTTTTAAGTATCTCCCACCTGTGGGAGGTAGAGGAAGCAGAAGAGTACACCTGAAGTCAAGCTCAGATGTTCAGCCCCTAGTCACCAGGGGTACATGGTAAAGAGGAAGCCAACAGAAGTGGATTTCCTGGGATGGCAAGAGGTCTATGATGCTTCGAGGCTCTTTCTTCTCCCCTTACAACTTTTTGAAAAAAAATATATCTTAATCATCCTTATTATGAAGTATGAGTTTCCCAGATCTGTTCTTTTTCCCTCTCGTCCCAATCCTCACCTGCTCTAACATCTTTCATCTGCTGTCTCCCTGTTTCTGATCTCACCCACTGCCCTTTTTTCTTCCTGTTTCTCTGGATTTCAGGGTGATCATGATAAATGCAGTAGAATGGATTAAAAATAAATGCCTCTTTAAAAAGTACAATTAGCTAAAAATGGCTTTATCTTTTCTGTTCCTACATATGTTATGTTTCCTTTTATGTTGTAAGTTACTCAAGTATAAACATTCATACATATGAGGTGCTTTGATTTTGGCTTACTTGCTTAGTAGCAGTAAAACATAAAATATTGTTTTAGGTTATAGGAAGGATAAAAAGTTATTTTTTATCATTGACCTGATCCACAGGGGAGAAAGAAAATTATAGGATCTTGGCCTTACTCTCTTTCTCTCATAAAAGAAATTCAACATTTTCCTTCATGCCCCCAACCCCTTTTTAAAATAAGAACCAGAGAACATAAAATGTTACTCAGTAGACACAGAAAATGTTTTAAAGTTTTGCATGATGATATGGTTATTTTAAGGGAAAAAGAGACAAAGTAGATAGGAGGAAACAATGCTAAAATGAAGAGAGACATAGATATATATGTGTGTGTATATATAGAGAGAGACAGAGGCCAGTAGGAAGGCAAGTATAGTACAATGGCAAAAGTGTGTGCTTTGTTTCCTAATTGATGTTGGTTTTCATCCCAAGTTGCTACTCTTTTTTTTTGCTGTGGGACAATTTACCCAATCCATTTCAACATCTGTTTTCCAATTTATTGAAGAGGAATAAAAATACATATTTTACTGGGTTACTTGTAGGATTAAATGAAATATGTATTCTGTAAATATATATCAAGTATTGTAATGTGCACTGATTTCTGCTGTAACCATTTGTTTTTGATCCTTATCCCACTCCTTGAGCAATACTTTTTCTTATGGTCACTGTTTTTTTTCCATCTGTCGTGTTTTGATTCTCATCTCATGATACTGTAGGAGACCAGACTATGCCACCCCAAACTATGACTGTAGGAGACTACAGCACACTACTCAGAATATATCTCTTTGGCCTGAGGATTATTTTGAGCCAATTATTTTGAGAAACGGCAGACACAGGAGAAGCTCTGCAAACTGCAAGTTATCTTTTCACAAGAAGAGCTCCTGTTTGTAAAGATATCCATTTGTAAGAGTATCTCCCTCTCTGTACCAGGAAGAGGATGATTCTAAATCACAAGAGTATCTTATCAGTGGAGAAAGCACCAATTTAAATCTGCATAAAATCTCTAACTCCTGAGTGCCATGCTTTATTTCCTGGTCACCTTCCTATAGCTGGCACCCCTCTATACCCATCTTTCTTTGATTTAGATGAAGGTGATATGTAAGCCTGAATTCTAGGCCACCTCTTTGAGTTACTCACTTCCCTGGGTATCTCTCATGTGTACATGAGACATACATGATACTGTACTTCTGTTTGGTTTTCTCTGGTTAATCTGTCTTTTGTTACATGATCCCAGCCAAGAACTTAGAAGGGTTGAGTCCCTGCACATAAATGAAGAGGAATGAGACACAGGAGACATGCTTCATAGGTAATTACCACATCTTTTAATGCATAGTTTTTCAAGTCATGTTGCATTTTAACAAATATTATTATGACATTCTTTCCCTTCATCTGTGTGTGGATGTGTGTGGATGTGTGTGGAAGGTACAATATTTAGCCAAGGGC
This sequence comes from Vicugna pacos, assembly GCF_048564905.1. Classification (NCBI taxonomy): domain Eukaryota; kingdom Metazoa; phylum Chordata; class Mammalia; order Artiodactyla; family Camelidae; genus Vicugna; species Vicugna pacos. Next base: position 75,351,506 of record NC_132987.1, read on the forward strand.
TGCAGATTTTCGATGCTTGCTGAGGAGAGACAAGGGCAGTACAGAAACGAAGACTGAATATCATTTGATCCTTCAATTGGTCCTTTATCTGACCTAGTGTTTCACATACCTTCTCAAAATTAAATGTTGACATCTGGATGGGATTATTAATATAGCCATAGTAGGTACAAGCCAATAAAAGATTCAGGAAACATACTACATTCCATTTATTTTTATCTTTCGATTTCTGGTGATATTTTCACAATCTTTGAAGACATTTTTATGGTAGAATGAATACCTGTGCAGAAATCAAAATAACAGAAAGAAATGGAAGAACATCTGGCTGATTCAATCACGTTAAAATTTGAAGTCAAACTTGGCTTATTAATATTTATGAGTTGAAAATATGTCCTTGGGTTTTGTCTAACAGTATCCAATGTGATATTTAATGATTGAATGATTTGATTTTCTTAGTTATTTAAATATTGTGGCTTGAATCTTTGGTTATTTGAAAATAAACAGGTCTTAAAAAATTCAATTTATCACTTCTTATTTTTCCCTTTAGGATAATGAAGCATCATTTACATGTTTACTTATGTTTACATAGGGCTCAAGTGTGTGACTGCAGTAAAGTTGTTAGAAATCAATGTTGTTTTGTTCATGTTAACTTAATATTTTTAGAATTTAAGGCTCTACTAAGTAAATGTGCTATACCATGGTAATTATACAAGTGTCTAATGAGTTCCGTGGTCACTGAAACTGTGAATGTGGAAGTTTGTGTCTCTGCCAGGACCTGTATTAGCCTCAGATGGGATCTAGAAACAAAGCTTAAAATATATATATTTCAGGAGACGTATAAGTAATAATTAATAGTTACCTCTATTGAGTACTTATTTTTTGGCAGACAGAGTCCTAAGTATTTACATGTATCATCTCATTTCATGCTCTCAACAAACCTTCAAGCTCACTATTTTTATCCCTGATTAAAAGCTGAGGAAACTGAAGCTCAGACATCACAGAAATTGCAAACGTCTCATATCTGCTAGGTGAAAAAGCTGGGGTTAAAATATGTGTTTGTTTGATTCTAATACTTGAGATTTCAGTATATTAGGTTAATATTCTAAATATTTTAACCAGATAAAAGGAAGTTAGTAACTTCTTTGGTGTTTGTAGTTATTTCAATAAAAATATTTTTTAAGAAAAAACATCTGCTCATTCTACAAGACTTTCTACCTCTTCTATATGAGGATACAATTGTTGCCACTTACCAGTTTGGAGTCAGCAGAGAATAGCTGAAACTAGTTCAGAGAGAATCGAGAAGATGCCTGAGATTATCTCTTTAAGAGACAAGCTCTGACCTTATCTAGGGCACAGGGTTGGGTGGGCATCAAAGGTCTGTCTTCGGGTCCCTTTCTAGACCTGATTTTAGCTTGATCCCATTTCTTGTCTTTCCAACTTTATCCTAACCATCTTACCAACCTGGGGCTCTTGGACCACAAATTGGATAAATGAGATTAGCAAGCACACATTTTGTAGTTCTTGTTTTGTTTTGGTTTATACATGAATCAGACATTTAACATTCCTACTTTTACCCTAATATATATACTGGGCAGCTTATTCCCTTTGCCCACAGTCACAATTTCTGTAGTTGACTCGTGGCTTTAGTTCATTCTAGAACTGAAAGTTTTCCCCGCTATGTAAGCATATCTTTTTATCTTTCTTTAGACCTCCTATCATCACTTTCTATTATCTCATTTAGCCTCCGCCTAAAAAGAAAGAGAATTTTTGGGCCCGGGTTCCCTCCACTTCCCAATAACCCTTGAGGTCCTCTGTATAAAAGCAGCCTCCTGGTCCCGGAGCAGTTGTGCTCACGATTTCCATTCACAGACAGTTCCATGAATGGTTTCTCATCTGGGGACACACTGACCCCGATCAGAGGCTCTGAGTTGTTCTTCCTCCTTTCCTTTCCATTTTTTCACACAACTGGATTTGCTACCCTACTCCTTGCTTGACTTTCCTTATTTCTCTATTTTAAGTTTCTTTAAGGCAGGTCCTACTACATTTTTTTAAATCTACCTCTTTCTAATCTATCAATCTTTTTAAAAGCTACTTTTTCCCTTCCTGTGTTAATTTGATGTTGACAACTATGTGAGCATTCTCTGAAGGCTTCTGATCACAGTTTTCACTGTTTCTAAACATTATTTTACCTAAAAGTGATATTTGAATTATGGTTATTTCTCCCCCATCCCAGGCCCCCCAGATTATTGGGACACTACAAGGAGGGTCAGTGCTGAGCTGTATTTCTGCCTTCAGTTTTCTGGTGTCCCAGAAAGCGTATTCCTCACATAAACTAATAAACACAGAGGCAGCCTTGGTAGAGGTTAGGTAGTGCTGTCTATGCATAAAACTAAAACTGCACAGAGTCTCAATTAAACTTGAAAAAAACCTCTGAAATGTCCGTATAGTACAGACTAGATGCTTTTTAAAACATACAACAGTGTACAGTATTATGCACCTATAAATATTACAATGATGTTCCTTTTTGGCAGGAACAAGTGGAGGGCTTATGTTTAAAAGCTGTGGGGAGTAAAACAAAATACAGATGTGCACGTGCAAACATATATGTATGTGTGTGTGTACATATATACTGTTCCTTCAAATCTCATTCACATTCAGAGCAATAAAGTGATCACACACAGAGCCATAAGGGAAATGAAGAAACTAAAATAACAGGAGATGCACATCTTTGGTTTCACATTCATTCTAGGTGAGGTGTGTACTTGCTAGATGTGCTGATAAACAGAATTATCTGCGCTATTAAAAATTTTTTTCTCACTTCCTTATCTTTTCATTTTTACTTTTTGGTAACTTACAGTAAAAAATAAGTAAACAAGTAAGGTTCAATTCTCCTGAATTGGTGATTATATGATGTAACAATACCAGATTCATATTTCAGAAATCTTCTTTCATCTAAACATAATGGCTAGTAATACTGCTTCATGTATCTTTCCAGCAGTTGCAATCAAGCTTTCTAACTCATTTAACAAGGATAATGAGAGGGAAACCAGTGCTGTAGATCTGTACTTTTGATTTGTAGTTCAGATCCGTGTTCAGCTGGTAAGAATCACATTGTTGTAAATCTATCAAAATCCTCCAAAGACATCTCTAAAATGACAAATACCAGTCTTGTTAATTCAATTCTGCTTCACTGAGCTTAAAATAATGATCAGACTTGAACTGTCACCTCCCATTTCATTTCCAGTTTCTTCTGTCACATGTCTCTTTATATACACAAATCTAAGGCCAGCTCTGTTTAGTTACTGAGTCAAGCACTGTCCCTTCTGCCTGCACTCTGCAGACCCTGCAGTCATACAGTGATGGCCCTAGAAATTTTAGACAGACGTGTCTTAGGTTCGTCAGCCTGCTTAGGAGACGAACCAGGTTATTCTTCTGAAGCCCTGTTTGCAGAGCAAGTGCATTCTCTTTTCTTAGTTTCTGTGTTTCTTTGGGAGAATCCCAGGGATTAAATGGTGAGGTAAATACAGCTATTGGTTTGCTATTTGCCTCGACTGAAATCCAGGTAACCTCTTCAAAATCCTAGGATTCATATTCATACAGATCTCTTTTCTCACTTTTATTTTTTTACAGCAAATATTCATTGAACATGAGATTTTTAGAGCATTTTTTAGTTAACCTGCTTCTGATTAGTTAATTGACGTTTTTTGTCCTTGTTATTTAAACCCTGAAATACAGATCAACTTACAAATTCTTTTTTCTTTCAGCAGATGTGTCTTTTGACTATATTTAAGCACCTTAGTTCGTATCTTATTTATATCGACATAGATTACCTGGTTTGATAATCTTTTACTCTGCTTGGCAATCATGTCACTTGAATAGATTTAGAGCTCTCACATTTAACTGGTTGGCTTATAAGGACAGGGGTAACAGTATAGCCTCCAGAAAAAGTCAAGAGTAAAAGCAACAGTCCCACACAGTGAGGATCTGCTGTCTATCAGTATTGTGTATCAGTCAGCACTTTTCATCTTACCCCATTTAATCCTCTCTTCGGGCAGGTTATTGTCTACATCTTATTGATGAAGACACTGACACCTTGAGAAGTTAAAAATTATAAAAGGTATTTTGCTAGCATTTATTTCCTAGTATGTATTAAGCTCTTCCACAAAGCTAGTTATGGACAACCTTTTGTTCTTCCTTAGAAGTTTCTGTTTGGCTATTTTCTTTCTCCCAATTATTGTAGGTTTGAGGGAAGAAACCCTGCCATGTTTCATGCTTTTTCTTGCCCTCACATCACTCAGTTAATAATTTTCCTTCAACAGATAATTAGTAGATTAGATTATTGTATTTAGTCAGAAAAATCTCCCCTCCACGTTGATCAGCACTTTTGTCACTTAAATAGAGAAAATATCTGCTGGAGATAGTTTCCGTGGGGATCAGCACTGAGTTCAGGGTGACACACTCTCAGGTGCACTTTACATAAGGAAGGAAGGGCTGGCAGAAGAAATCACTGTTCACTCCCTTACTTTAATCTTAACAGGGGAAATCATTCACGCTTCTTAATTTATATAATGCATCTTTCCAAGTCCACATGAGAAAAACATGAATTTCCTTTTTACATTTTAGTGTGGTGGGTAGGGGGCAGACACTGGAGTATAGTAATGACATCACTGAGGTGGAAATCAAAGGTAGAAACAGTTCTAAAATTAAAGGTAGGGTCTCTTAGTTCTGTTTATCTTAGTTCTTACATAAAGAACACTTCTGTTTCAGAAGGTCTTGGGACTTTACAGCACCCTATTGACACAATCAAAACTGAAGATCACAGCCCTATTACCAGTGAGGATTGAGGGTGAAGATTATTGATAAGTATGTCCTACAGATGAGCTGGCTAGACATAGAAGTATCAAGCTCCAGAGTGTCACACAATTCTCAGTTATAACAAGGACTTGGTGCACAGTCCTGAAATGATTTCATAACTTTTTTCACTGGGAGTTGTCTAAACTGAGTCCTTACCTTGGTCAGCCTGGGCCTGTACTGACCTCCGTTCCTAGCAGGCAGCCTACAGGGACTCGTATTCCCATTTTGGACTGTGACGGCATCATCAATTTGAGAAATTTTAAATTCTTGCTCAAAAAAGAGTAAGAGCAATGATTTTTCTGACAAGACTTTGTGGGGAGTGAAAAGAAAACAAGCCTTAATGAACACATATCTATGTCCCAATTCTGCCTTTCTTTTTTTTTTGAAGTATTGACTGTTATTTCTACTCTCCTATAAGAAGACAAAATAGTATATGTTAGCTTTAGCAGAGGAAAAAGAGCAAAGATTTCACCTTTTCTAGGTTAAGTTTCTGTTTCTCGACAAGAGGGAAAAATGGTGGATGTCATGTTAGAAATTTTGGAGTGTGAAAGTGAGAAGTAATGAGCAGCACTCTTGGTTCTCAAAACCCAACTCAACAAACACTCTTTTGGCTTCTCAAATCCAACAAAAACCCTTAAGGGAGCATAAATAATGAGAAAAAAATGGGGTAGGGATAAGGGCAGCTTCAAAGATTAGAACTGGGGACTTTATCCCTGTCAGGGCTCTCTTTCTTGCCATCCTCCCCCTCTGCTTTCCTTTAACTGTTGGTCTGAAATTATTGCAAGTCAGACTTTGTCTATGAGTCAGGGAACAGAGCCACAGGCGGAATTCCAGTTTAGTGACTAAAACAACCTTCTCTTTTGGCTACTCACTCTATAAACCATCCTATAGAGGGACGCTCTTGTCTTGGTTTATGCCACTTATGTTTGGAGCACTCAGCATGCCAGGTCACCATGATTGGGTCCTACAACTGATTTGGATAGTCACAGGCCCTTCTCTGAAGTCAGAGGGAAGCAACACTGTGATTAACAACCTCTAAGTCAACCATGTGGTTGGAGTTTGGGAGGACTAGTTTGCTACAAATGAGATTTACTTCTAGAACAAGGGTAAAAAGTATGGGTAGGTAAGTAGACAGGGAAAGGGCAAAAATAATAGTTATCAGTACAAATCTACTGTATTAGGTTTCTAAGCTGAATAAAAAATTACCACAAGCTCCCCGGTTTAAAATAAACCCATGCATGATCTCACAATTTCTGTCAGTCAGACGTCTGGACATGGCATAGTATGGTTCTCTGTTCAGAGACTCACAAGTCTGAAATCAAGGTGTCAGCCATGGCTACCTGTTAATCTTCTTAGTCTTCTCTCAAGATCACTACAGGCAAACTTCAGAGATGCTGTGTTTGGTTCCAGACCATGGCAGTAAAGTGGATATTAAAATTAAGCAAGGCACACAAATTTGTCAGTTTTCCAGTGCACATAAAGGTTAGTTTTAAACTATACTGTCATCTATTAAGTGTGCAATATCATTGTGTCTAAAAAAAGAATGTGCATACCTTAATTAAAATAGTTTATTGCTAAAAATGCTAATTATCATCTGAGCCTTTAGCAAGTCATAGTCTTCTTGCTGTGGAGGGTCTTGCCTCCCTGCTGATCAGGGTGGTGGCTGCTGAAAGTTGGAGTGGCTGTGACAATTTCTTAAAAGAAGACCATGAAGTTTGCTGCATCAATTGACTTTTCCTTTCATGCAAGGTTTCTCTATAGCATGTAGTGCTGTTTGAGACACTTTACCCACAGTAGAATTTCTTTCAAAATTGAAATCAGTCCTCTCTAATCATGCCATTGCTTTATCACATAAGATTTGGAATATTCTAAGTACTTTGCTGTTATTTTAACAATCTTTGCAGCATCTTTACCAGGAGTAGATTGCATCTCAAGAAACCACTTTCTTGCTCATCCATAAGTAGCAATTCCTCATCTTTTAAAGTTCTATTATGAGACTACAATTCATTCACATCTTCAGGCTCCACTCCTAATTCTAGTTCTCTTATTACTGTTTCCACCACATCTGCAGTTACTTCTCCCATGTGAGTCTTGGTCCTCTCAAAATTGCCCATGAGAGTTGGAATCAACTGCTTCCAAACTCCTGTTAATGTTGCTATTTTGACCTCTTCCCATGAATCATGAATGTTCTTAATGGCATCTAGATGGGGACTTCTTTTCAGAAGGTATTCAGTTTACTTTGCCCTGATCCATCACAGGAATCATTATCTATGGCAACGATAGCCTCACGAAATGTACTTCTTAATAAGTCTTGAAAGTCAAAATTAATCCTCGAGTCATGAGCTGCAGCATGGATGTGTCAGCAGGCATGAAGCAATGTGAATCCTGTTGCATGTCTCCATCAGAGTTTTTGAAAGACCAGGTACATTGCCAACGAGCAGTAATATTTTGAAAGGAATCTTTTTTCTGAGCAGCAGGTCTCAATAATGGGGCTTTAAATAGTCAGTAAACCATCTTGTAAACAGATGTGCTGTCATCCAAGCTTTGTTGTTCCAATTATAGAGCAGAGATAGAGTCAAATTAGCATTGTTCTTAAGGGCTCTAGGATTTCTGGAATAGTAAGTGAGCATTCACTTCAACTTAAAATCATCGGCTGAATTAGCCCCTAACTAGTCAGTCTGTCCTCCAAAGCTTTGAAGCTAAGTGTTGACTTCTCCTTTCTAGCTATTGAAGTCCTAGATGCCGTCTCCTTCTAATAGAAAGCTGTTTCATCTACATTGAAAATCTGTTGTTTAGTGGAGCCACCTTCATGAATTATCTTCGCTAGATCTTCTGGATAACTTGTTGCAGCTTCTACATCAGCACTTGCTGCTTCACCTTGAACTTTGATGTTATGGAGGTGGCTTTTTTCCTTAACTCTCATGAACTAACCTCTGCTAACTTCAGACTTTTCTTCTGCAACTTCCTTACCTCTGTCAGCCTTCATAGAATTATAGAGAGCTATGGCCTTGCTGTGGATTAGGCTTCAGCATAAGGGGATGCTGCGGTGGGTTTGATCTTCTCTCCAGAACATGAACTTTCTCTATGTAAAGACTTTTCCTACATGAGCAATAGGGCTGTTTCTCTTTGTAATCATTTGTGTGTTCACTGGAGTAGCACTTTTAATTTCCTTCAAGAACTTTTCCTTTGCATTCACAACTTGGCTGTTTGGTGGAAGAAGCTAAGCTTTCAGCCAGTCTCAGCTTTCAGATGCCTCCCTCAGTAAGCCTAATCATTTCTAGCTTTTGATTTAAAGTGAGAGACCTGTGATTCTTTCTTTCACTTGAATAGTTGGAAGTCATTGTAGAGTTATGAGTTGACTTAACTGAAGTATTGTTGTGTCTCAGGGGATAGGGAGGCCTGAGGGGAGGGAAAGAGAAGGGGGAAAGGCCAGTCGGCGGGACAGTCAGAACATACACCCTTATTGATTATTGTTGTCTTATATGGGTGTGGTTCATGGTGCCCCCAAACAATTCCAATAGTAGTATCAAAGATTATTCATCATAAATCACCATAACAAGTATAATAATAATAATGAGAAAGTTGGACATATTGCAAGAATTACCTGAAGGTGACACAGAGACATGAAGTAGGCAAATGCTGTTGGAAAAATGGTACCAATAGACTTGCTTAATGCAGGGTTGCAAGAAACCTTACATTTGTCAAAAAAAAAGTGCAGTAACTACGGAGCACAATACGATGAGGTGTGCCTGCAGTGGTTGGTAGAGTGCTATTCCTTGTGGTTGCAGGACTGAGGTCCTTGCTTTCTTACTGGCTGTTAGCCAGACAGCATTTCCAGGGACTACAGGCCTCGTGCCATGTGGCCCTGTCCAAAGCATGGCAATTTGTTTCTTCAAAGCTGGAAGGAGACTTTCTTTCAGTTTTACTTTCCCTTTTAGAGAAGACTTGAGTAATTTTTTAAAAGGCACACTTAGTTAGGTCAGGCCTACCTAAGACATTTACCCTTTGGTTTAATTCAAACTGATTTGGGGCCTCAATTATAGCTCTTCATTTTTTTCATACAACTTAATCACAGAAGTGACATCTGTTATAATCATAGATGGTACTTATACTTACTAGGAAAGTATTATACAGGGTGTGTACTCTAAGGTGTGGAAAGCTTCAGGTCTATCTTAAAATTCTGCATACCACATCTATATATTCTAAAAATAGATACAATATATAATAACAATAGGGTGGGTATACATATATACACATGTACAAACGTATACATATATTAACAAATTATTCAGAGGTTTATAAAGATTGATATGTTTAGGATAAACTGTATTCTTGTTTGCAAATTCCAATTAATATGATGCTATGTAAAGTTATTTCTTACATTTTCACTTGGAAATGTTGCATAAGGAGTGATTTCTAAGCTTTCTTCACATGAATTATTTTTGTCTTTAATTTTCTCTCACCTGTGCCTTGAAATGTGAAGAATTGGCTTCCAGTTGTCACTATTGTCTGGTTTCATGTCTCTGAGGTGTCCTAGAGCAAATGATGATTTTAAAAGTACATTAAAACCAGTTGCAGTAGGTGAGCCAGGGTGTTGGCCCTCAATCAGTTATGGAGTATCCCCACTTCTTAGGCTCTTGTGCTGGGCAGGTGATTGCTTTCAGAAAAGTGTGACTGGCTGTGGTTTTGGCACACTTTAAAGGCTGTGGTCTTTGGAGAATCAAGGTGTTTCAAATTGTGCTGTTTAGAATATAGGCAGTATCTGGAATATAACTTTTTCTTGACATGCTGAAGTTTTTCTAAATAATGATTGAAAATATTTTATTAAATGCTTATTTTGTTCCTTGAACAGTGTCAATTGCCCAACAATTTGGGGCTATCAGATGGACAGAGGGAAAATGTAGATAGTGGCATAAAGTTGAGCCTTAAGAAATCTAGGGGTTATCTGGATCCATATAATAGCTGATCAGTCAGGTAAATGCTTCCCTTCTAAAAAATATTATTTTTGTCTTTTTCCTTTTCATTCCCCTAATGAAGATATATACTAAAGTGATTCACTGAATGGTTTTATAATCCTTGTCCGGGGTGAATTTTTAAAAAATGTATTTTAGGAAATGCTTCAGATCAAAACACCATCATTGAGAGCTGCTTATTAAATTACAAATAGTTGGTTGAAGATAGTGACGATGATGATGTTAATGATAATAAAGACTTTCATTTATTTTGAAAATGTAACTGCTTTGATGCTGTCAATAACTGCATAGACTTAATTTTAAGCTGGATTTTCTGATTCTGATATACTTTCTATTACTGTGCCATAGGCAATAATTTCCATTCAGTATATTTTATTGAGACAGAAAGAGAAAAATTTACCCTTTTCTGTAATCATATAACATATCCTTTAGATTGAATGAAAATTAAAAAATTATAATTCCAAAAAATATCTTGATTGTTCCAAAATATTGAGCATTGTTTGATATTTTGAGGCAAATACAATTTGCAATCATGGGACTCCTGGTCCTAACTTACTACACTAATTAACTCTGAGAGCGCTCAAGAGTTCCTGGAAGAACTACTCTCTCTCCATCATTTACTGTGCAGAACAGTTGGGATTATTGTTGGCTCATTTCGATAGACACCAGGAAATGCTTCTTTGCCTAGTAAGAGACATGATCCAAACCATTCACAGGGCATGCTCTTCAGGTGCATTAGTGGGTAAACACTGACCAGGTCTCATCAGTAAGCATCACCCCTGCTTGCAGAGAGCGTGTGCAGTACTTAATGAGTGTGGAGACAGGGTGATCAGTCATTGGTCCCTGTCCCTAATTTCTAATTTGGTGTTAAAATATATTTCTATCTATCAGTATCTTCAGTCCATTTTCAGTTTGTATCAGAATCAAACTAGATAAGTTATTTTGCTTATGACAGGGTCAGAAAGTGCAGTTCTGGGGCAGAGTATACAGGGAGCGTAGGTCGCTGAGATATGACTATCAGGTACAGCTTTCGTTGGCTTTCCGTTATCTAGAGCTTGACTGACTGTCCAGTGAGAAGAATGTACGGTTTTTCACATCTTCTCCACAGCCTCCTTGACCCAGCCTCTGCAGGTATGGGGGACTTGCTTTTGTTTCCTTGCTTTTTGCTCCTGGTCTTTCTTCCACTGGGGAAATACTTCTTCTTATTCAAAACCCAGTTCAAGTAACATTTATTCCAACCCACAATTCCTTAAGTTCTTACTCTAAGTAATTCTACCTTTAAGCATAAAATGCCTAGTATTATAATTTCAGATTTTATGGATATACATATTGCTTCCATAATGAGAGCATGAGTTCTATAAAGTTAGAGACTCTCTTTTATGCTATTTTAATTTTTTAAACTCCCCATTGCCTAAAATATAGAAGTGGAAGCTCAACAAAATCTTTTGCAATCTAAGTCTGTAACTTCCTTCCCCATTTCAATAGCTGCTAAAACTCATACAGCACTTTGTAACTTGTAAAGAGCTTTCATGTATATTTTTAATCAACGCTGGTTGATTAAATAAAGTTAAGTGGCTTTACTTCGTTACCTAAAACTATTTTCCACATGTGAAATGAGGGGAAGAGTGCTGTCAGATGCCTGTGTGAGGGAGGTTTATTGTGAATAAAGGGAGAATCACAGGATAAAAAGTTTGAGTGGAGGTTTTGGTAAATCTAAACCCCAGTGGGGATTCGGGAGCTGACAAAGTTCTGCCATCTATTTTTAAAAAAGAAAAAGTTCTTTATCTGTTATTGCTAAGAATCACATCAACCAAATGTAAGTAAATTGTGTGATAGAATCTAGTTGAAAAGGTTTTGCTAATGTTAAGTCAATTACGATGTAAGGCTATGAAGACTGAATGAAAAATTAAATGTTCACTGGCATTGATACAAATCCATTATTTAGTAAAAATTCAAACTGTGCCACAATGATGCTCGCTTTCTTATCAGAAAGCCTCCTCTATTCACAGCACTCAGAACACCTGACGGGCTGACCTTGGTGGCTGAGATCCTCACAGCGCTGACAAGGACAGAACAACATGGGAATGTGAAGGAGGGAGTCAGTTTACTCAGTAGAAAGGAGAATCAAATGCAAGGGGTTTAATCGGTCATGACCTTGGTCAGGTTGCCTAACTTCTCTGAGCCTCAGCTTACACCTCTGTCAAATGAGGGGCTTGTTGTAGAGTGGTATTCATACATTTTAAAGACATAGAATATCTTTTCCTCCTTTCCGTTTATGTCCATAATTGCCCAGTGAGACACTTGTCAATATTTTCATCATTTAATAGATGGGAAAAATGATAATCAAATGAAATATGTTTGGTGACTTAATTAAGGTGGCACAGCTATTAAGTGGGTGGGTGAAGAGTCCAGTTCTGAGCTTCTGCCTTCAAATACTCTCCTTTTTCTATCACCTCAAACTGCCTTGCTGTCTGTAGTGGGAAGACAACGTGGATTACAATGATCTGTTTTAAAAAATCCAAAATAATACAAATCCAAATATTTTATCATGTTCAGAATAACTTGGCTTAGTGTTGTCATTAATTTACTGGTGTAGGATGTGTCCTGCTCTTCTGTACCTCAGGGGGAGTGGCAGTGAAAGAAGAGACTTATTTTTGTATGCTTTTTTTTTTTTAAACACAAGACAGACAAATTGATAATATCAAAACTCCTGAAGGGTGAGAATTTAGAACATTTCTTGTTCATATCCATTTCACTTTTTAGGTTCTCTGTCAAGTCAGTACAAACACATAACTGAAAACGAAACTTAACTGCTCGTGACGTAATCACATATGATTTGATAACAAAACAAAGCCAGAACTGATGTTTTCTATTAGCTCCCAACCCTGCCTGGAAAGCTGCAGATGTAGATGAACCTGGGCATTTGAGCTGAACTGGCTACAGAACTGCATTCTCAGCAGTACCTGCGAACTTCAAAGGGAGTGTCAAGCCACCTATCAATAATCCAGAAATAAAGTATTAGTCATTGACTAAATATTTTAATGGAAATGATTACCAATACATACAGTTAAAAATCTCCATAAACAAGGAAACAATTTAGTGAAATGTGTCTTGTTTTAGCAGAAAGATTTTTTGACACATAACATACCTTACAACAATGTATAACAATGTCAACAACCACACCGCTTCAGTAAGTCATCTTTCAGCTTGCATATTCCCGACAAAGATGTTACACACCTTTTGACAAAAGTGCTTTCCAAATGTGTTCGTTGCAATTCTGAGTTTTGTGAAAATGATATGTACTACTGTTTTTTGTTATTTATATTTCCTTTTACTATCTGTTATTATTTTTATGTTATCTGTGTTATACCTCATCATAAATACAGAAAAATGCACCAAACATTGTACAGCTCAATAATTAACATGATTTGCACAACCATCACCCAGGAAGGAGGCACAGGAGCCTTCTTTAGGTCTCCAGATCATGACCCTCCCTCCTTCTCAGAGGTAACCACTATCCTGACATCCAACAGAATTGTTTAGTTTTGCCTGTTTTTGGAGTCATATGCTATACATTATTTTATGTCTGATTTCTTTTGTTCAGTTGTTTGTGAGATTCATCTTTGTTGCTGAATATGGTTATATTTCATTTATTTTTATTTCTGTAATTATATTTCATTTTATGAACATGCCACAATTTACTTATGCATTTTATACAGATGAACATTAGAGATGTTTAGATTTTGGGGTTATTCCTCCAAAATGCTATTGACTACTACTTCCAATCAAGGTGAAACAACAGGATGGGATAAATCATTCCATCTGAAATAACAACAAAACTGTACAAGATATATAACCGTTTTCAAGACATTGGTCATCAGGCAATGAGGGACAGTGATCCCCATGGGATGGGAAATAAACGAAGTAGCCCTATGATTACCCCAGATTACTGCCTTGAGAGTTTCCAGGTCATGGGGCATGAGGGGGTTTCCAAGTGGACTCCTTGAAGGCTGGGTACAAGAGATGAGACAGCTGTGCAGAGACAGAATTCTGGGGAATACTCAGGAGAATAGTAATCAGCACATGCACGTAAGGTAACGACCTGAGGCGGGGCAAAGAACCACCTGGGAATACTAGAGGAACAGACACCTGAAACTCAGACAATGCTGGAAATAGTGCCTGATCCCCTTTAGTTTGACTGGAAAATCTGATGATTCACAGGGCACTGGGGTGGCGTATATTGCTCTGGTCCTACCATACAAATCTTAAAAGCAAGACCAAGCACATAATTTGTGGGGCCCACTGCAAAATGGAAATGCCAGGGTCCTTGTTCAAAATCATTGAGACTTTCAGACTGTCAGGAGGGAAGCACTAAGCCGAACCTAGGACCTCGCTAAGCACTCGGCCCGCTGTGGCTGACTAGGTCACATGCCCGTGAGGCAGCCGTGCTTAAAAGCAAGGTCAGAAAGAGTCAGACTGTTTCCACGTAACTCAGCTTTGTCTCTCAAACCTTTGTAGATCTGCTGCTCTGGTCTGCTTTTTTGTTTCTTTCGTATTGTTTTGATCCTTCCTAGGCATTATCACTTTTGATTGAATGCTGGATAATGTATGTGAAAAGTTGCAGAAATAATTTGTAACCTAGAATGATAATATCTCCCTCGGAGAGGATACATGTTTTTTTTTTCTGGCAATCTGGAACAATAGAAAGCTAGAATTTCCTTTATCTATTTTGAGAGATTGAGTTAACTCAGTGTCAGGCTGTGGTTAAAGCAAGGGCTGATTTACTTCTGGTTAAGTCTTACTCCCACATGGTTCCAACCTGAAACTTGCCTTTTTGAGAGATCTTGACTCTGGCAGGCCCTGGAGTTCAATCTTTCACATTTATTATTGTCCTCTTGGTCCCGTTGGTTTTGATTAGTTTCTTAGACTTTTAGCTACCTCTTCCTGAATTGGCAATTGCTTCATTCAAAGGAAAACTTGGCCCCCTCACAACTAACCAAGGATGATTCTAAAAATCTCTCTAGCTGGATTTAAGCATAAATAGCTTCATTTTTAAGAGGAAATGGCAAAATAAACTTTGTGGCTTCCACAGGGTTAGATGCTTTACAAATCTTATTTAAATATTTTTCACAGTCATATCAGGTAGGGAGTAATATCTTCACTTTAGAAAGTTGGATTCTCATTCTCAGGTAAATTAAATAAGGTACCCAATTTACCACACATTAAATGGTAGAGTCACCATGTATACTTGGTCTTGCTAAAGTCAAAGCTTGTTTTCTTTAAAGAAAATAACATTCTTTTATTTAACATAATGTGGATTGCAGATTTTACAAGTAATATTTATAGTGTTGTGGAGACTGCTAGAACTAAATTTAAAATCTGCATTTAATGAGTAAAATAGCTAACAGTGTTAAATGTGGTCTGCATGATGACACTCTATTTAAGGACTGATTTTAAAATTTATTCTAGTGGGTTGAATAGGATGGAGATTTGCCCTTGTATCAAAGAAGGGTCAATGAAAAAATCTTTCACAAATCCTTTTCAGTGATATATTGCAAATATAGAGTACCTATTACCCTGCTAAGCAAATGTGTATGTGCATGTGTGCATGTGTGTCTGATGGAGATCGGAAAACAGGCAGGTGTCTTGGAATCATTTCAGTCCATCTTTAAGCACTTATCCTCTGTCCTGGGTTCATCTGTTGGCTGGAAATGGTAATAACTTGGCGATGCATTACACTGTTATGCTGTATTTGAATGACTTTGAAGACCTTACTAAATCCCCGAGAGCTGTGGTTTTGTCATAAACTCTTGACATGAAACCAGTATGATCTTTTTATAATAACTTGGCTGTACAATATTTATCACTTACAAATGTAAGCATATATAGCCAGGCTGTTTTCCTCTTACTTTAAAGCCCGTATTAGCATGTAACCACATCCAAAAGAAAAAGATACAAATCCCACTTTAAAAGAACTGAAAGTGTTTTGGTTTACAAATTCAGTTATACCACTCGTCATATTAAAAACATCTCTAAAATTTCCCCTTAAGGATCTGTTTCTCTCCAAATTTCCACTCCTCAGAAGAACTACCTAAAGCTCTGTCTTTCTTATCTCTCCCTCCCAGCGCCCCCTCTGGCTGCAGTCTTTGGTATGTAAAGCTGAGGTCACCACTGGATGACCTGCAGTCTGAATACAGCCCGTGGGTATTTGGAGTTTGGCCTTTACAGAGTGTTGAAAAATTTGAGTCAGTTGCCAACCTTTGAAAGTCAGAATATTTCGTGTTATTTTGGCTTCCCTTGGCAAACCAGAAGATCTGGTGACCTTATGCTTTCTTCCCTTAGGGCACTTTTCACTCTATGCTTCAAAGCAATGTATAGTCTCCACTCAGCCCCTTCTTGGACATTCAAATTGGCAGCGTCTGTAGTAAAGTGGGCCAAACTGGATTTTGCTTCTCTCACTTGCATTCACCTTCCTCAACTAAACATAAATGATATATTCATGGGCCTCTGTCCACTGAAAGGCTGGAATGGGATGTCTGAACGGGTGAGCATAAGTACTTATAATTTAAGTGTTTCCATCACGTAAAAATCAAGTACAAGTGTCTGCCCCTTAAAACCTACCTGGTAGTGGAGCTATTAGGTGTCCCTCTCACCCAGGGTAGGCACACCTATTTGTATTCCTTGGCCTATTTAGGGCAAGGCTTCTTGGAAGGGAGAGGGGCAACGTTGACATTTTGCTGTTTTCTGTCTAAATCTGTCACATCAAACCCTTGTGTTGTGAAATTCTGCTTCACTGGTGCTGATCTTTTTCACGTCCTTATGTACAGGTAGCACTGAGACTTCAATTATCCTAAAGGGTCTCTATTAAAGAGAATTTTCATATTTTTTCATCACACATAATACACTGATTTGCTCTATGTTCAGCATGTAATTTTTTTCTCCACAGGCAAGCTTCTGAGGCATTTTGCCAAAGCAGATATTTGAATGGTGACGCTCTCTTAAACAGAGAGAAGTTAAACTGAAATCCAGCTATTAATGGAGAAGGTGGGGGAAAAGCAAAGATCTATAGGCACTTGCCTGAGCCCTCAATTAGAAAAGTAAGGAATATGTATAGGTTAGCAAAGAGGGAATAAAAGGAATTGAAGATGGTTAGATTGTAGAATATAAAATATGCTTGCATAAAATTTCTAAAAGTATTTGGGTCTCAGAGACAAATAGCAAAAATCAAGAATTTTTAAGAGTTAGAACTTTGTGGACATATATTAATCAAGCTGCTAGAAGTTAATGGCATCTAGATGCAAGCTCTGTTTTATTTTACAGAATTTGACCTCCTAGGCAACTATCTTATTACATTCATGATTCTCCACATGGCCTAATTTTAAGGTATTTACAAATGTAAAAACATTGCTTTGGGATAGGTGTTTAGATTTTGCATTTTCAATTTATATCAGATTTATCATAGTCTAACGATGCTGCTACCCAAACCACTGTGGTCTTTCTCTATGATTTAAGACAAGCCTTTTATTTTTTAAATTTTTAAAAATTGTGTTAAAATATACAGAACATTGAATTTACCATCTTAAACATTTTAAAGTATATAGTTCAGTACTGTTAAGTGCATGCACAGTGTTGTGCAACCAGTCCCTAGGACTTTTTTTAAGACAAGACTTTTAACCTCCATCAGAGTTATAACATCTTTAAAATAAGTCATTTTAAATATTAATCAGCTTTTCAATGAAATGATACTAATGCACTTCATAAAAGGGTTGATGAATTCTTTGATAGCTGTCTCAGGATGTGATGTGCTTTTTGGAATATGTAGTGTTTTGTTGCAAGCTAAGTATAAACATAATATTAGTGAAAGATTTCAGCATGATTGATTCCAATTATACAAAGTGATGAAAGAAGGAATATCACTAGGTACCTTAAAACCAATGTTTTATATTTATCCTTCCATTGCCGTCTCTCCAGTCTCCTCCAGGACAAAGTCATGCTTCCTCTGCATGTGCGACTCTATAGAATTCTGAGGAAGTTTAGACATGCTGTTCGGGAAACTAGGCATTTTTCCAACAATTTTTTTTCCTTTTGTCCCCTTTTGCTTCCTTTTCCAGATGCCTATCTTAGTTTAATTCCTTCTCTTTTCCTGATTCGTTGTTACCTATTCTATTTCAATATTCCGTAGTCATTTGCTTTTGCTTTTCCTAATTTTCACACTCAAAGATGGTATTTCTTCTTTTCCTTTCTTTTCACTCCCTTGTCTTCTCTTTCCTTTCCTTCCTTCTCACTCACTCTTTTGCTCATTTATTTATGTTATTTACTTATTTACCTTTACTTATTTTGTGGTGTATAAAAATTAACTGCCATGTGTGCTGTTCCACTAATTTTCATAAAGCATATGATATAACCTTGAGGACAAGAAGGGAACTATTTATGACCTTAGTGTTCCCCACCTGCATGGTCTCCACCTACGAAGGAGAAGCGTCCAGTGTTCCCCAGCTCTTCCCCTTCTAAGGGTCACCATCCTCAGGTGTGCAGTCGTCCACCCAGCACCAGCTCCAATTTGCTTCCTACATCCTGTGACTGTTTTCTGCTCTCCACTCTGTGTTGCTCTAAGAATGCACGAGATTCTGCAGAGCACCATTAATACAAGACTGTCAGGTGTCATAGGCTTTTAGAAAAGGTTGCGGTTGTGTTGGTAATTACAGCAAAGAAAGAAAATAACTTCACCTAAGTGTTAGACAGAAATTTTCCTGGAAATGTATCAGCCTTTCTCCACCAGAGGGAAATTTTTTCTCATTTACAGTGTTTCTTCTAAAGCCCTGGGCTCCTCTGTGGATAGTCGGGCTTCATTACATATGATTCTACATTGAGATATTTGAAAATCCTAAATTTCTCTAAGCCAGTTGAAATTCAAGGAACATATGGTCAACATAATGACACCTCTCTACTTTTGTATCAACAGGGAAACTTTATGTTCACAATTTTCAGAGTAAAGTTAAACTTTGTAATAAGCATTGCAGGATAGAGGAGTTTTATTTCATCAGAGTATCTTGACCAAATCAATAAAATTTTCTGCTCTCAAAGAATGAAGCTGTTAGTTTTAGTCATCAGAATAAAGTTGGGGTTTTTGCTCATTTGTTTGGTTTTTTTTAAACTTTTTTTTTAATTGAGTTATAGTCATTTTACAATGTTTTGTCAAATTTCAGTGTAGAGCACAATTTTTCAGTTATACATGAACACACATACATTCATTGTCACATTCTCTTTCGCTGTGAGCCACCATAAGATCCTGTATATATTTCCCTGTGCTACACTGTACAATCTTGTTTATGTATTCTACATTTAAAATCGCAGTCTGTCCCTTCCCACCCCCCGCCCCCTTGGCAACCACAAGTTTGTATTCTGTGTCTATGAGTCTGTTTCTGTTTTGTATTTATGTTTCTTTTAGATTCTGCATATCAGTGATCTCATATGGTATTTTTCTTTCTCTTTCTGGCTTACTTCACTTAGAAGGACATTCTCCAGTAACATCCATGTTGCTGCAAATGGCGTTATGTTGTCATTTTTTATGGCTGAATAGTATTCCATTGTATAAATATACCAATCTTCTTTATCCAGTCATCTGTTGATGGACATTTAGGCTGTTTCCATGTCTTGGCTATTGTAAATAGTGCTGCTATGAACATTGGGGTGCAGCTGTCATTTTGAAGTGGGGTTCCTTCTGGATATATGCCAGGAGTGGGATTCCTGCGTCATATGGTAAGCATTTGTTTGTTTTTTTAATTCCACTAAGTGACAATAAATCCAACTAGCTCAAAATATAACTCTGGTTCTGTTTTTAGTGTTCCAATATAGCTCAATTTTACTTTAAAAATTTTTATGGTAACAAGCATCAAACATTATTATTTAAAAACCCCAAATGTACCATAACCCCATCATATAACAAAGCATTTTAAAATGTCTCCTTCTTCCATGTTCATAGATAATTTGATGTAGCTGCCATGATTGAGTTTTATTTTTAAAGTTATTTCATTATAAACATTTATAGAGAGGATGTACTTAATATAATTAGTAATTTAAAAGGCATGTAATATTCTGTTGAAAAATAGCCTTATTCACTTAGCCATTCCTTAGTTAAACATATAGGTTGTTTCCAGTATTTTGCTATATAAAATAGTGCTAAGATAAATAACTTATCACATCATTGAATAAATATTTATTGAGTACATACTGTATCCCAGGCACTATTTCTAGGCAATAAAGTATAAGAGTCAATAAGTGAAAATTCCTGCCCTCATGGACCTTATATCCACTGGGAAAGAGCATTGGAAATAAATCAAATGAGCAAGTTATATAGCATACTTGAAGGTGATAAGTGCAGTGGAGAAAAATAAGGCAGGGAAGGGACTGGGGAATGCAGAGGGTGGAGGATATTTAATAGAATGGTCTGGGAGACCTGTTGAGAGGGTAACATATAAGTAAAGACTTAAAGAAGTGAGGAATAAGTCATATCTGGCCTGGGGCAGGAATATATCCAGCATGGTTCTGGTCCTAGGAAGAGCAAGGAGTTCCTATGACTGGAATGGTGAAAGAGGAAGTCAGATAAATAATGCAGTCTAGATCTTACATGGTGTTGAACTCTGTAAGGGCTCTGCCTTTTGAGAATAGGGAGCTATTGAGAATTTTAAGCAGAGAAATGACATGCATTGACATGTTAACAGAATTACTCTTGCTACTGTATTAACTCTTATGGGGTTATAGTAAAGGCAGGGAGGTCCAATAGGAGGTGCCTTGGACCATGGTGGTACCAATCAATGGTGGGACATTATGGAAAGTGATCACATTCTACATTTTCAAGGTAGAGAGCTGGCAGGATGTTTAAAATGCCACCATCAATATAACTGTGTCCTTCCTAATATTTGATGTCATTTACATACATATGTATAACAATTTGGTAGTATTTTTAAATTATTTTAAAGTTTGCTTTTAATTTCATGAGCTCACAAATGTGAACACTGTCCTGCATATTTATCAGCCATGGCCTGTATTGATGATAGTCTCTTTCCTCTAACTTTGCTCACTTAGCCATTTGAATTCCTACAGCCGTTCTAGTAAATTTCAGAAGATCTTTATATACTTACAATAACATTTTACTTATAAAACTTACAAATACTATACATTAAATATCAATCGTCCACCCCAGCTCTTTGTTTTCATTTTCAAAATTCACTGTAAAATAACTGTGTGATGTTGTAAAACTGATCAGCTAATCAAAACTGCATGAAATACTATTTCAGTTTTGGTTCCAATTTAGCCTAATATTAACATCTTAAATATTATGATCTTTTATTCTAAAATGATATTCCTGGGAGAGAAGGGTCGGAGCTACAGAGAACCCAACCCCAGCTGTGATGGCTGCTGTTCTTTGGCTCCTTATGTCTTGCTCTTGGAGCCTGGGGCTGCGGACGGCCCCATCTCTGCGACGGGAAGCTCGCCATCTGCAGTCACCACTCTGAGGAATCCCCAACTGCATCCTGCAGCTGAATTCTTTGTCTTTTACATCATTTGGCATTTCAAGAGATCTTAAAGATATTGTTCATGTAGGTTATTCATAAATGCCAAATTCCTCTCATGGACCAGATGTTTAGTTGTTGTATTTGTGGGCTGGGGCTGCCATAACCAAATACCTCAAAACTGGTGACTTAAAACAACAGAAACTCTCTCAGAATTCTGGAGGCTAGAAATCCGAAATCAAGGCATCACAGGGCCACGTTCTTTCTGAAGGCTCTATGGTTGAGTCTGTTCCATGCCTTTTTCTTAGCTTCTGAGTTGCCAGCAATCCTTGGCATTCCTTGGCTTATAGACACATCATCCTGATATCTGCCTCTGCTGTGTTACCCAAAATTTCAGAAACAGAGACCTGATTGTGATAAAGAGGTGTTTATTTGGTGTTTGTTAGGACTTCAGCCCAGGAGACACAGATTCAAGAAGCACTTGAATTGTGTTCTGCCAAACTACAAAATGGGGGAAGCTTATAAAGGCAAATGAAAAGCAAGATTATATAAATTGTTTGTCAAGAATTAGGATTGGAGCTGGCAAGAGGTAAAGGTGCTTGTTAAGCAAGGACTGGTTGGGGTTCGAAATGATTACAAATTGTGAAAGGTGGGTGGGGGGACTTTGAAATTACACAGTTGCAGATAGCAGCTGCTGTTTTGAAAATAGCTGGTGGTGTTTTCGAGTTTGATACAGTTCAGAGAAAGTTCAAGTTCTCGATGATGCAAGAACCTATCTGAAACTACAACCACGATGGCTACCTGGCTCCATTTCTGATGCCTGAGCCATAGTTACTCCATTTTGATTTTTAAAATGATCTTAAATGTGTCATCCCTTGTCATGTGACATTCTCCCTTTGTGTGTTCACATCATTTTCTTTCTTTGTGTGTCTCTGTGTCCTTTTTCCTCTTCTCATGAGGATACTAGTCATATCGGATTAAGACTCGCTCTAATCTAGTAGGACTTCATTTTAACCTGATTATGTCTGCATAGACCCTACTTATAAATAAGATCACATTGACAAGCACTAAGGGTTAGGAATTCGGCCTATCTTTTGGGGTGACAATGCAAACTCTAAAAATTGGTTTGAGAAAAAGAGATAATTTTCAAAGGAAACAGCCTAAAAAATGTATTCAGAAATAATGTTGGGGTAGAATCTAGCCAGAATTTGAAATGAGATTATTGATATCAGAAAAAGAAGACACAAATTCTCAGCTTTACTGCCCACCCATCTTTCAAGGCTCAGCTTAGTTCTACTTTTTTACTGAAGGTTATTGCACTACTCTGAGGATCTCTCACAAACAGTATTTATATCATATGTCTTAATTTTGATCAAACATTCTTCCGTATTATACTGTAATTGGTTCAAGTGTTTTGATTCTATTTCTCCAACAAGGGCAGGAAACTTGGTATATTTTTCTGAGATCCTCCAGAAATTTCTAGCAGAGTGTTAGAACCATACAAGATTCCCATAAGCATTGATTGGTTTAAACTGAAATATGTAGGGGCTAGGCTTGACCGGGTGGGCAGTAAGTTTGGCAGTGAGTTATTTTTTCAACTAACCATTTACTCATCTTTCAAGTCGCAACTAATGTGTCTCTTCTTTAAGAAACCACTTCTCCTCTAACCAAAGCTGCATTAAGTATCCTTCTTATGAGCTCCCATACCACTCTGAGCTAAGCCGATCACAGCACATTTTAATTTTCTGGTGACTTGTCCCTTTCCCCTACTGGGTTATGAGCTCCTCCAGGGCAGAGACTGTGCCTCGTCACTGTGGTATTCCTTGTGTCTAGAACAGTGGCTAGGCTACAGTTGGTATGTAATAACTAATTGTGGAATTAGTTTAATGAATGACTAATCATTAGGCTGAATCATTTCCTTTCCCCTCGCTTTATTTTCCCTGTGTATAAAGTAAGGGTAGAGTCTAAGTGGTGATGCTCAACAGATTCTGCCTGCAATTTCAACTGAGGTTAGGTAAACACGAACATGGTTAGGCAGCTGTACCAATATGTGTGACCTTCCTTTCTGTGTGGCTTAGAGAACTGTGACTAGGCCACTGATCTCCACTGTGGCTCTGGCCAGGTTGGCAGGCAGTTCTGTCCTGGAGTTCAGTTTTACGCAGGCTTTGAGGAGGAATCCAGCTGACATTGTTAAAGTTCAAGTGTATAAAATGCCAGGCATGACAAGACAGAAAGATATGCTGCTGGTGACAAATAAACAGGAGCCAAGAGGCTTAATAGTCAACTTACATCAATTTATTTCCATCTGTTCATATCCACTTAACTACTCCGAGTTTATTTAGAGACAATTATCCATGGCAACAAACTATAGCAGTTCCTCTGAGGAGTTTGTAATTTTTTCAAAAAAAAAAGAAACTCAATGAAAATTCAAAACCAAGAGACACCATGGTATAATTCCCAAACTAGTTATTGTTAATTACAAAATAAAATTAAATCTGCCAAAGGGGAAGCAGTGAAATGCACTCCACTCTTTTATAAAGGCATTAGGAGAAAGATAAATTTCTTTGGAAAGAGACTCTAATGTAGAAGATTATGGATGAAATCAACAAATCATACTTGGCTACTGCTTTGAAAATCCTAAATTTCTTCACCTTGTCTGAGCAAATCCAATATTCATTACTGTCAATTATATGAACAAATCAAAATATTGGGCTTTCCCTTTGTTGATGGTTTAGAAACAATTGTTAATGGACCTTTTAATACGAATTTTCTTTCCTTCCATCTAAGGCATTTGACAAACTAGCTGCAATATGAGGCACCAATAATTAAGTTTAATGTATCTTTTGGCAATTACTCAATCCAGTTTGAAAGTTTTACAGACTTGAAATTTTCCATCTTTCCAGGCATTTCAATTGTGATATTTACTATTAACCTCATATGCCACATACCTACCAAATTAATCATCCTTCCAGCTCTTCCCTTGTTCTACCTTAACTATTGCTGTAAGTGACATCACTACTTCTCTAGACATCCTGAAGTCTTTGTTGTAGCCTTCTTTTCTTTTAAAACTTAATATAGTTCAGCATTATTTGTGTTATTAAAAAGACACCGTTTTTAAAAAATTTCTTACTAGGTTTCAAGTGCCTGTTCCATTCTTTTCACTACATGGTGACCACTGCCTTTTGTGTTCTTATCTTATGCATTAATTACTATAACAGCTTCCTAGTTGATCTCTTTCACTTACCTTGCCACATCACTGGTGAATCACCCTAAGAATATTGGTTTAATATTCTAAGCACTTTGCTAAAAATGTTTCTCTAATTAACAAAATTTTCCTACTTTCTGCCTTGTAACTTACTTTGAAGTTTCACCTTCTAATTGTTTGTTTCTAATACTCAGAATATTTATATCACACAGGGATCTTACAGGTGAAATAATCTAACTGCTGTTAATAACGCTTTATAAAATGAAGTAGTAAATAATATAATAAATCTTAGATAAAAGCAGAAATACCCTAGTTGAATGGGAAGGGGAGCATAGCATGTGGGAGAGATCATCCTCTGAAACCCAGGCGAAGGGTCACTTCCTGCCCAAAGCTTCCTCGGTTCCTCCAGCCTCGATTCCTGTGAACTTTCTCCCTAGTTATTGTGCATCTTATTAAATACTATGTCATGATATCATTTTTTATTTTTTCACTTTTCTTTTTCTTTTTTTTGCCTGAATGATAAACAAGCAGAGGTGTTATTTTGTAGTCACTTGCTGTGTTAATACAAAGTAAAGCTAAAACCTACCATCATGACTTTTTGTCTTAGCATACGTAGTTTGTTCTCTTTCAAAATGTATTTTGATATGGCAGTTTCTTCACAAATTAACTTAATATCATCTTCACAAATCATTTTGTTTTTTCACTTTTCTATTGAACTATAGTTGATGTACAATATACATCATAATACCTTTTTACAAATTTGGTTTCCTTACTTACCTCATAAACTCCAAATATTGATTAATTATGGCCAAACAAAATGTAAATCAAATTTTAGAATTTTGCAGGAAGGGATCTCTCATACAATAGGCAATATATGCATATTTAAGTAATGAGAAGGCAATTATTCACCTTGCCCATGAAGAATGAAGGGGAGCACCTTTGTACAGTGTATGCATCTAGTCAAATGAAACTTTGAACACCCTTGTTCTAACACATATGGCATGTGTATTACTGTCAAAAACAGTGGCGAGATTTTTAAGTCATATAAGAGATTTTTAAGTCTTATAAATGATTTTTAAGTCATGAAATTATTTTAATTAGTATGAGTTTTCCACATTCAAATTGCCTTTTATATTATTTCACCTGCTACCATAAATAGTTAATTTATAAGCAATATACATTAGATACCTGCTGAATGCCAGTTAATGTTGGATATAGTATATAAGTAATTTTTTGTCTCTACTGTGCTCACAGTGTCACATGAACACACACAACACACATCTGAATGTATCGTATACTTGTATTAGGACAAGCCTTGTGCATAAGGCACAGGTATACTGTAAACAATTATTAAAACAGAAAAAAATTAATATTGGGAGTTAGTTACACAGACTCCCTGGGGATCCAAAGAGCAGATGATAAGTCAACCAAAAGCTTAGCCTCAGCAGGAAGCCCCTATCACCTGCTAGCGAGATGAGGAGGAGATGAACTGTGATTCCACAGCCACTGGACCACAGTTGTCCTGTCCAACAGGAGCTGCTGTCACAGAGGAAACATAGCCAAAGACACCCTAGGAAATGAAGAAGGGAAAGAAATATCTCAGCTTACCTTACTTGTCCTGTCCTTCAGTTCTTGGCCACAGCCTTCCAATTAGTCAAGTCTACCAGAAGCTTGGGGGGTGTGGAAGAGCCTAGAAAATATTTCTTATGGAACAAAAGCAGAGAAGAGGAAGGGGAGAAGGTATTAAGTAGGAGACCGACAGCACCCCTGTGTCAAGGGGTGTTCTGTGACTGAGACGGGAAGCCTTGTAGCTTCATTTTCCCACTCCAGGCGTCAGTGTCTTACTACCTTTGTTGCTGGCACCCATCTACTTCAGTTTTCTCTTTTTCAATTCCTGTAAAGTTATTTTAGATCACAAAAGATGAGAATTGATACCACTTTACAGAATAAACTACATGCTTCTCTTTATTAAAGTAAGATGAGCCTGAAACGCACACACCTCTTTTACAGGAAAATCCATGATTATTGATGTAATTCTGCTACGACACTGTGATCTTCTGCTCAACAACCCTTCTCCCCCCCTAGGCATTTATGAAACTCTTAGGTAGATGTCGTTAAGGGACAAGTGTACAGCTTTGTTCTGTTTGGAGACTTAACTGAACTGTCACTTTCTTGAGGGAAGAAACTGTTTTATTTGTGTGTGTGTATGTGTGTGTGTGTGTGAAACCAGGACAAGAGCCATGGGGACCAGGAGACAAGTTTGGGGAATGCCTGGGATGGGGGGTGAGTTCTTGTTTGAGAAGAATACATTCCGGTTCCACAGATGGTGGCTGTGGGCCTTCCCGACCACCTTCCGCCAACTACTGGGAACAGAGCATCAGGAGTCACAGCCAATTCTTTTCAAATCATCCTCTTCAAAAGGAAAAAAGGGAGGAGAGAATGGAATCCATGTTTGTTTGTTGCCCTGAGAATTGTAAGATACGCTGTATTATTCATCACCTTTACTATTTCTTAACAAATTTGCGATGCAGAACTCATGCCCAATTGGCAGAAATTTGACACTATACTTTCTATTAGCAAAGTTAAGCAACGTACTTAAGGTTACATCGTAAGTAACTGGCTGAGTCAGTTTACAACCCAGGCATGGAGCGCTGAAAAGAAAACACTATGCATTATCTACCTCTAGGTTCCTACCCAGGTTGCCTACAGTAACTGAAGCCAGCGGCAGAGCTCTGCTTCGTGGAGCACACTGTCACCTAAATGATCACCCCAACCTAGTCCCAGTTGTTCGAAATGTTCAGTGGGAGAGGAGCTTATATCTCACAATTACGGAGAAAAGAAAGGCTCATAAAGCAAATTGGACTGGGATTGTATTAGTGTGAATAGTTTTAAATCAATGTACCAATGACTGCTTTCAACTTTAAATAAAAGAAAGGGTTAGCACGCAGAAGAGCTAAGTGCATCAGAAGTACAGACAGGCCCGATGACCAAAGACAGAAGAAGGTAAGAGAACAATAGAGTGAGCATTAGAAATGTGAGCACTAAAGACAGATTTCAGCAACTCTGCTATTGCTTCTCAGTCATTCCTTCCAATCTGCAACTGTGGAAAGGAAAAACAAAGCTGGGGCCCTGCTATTTTGTGTTGGGGAACACCTCCGCAATTCTCCCACCAGATCACCTGCTCTTTTATCTGTTGCCAGCATCAGACTTAGAGTTGGGATTTGTTTGAGAAAGGGGTTCTTCCGCCAAAGAAAAAAATGTTCAGGCACTACAACACTAGCACAAAACTGGTGGTTGTAGAAGCAGCACTGAAATGGGGATTGAGTGATCCAGGTTTATTCTAGCTTTGTCTCCTTCTATAATACCTCCTTTGTTTAACCTCTGAACCTCCCCTTCTTTGTGTCAGTTGGACCAGGGTCTAAGCATCTCATTGATTAGAGTCCTTCCAGCTCTTGATACCTGCACAGGGAGATTCATTTTGCAGCAAAAATGGATTTTTATCACTCCTCCCTTTTGTTGTCATCTCTCAAGGAATTTTAATTTGGGAGGCAGCTGTAATATTAGGGGATGATTGAGCATGGTGAGCTGTGGTTAATTATAAGTAAGTGGTGTTTTGAGGTGTGGCTGTGAAGTGGTACAAGCCTATGTTAGTTCTAATTGCTTTACACTAGGTTATCATGAGGAGAACTTGGTCCAGAACTTCCTTCTCGTACAACTTACAGAGGTGACCACAGACAGTATTAAAATTATCTGGGCTCAACATATCACTGTCACAGTCTTGTTTTAGAGACCATAAAAGTTCTTCACCTTCAGACTTACTTGGAAGTCTTGAGTCTGGGACAATTGGCCCTGCATCTCCAGAGTGGAGGAAGTGTCTCCAGGGAGGGGACCCAGGAGAGTTAAGGAGAGGGTGCCTGGTCCCTGTTTGTGTAGTGATTCATCAAACCCACCAAGCAGACACCAGTATCTGTGTTTATACACCAAGCTTAACCAGCACCCAGAGAAATCTGGCTGTACTAATGGGGACTCGTTTCATTTTATTCTAAGAATTTTACAGTGCAAAGTTTCTTGGTAGCAACTTGCATAAATCCTAGAGAAATTTTTTTCCAGGAGCTGCATTTATGATAGAAAATAAAACAAGTCTACCGATCTAGAGATGCAAATTTAATTCCTTTCTACTGATTTCCTTTGTTATTTACAAGGATATCCAGGGTGCCTGTAAGGGGGAAACTTTCTGATGTGAGTTGTGAGTTTTTCACCTTTCTGGAATCTAGAGCATATAAAAAGGAACTGAAACAAAGGGTAGGTTTTGACTAAAAAGGATTATGTTAAAAGGTTTTGTGACTCATGAGATGCTCTGAGTTGGGGTGAGAAATGTCAGGATAGAATCTTGTTCATTAGTTGGCTCCCGAGCCTCTTACAGCACAGCAGTTAACAAGGCGGATACACGTATCCTATGGTTTATTGTAACTCCATTCATTTCAGCAAATATTTATTCAGTCTGTTCTGTGCGTGAGGAAATATTTTAGGCTCTGAGGATACAGTGTGAAAAAGACTTTGGACAATGTCTCCACATTCATGAATATTATTTTATTGTGGGCAAGAGAATAAACAGATAAGTACTCCATTACAACATAATGTAATGTCAGGTACATTACTCTGAAGAAAAAAATTAATTGGGTAAAGGGATAGAGCAAGAGGGTTGAGGGTTAACATTATGCATTGTGATACTGGGAGTCCTGTCTGATGTGATGACATTTCAGAAGACATCTGAAAAGCTGGGAAAGCAATAAAATTGGTATTTGAAGAACAATCTTTACCTTTTTCATTATTCTTATTTGCAACTGTGATTTGACCATTCTGTTTCCTACACCTAAAATATCCTCTCCTTTCTCAATTTTTGTCGTTTAGATCCAGTTCATGATATACCTTGGTTGTTGGTACAATCCAGTGCAATCTTGGGTAAAATCCCCTTTTATGAGTGTAAAGATTCCTTTCTTGACAGTCTTTCTTGGGAGAAATAGAATTAATAAATGTGACAAGTGGATTGCATGAGGCTTCTAAGGCCCTTTCTTAAAAATAAAATACCCATTAAACCATAACTCGCCATTTTCCTCTCCCTTCAGCCCTGGCAACCACCATTCACTTTTCTGTTTCTGTGAATTTGAGGATCTGCATTTTAAGTGAAATGAATACTTCATAGAATATTTGTCTCTTTGTGACTGGCTTCTTTCACTTAGCGTGTCCTCAAGATTCATTCATGCTGTAGCATGTGTCAGAATTTCTTCCCATTTCAAGAGTAAATAATATTCCATATTTTATGTATTATATATATATATATCACATTTTCTTAATCTATTTATAAAACAGTTTTATTGATATAATTGATAAGATGCTAAACATTTCACATTAAAAATGTTCAATTTTATAAATTTAGATGTATGAATACACTCACAAAACTACCACTACAATCAAGATAGTGAACACATCCATCATCTGCAAAAGTTTCCTCATGCCCTTTTGTAATCTTCCCTTCTGGGTTGTCTTCAGGTGATAACTGATCTGTTTTTTTCTAGCATTTTTTTAGAACTATTTCTGTCATATCAGTATAATTAATTTGAGATTCATCTATGTTACTGCATATACAAACAGTTCATTCTTTTTATGATTGATTAGTCTTCCATAGTAGCAATATACAATAGTTTGTTTATCCATTCACCTGTGATAGATTTTTGGGTTGTTTCTAGTTTTAGTAAATTATAAATACATGAGTATTACAACTTCAATTACAAATACACGAATGCTATGAACATTTGCGTTTAAGTCTTTGTGTGGATTATCTTTTTATTTCTCTTGGATAAATACCTAGGAATGGAATAACGAAGATATACTAAATGTATGTCTAACTTTTTAAGAAGCTGTCAAGCTGTTTTCCAAAGTGATTGAACCATTTTACATTTCTACCAGTTATATAATAGTTTCAGCTCCTCCACATTCTAGCCATTACTTTGTATGGTCAATCTTTTAATTTTAGCCATTCTAGTAGGTGTGCCGTGGTATTTCATTGTGGTTTTAATTTGCCCTTCCTTAATGACTAAGGTGAGGAGAAGATGAACATCTTTTCATGTGCATATTTGTCATTTTGTGTTCAAATCTTTGGTCCATTTTTTGTTGAGTTGTTTTCTTATTGTTGAATTTGGAGCTTTAAAAAATACATTCTGCTAAATGTCCACCAGCAGATGACTAGTTAAAGAAGATGTGGTATAAATATACAATGGAGTATTACTCAGCCATGAAAAAGAAAGAAAGAATGCCATTTGCAGCAACATGAGTGGACCTAGAGATTATAATACTAACATTTTTTAGAACTATTTCTGTCATATCAGTATAATTAATTACTAAGTGAAGTAATCATAGAAAGACAAATGTCATATGATATCACTTATATGTGGAATCTTAAGAAATGATACAAATGAACTTATTTACAAAACAGAAAGAAACTCACAGACATAGAAAGCAAACTTATGGTTATCAAAGGGGAAAGAGTGGGTGGAGGATAAATTAGGAGTTTGGGATTAACAGATATAAACTACATTTAGTTTTAAGATCCATTTTGAGTTTTTTAAAAGAAATATACAAGTATAGATTAAAGGTTTTCAGTTGTGTTTTGTTTTGCTTATTTTTTTATTTTGACATAAGCATATTCAATTATCCAAGTACTATTTATTTAAAGACTAATTTTTCCTCCACTGAATTGATCTTGCCCTTTGTCAAAAATCAGTTTTCTATACATGTAGGTGTCTATTTCTGAACTCTGTTCTGTTCTGTTGATCTATTTGCCTATTTTTATGTCAATTCAACCCTTCTTGATTGAAGAAGTCTTAAAACCAGAAAGTCTTTTCAAAGTTGTTTAAACTATTGTCTACCATTTGCATTTCCATATTAATTTTAAAATTTTAGCTTTTCAACATCTTCAAAAATGCTTTCGGGATTTTGGATAGGATTGTGTTAAATGTATAGACCAATTTGTCAAGAAGTGGTATTTAAAAATATTGGATTCTCTGATACATGTACTTTGTATATGTTGCTTTCTATTTTTTAAATGATCTGTAATTTCACTCAGCAATATAGTGTAGTTTTCAGTGTACAAGTTTTGAACACATTTTGTTAGATTTATTCTTACCTATTTTGTGGTTTTTGATGATATTACAAATGATATTTTTAAATTAAAGTTTCCAATATTTTTGCTAATACATAGAAAAACAACTGATTTTTATGTGACAATCTTTTATTCTGCAAACTTGATAAACTGACTTATTAGTTTAAGTAGTGTTTTTTTAGGTTCCATAGAATTTTCTACATAGACCATTTTATTTATTCATTAGCTGTATGCTTTTTGTAGATCCCCTATATCAAATTAAGGAGGCTCTTTCTATTCCCTTTGTGCTGAGTTTTTATGAGGAATAGATGCTGGATTTTGTCAAATACTTTTTCTGTATTTCATGAGAATATCATGTGGTTTTTCTTTTGTTAGTTTGTAAATATGGTGAATTATATTGATTGACTTTCAAATATTAAACCAACTTTGTATTCTCAGTATAAAACCCAATTAGATATGATTTATATGTCACAGGAATTGATTTGCTAAATTAAAAAAATACAAGTACCTATAATCATGAAGAATATTGGCCTGTAGTCTTTCAAAAGAATTAAAAGTAATGTGCAGTTAAGCCAGTTTTTAAAGCTTAAAATGATATTAATAATGGCTTGTGGTGTGCCTCTGTGTGTGTATGTGTGTGTGTGTGCCTGTGTGTGTGTTTGTGTGTGTGTGTGTGTGTCTGTTCTTGTGCTAAAAGGGCAGAGCTGAGTATTTGTGTCAGAGACCATATGGCCTGTAAAGCTTAAAATATTTACTATCTAGCTCTTTATAGAAAATAGTTCTATACCCCTATAAATATTCTTACTATTTAAGGTTGATTAGTTGTGATGCTTTAAAGCAAATTTCATCAGCAAATGGTTTGAAAACCATCCGATTTTGTTCATAGGAGAATTAGGTAAAGTAATAGACTTGTGTTCTCAGGCTACGACTAGAGCCTGGAATTGAGGATGTCTAATGGATGAGACCTCGTCAGGAACTAGAAGATTCGACTTATGTGGAGTGTATGTTTCTAGCTGGCAGTTTTCTTCTGTGGAGCTTCTTCATTTATAAAATAGAAGTAAAATCACAGCATCTGCCTGTTTCAAGGCTCACATAATATAACAAATTATATAATGAAAAATGTAAAAAATAAAATGAAAATTATTAGCATTTAAATAAGAAAAGATACATATGACAGACTGTGAATACAAACAACAAATTTCTACATAACAGATAAGTTGGTTCTTTTTGGTTGACTTATTTCACTCACCTTAGTTGATATTTTCCACAATTGATCAGAATAATTGCATAATTAATTTGACCTTTTACAAAATCTCCTATGTTGTCTTTTTGCTTCCATCAAATTGTACTCCACCTCCTGTCTTCTTCCTCATTTCTTACTATCATTATCGGTGCCATTTATTGGGCATTTACTATGATCCATTTACTGTATTAAACATTTTATACACAATATCTAATCCCAACAATAATGGTATGAGGTACATATTACTACTATTATCATTTTACAAATGAAGACATTGATACAAAAATAGTTTAAATGTTATGTCCAAGACTGCAAAATTCTTAGGTGGCAGAGCTGAAGTTTAAACTCAAGTCTATTTGAGCTTACAGTTTGCAGTATTATTATGTATCTTCTCTCTTTCTTCTAGAATCTAGTGCACCTTCTGTTCAGGAGTCATGTCTTATTCCACTCTACATTTCCCCAGCCTAGATCAGTGCCCTACATGGAGTAAGCCCATAATAAAAATTAATAAAAATTAGTGAAAATTAAAGTCAATAGTAATAGAATTTTAAAAGTGAAGAAATGAATACAGTGGTTTATTTGGGTTAAAAATTGGGGACAAATAGGTTTAGAAAATTCTAGGTTGAACAGATTGTCTTACAACAAGACCTTTCAAAGATTTTAAGAAGAAATATGTGTGATGAATCTAGTCAAGTTTATTGTAGCATGCAACCTTCATTAAAGATGTTTGAATTCGGAATTTCTTTTTTGAGTAAACACTTTCTTGGGTTTTGGGAAAGTTTAACTTAATTTGTAAAAGGAAATGGATTTCAAAATTGTTAACAAACTACATTTTTATGCAGTGAAATATTGAAGTTTATTCAGCAAACAAATTAATATTTTCTCCAATTTGAACATTTTCAGAATAGAGCAGAATTTGGCATGAAGTAATGATCTATAAAAGAATTTTCATATTAAATATGACCTGGTGACTTTTTGAACAAATTACTCATTAATGCCTATGGGCTACATTTTATATAAATACAAAAAAATTACTAATGAGGTGCTGGGAGAGGCACAGGAAGACCTAAACCCGTTTAACATTGCTCAGAAATTGTGAGGAACGAATAAGATACAAAACAATAATTACCACTGCTTCTAAAAAAAAGACCCTTGACAGAGTTGTTGTTCCACCTGTTCTTTACCTGTGACATAATCCCATCTTGGATATAAAAACTCAAGTAATAGGAATTTATGTCAATTATTCCCAATTTAACTGGATAATACGTGTTTGAGTAATTGGAAGTTTAGATTGAAACTTCAATGGAGTAACCAATTATTTGAGTATGCTAAGCTGTTAGCTCAGTAACAATCAGTATCTTCAGAGCAAATGATCAGGCTATTTTTGTTTGATTTTACTGATGACTGTATCAAGCAATGGTTCTGGATTGTATGAAATGACTTCAGATATTTGCATATTATGTATATTGCATTTTTATGGCTAGTGCAAATAAGGGGTGGTGGAGGAGCCAAAATTCTGTATGGCAAAAATAGTGCCTAGAAAATCTGTATTAGAAGGTATGAATTCTATTTATAATCATTCAGTTAACCAGATCTGGTCATCTTCAGTGTCTACGTAATATGTTGGACACCAAGGTAACTCCTTCAGATGCCTCTGACTTTAAATAAAGATGTATGTGCTGTCTCAGTGAAACTCAATGATTTAGAGGGATAGAGAGAGAATTAGAGCAATTAAAATGATCCTGGGTGTGTGGTGGTAAGTTTATGGAAGAGGTGAAACTAAATAAAAGGTGGAGATTCAGGAAGGATTTCCAGAGGGAATAATGCCTGAACTATGGTTTGAAGAATGAATGAAAGAAATGAAGCAGAAAAGGGGACTGGGAAAGTAAAGCAAAGGCTTGAGGACAAATTCCTAAGGGGATAAAGATGTGCTAATAAAAAGATTTTACAGAGATGAGTACATTTGAGGAACTCCAAGTAACTCAGTGTGGCTTAGAAGAGGGTACTGTGATGGTAATTTTATGTGTCAATTTGACTAGGCCACAGTAACCAGAATTTTGGTCAAGTATTATTCTAGGTATTTCTATGAAGGTATTTTTAAAATGAGATTAACATTTAAATCAGCAGGCTGAGTAAAGCAGATTACTTTCTATTATTTGGGTGGCTTCATCCAATCCACTGAAGGCCTTAATAGAAAAAGACTGACATTCAGAAGAGTGAATTCTACCTGTAGCCCACCTTTGGACTTGAACAGCATTTCATTCCTGGTCTCTGGCCTGCCAGCTTACCTTGTGAATTTTGGACTTGCCAAGCCTTCATAATGGCCTTGAGCCAGCTCTTTAAAATACCTCTCTTTCTTGCTGGACATCCTGTTGGTTCCGTTTCTCTGGAGAACCCTAACTAACATGGATGCACAGAGGAGAGAAGCAAGAGTTGTAAGATATTGAAGAATGACTGAAAGATTTCTGTTCTTTTTAAAAAAAAATTGACATAGAGCACACATAAAAAAGTGAACATGTGTTAATACTCTTTATAAAAATGCATATGAATACACACATGTAACCAGGACCAAAATAGAAAAATAGGACAATACCAGCACCCTCTTCCAGGTTCTATCCCCAACTCCATGAGTCTCCACAGTGCTGACTTCTAAAGGCACAGCTTAGTTTTGCATGTTATTGAATTTTTTAAATGTTTGTATGTGATACATGTTACTTGTATGTAGTTTAGTTTGTTCTCATTGTTATAACATATTTCATTGTGTGACTATGCCACAACATTTTCATCCATTCTAAAGGTAGGCAGTCAGGTAGTCTCTAATTTTTACTATTTTGTATAGAATTATCATGTACATTCTACTATATGCCATGTGGTGAACATGTGTGCATAACTTTTGATTGCTATATGATAGGAGTGATGTTGCTAGATTGTAACATCTGCTCAATCATAGAATCGTGGAAAGGTAACTGATCATATTAGCCTTTTAGACAGATCTTTCTCATAGTAATGAAAATAATGGATTAAAGAATAATGAGAATAATCCAAATGAGGACTGATAGGGGTTTGCACTGGTGTGTGTAAGTGAGGTAGAAACTAAGAATAGATAAGAGAGCTATTTTTTAGAATGGGAAATGATTAGACTTGAAGGCCCAGTGATACTTCGGTGTGAGGTCAGGTTGACTTTCGGCTGTCTAGCTGGGTAAATAATGGTTCTATTCATGGAGATGGGGACTGTGGGAATCTCATTAAATGAGCATGAACTTGCTTCCAGGAAGGTACTATTATTTATTTTGGAAAGGAGGAAAGAAAGACTGACACAGTATAGCTAATAATGGCTTATTTTCTCCAAGATGTTTTACCAATTCTTTAATTAACCAAAATAGTTCCTGGCTTCATATATTAATTACCATGCATTCTAATAATTTATATCCTTTGATACTCACAGAGAGCTAAAACAGACAGACCTGGGTTTGAATTTACCTCTGTCCCTTAGGAATTATGTGGACTTAGGCTAGTTACTTAACATTTAAGAGGCAGTTTCTTCACCTGTAACACAAGGTAGTAATATACCTCTTGCGTGATTTAATGAGATGAAGTATATAAAACATCTCTTAAATCTATCAGTGCCTGATACAGTAAATTTAAATGATAGCCACAATTATTGTTATATTTGGTTATTACATCTTAATGCTTTCTCTTTTTTTATCACTTATATTCTCAAATAAAGAAGAGAGACCATGTTTTCCTCCACTCTCAACAATTTACCCTAAAATCTGAGCATTTGGGCCTTAAATAAAAATTGACACTGTGTTTAGCAGTCTTGAATCAGACCCAGTCATCCCCCTGCCCAAGGTAGCTTCTGATGTAAAATATGGATGTATGCACTGGTGTCTGGTATGATTCTGTTCTTTGCCATTCCTAGACGATTCAATTTTAATGATTTCATATGCCATTTTCATACTCTTCCCGATTTCTGAGAATCTATCGATCTCTAGCTATCATCTGTCTACTTTTATTAAGCTGTTTTTCAGACTATATACATAAGGTTATGAATAATTAATGCACTGTCATACATATAAATAATAAAGTATTATTACCATTTATCATTTCAATATATGCTGCCATACTGTGATAAAAAGTCAACTTTTCATTTAATCAAACTTATGTTCATAATAAGTACATTCATATCACAAAGAAATTTTCATCATTTTTCTCCCTTTTGTTCAAAATAGATGAATAAATTTTTGCATTTTTGGCAGTAGAAATGGAATTAACAGCTCTCTGATGCAGATTTTATGAGGAGTATCTCTGTAAAACATGAAATGTAGAATAATCCCATGTTTTGGGAAGAAGATTAGTTGAACTAATGAACAGGCTACAAAGTTTCCGTGTATGTAGAAAAGACAAATTTTCTTGGTCACAAAATTCAGACCTGAAAAGAGTCAACAGGAGTCAGCTGAGTAGCCACAACCATTGAACCAGGAGCAGATTAGGTGTATATTGAATGAGAATGGAGCTGCCGCTAATTCACGGATTCTTGCTGCTTCACCCATACACAGTAGGAAAGACTGGCGTGGTTATTGCTGAAACCCTGCCCTGGGATATTGACTTAGGAAGTTTTTCTGAAAGGCTTACCAAGTTTCCAGCAAGTGCACTGAAGTTCACTGAATCTATTCATCCTAGTCTAGCTTTTCCCAGACAGCTCACCATCTCAGTGGCCTAAGAATACAGCAGCTGCTGCTGTTCAGACTCACTTTATAACAATCTATCTCCGTGAAAAGTCTAGCCAGAGAGATTAATAAAAAGAGGAAATATTTATTTAATTTCTTTCAAGTCTGCTGCCTAATTTCTTGCTGACTGAATGGTTTTGGGTGTTTGGCATGTGGACTAATGGAAGGGGACGAAGCAGGAGTCCCAATCCAGTCATGCATTCATAAACCCTGAAAGCAGGGTTTCTTGACTATAGTTGCAGAGAATCCCCTGGGGGGTGAGGGGACTTTTAAATATTATTGCTCACATGGCCCTACAACGGCCAATTAAGTCACAGTCTCTGACGATGTGTTCTGGGTACTGGGATTGTTTTAGTTCCCAAGAAGATTCTGCAGCCAGGGTTGAGAACAACAGCCATAGTTTTCCAAGGTGATTTGGAGGCCATGAAAAGCCCCTCGGAGACTGTCTAATCTGGTATATGAAACAGATCAAAGTAGCTCTGATAAGTGTGGAGAGGAACATTCCAGATTTCTGCCTATTTGACCTCCATGGATCGAGGAGACAACTATTCAGATTACTGAGTGAAAATAATGATTGGATTCCATGTTTATTGTAACTAAAGTGAGAATTTAGTGACTTGTGCAAAGTAACACAGCCTGTAAAAGACCAGTCAGGCCTCCTGACTCCAGTTCCAGTGCTTCTTTCACTTTTCCATGTTGCTTTAGCCATGGAAACATGAATCAAACAGTGTCTCTCCTTCAAAAGAACTTTTAGCATTGTAAGTAGGAGGAAATTGGAACACTGAGCTCAAGTAGTTGGTAAACCAGTACTAACTTTGTGTTATTTTCATCATATTTATAAAAATATAATGTTTGACACTTTCATTCTGTCTTTATTTCAAGTTCTAGGACTCCAGACTTGAATTAATTTGAAAGACATACTATAGTCCAATCCAATGGAGAATCCTACCATCTTGTTTTTTTTTTCCCCTGGGGTTAGTGATTATTTACAAGATCATTTGTACCCATGAATGATTTTGTAGTGACAAGGTAGAAGAAACCAGTGACTCTGGTCATTGAAGAAGGAAGGATGAGAGCCCCCAGCCTGAGGAAGAGCAAATAAGATGATGGAGTCAAATGTGAATTAAGGCAGCTTCCAGTGATTCTGTGATGAGAAAACAGATTATTTTTCATGTAGCCTCTATTCACATTTTTATGTTTGATTTTGTCCTTTGATTGTAATGACAGGTTGTGGTTACACATTATTAGAAATGAATACTAGAGAAGTGACTAAATAAGAGGGCAAGAGATGGAGGATAATTAGTGTCATCCCAGCACAAGGGAAGGCAGAAAACATTTTTTTCCCTTCATCTCAGATGCTGCATGTGCCTCACCTGCATATTCTGGAATAACCTTGCAATATTTCCTTTATTCCACGATGATGTCTGCTGTTCTCCAATGGTCAGAAACTGCGGCTGCTGGAGGACAGATGCAGCTCTGAAATCCTGAGGCTATTTAACGTATTTATTTGTATATGATACCTGTTCTCTGGGCATGCAGTGGCATTTATTACTCCACTTCTGAAGTTCTCTCAAAAGCTTTATTCCTTTCCAGAAGTACAGCCACAACTGACTCCCTTCTGAGTAGAGAAAACTAATCAGCTTTTATGTCTTGGGAATAATCTACATATAGGACTGATTTGGGGGAAAATAATTTGAGAAATCTTTGAGGATTAGAGGTTAGAGTCCAAACCTTTAGGACATAGATACATCATTTAGGGCTCTGTGAAACTGATTCACTCTCAAATTTGGCGTACATTCTTATCTTTGAGATACCTATATTTGGCATAAACCAGAGGGAAACATACAAAAATGTTCATAGCAGTGATATTTATAATGATAAGATTAGACTGAGAACAATCTAATAGTTTTTGAAAGGGCAATGACTAAACTGAGATAAATGAATACACTGAAATAATATGCAATGGTGATAGTGAAAATTATAGCTATTCCCATGTATCCCAAACAAAAGTCCAACAATGTCAAGTGCATGGACTCGTGTACACCCCTAGTGGATGTATCAATTCATCTGACCACTTTGGAAAATTTATTATTATCTTACACTGTTAGAAATATAATGAACATTATAGAGTGTTTACTATGTTCCAGTCATTTTATCCTTATAATTGTGAGGTACATACTGTAATTTTAATCACTTTATATATGAGGGAACTGACACAGAGAGGTTGGTTAACTTGGCC
This sequence comes from Vicugna pacos, assembly GCF_048564905.1. Taxonomy (NCBI): domain Eukaryota; kingdom Metazoa; phylum Chordata; class Mammalia; order Artiodactyla; family Camelidae; genus Vicugna; species Vicugna pacos. The sequence continues at coordinate 75,391,419 of NC_132987.1, forward strand.
AACATCAAAAAGTCCATTACTGGTACAAATAGCATTGAACCTAGGCAGCCTGGCTTCAGGGTTCATCCTCTTAACCATTATTATACTGCCCCTTCCAGCTAGTAAAGCCAGTAATTTCACTTATTGGCATATAATGAAACATACAGGAAACTTCCATCCAAGGTGCAAAGATACAAGTATATTGATAATAAAAAATAAAAACAAGTAACGTGAAAATCCGTGGTAAGATAATAAATAATTGAGATATAGTCATACAGGATAACACTACACCATAGTGTAAATAAACTAACAAGACCATGCAAATAAATATCAAAATAATGTTAACCAATGAAAGCAAGGGCAGGAAACATGTATCACATATAAATGTAGAAGTTCACATACAGGAAAAACTAATCAATATATTTACACGTGCATTAAAACTATGAAGTTTGCATATCACACTACAACAAAACAATGCCCAAAAACCATCTGAAAAAAAAAGTTCCACTTTACTTGAACTTTAAAATATGCAAAATTAAAAACAGAGTGATGTGATTTTTCTCTTTTCTTATTCCATCAGGAGAAATTTTGCATGTTTGCAAAGTATAACTTTTATTGAGATCATTTGAAAATATATATGAGAGGCTTTTCCACATATTTTAAAACAATTTTTATAAAACCATTGTGTGAAAATAGAGATATGCACAAAGATTTTTTGAAATAATAGCTTTATTTATGAAAATGAAAAATTGGGAAGAAAGCATATTAGTTTACTAGGGTTGCCATAGAAAATTATCACAGACTGGATGGCTGAAAAAAAATGTATATTCTCAAATTCTGGAAGCTAGAAGTCCAAGATGAAGGTGTCAGCAGCTTTGGTTTCTTCTGCGACCCATCTCTTGCTGACTTACAGATTTGCTGATGCTGCCTTCTGGCTGTGTCCTCACGTGGTCATCCCACTGTCTCTGTTGTCTGTGTCCTAATTTCCACTTCTTATAAGAATACCAGTCATATTGAATTAGGGTCCACACTAAGGGTCCCATTTTAACTTAGTTACCTTTTTAAAGACCCCATCTCCAAATACAGTTGCATTCTGAGATACTGGGGGTTAGGGATTCCACATATGTATTTGCAGGGGACACAATTCAGTCTATAAAGTAAATATGAAATAATCCAACATGAAGTAAAATCAAATAATTTAATACAATATATCTAATAAAGAAATAGAAGCCACTAGAAAGTTCCTCAATGATGTGGAACAATGCACATGATGTATTAGGTAGAAAAAATGTTTATAAAATATGAACATATACTCCAAATTTGTTCAGAAAAAAACAAGGCAACAAAATATATTAAAAGTAATTATCCCTAAGTGGTAGCATCTTGGTTATTTTTTCTCGTGCATATGCAAAGTTATCTATGATGAATATTATTATTTTATAATCAGAAGAGTTTTTAATTTACTACATGGAGAATCTGGAGGATACAAAACTGGTTTTTTTTATGCAAAATGTTTATATATTTATATACTTGTGACCTAGGCTTGTAAATTTGTGACCCAGAATAAGACTCACATTTCAGAATTTTTAAGGCAAAGTCATCGAATTCTCTTATGCACCTAAAATGCAGCAGATAGTCCTGTAGGAGGACACAACAAAGAAAAGGAGTCCCATGACAAATTTCTTGTATTTGAAAGAGTACCATGCAGAAGAGCATGCGATTTGTAGGCTCATGTTAGGAAATGGAGCTAGTACAAATGGGTGGAAGTCTGATTACATATATGGAAAAATTCCTAACAAAATAGTATTCTAAAAACATCATAGATACTCTTGGGAGGTAACAAGTTTTCTGTAATGATGGTGTTATAATTTAGTTTACATCAACACTGCCTAATAGAATTTTCCCTGCTGGTGGAAATGCTCTATACCTCTGTTGTTCCATAGGAAGCCACCAGCCCTGTGTGGCAGCTTATGAGCATGTGAAATGTGGCTAACACAATAGAAGAACTGGATTTTACTTTTAAATTTTTATCAATTTAAATTTAAGCATCTACTTGTGGCTAGTGACTCCTTATGGGACAGTTAAGGTCCAGCAGATCTTTTGACAGGGACACAACAGATTTGTGAGTAACTCAGTTGGAAGATACAACTGTTTAAGGTTTCTTCTAGCCAGAGATTGTATGATTCTTTGAATTTGAAGTTATGGGACAGTTCTTTCTTCTGTGGGAAAGAAGTATGTTTTAGTTGGAAAAGGCTGATGAACATGCCTTGGGTTGTCCAAATTATGGTAAAAACATGTTTGCAAAAATTGAAGGAGTGGGAGAGAGCAGAGTTTTCATTCTAATATAAACATCCTCAGAGCTACTGAATGTTCAAGTTGTTATAATTGCAGAGGACAAACGTGTTTGAAATACAGTATTAGTATAGGTACAGTTACAGATCTTTTATACAAATCCCAAATTTTTAAATTAGAAAACTGAGACCCAGACAGAACTCTGTCTGCTAGACTCTCATATAAACTTTAGGCAACCCTTGAGTTTAAGAGCAGCTTCTCAAACAAGGCTAATTTAAAAATGGTGACTGTTAGGGTGGGCATTGCAACTCTGGTTAGCTGAATGAATCCCGTCCACAGTCCACTGCACTGCAGTGCCTCCTGAAAATGCATATAAACCAAGAAGACCCTGAGAACACACCCATAGTATTAACACGACTGGTACATAAAGGAGTGCCAAAGACCTAAAGTTCATTACATGTATATACATGATAGCTGAAAATACCAATCTAGTTTAAAGAAAATGTACCAAAATGCATTCCTTGAAAAGAATGAGCAACATTCAAAGGTTTATTTGTTCAGACTATTCATGTAACTGAGTAAGTATTGACCTATGTCTTTGACAAATATCTTATCTATAATAAGCCAGGCTTTGAAGAGAGAACTGCAGCTTTAAAACTAGTTGCCTGGGTTATAACAAGCATTAATGTCAGGGAAGTCAATTAAGAAGTGACCTCCAACAATAAGCTTTTGCCATTTAGATTTAGTCCACATTCTTCGTCAGCCCCAATGTGAGTAACACTAACTACTGACCTTTTGCTTTGCATTAAAAGGTCATTAGGAAAAGTTAAGCCTCCTCTGTGTTCAGTCACTTTTGAAGGTTGCTGTTCTCAACATTCCATTTAAGAGGTTATCACCGGATGGGGAGAAAAGAATTAGATAAAGGCATTATGAACTTTTAATCTATAAACTACATCAAGCAGTTCAAATTGTCACCTGCCATTTAGCTGTGTAATTAGAAATGCTTTCCTTTCAAGTTAATCCAAATACCGTACCTCATTGTGATAGCAACGGTATGTTACCATCTCTGGTGCGTGACTGTGTTTATTTCTACACTTCAGTGTTTAGAAATAGAATTTCCTATTGTTTTCTAAGCTCCCTTTTTCAGTGGCTCTTCCATATCAAAGACATCTCAGAGAGCCTCTCAAACTGAACTGCTATGGCTTGGAAAAAATGTGGTAAGTAAAAGTAGTGATGTTATAAAGTGGTCAGGGAAAACACTGGTCGATATACAGGAAAAAAAGCTCATTTTAATTTGAGGGTATGTTTTGGAACCACTGGTAAAAACCATAGAGGTATAGCTATTACATGAATAAAAAAGTATTTCTGATTAGATGTTTAACATAGAAAGGGGAACTGATAGTGAAATGATAAGTATTTAGTGGATAAATAAAAACCCATAGTATGGTCATACCAAAGCCATCCTTAGGAAAACCCTTTTCCCGTCTTTTTCTAGGTGAAAAGTGTGTATAATCTGCTTCAACCTATTTCACAAAGAGAATGGGACAATATATGCACCTGTAAATGTCTCAATGCCCTTATAAGAAAAAAGTCTGTATGCTTTTGCCTTTGTTTTATAATCGTGATTGTACTTAATGAAGGAAAATAAGGGTTGCTTTATACATGTATTGCTATAAATGGACTTTGGGATAAGAAGATAAGAATTGATTGGGCAATAGCATGGAGAGCAGTGTCCGATTGTACAGGTACGACATCCTAAAAGTCCAGATTCCTAGGTTTAGGAGCGTACAGCTTCAAAGGAATAATCTCAACCAAAGACTGGGTTGGCTTTTTATAGAAACATGTAATTTTCCTGAAAGCTGCTATGGTTCGAATTATATAGAGTAATCAGTATAGGTCTTTGATCATGTGTTGTCCTATTTTGGGCTTTAATTTGTATAGCAGTGAGTGCAATTCCACAAAGTTTCCTCTCTGTGTGAGTATACATGCTACATTCAAATGCATCTTTGCAAAGATACTCCTTTCTATATTTATTTTTACATATTTCTACTTAAAGTAATATGGTGAAATGGAAGGGGATATCCTATATAAATTTGAAGATAAAATGTATTCATTTGATATTTCTGAAATTTGCTGAATGTCAGGATTAGGTGTCTGTAAAAGCTGCAAAGGTGGATTACCATGGAAATCCAGTGTTTTCTTTTCAATCATTAAATAAATGCTACTGCAGGCAGTTGCTTTGTTGTTTCTTGGCTCTTCTAGAATGCTGGTGATTTCTGTGTATGTTCCATGGGCTGATTCATAATTTTGACCCTGCTTTTTGATAAGGTATATTTCCAGCTAATTCTTTGAGAAGGTAGGCACATACTGTCTTGGTGTTGAGCAGAAAGCACTGGCTTATCATAAAAGCCCTGTGGCTTTTAATGAGCTTTGTCAACAGACAGATATTTAAATATTGTTCACTAGACCTGTGTCTCATTATCATCGTTTGCTTCAAACTTGAATTGAAGGAAAGTTGCAAGAAACATCCTGGCAATGATGTGTAATTCTTGCAGGATATCAAACTGAAAAACAATAATAAATCTTATGTTTGTTAGTAATAGCTGATTGGATCCCCAACAAACATCAAGTGTGGGTCCCTTTAATTTGTCAGTCCCAATATAAATGGAGTGCTTATCGACACTAAAGGGGTCTATTTCTCCTGAGATGAGAGAGGGATGGCAGTCAGCAGGAGGCAGGATGGTTTCTGAGTCATATGCTCTGCTTAGAAAAAGAGATGGGAGAAGCTGTTAAAAATAATTTACTATTCAGGCATTTTAGAGAATACACTTGCCTAGCCTTGGGGATTTAGAGGTGTCTGCAAGCAGGGTGTCTGAGAGAGAATTTAAAACATAGTAGAAGGATGAAAAATTGTGCTCTATCCAATCTAATGTGACTTTTTTCTATTTCTTTTTCTGGTGGTCTTAAAATGGTCATGAAATGAAGGGGTGAGAAAATGCTCAATGACTGGAATGGTCCTAATGGAGAGAAATTACTCAAGCATCTTCTTTAGTTAAATGAGGTAATGAAGACCCCAGAGTAGATCGTGTAATCTGTACTAGAACAATTTGGCATGCTTGAGATAACCTAGGCTGTTGAGAGCAGCAAATCTGAGAAAGGAGGAAATGGCCCAGATCTTATGATGAAAGTGCCTTGTAGACCCTCAGTAGAAGAGTGCTCACCTTTACCTCTGGCGAGTCCTGCTATTGACACCTTAAGAGTCAGAGATATTCTCTTCTTTAGATAAGATTATTATTATTACTAGTAAATGAAAACAATAACCACTACTATGGCTGCTAGTAGAACAAAAGACGCTGTGGTGGTTAATTTTATGTGTCAACTTGACAGGGCCAAGGGATGCCCACATAGGTGGTTAAACATTATTTCTGGATGTGTCTGTGAGGGTGTTTCTGTAAGAGATTAGTGTTGAATTTATGAACTGAGTAAAGTAGATGGCCCTCCCCAGTGTGAACAGGTAATGTCCAATCCATTGAACATCTGAATTGAACAAAAAGGCAAGGAAAAATTGAATTTTCTCTCTGATTAACTGAGCTGGGGAATTGATCTTCTCTGCCTGTCCTTCATGCTCCTAGTTCTCAGGTTTTCAGGCTACACTACTGGCTTTCCTGGGTCTCCAGCTTGCAGCATATTTATTAAAAATATACATATATATATTTTATTTCTGAATATGAAACAGAATATTTCATATTCTGTTTCTCTAGAGCATCCTAATATAGCTGCTATTTATTAAATAAATACTCTGTTAGGATGTGTATTATATCCTTTCCACATATCATTGTTAATTTTCACTACAACTCACATACTCAGATGGCCCTACATTGTAGGTGAGGAAACAGGTTTGGAAAGGCTAAGCACATCCAACAAGTAACTGGTGGATCCAGGATCCACCACTGACTAGTAGTGAGAGTGCTCCTAGAAGGAGGTTCTGGCTGAGCAAAAAGAAACTAAACTTGGATGCTGAGAGTGGAGGGAGCTGTCAGAGCAGTTCAAAAACCAAATTTAGTCATCATTTAGGTAATTAGTGTGTACATGGTGCTTACCAGTGTGAGGAAGATCAGTCTGTAAATCATCTACAGCAAACTATGTGTACGTAGCTCTTTATCTAAATCTCTCCTGTCTGAGCTCTTTTGTCCCTTCCTAGGCCATCCTGGTCAGCCCAGCATGGGAATCTCCAGTTACGGACTCCTGTGACCACCTCAGTTCCACGTTGTTGCTCTGTATTTTTCTCACTCCATTTTAGTCCCATTCGTTCCCTACGCAAAGTTCTCTTTATATTTAAGACTTTTGCTTTACCATCTATTTTCTAACAGCAATAACATACTAGCTTTTATTTCAGTATCCTTTAGTATCAATTTATTCTTTAAAAATGCGTTGAGGGCTTATTATATGCTGAGGAAACCAATACAAATATGAACTAGTTCATGCCCTTAGGAAACTTGTAGGCTAATGGGACTTAGATGCAGAAAACCAGCTAATTACAATTCAATGTCATATACAGAACTATAATGATAGACTCATAGCAATAAATTCTTAAACTAAGGTGGAAACCTCAGGGGTCTCTCCCTGGAGGAAATAGTGACTGAGTTGAGTGCCAAACATCAAAAATGAGTTAATCAAGCAAAGAGAGATGGTGTAGTTCAAGAAGAAGAAACAGAATGAATAAAGGCTGAGTTAAAACAAAACTGCAATGAATTCTGAATGATTGGCGTTTAAGTTTGGGCAGGGTGGAAGCCTGTGAGAGAGCCAAAAAGCAAAATATAACTAGTGCCTCTATCCTCCAGGTGTACTTGGAGAGAGGTAAACAAAACAGTTAATCAGACTCTGAGAGGATACCATTGTTTTAAACTCGGCAGCATAGGCTATGAAAGCTGTGGGGGCTCAGCGCACAGGTCAAGGCAGGATATGCCTGACGAATAGTGAGAGTGCACCTGGAAGGAGGTTCCGGCCGAGCAAAAAGGAAGAAGTAAACTTGGATACTGAGAGTGGAAGGGGCCAGGGTGGAGGGTGCAGATTATCAAGAACCTTTAACATCAGGCAAGACATTTAGGTTTTATGAAATATGTTATGAATAGAAGATACATCAACAAAACCTTTCTTGAGGGGAGGAGAACTACCCTTGCAGGGATGTGTGCATTTGCAGCTATGTGCCTCACTGAAGATTTTGTGATTTTAGTGAGACCGCACTTTCCTAGCCTCATTTGACTGTGAAAGCAGAGGCTGAGACAAGGGCTGACGTGGAGGTAGGTTATCTTGGGAAGTTGCCCCAGGAATCAGGAAGGAGAGACTAGGATGAGGGAAATAGGGAAGAAGGTAAAGCCAATGTAGCATTCAACACTGAGCAGGCTCTGCGTAGGGAGCTGGGGTTGGGCAGCCTGGGAGCTTCCTAGGAGCCAGAAGCCGCATCACAAAAGGATCACCCCTGACGGAAGAAGGAGCATTTATTCACAACTGCTCCATGGGGGAAGTAACTCCCTCATTCTTTCCACTGCAATTAGGTGAGTGCTTGCTGCTGAATCAGAAAGCCCAAGAACAGCTGTGAGAAATTCATGGTAGAGCTGAGAGTAAGTGCTATCTTGTTAGACTTTGTCAAAAGTGGTGTCTGCAAAGGGCTGTGGCTGGAGGGAGGCTGAGAAGACCTGACCCTGAGAAGGGCGTGAGGTGTCAGATGCATTTGTCATTTCAGCCTGATAGGAGCAAGGCCTGTGAGACTTTTAAGCTGTTACAGAATAAATGCAGATTTATATTGGCAAAATTACCATTTTAATAATAGGCTAACAAAGTGTTGTCTAGAAATTATTTGAGCATATCTTTTAATGAATAATTTAAATGGTTTTTTATGAACGCATATGTTTCAAAGCCTAATATGGTGCCTGGCACAAGGCAGGTGTTCAGTACTGGTTGCGTGGAAGGACTGAGTGCCTCAGTTCAGGGAAACGTGTGCTTCAAAATGCTTGAAAATTATACTTCTCAGTGCAGCTGGGGCAGCAATGGTGTCAAGGAGTGGAGGGGAGGGCTTCTTATTTTAAAAAATTATTTTGCAAATGTGCATAGAGGGCACCAGGGAAAACAGCAGTTTACCTTTAAACCAAATTATTTCGAAAGTTTTTTCAAATTGTAATTGATTAATATTTGAAGTACTGTGTTTTTTTCCCCTTTAAAATTAAACCCCTTAACTATTTCTATTTAAAATGTTCTCTAATCTAGCGAGCAGAAATGGCCTCATATGTAAAGGTAAACACAAACAAAACAAAACAAAACAAAACAAAAACAAAAACAAAAAAAACCCTGAAGAGTGAAACAAAGAATTAATAGAAGGATTATTTTTTAAAGTTTCTAATCTGCTTCTGTATTACATATACCACTCATGGTATTATTTGTAAATATTAAGGTAAAGTGAGATATTTTCAATATGTGAAATTGTATCTTTTCCATTTTCCTTAAATGCTTTTTTGCAATGAGTAGGTCAGTAAGCAAAAATTTACTAAATGCCTGCTATGTGTGTACTCAGCACTATTTGGAATAAGTGTCTGCTCCCATCTAAGAAGTTCCTGAATGCCAAATTTTAATCTTCAGACATAGATATTTGACTCACTGTGCTGCCATCATGCTCTGTAAAACCACCTTCTAGTTCTGGCATGTTCCCTACAGATTCCCTTCTAAGGGGGAGGCTTCAGAGCTGCAGACCCATGCATGTTTGCTCTGGGCCCTTACTCCTGGACTTTAATGGATGACAAAAAAACAACTCTGTTAAAATTTCTGTCAGCTCCAGAACTTTAAATCTGAGTTGTCCCTTTAGAGATATGTTTGTTGGTTTAAATTCCGCAGTAATGTGGGGGTTTGCAAGCTCCCAGGATTTCTAATGCCCATAAATATAAGTACTAGGAGATTCTTTTTCCAATGAGGTTAATTTTAATTTCAAGTCATCTTAATCCTCATAACAATGAATGGTTTAATTTTAATGGAGTAATTTATGACAGACAAGATATCACCAGGGAACCATGTGAAAAATGATTTCTTTTTGTTTCAGATTGTATTTTGTCAGGATTCCAGAGAAATTAGGAAAATGGGGTCAGAGTCGGCCAATGATTGTTTATGCAGCATCATAAAACTCTTAGTCTTTCCATCTAACATACTTATCTTAACCTTATAACCCAATGTTTAACGAAATTATATCTCTTCCAGGCAGTTTTATATTTTGGTATCAGAAGTCTCACATTTAAGAAAATTACCTCTTGGAATAGTAGGTCAACACCCAATTGTGAAGTATGATACAGCAAACCAGCTTTAAATATCAGCTGTTCCCTACTTTCATACATAGTATGTTCATGAAAGTTGAATGTCAAAAATTCAAGTGATAGATATATATTAAAGAGAAGAGTTTTAAAATGCTAAATTTTCACAATATCACCTCCCTTTTTAGATAAATTCTTCTCCATCTGAGGAGAAGTCATCACCACCTACTTATTTGCTCAAAACATTTGGATAGATAATCATCCTTCAGTCTTCATTTTCCTACACCACCACTCCAGCAAGTCTTGTAGATCTGTTTCCAAAATAAATCCATCCACTTATCTGTTTTCAGGGATATCACTCTATTCCAAACACATCATCTCTCACATGGACTGTGACAATAGCCTTCTATCTGATCTTCCTGTGTCTGCTATTGCCCCCTTTTTGAATACAATTCACCCAGCAGCCAGGAAAATCATATTAAAACATAAATGAGAGAATATCTCTCCACTTTCCCAAACTCACCAGTGGATTTATACCACAATCTAAGTAAAATCCAAATGCTTTGCCAAATTAAAGACTCTTCTTCAGAGATCAAGGAACGTGAGAAAGTTGGCCATCCTAGACTTTCTCTTCTCTTTTGAGCATGGCTGATCTCTTTCTACTCTTCTCTTTTCCCCTTTTCCTCCATAAGCATTTCTACTGTTCTTGTATCTACTAGGCTCTGTGCTGAACAGTGAGGTCCCCATGACTGATGTTCTCTTACCCATCAGAGCATTTCATTTTCCATTCAAGTCCTAGTCTTCACAACAAACTGTTAACGAAAGCTCTTGTGACCTTCTGAGCAAGGGATAGGCTCTCTTGCTCTTTTAAAAGATACAATTGATGTACGATAAAATTCACACATGTTAAGGCTACAGCTGGACAAATTTTGGTAGTTGTATAAAATTGTGTAAAAACCATTTTAATTAAAAAATTATAGAACAGCTCTTTTTTCTTTCAAGTATTCTCATGCCACTTAGCTGTTGATTTCCTCCCAAGGTAACCACTGATCTGCTTGGTGTTACTATATATGCTTGTCTCTCCTAGAATATCATGTAATGCTATCATAAAGTGCATTGCTTGACTTCTTTCACTTAGCAAAATGCTTCTGAGATGCATTCAAGTTATTGAGTGTTTTAATATTTGGTTTGTGTTGCTGAGCAATATTCCATAGTATGGATACATCACAGTTTGTTCATTGATTGCCCAGTTGATGACCATTTGGTTTGTTCCTAATTTTTGGTTATTATTGCTGTGACCATACATGCACATATCTTTGTGTGGACATGTGTTCTCATTCTCTTAGGTAAATAGCTAGAAGTAGAATAAGTATATGTTTAATTATGTAAGATGTCGTATGTCGGTTTCAAAAGTGGCTGTAACGTTCTGCATCCCTACCAGCAATGCTTGAGAGTTCTAGACATTTCATATCCTCCTTGATGCTTGGTATGGTTAGTCTTTTTAACTCTAGTCGTTCTAATGCATGTGTAGTGGTGTCTCATTGTGGTTTTACGTACTCTGATGCTTGTGATAATGAGCAACACTTTATGTGCTTACTCTGCATTTGTGTATCTTCTTTTGTGAAATATCTTTTCATGTATTTTAGCTATCTTTTGTCTTATAATTGAGTTGTAAGTGTTCTTTATATATTCTAGAGATTAGCAGTTGGCTGAATATATTTTTGCAAAACTTGATCACATTTTATGACTTGCCTTTTGGTTCTGATAATGAGGGCTTTCAAAAAGAGTTTTCTTCCATTACTAGTTTTGCTGAAAATTGTCACTGAAAGCTATTAAATTATTTTCAAATGTTTTCCCTGCATCCGTTGAAGTGATTATATGGTTTATCATTTGTTTTATTAATATGGTGAATTAAATTGACTGATTTTTCAAGTCTTAAGCCAACTTTGAATTCCCAGGATCAACTTCCACATAGTTATAGTGTATTATTCTTTTTACATTTTTATTGTGTTTTATTTGCTAGTGTATTCTTAAGAAATCTTTATATCTAGGTTCATGACGAATATTGGTCTGTGGTTCTCTTTTCCTGTGATGTCTTTATGCATTTTTGAAATCAATGTAACTGTAACCTTACAAAATGAGTTGGGAATCATTCTCTTTATTTTTCTGAAAGTGCAGGATTGAAATTACATCTTCCTTAAATGTTTGAAAAACACTTTCCAGTGAAACATTTGAGCCTAAAGGATGGGATGTGAGTGTGTGTGTGTGTGTCTGTTGGGGTGGGAAGTGTAAATTATTAATTCAATTCTTACATTTAATAGACCAATAGAAGTTTTCAACTTTTTCTTGCATGATCTTTGGCAGTTTGTGTCATTAAGGAATATGTCCGTTTCATTCAGGTTGTCATATTTATTGCCATAAAGTTGTTCATTATATTCCCTTATTATTCTTTTAAAGTCTGCAGATTCTGTAATGATGTCATGTCTTTCCATCCTGTTATTAGCAATGTGCACCTTGTCTCTCTTCCTTCCTTCTTCCCTCCTTTCCACCATTCTTTCCTTCCTTCCTCTTTGTCTCTCGCTAAGCATTTATGCCCATTTTATTGATTCCCCCTCAAATATTTTAATTTCATTGATTTTATCTATTGTTTTTTGTTTTCTATTTCATTGATTTCTGCTTTTATATTTATCTCCTAATTTCCGCATGTCTTGGGCTTAAGTTAATTCTTTTTCTAGTTTCTTAAGGTAGAAGCTTAGGTCATTTATTTCAGATTTCTCTTTTTTTCTGAAATAGGCTTTTAGTACTATATATTTTTCTCAAAGCATTGCTCTAGCCACAGCCCACAAACTGTGGTGCATTATATTTTTATTATCATTAATCTTATAGTTTTTTCCTTAACCCAATATTTACTTAGAAATATGTTGTTTAATTTCCAAACATCTGGGATTTTTCTGGCAATCTTATTGTTATTGGGGTTTAATTTAATTATACTGGGATTAGAGAACCTGTTATGTGTGATTTCAAACTTTTTAAATTTATTGAGGCTTTTTTAATTACTCAAAATACAGTTTATCCTGATAAATGTACCAATGCATTTGGAAAGGATATGTATTCTGTTATTTTGGATGTAGTGTTTTATAAATAACAATTAGGTCAAGATGTTTGATAGTACTCTGCAGATTTTCCATGTCTGTTGATTTTTGCCTGGTTATTTAATAAACTACTTAGAGAAACTATGTTAAAAATAAAATTGTGGAATTGTATAATTCTCCCTTTAATTCTGTTATTTTTGCCTCATGTATTTTAAACTTTTGTTATTAGGTACTTGCACATTTATGATTAATTATCTTTTCCTGATGAATTGACATTTTCATTATTATCAAGTGCCTTTCTTTTTGTCTTAATATCTACTTTCTCTGACAGATATATAGCTTTATAGCCTTATGCTTAGTATGTGTATGATACATCTTTTGCATTCATTTACTTCTAGCCATCTAGTTTATACTCTAAAATGTCAGAAGATGAGCAGGGTTTTTAAAAAACGTTTTGACAATCTATACCCTTTAATTAAATTGCTTAGATAATTAACCTTTAAGATAATAATTGATAGCTTTTGTATTTGGGACTACTAGGTTTTTAATTATCTCTTTTAGTTTTTGTTTCTTTTAATTATCTCTTTTAGTTTTTGTTTCTCTGTTCTTCCTTTCCTAAATTAAAAATACATATATATTATTTGGATAATTTTTTAGAATTCCACTTAAACTTTCCTATAAGCTTTTGGGTTATATTTCTGCATTTTAAATGGTTGCCTTACAGAATAACAAGATACATCATCAACTTTTCACAGTTCACTTACAGTTAATATGTATTACTTGAAATAAATTATAGACATCTTGCAAATATATAGATACATTTTTCCCTTCCTCTTTGTTATAGTTGTTAAATAAATGTGTGAAATTTATGTAATAAAATGTATTTATATCTATATCACAGAAATACATTTTAAAATCCTAAAAGAAAATGTTTTCTTTTGTTTTAAACATTTGTAATAATTTGCAAAAAAATAAATTTAATAAAAGGCAATATGAAAAATAACTTGCATTTATCCAGATATTTACCATTTATTTAGATATTTACCAGTTCTTCTTTCTCATCTGGGAATCTGAGTTTCTATCTGGTATCACCTTCTGTCAGGCTGAAGTTTCCTTTAGTATTTCTCGCAGTAGAAGTTTGCACCTGTTGATTCTCTGAAAATGTCTTTGTTTTCCCTTTCCTCTTTTTTTCCCCCACAGTTTTACTGGTATAATTGTCTTATAAAAATTGTGTGTTTAAAGTGTACAATGTGGCGTTTCAATATACATATACATTTTGAAATGATTACTATAATCAAGTTAATTCACATATCCATCAACTCACATAGTTAATTTTTGTGTTTGTTTATTTTGGTGTGTTGAGAAAACTTAGGATTTACTCTATTAGCAAATTTCAGGTATACGATACAGTATTATTAACTGTAGTCACCATGTTTTATATTAAATCCCCAGGATATATTCATCTTATAACGGAAAGTTTGTACCCTTTGAACAACAACTCCTCATTTTCCCCCAACTCAAGCTGCCCCAGCTCCTGGTTATCACCGGTCTACTCTCTGGTTCTATGAGTTTGACTCTTTAGATTGCACATATAAGTGAGAGCATACAGTATTTATCTTTCTTTGTTTGACTTATTTCACTTAGCATAACATCCTCTGGGGTCATCTAGGTTGTTGCAAATGGTAGGATTTTCTTAATTTTTGTGTCTGAATAAGACTCCATTTCTGCCTGTCTGTCATCTATCTGTCTATGTAAGTCTTTTCTCTGCTGTCTTGGGGCAGGGTTGGGGGGGGTGTCTTTTTTTTTTTTTTTTTTTTGTCTCAAGTTCATCCATAAATTTTTATTGTGGAATTTTATTCTAGAATTTCCATTTGGTTCTTTTTCATTGTTTCTGCTCTTTGGCTGATGTTTTCTATTACTTTGCTTATATTTTTATTCATTGGAAACACATTTTATTTTAGTTCATTGAGACTAATCATAATAGTTGATTTATAATCTGTGCCCGTTTGTTCCAATATCTGGTTTATTTATCAGTCAGACTCAATAGATTTTCTTTTCTCTCGAGAAAGTGTTCCACTTTCTTAATTCTTATTTCAGTTAATTTTGGATGGTTTTTCGGACACTGTGAATACTCAGTTGTGAAGATTCTGGACTGTGCTATTCTCTCTAATGGGTGTTTCCTTTGTCCTATAAGGTCAGTTTCTTTCAGCTGGAATTGAACCGCAAGCTTTGCCTCTCGGGCAGCCATCTTTGATCTCAATTCAGATTTTTTTGTCTTTAGCTGAGTTGCTTTGAGTCTATTCTGTCCATGTTTGGTTTAGGAATTGATCAGAGATTTGAGACCAGTTTGGGGATTCTCCTCTATGACTCTGTCCCTTTTGGGGTCCTCCATTCTCTTCAGCATTTATGGTTTTCTGACTTCATTTATTTTCCCCACGGTAGAGAGACTGTGGGTTTTAATACACATGTCTTTTGTTGCCATCGTGTAAATAGTGTGGACTGAATTTGGTTCAACATTAAAAGCCTTGTAGACTTGCTTACCCCTGTGGCTCCTGTCTTCCTTTCTCAAGTTATTATGCACTTCTGAGGGAATCTGTTTCTCTTTGCTCTCCTGTACCTTCAGAGAGTTGCTTTTTGTATTATGTCCAAATTTTGTGGTTATTTTCTGCAAAGAATTAATCCAATGTCATCTTAGTTTATCAAACCTGTAAGAGGAAGAGGTTCTGTCTTGCTGATGAAACTTCATAGATTTGAATTTGCCTTGACGTATACCTTATACATAATATTTTTGGTCTTGCTAAATAGGAAGTATTTTTGAGACAAAGACGATATATGCTCATCATCGAGGATGTTCAACATGTTTCTGCTAAATTTAGCTGAAATTACACCATACTGACTTAAATATATCTGGTAGAGGATGGATCTACCAGCCAGAGGAGAGACAAACAGAGGAAGCTACAAAAATGTTAACTGAGGCATTAAACTTATGCGACACTAATTCTGTAACATAAAGCTATACATGAATCTCATAAGTACAGCATCCCCTCTGGTGACCAGCTCATGAATTTTGAATCCTTTGGTGGCTTCCCTTTTTGTTTAACCTGTTCTCATTTTGTTAAAACTATATTGATAAAAAATGAAGCATATATATTTTTTCAGGAGTTCAAGAACCTTTACAGATGAAAGTAAGTAGGAAAAGGTAAAGGTGGCATAGGAGAACTGAAGGAAGTAGGGCGATGCTTGCCAGGGCACTACTGATTTGGAAAGAGAATTACTCCCTTACTTCATCAGTGCACACCGGCTATGTTACCGTTGGTGTGTGGGAAACGTGAGCTCCGAATTTGAGGTCGTTAAGAAAAATTGTAGCTTCCTGTATCAAGGTTATCCACCCACAGTGGAAGCGTTTGGACTTTCTGTGCTCTGCGTTATGGGGCTCCATGTTGAATACAGGAATTATGTTTACTGAGACATTTGAACACATTTTACAGCTTTTATTGTTGTGGCATGCAGAGGTGTAATCCGGCTTCTCATTTTCTCTTCATTGACTAGTTTTGTAAGGAAGGCATATATCTGGGATTTATTAGAAATTAAATCATTGCCCTCCCAGTAAAACTGCCCATATCTGTCTGTTTGGGCTCGAAGGTAATGTTTATTTATTTGTTTTAAAAGTTGGAATGCTTTTGCAAAGTCAATCTGGGGTTAGCTTTTATTTAGAAATAGATTGAGGGGAAGTTTTAGGATTTAAAAAAAAAAAGAAAATGAGAGTAAAAAGTTCTTTGACCCACAAATAATAGTTGACGTAAGATTAAAATTATCCGATTATGTAAGTTTAAAAGTGCCATTTGAATATAGAAAAACTAAAGTATGACCATATCCTTTAAAATCTGGAGAAGATTAAGAGATTAAGACTGAAAAGTCTGCTTTCAACCTGAGGCCCAGAAATAATGGACCATTCTTGCCCAGTCTAAAGCCATATAGCCCATTTTATAAAACTGCCAATTTATAAACTCAACTCAATTTATAGTACCAACTTGTACCCACCATAGCTGTTTTCCCTTCCTATAATGCTTATATAACTAGGGGAATAATGTGGTGCATTCATTTTGAGTTTCATTACGGGAATGATGCATGTAAGAAGATAACAACGTTTGCATCCTCTATTTATGCACCACTTTGGATATGTAGCAATAAAGTCCTAATAAATTATTTCACTTGGTGAAAAATTATAGCAGAAAAAAAAAGTAAATAATTTACTTAACAACAGCCAAGATCCTTGAAATGCTGTGTATATTTTTCCTGAAAGAAGCTAAGATGTTGACTCTCAAAGAGTCCCTCTGTTTGTTTTTTGCCCTTTCTCAAATTTCTTCCATGTTTTATGACACCTTTAACTGATCTTTTGAATGAAGATTTTTGTGTAAGTTTTGAAAAAATGTATTTATAAAATAAGCTTAATCACTATTTATATACATCAACAAATCTGAGTATTTTTATTTCTTTTGTTTTGTTAGTTTTTAATAAGGACTTTGGTACTGATTTGGAACTGTAAATTAAGTAAAATTACCCAATAACTGGAGGAGGGTACTCGTTTGTTCTTAGAAGCTTCAGAATAACTAATAATTTTTTGTACTTTTTATGGTGTCAAATGCAGAAAAAAAGCAGTGTTATATTCTGTTATTTCACTAGAGATTTTTCTTGTGAATATTAAGCATTGCTGGAATTTAATTGTACAATTTTAAACTAAAAGATGATTTTCCAGTATGACATAATCATGTCCTTTCCCTACCCTTCTTTACTATGTCCTTTGAAGAAAACAAAACCATAGTTAAAACCTATATGTCAGAAGAAAGTTCACTGTAATTGCATCAAATCAAAGGGATTAAAATATTAAAGAAGGAAAATATAAATTTTGTCATCCAAAATAGTGATCAGTTTCTTTCCCTGTTAGTAAATACATGTAAAATTTCCCTGTTTATAAATGTAAATGTTTGAAGTTGGGAAAATCACTTAAAATTTATATTTGAAATCAGTTATACAATAATTTTATAGTTCTGTAGAGAAATTTTAGAAATAGATTTTATCACTTTTATTTGATAATGCAATATACCAAAAAATTTTGAAACTAGATCCTAATAGCCCAATTTATTTTGTGTTTAAGTTAGTCCTGCCATACAAATGGAAGGGGAGATTAATTAATCAGATAAAAGATATTCCTTGACCATTCTGCATGTTTAAAACCCAGTCAGAAGCCTCTGCTGGATTCTCTAAAGCTTTTTAAAAGAATAAAAATATGTATTTCATTTAATACTTATTTAGGCTAAAATAGTTCAAAGTTTGAGCTAGAATAGATAACTACACTTAATGTATATTCGAGCAACTTAAGAATCCACAAATGACAAATGCTGGAGAGGCTGTGGAGAAAGGGGAACCCTCCTACACTGTTGGTGGGAATGCAGTTTGGTGCAGCCACTATGGAAAACAGTGTGGAGATTCCTCAAAAGAATAGGAATAGACTTACCATATGACCCAGGATTCCCACTCCTGGGCTTGTATCCAGAAGGAACCCTACTTCAGGATGACACCTGCACCTCAGTGTTCATAGCAGCACTATTTACAATAGCCAAAACATGGAAACAGCCTAAATGTCCATCAGCAGGTGACTGGATAAAGAAGAGGTGGTATATTTATACAATGGAATACTACTCAGCCATAAAAACCGACAACATAACGCCATTTGCAGCAACATGGATGCTCCTGGAGAATGCCATTCTAAGCGAAGTAAGCCAGAAAGAGAAAGAAAAATACCATATGAGATCGCTCATATGTGGAATCTAAAAAACAAACAAACAAAAACAAAGCATAAATACAGGACAGAAATAGACTCACAAACAGAGAATATAGCCTTGTGGTTGCCAGGGGGGTGGAGGGTGGGAAGGGATAGACTGGGATTTCAAAATTGTAGAATAGATAAACAAGGTTATACTGTATAGCACAGGGAAATATACACAAAACGTTATGGTAGCTCACAGAGAAAGGAATGTGACAATGAGTGTGTATATGTCCATGTATGACTGAAAAATTGTGCTGAACACTGGAATTTGACACAACATAGTAAAATGATTATAAATCAATAAAAAATGTTAAAAAAAAAGAATACATTCTTTTTGGGTGGGAAGGGACAGACTGGGAGTTCGAAATTTGTAGATACTGACAGGCATATGTAGAATAGATAAACAAGATTATACTGTATAGCACAGGGAAATATATACAAGATCTTGTGGTAGTTCACAGCAAAAAAGAATGTGATAATGTATACATGTACGTTCATGTATAACCGAAAAATTGTGCTCTACACTGGAAATTGACACAACATTGTAAACTGACTATAACTCAATAAAAAAAATGTTAAAACAATAAGATAATAAGCTGCCAAAAAAAATTTAAAAAATAAAAAAAAGAATACATTCATTTTAAAATTTTAGTTAGTGTTCTGAATATCCACTTCAATTAGTGATTGTATAGGTAGGCGGTTCATATCAATAAGAGAATCAACTTACTTTAACTAGTAATTTTAAAATTTCATAAATAAATACGTGTGTCTCTTGCATATAATGGAGAAGGGCATGAAACACCTCCATTCTTGCTGTTACAGCAAAAATCAAAGGAAAAACAAACAAAAAAATCATACGTTTTAAAATTCCACTGAGGAACTGTGCACACAAGAAAATGTAAAGTCTCTAAACTCCAGAGGGAAAAGCCCTGGATGAATGAGCAAGATAGGATGCTTTCCTGTGTGGATACAGTTGCTGATGTTGGGGACAGGCCAGGCACAGGCATGAGCCTGAGGAAGGACTGTCTTTGCTCAGAAAAAAGGAACCACCCAAACTTTTGATGAACCTGTGTGCTGAATGTTGAATCTGAGTCTAGAATATTGCCAAACACCAAAATAATCCTCAATTCCTAGTCACATGGGCTTCTTCCAAACAGCCTTTCCTAACTGGTGGCTTGATTCATACACATGTGCAAGACAAGAAGTCAACAGAGTCAGCTACCTTGATGGAAGCCACTCTTCTGTCTTCTATTCATGGAAGTGCTATCCCGTTACCTTCACAAATTCTGTTAGTTAGAAGCCAGTCACCAAGCCTAGTCCACGTTATACAAGGGCAAGAATTCCAGAAATTAGACATAATTGGGGACTATCTTTGAAATCTGCCTACCAGAAATCTTTATATTATCCTTTTAGACATATTACTCAGTAGTAAACTCAAAAAAGTTCAAAACATGCAAAAATCATAGAAATGTCAACAGAAGCAGACTGACAGATAACCCAGATGTTGAAATCATCAGTCAAGGAAATAACTGTTAAATAAACTAAGAATCATCTAATGAGTACATTGACAGGACATTCCAGGAGATATTTTAAAACTGTTAAAAAAATCAAATGTAATAAAAGATCTAAAAATGTACCGTCTAGAATTTTTAAAAGTATACTGAATGATATAAGAAGCAAATCAGAGAAATAAACTTGAAGACAGGAAATAGCATTCATTTAAATTGAAATAGATTTTTTAAAGTTGGAAAAAAAAAGTGAACAGAGCCTCAGAGATATGTGGGAGTTTTAAGAGTTCAAACATATCTCCAGTTTGAGTTTCAGAAGACAAGTAATAAAATGGGGCAAAACATTTTTAGAGGAATTTTTTTAATATTAGCTAATTTTTTTCCAAATTTAACCAAAACATCCACTTGTTTATCCATGAAGTCCAGAGACTTCAAGCAAAATAAATGCAAAGAAAAACACATCTAAGCACACCGCAGTTCAAATTCTGAAAATATGAAAGGAAAACTTTTTTAGGAGCTGAAATAGTGGGGCACAATCTGTATTACATAGAGGAAACCTATGAGAAGAGTGCCAGGAGATGATCATTTCATTATTTCTCAAGATTCTTTGAATCAGAAATGCTTGAGACTAAAAATAAAATTCAAAAAAGGTAGCTCACCCCCCGCCATCCTGTCATAAATAAGATCCCATATGGTAGAAGTGATTCTCACATAAACATGTTTTAACGATTCCCAGGGTGTCAGTAATCATGTCTATTGCAAAGTGCTGCTTCTTTGTGGATTTTCTTTTTCGTGATCCCTGCTCACGCAGGAGCAAGTGAATATAGATCTAAATCTTTACTGATTATGATAGTAAGGATTTGAAAGGTCAAAGTCATAAACATCAACTTCCTGGATTATCTGCATGGGAATCTCGTCAGGCAGTGTCTTCTTCTCTTCTTGCCTACCCTCTTGTGCTCTGTTCTAGTATTCCTAGCTTCTAAATTGGTGCCTTGAAATTGGACTTGTATCTCTGCTTGGATTCTTTGGAACGGCTCCTCAGTTGGATGGACATCCCTTTTAATTGTGCTGTGTTGAATTACCCTGATAGCCCATCGCATCAGGCCCATTCCTTACCCTCTGATCAGTCCTTGGCTCCCACTTAACCAGATCAGAAGAATTATTATTGATATTGTTCTCTGTGTGGTTGTTCTGCATGAATGAGAAATCCTATAGTAGTGATTAATTTTTAACCAGACATAAAAGTAAGCTCTGGCAATTTTTACTGGGCCCAGTAAGAAAGCAAGCAAGAAGCGTAAGCAGTTATTTTATCTATTCTGCCTCCTCTGGATGATTTTGGTTGGTTTATTTATTTATTTATTTATTTTGAAGGAGGGATAGTATTAGATTCCTGTATATGATATTTCAGCAATTTAGTTTATCTAATATTTGTGGGTCTTTTTTTTTTTCATTTTCTGTACTCCAGTTTTTGTGGTAAGCACTGGGGATTAAATGAAGAATACACAGACATACATTCATGATTTATGGTTCATTGGGTGTTGGAGACTGGATGGGTCAACTTTCCCCTACATTTCATGTTTCCAAGTAGAGAAAAACTGTCGATCTTGTGTTTTCTCTACCCCTTTACCACTCCTTCCCAGAGGAGTTTCACTGGTTTGTCTGAAGCGGAGTTTCACTGGTTTGTCTGAAGCGGAGTTTCAGAGTGGGTACTGCCCATGCCTGGCTTCTCCCTCATGGAACCACTCAGACTGGAGTCTTTCTGTCTGCAGGAAGCAAGATCTGCTCTCTGTCCTGCAGAAAAAGGGACACGTTCCATGCAGGCAGAAGGAATTGGTTGTCTATCTGTGATGAGTAGTAGAGTGAGTAGTAGATACATCTAGCTTGGTGGTATATTTTTATCATCACCATTTGCTCATATACCTCAGCCATATCCTTCATTTAAGTGTTTTTTTTTCTTTTTTAGAAGTCACTACTAAAACTGATATTTAAAAATCTCTGTTTGATTCCCGTGTCTATCTATCTTTCTTGGGCAAGGAAGGATTATTTATTAAACCCTAAAACCTCAATAGTGGTAATGGAGACAAACATATTCAGTCTAAGGCGTGTTAAGATAAGTGTAACAGAGAGTGTAACCATCGCACAGAGAAGGGGAGCCTTTTCCACACTGCGGGGACTGTGGAGGTCAGGAAAGGATTCTTTTACGTGCACTCACAGAATTCTCTGTTCTTTTTAGCTCTTACCATGTAAAAACCAGTGGATTCTGCAATATGTTGGGACTTTATTAATTATGGAATCAGGCCACTGAAAATAATTTTCAAGTTTTCATCAGTGTATGTAATTACACCTTACTTTAGAGTTATCTATTCATTTATTCAACAAGTTGTTATTAAATGTATATCACGTGAAGTTTTTTTTTTTTTTAGAATCTGGAGATATGCAAGTGAAAAAGAAAATTTAAAAATCCCAAAATCTCATGAAACATACATTCTGAGGGGGCCGGAGATTATGATTTGTGATTGGTTTCAAGAAACATTGCCCTTTTTAAAATTTATTTGAATAAGTAAGCCGTAAATCAGAGCCTGGATATTTGCTGTTTTTCCTGCCTGGAACAATCCCCCCAGGTCTGCATACAACTTGCTTCCTCATGGGTTTCAAGGGCATTTCTGACCCACTCAGTGTATTATTACAGCTGGCGCCTCCCGCCAGCACTACCTCTGCCCCGTTTTCCCTGCTTTATGTTTTCTGAGAGTAGCTATCCCCATCTGACATACAAAGTACCATCTACTCCGAACACCACAGAGCTTCCCCTTCTCCCACAGTCAAATCCTAAACTCCCAGGAAAGATTCAGGACCCCTGTAACCTACTCCCTACTCCACTTCCTCCCTGACCCCGTTTGTTTTTCTCACTCCTCCAGGGTGATTTTGCTCTGGGTAAGATCAAAAGTGGTTTGAGCAGAAGAGTTTGATGCCATGACTTAGGCTTAAAATGCTCTCTCTGGCTACTGGGCTGAGGACAGACTGAAACGAGGTGGGAGGGGTGGTGGCCAAAGTTTGAAGCAGGGAGACCAGCCAGAAGGCTCCTACATTAATCCAGGAAAGAGATGACGATGGTTTGGAACTGGGTGGCTACAAACCAGGGCCCAGGAAATGGAAAGAAGTAGTCAGTTCTAAACTTATTTTGAAACTAGGACCGACAGGATTTGCTGAGAGATTGGATTTGGAGTCTGAGGGGAAAAGAAGAGTTGAGGCTGACTCTCCTGCTCCTGTCTGAGAAACTGGAAGGACGGCATCACATTTAATAGGTGGAGATGACTGTTGGGGGAACAGGGGGGGCTGGAAACCAGGAATGCGTTTTGGGACATGTTGCATTTGAGATGCCCATTTGACACCCAAGCCAAGGTGCTGAAGAGGCAGTTGGAAACATAAGACTACATTCTGAGGGAAAATCTGGGCTGGAAGTCTAAATTTGGGAGTCTTTGACATATGAATGGGATTTAAAGTTACTAGACTGAGTAAGATGACCAAGGTAAAGAAAAGATCCAGAGGACCGATCCCTGCGGTACTTAGATATTTTGAGAGAAAAGTTTAGGTAAATTCCTAAGGTACTCAAAATTTATTAGTCACTGTTTTGTCTCAAGTAAATATACAAACATACACACACAAGTACAGACACACACGTTTTAAAAGCCATGATTACTGTAGGTTAATACTGAGTTCTTATTGCTCCACGGTCCAATTTAAGGTGATGATCTGTGAACAAAATCCAGCTTTTTCTCACAAGACCCATAATGAGAAAGGGAGATGGAGTGGCACAAACATGCTTTGTATTCTGTCCACACAAAATGGTCATTAAGCAATTTTCGAGTTACAGTGTACTCATTGCTGGATCACATCTCACCACGCTGAGTCTCATTGTACAATCATATGATATTTTGCCATACAGTAAATTTTGGATTCCGTTGATCAGCATGTCTCATTAAGGCATATCTTGTTATGCACAGAATGTGTTATGTGAAAATTCCTAAATAAAAATCTCAATAGAGAAATGTTCTTGGATGAGAAGTTTTGTTGAATGTTTTTTGATCAGCTTTGTCCACTGATAACTCCCTATACACACACTGCACACTCTTGATTCTATTAATGTAGAAGACTCTATTCTATCCGTATACAGTGATGTTTTCTAACCTACTATTTCCTAATATTTTTGTAAATTATTAAAATCACAACTAATTTGTTTATTCCTAGCCAATACAACCATATTTACTATTAATTTCACTACATTCAACAAAACACAACTGCATGTGTTTGCAGTCTGTCCTCCAGAAATCTAAAATCAAGTGCAGGTATAACTTGTCTAAATATTTGTATATTCCTTGCATTTTTGGAAATCAAATAGTTTTAGTGGCTTTTTTCCTTTCAATCGTTTTTTCTCTTGAATCATCGAATAACTCTGACCTTAAACATCTCTTCCTGCCATTGGCTATACCTTTTCAAGTTTGGCTTATCAAGCTTTTTATAGTATCTTTTATTTCCAAAATGTAGAAAATACTCTCTTTTTTTTGGTGAGAATTATCTTCCAAACACATTTTATAGTAATTTATCATGCATTAGTTTGTATTCTTTGTTTTATTGTATTTAATGTGTGTTGCCAACAAGGCTTTGAGCTCTAGAGAGTCAGATTCACAAAACATATTAAGGCAAAAGCAACAGGAACTAATTTCTCAGACATACAGGGAGCTGCATACTTCACAAAAAGTTAGTGTTGCCCTGGGACCATTTTCTATTTATTTCAATATTATCACTATTGCTTAAAAAGAAGTTTTTGCAGTTCTTCTTGGAATTGCCTGTAGAGCCATTTTGAGTAAAGTGAATAAACAAGTAAATCTTTTTATCTTCGCATTACATTTCCTCTAAAATACACCCTTAAAATGATATGAAGTGAACACCCATCTTTCTGATTGCATTGGACTCTGAAAGACCTTTGGGCATTTCTTTAAAATAAATATATCCTCAAATACTTTTCTTTCTAAAAGTTGAGCCTAAATCTGCTAAAGCCTCTAAAACTAATTATCAATTTACAGGAAATCAAAGGGGCAGAAACAAAAGTGTTAAATGTTGCCATAGGAATACAATCTACAACATCCAACCTGAAAAAGTCTCAGGACAAAAAAAGTCTGAATTTTTCCAAAAATAATTTGCAATGAAAAAATAAAAGGTGATGGTGATAGAAACTATAAAACAAAGAACTTTTAAAAAATCTTAGGAAACATATGAACTATTTCCAATGTATAGATCTTTTGGAATCTTGATTTGAATAAACAAGCTATAAAAAATGAAACAATATAGGTAATTTGAACACTGAGTAAACAGTTAATGATATTAAAGAATTGTTATACTATTTACATT
The DNA here is from genome assembly GCF_048564905.1 of Vicugna pacos. NCBI lineage: Eukaryota > Metazoa > Chordata > Mammalia > Artiodactyla > Camelidae > Vicugna > Vicugna pacos. Next base: position 75,416,815 of record NC_132987.1, read on the forward strand.
ACTAAAATGGTATTGTGCTTATATTTTTTAAAATAGCCCGTATCTTTTAGTGATTCAAAAAACTGTAAAAATTAGAAATGAAATGATGTGATGCCTAGAATTGTATTCAAAATAATCTAAGGTTGAAGAAATGGGTCAACAGCATATGAAGCACGATTGGCGAAGGGTTTATAATTGTTACAGCTGACTGATAGGTACATGGTGATTTATTATACTATTCTCTCCTCTTCTGTTTATGTTTGAATTTTTCCATTAAATATTTAAATAATAAATGTACCTCCTCAAGTGAAGAGAGCCTGCCATGGCTGATAATACTCAAACAATATCTACCATCACAGAAGGCAGTTTCCACAGAAAATTATAAAAATATTCTATGCATTAGAAGCATCATCAGATGTTCCACAGCTTCTCTTCCATTTGAAGCCTCTCCTTCTTTCTTTTTATCCTTTCCCTCCTTATCATAGGTGACTGACGTGGATTGGATTAGACGTTTGTTATACAGAAAGTTCTGGCACATATTTAATTAGGCGAATTTTTGGTAATCCTTTAGTGCTTCTACTTTCATGTCCTCAGTACTGGGTACATGATAGAGACTTAATAATACAAGCCAAATGCTCACTGATGGAGAAGCAGTAGCCTTCTCCCCTGCTGTCGCTTCAGCTGGCACCACTCAAATCCTCCAGGGCTTCATTCTTGGAAACAGTCTTTCAACTCTATCACTTGTTCTAATGTCTCTGTAGCAACACATATTTAGGTCATTGTCTTGGCTAAAGTCGCTTTACTACAAGTATAGGGATTTATCATAGCATATACTAAGTACCAAGAGCTAACGAAAATTAGAGTTGTAATGAGTTCAATTATGCACAAGTGGGAGTGGAATGATTTAATCCAGTCCTCTTTGCCTCCTTTTGCTTCATGTCTATCTGTGCCTGCGTCTTTTTATGGGTTCCGTAATGTTTGCTGAATCAAACTGAATTGATTTTGTTGCTTTCTTGGTCCCCGGGGCACATTGAGCTGACTTCTGTCATCCATTCCCACTTAGCAAGATTGTGAATAACAGCTAACCGTTCTTCAGTTTGTACATGAGTCTTAGATTCGTTCTTGACTTCTTAACTTTTAAATTGTCCATCTTACAAATTTGTCTTCCCCTTTCCACACAAAAATATTGGGGTCCATACTTTGATAGGGGCTAGAAATTCAGAAATGAATGAAGCTACACAATCTCCACCTTCAAAGCGCTCTGTCTGCTGTTCTATCTATGCGCACAGACTGAGGAAATTACCTCAGTTATCTTCATTCACTTGCCACTTCACACTCCGTAAGAGCCTTGTGCTCCCAAACTGCAAGATTTCACTCTGCACTCCTACTTCAGATCATTTAGAAGATGTTAGATTAAAAATGATCCCGGAATTATTCATGATGAACCCCACTCTTTACACTTTGCCATAGATAGAAGTAATCAATTATCCTTACCAGTAATTTGCTTCTTAAAAGTCACTTCTTTTCTGACCAAATGACATTTTCCCTTCCCTAATCTCCTTGTGACTCTATTTTAAAACAATCTTTAGTGTGATTTAGTGCAAATATTTTCAATAATCTACGTTTACTCTTTTGCACTCCAGCCTAACTGCACCACCTCACCCTCAACAACTGTAGCAAAACATTTTTTCTTTGCAATTGCAAACATACTGCATGCAGATTGTGAAAAGTTATAAAAATAGAGAAAAGTTTTACATTGAAAATTATAGTCATAACCTCGACTAATTATTATTTTATTTAAAAATTTTTCAAAGAACTAAAAAATGATCCCATTGTGATCCTGTTAAATTCATATTTTTGGTTGCTTTTAGAATATTTTTCTTTGTTATGGACCCTACGAGCTTGCCAGTGCGGGAGTGAAAGAGAGACTTGTAGCTCTCCAGGTCACAGGAACCCCTCTGGAATTCTTTTCATGTTCCACAGAAGAAAGTATTCACTCTTCAGGTCTGTTCTGAGGGGATTTTACACATCTGTGTTTCAGAACAAACTGAACTATATGGGTAAATTACAAAGATGTATATACCATGATTTATGGACCAGAATTTAGGGATTTGATCTTCCCAACTAGTCAGAGTGGTAAATAACATGCCTTTGGGAATGAATTATTTTTGTCTATATTAAAAGACTGTTTCTAAAATTTTTGTCATCTTTTTTTCCCTTTTGCTCTTTCTACCTTTCTCCAGAGAGTGATTAGTATGACCTTGTACTCACCTCTGCACCACATGCTCCTTTCCAGCATCTCTTTATGCGGATTATCTTGTTTGAAAAAGTCTTTGGAATTGTGAGGGCAAAGAGAGCTAGTGTCAAACAAGCCCTTTTACAACCTCTGGGCAATAAAATGGTTGATACTTTTTCAATGTTGGCATATTAAATAAATTATTTGAGAAAATCTAGTGTTTGTGAGCCAGAAAAATGTGTATAACACAACTTCAGTTTGGTGTGCCTGTTTTTCTTTGTATACCATGAATCAGAGGTAGATCTTTAAAATTCCATTTAAACTAGGAGTTGGTCATAAGCACTATTAATGCTCACTCCTGCTAGAAAACAATTGTAATTTCACAGTCTGTAATGAATTTTACAGTTGAGAGCTTTTAAATGTGAGAAGAGAGGCCAGACTTGGTTACTTTCAAGATTCTGATTATAACTATTATCATTTAATTATTTCTGGTCAACATTTACCAGGGGTTAGTTCATAGATTTCTTTGCCAAATTGCTTTTGTTTTCCAAAATGCTAATTTTCAAAGTATTTGTGTTTATTAATTCTAAATCACTTTGCTTTTAAAAAATTAAAATCAAAGATTCATTTCATATTTAAATTATAGCAATGATTTTCATGATTTTCATGATTAAACATCAATTTCAAGTTAGATTTTCTACAGAATAAAAAACATATGAAGAAACACTGGTAAAATGGAACTGAGGCCAGAAAAAATAAAAGAGCCTTTGGGTTCTTTAAGTAAATTCAAGGCTGCAGGCTCCACTTGGATTGGAAGCGTTCTTAGAAGATGAACACGGTTCCAGAAATTTGCAAACAAGCAGATGTGATTTTAGTATACAAAAAAGGGAAGTTGAAAGGTTCCATAAACCCCAGACTGCTAGTGACTTTGATGTCTACCATGAGTCATATACTGATTGATTAATTCTTAATTCAGTCATTAAGTAATCATTTATTGAACTCACATGTGCCCGACATGGTATTAGGTGTTGGGGATACAGAAATAAACAGGAAACTTCATAACTTTAAAGAGTTTATAATCCAGTGGTGATTACATACATGGCAATAGCAATTAATACAAATAACACAAAGTGGAATTCAAAAGAGCCTGAAGCAGGAGGAAGATTTTAATCTCTTATGAGAAGACTCACTAAGATATTAAGAGAGGAGAGTGGGGATGGGGTGGGGAGAGGGAGGCAGGACAAATTGGGGGAAGGGGACAGAGAGAGCCTTTCAGAAGGAAAAGATGACATAGGCCAAGGTCTGAAGGTAAAAAAGAGCATGATGCTGTTGAGAGGCATATTAGAGGGCACAAAAGGATTCTTGAGCAGGTCATGAAGGTTATTAGGATCAGCATGTGTTTAAAAATCAAATAAATTTTTCTGTCTTTCTCTTTGTGTTTCTTTCTTTCTCCCTCCCTTTCTCCTTTCCTTTCTTTTTTCCCTCCTTTCTTCCCTCCTCCTCCTCCTCCTTCTTCTTTGACATTTCCTAACTACGACTCCAAATGAATAAAAACAATACAGTTAATATCCATTTTAGAAATTTAGACACAAAATTTCTTTTGATATGCCTGTGGACCAAAGTTCAGATTAACTTTACCAGAAGGGTTTTGACTAATAAATGAATGTCTCTAGAGGCTAAGATGAAGCTTCTCCTTAGTCCTGTGTGGTTGAGACTTTTTGCCCAAAATTTGAGTAAACATTTGGAGACTTTCTTTTTCAGGTTTAGAAATAATATAAACTACATCAAATGATTGAAACAGGATCCATAGATCTTAGGGAGAAATTTTGGATTAAATAGGATAAGATAAATTTTGAAAAAAAATTTATAACTATAAGAGTAATAAATATTCATTGCCAAAAGATTAGAGTCACATAAAAAAAGTTGTATGCTAAGTGTTATACACACACATATATTAAGTTTAAATATATATTAACTGAAATTTACTCTAGTATCTTGAAACTATCAATTATAAAACGATATATTCTTAAAATTTATATGTACTTATGTACACACAAACTTTGTAATATAAGGTCATATTAAATATCATTTTTATTTTATTGTTTTCTTAGTTATTGTTATCTTTCCATGTTAATAAGTTTTTATCTCACTCATCATGTTGATGGCTACATAATGTTCCACTAGGTAGATATACCATAATTTAATTGACAATCTCCTCCTACTAATATTTAGTAGTTTGACATATCTTGTCAATATAGAGAATGCTTTTATAAACATCTATTTATATTCATCTACATGTGCTTGCCAGTATATATTTTTAAGTTCTTGGTAATAAAAATACAAGATCAAGGGGTAAACTTCAAATTGTGGTACACATGGGCACATCAACAAGATGAAATTCAACAGGCACACCAAGACCCTGTAAATAAGCATAGCAAGTTGAGAGGCACTATTGCTGAAAAAATACTAAAGGATTTTAGAGGATGTTATTCCATTAAGGTTATGTGCCTGCTTCAGTCTGCGTTTTAAAACTGGTAGCAGAATCTACCTCAGGGAACATTTAGATATGTGAAGGGACATTTGGGTTGTCACAATGATTGGGGACATTGCATACATTTAGTAGTAGATAGTGTGGAAGAAAGTCTAGCACACTGAAGACTTGTTCCGTACGAAATGCCTATCGTGCCATCTTTGGAAAACACCAAGCAATTGTAATCATAGGTTGCGTTAATAGAATAGTGTCTAAATATGAAGGAAAATACCAATCTATTAACTAAAATACATCTATATTATTATTATTTTTATTTTATATTATACAGCTTCAGGTATGAATTGAGGAGGGCAAATGAATTTCTTTTTACGTACCAACTCTTAATGATTATTAACAATAGCCTAGAAAGTTATGGTGAGAGGACTCAGGAATCATCTCTGGACTGAGAATGCTTTAATCAGCTACTACTGCCAGTCAGACTGGTGAGACAGAGGGGTGACAGTACTTAGACCAAGCACTTCTCACTATCAGCTGGACTGACTGTACTCTTCAGGCAAGAATGGCCAGAATTCAGAACTGTCTTATGATGCTATGCACACACTCCATTTTTTCAAAATGGCTCTTAGAACATTTTGAGCTTAAGCATAAAAATATTCAGGTCTCTTGTGGGCTGAATTGTATATATTGAAATCTGTATATTGAATTTGTATACTGAAACTCTAACCTCCAGTATCTCACAATGTGATTGTATTTGGAGATAGGACACTTAAAGAGGTTTCTGAGTTAAAATTAGGCCTTTAGAATGGGTCCTAGGCCAGTCTGACTGGTGTCCTTATAAAAAGATGAAAATTGGACACAAAGAGACACCAGGAATGCAAACACAGAGGAAAGGCCACATGAGGACACTGAGAAGGTGGCCATATGCAAGCGAAGGAGAGGGACCCCTCAGGAGAAACCAAACCTGCTGGCGCCTTGATCTTGGACTTTAGCCTCCAGAACTGTGAGAAAATACATCTCTATTGTTAAAGCCACCCAGTCTGGGATGTTTTGTCAGGGATCCCTGGAAAACTAATACAATGTCTGTATTAATATTTCACTTTGTAAATTTAAATTAAAAATTTTCATCATGATGAAATAAATGGATAATGCAGTCTGAATTGTCATTCTATGTGGGACCACCATTACATACACTGCAGTTAAAGACACAAAAGGATCTTATATACTGTGTTTAAGGCCCAATCTATCTAAAAATATCACCTTCTCTTGTATTTGCAAACCACTCTGTCACTGTCTTTTTCTTCCTTCTAGCCTGAAATTTCCAATTAAAGTTAGCTATTTGGACAACTGGAAAGAAATACACAAAGGTGCCTTGAAATATGGTCATGAGTAAGTATCTTTACTTTGCTCTCCTTCCATTGGAACAAAGGCATGGATAGGCTTATCAGATTAGCTAATTGCTGCTCTGGAAAGTTCACAAGTTCACACACAGTCAGGAGATGAGATCCAGGAAAGAGTTTGCAAAAATAGGCAAGTGTTGGATGTGTACAGAAGAAATAAGGGAGTAGAGATGAAAAAAACAAAAATCAAAGCAGCTTTAAATTCTCTTTCACTGAGAAACCAACTTAAGTCTCAAGCCTACAGAGGAGAAAAGAAATCATAATTGAACTCTGAGTCTAGTCTTTGGAAAGAGTGAGGCCAAGAGAGGCAAAGAGATCAAACTTTTTCTCTGATGATTAAGACTAGAAAGAGTATGTCCCTCATACTAGTTGTTCAGACATCCGCCATGACATTTTCAAGCAGGAATAGGTCCTCTAATTCCACTTTTGAAGCCTATGTTGTCCTGGAAATGCTGTCACACACTGAGGCCAAACTGGGTATTAATTTCCTGATTGGCACCATTTTGTGATGCTGCTGGTGGGAGAAGCTTTACAAAGCATGGCTTTGGCATCCCAGAGATAGTCAGTGTTTGCCGCTTTGTCAGGAGACGCTCTGAAGACTGAATGCCACCTCTCCTAAGTGCGGCTCCTGTCTGTGGACAGCAAAGTGTTTGTGTTGACCCTTCAAAAGACAGATGGGAATGCTAGATGCACAATAAAGTGATTCATAATTTCCTAGTATTTCAACTGGAAAACGAGTGACTATGCATGTTTGTTTTTAACTCAATAAAAGCTGTCAATTGTCAGTAACTCCTGATAAGCTATGGGATCATAGTCTGTTTGACTTTGCAAATCTTTCTCCAAGGTATGTCTTGTATTTGGGAGCGCTGCAGGGTTGAGTAGACAAAGGAAACATATTTAAAATTGCAGATGTTATTTCTAAATTGTTCATAAGTAACAGGAAACTGCAGGATGATACTTAACTACTCTGTAGGTAGCAGGCAATTTGCATCTGTAATATCAGCATAATGAGTTTAAGATGCACATTGATCCCATTTCATTTTATATGAAATGCAACAAAGCATGTTAGTGGATAACCTAAAAGCATATAAATCGGAAAAATATGAAATGTCATAAAATGCAAAGCTGTCATATTAATTGTGCTTGTTTGAAACATCCCACCCAAGGTATCCACAAAGTCTATGGTAATTAATACCAAATGTAATTACAGTGAATATAGAAGTGAAGATTTTTTCATTTTCAATTTTTCACGAGACATAGTGGAGGATTTGTTCTAGAAAGATGCCCCACAGTAAAATCTTATATGATTGATGGTAGTTTAATTAAAAATAAGAAGCTATTTCATAGTCATGTTAGTCTTCCTGTCTCTGAAGTAGCTGACAGACTTTGTCCATGCTGGCCTTTCTTTGTACTTTAGTTGTTGCTCGTTAATTGAATTTTTCAGAGTCATAACTCACTTAAATATTCAAAGGGTCATTTGATCCCAGTTAGGCGTATGGGAGTTTACTCATTCATCTCAATTTTGAGAGAAATATATCACATTATTTCAAGTTATTCTTATTTTATGATTTTGTTTTTCTCTGCGGTTGCCAGTTATTTTAAGAGCAGGATAAGTGCATGAGAATTATGAGAGTGGATGCTGTAATACGAACTCAACAGAGTCACAGAAGGCGATCACAGATTATTTTTCTGTTTATAAATGCTATTGTTGAGGTGGTTGCAACTGCTGTGAGTCCAGGCTATAGCTGGGTAGATAGCTAGGTAGGGAGGGACCACTTATTTTTGCAACTTACTAGTTGCTCTTTTGTGCCTAAACCCCAACGCACACCCTCAACACAACAAACAAAAGATGTAAAACATACCAATAAGAGAACTTTCCAAAGATGTTTGCTTCCTCTAATAATCAGGGCAGTGTAAATTAAAAGCAATTGGATACCATTTCATATAGTTGCAGTTGGTAAAATTTAAGAGTCTGATAATATGGTAAGGGTGTGGAAAAATAAAAATAGTCTCGCTGGTAGGAGACTGACTTGTTACCAAAACTTTGGAAAGCAGTTTGTTAAAACCTAGTAGAGCTGAAGATGACCATGGAATATACTTATAGCTAGAGTCATGGATATCTAGATATCTATTCAGAAAAGTCCTCCCAGTGTGCAGAAGGATCTTTGTAGTATTTTTGTAATAGAAGAAAATGAAAACAACCCACCCAATCACCTCTTAATAGGGAAATGAATAAGTGTAGTTTTAATTGATAAAGTAGAATGCTACTTAGTAATTAAAATGAATCAACCAGAGACTCATGTAGCTAGAGCTATGTATCTATATGGGTTGAGTGATAAAAGGATATTTTACCTTTTGTGTGATAATGTTTATGTAAATTAAAAATAATAAATGATAGTATACATACGAAAATGATACATACTTGAAACTGATCCACACCCTCAGAGTAGTGGTTACCTCTAGAAAAAGAGGGAGAAGGAACAGAGGGTGAAGTCACAGCTGTATCTGTAGTATTTTACTATTTTAAAAGAGTGATCTGGAAGAAATATGGCAAAATGCTAACATTTGATAAATCTGAGTTTTCAACATATAAATATCCATTATATTATTATCTGTGCTTTTGTGCATGTTTGAACTATTTCACATTTAAAATCGTAAAGTTAAATGTAAATTGACATGTTTTATGATTACACCAACATCATTTTTAAGCCAAATGCCATTTCATTGCATGTGCTCTTTTACGTGTTTTGTGTGTATTAACTCATTTAATCCTTATGGTGACTCTGTTTGGTAAGTACTAATATTTACGTTTTGCAGATGAGGAAATGGAAGCATAGGATTACGGATTCAGCGCTACCATTTTTATGCTTTACCATAGCTCTACTGTCTGCCAACTTTAATAAATTCTCATGTACCATATGAGACATCATATCATATATCATATATTTTATATGTATACTTTTTACGTGCCTTTATCCTTTGTCCTGGGACACTTTTTATCCAAGAACAGACCTTAACCATGGCTGTAAATTAATTGGGTATAGCAGAGTAGAAAATGACACTATCCAAGAACTCAGAATGATGAGATCTGATTCCTAATCTCGTCTCCACCTCTCCTCTGTTGGATGACTTGTGGCAAGACCTTCCACTATTCTAAAGGTTGGCTTCTCACTATAAAACACGATTGATCAAATCTATCTACCTCCTCCTGATATGAAGGTAAAACAATGAGTGTGTATGGAAACACAATGAATAAAACACAATTATTTAGAATGCTATATAATACAGAATGTTGTTTACTTTTAAGTTTTAATACAAAATATTATTTATTTTTCAAAATAATAACAAGATAATAAAATCTGAGAAAGCAATCTACACACTGTTCTGAATCACTGTGAAAAAAACCTGCATGAGTTATGATTATTTAATAGACAAAAATGTAAGAAATTCTATTATGGGCTTTTTTCAGTCAGAAACGCTGCTTCTGTGGACTTTGCCTCAAACTCTACAGGGCTGAGCTTACTTCTAGCTTCTATTTTGTGACTTTTGTTTCACTGTGTTCAACAGACCCCACGATTTCTGTCTGGAAAATGCTCGGTCTGGTTCCCTCTGAGCACGGTCCGGCAGCTCTTAGACACGACAGCACACAATATCGATCTCGTTCCTGTAAATGAAGCTCAGAATTAACCAGAAGTCAATTATTGCTAGCATTAAATTGAAGTTAAAATCACTGGGAATTGCAAGGCAATTTAAAGAAAATGTGTTAGTGAGATCAGGAAATAGCAGATTTGAGTCTCACAAAGGAAATGAGGACACGCCATGGGGTAATCCACATGACTCCAAAATGGACAAAATCTTATAAAAATAAACTGGATAACTAAACTGAATTAACTGAGATATGCAGTCACTGCCTGCATCTTCAGCATTCTGCCATTACTTGTTCTTTTTATTATGAAAATTTTACTTTCTTCATTTTATTCTTTTCCTTCTTTGACTTCCACTATTCTTTTCCCTTATCTCCTGCTTCCTCAAGAACTTAAAATGGCAAGTTCTTGAATTCTCATGCTTTAGTTTCCATTTGGAGTTTTCTAAGCCCTGTGGTACTGTTTGCCACATAACTGTTCTTAAATTAAGAAACACAGTAATTTGTTTGCACTTTATAGACTTGTAGAAACTACTCCTTCTTGCAAATCAAGTTGAACTGTCCCTGTTTTACAGGTTTCATGTGATCAAATAAATATGTACAGGAGTAACTCTGATAATGCCAGACGAAATCAGAATCTTGATGCAGCATAACTGAAAGGAAAAACTAGGACAGCAACACCTAGGAAAATAGGAGCTATAAAAGGATGTGAATGAGTTTAAAGTGATTATTGGAAAGGATAATTAAGAATAGAGAGGTAAGTCTGGGATGCGCTCACTGAGATTGTGATTAAAGCAGACATCTGATTGAGTCACAGTTCAAGTGACTTTGAGGAGGGCAATTTAGACACGAAGCTCAAGGGATAAATCAGAGCTTCAAAGAGATGAGCACCTTGTTCTCTGGATGCCATGACACCAAGAGGGAAAGTTCAGCCTGGGGCTGGGGAAAGAAGACTCAAGCATCGTGGCGGGTCTTTTAACTAGAAGAGAAAGTAGCAGTGCCTTTTTGGCAGGTGCAGCTGGTGCCAAACTTGAATAACAAGACTGTGTTATTTTGGATACATCTTATCCAAAATCATGTTGTTTTCATTCTAAGCTTCCCTAATAAAAATTATTATGCATCCTAAAATGTATTATAACATATTACAGATTCTGAATTATTTTTTGAGTATCTGTTTCTGGGTGAGATTCCAAGTAAAAGCTCTGAACTGTGTACCTGCTCTTGCGTGTTCTATAGTACAGAAATACTCCAAACTGATTGTTAGCATTACCAAAGGAGGTGGACAGATGGAGGAAGAGATGGATGCAGGGATAAATAGGCAGATTTCTAGATCGTTCCTCAGGCTTACCATATTGGAAGCTGTAAGAATGGAGTCCTGGAATCAATATATGTAAAAGCTTTCCAGATGATTCTGACACTTGTCCAAGTTGGAGAATCATGTGGCATTGTCATGGAGATTGTGAGGGAAGCATATTACCTACAAACAAAAAGAAAAAGAGAGATCTGAGATTTCAAGGAGCTTAATCTCTGGATAAATGACCATCTCTGTGTCTAGTGGTGGCAGCATTAAATTCCCGGAGAAGTGCCCGTGGGCTTTGAACTGGAGGTGCCTTCTGTTAGAAGTTGCTATAGGGTGCTGATTCCATTCTTTGGCAGTCAGGTGAGCTGAAGGGAAACTAGGGCCCAGAGAGCCAAAGTGCTTCATTTTCACTAATGGGCTATTACTGATGACCCCTGAAGGGTATTAAAAATGATTCTTTGGGGTCCACTAAAAGGGGTGAGGTAAGGATTACAGGATTGGCCCAATAAAAGCATGGTAAGGTTGTGCCCAAGGATCACACTCTTGATAACATGTGACCATGATAAGGATATATCTCCAAGGATAACCAGGAAGTGATCCTTCCAAATGTGGCAGTGGAGAGCTCCAGTCCCGAAGTGATGCTTATATACCTGAAGACAGGTGACAGCTATGACTCTACCCTATCCTCCATCCTCCATGGCAGTCCCAGATTTCACTCTGATGCACATGCTTATGTCTTTTTCTTGTTTCTTGTGTCACAGATGAACCATCTTTCCTGATTGACCGAGTGCTTACCCTAGTCTTCCTGTATCTCTAATCTGCTCTCCTTACCTCAAATGTATCTTCATAAAATAAGTAATTTCTCAAACCTAATACAACATTGTCATCTCTTCATGCACTACATTACCTCTCCTCACCTTTTGTTAAAAATTCTAAGGACAGAATTATGCAAAGATGGCTATCTAAATTCTTAAGCCCAGTGACTACAAAGGCAGTCAAGGAAAAGTGGTTTTCTTTTCCTGAATAGTGTATTAACATGTTAACCAGTATGATGTAGTAGAAAGAACACATCCTTTCTACAGACCAGAAACTCTTCACTTTAAAGTCTTTCAAAGTTAAGGTTTTTTAAAGTTTAAATTTATCCTTTGGGCAGATCATAGACACTTAGCTGTAAATTCCTCCTATTGCTTTCCAATTATATAACAAGTGACTAGATCTCTCTGGACCTTAACTATAAATTGAAGATAATTTCTACTTTCTAGGGCTACTCTTAAAATTAAATAGGATAAGAATGTAAAGTATTTCACATGTAGACATCACTCAGTAAACATTAAATATCCTTTCTTCTACCTAACTTTGTAGACATCAGAGAAAATTTTATTTTACTTTTCCTTTTAATGAGTTCCCAAAATGCACAGCATTCTGACCTAGAATCAGAGGTAAATGATGAAGTCTTCATGGACTTTAAGTGTCAATAGTTGTAGGTGTGTACATGTTTTGGGTAAAAGATTCATGGCTCTCTTCAGATTCTAAAGTGCTTTGGCATATATACCCACATGAAATATTGGGAATTACTGTTTTATCTGCCTTATAAATCATATTAATTCTCCCCCAATTTGAAAATTGTCTTTCTGTGAGCTTCCATGATTCCACCTTCAAATTTCTGTGAGCCTGTTTTATCAAGGCACATTTCATAGAGTAGGTGTGAGATCAAATGAGATAATGTATGTAAAATGTTTTCTTAAGCTGTAAAACTCTATGTAATTGAAAGGCATTGTTCATATTAGCAGCAATCTGTACTGTATTGTTGCCTTTGTTGCTGTGGAATATCTCCTTCTGATTTGTTATGATAAAAATGATCATAATGATTACAACATTAATCATAATTACATTGCAATTTTATCACAATGCTCACAGCTGAGCAAGTTAATTGAAAACTTGAAGAACCCTAATTGTGGCTATTTTTAATTTTTCTTGGGCACCACTTCCTATGAATTTAGAACTGCAATATATTTTTACGCTTGAAGAAATCTTTGGTGGCATCTAAATTAACCTCTTGGTTTTTAAGTGGAGGTACCGGGCCTTAAATCCCTTGATGGCTGTGAGAAAGTGACTTGCCCATAGCCACACAGGTAGTTTACTGAAATATAGGACAAGAGGATACAATTAAGCTGTTTCCTGCACTCTTTGGTTAAAACAGTAATTTGAATGATCTTTCCAATTTTGATGAGGGAACGATGTTTAAGGAAAGTTCTGTTTAAAGAGTTTGTTACGGTAGATAAGGAAGGAAAGCAATATTGTTAAGGAAAAAAAGAATTTGTCTTCCATGGAGTATCTCTCCTTAAAATATATTTTAATTGGAATGACCCAGAAATCTGATTCAATTGCCCAATGTGTTTCCCTCAACTTACAGCCCAAACACTAATGTTTTAGTCAAGGTGCTTTAGTTAGAAGGACCCCCTTTAGGGTAGCTTAAATAGAAGGCTATATTGAAGAATAAAGTAGCAAATCTCAGCCTGTCCAGTGCGAGACGACCTTTGAGAACCTTTGGGAGGAGGACTTTTCTTTGTGATGTCTGTTCTGTTCCTCAAGCCAAGAAAAGGGACCAGCTTTGTCTGCTTTTCATCATTGTACATGTGGTCGAATCTGACCCTAAATGAATTTTCATTTCATGTACCCAGACTTTTGTACAAGTGTCTCTGTGTCTGTTTATTAGTCTCACAGAGACAGAATGTGATCATTCACCAGCTGATGGATTGGCCCATAGGCTACAGGATCAATTCTGGTCTTTTCAGTGACTGGAGGTAAAGTTTTATTTCAGTCAGCCAAACCCACATTTTTTCTAGAACTAACACAGCATTCAGTTACCAGAGAAAAGAGAGCTGCCTGTAAGGAAAAACTTAAATTTAAACACCAGAATAAAAGAATGGTTCTGAAATTTCTAGGGTTCCATTTTTTTTTTTCAAAATTATGTTTGGGGCATGTATTTTGATACATGATCTAGCTATGGAACAGGCATTTTACAATAGATATGGTCCTGTATAATTTAGGCTATATTATTGCTTTATTTCCAGTATCAGGAAAATATAGGAGATTCTTTTTCCCTGGGAAAAAGCAATAATTTTAAAAGTTTCTGGGAGATTCTAATTGGATGTTAGGGAGTATAGTACTTTTTCATCTGGTTTAATATAAAACCACCTAAACTGATTGATATAAACATTATTTCAGGTTATCTTCTTGTTTTTGTGACCACCTCCCACCCCCAATGCTGCTCCTGAGTTAAGGGGATAGTATTTCAGTGGCTTCAAAGTACCCAGGGAATTTGGGGTTATTCACCACAAAATATTTTTGGAGAAGTTACATAGCCTCTTATTTTTAATCAGGTTTATACTGATGCCATTTTATCAGTGACTTCTTCAGAAATGCCATGAATTAGTACATATTTTTGAACCATTACCATATACATATTTATATATACAAATCCTAAAATATGATCATGATAATTGTGCAACTATATACCATTTTCTAAACATAGGAAAACCATAATAATCCAGTGCATACTGTTAGCCTTTCTGTTAATTTTTAAAAGTAATGGTTACAATATTGCATATCTCTATTATAATCTTAAAGCTCTAAGTTTTATTCTTTCCTTTTCTTTTCCCTCTGCTTAGAAAGCAAAACGTAAAAGAGACAAAAATAAATCTAAAAAGTAATTAGCAAAACAGATATCTTACTGTGTGGGTGATATCTATTTTAATAAGAATAAATAACAGTATTTAATTCTGTAGCTAAGATTAATGACTAGGGAGCTAAGGTGAAGAATTTCTTTTCTTTCATTGAGGAGGAAGCAATGAATTGTTTCAAAGAGGTGGCTAAGGTTTTTACGAGAGCAGGAAGAAAATCATTTTGGTTACAGAATCTAGTATGAATTTTCAGAAAATATTTTTAAGGTTTCTCAGGTAGCACAGAGAGGGACTAAATATTTGCTTTATTGATAAAAGAGGGGAAGAGTAGAATTTTAAATATACTATGCAAAAAGAAATAAGAAATTTGGTTCAAATGATGCAGTAAGTAGTCGGTACAGAGTCAAAGAAGATTCTTAAATTCCAAGTGAGGAATCAGATGATAAAATGTCAACGTCTCCTGAAATGAATCATTTCTACAAATATGTGGTGTCTACAAGGGGCAGGCGTTATAGCAGGCGCTGTGAGGGATGCAAAGGGAAGGCAAATGGGGAGAATCCCGGCAATTGGCCATCACTTGACAAGGAGGTGTACGACATTTAGAGATTCGGGGGAAATAACTGAACATGGAAATACATAAAAGAAACACAAAGTGTATGGACGTTCAGAAACAAAACTGCAAAATGGAAAATCAAAGATTTTTTTATGAAGTAGGTAACATTACACTTCAGTCTTGACGAAGGGTAGGATTTGAGCAAGCTGAAATAGTGTGAGAGAACATTCTAGAAAACACACACAGAGACACAGAGTCATATTTATCTATGTATAGAAAGGCCAGTCAGTATGTATTATGCTGAGAAATAAATAGCTTGAGTGATGGGGCTTATTTAATATTTTATCTTTTTTTTTTCCTGGTACACAATGTGGGCTCAGAAAATGTTGAATGTTGCCAAAATGGGTAGCAAGACCAAGGGAGATGAAGCCATTTGACCAATAGTTATTAAACAAAGAATGAAAACAAAAATTAATTAAATGCCTTTTATGTGCTATTTTATATACATTGTAGCATTTATATATTTATATATTTTAAAAAGTTAACTGCTTTAGCTTTTTGCTTCTGAGGGATGACACAAAGCATACCAATGGGGAAAAATATGTCCATCCTTTTTATTTCAGAGTGTCATAGGAGACAGAGAAAAGAAAGAATAGAATGTCTAGTTTCTGCCTATTTTTCTCGGCTAAAGTTTAAGATCCAGAGTAGATGCACTTCTGTTTTAAAAAAAAAAAACCATAAATAAATCCTTGGAGATAAAAGATAGGCTTTCTAGGAGGAGAGTCTGAAAAATAAAGAAGAATCGGGAAACAAGTTTTAAGCTGGTACTTGATGAAAAAAGAAAGAGCTGCTACTGAAACAAATCTGTGGTCGGGGACCCCTGGAAAGCTTGAGAATAGAGAGGTCTCACATACAGCTGTAATTGTGAAACTATTAAGCTGCAAACTTCCATGATCCAAAATCTTGAAAGAGTCTTCTATACATTATAATTGCATTAGAAGAGTGGATTTGGTGAAATCTAGGAACAAGTGTTGCATTCCATACCTGAGTCCAAAAGAAGTTAGTAAAGAGATTAATTTTGGAGTAAAGAAGAGATTGGAATAAGGAAGTGAAGAGAAGCAGCAACTCAGAGCCAGATGTAATTATGAAGAACTCAATCCCTAGGAATTCACGAAAATCACAAAATTGTGGGTTAGCAAGCTTGAGCAATTTCATTTAAATTTCAAAGGAGAGTGTGGGCTCAGTTCCATATACTTATCTCATTTAACACTGTGATTATGTGGCAAAGGCAGAGTTATAACTCCCAGGTCTCTTGAGTCTCAGTTTACATTCTTTCTATTATGCACACAGAAGAAAGTGGAACAAAAGAACCTAGAATTGTTAGGGATTTGGGAGACCATAGTTGCTAAATAAAGAGACATGTCCTATCTTTAAGGTCCCCGGTTAAACAAATGGAGACATCCAACGCTTTACCAAAGGCAGTGGGACACTGGGAGCATCCATCCTCCTGCAGGCAATAAGAGGTGCTAGAGAATTTAAAAGCAACAGTAAAATTGAAAAGTCAACCTGCTGTTGTTACTATCATGCACTGGTAAATCTAAACAATGTCCGTGATAAAATCCTCCTCCCTGCTGAGGCTAACCTTTCCACCACTCCCAGCTTCAGTGTGCCACTGAAGATATCTGTCTGGGAAAGGCATATTCAGGTCTCCTGTGTTTTTCAAAAGTTTGCTTTATGCTACTTTGCTTTTATGACAGACAGACCTACATCAGTACTTGTTTTCCATAATGCAAAGAAACTCAAAAAGGATTTTTGCATTATTGAAAAAGGGGAAAAGCGAAAATAGCATTCAGCATTTGTTTTGCAGCAAGCCTGTTATAGAGGCAATGTGCACCCTGAGCAGCAAAGAGTGGCCCCGCCAAGCTCCTGCCCCAGGAACTACACTCTGCATCAGCATCAAGCTGCCATAGTTTTGAACTGTGTCTGTGAGCATCTGCACTTTATCTCAATTTATTGTGAGCATCCGTTAGCAAAATGTATCCTAAGGTAATTGCTTTTTTGCTTTATGCCATTTCAACTTACAGGTTTCATAGCAATGTTCTACTTTTGGATAGCGGGAGAAACCTGTAATTTGCTTTCCTGTCTGCAAGACTAAACCCAAGACATGAATAAAATCTTTACGAAGCTGGATGACTGATCAGAGCCTGGTAAAGTATCTCACTCACTAGAGCCAGGCACTGTCACATATTGCCAACCTCCTTATTAAGTATTTCAGTTGTTCTTTTGACATTGACTACATCTGTTTGCCTACACTCCAGTCTTTTCTAGTCCACACCTCGCTTTCTAGATTCCGTCCACTCTTATACTCAAATTTCACTCTTAAACTGAATTAGCCAGTTAGAAATAAAATCATGTTAGTGTAAAATGTAAGCTCCATGTGAATAGGAACAGTGCATGCTTTGCTTTTTTCTCTTTCTAAAAATGATACAATAAATTACGTACAGTGAAATGCAGAGATCATTTATGTATAGTGTAATGTTTTGACTGTCTTTATATCCTTTTCTTACTGCTTTTTATTGGGTGATTTGTCTTTTTAATAATAGATTTGAGGAATTAATTACATATTCTTGACACACATGCTTTGTAACCACCCCCTTTCCAGGTTCACTCCTCCTCCCACAAGTTGCAGCCACTTTGGCAGCCTGACCTCTTTCCTTCAGCCACCAGATCAGTGAGACTTCAGCTTTCTCTTGAAATCCAGCAATCCTGCATTCTCTGCTGACCAGGGAATTTTTGGGGGGGGAAAGAACGTATAAACACAGATCTCTTACTTTCTTCCAGGGCTCAGATCTTCTCCAGTTTCTGCCCAATTTCAGTCACTTTCCTGTGCTTTTTAGTAACTTCAGATATTTCTTTTTCTCCAGATTTTATAGTTGTTATCAGTAGAAAGATCTGTCGATACACACTAATTCACCATTAACTGGAACTGGATGACAGATACCTGCATTTTTCCACTGTGTTTCCCCAGGTACCTTAATAGTTCTTTTTATACTTTTGGAATTAAATGGAAATTAACAATAAAGAAAAAAGTACAATGCTTTTAAGAGCAGAATGCTATGGACTGAATTGTGTTCCCTCAAAATTCATGCGTTGAGCCCTAACACTCAACCTGACTGTACGTGGAGACAGGACCTATAAGGGAGTGATTAAAGTTAAATGAGGGTGTAAAGGTGGGGCCTGATTCAGTAGGATTAGTGTCCTTATAAGAAGAGACATTAGAGAGCTTTCTGTCTCTCCCTGTGTTGTGAGGACATCGTCCTGCAAGTCAGGAAGGGAGCTCTCACCAGGAACTGAATCTATCAGCACCTTGATCTTGAACTTCCCAGCCTCCAAAACTGTGAGAAGTAAATGTCTGTTCTTTAAGCCATTCAGGTTGTGCCGTTTTGCTATGGGAGCCTGAGAAGACTCTTTTTCTCCCATCAAGTGCACAGAGTAAAGCCTAGACTAAATGATCCTGTTATAAGACCAAACCAGCCCACAGCTCACTGCCTACCACGTAATTTAGAGTTTATAATTTAGTGTAACACTTTACTCTCTATATTAGTTATTTCTTGCTATGTAACAAGTTACTCCAAAACTTAGATGTTTAAAACAGCAGACATTTATTACCTCACAATTTCTGGGGATCAGGAATGTATGCACAGCTCAGCTGAGAATCTCTGGGTCAAGGTCTCTCATGAGGTGGCAGTATGTCAGCAGGGTCTGTAGTCTCATCTTAAGTCTCCACTTGGGGGAGAATCTGCTTTCAAGCTCAGTCACATTGTGATTGTTGGCTGAATTTCAGTTCCTCACAGGACCCTGGACTGAGGGCCTCATTTCCTCAGTTCTTTTTCATTTCCTTACCCTCTGGGCTTCTCCGTATCTGACTTTGCTCAGAGAAGGCAAGTGGAGAGAGAAAGAGAGAGTGACCAAGGTGGGAGTCACGGGCTCTTTGTAATCTAACCTTCAAAGAGCCATCCCATCATGGCTGCTACATTAGCTTCATTAGAAGTGAGTCAGTCAGTTCAGTCCAAATGGAGGGGATCATACAAGCGCATAAATACAGGAGGTAAAGTTTATTGGAAGTCATCTTAGAAGCTGTCTACATTTCCCTTACAGACAAAATGAAGAATCATTAAAGATTTAAATTTAAAACATAAATGGACCTCCTGTCTTTTATTTCAGGCACCACTGTACTCTGAGGGATAGAAAGATAAATGTAACACAGTTCCCGTCTTCCCAGAGCTGGTGGCCTGGTTCAAGAGGTAGGACTGTGCAAATGTGATCAGTGCTGTGAAAGCTGTAGTTGCTGTGGGAACAAGAAGAACTTTAGATGTGGAAAAATGCTGCCTCCTCAAAGGAGGTAAAGCCTGGGCTGTGTGTTGAAGAAAAAGGACCAGCCCAATACATGGGAGAGAAAGAACCTTCCAGTAGGTGCTTGAGAACCTTGCAGGAGCCCCAGACATTCTGAATGACAAAGCCTGAGGTCTGCACTGGGGGCAGTGGTGAGGAATCAGGTTGGATGGAGGAGCCAGAAGCCATAATGTGAAGGGCTTGTTAGGCCATACTGAGGACTTTGACTCCATCCAGTAAGCGGAGTGGAAACACTGAAGGATGTGACCAGGTAAGCATACGGTAAAGAACACCCTGGTCCAAGCTCCGTGTGCACTGCCTCGCCAATAAATGGGCCAACAAGGAGAGGAATGGGTCTCATCTCCAATTACACAGCCTCTAAGGCTCCTCTGCCAGAATGACTAAGTCATAACCAGGTGGAAAGCTCTTTGTGAGTTCCTTTACTTCAAATCAAATCACATAGCTCAATGACAATGTACCACATCCCAATGGCATGTAATTTCTCACAAGCACCACCTTATGTGAAGTCACTGGAAGAATATGATTCAAATTCATCTCCAGAGAAGAAATGAAAGGAAATAGTGGTATTCCTGCATACTGACAACCATGGCTCCTTCATTTAGCTTGCTAAATTCAATGGCTCTCTAAATACTTTAATTACTTCCCCCACAGCCTTGCCTCCTCCATGGCACAAACTCTATGCCATTCATTTATTAAAGCATCCTTTGAAACTCATTTCTCACTTTTGCCCAAAGATCCATAGGCTTTTTCTGTAGGAGTGAATAGAAACAGTGAGGCGTATCGTCAGTGATACATAAACCTGTATGAGTCAGCCCCGAGGAATGCCTGGGGTGTGTTGGATGGCTCAGGCAGTGCCACGGTCTACCGTCTGGTGAAAATCCAAGCAACCCAGATTCTACGGAAGTCCCTAGTTTCTGCTTGCCTAACCTTCTTTTCAGTTCATGTTGAACCCAAGGGGCTTACCGATATTTACTAAATTTACATCATCAGCAAAGGGCAATGATACTGTCCTTACAGCACTGTGTGACTTCTGATCCCATAGTGCTCAGCTGGATATTGAAGATTTAAACAGTTTGCATTTGTTGGGTTCCCAGGCACAATAAGTCTCACTCCAACATTCTTCAGAAAAAATCAAAATGACTGGGTCAAAACTGTAAGATGTGAGATCAGGGTGACTCACAAATGTAGAGATTATATATCTCCTATCAAAAAATAACATTTTCTCCATGAAATTTAAACTTCAGAAACAAGTAGGAAAGATGTGATTATCTTCCAAAACTTCCTTTGTTCTAGATGACTATATTTTATACAAAAAGATACTTTTTTCTCCCTAATTTATAAGCAGTCCAGCATGCAGTTCAGATATCAGAAGCAAAAAAACATTCATTTTTATTATCCATACCTTCTTAGCTGGGATCATGTAGGGTTTTAACATTATCATTTAATTATGACTGAGGAAAGGCAAGCTTTTGGAAAGATTAAAGGATCTGGCATGGCCCTTCAGAGAAGGTAATTGCGAAGGTAATTGCCAAGAAAACTTAGCAAGTGTAGGTTAGGCAAACTTGAGTGATGGCAGACAAAGAAACTGAGTGACACCGAATGCAGTGACAGAACACAAAATTAGAGGAGACACTGTCTAGCCCACTGTGTCTTACATATTCAGGTTTAGAAATGTTTTTAAGATGTAACACTAGCATTTTGTCATCAGATGTAAGTTAATATGGGAAGTACCAGAGTTCTAAAATTATAAACCTAGAAGTAATTAAGAATATAGGGCTGAATGGGAGCACCTATAAAATATCAACAAGATATTTTGCTGTTTTGGAAAGCTGTTGACACCAAAAACTCTTGTGTCCATGCTGTTGTAGAGAAATGGAGGTATATGTGGAAAAAGGAACAGCCAATTAAAGCCAATTTCCACCATTAGGACATGTTCAATTAAATATATTATTGTTGGATAGTTTGCTCTCAAGACTTTTCATATGGATATTAATGGGCTTCAGTCTTTAGATTTTTACCTTAGAAGTATGTGACAGCTACCTCAAATATAGGCATAGAATAGAATACATATGGCTGGTTGAAATATAATGTTAAAACCATTCCTAAACCAAACTCCAGATGACAGTATTTTTGCTAAGGAGCAGAAGTAAGGATCAACTGGGTAGGTTTTTTTTTAACTCCTATTTAATCCAGTTCAGTATTTATCCGGAATCTACTATATTCAAGGTGCTGCGCCAGCCTTTGTGTCCATAAAGAAAGAGAAAGTGGCAAAGTTGGCTCTACACATATAGATGGTAAAGGTGCGGTGACGCCGGGCGAAGCAGAGTGTCCTCCCATTCCATGACCAGGAGACTCTTGACGCCATCACGAAAGGAAGTAGCAATAAGCACATTCTCCCAAGTCACTGGTCTTGGGACTTCGGACGTTCCATTTTCACCTTCCTCTTGTTCCCTCCGCCTACAAGTTTTCTTTAGCCCTGCAAATGCTCAGTCATTCGCTTAGAGTTTACCAGTGGTACTAAAAATACTTCTACTCATTACATGCCACTGCCACTTCATTTAAACTTTCTACTTTGTGCGTGAATTTGATTTGAGTATAGTGTCTACGTTCACATTTTTGTTTACCACTTTATTTCCCTACCTGTCCCTGGCCTAAATAAGAGCTTCTTAGCTCTTGGAAGGTGGAATTGCTAACATTTCTGAGCTTTTTCATTCAAATGAGAATATACTGCAGAGATCTGGGAGGACCTCTGTTACTCCCTTCTGTTCCCTTCTGGAGAGCTCCTTTACCTCCAGTCAACCCCCGCATCTTGGGGATGAGCCCCTTAACCAGCATGTCTCTGCAGCTCCTCCCTTCCTGTTATTCATCGTGCTTATTCCATGAAACCTGGCTCACCTCAGCCTCAGCTGATATCCCTACAAGCTTCCCCTTCTTCTATGTCCTGTCTCTCCCACTGTCCATCACTTCTTTTCTCATATATTCTCTAGATTTCTTTCTCTGAAGGAGTCCTTAGCAGCATCTACATTTCTCTACATCCCCCCTTCTTCCCCTTTGGATCTTCTGATCTCTGGGCTAACTCACTCCTCGCCTTCTCCTTAGTTCCTAAAACGTCAAGTACTTGTTCTCTGACTTCTAGTTCCTCCAGTTCCTTTCTTTACAAAACATGAACGTATTTGTGTTTTAGTCAGATTTGACCTGGCTCTGGATTTCTCTCAAATCACTTGATTTTTCCTTTCTCTTTCTCCCTTCCTTCCTCCCTCCCTGCCTTCCTTTCTTTCATTTTCTTTTTCTCTTCTTTTTTCTCTCTTCTTTCCTTCCTCCCTCTCTCTCTCCGTCTTTCCCTCATTCTTTCTTTTCCTCCTGCCTCTTTCTTTTTCTTCCTTCCCTCTTTCTTTCTTTCCTTCAACCTTTGTCTCTCTGTAGATGTGGAATAAAGTCTTGATTTTTTGATTCAGACAAGCAAGACATCAGCTAGGTTTCTCTCACTCCTTCCTAACCTCATCTCATGATCCCATGTGAAATCTATTTCAGGTTTTACAAGAAATTCAGTCACGTTCAAAATAAACTTTCCTGAGGGTCAGACGGAATTAAAGGTGAGGAATCATATCGTACAATCTGTAGTGTTCTTCCATCTCGTAAATTTTTATCCCTTTCTCACTTAATTTCTCTCCTCCTTAACCTTTCATCCAGGGATTCCTTGTTCACCCCTGATGTCAGCTGGTCAGAATGATGTCTGTCTTTATCTTGTCCATGTTACCCTAAAAGTCTCACTGCATATTTCTCCACTGTGATTTAATAATAAGATAGGATGTAGACTAGATACAGGGATAGTATTTTTTATTTAAAAATGAAAGAGAACTTAAGCCAAATTTTGGGGGGAAAATAGTTAATTTTATCTTTCATGAAATTATTTTTTTCTTCCCGTTTCATAAGTTTTACATACTCACAAGATATATATATAACAAATTTCTACTAAACAACTATCTCAAGCCAAAATCATATTTATTTCTTCTGAAACTAGTCTTGGTATATTTAATTTCAATAGAAGTTGCAAACTAGTTTAATTAAGGCTATTTGCAATATGAAAATATATTAACAATATGAATAATCCAAAGCACTATGAGATATAGCATATCACAAATTTTATAATAAATTTTAAAAATGCATTTTCTCATCAGTGACATGATAAGACTCAGATACAGGCTTAGAAATACCAAAATTACACAAGTAAGTTGATTATTGGATCTTATTTATGTGTCTACATATGATAAAAAGGTAATATTTGAAACTAAATACACAAAAAATGATATGCTATCTCTTTAAAACAATGTGTTTTGTTTTATTTTGCTTTGTTTTGTGATTTTTCTGCACAATTTCCCACTTTATTATGGAAAATTATGTAAATACAAAGAGGTAACATTTTCAATAAAATGAGACAGCTGATCATCATTCTAAATAAGCCAGAAAGAGAAAAATACCATATAATATCATTCATATGTGGAATCTAAAAATAAAGAAAAGAAAAGATAAAAGGAGACACAAACTGATCTACAAAACAGAAACAGATCCACAGACATAGTAAACAAACTTATAGTCACCAGGGGGAAAAAGAGTGGAAGGGATAAATTGGATTTCAAGATGTGCAATTACTAACTACTACATATAAAATAGATTAAAAAAACAAATTTCTTCTGTACAGCACAGGGAACTATATTCAATATCCTGTAGTAACCTATAATGAAAAAGAATATGAAAACAATTATATGTATGTAAATAAATGACCAAAACACTATGCTGTACACCAGAAACTGACACATTGTAAATGACTATATTTCAATTTTAAAAATAAATAATTTTTGAGGCTCAAATCAAAAAAGAAAAAGTTTACACAAGCATGTTGAAAAGTGCAGCAAAATGTTCATTGCTTTCTTATAATGGAAAGATACTTCTGTTTTGTTATCAGAAATCCAGAACTTGTCTAGAGGATATCAGTCAATTTCTTTTCAGTATATGATCAGATGTAGCTCATTAAGTTCTTCCTTGTCTCTAAAATTCACGCTCTTAGGCTGAAAGACTATTCAAAGATAAGTTCCTTCACCCAGTTGTACATAAAGACTGTTCAGTAGGGTTTACCATAATTTCAAGGGTTTTCAATAGGACTTGAGACTTGCTGATCACTTTCCTCACTCTCAGGCCCAAGCAGAAAATGAAACTATTTTTTTTAGAATTGAAATATAGTCAATTTACAATGTTGCATTAATTTATGGTATATTGCATAATGATTCATGTATACATATATGTGTGTGTGAGTGTGTGTGTGTGTATATATATATATATATATATATATATATATACACACACACATATATGTATTCCTTTTTCATTATAGGCCATTAGAAGGTATTGAATATAGTTCCCTGTGCTATACAGTAGGACCTTGTTGTTTATCTATTTTATGTATAGTAGTTAGTATCTGCAAATCCTGAACTCCCAATTTATCCCTCCCCACCCCCTTTCCCCTCAGGTAACCATAAGTTTGTTTTCTGTGTCTGTGTCTCTGTTTTGTAAATAAGTTCATTTGTGACCTTTCTTTTTTAGATTCCACATGTAAGTGATATCATGTGGTATTTTTTTTTCTCTTCCTGGCTTACTTAATATGATGATCTCCAGGTCAATCTCCAGGTCTTTCCATGTTGCTGCCAATGGCATTATTTTATTCTTTTTTATGGCTAAATAGTATTCCATTGCATACATATACTACAACTTCTTTATCCAGTCATCTGTCTATGGACATTTAGGTTGTTTTCATGTCTTGGCTATTGTAAATAGTGCTGCTATGGACATTGGGGTGCATGTATTTTTTTAATTAGAGTTCTCTCTGGGTATATACCCAGGAGTGGGATTGTTGGATCATAGGATAAGTCTATTTTCAGCTTTTTAAGGAATCTCCATACTGTTTTCCATAATGGCTGCACCAAATTACATTCCCAAATGAAACATTTTATGGTTTCTTTTGCAATATGATTTTTACAAATATACCATTTCCTTTGATATCCTAGGATCGTGTCACTTGAAGGCAAAAATTATCTCCAGGAGTTTTCTGAGATCTGTACAACTGGTTCATGTGAACAAAAGTGTCTGCCCAGTTCTGCAGACCAGTGTCCGGTAGCCATGCTTCATCTTCAAAGCATTTCAGCAAAATCTGGCTAATATCTTTGACAGCACTTCTGCAATTATCCTTGCAGTTAAAACATCCTATTGAGAAGACTTCACACAGTTTTCTAGAATATTCTTAAGTGAAATAGTTTTTAGTAAAACTAACCATTTTTAGACCATCATCCAAAATTTTTATCATTCCAGCTCCAAGCATATTCAACACTAGCACCTTTCTGATATGAGTATTCTATGATCACATTCAGTATTTTCTTTTTTCCTAAGAGAGTAAAAAATCTCTAACAGACTACCATCAGTACAGATACCAAGTCAGTTTCTCCAAGACACGTATTGTATTTCCAAAACTGAAGAGAAAAATATTTTGACATTTGCTTTTGTGGGCAGATTTTTGCAACAGAAAAAAAAAATGAATTTCACGATCATTTTCGAATCTCACGAGTGCTAAAACATGACATTTACCGATGAAACCTGTTGACAACTCAACCTATTTAGAGAAGCCATTGGTTTTTAGTTTATTACACAAAACTTTTTCAACATCATGTGACATGTCATCAATAAGTTGGCTTATATAATTTGTGACTTGAGCCTTCAATTTCCTCAGTATACATTTTATAAGAATCATCTGTCAGGACAGATTTAAAATTCTCCTCTTCATCTATATAATTTATCATCAAAAATAACCACATTGGATCTTCAGAAATGTTAGTAAATTAAAAAATATTAATGAACTATAAAATAGAAAGAAATGAAAATAACTAAATGAGAAAATTGCAAAAAAATTAAAAATGGTCCCATTGCAATTAATTTCTCATCTACACAATGCATGTATTGCAATGTGTTCAACAACAAAAAGAGGCAAATTAAGCTAAGTGTATCGTAATTTTTTCTTTATAATGAAAATTTTCATCCTAATTCCATTATACTAATAGAGCTTGTTCATGCCCATAAATCTGGTGGTTATGTAGATATATAACAGGAAATTGAGAAAAATAATTTGGAAAGGAGAGGTTATTATCATCAAACAAGCATCATCTCCTTCTTGCAGTACAGCAAACATTAATTGTCAACAGTCATGCCAAAAACAGAGAATGGAATCAATCAAATATACACAGCTCTACTGTTTGCTTCCATATGGGGTCAATAATGAAATTCATAACAAGTGCATGGTCACTGTCCATCACTGTGAGTCCAAGTATTGCAGTTTCAAAGCTCAAAAATTATGCTTATTCCAAAAAAAAAATACTGTCTATTATAAAACCCTTTAGCAACATCTCATGGTATACTCTAGAGTTTTACAGAATCTAGTTGTGAACCTACTCTAGGACACTAGGGTTCTGCAAAGCTTTTACTTTTCCAGTTATCTATTGCTCTGTAATAGACCATATCAAAACTTAGTAGCCTCAAACAATTTATTATTATTTCTCATTTCTTGGATGGCTGGGTCAGCGTGGAAGTTCTTACTCAAGATCTTTTATATGACTGCAGTCACACGGTAGCTGCGTTGGAGTCATCAGAAGTCTTCACTCACGTGTCTGGCAGGTGGCCTGGGGTGGCTGGGACGCCTGGGGGCTGTCTGGGTGTCTTCCTCTCTCCATGTGACCCCATGGCAATCTTAGGCTTCCTCACTAAGCAGTCCCTAAGGCCAGCTAACGTCCAACTGGAAGGGAATTTGGCTCCACATCTCAGTGGGAGGAATAACAAAGATTTTGTGAGCATCTTTAATCTACTGTTTTCTAACGGTTTAATGAAGGCCCCCGATTTGTAGAATTCTTTTATCTTTTGAAAATGATAAAGAAACTGAGACTTGGAGCAGTTAGGAGACTTGCTACCAAAGTCCTTCAGTACGTTAGTGACAAAGAAGTGGAAAGAATTATATATAAATCCCTTAATACTTTAAACAGCAGACCCTCCAGTTGCAGAGTATTTTTAAAGTGTATAATGTATCCTGAACCTTAAAATCTACCAGAATGACATTTTAAAGATTCTTGTTTATGTGCATTAGTAGCTTTTGTGCAAATGAAATATTTTCTCAATTTAATGGTTTCTTTTTTACCATCCCCGAATTTCCTAACATTTTAGTGTCTGACGTGCTAGTGACATGTTACAAAAAGCTACTGCTGCACGTATACTTTTCTTAGTGGTGATTTTATCCTAGTGAGGCCACAGAATAGAATTGCTGTTTGCCCTTATCCTCTGAAAATTAAACTGTAATGTCAAGTGGATATCACAAAGGTTTGGCTATTTAGCATATTTTACTCACAAAAGTCCTCTGAAATCTCAATAAGCAGAAGTTGAAATGTTAGCACTTTTGGCTCCATACATTTATTTTAAACTGGTTTGGGGGGAAAAAGGAGAAGAAAAATGTGTTTTCTAGAAGCTTATTTATGTGACTTCCCTGGGGAACAAAGCTCTCCTCTTTGGGCCTCCCCCTAGTGTTTTACTCTGTTTTCTTCTTGCCCAAATCTGTTTTTTAGATTGATTTTGGGGGCCATATTCTGCTGCTTTTGGGGGTAGTTCTCCTGGATGTTTCTGCTTTTGTTCATAGGCAGAAGCTTGGGGCCCTTTTGGTCACTTGCCAGGGGATACTTGCTGAGAATTTCCTGTTTACCCACTGGTGACGATGGTACTAGGACAGACAGCCTCTTTTTCATATTTCTGCAGTTGCCCCTGCAGTTGATAAAGGCATCCTGTTTCATCTTCTCTGACTTTGACGTGGTTTTAGCACGTGTGTGCATATGCACATCAAATTCCTCCATCTGCCAAGTGAAAATGCACAGCACCATTCCCAGATACTGCGACCTGGCAGAAACAAACTCCCAAGCTCTGCAGCCAAATCAGAACTTCTTTGCTTAAAGGAACTTTATAAAAATAATTATAACATAGATTGTATAATATCACTTTCTTATTTATAAAACAAGTTCGAATAGGCCATATGTTGAAACATCACCCGTGTAACTGACCTGGCTCACAGAGGAATTTTCTGATTATAATTTTATGATATGTCACGTTAATTTCCCTATAGAAGAAAATTATCTGACTAAATGATAAGTCTTTCTCTAGTTTTATTTCAGTTTAAGTTAATATATTAACATTATGGTCAGGTTTATTGTGAATTAGTTGCTCTGATCCTGATCACCTTACGTTTACTGGCAAAATCTAATGTCCAGGTCTGTAAAGCTGTGGAATATACTCTAGAAAACTCTTTCTTCCACTGTTCTAGTGGTCGTCATTATTAGAATCATCTGGGATTGCTATGAAAAAGGCAAAATACTTAGCTCCTTCCCTGATCCATTGACTAGACTTCTCTTCTGGAATAGGCTAGGAATTTTACTTTTCAAACAAATTCCCCTGGTGATTCTTATACGCAGAAAAGGGCAAGAATTACCACACTCTATTATGTTGACTCTGCAAAGGAAAATGGAAAAAACATAAGCAAGCTTTTTTATGCTCAAGGCATTAGAGTAGATGAAAGGTGCTTATGATTGAATGAGGCAGAAGTCTATCTTCAAGGAATACATTAAAATGACAGACCAATGGTCAACTCTCTATATGTTTCAATGGCTTCTTGAATAAAGTTCTATCAAGGGATAAAGAAAAGAGAAAGTAATTTTTGGCAGGAAAGGACCTGCTAGGCATAATAAGATGGAAAGCTCTGAGTGCATATCTTGAGAAATAGCCAGATTTGAAACATCACAGATAAAGTGATCATATTGCCTCTAATATAAAAAGAAAAATCTCAAGAAATATGGAAGGCAAACTATATAGACATAGCAGCTTTAAGGAGTTTGAGTAACTTTCCTGGGAAGAAAATGAGAGACAGAGTGAAAGAAAAAGGATCTGAACCAGAGTTTTTAAATCAGAGGCATAAGAAGCGGGTCCAGACTATTTTCCGATTGCCTACATTCAACATTCTCGCCTGTGCCAACGTGGGAACGGTTATTATGTAAAACGGAGTGAGGTTGGGGGTGAGATGTTGTAGCTTAGTGACATTTCCTTCGGGTTCTCACACATACCAGATATTCCGTTTGAGATCTACTGATCTGGGAAATGGTGTCTGCCTAGTACTTAGACTATCAGTGTTGTCAACTATCAGGTGCAGTTTTCAGATATGTGTGGTATACGAAGAACTGCATAAACGTGCGGTAGAAAATCCTCACCATGATTAGCAAAATCAAGGTATACTTTGTACTTTTTTTGTTCTTAATATGAAAATCTAGAAACTAATCTTTCTGGCCCCGTGTTCTCCATCAACAATACTTCGAAAGATTTAGCTAACTAGATGACACCCATGACCTGCTTCCACCATTAATGTAGTGGTATTCAACTGAACTGTGGAGCAGTGCCTAGAAATAAATTACTTGTCTCTGAAAGTTGTATTTTAGTTACATAAATCCATAAGGTGAAAATAAGTCCTACAGCAACAAAATATAAAAGAAAGAAAAGAAGAAAAAAGATACTAAAAATGTTACAAGTCATTAATGGAATAAAAGCACAATATCCTTTATCAAAATGTGAGCAATGAAATTTGGGTACAAAGTCATAAAAACCACAATGATAACTAATATTACATAGAACCTATATATAATATTATATATCAGAAATAGCTCTAAATGCTCCACATGTATTAATTTATTTAATTTTTATAATAACTTTTATTATTACCATTCTATCTCCATTTTACAGATGGGGAAATTGAGTCATAGAGGCTAAGTAATTTGTGCAAGATTACTTGATACCATACATATTATTCCTGCCCCATCTGTATAGCAGCATCTCCAGCTCCTCCTTAAGGTTAAGGTCAATTAAATCTGTGAAAAGATTGCTTCCTCATTCTTGCCTGTTGGTCTCTTAGCACATGGAATCTGACATAACTGCGAGGCAGCTGTAGCTTGAGGCTTAATAGAACAGTGAGGACATCCCACAGAACACCACACTTATCCTCTACATCAGTGACATCATGTTAATTGAAGTGGATGAGCTAGAAATGGCAAGTATGTTGAAGACACAGAAAGTTCTCTAGCTGGAAGAGATGAGAGTCTCTTTAAAAGCTTCCACTGAGGCCACCTATTTTTCATATTTAGTTCTTAATTGGTGATTAATCACCCTTAGCCTTTCATTGCCTTTTTCAAATCATCAGTCGCTCCCAACAGCAGTCATCACATTCTATAGTCCTTGTAATCATGATTTTTCCTTATTTCTTAATGACCTTACACACTGCATCTACTAGTACACTTCCCTCTTCTAGTACAGCATCCCAATGCACAACCTGTAAAAGTTTTATCAACTTATACTACTATCACATGCGTAAGGCTATGTCTATGCATTGACCACCAATGACAGGGTTCTCCTCACTAGCCAGAGATCCAGCTTCAAAATTCCATTTTAGAGTTGTGTTTTCAGACTACTCCAGCACCAGCTATTTCAGATTGAATTCCCCAAAAGGGAGCCTCTGAGATGAACATTTGTATTGAGGACATTTACTGAGAAGTTCTCCAGGAATCAACACCTAGGAAGGAAGGGAGTGAAGAAAGTAGGATGGATCACAGAGGGAGAGATTTAACCTCAGTGAAGTTAATCAGCTAATCCTACTGGGACCCCTTTTAAGATGGCCCTTTAAAGTTGTCTGAGATTGATGCAGCAATCTTTATATTCCTATGTTAACCAGACATTAGATGCACACTACTTCTGGAAATGGAGCATGAATTTGGGTAAGCCCTGAAGATATACTCTTCTGAGAACTCTAAGCCACCAGTACTCTGAGCAGCTGGGGGAATAAATGTTTCAATCTGCACAGGAGCTCTGTGCATCCTGTGCATCATGGGCTCTTCTTCAATTATTTTGGCGGCAATTGAATGATTCTTAGGTAACTTTTCACAGTAAATAGAGATAGTCATCTCGGTTATGGGGTGGAGATAATATCAAAGAAAACAGAAATGTCCCCTTATTAAGCCAACATTTAACATTTTTTTAGTGCTAACTCAGTAAGAGTACGTGTGGAGGATGCCTATAGAGCAGGAGAGAGAATCATCAGAAAG
This sequence comes from Vicugna pacos, assembly GCF_048564905.1. Classification (NCBI taxonomy): domain Eukaryota; kingdom Metazoa; phylum Chordata; class Mammalia; order Artiodactyla; family Camelidae; genus Vicugna; species Vicugna pacos. Next base: position 75,448,719 of record NC_132987.1, read on the forward strand.
CAAGCTCATGAAGTAAAGGCATTGTGGGGAAGAGGACTAGTCCAAGAAACTAGGGGCATACTATGACTCATGGATTCCAAACTGGGTGACCCTAATAAATGAATTAAATTCTATAAATCTCAGTTTAAGAAACTACAAAATGGGGGTAATAACCCCTTTATTGTATGGTTATTTCAACACACCTAGTAACGACTGTCGAAATTAAGGTGTGAGTTCAACAAATGTCCTTTTCTTCTCACCATTAATCCTTGTTGATTTGGGAAGAAGTATCCCTGTTAATGCTTATATCATTAAAAAATAATCAGTTTAAGAAAAGGTAATGGGGTATGAAAGTGGCAGGGCTCTTCCCTGTGTTTTACATAATATTTCAAAGTCTGTTAATAATTCTAGGAGTGACAGGAAGTTCAAATATGCTATTGCCATCCTATTAATAACAATTTGAGAGTTAAGTTCACCCTTTCCAGATGGATTGCTGCTGTAAGACTTTCCTAGATGGAAATTCTGGAGTTTCCACTGAGCATATCCAGTGACCTCTTCCTCCCTCCCTACCCCCTTCTCTCCCTTCGTTCCCCTTTCCTTCTCCATTTATTATTCAGTTGGTTCTCTTTTCTCCCCCTTTATCTACATCACTATGACAGCCTTTAATAAGAAACTTTCTTCCTTTAAAATTATACATGTTTTTTAAGAATAAAAATAATACACTATTTTTAAGAATAAAAATGAAAATCACAATACATCCATCACCAAGAAATGACCACTTTTGCACACCTGGAGTTTTTCCCCTAGTGTTATTTCCCTTGCTTTCTGTCTCAAAGTTGATCTAATCATTCATTTAAGTCTATTTATGTAGAAAAATGGGATCATTCTTTGAAAAAAAAATTATATCAACATTTCTTTACTTCAGATCATTTTTCAGTATCATTACTCATTGAAAATGTGATTTGTAAAATGATATAGTATTCTTTCTTAAGTGTTCAGTGTAAATTAATTAAACTAGTATTAGACATAGGCAGTTTCTAACTTTTTTCCAGTTATAAATAATAAAACCTTGAACAGTCTTAAATATAAATAAATAATTCATAAATCTTTGACAATCTTGAGTACTGTGTCAAAGGGAAGAAATATCTGTATATTCTTGATTCATTTTCAAATAGACTTGCAAAAGTTTATCCTAACTTACATCCTAGAAAGATTAACAAGTACTTTCTGATAATGATTATATTTCTAATTTATTTAAAAGTGGGTTATATATTTACTCATTTTTCCCCTAGTTATCTGTTATTGCTGTGGATCAAGTTCATGACTTAAGTTGCTCCTTTCAGTAGTTATTCTACTTCTGTTTTTTTTTAATTTTTATTTTGCATCCAGCATGACTATTTAATTTTAGTACAGAAAGTGTAACCTATTTCTAAGCTTGTTTTCTCATTCCTATTATTAAAATTAAACAGTTATTACTTTTCCTATTTGTGAAATCACATAAAACACTGAATTTTGTGAATATAAGTAACACTGACCTAAACTTGATGAGAGATGAATAAAATGCAGTTTTAGACCAGCCAAGACAGTCATTCGAGAAATAGTGATAGGCCGAACTACTGAAATTGGGTTTTGTGCACACCTTCACCACAGATTATTCACTAGCTCAAGGATAGCTTGAACATTTTTATGCTTTCTGCAGATGGTGCCCAGTATAATTATTTTTCTGATATAATGCATAAGGTGATGCGGTATAAAGTTTGGCAGATGATATAAAATAAATAGATTTGTCAGATGCTACTAGAAATAAAGAGAAATATATTTTCTCCTCTTTCCTTTTTGAATAAATAGCAGGATTTAGTTTGTCATACTTGTGAAAATTTCTCGATGAATCTTTCCTAGGTGCCAATGTTTCAGTTTTGCCCAACCTGCCAGTTTGAAACCTCAAAGGGCATTTGGAGATAGATAAGGAAAGGGGGACAGATGGATCACTAGGGTTACGTGTAGGGCTCAATTTGGGAAACTACCTGAAAGCTGCAAGGGGGGAAAAAGAAAAGGTGAAAGTTCATGCCGTAATGAGAGAAGAGAGACTTTTATTTTAAAAAAGGAGAGAGACATTTAAAAATAAAACGAAATAAAAAATAAGATGGGGAGGGCATAGCTCAGTGGTAGAGCACATGCTTAGCATGCATGAGGTCCTGGATTCAATCCCCAGTACCTCCATTAAAAAATAAAAAAAAGATAATAAAGAAACAGAAAGAAAGCAAGCAAGAAAGGAAAAGAATAGCTTCTAGTCTGTGGTGGAAAACACATGAATGAAGAGCAACCAGCATTGCTTCCTCGGCAAAGAACATCAACATGGCTGAAACAACCACTGCTCAGAAGAGCAGAATGCAGCTTGAGTGCAGGCGCAGTTTTGTTTGGGCTGTAAGAATTTTGTATCTTTTTCCCTTCTGTTGCTTTTTCTCCCCTTTAGTCTCTGTCCATTTGCTGAGCCTATTGGGGATTTATATCCTATAGAAATTTTCAGTGTATGGAAATGGCAATCAAAACCAAAGGCATTCACAGTTTTGAGCCCTGTCTTGCTAATAAATAGATCTTGGATTTATCTTATTATGGGATAAGAATGTGGAGGAATCTGAGCAAAGTTTAGATCCTCCTTTTCAATAATGCTCCCAACTGCTTTTGAAAAATCTAGATTTATTTCATATTGTATAAATCACTAGCCTCTTCATAGCCTCCTCATTTAAAATGCATTACCATGCTCTTGGATTGGAAGAGTTAATATTGTTAAAATAGCCATACTGCCCAAAGCAATCTACAGATTTAACGCGATCCCTATCAAATTACCCAGGACATTTTCCACAGAACTACAACAAATAATCCTAAAATTTATATGGAACCATAAAAGATCCAGAACTGCCAAAGCAGTTCTGAGGGAAAAGAACAAAGCTGGAGGCATAACCTTCCCAAACTTCAGACAATACTACAGAGCTATAGTAATCAAAATAGCATGGTGTTGGCATGCAAATCAATGAAGTTAGAACACTCCCTCACATCATACACAAAAATAAACTCAAAGTGGCTTAAAGACTTAAATATAGGACAGGACACCATAAAACTGCTAGAACATAGATAAAACATTTTCTGACATAAACCATAGTAATGTTTTTCTAAGTCAATCTCCCAAGGCAAAAATAAACAAATGGGACCTAATCAAATTTATAAGCTTTTGCACAGCAAAAGAAACCATAAACAAAATGAAAAGACAGTCTACAGAATGGGAGAAAATATTTGCAAATGATGCAACCAACAAGGGATTAATTTCCAAAATTATACAAATACAACCCAATAATAAAAAACAACCCAATCAAAAAATGGGCAGAAGACTTAAACATCTGTCTCCAAAGAAGACGTACAGATGGCTAATAGGCACATGAAAAGATGCTCAACATCACTAATTATCAGAAATGCAAAGTAAAACTATAATGAGTTATCACCTCACACTGGTCAGAATGGCCATCATCAAAAAGCGTACAAATAATAAATGCTGGAGAGGGTGTGGAGAAAAGGCAACTCTTCTAAAGTGTTGATGGGAATGTAAATTGGTGCAGCCACTATGGACAACAGTATGAAAATTCCTTAAAAAACTAAAAATAGAGCTATCATATAATCCAGCAATCCCATTCCTGGGCATATATCCAGATAAAACTTTAATTCAAAAAGATACATGCACCCCATTGTCCATAACAGTACTATTTATAATAGTCAAGACCTGGAAGCAACCTAAATGTCCATCAGCAGGTGACTGGATAAAGAAGATGTTGTGTATATAGACAATGGAATACAATTCAGCCATAAAAAAGAATGAAATAACGCAATTTGCAGCAACATGGATGGACTTAGAGATTATCATGGTAAAGGAAGTCAGACAGAAAAAGACAAAGGTATGATCTCATAAATATCATATCCACATATGTGGAATCTAAAATATGATAGAAATGAACTTATTTACAAATCAGAAATAGACAGACATCAAAGACAAATTTATGATTACCAAGAGGGAAACATGGTGGGGGGAGAGATAAATTAGGAGTTTGAAATTAGCAGATACAAGCTACTATATGTAAAATAAATAAAGAACCAGGTCCTACTGTATAGCACAGGGAACTCTATTCAATATTTTGTGATAACCTATAATGGAAAAGAATAGGAAAAAGAATATATGTATATTATATATATATCTGAATCATTTTGTTGCATACCAGAAACTAACACAATGTTGTAAATCAACTATACTTCAATTGAAAAAATAAATAAAATAAAATGTATTGATTCCTGAAAGTTAACAAAGTTTCTATTTTGTGAGATCTTCCAGACAACATTGACAGTTTGGCCAATGCGGTTGTTGAGTTTCATACGGCAAAAATGAAATATCCTCTTACTGATATTTCTGTAGTATTTCACACATTGGTAATATTGTTTTGAAATTAAACTCTGTTAGTCTCAGTTTTGTTGGAGCCCCCTGAACATTCTGAAATTAGGTGAGAGCCATCATGCAAGTGTTGCCCAGGAGGTGGACAGTTCCAATCTGCGGATCAATTCCTCATCCACATTTAGGTCTAAATTCCTAAATGTCAAGTTGGATGTTGGAAGAGGATTTTTGGAGAGAACTGTCGTAAGCTCTAATTCATCTCTCCCTTAATGCCCTACCTCTGGAGGAGGGATGGGTGATCCTTGTCCCTCACATCAAGTATTATATGTGTTCCCTGGAACTGGGTGAACTAGTGTCTGACTCACATCTGAGAATCTAAAGGATACAAGGCCATGTAACTATTCTGATGGCAGTCTGAAGAGGGCCTAAAGAACTGGGTGCTCTGCACCTCAAGAGCTCTTGGGACAAAGGCTGCCCGGGCATTTTCTATCTGCCCAAGAAGGAAAGCTGATTGTATACACGTTCAAAGAAACTGAAAAGGCTAGAAAACCCTAACAGCTTGGCAGTATGAGAGACAGTGTCCATCACTGGCAGTGGTGGTGGTGGTGGTGGGGAATGAGTGGGCATTATCAAAGAGCAGGAGAGGCCTGGAGCCCATGGAATCAATGACTAGCCAGGAAGGCAAGGTAGATTCCTGGGGAGGGCACCCGTGCAAGTGCACATGTGAGACCTGCCTGGGGGTCTCAGGGAGGATTTTACAGCACTGTGCATGTCCGGGCTTCTTGGCTTAGGGCCAAGGACCAGAGCAGCCAAAGTTGCAGATGTGTAAAGTAGATGGAGAGTTTGCCCCAGCAGGTGAAATAGCACATATAAGGCCCTGAAGATATACTTCACAGGTTGGCTTAAAATCATCTCTGTCCTCTTCTTATGAAGAGTTGAGTGGGCAGAGTTGAGAATGGACTAAGATGAGGGACTTGTGAACATCTTTTCCCTGCTAAGGACAAGACACAAAATTTTGAAGAATATAGAGTCATAAAACAGTCTGAAAGTGCTATCTTTTGGCCCAGATTTAATCTATTAGTAGAGATGCACTTATTTGGAATTAAAAATATAAAACTTAAATCCGAATGTTCTCTTGGGGTATAGTACCATCTTTTGACAAACAATCCACACCACATTCTTTTACTGGTAATTATGTGTTAAATTATAGAAAGAGGAGATATAAAACTGGGTATACTTTCTACCACTAGGACACATTTGGCCCTAGGTAGTCACAAAAATTAAATGACTGAAAAATCTTAAAACGTAACGCGTCATACCTGAGAATGTTATGAAGACGGTGTTAAAAGTCTGTGACTCAACAATAACTAGCCTAGCTGGGTGACAGAGGCAGCTGAGATTTTTAGATTTTATTCACCTGCCTACAGGAAAGGTCTTTTAAAAATAGCCCCTTTCAGATAGCAGCAAAAGTACAATGAAATACCCTATTTATTCATGTTTCAACTTGAGTTTAAAACCAAAATCCACTGTAAGAATTCTTTACACAGACATCACCTTTAAAGTCTGAATCTATAAAGTCAAAACAATGGAAATTCTCTAGGATGATTTCTTTGAAAATAATAATATTAATGATAATACTAATGCTACAAAACAACCATAGCTAACATTTCTATGTCAGACACTATTATAATCAACCTTCATATATTAACTTCTTTAAACTTCAAACAGCTTTATGTATTTGGTACTATTGTTACACCTCTTTTATAGAATTTTATATATATATATATATATTTGAGTTCTCTAAGGCTTTATATATATACACACATATATATATATATTTTTATGTATATATATATATAAAGCCTTAGAGAACTCAGATAACTTTCTTAGAATGCCAAGTTTAACAATGACCCATAATTTTTTACACGTACAAGTTCTGCCAGGTATAATTCCGATTTTTCTTAAAAAAGATATCAATATAATAATGTAATTTTGTACGATACCATGTTCAAATAAGGTAATGTCTAAGAAAAAAGTGTGTAATATGACATACAAATGTGCGATGACACCACCAACTTATGATGTAGTTCTAATCTCTGAGTTTAGGACTGCTAAAATAGGAAATATAAGGAAAATCAACCAATAAATCAATTACTGCACACACACAAAAAGAATCCTAGATTTCTTCTAGGCCAACATTGCTGTTAACCCACAGAGACTGTGGTAATTTTATAATGCTTACATTTTATGGGCAGCTGCTGGTACTGTTAGGCCCACATTAAATTCTATTTTTTTCTTTAAGGTTTAAATCCATCTACCCTAGTAGTACATGCAGCAGCCCTTGATAAATCCTCGTAAAGGTGAGAGAATCACCAGGATCTCAAATAGGCAGATGCTAATTTTGCATTGTTCTCTGGGATTAGCCTCAACTGTGCCCTTCTCAGCTGTCCCAGCTCCTGAGCCACTCCCTTGTGCAGCCTGGGAGGCAGAGGAGAGAGCCCTGCAGAAACTAACAGCAGTGCCTTAAGAAATGAGAGGGTCGGAAAAATGCTTAGATTTTGGTATCTTCTGAGGAGGAGACATGGGGAGTGAACAGAATGACTGCAAGGTGACAGTGGTGGCCATAGGTAGCTGGGAAAAGGAGGTAGATTCTGTGTTTATTAAGCGTGACGGTGTTTATCAAGCATTAATGGGAAGCAGTTTATAAATGTGTATCTTCTAACATGTTTGGGTCCTCTGTAAAGATCAGGTCAGTCATGGCCACCAAAGGGACATTACTCTTGGGGCAATTAAAAGAGAATTCACACTCAGTGCATATACAGTAGCAGAGGGAGCTGAGAAATATTTAACTTTCATTTGTTTTTTAAATACATGCATGTGCCAGGCTGTGATATGCTGGAGATTAAAAAAAAAAAAAAGTGCGAGGTGCCTAGGATTGTAGTCTTACTTTTCAGAAATTCCAGTTAGCTATTTTAGCTCTTGCAGAAGACTCATAGGGAAGAGTATCTGTTTATTTAGGATAGACTGCGTGGGTGAAGCCCAAACTAAGAGCCTAAAGTCACTGTGGGCTTTTGTTTCAGCTTAGAACCTCGGCCATGAGTTTGTGTGGCGAGATTGCTTTGCTCATAACTCGATGCTGCAAGGATCCACATTGTCTCCCAGTCCTCGCACGAGTAACACCGTCTTGTTTGTGGTTCACACATCTCTCTCCTGCCAAGTGTAGGACAGCCTCCTTTTATATAGAATGCTTTATATACATATTTTCTGCTGCTTCTGAGTAGTGACAGACTGCTTTGTGATAGCACAAACAACATTTCTCCTTCGTCAAATCCCAGATGCTGTCCGAGGCATAAAAGAGGAGAAGGCTGGCGTAAGGTAGCTGGCTGTTTCCATTAAAGGAAAGAGAGAAATTGTCTTGAAACTAGCCAGGGAAATGCTGCAACAGCTGGCCAACTATTTTTGTGATTTAAAAAAAAAAAAACTCCCTTTGTACTATTGGAGAGATATACCCAAACATCCTGAGTGTGTCATCACTATTTATATGTGGCCTCGAGGGGCCGACTCCACAGTGTAAATTTGCAATTTTAAAACTGGAGCATATGCAGACCTGCTTTATTTGGCTCTGCTTGGGAAGACAGGCTGTTACTGGGCAATATCACTAGGTAACCAAAGAGGAGGTGACAGAGTTCAAAACTCCTTTTCTTAATTTAGGGGAAAACACACTTAATTGTTCTGCAGCTTGTTACTTGCATTGTATGCTATTTGTTAAAAGCATTTTTTTTTTTTAGCTGACTAGGATCACTATTCGAAGTAAACAGTATCATGAACTATAACACCGACAAGAACAAAATCCCCAAAGCTTTAAACGAGGACGTGAAAAGTCCTGTAAATGGGTTTACCTAATAGCAAGACAAATTTAGGTCAAACCAGTCAGCTCAAGATACTGTCCCCAACTCTTCGTAGTTTATGTTCTGATTATCCATTTTGCAGCTCTGCCCTGTACACTGTGTGGTCTACAAGCCATCATAGCAATATTCAAGACAGGAAAGGGAATAAAATGCAAATGCCCCATACATGTGTATTACTGAGATGTGGTTCTCAAACTAGGCAAAAGTAATGGTCTCAAGTTCAGACTTCCTTATAGAGAAAAGACAAAAAAAAAAAAAAGGTCCAGAATGTGTTAGGAGATATCCATGTCTTCTCTTCCCCATCTAAATATTGATCTGTACTCACTGTTTCATTTTTCTTGCCGACACTTACTCTTTTCACCCTAGTCTGGCTTCTGCTTTCAACAGTTTCTGAGATTTTCTCAACTATCAGAAAATCCCACCTAATTGCCAGACCCCACTCGACCTCCCTGTAGTGTCTGACACTGCTGTCCATGGGGTTGCCTGGAAATTCTCTTTTCGTCTATTGCTTTCTTTCAGTGGTCCTCCGTCTTCTCTAACTGAAGCAACGATGTGTGTGGAAACAGACTGTGTTCAAAGAGCTATGTGACTTTGGGCAAGTTACTCAAAAACTTTGAGCTTCAGATTCTCTGTCTATAAAATAGATGCAGTTATACTAATAACACCATCAACTATGACCACCTACGTGATGTTCATGAGACTTAAATGAGTTGATTCGTGTCGAGAGTTTATTGCGTGCCTGGCAAATAGTAGGTATTATCTTAAACTAGATTGTGTTTTCACTCTATCTAATGAAGTTTAGTTTTGATAAGATATTGTTCTGTAAAGCTGTTTTTTTCCTTGAGCTTTGTGTCTCCTTCCTGGCTTACACTTTAATTTATCATGGTTCATAAATGTGACCTCTTTCCTCCTGGGATCTACTCTCATATCTTTAAATTTGCCAGAACTGTCTGGTGGATGTGCAACAGAGGGTCAAACGTATATGCCAACACTAATCTCATCCATGTACTGTTTTCCAGACATTATGCCTGGCTGAAGAGAGAGCACTGTTGGCCCAAAAGCTCAATAATTTTTAAGTACGGTGTTCTTACATCTTCATGTTTTTGTTCCTTGAAACTTTTGGGTATTGCTCCAATGAATTCCGGTGTTGAATAGTGTTGTTGACAGTGTGTCTAAGGACGATCTGAATTTTTTTCCTCTGAGTGACTTAGGTCATCTTTTTTTTTTTTTTTCTTGTATGGATCCTCAAAAGATTATTTTTTATTCATCTTTATCTTTGAAGTCCATTTTACTAGGATACGTGTCAGTGACCATCATTCTATATAAAATAATCTTTTCTAAACACACTATGCTCTTTTCATTTGTAAATTCAACTTTTTTTTAATTTTTAGAAAACTTCCAAATTTATATCTTTAAATATATTTTTTTCTCTTGGAAGTTTGATTTTTTTTTCAGGGACGTTTATATTCATGCAGTATTTCCTTTGACTGTCTTCTGGATCCCATATTTGCATTATAAACTTTTACATTTTTATTTTGCTTACTCTTTTCAATTCTGTGTCTTTATCCATGTCTACATATATATTGCCTCTATTTATGTTATGATTTGCCTTTCTTTCATACTTTTTCTACCACGACCTGTTAGCTTATATCTTATATCCTCCTGTCTCATTGTTGCTGCCCTGAGTTATTGTACCTCTGCTGTGACTTTTCTTGATTTGTTATATTACTTAAATCCATGGAAGCATGCTATTCTGTAGTAATATTTTCCTTTACTTATCATTTATTTTCCTTGTATTTTCCATTATTATATTTTCTAATGGTTTCCAGTTTATTTTTTATTATTTCTCATCTCCAAATGTGATGAATTTAACAAGATGATTTAATTACAGCATAGTCATTGGAAAAGTGAGCAGCGCCGGGTTCCCAAATGGTGGGGACTCTCCTCAATTCACACGAAGATTCCTTATGACAGAGCTATATGCGTTTTGTAAACTGTTTCTCTTCTGCAGCCAACAGGATTTGTAGCTACAAGGATCGTCATGATTCAGAATCTCTTCCTAAACGACATGTGCAAATCTCTTCCCTCTGGAAACAGCAAGATTTCAGTCTTATCACCCTTGTTGCTCTGGGTGCCACTTCAAAACCCAGCAAAGAATGAAAGGCCAGTTACCAGGCAATATTTTTATGGTTCCTGATATGGACTCGGGGTGTTTCTCTTAAAGTGTACCATCTTCTGTGGGCAGCTATGCACAAGCTGATGGCTTGAGATCTTGAAATCATTTGGTTTTGTCATCTTTTTATACCTCTTTTACCTCTACTGCATCGTTTTCCACACATTGTAGTTTGGTTTATAAATATCTTTCAGTTCTCTTAAAATGAGACTTTGTTTCTTATTCTCCTTTCTGACACGCTTTGCAATGGAGAAAGGGATAGGACCATTTTTCCCCACCATTTAAATGTTGGAAGTTAACATTTACATTTAGATCTAAGCTATGCTAAAAAATACTTTCTCAGAAAGACAGAAGAATAGTTTCACTCCCTTTTATTAAGATTAGATTTCCAGTCCAATTCAAATGTGTGCGTTTTTTATGCAATTAGAAATGCACAAAGGAAAAAATGGCATTGCAACAAGTAAATGCCAGTAATTTGGACAATAAAAATGCTGGCCTTGAGCATTTTTGAGCATACAATGGGTTTAATACTTAACTGGATTTTAGACTGGAAATACTTTAAGGAATTAGAGGATCATTTTTTTAAAGTAGCTGTGTAGACAAATTTAATTGCAAGTAAAGAACTCAATTGGTACTCAAAGGTTTGTATATTACCATGTACTAAGTATTATGCCGAAATGACAGCAAAGCAAGTGCATAATTTCCTGTAGTGGTAAAGGAATTTACTTTTTGTTAGACCAATATGTGTGCTTACAATGTAAAGATCTTCTATCCAGCAACAGTTTAATGCTATTCTGAGGCTGATGGGAATTCACTTTGGCATTTCAATCTCAGTTGTGTCACAAGGAATTTTCCTTTCCTCTGATTAGTTTGGTAACTATTTTATGTATCTGTGATGAATGAATGCCCCCAAAATGATAAATTTAAGGCAAATCACTTGTGTTTTTGTTTTCTCTCTTTACACATAGGTTTGGAAGTGAGTGACTCTTTGACTATGTCATGATGAAATCAGGTCCTCTGTGCAGAACCTGTAAGAGAGATTGAAGGAATCAAAACAAAAAAAGGAAACACTAGCTACCTGATTATTTATAAAAATAGCGAATGATACCTGGGAAAAACGGATTTCTGTTTTGGAGAGCTTCTGCTTGGTGTGTGCCTTGTTATGTTTGAGACCCACTCTGTTATCTGAAAAGACTGTTCTTCTCTAGACTGTTTTTCTTTATGAACCGTGGAGGGAAATTGTCTTGATAAGGCAGTTCATAACGACCATGAAATTTCTGCAAGAAGATCAAAGTTCAACATGTACTTTGAGAAACATGGTGTGGTTTTTCCAAGGATCAGCTTTCACTATTCTCAGACTGATAGATTCTTAGTGGTTATTGTGAGAAGGAACTTAGATGAAGATGTGACCAAAAGAAACATTGTCTGGGGAAAAGCTGTCTCAGGAGATTAGTAACAGGAGACAAGGAAATTTTAACCTCAAGGTCAACAGCTCCATCTATCCCTCGTCAATAGTAGCCAGGAAGTCATTAGAGTACAAATGGGGGCTAGTTTGCTAGGAGGAAAAAGGAAGGCGATCCAACCTTGCTCTTCGACCGTATTTGTATCACAAGTCTCAGTTTGAAAATAAGAGGGAATTTACACCCGTACGCAAGCACACACAAACCCACAAAGCCACACACATACACACACATATAGGAATAGAGCTGGAAGACGTTCACAGGTATATTAAAGTGCTCCTGCACCGTAGGTTTATGAATGATGTTAGATTTCTTCTTTTAGCCAGTTCCTGTTTTCTAAATGTTACACAATGAAATACATTATTTTTTTGTTGTAAAAAAAATTAAAACCTTTTTCTCAGGCTTGATTTTTATAGAATTAAAAGATAATCCTATCATTTTTCTACATGTTTATCTCTTTAGATCCTGTCTTTAAAATACTTTGGGCAGTAACTTTTCTGAGAAGCATTCAATCTTGTCTTAAGTAGCTGGTCCAGCAGCTAATGTTCCCAACTTTCTCATTATTTAGTACTTATGCCTCCAAATTGGCTATCAAAATGGGTTAAATTGTTATACCTCCAAAAACCTACAAGGGACTATTTTTCAAATATTTTTCAAATTCAATATTATTTTAGAAAGTTTTCTTCTTTATATTTGACTTAGTTCATCTTTTTATGAAAAACATACTTTTCAGGGAGAGTGAGTATGTGCTCATTAAAGTCTTAGTACAAGGCTTATAATAATAATTTAAAAACAAATCCAGCAGGCCTCTTGTTTCTCAGAGATAATAACATTCAAAATAGGTTTATTTACTCACCAAATGAATGAAGACCTTCTATGTACCAAACAATGTTCTAAGTGCTATTAACTAGTGGTGAGAAAGCTTATAAAAGTCCTTTCCAGTATGAAGTGTACATTCTTGTGGAGAAGACAACAAATAGAAGAAGAATAAATAAATAATATATTATCCATTGGATGGTGGTAGGTGCTCAGAAAAAATAATGGAGCAGGGAAGAACATATAAAATATTCAGAGGGGGTGAAATATTAGATAGACTGTCTGGGGAAGGCTTCATCGAGGAGTGACTTTTGTCACCTCAGGAAAACCAGTGAGTTAGTCAAGAGGTTATCCAGAGGCAGAGGTTTCTGAGCAACAAATGCAAAGGCCTTGAGGCAGACGTGTGCCCGATGATACAAAGAACCCTCAATTATTCATGTTCCCGCCAGTACTTTTCTACATAGCTAATAAATCAATAAGGTTTATTAATATTACATGTGTCTACTGAATCCCACCCATATACGAGTCATTGGTTCTCTGCTACATGGCTGCCCTATCCCACTTGTCTTCCCTTGTCCCCTTGCACTGTAATATTAGAATGTTAGGTTAATTGATAGTCAGTTTTTACATTATTTTGACGATGCAAATAATATTCATAATAACTACAAATTTTTTGCATGATTTAATTTTTTAGAATTGGTAACTACCTAATTTTTCAAATGCCTGGCTTGTAATGCAGCTGTGATTAATATTTTCCCAAACACTTCAATATCCCTATTTAATGCCCATCATAATATTCATCATTTACTGCCCCCGGTCTTTTCTGTCTTTCTTATTCAGTGAGACTCTTGCTATGCAGACCTGCTGCCATTCACCAGGCAGCTTTTTGAGCCATTCCAGGATTCCCTTTGTTGTTTGCTGGTGTTGAATCTCTTGTTACCTGGATCTCATCTCTTCCTTTTTTGGCATTTCACGTTTCCTACTGAACTATCCAAATCAACTTCTTCTCTTTCTTCGTTGGTGGCTGATCTGGCAGTTGTTTGTGCAATTGCCTTTTATTACTTACTGTTTACTTTTCTGTCACTTGTAACCCAAGGTGCCCTAGGAAATACAGAATTTAAAAGACTATTTCAAATCTCATGTAAGGAGAAGTCCTGAAGTAGTTTGACTCCATGTCTGGTTAGTCCAGTGGATCAACAACAACATCCTGGACCCAAATTTTGGGCCCCATCTGTCTACTTGCAATTTTGGTGTCTTCCATCATGGTCATAGCTGGCTTAATACCACTAGGCATCACCAGAATCCAGAGGAAGAGAAAGATACATTTTTCTTATGTCAATATCCAAAGGCCTTGGATAATGTCTCCTGTAAGATTCATTAGTTTATCCAGAGAAGAATCTTCTAATCCTCACCTGTGAGGAGGAGTGGTCAGGTAGCAGGGAAGTAGAATGCTGTGTGTTAAAAGCTTCCCTTTCTAGTGGAGAAAGAAGCTTAAGAGTCACATGGTTCAATATATTGACTTCTACTTAATTTCTTTGTTTCCTTTCAGTGCGTCAACTCAGCTTGTCATTTTGCCTAATGATTTTCAGTCCACAGCCATTCATCATGAAATTCTGTAGAAAATAGACTCATGATCATCACCCTGGAAAAGAGTGGGTGTTTCTTCTAATTATTCAGATTTGGAGGGTAGGACCTTTGGAGCCCATCATTCTGTGTAAAATGTATTGTGTGAACCTAATTTTTCATTTCTCTGGGATATATTCCCAGGAGGGCAATTTCTGGGCACACGTTGAGTGATTGTTCAGTCTTTAAAAAACTGCCAATTATTTTCAGAGTGGCTGCACCAATTTCCATTCCCACCAGGGATAAATGTGAGATTCGGTGTTTCCCCATTCTTACCAACTTTTTGTATTGTCACTCTTAAAAATTTAACTGTTTTAATATGTATGGAATGACATCTCATCATAGTTTTACTGTTCTCTTCTCTAATAACCAGTGATATATATTGCTGTTAACATTTTACCAGTTCAAGTAAAGTACAGAGACCTTACCACACTTTTGTATCCAGTACCTTTCCCCCTTTCTACTGCAATTGTCTTAAATATGTCCTCTACATGCATTAGAAACCACAACAGACGGTGTTAAAAAGTTCTACTTTATCCACCTAACAATTCAGAAAACTCAGCCTGAAGGTAATATATTACATTTACTCATATTTCTATTATTTCTATTGTTCTTTCTTTGTATCTGATGCTACAAGTTTCCTTTATTTATCTCTTTATTTTGTTTGAAGAGCTCCTTTTAGACATTATTGTAAGATAAGCCTGCTGATATTAAATTCTCCTCGATTTTCTTCATCTGAGAATGTCTTGATTTCACTTTCACTTCTGAAGGTTGTTCTTGCTGGTCCTGGAATTCTGCACTGACTTCTTTTCTTTCCGCAATGAAAATGTGCCATTTCTTTCTGGCCTCCATGGTGGCTGTGAGAAACTGGCTGACATTTGGAGTGTTGTGCCTCTAAAGACAGCGCATCATTTTTTCCTGGGTGCTTTCAAGGTATTTTCTTTGCCTTTGATCTTCAGAAGTTTGGTTTCTGTTGTTCTTCTCGATCTGTTTGGGTTTATCCTGCTTGGGTTTTTTCCAGCTTCTTGAATCTGTAAGTGTATGTCTTTTTTGCCTAAGTTTGAATTCATCAGCCATTATTTCTTGAGTACTGTTTAAAAATTAAGACTTTATTTTTTCTTAGAAAAGTTTTCAGTTCATAGCAAAATTGAGGGAATACGAATACTTTAGAAGCTCCACTTTCTTCCTCCTTTCCCTCCAGGACTCTGATAACACAAATGTAAGGTTTTTTTGTTATAGTCCCATAGGTCCCTGGGACCCTAATTCAGCTCCCCAGGAGCCCCATTGACTCTGCAGGATTGGAAACAGTTTTTCCCTTGGTGTTTAGTTGGATTAGGGTGGATTATTAAAGATGGTTAGAGGGTGTAGCCTTTTCTTTGGGCTTTTCCCCTTGTCTGTGCCTGTTGGCAGTTCTGAGTTGTAGGTTCCTCCACTGCTCCATCCAGGATTTGTAACAGGCAAAAAGAAAACTCAAGGAACTCATTACCATCATCACCATGTTGCTCTTCAAGTCCTATAACTCCTACCTAGTCTATCTTCTTTTAACTTTCAGACTCTTTCTATGTGTACTTACTGTACCATGTCCAGGGTCTTTTGGTTGTGTGAAAGAAGGCTAGCAAAGAATGAACTATCCCATCCTGGTAGAAAACAGGAGTCCTGGCATTTATCTTTAAGTTTATTTTATAACATTACTCCATTCAGTTGTAATGTTGAATTGTGTCATCCATCCGTACATAGACCCATCTACCCATTCATCCATTTATTCTTCCGTCATACCATCCTTTTATCCACAATACATCAAGTTTGTGTGGAGTAGGTGTGAGGTACTATTGTGGAAGCACCTGGGGCATGGGATGGGAAACATGACTTTCAAGACTAAGCCTCTGGACGA